>NC_133587.1:6210811-7410811 GCF_964106895.1 Numenius arquata | reverse complement strand
GGAAGTTTAGTCAGCGTTAGTAAGTGTAACTGGGAAGCACGTAGTGGGGAAGGTTAGAGGAATTGTTTCAGAACCCTGAATTCACAGATGGCATAAGGAGAGAAACATTGCAGATGAAGATTGTTTTCACAACATGTGGCACAGAAATGCTCACAGCAGTAGTTTCAGAGCACTGCACAGCTGGCCAGATGCTGATTTCAGTCGCCAATGAAATAACTTTGCTCTGTGACAGGAGCCATCTGTTACTGCTCAGGGTTCCGCTCTCGCTAGCGTTTCATACAGACCTTATGCCTAAAGAGTTTGCTAAATGTACTCTGTCCTAGCTTGGGACTCTCTGCCTTCTTTTTCTTGGCTCCTTTAGTTTGGGATTCTGCCGCTGTCTTCGGAGCAGGCTGCCCACCATGGCCTTTGTCCGCTTTTGATCCCTTTTGTACAACACCATTGGAAGTTGAGTACTTATCGCAAAGTTCTTATTAATTTCATGAAAAACAAACACTCATACATGTAATATTAAAACCAAATATTTCCTTTTTGCCCTGGACAACAAATTATGTTTTCTTGCAATTACGCATTTCTCCTCAGGCTTTCTTCTACACGAGTAGTGAAATAACTGTAAAAGCTAGGGCAATCCAGTTAACTCAATTAAACCACAATATTCTTCATTAAGTTGAAACCCAAATCCCACAAAGGCTGAGACTTCTGTATTTAAATTCATGAGTAGTCAACTAAATTTGGGACTTGTAAGTTTAAAATAGGCAGATATGTAAAACTTTGAAAATATTTGCATCCTTTTTATTGCAGTGTTATAGGAACTTTAAAATGTTTTGCATAATGCATTATTTAGGAAAATAGGGGTATGAATATTCACAATACATGCTACATACAATATTTCAATTTTGCAATAATGTTCATGAAATTAGTTAGAAATGAAAGTATCAGAAAAATAGTGGTGATAGAATGATCACTAAAAGTGATGAAACAAAGTGCTGCTTCCTTTTAGTTTCAGTCTGAATATTTGCAGGAGGCACTTGTTTTGGGAATCATTGCCTACTGATGTTAGAGACTAAAACTAAAAAACTAGGCAGTACATTGAAAAATCCGCAAAGGGCTATAAAACACAGAAACCCAATAGATGCCTATGTAGGGGAAAAAAAAAAAAAAAGGCAGAACCAGGCTATTTTTAAGAAGTGGTAGTAGACTCCCTGCAGCTCAATGCAGACTGAATCACACTGCATAGGGTAGAGATGGGCCTATTCAAATACATAGCTTTTCTACAAGTCTTGGAAAAACTTGAGTAACATTTGCTAAAATGTTCCATTTACCTTTTCACAACATTGGAATTTTTTTTTTTAAATCATAATTGAAGTACCTCCTCTTCATCACTCTTCAATCTGCTGTTGCTGTCCCCTCCCTCATCCCCTCTAATCTTCAACCAACCCTCTGGATTTATCACTGGGGGGAAAAATGGTTATGTTTTCATGTTAATGAACAACAGGAATTTTTTCTCCTTCCTTCCTTACCATTTTCATCTTTTCAATAATAAAAAAGGAAGGGGACAAACCCACAAATTTGCAGGGTTGCTTAACTGAGCTTCAACATACAAACAAGTTCACACAAGAGTTTGTTCTACGGTAACAGCAGTGTACAAATGCCCATAATATATGACTAATCACAAATAATATGGGGTAGCATTATTCACTCTTCAGTGTCTGTGTCAGGTTTTAAAGCAGTAAGATGCCTTTGATTACCTACTGCAAAGGAGGATGTAGTATTTCTTTTACTTGCTACTTGCTAGTATCCTGGACTTCAATTCTGATCTCCCTTAGGCAATTTAGTTCCCAATTTAATTAAGAATCAGACCAATATATAGTGAAGAAATATAAATTTTTGAAGTTCTGTTTCAATGAAAAATTACTCAAGTGTTCACCCTCTGGGTAATTAGCTTGTTCCTCCACAAGCTTCAGTCTGATTTCTTTTACACTTGAACAAAGCAAAAATAAAAGCTTCCATCTTAGTAAAACGCATCAAAATGGTTGACAAAAATTTCCAGGAACTGTGAAAACATGTAGAGACCCAAACTCCAAAGAAACAATCAGCCTACAGTCTGCACAATGTGTAGTATCAAGCACAGTGGCTGCCCACAACTAATATGTGAGGAGGAAAGGTCCAAAGTACAGAATGTAGCACGTATGAGGACACTTAGTCAAGATCTTGGTCTCAGGATTGTTTCATTCAGTGCAATTAAACACTTCCTACAAAGGGCTTTGTACTATGAAGAGGTTGTGGCCAGTTGCATCAAAAATGGCCATTTTTCCTTGTACTCTGTTCCATTCCCAGTATTCCCAAACGTACAGTGATGGGGAACAAGTCAGGATCTGCTGGAGAAGGATCAAATAGATGGTCCAGGGCAGATCTGATCCAAATGTTGTGTTGGGTTAGTATGAACTTGGAAAGGATCAATGAATCCAAGGAAGTATGACTCAACTCGCATTAAACTCTTGTGTTTACATGGATGAAGTGACAATCGTTAAGGGTGTGCCCAGGCAGCTGAAAGCACACATGTCTTTAGCCAGCTGATTAACGTCAGCGGCATCACTGATGACAGCATATTGCTGCAAAAACCCCAAGGTCAGCTTCACTGATGCTGCACACCTCTGCATTTCAGCAGGAGGGATCACGCTGCCCTGGTGGGCTGTAGCTGTTTCTCAGATTCATGAGAAAGGTCATCTATTTGCCATGGGAGAGCACTGCTGAGAGGCACTGGGAACCTCCCCGGCCTTGTGAGATAAAACCCAGCTCCTCCCTGCAAAGGGACCACACTAGCAGCCAAAATGATAGTGGGACCAGGAGTGAAAGACACAGTGGTCCCTGTGCCAGCCAAACCATGGGACAGCCCCACACACTCAGGAGGGGCTCTAAATGCATGAAGGGGAAGCCTCACTTAAGAGCACAACTTTACCATTAATACAGAAGTTATTTCTCAGGGGGGAAACTGTCATTGTTTAATTATATCAGCTTTAAAAGCTGCAGCTTTTCTATATAGTAGTTGTCAAGTTAACCTTTTTCGCATGTTTTTCCTTTAATGTAGTGAAAATATTCTTTGTATCAGGAAAACAATAGTGAAGGTAAAGAAATTCTTTGTAAAAAGCAACTCCCATTTAACTCCTATATAATGAGTTTGCATATCCTGCTAGTCATCTGGATTTGTTTACTCTCAGAGGTGTGATAGCAAACCAAACCCAAACAGCATATTTGTTTCCAAATTACAGCACACCTACACCAACAGTCACCTGCTATAGAAGCACACGGGTGTGTTTGATAAAGCCAGGTATGCAAACGGGACTGAACAACTGGATTTTTCGCAAGTTGTTGAAAAGGCTACAACTCTCGCTGAAATGGTGCGATTCGATAGCTACCTTCTCTGGATATCTTAGAAGACCTCAGTTCCAGAGTTACTGAGCTATAACTGGGGAGTGATGTGTATCCCCCATGTACTCATCGAGCTTTCTGGAAAGACTGACTTCACCATTTTAGTACCAGGCTACATAAAAATTGAATTGGACAAAAGGGATAAAAAAAAAAAAAAGGGATGAAAACAAAAACATTGATGACAATTGTTATTTTGGCTAATAGCTGCATGGAAAGACTATTTCCTTTTTTAGGGTTTTATTCTTTATGCATTAATTAAAATTTATCACAGACATTGCAAGAAAAGCTGTAGTTATTTTAGTTGTAACAATGTTTAAGGACATTTAATCTGGAAGTTCCTGTTATTCACAGTGATATGCCTGTAGTCCACTGAAACACCAGAAGACAGAGGGCAGCTTAATACAAATCATAGTTGTGCTCCTGTTGAAACTACTGTAAGTTTTGGCACTAACTTAACAGGAAAAAAAAAAGGGGAAAGGAGAAGTCTTTGAACACCTACATGCTTCCATTTTAAAATGTTATGTTTCCAACTTCACATTTTTACAGTTTATCTTTTTCCCCAGTGTTTTGGGTTTTTTTTTTTTGAAGTTTGGCAAATACATTGGATAAATCTGATATTTTCAATATCTCTAATAGCAAATAAAAGATGTAATAATGAAGACTTTCTGAATTCATGTATAAAGGATCATCACTGCTCATGGATGCTAAAATGTTTCCTCTTGCCAGTGGAAACCAAGAACAAATGTTTTGTTAAAAGGAAAGCAAGGGGCCACAACTGCCTGTTACATGGAGAAGCATTTCTCAGGCTTGTTCTGTACCTGTCCAGCCAATGGGTTTCATGTCCTGGTGGGACCACCACACACATGCAGTCAGCCTGACACTGTGTTAGAACAGCTTGAGTGTTCAATTCACCCTGCTTAAAAAAACCCACTGATTCTCCTCTTTGCATGTAAAAGGAAGACTCCTGAGTGGTGAGGGAAGGACAACCCTCCCCGCAAGTCCCCATCCCGCCCAGAGCAGCTCCATCATCTTCCCCAGGTTTCAGCTGCTGTGTAGGAACAGCCCATCAGCCCTGACGGCAGCACAGCCCATACAGGGGGGCTTCAGCTGGGAGAGTCCCAGAGAGGAACAGTTGGGATCTCCTCCTGCTTTTTGATTTTAGGGAAGCTGATCCTTGCCCATCCTCCTGCACCCTAAGGTGCACACCCAGTGCAGCAGCTAAGTAGCTGTGGGTGCACCACAGGGCAGGAGAGTGGGAGCAGGATCCTGCCCACCAAGGCACAGAGCTGCCACAAGGAGAGGGACCTCACATGTCCTCCCCAGCAGCTCCAGCAGGTGTTGAGAGATAAAGGAAACATGCATATACACTACTGGAAATGAAAAACCAGAAGCTTTGCACAGCTCTACAAGCAAATGGAGTTTTCTGTGGACTCAAAGGATTTTACTGCAGGGACTTGTGCTTTTTATATCAAGGACAAACCAGAGGAGAACCAAAAGCATTACCAGGTCATCATCAACCTTACAGAAAATGTTACAGTTCAGATCTTGATTGTAACATATTATGAAGAATTGCCCTGTTTATGCTCATCTTTCTTTCAAACTTATTCAGGAGAAAAATATTTTAAATTCCTTCAAATGATGTCATCAATTGGGGAAAAAGCAACACAACAAAGAGGAAATACCTCTGTTAAAACCATCTAGTGATCAGTGACAGAATGAGAAATCTGCCTACCTTGTCTTCAGAATCACTTTTGGCTTCAGCTTTGCTTGGGGAGACCTTAAATATATTTGAGAAAAAAAATAATCAGTCACACCCAACTCAGTCTTTGAAAAGATCTGAAAGCTTATCTGTTGAAACTCGCAGGTTTTTCTAGCACAAAGGTGAAAGAAGTACAAATATGGCTTTTCCCCCCTATGTGGGAAAGTTTATATTATAAATGTTTCTTGATGGAAACTTAAAGTCAACAGCTAAAATGAAAAATGTCTGGACAAAAGATATATTATTCAAGCTTATACATCCAATTAATCAATAAAAATGAACTTTTAGAGATTTTTACAAAAATTTCAACATGCAGAAAATACTTAAGACAGCTAAAATATCTCCAAGTCTACAAGTATCTCTGCAAAAGAGGAAGTATCCAGAGTAGGTCATCATTTGATCGTAACTGCACTGTACCTACACATCCCTATCACTCTCAAGACATCCTCCAAGGCACCCATTTGGCTTCCTTACTTCTCAGTGCCCATAGCAGTGGGCATGGTACATTTAGTTCAACATGTCCAACATGAGATTTTTATAAACAATTTAAAGCATAGCCTAGGGATGAAAAGGCAAAAGCTTACCAATGTTTTGAGGAAGCTCATGACGGAGTTTTCTACTGCAGCCACTGGTTGGGGGTTGTCTTCTTTTACCTCTGCCTTTTCAGGTTGCTCAACAGTGAGACCGTTGACACCTGCCGAGTCCTGCTGTAGGTCTTTTTGGTTGCAGGCATCTATCTCCTAAAAAAAAAAACAAACAACCCACCAAAAAATAAAAAAGAGAGGGCAGCGTTTCCTTAGTCCTAGCTTACTTAATTTCCAGTGGAATGCAAAAGTAACATTTGTGACTTGCGTTATGTTGCTCTGAGAGTCACAACCCTAATTCCAACCATACTTCTCCAGCCTACATATTCAGAACAATTGAACATTTATACTTCTCTTTTCCCTCTTTTCTAATATATTCAGCATTTGCCATTGGTTGGAGGAACATTGTTCTCAGCTACCAAGTATAACAAACACAAGTAAAGTTGCACACGGCATCCCAAACAACACTGCTTTTCTCTTTTCAAGGCTGAACTTGTGAATAGGAACAAATGCTGAGATTTTGGCCTTTGATGGCTCAGTGTCTGATTGTACCATGCAAAGATTGGTTCTGATACTCTGTATTCTGCAATTCCAGAAATAATTTTTATCTAGCAAACACAAGCATGTTATAGATTAAAAGAATGGCAAAAGCAACCAACCCAAAGTAATTCTTCTGAGCCAGATAGAGCAGCCTCCTCTCTTCCTGGAATTACAGTTCCCAGGGCCCAAAAATAGTTTCCCAGTGCTCAAGCACTCACAAGTATGTAATATACTCAGTTTCTGTTTAGACACCTAAGCATGTTTTAAAAAGAAAAGAACAAACCCTCCTCTTAGACCAGTTTTGGAGAGCTTGGCACCCCTTTACACTGAATTTACCTGCCATTCTGGCCGCTTTTGCCTTGAGCCTGCACAGGTAAAGCCAACACAAACGTTGTTCATGAGAGCAGCTTGAGACAAGTCCTCATGTCCCATTCAGCATTTCCTTTTTTAATCTTTAAACAGCACTACATCCGGCAAGTAATATCCAAGTCAGTTCCCAATAATTCTCCTCCCTTTTGTGTACCTGTTTACATTTTAAGTGCAGGGCTAGATCTGTCAATTATTATTGAAATATATTGTGACTAGCACAATGGTGGCCTTGACTTTGGTAGGGGATTTGAGACAGTATTGAATGGACAATCATAACAATGCCATATTTCTTTAGCAGAAGTTATCACTCCCAACTATTTAGACAGCCTTACACATCTGGTCACTTAGGAAATAGAGTTTAGATAGTTAAAAGTTAAGACACTAGATGCCTAGGTTACTCCAGAGGGAAATAAAGGAGAAGAAATAAAACAGATGAACCCATCTAGGTGTCTCCAGTATAAAGCATCTTTGAATCACTGCCTCTCAAAGACTGCCTGGAGGTCTAAGGGACACCAAGCATATTTTCCTGATGTGCCAATTAGACATACTTGTTCAGTGCAATTTTTACCAGGAAAATTTTAAATTGTGCTCTTGAGAGCCTTTCCCTGGAGCAGGAGATTTGCAAACAGTA
This sequence comes from Numenius arquata, assembly GCF_964106895.1. Lineage (NCBI taxonomy): Eukaryota > Metazoa > Chordata > Aves > Charadriiformes > Scolopacidae > Numenius > Numenius arquata. The sequence continues at coordinate 7,403,499 of NC_133587.1, read as the reverse complement.
TTTATACAGGTTTTGCAGAGGACATGTATTTCTGTAGGTCACTAATGGAAGGAGCAGACTAAAGATGCACAAGTGAGTTAAATCTTCAGAGGATCAATTTGACATCAGGAAAGATGAGCATGGGGTGGCCAGTCTCCATGCAGCATTTAAGGAGTTAAAATACACAAGGTTTTACTTGCAAGAACAGACTTCTGTCTAATTCTCCACCCACTGTTTTCCAAGTTTACCCAGGAAGAAACACAGCACAGTAGTTCAGAGTGCTTCAACAGGCTATTTAGAAGTTTTTTTACAAGGCTCCAACACACCACTTTGTCCAGCTGCCAGTTACAGGCCAGAGTGGCTCCAAGAACAATATGTCCCGTGCAGAACATGCGTGGCCACGCCAGCTTCAGCAGCCCTGCTTCCAGGGATGCCATCTAAAGACCTCTGGTCATATGAAGAATGCTGGCTCTATTTCAGATATTAAAGAGGCAACAAAGACATGAGGCAAGAGACCAAGGCAGCAGGAGGCAGAAGATATGTTGCTAAGCAAAACTAGTTTCTTGAAGCACTTGATGCTAGCGAACTCTTCACTACTTGATGTTAGCAAACAAGAATAAACAAACTTTATTTTTTACACACACAAGCCCAAGCTCTGGCCTTGGGCTGCCCTTTGTTTAGGAGGAAGATATCTTTTTGCTAAGCTCTGAGGGAACTTATCTGCTCTTACCAGCAGCAGATACCACCTGGGACAGCTGCAGAGGTGACAGGTACCACCACTGGCAGCGCTAACTTTTCCAGGGTATGTCCCTGCTAAAGCCACACATTGGCCAGCAGATGGGAAAGCTGCTGCAGGCAGTACAGAGCTTGAGGCACACCACCACCCAAAAATCCCTGAACTCTGACTTGCAGAGCACAAATGGGCCCCATAATGACCCACTACTGCACGAGGAACCCTACTCCAGGATTCCCAAGCCAAGGCTGCCATTAGCTACTGAGATACAACTTGGATCTGGACTTTGATAGGTGCTGTGATCCATCTTGCGCTTTTGTGGGAATACTGCTGTAGGAAAGAGCACAGACTCAGGCCATCAGCATATAAATCAGGGAGAGATAATGTGGAATCCTACAACATCACCATTTTCAGAGCCATAGTCAAATAACCACAAAACCCTCTGCAGCAGCTCACTGCATAATATGCTGTGCAAAGCCCTGGAGGCAAATAATGAAAGAAAAATTCTAATACTGACTTTCTTCTGTTATTTTGAGAAGTTAACAGATACATCCAAATGTTCAATTCATTTCTTTGAGGAGCCAAATTTGGGGGTAATAAACACCTTAAATACTTATACTGTAGTTTCAGTTCAGTCATTAGAAAACATATCAAAAGAATGTATTCCTGCCAGCACTTTTGTTTGTATGAATCATGGCTCAGTGAAACATTTCAGGCATATAATTTATCTTTTCTTTGGCTTACATAGTAAATGCTTCATGAATTCATGAATTCTGTCCTTGTTTTAATTATGCCGTGTTCTGAATGTAGTTTTGTAGACCACAAAAATAAAGAGTGGTTCACCAAACACAGAATGTTTGTGCAGCTCTTAAGCTGCGACTGTGGAGCCTCTCTCTTACTTACCAGCAACGCTGTTTGTTTTGTGTTGGCACTCAATTCAGGGAAACTTCGCTTTTCTTTTAGCTTTTACAGATACTACAAGTCATAATCCACCAAAAAAAAAAACCTGCTGGCAGCAATATCTGGATTTTTAGTATGATTATTTGGTAACAGTTTGTAGTTACTACAGTAACAGCAATTAAATTAGACTTGGTCATTCTCCCATCCTACATGAGAACTAGCAACTTTAGAGGGAACAGAAGGCAACTGTGCTGTAAGGCAGACATGGCCTTTGTTTTAGAAATTGAGTTAAAGCAAGTTTGGCAACATATCAGAAGTGTTTAGTTGATATATTTTTCCCAGGAAAGGTCCTTAACTCCTCTCTCCCCCCAACATCCTTTTCATATTTGAAGAATAAGACAAAAATTACAGTTCAGAAATTCAATGGGAAAGTTAAAATTCCACTCTCCCCTGTGTTCTGCCACTCATTTACCCTGAGCAACTTGAACCCTGATTTTGTGAGCCCTCAAAGATTTTCAGTGGTACAGCTTTAAGCACACATGTAAAAGATGTAGAGGCAGTTCTGTTAAAGAGAAGACCTGTCCTCAAGCAGGCCCCCAGGCGCCAAAAAGCTGTTGTGTGGGCTAGAATCCTGCAAACACTTACACACATACCAAACATAACCTACAGCTGATGAGTGCCTGGGATTTCCAGAGTATTCCCATTACGGAGGTTCAGGATGTGGGTAGGTATAAGACGAAGACTGGAGCAGAACACAAAATTAATAAACAAACTAAGAATTATTGATATAAAAAAAGCTTGATCTGAGCGAACAGTGCTTCTAGTATCTGTTTGAACTGGCAGAATGAGATTTAGATTGTTTTGTCCTGTCCCCTGGTAGTTGCTTATTACAAACACTTGTTTACTTGAGCTTTCTCAATATGACTATTTGCTACCAGCAAATGTTTAACTCTGACTTCTAGTTAAAGCTACTTCAGATTGTTATTTCATTAGAGAGTTTCGCACTGTACTACTTCAACAGCACAAACTGTGACCTTTCACACTCTGTAGTTCGCAGTCACAGCAAAATAGGAAACTATGAATTTTGCATTTGATTGTAAAAGTAACAATTCTTGGGAAGCAAAACTTATTCTTTGTGCATATTAGTCAAAAATATCTGCAGGAATTTAAACTGTTGAAAAGCTTCTGTCTTATAAGTTACAAACAGAAGCGCCAGTACGCACTGAACAGATTATTCATTCTGAATTATTCACCCTGTTCTGCTTATGTAGCAAATGACTTGATATTCTGCTAGGTTGAAACTGCAGATTCTTTAAAACACACATATATAGCTCTCTGAATTACTAGTGATGGGTGATGCTTTTGAAGGGCAACAGTCAAAAATGCAACTGTTTAGTCTTACAAATGGACCTTCAGGAAAATATTACAATTTATAAGTTTACACAAGAAACGTGATCTTCAAATTTGAGGAGACATAAGATAGAGAAGACAAGGCAGAACAATAGAGATTGAAGAGGCTTTTGGAGATAATCCACAATGCTGTCAGTGCAAACACTGGGTATCTTGTGAACTATGTTCTACGCTATTCGAAGAATGGGATCATACAGCAGTCTAATTTGTAAGCCTGAACTAGGCCAATAAAAGCAGTTACTATTAACACTGCATTTATACGTAGATTCTGATGAGGAGGCCCTGAAGCTAGTTTCTCCCTCCTGCTCCTGATGTTGGACAGGATTTGAACTAGATCACTGGGTAGCATGTACTGCCACTTCTCCAGTGAAACTAGTAAGAGTTATGCCACTTAGTCCCAGTCAGGGGATGGAATTTTTCAGTAGTTAGTTACCTGAAAATTATTCCTATAGTATATTTGTTGGTATCAAACTTTGTAGGATGTGTAAAATCTAAACTCACACCTGTTTTCATCTCCTTTTGATTAGCACGCTCTCTCAGATGAGTTACTTGAATTCTTATATCCCAGTCTCATCCTGTAAAGTCAATTCTAAGGGACCACCCTTCCTTGACTGAAAAAAAAAATCAAAGTAGCTAAGAGTACAAAAATTGCTACCGCATAATATTCCCTATTCTGGTATGCAGAGTATGCAACAGGCAGCTATTGTTCAAGAAGAGTGACTCTTTTAAGAATGGCAGAAAACATGCTAAAGAACTTCTTTAAAACCATCCAGTGCCAAATTCCAAGCTCCTGAAGCATAAGAAACAATTTTACTTTCAGGTATTTTTGCTTTCATTTGTAGCTGGCTGCTGTTCATCATCCCAGCAATTGGAGCACAACACAGCTATCTTGCCCAAACCTTTCAGAGAAAATACAAGTGAATTTAAACTCGAGGGCAGATGCCAGCATTTAGTCATGAGGCAGGTATCAGAGCTGCTACCACTCCACCATAGGTCCTTCTCCCATACCTCTATTCAGCCATCCTGTGGGGGGTTACCTGCAATCATTTTAAGACTCATTCACACAGCCACCATGACATCAAGTTGTCCTGCACTATTAATATTCCTAAGACATTTCATTAAGAGTGAAATGGATATTCCTACTCAAGCACTTGCCTTCCCCTGTGGGACAGTGTTTGATGTGCTCTGTAATCCAGCAGCCTCTTTCGCTGTGATGTGTCCGTCAGGAAGGTCTGAAGTCTGCCTTTCCTCCCGGGTATCAGTTTGCGTTTTACTCCTTTCCTTTCCCTTCTCCAGTTTGAAGATCCTGTCAAAGAAGGTTACTTGTTTTGGCTTGGAGGCAGCCGCATCCTCTCCCTCAGGTGTCACCGACGCTGTGAGATCGATGTCGTGAAGCGACGCTGCCGGCGGGGCCTGGGTCAGGTTTTTATGTGTGCCCTTCTCCCCCGCAGCTGCTGCGGGAACCTCCGCGCTGTCACTTGGTGCTTTGTTCACTCCGGGCGCCTCCGAGCTGACATCAAGTTTTGCCGATCCAACTGATGAATCTGTAGCTGGGTCTTCAGTACGCCCTGGTACAGACCATGAAAACGCGAAGACAGAGCGGGATTTAGCAGATGGCAGAGCTTTCCTGGCAGCGCTCCCGAGGCTCTGCCCGCCCGCATCGGGAATGGGGCTCTGCTCCATTGTCTTCGGGGAAGAAATGGCCGCATTATCCCGTGCAACGCTTGCCTTTGCATCCACTACGAACAGAAGCATAAAACGGTAATTATCCAGCACAGCAAAGAAGTTATACTGGTTGTACAATTAATCATGGTGACCTTGCTCTTTAATAAACTAATTCTGAAACGTGGAGCCTCGGGGAGGACCACACAGAGTGCAGCTTGTTCAGAGACCCTGTTGTCATCCTGTGCGAAACACAAGCTGCCACTCATCTATCAGACCTGCCCGTCTGATTTTCTTTCCTGTCATTCCTCATTGAAGTTGGTGCAAATTTCATGTTCTCCACAGTCCCCTCTCAGCTGCCAACACCAGAGAGTGGCCCAGGTTTTTGACTGTTTAGCCCAGTGGACATGCCAAGGATATCTTAACTTCCCATTAAAAGTAAAGTGATATGCAAAAAAAAAAGTATCAATAAAACTTGAGACAAAGTTATATATTAGTATATTATGCTTTTCTCTCAGAGCTAAGTGGGAAAAAGAATGGAAACTGCGAGGACTGATTGCATTTCCTGACTTCCCAAACTCCCCAAAGGGCTTTGCAGTCAAAACTTAATTCATTCATTTTTCCAGCACTGTTCCTTGCCTATTGCCTGCTCTCCATAGTGTAATTTTTACTTTTACTCCTCCTTCATTGTGTGCAGGTTAGTTTAAGCCTGATTTGAATACTTATAAATCACATCTGAGCCAGGCTTCTCATCCTTATGTTTCTGTCTTTTACCCACAAACAATATGGCTCTTAATCCCATTCCCCCCTCAAAATTCTCACAAATAATTCCCCCTTGTGTACACACATGGCCATCACACTTTAGATGTGAAAAAAATCTTTCATCTTTAAAGTATATTTGATGATTTTATATTAGGATAGCACTTTGATAATACAGCTGAGGTGAAAATCCCTAATACTGCATATGCAGACAGCAGAAGGCTCCTGCTTTACAGAAGACAAAAGAAAAAAAATAATCTGTCTTGTATCTATTTTGTGGATGGGAGACTGAATCACAGATTATGTGGTGTGAAACCCCAGTAAACAAGAGGAGGCTTGTGGAGAGGTAAGCCTTACAGCTCCCTCTCAGCTTGAGCTCCTCTTCCCTACTCTGGCTAGAATATATATATATATATCAGATTTCCCTGTCAATCATCACAGATTTCAAGGATGAATTTAGATCTACTTAATTATAACTGTCAGTTTTTCACAGTCTCAAACTGGCTTGCTAAATTAGAAGTTTAAAAATTGTCAGTTTCAGTGTAAAATTGAAATTATTTCAAACGATAATTGTAATAGTCTAGTCAATATTATGCCCTTCACATTTTACTTCAACAGAAATAGAACCCCAGATACCAACACAACCTGAGATGCCTATCTTCCACAGTACAGATCTCCAGTGTTCTGTCTCATCTTTTAAATCCCTTCTTAAGAAAAGGAAAGCAGAACATTTTTAGATCTTTCAAAGCTACCACTTCACTTTGCACAGCAAAATTACCCCACCTTTCTACTATTTACTCCAGTTACCCCAATCTTTCCCACTCCTGCAAGGATTTTGCATAACACCACACAAGCATCAACAGGCACTGTGCAACAGGGGTCTGTATCCAGCTGATACTGTCCTCCCGTGGCAGTGCCCAGGGACCATGGTCACATCCAGCCCTGGCATCCCCTTCCCCACAGCCTTAACTCAGGATTTGCAGGTCCTCGCTGGGCCCTCGTTTCACAGGGTTGGTCCTGACCAGCAGGAGGTGGGAACTTCCATAAACCTGAGCAACCAGAATTGCCGGAGTGTGCCAGCCTGAATCTCAAGTAACTTTGCTTAAATACTTGCCTGCAGTGGAAGTAACAGCTGGCAAAGTAATGGCTGTGGTGGCAGATTCACAACTGCAGCCAGCATTTTACCAGCTGTCAGGGAGCTGGCTCCTAATTTCTCTGCTTCTAACATTTTTAATCTGAAATTTGCTTTCTTATTGTGTTTTGGGCATATGCAAGCATGCGGAGGGGCCAGAGCACTTCAGTTCCATCCAGGTAAAGATATCTTCACTTTTGTGTGCACTCTAATAGAGAAAATTCTTTCCCTGGATTCTCTGTTACTATTCATGTAAGAAAATAACGCACCCTGGCAGGAATCCTTTGCCAGTAATATTCTTCTGCAATATTTCATGAGCACCTATTTCAACATACCAACATGCAAAAAAAAGGTAAAAATAACTAGCTACTCAGCCACCTATTCAACTATTCAGTCAGGGCCACTAAGTATCAGTTATAGTTTCCTAAGCCTCCTGTAGTACTATATGAAAAAGAACTGAAGCACTTACTTCTAATTATAGTTGGAAACTTGGGAGGGAAGCAAAAAAGGAAACGCTTCCTCAGCTAAAGAAAGCAGAAACAATATCCATTGGAAAATAATTGTAATAGATGCTGAACTTCTGCTTTATGTAACAGATAAAAAAATGGAACACGGGAAAATTGTCCTTAGTATAAAAATAGGAACAGAAGCTCATCATTAAGAAAACCAACCAAATAAAAAGTAGCTCATGAACCTATCAAGCTCCTTTTATCTCTAATTATCATGGAAGGAATGAAAGACCTGGAAAATATCACCAGCATGGGCTCTGCAGCGTGTCTTTTGTGTCAAAACAGTTCAAACTGTTTCAGGGAAAGTCTGCTCAGACACCAGGCAAAGCAGATCCCACCACCAGAGAGGAGACACTGCTGCGGTGGGCTGAACAGAAGAGTTTGACTCATGCCATATTCACAGAAAACAGAAGGAGAAAGGCTTTGAAATTGCAGTATTTGGATGGAAAGTGCACGACATTTTTGTTTCTAAAGAGACACAGAAGTGCCATTCTTTCCAAGATTATTCCACAATCCAGAGGTACAATTAGGAATAGAAGCAAAACCTCCCAAATTCTAGGCCAGGCCTGCAAGTAGATCAAAGCTGCTCACTCTGAATGAGATTAATAACTGAATGGAATTAATAACGTGCTCTGAAACGAGGATCAATATAGAATGTACAGCACTGCTGTGAGATTGCATTTCATACTACTATTACACAGGCCTTTTCCTTTCAAGTATTTAACAAAAGACAGTCACACTACAGAAGATTTCTCCTTCCTTTCCCTTCATTTCATCAGGATATGTTAGAAAGGCAGTACTATAGCTGCACAAAGTCACTTCTGCAAGAACACACTCAAAATCAGGATATTTTCTCTGAAATTTTCTAAATTAGACTGACATTTTTTCCCGTGACTTATAAGAAAAACTGTACAGAGAAGAGTAATGGTTAGTGCAATGTTACATCAATACCATTCCCTGCTCAGAAGTAATTGCTGACAGACTTTCTCCCTCTTCCTTTCACATCCTTGACTTTAACATTTCAAGCACTTCCATAGTCTGAGGATGAAGAGCAGCACAACGTTCCCTGACAAAGAATGGGACCAAGTCTGCCGAATTGGCACTGAATCCTAAAAAGCAAATGCTTTGGTTTTAATAGACAGAACCAGCAAATAAAATGTTATAAGGGACAAAGCCTTAAGGTGAGCACAGGCTTTAAGTTGACCATGCGAGCTGCAGAACTGACCACATAGGAATGGAATTATTTCTGTTTGTTATGGGACCTGGCACACCCAGAACCTCACGGGAAGGCAGCAGAGCTCAGAAAGCATCGGTGTGGAGTGCCTGCAGTGAAGCACCTACTTCATGCGTGTTCGGGACCAAGATGCAGCACTTGACCAGAGGTAACAGCAGATGCAGGCAAGAATCCTGAGAATGCGACTGACATGAAAGAAAGTTCAGCACTGCCAGTCCAACATAAATGAAAAGGCTGCCTGAGCTTTTTTCCGCTGATTTGCTTTTGCTGATCAGTGGGAATATAACCAGACCTCAACCTGGTGCACGTAACAGATGGCAGCCAAACTCCCTCAAGTGGGACCAAAAGCAATTCTGTCCAGCGTTTCCAGATTGCCTTCCCTCCTCCATCGTAACCCAATTGTCTCTGAAGCTTAGTTTGCTCTTTTACTCCTGGCAGGAGCCTAAGCCGTGTACTAGGTAGGCATCTATTTTCGAGGCTCAATTTGCCCAAATGAAATCCTTCAGATGCTTTCTTAAAGCACACTCCTTTTTCTCAGCCTTCGATTGCTAGTCTGGTTTCAGCAGTTATATGCACCCTCCTGGGTAATACTTACACTTATGGAACATATGAAATAAGGTCCTGTGCTGTCTTACTTTGGCAGCTTCTCACCTCCTGCCATTTATCCTACTGACTCTTTCATAGTGCCATTGGCTTTCAGCTGTAGAATGAGGAACAGCTTGAATTGGCAAAGTCTTCAGTGTAGACATCTCCTCCTGTAGGCTACTAGCATGTGAACATGCCATAAAATAAATGGTAGGAGAAAATGTTTTCTAATGTTGTTGCTTTTGACAATAGAAAAAAATGAGGGTTTTTTGTGGAACTGAACTGAGCAAGCCATTAGCTACAAATATGGTTTTAGTATCTTTGACTATTTTGAATACAAGCCAGTTACAAATAGATATTTTGCTTAGGAATGCAATTATACTACCAAAGCATTATCTTGTTCCCTGGAGTTCAGATAATCATGGAAACAATAGATTTTAACGGCCATGAAGGAACCATTAAGGGCTACAAGGCAACATTCGGCACTAAGTCCACCAGTGTAGGCCAGCACAATGGATTATAATAGCCCTGAATAAATTACTGCAGCAAATACTTAAAAATCTAAGTACCTAGCAACAAAGAGTAAATTTTCTAATTTACATTTCTAATGTATTTTTATAGATGTTGTGTAGGTTAATTTTCCCTTCCATTATTTAGAACTGGGTTAGTATCATAACGCTACAGTAGGTGTGGAATTTTCAGATCTTCAAGTATACCTTACATTTTTGAGGGAGACCCCAAAAAACTTTTGTGACAAGACTAAATGACTGAGTTTTCAGAAGCATTAGAGAATCGCCCCCAAAAAAAGACATTTTGATCCTTTCTTTAAAAAGAAAAAACATATTAATATTCTTTTGCAATCTTGCTTTACTATTCCGTGCAATGAAGTTGACAGTACATTTATGCTCTAAGAATAATTTTGTTTCACTACGTTAACTAGCATTGTTATTTGACTAACAGATTTACTAAAGTTAATGGAAACAGGGGAAAATGAGTTAGCAGCAAGAATAGTAATGATTATTCTTTAAAGAAGATAACTAAACTGCATTGTGTTTCACGCCTTACAGGCACGCAGAGTTATTGCGGTACACCCATTTCTGTTAGACACTGGCTAGATGCAGAATTTGCTGAACCAGATTTATCCTCCGGAACAAAGGAGTTGCATCTTAACTGATCTTTTCTTCCTTGTGTAATCTTTCTTTTTATGAGCAGGTCATTGTTTTAATCTGCATGTAATTGCCATCCAAATAAACTTTTCCCCATTTTGTCCTCCTGATACATTTCTGCTCTACATAGTGCAAATCTGAGATATATGGCTTCTAGTTCTAACCTTCTTCCCTTTACCTGTTGCCCACCAAGTACTTATACTAGTTCAAAAAGGCTCAGACAAAACACTATGAAAAGTCAGGATCAAATTTGCTATCCTTTTTCTTGTAAAACACGTCATGAAGTAGCAGCAAGGACAACATTATTATTTAATGGTATTAGAGGAGGAGAAGGTGGACGCTAGCACTCTGTGCAGTGTCTGCAGTCTTGGTAATAATAGGAGCAGGAAAGGCAAGTCATGGAAAGAATCCCTAAGTCCACACATCTGTCAGCCTTTTTGAGCAGAAGCAGCAAATGTAGGGAACCAGTCACCAATCTGCTCACCCAGATGTGAAGCAGATGGTGACAGGGCTCTTCCAAATAACATTACTTCCTCTGGTCATATTAAGTTAACTCTCTGGATTCTTTTTTCATTATATTAGCAGATATAGATTTCATAGACTCATTTATCAACTATACCCTTTAATGCACAGCACATGGTCAGATCACTGGCAATCACAGAAATGCAAACTAACAAGACAAAGACCACAAACATACATCTAACACTATTAATAAAATCTTCTTGCTTCACTTGCCTTTTTTGCAGTTTTTTTCTCCAGAAGTGCTCACTTTATGACCATAAAATAGATTTCAGTACTATTTCTTGCATTATTTCATCTTAGAAAAACTAACCACTACATTTTCTGTAGGAATAACTTATATCTCCAAACAGCACTTGCACTTTTATTTCACCAAAACCTTGATTACATTACACAAACCAGTGAGATTTCAGTGGTATCTAAGTAGTTAAGGATTTTAGCTGTTTTTTTAAACGTTAATAAAGTTAAAATACAAGTAATATCAACATAGGACAGTCCAATTTTTCAACTTGCTACTTAAACTGATTTAGTAATTACATTAATCAGGCAATCCATTTAAGTAACACAATGCCATATGCCTCATTTTATATATTAAGAGTAAAATGTACACTTATATTTTAGGTCTTCAGACAGTGTAAATCATCTGGCTTTTATTTACTTCCCAGAACTCTGTTGGTTTACACCAGCAGAAGCACACAGCTACAGGCTTTTATTTTCTAGTAGGCAATCATTTATACTGACTTATTACAGCTAGATGGCATTAGGAAATTAGCTATGGAACAGAGATTCTAAACTGTAATGAGCACCATCTGCATATTGCCATACCAGTCTTTGATTATTTTTGTCTAAGCTTAGATTTTTCAACTGAATGTCACAGGCTGAGAGGGTTCTCTTAACAATGAATAATAAAATAATATTTTCTTTCCTCACAGAGATTGGAGAGAACTGTTTTTTTTTTTTTTTTTTTATTGTATTCTGAAAACAGAAAGAAACCTAATGCAAGGAAAACACTTGCAAAATTAACATGACTTAATCTGCAGAGACATGAACTGAAGGAACGCTGCTCCAAATGAGTGCTGCCTGAATGCTGCTCGAGAAGGCTCCAAAGCCAACAAGAGGTGGAAGGAGAAATTAATGAGGTGCTGAAAGGTGAGGAGGGAGACACACGTCTGTGGATAAGAGCAACTGCCCGTGGATACATGGTGATAATTTTTGAAGACTACTTGGAGCTAAATTTTTAATGCTCAAGCCATGTAGCTCACACCAGATTTTCAATATGTCAACACTGGCAGTGGGGCTCAGCTGCTGACAGACACCTCCCATGGAGAGCCCAGGGTCCAGCCTGCCACTGCTGTGATCACTCGAAAACCCAGTTGCTGTCCTGCTATGAACACCACCCAAATAGGTCTGAAACGGGATGCACGTACCGAGTAGTGGTTTACTCGTAGCCCCACCAACTATTTGACTTCTACACTAACACCCACAGTTTATACATAAAAAGGACATATCGATTTTATTTCATTAGTGTACAGAGAAAGAGAAGCAAGTTGTTGTCTCCCCTGGCACCATGCTCTTTTTGCCCTAGCAGTAGTTGAGTAATATCTGATACATCCTATAACAGCAACAGGAGAGAAGTGGTCAGGGTTACATCATCAGCCTTGTGACACAGTTTGAGTAATTCTGGTAAATAGGACCAAATTATGACCTCCTGGTAATAATACAGTCAGCCATGCTGCATTCCCAGCTGCCACTTATCAACCTCTATAAATTACTGTGCTATACCCTAAATTCTCTAGAATTCAAACACAAGCAGTTGACACAGTTAAATTTTGTTTACAAATATCTCGCTGCAGATTTAACGTACTCTGCTGTCTTCAAGAAGGTCTGCTACATCTAAAACGAGAGCAAGGGAGGTTTCTAGATATGAGAGGTACTCCTAAGGCCCAGCTCAGGATCAGAAGTGGCATTTCACTGCAAAACCTCCAGTCCAGAGGCAATTATGTTATAACAACATCACTGCAGGTATAGTGTCTACCACCTCTTGGTACTTTTTCCAGTTTACTTTTTTCAATGCATTCAGTCCTCTTGGTGGTTTTGTTTTGTTTTTTTTTTATAGTCTCCTCCATCCCCTCTAGACTATCAGTTTTCATATCACCTGGTAACTCCCTGCTAGCCACAGGGACACCACATTATTTAAAGACAACTCGCTCTCCTTTCCCCTACCTGAACTGCTCTCTTATTGCAGTCCACCAAACACCATTTCACTGTGTCCCCCCAAACACAAAACCTCACCAACAGGCCACCGAGCCTTGCATTGGTGCCATTGCTGCATTATGCCCCTTTCAAGAGCCCCAGTATGTGCTCCTTGCAGCAACAATTCCTCCAAGGCTTGTTAGAGGCACCTCCACCAGAGCCCAAGCAGAGACAGTTTATCACTGAACACCTTGAGGTTTGTGGAGTAACCTGAAAGGGACCAGCACCAAACCACTCCTGCCCTATAAAACTTCATGCTGACCAAAATCTTCAGTCTGTAAAACAACTTTTTGTTGGCCAGATACAGAACCAAATTCTTAGAACGATTAAACAAACAGCTTCCAGAGGACTTTGGAAATATTTTCCTGTTTCACTCTTTGTTAGCTTTAAACTTTTAAGCTTCTGAAAAGCCACACATGCTGATTCACAAGTAAGAGCTAAAATACAGGCTTATCTTTTACTTTGAGACCGTGCACCAATATTTATTGCTGCTCCAGTATAAACCTCTCTCTGCCTGTCTGGTGGCAAAAGAAGTGGAAATATGCCACCCTTTCCCGGTACATACCTTCACCATTCATTACAGGAGAATGAGTCTGAACAAATGCAACAGATCCATTTTTAATATTGTCAGGAGATTCAGATAGAGCCTGAAATAGCAAATAACACAGTTCTTAGGACTGGATACATCATGGCATTTGAAAACTGCAATATGCAATAACCAGGGAAGATGAGAGCAGGCAGCTCTTTCTTACCTGATAGCTCTTCACTGTACATGCATTGTCTTCTTCAGCTTCCTCTGGGAGGCTCATTGTATTCCCCATAGTTCCTGCAAGGTGGAGGAAAAAAAAAACCCTTTCTTTCTCATTTATATGAACTTACTGCCTAATTCAAATTAAGAGACAGCCAATGGTGATGGACTGTGACAGGTTGTTTAAATTCCTAATAAACCCCACCTGCTTTCCCAAAGGCACCTGCCCATCAGTCTGCACCAGCCAGTCTTACTCAAACCCAGCTATGTATAGTGGCTCACAGCTGCTCACTAAAAACGGTACAAGCTAACAAACTTGTCTCGTTTGTTGAGGAAAACTGGATGCAATCACACCTGCAGGATTCATTAGGACTCAGCAAATAGTAACTTGGGGTTAGCAGCAGAATAAAGTGAAAAAGACCAAAATATATTAATAAATTACAGCAGCTTGGTGGAGTTTTATATTTTTGTTTGGCTTTCATTTAAAAAAAAAAAAAAAAGAGAGAGAAAAGAGGCAGCATGTAAAGACATCATGCATGTAAACTCTGAAAATTAGGCCCTGCATGTCCTGCAGTTATGTAGAATTTTAGTTATAGTAGAATTTTCTCTGGGTAAAATTTTCGCCTGTGGCTGTGGAAGTATTTGCCTTGCTCTAGGCAGCTTCACCAGTCGACTGCAGCTCACAGAAGTTACTGAGCTGCATTTCCTTGAGTAGTTCAAGCACTGTGACTGCAGCAAGTCAAAGACAGCCTGAACCAGCCACCGCAGCATTCATCTGTGGTCCTGGGTGTGTTTTTTGAGCATCTTGTGTTGCCACAGGTGCAGGACTACTGAGACCTAAGATAGTCTATTTAAAATGGCTTTCTTATGTTCGCATCTAGTGGAGTCACAGCTCTGACTACAACCCAGGCATAATCTTAGCTAGTTAGTTACTATTAGTCCATTAGATAATTCAACACTTAGTGAAACTGTTCTGATTTCTTTAAATTTTGTTTCAGGAGCAATGTGTTTGGTTCAATTTTAGCCTCCTTCCTATGTACAAGTACACATAAACCTGTAGCAGTTTTTGTTTGTTTGGGGTTTTCTTTATTTTATTTTCCCCTAAACTTAAAACACATTTAAGTATCTTCCAAGCTTGATGTGCTGTAGTAAATTCTTTGAGGCCAAACATATTTCTTGCAACATGTTGAAGAGCAAAGCAGACTGAAATCAAGAGGAAGGTTCCTATTGAGTTTGGCTCAAGATATAGATGTATACATACTGTTAAAGCTACACAAATAAACAATAAGGAGAAACTATTCTGAGCCACACCTTGAAAGAGGAAGGTCTCCAAAGAGAGGAAGGCAGAGGGCTGGAGCCAGCTCCAGCCTCACTGCTCATCTCATTGGATGTCCTGGCCAGCCACCATGGGTGCCAAGAGCTCTTCTGTTTTAATATTGCTCTGGTTTATGCCTGTATGAATCAGGGAATACCTGCAGAGGTATGGATGAGAGCAACTTCTTTATTGTTTTGATTAAACAACCTGTGGCTATTGGAGAAAAGAATGAAAAGAGTAGTTTTGCTAAATCATCTTCACTAGAATTTGAATGTGAGAACTGGGGGCAGCTCTCCTTTCAGCCCACAGCCTGGGGTGTCTGCTTCCAGTGACTGTTTACAGAGCTCAAGCTGGTCTTTCCCTAACCCTGATCTACAAACCTTTGCTTTACAGGGATGGTCTAGATCTGTCTTCTATTTTATGTTGCATCCTAACTGACATGAAATCCAAGCTGGGCCCCTCTCCAGAGATGGTTATTTTTCTCTCCTGAGCGCCTAGTGCTGCGCTGGACACTGAATGGCCCCCACTGATGCTGGAACATGGACTTGCAGCCATGGAACATGCACTGCTGAGAATCGCTGCAGAAATAGTGGCTGCAGGACTGAGCCTTGATTTCGGAGTGCAGAGCTATTTTACAAGGATTTTATCTTCTCAGCTGATATTTCCACTATAAATCAGAACTTCTGATTTATGGTGAAAAACAGCCAGCATTTCCCCATGGATGTACAATGGCCTCTTGTCCTTGCTATGTAATTCTGTTTCCTAGCAACTTTAAGCATTATCCTATCAGAAGAGAAGAAAACAAGATTCAAATCCTACTGCTTAGTCTCAATGGTAAATTTAGTATCTGGTTGAATCTGGAGGATTTACTTTTGTTTTCCATTCACAAGGCCGCCTGGTTTATGCCAGGAGACAACTTAAGCAGAGGATGGAATATTTGCAGGTTACGTGCTTCCTTTTTCACATGTGCTATAAAATCAGTACATATTTGTGGGGAGCAAGAGGAGCAAATTCCTATTTTATTTATTTTTATTTTATTTTGACAACGATTTGTATCTTGATTCTCAGTTACACCAGTTTCTTGTTGATGCAGCTCTACCCTTGTCAGGTAAATTATCTTCAGCTGATACAGAACAGAGATCATAGGCTCTGATCTCTGGCATATTTTGCTCTGGAGACATTACCCATTCTCTAAAATCAAATTTATAATTCTCACTGAAATAAAACACACATAGTGGTTATGTGGAATTTTAAAAGATTTTCACTGGCCAGAACCCTCCATCTCATAGAAAGCTGGACAAAACTTGGAGGCTATTTTTGCTAAAAATGGGACAAACCTGCTACATAACCCTCTCAGGAATATGATCCCAAAACACCAAATGCAGTTCTCCACCATGCACATATATAATATGTCTTCAGACCTTTTCCCTCCTTGCAACAGTAGTTGATTATTGTATTGCACTGGTTTTTGCATTATGTGCAGTATGACAACTACACATTTGGCATGCTCTGAGGCAAAGTGGCTACAGAAGAAAGGTAACAAGTCTGCGGTCATTCCTCTGGGTGCAGAGCTCAGCCAATGGCACAGCCTCACAGCCCTGGCCCAGATCTTTTAGTAAAATTAGGAAGATATGTATGTATGTAAGCTTCTGCCCTATTTTACAGAAAAAATGAAAGGTCACTGCCACCTATAGACAAAACTGAGTATCAGCAGAAGTAATAATATACACATACAAAATGGTATCAAATTTGCAGAGTTTCAAGTTTCCAAGCAAGTAATGTCACAGCTATTCGCTTCTGCCATCACATCTAGAAATTGCTGCTGCAGAGACTATTGCATGTTATCGCACCCATCTGTGGCTCTAGATTTACATAAACAAGCTCTACTTCAGCTCCACCATTAACATGAAACAGTTACGTCTTCCTCAAAGCGCTCAGGACTCTAATTTATACTAACAAATCCATTTTTCTCTCATTTGAAACACCTTCTCTTGAAGCTAAAGTTATTAAATGTGGAGCAAAGAATGTTTTAGGAAAAATAAGGGGCTCCCACAAGGCTCTCATTTGGTGTCTTTTTTCACCAATTCGTTTTGAAGACCACCATTTTGAATGTGGGCTGCCGAAAGCTAAGCACCAAGCCCCATTTTGGTACCCAGCTAAAATCCTCACACAAGTGAACAGGTTTGCAAAAGGTGCAGAGGACTCCCAGGGTGCAGTGACTTTCCTGAGAACCACAAGTCTTGGGGAGCTCTCAGGATCTGGCCACGCACTTGTTCCTGGTGGGCAGAATCAGACGTTGTCAACCACTGAGGACCTCTTGGTCCTTGGGTTGCTGACTTAGTCTCTTCATTGGGTGTTTTTACTCTGTCTTGGTTATTAATCATGCTTTTTTATTACTGGTACAGTCACCAGGAAGGACCTACTTGTGCCCCTTGTTCTATGTCTGAAAAGCACAAAGCTGGTCTCTGTACTAAACTGTGAGTGTGGAGCAAACCTCCACTAGACCTGGGAGGTGTTGTTGGCAAGATGTCTATTTTATGAGCGGAGATTTGACAACGTTTACAGAGACAAGACAATTTTGGGGGATTGGGAAGGGAAAAGAGATGACCCTGATGCTAGAGCTTTTTTCCAAAATGGGAAGAAACCCCTTAGAAGTCAAAAGGAACTGGAGTAAGCTCATTCTCATTCCTAGGCTTTCTTTCGAGATACAGATTTCTTGATTAAGTTTCAAGAATATTATCCTCGAGGGGGGCTCATTCAGACCAGCTGGAATGCAGCCCGACTGGTTTAAAAAGGAACATGAACTACCAGCCTCCAGATCAGACACAGCTCTCAAACAGTTCCTTTCTCAAATTATGCTTCACTGCTTCTATTGTAATGCAGAAAATAATCCAAAAGAAAATTGTATTTTTCAGATTTTTTCTTAACTTTATATGAAGCCTTGTGTGCCCTGAGCATGAGCTCAAGGTTTAGTGAAATTCTCTTTTTTCTCTCACTCTCAAAAATAATTGTGTTCGTTCTGGCAGAGTGGTAAAAGCTTTGAACACTATGAGAGAAAATTACAACAAAATCTGTGACCTACTGTGTACTCTGGCTAAAGCCAGATAAGCCCAACCTTTCTAATGTATTGACCAACCTAGAACATTAAAATCACCTGCATCACAGCGTATATTAATAAAAAAAGTACACAATTAATTCCTCACTAAAACTTGCCATATGTTGTACTTAAATGTCAGAAAAAATAATCAATTTTACTTAGTTCTCTTTGCGTCTCATTTCATTATTGATATGTCCACTCTGCAGGAGCTGGAGAAAGACTTAAATAAACTAACTTATAGTCCAGAGGCAGAGGAAGGACCTTGCATGCATTAATTTATGCAAAAAGCATCCTGCATCGTGGCTGCAGGGCAAGGTCTGGATCCCAAGACCTTTAGTACATCCCTGCCCTTTATCCTGCCTCTTGGAAAACAGGTGAATGTGGGGACATGTCAGTGTCCAGCTAGAAAGGCAGGGCTCCTGCTGTGGTTCATGTGGAGCCAAGGAAGGACTCATAATAGGATAGGGTTTTAGAAAGTCTCCTTACCTTCCTTCAGTGCAGCTCTCAATTGCTCTCCTGCAGGAAAAGGTAACTCAGGGACGTGTTGGGTATGATGAAACTAGGGGACAAACACATCTGAGCATTGTCAGTGGCTAAAGAGGAGAAATGGACACACAATAGACAGTAGTGAAGGGACAGGAGAAGGAGGGATTGAGATGACTCACCCAAGGCAAACAAGAAACACCCAAGAACAATTTGAATATCAACCTGGCAGCTGGCTGTGCATCTAGGACATGCAGAATTATAGTCCTTAAGGTTCTAGGGGCAGTTTTTAATACAGTTCTTTCAGCCATTCTGCATTGTAGTCAAATGGGAAAAGCAAAATAATTCAAACGTTAACTCCTTGGGCTTTCAGGGAGGGAACAGTTCAACAATGCCATGAAGGTGAACAATCCCAACCTGCCTGGTAGAAACTGATCTTATTATTCTTTTGCAGAAAAAGCCAGCGCACCCAAAGGGAAAATTTATATTAGGTACTTTAAAGCCCAAACAAAATAAGCCAAGCACTTGTAGGAGCTCCCAAGAGCATTTAGCATGAGAGAACATGCAAGACTAAACTCAAGCATGGGACAGAAGTGGCAGCAGAGGAAGAGTAAAAGCAAAACCTAAGAAGAGCCAACCAGCAGCAGCAGCAGGAGTTACCTGGGAGGGGGCGGCCGGGGCACCCAGCGCCCTGGGAGCCGGAGCTGGTCAGGGCGAGGTGCTGCTCACCCAGCCCCGGTGGCTCTGTCCCTGCCCGTGTCCCTGTCCCTGCCCCTGCCTCTGCCTCCTGTAATCAGCCCAAGGAGTGGTCACAAACACTGGGTGCAAACACACATAGGGGTGGAGTAGTCTACCTTCCCAGCCCTTCTCGACATACTTTCTGTTCTTCAGCATCCTGGCCACCCAAACCTGTTCAAATGCACACTTGACTTTATGGCTTTGGGGCAGCCCAACACAAACACTGTGTTGTTGGAAGCTGTAGCGTTGCACTGAACACCTAAAAATCCCTTCTAAACATGGATTTTTCCCAAAATGGCAGAAAAAAGCAAAGTACATTTAATGTCGTAGCTGTTTGCTGTAGTCAAAGTGGATCTCAGTATCCTTCCCTAATGTGCTAACTGATTAACTGTTTATATTTTAAACCTATTGTCAAAATTTACGGCTCCCCAATGTGAGTCACTAAACCCACGCTCAGACTGGGGGTGTTTGGAGCAGGGAAAAGCTTTTTGTTCTGAGTTTTCACACCACCTCAGCCAATAAAACTTGGTTTCAGCAGCTGGGGTTCCCACAGGCTGTTGTAATACCAACAAAAAAATTCCTTATTTTATAGTTTGAGAAAGTGATAGCAAAGAGTTGTGAAAGGCTCACACAGGGTGATACCATAAACCAGTTTGGGGACTGGCTGAAGCTGCTGCCGCAAGGCTCTGAGAGAGACCACGCTCAGCGTGTGACAGCAGCAATGCTGTTAACACTGTCACCATGCGAAGATACTAAAAGCACATTGTCAACTTCTCCTTAATTATTAATGCAATATCCCGAGGCCAGGGGTTCCCAGAAGTTCTCTTTAGGTTTCCTTTCATCCAAGCCTGGTGTACATAGATCACTTGACTGTCAGCTTCAAGTGTTCAAATATATTAATCAGCTTGTTTCTAGTGTGTTGTCTGCACAGTGTGTGTCTCAAGATTCAAATAAACTGGAATACCATTGCAATTCCTGCAATCTTCTTCCCTATTGACTTGCTTACATCATCTGGATGGCACTTTTATTTCTGTGTTGCTTTATGGTTTTGAATATAATTCTGCTATTAGCCATGAAAAAAAAACAGATTTATAACAAGGGTGATGGCTGTGAATGGTGTCAGATGCTTCAGAGGATGATGAAGAAGCTATAATCATGAAAACGGAGTTTCTGATTACATCCAAAGTGCATGGCAGGATAAGTGGACATTCTGATTCTCTTGGGTCTTCAAGCACTGGGTCAAACGTCTTTATAATTTTTTCCTTAATTTATTACCTCCAATATTGCAAATCCTTGCCCATAAACTCAGATGATGCCCGACAAGTTCAGTCTCATAATCCTGTCCAGGGAAGGAATTTGATTTTGGGAATGATCTCTGGATGGCACACGTGGTGGTGGCAACAAAACTTACCTGTGAGCTAAGGCATAAAATACCAACCTGGCTGTGAAACCAGTCACCCATTCTGGACTAGTTTTCATTAACTTTTTTTTAAATTTATTTTTTGGTCTCTCTCCTTGGGCTTAAATATTATCATGAAGTAATTTTGAAATGCAAGATGTAAATATTTAATCCCAGAAACACTTTATTTCCTTAAGAAAATGTTGTTAAGATTCAGTATATCTTTGCATCATATTTTGCTTTTCATGGATTTATTTGCTCCTAAAAAGTAATCAAATTCAGCCTTAAAAACTTAATGTGCATCACGAAAACAGTAATTTGGATTATCATATATTTCACCTTATGGCATATGCTGTGAATAGAAGAATAAAAATACTCCTTTTCCTCAAATAGGCTATTCTTAGAATTGAGCCCAAACAGATGGTAGTATTGCTGAAGGATGTTTGTACGCTTTCCTTTATTTTCCACAGGATCGTGTTTCCCATTTTTCATCCAGGCATTTTTCCCCTTCATGACTTGAATTGCACAAGAATAATTTAGATACTTTTAAAAGAAGAGGTTGCTGCCCAGTTTTGGGCATTTAACATTAAGTGCTTAAGTGAAGGGACGAATCTCCTTTGGATGGTGCGTGGGCTGTGCTGTGAATCTGCCTTAACCTGGACAAATCAGGAGGTTGTTGTGACACCCAGCTGAAATGCTATTCTCTCTCAAGTCTGATCCCTGAATTTTGGCAACTGAGTTGGATACCTGCAAGCAAGCAATGTGAATGCTCTCAGTGTCCCCATGTGTCTTTCCACAGTACCAAGGCTATTTGTGTTGAGATCAAAGCCGTTCCTCCTTCCCCTCCTCCTCGTAGCTCATCCTTCCCTGACCTGGTTTGGCAGCACTTACAACAACAGAAATAACTACAGCAAATATCAGAGGAAATATCTTTCTTCTGTGACTCCTCCAACACCAGTGCAATTATACTGAGAGCTAATTTGATGTGCAGTCACTGAGATGCTCTTTTGATTACACTGGTTTAACCTTATTAAATTAGAGGGATCAGAGTGAGGTTTATACCGATTTAATTTTTCCCAGTTACGTGATCCTAATGGACAATTATCCATCCATTCTTTGAGGCATATTTCAGCTCTGGTTTTACTATTCTTTGACATCCCATGTATTTATCAAGGACAGACCAGAGGTTCACACACAGAGTTTTGTTTGCCTCGTGCTCGGGAATTATTTAGCTGGGTGGCAGTGGAGGGAGCATGGTTGGTGCAGAGGAGAATCCTCCCCAAAGAAGAGGAAACTGTGTGCTTCTTTCATAATTTTTCAGTGATCAAAATGCTATCTTTTCTATCCAAAATCTGTAATGAAACTGTCACCAAATAAATCTTTGTCCCCTGCAGGAAATACTCAGCTTGTGCATCTGACAGCTGCGTAAAACTCCCTGTTAATTAATGGCACAGAGCTCCAAACAATTATATATGATTAGCCAGTTTCTTTTATTACTGTCCAGAAAGAAAGCCAACACTGTTCAAATATTGACGATTGAAGAGCGGATTAATATTGGTCTACATTTGAATCTCCTTTTGCTATGTGTAGTCTTGAAAAGGGCTGATGTGTGAATTTAAGGTGAGGATTTCCATCTGGCTGTTACGATCAAGGTTTATTTAGCAGAGCAGGAGGGATGAGCAGCAACACATCCTTAGCAGCACTAGAGAGAGCTCAGAGAAGGAACCTGCAGGAGAACAGTTGAAGAAAAAAAAATAGGCATAACTCTAGTCAAACTCCGACAGTTTCAGACAAAACAAAATGAAACTTTGACTCAGCCTTTCCCGTTTCAGTCCCAAGAGGATGGATGAAGTGAGTTATGGGCTTTCTACTTCTTTCAGATGAGGGAGGAGCAGCCAACATTTGTATTGCTAAATTTACCCTGGATCCCAAGCAGGGAGAGCCATGGGAGCCACCAAAATCCCAGCTGGGCCAGCCCCCAGCAGGACCCACCTGGCCTTGGCACCCAGGCGGGCTTGGACCGACTGCCCAAGGGAGACACCAGCCTCCGAGGTCTGCAGGGTTTGCCCTGCACTGATGGCTGAGTAACAGCCATAAACAGGGATGAGTTGTGAAATAAAAGATGTTTTGTTTATAGTGAAAAATTCCAAGTTCATTGAGTTCAGTTTCATTCCTGTCCAAGAAAACCATGGAAAGGGTAAATTGGGCATGTTTCTGCCTTCTTTGGTCAGAGAAACAGGCCGAGGTACAAGGAATCCAGCAGGGTTGCAAGTCTGAAATAGGTGATTTGGTTCCAGCCAGCCCTGGAAGGAAGCAGACACCAAAGTAAATGGAGTTGGTGCAGTAGATCTGCTTCTCATGGAAACTCAGTAAATCCATCAGGACCTATGTAAGCATCTTGCTTTCCACCATTCTGTGGTTTCAGCTTAACCTGAACATCCAAACCACATTTCATACCATCTGAATGTCCCAGTGGAAATTTTCCCCAATGAAAATGTTGGCCAAATGCATCCTTTGATACCACATCTCCGGGAAGGCTGTCCTGGCAGTGAGAGCTTTTGCAGACTGACACAGTCATTTCAGAAGAAAGGGAGAGACTCTGTCCCATCAAAAAGTTCAGTGCAGGTGGCAGGTGGCAAATGACACAGCAACTCTTAGTCTTCATATGTAACCTTGTATTTCAAGGAAACTTTGAACGAGACCTCTGAGGTTCAGATCTAGCAGATCAATGTAAGTCTCCTCAGTAATGCACCATAGAGTAGGTTTTTCAGAAACTCAGAGGCGGTGTAATGACTAAAGGTGTTACAGAACTGGGGCTTCAACAATTGATGTACCTCAAAATAAGATGGTGGCATTTCTGTACACTAGATCCCTGGAGTGAAATCCAGGGACAGAAGTGGGCTCAAAAGCTGGTGCGGAGGTAGAGTCAGACACATCACACCAGCAATGCAAACATCCCCATTTTTCAGAGAGCAGGTGCAGTTTTGCACTAGACAAAGAAAAACACACCTAAACTCACATGCCTCCAAAACTGAAACGCCTGATTCAGAGTTACAGGGAAAACTGTTTCTGCTTAATTTCTGCCTAAGTTTTAAGCTTTATTGGATCTGGATCCTTTACAGTTTGCAATTCCTAGTGATTACTGGATAATTATGTTTTCAGCAAGTAGATTTTCCCCACTGTCTCTTATGGAGTCCTTAGTAATTGTTGAATCTGTCTTGTATTTAACCAATGCGGTCTGTATGGGTAATGAAAAGCAGAGAATAATTGCTTCAGTGCGGGGAGCTCCAGGGAAGCAGAATCATCAGTAATTATTACCATGCTCCCCGTACCTCTCAGCGGGGACCGCAAGCGAGGCTGCAGCCTTGGTTGCTGTGGTCTTGCTCTGAAATAACCCCCCCAAACCCCATGGAATCCCTCCAGACTCACGCTAATGGGAAAGCAGAGTTTGGCTCACTCGCTTCAGCTGAAACATCACGCTGAATGAGAAACATTCGCTTGTGCTGCTTACCAGAAAGAGCATGAACATGATTTTTCAAACTATGTATTGCAACCTCTGGTTTCTCCAGATGCTGACAGTGCTTCACAATGTTGATGCAGGAAGAGAACTGGTGATCTGTTATTGTCTCTCCTTCCCCCATCACAAAAACCCCCAGGTTCCTGCTGTCACTATTTTTTTTTGAAGAGGGAGAATTACAAAGTATATACCAGCTATTTCTTCATGTGGGAGCTTCTAGAACAGATAAAAGGTTACTGTGTCAGGATTGGAACAGAGAGTTATTGTCTACATAGTGCTTTAGTGGGTGGGACAGGCATTTGGACCACAATTATTCTCCTGTATGAGCATTTTATGTTTCCATCAAATATGCACTGATGATAACAATACTATGTTAAATATTTCACCTCATTAATACAGCTTCTGCAAAGGTTGGGTCACGGCTTTCGCCAGCTGTCACAGCTTTGAAGCCTGCTGGCTGTACTTTCCCCCTGTCAGTCCATCACCCTTCCCCTTCCCAAGCCTGAAATATAAAACGTGAGGATCTTGGCTTACTAAAAAGAAAACAAATAGGGGAAAAAAGGCTTATTTTAGACCATATGTTTGATTCTTCACTTTAGTGAGAAACTGGGCAGGTCACCATCAGCATGAACCTGCAGCAGCATTAGCAGTACGAGAAGTAATTATATTTAAGAGCGTGCTTGATCCAAGTGGATCATATCTATGATGCTTTTCTGTCCTGAGGAGGAGCCAGGATTGTACCAGCAGCCGATGGGATGGGCTGAGCTGGGGATAAGTGTTGGCTTTCAGGCAGAGGGCAAGTCCCCACGGTCAGGCTTTGGTTGGCAGACGCCTGATGCCGACTGCCATGAAGGTGAAGCAGTGTCTGCAGTCCTGCCTTTCTGTCATGGTGCTGATTTTAAACCTTTATTTCACCACCAGCTGCCCTCATGGCTTTGAGCTGAGGAAAATGTCCAAACTTTCTTTTCATTTCTTTTCTTTGGGCTTCTCCCAAGGAAACATTATTGACTGTCCTCTTAGGCACCTTGTTTTGATTCTTCATGCTCAGAGGGCACAATCTGGGAAAACTCCGTACAGCTCCGGTTGTGAATTCCTGCAGCTGCCGCCGTGTGCAGAGTTAATATTCCTCTTCAGCGCAGGAGAGGTCCCTTAGGTCACTGCAGGATTAGGACAGCTGGAGCCAATTTTTCTTCCTGGAAAAATATCATTTGTTAAACTTCTGTCAAGTGAAAACATAAGCATGGATAGTCCTAACTTTAGTACACTGAAGGGATAAAAGCTTTAAACTATGCAAGAAAACATTAATTTCAGTGAATTGCTGTGAAGTATAAGAATACTGTATAATTGTATTGCTACCACTGGAGATGAGCTTTCACTGAGATATCAGGTGTGACCCCTGCCAGCTCCTGCACTGTCCCTTCCCCTTTTGGAATTCATCATCTCACCACTCCAGTTAAACCCTGTGACCCCTCTGTATTACTCAGCAAGTTCTTGACTGTTATAAGTTAAAGCTCGATTTCAGGATAACTCCCAGCTTTAGCAGAACAGGCCTGTCCTTCAGCACAGCTCCACGGAAGTCAGTGACATTACACCAGCAGATTAGCTCAACGATAACGATAACGAACATGACACGATCAGCTGGGAGAAAGAAAGCAGGAATTTCAGGCAACACGGGAGAACTTCTCGTAAATCCTCCTGGTTCAGGAAACCAGTTGTTTCATGTACAAAAAAATATGGCATGCATCTTGGGATTTCAGAGTTTTATTCAGAGTTTTATTCAGTTTTATTGATTCAGTGCTGCTTGTGTTTGAATGCATTTAGAAACATATTGATAGGGTTGTTTGTTGTTTTTTTAAAATTAATTATTGACATGAAAAAATTGTCAATATGTAAAAAAGAGGCAAAGAGGAGTTATCAAATATTCAGAATTCATGCTGCAATTCAAGAGATCTACAGTCTAACTGTAACTAATTATCAGTAAAATCAGTAATACTCAAATCCAGTAATATTAAACATTTTTGAAGGGGATAATATTACCAGATAGTAACTTAATAATTAAATTTAATGTATAAAACTGTAAATTCTCAAAAGCAAAAGTGAGAGCTATGCATAAGAAAGCTAACAGCTAAACAGATTTCTCTCATCCACAGTTCTGACATTGCAGTTCAGCTCTAACCTCCCAGTGTGATTCCTTCCACAAGTGACCAGTGCTGCATGAGATCTCTCTGATATTAAGTTTGTAGTGAGCAGCAATGGGAAACACTAAGGTATTACTGTAAAGGGACGACCAAGTGTCCAAAGAAAAAGCCAAACCTCAAGTCCTTACTCTTGGGCTTCAAGAAAAAGACGTACAGACTCTTGAAGAAATGCAAAAACTTTTCTTCTTTCCCCATTTCAGACATACATCGCCAAACACTGTTGATTGCTTGCTCTTCAATAGCTAGTTAAACTGTATTCCTTCAAAAATTAACCTGAAATTGTCTAGGATGCAGATTTTTAAGGTGAGAACTTAATAGCAAGTCTTTCCTTCCCTGTTCTTCAGGACTGGTTGTAATGACATTCTCCTATCTGTTGCCCCACTGCAGTCCTCATGACACCCAAAATTCAGTCCCCAGACAAGATTTGGAGGGCAGAGGTGATGTTCTGACTGCCGGTTAAAAACCCTAGCAGGTATTGCTCCAAGGGAAAACGGTGGGGACTCCTTCCTGCCCTCTCTTCTAGGCATCACAGGATTTGTTTGACTTTGGATGTTGCATTAATTTGTCAACATATTCTAGAGTATATTAGCAACTGAATTTGAGATGCTGAGATCATTGTGACAGAGATTTTTTTAATGCAGAATAGGTGACTGTGCTGGTATTTTGAAAATATACCTTTTGCAGTCAGGCTCTTTGGCAGTAGCTCATTATACAGATGGAGGACCAAAATAACATTCTCTTCCATTTCAGGGACTTGTAAAGTCATAAACGTTAAGATTCTCTCCTATTACGTGTCTCTAGCCAATATTGTCCAGATTCCTAGTGCCTTGGTACAGTTATCGCAAAATCGCACATGCCTCTAAAAATCAACATTGATTTTTGATTGATATTTTGATTATTGAATCATTGATTATTGAATCATTGAATCATTGATATATTGAATCATATATTTTGATTGATACACCAAAACAATCCAGGTGATTGCTGAATGAGTAATGCTCACAAAAGTAAGCACATTATAGATCAGATAAACAAAGCCCAGAAGCAAGTGTGGGTTGGGTGAAAGCACCTATCGGTCTTGTTAGTACAGAGTGATCGCACTTTGCCTTTGGGAACAGTGCCAAAGGGAATGCCTTCTGGGTGGAAAAGCATGTCTCCTGGCGAGCTTCAGTGCCGTCTTGGGTTGAGACTACTCAGTGAATGCCTCCACCAGTTTAATCCTCTGGTGGGGAGGTGAAATGTCAGCAGTGCAGCACAGATGTAGGCACAGCTCATTAAAAGAAATGCGAGTTAGCCCTCCCCTGGCAAAAAAACACTGACCAGTACCTGGAAATAGCTGGAATGTCTTGGCCAGCAACACCATGTACATCAAATCAGTCTGTGTGAGAGCAGGATGGGACATCTTCCTACCTTCCTGTGAACCCCGATGTGTATCTTGCTGCACCTGGGTGCTCACACTGATAATTAGGGCTAAGTAAAGATATAACTTCATGAAAACAACTGTACTTTAAAAAACCTCACAGCAGAACAGGGTGGGTTGTTGCCAGAGAACTTCAGCACAATAGGAACTATACAAAAATAGATTCATGAGACAGTGTGGTCAAAACACAGTGATCTTAAATGTACAAGAGTCTATTCCTCTCCCATTTCTTGCCCACGCAGTTGCGCAACTTCTACTGAGGCTACTCTCGGATGGGGCTGTTTGCAGAGCTGGCAGTTGGTATGTGCCAGTGTCCAGCCCTGCCTCTGGTTGTGACTAAGCTGAGTGGCACCGTGCTGTGTCCCGCGCAGACCAGAGGTCCTTTGGTGACTCCCAGGTAGCCCCAATGTGTGTGTTTCTTTCACACCAAGGGAACAGGGAGTGTGTACCTGGATGTGGCACTGGGAACCATGCTGCACAGCATGCTCTTGCAGGAGACTCAAAATCCTTCTGAAAAATTCCTGGAATTTTCCCCATTTTACAGTAGAAAATAGGCAGTCCAGCTTTGAAATATTCAATTAAGAAGATTACCTTACACACCTTAAAAATATGAAATACACAGTGCAAATACTTGACCCATCTACCATTTTTTTTTTCTCTCAACCTACCCTTTGTAAGATTAGCTTAAGGACAAGAGATGTGAAGAGATTGTTTTGTTGACACCTTTCTCTAATCACTTCTAATAAAGAGTTAAGACTTCTTTCAATATGTCTTTTTATGCCCAGCTCCAGTTCATTTCAGGTATTCTTGGGCCTTTTTCTTCTTTGCCCATTTGGACATGTTGCATATAGACTAAAAGCATAAATGTCACCTTAATTCCAAAGAGATCACAAGAAGGTTAACTTGTTTTTATGAATGCAGCTTGATATATACTTAAAAGCCTTTTATGGACTTACGCTATAAATCAAATGATGAATTTCTTATTCTTTGCTACTGGTGCCTTTTCATATTGGTTGTATCCTGCTTTTCTTCTTCCCCATGGGTCTCTACTTTGAAGCATTTTTTGGTCATAGTTAGGTCTGTTTTGTTTTTTTCTAGTGTTAACTATTCTTTATCCTCTAAACCGCTACTTCATGGGCTCTTTACAGCAGTACAATAAATGGTGGCTGCTCTCCACATCATTTTTTTCCTGCTAATTCAATAAAATGAAAGTTTACCTTGAACACGCTGAGTCATTGTCAGGTGAGTCAGAGCTAGTGAGAAATCACATGAACTAAAGAAAACTAACACTGGGGCCAGGTTTTCTATAACTCCATTGTGACAAACAGGAAGAAAGGTCTTTGTGCACCAAGGCGCTCTAATTTTTGCCTTCTGGGTATTTACAAGCTCAGGCAACCTTCTGAAAGAGTCAAGATATCACCTGGGATTTGTGCTGAGAAATAGACAAGAAGAAATTAATTCTTCACTAAATAATACCTCTTCCACTACAGAGACTTAAGCATCTTCCTGCCCGTAAGCTTCTCCAGCTGTTAGTAAGAATACTTACTTACAGGAGTTGATAACTTTTGGCAAGTCTTTCCACAATTTTAAGGGGCCTGTTGCCTCCTTTGCACCTTTTATTCCTCTCTGCTCAATTCTTCTATTGCCTTTAGTCCCACCTTAAAATTGAACAGGGTAGGAAACAATGTGGGCTGGTGTTTATATGGCACAAAGCACAGGGGAATGCAAGTCCAAAACTGTAGTTTGAAGGTGCTACAACATTGAAAATTGTAACTTCTCCTAGCAGCACTTTTTAAAAGACACTGGACTTTTTTTTTTTTTTTTAACCAAAGAATGAGCACAGATCAGGCTGTTGCTGCTACTGACATAATTCATTCATGTATATGAGCTAATTTACCCTATAGATTTTATTTGGAAACTATCAGCAAATTATCAAACTACCCACACTACTTTGTGTGATGTGGTGGTTTGTGTGTTTGGGTTTTTTTAAGTTCTAAATTAGGGAGACGATGGCAAGTCTAATGCACGAGACAAAATAAAAATATATAAAACCCCACAACTTCCATACTGCAACAATTCTGAAACGTAAAACCAGGGATAATTCACCCTGATGGAAACATTTTTCCCCATTTTGACAGCAAAAGTGAGAGATGGAGCCCAGGGATACTGCTGCCTGCACCAGCGGGTCCAGCCCCAAGCAGCCTGACGGCAGATGGCAGCCTTCAATCACGTTCGATGAGGAGTATCTCACCGAACTCAGCATTTTGGACCAAAAGAGGCAGAAGTGAAACTGTCCCTGTAATTTAAAAGGCAACATGAGAGGTGTTAGAGTCTGGCATTTGTTTTGGAGCTGAACCTCACCGCTGAGGAATGGTCCCAATCTTCCTGAAAAGGTAAAATCACACCTGGGTGCTGATGCTTTGGGTTGCAAGCACTCATTTCTGTGTAGCTCAACCTACTCAGCACTATGGTGAACAGTCAGAGATGTTTCCGGTAAAATAGAATGCCTTCAGATAGCAAAGTTTTCCATTTGGGATATTAGACTAAAAGATGGGAACCCCTTTGTCTTTTTCCCATTCACCAGATGATCAGGGAAACATCTCTGGACTATTACCAATGAGCACTGCAGTTCAACGAGTGAAAAAATTACTCAGGGATGACCCAAAATGAAAATACTTCTCAAAAAAGTGAAAAAGAAATCCTCAAATGAGCGAGATCATCTGGAAAATTTTATTTGGTCAGAAACCATGCGTTACATAACCCACTCTAATTCATTTAAAAAAATCCAGATGTCAAGAATTTACAAAATGAAAGCAAAACTTCTAAATTTATTGGAATACTTTTCTCTACTTTTTTTTTTTTGTGCCAAAATTGTTCACAGGATTTAAGTAAATTCATCCACATCTAAGAATAATTTCCCTCCCGCTGTATTTGCCAATGTAAGATTTACCTGATTATAATAATTTGCCTTAATCCGCATTTAAGATAGGATGATTTTGGCTAGATGCTCAGGCTCAATACACTTTTGCCTGTGTAACCTTTTCTGAATTACTTTGTATTCATCTATTTTCAAATGGGCTGAGCCCACGTGCTGCAGCACAAGACCCAAACATTTGACCCCAACAGAAGGTCGTTCTCTATTTCCACTGCTGTGATGACAGATACGTAACTCTTGTTGGTACTTACAGAAAGAATGCCCTAAATCAGTGGGAGCCTGTTGTCTGGCAATGCCGTTATTAGGTGCCACTACTGCAAATTCTGCAAATGGATTCGGGAAACTCTGTGCCTCGCTAATTACAAGTGAACGATGTAGGCAGCTGGAAAGAGTGCGGTTTCTGAATTACAAATGAGGATTCTCGGAGGGCAGACTCTCACTTTGCGTCGCACACTTGCATTTCTCACTCACTCCAAAGCTGGTGAGAGCTGCAGGCAGATGATTGACAGGAGGGAGCTCTTCAGAGGAGTACATTCAGCAGTGTAAGAAAGGGAAATATGTGAAGGGCAATGTTAAGGAAGCAATATCTGGGGAAAGAATGGAAAATTGGCAATCAGCATTTCTCACTGATGTTATCTGCTGCAACAGTGACTCATACGGGAGTGCCTGGAACACTGTCTGATTTGCATTTCACTTTCCCCATCAGTCTCATTAATAAGGTCAGTTACACATGTCATGAGGTGAGCCATCACAACCAGCATTTCTTATGGACTTGGGGATTTTTTGGATTTAATCTTTGCAGCAATACTTCAGATATAAATAACTGTGTCGTCATTTGGCTCCTTGATATCCCTGATAAAATGTAGAGTTTATCAGTTTGGTAAATGCTGTTTCTCGTGCCACACCTGTCTCCTTCACGACCTTACACCTTGCACTTTTAGGCTTGGCATCTTCTTTTTTCAAATGCTGCTGTGTTGGTGAACGCAGTGACCATTACAAATGGCAAGGGCTGAACCACAGCACATATGAAGCTAAAATTTCAGAAACTTTCAAAGGATATTGGCTGCCGCATGAAAAAAAATGCAGGATAACCATGTTTACTGATGATGTGCTGTTGAAATAGTGTTAAATAAAACATTCAAGGACTTAAGACAACCTCTTGCCAGATATTGAGAGACCTCTAATGAGGAAAAATGTGTTTGTTACATAGCTAAAACCATATTTCTCCTGCCTTGCTTTGAAGGTCTTGGATCACTCCTGGAGACAGTGGGATCATTGACTGACCAAAAGTCTCACCTGAAATAGTAATTCCAATGGTTCCATGGTCTAATTGTTCAATAATTTAGTTGGCATCTAGGTAACTATAGTGAAGAAGAACATTCCTAGCAACAAGTCGTTTTCTTTCATATTATTTCCACCAAATGAGAGTATTGTATCCACCAAAAGCTTCCACTGTTCCAGCAAGCTTCAATTTTGTCCATTATTTGGTCCATTATTTTCTTCCAATCCAGGTTCAGGATCCTGGAGACATTACTGTGGTTACAATCTGAGCATGTGGACTTCTGGCCTTCTCAACTCATCCTGCAGGTATGACTTTGGAAGTTTGCCTTTCTAAACCTGTTTGGTCTGGTTTGTAGCTGTCCACCATGTTTATCTTTGCATAATTGTTTTGCAGTCAGTTTATGAATTCTGGACTAGAAAGAACTCATTGCCTCAAGTGAAATCCTGTTAAAACCAACACATTTTTTCCAAGCCAGTAAAATTTGCATAATTTCCCCAACAGAAACCACCTTTCAGCCATATGCTGTCCTTGACACCAAGCTAAGGGCCATCTGAAATGTCAAACCTAGGATTTGGACTATCTGGGAATTTGGCAGAGTTCGCTTTACCAGGGGATTTTGACTCATTTGGCAACTGGTATAGGGTAATCTGAAACTGTGTTTGCTTAATCTGTCCTCAATCAGGCTGCCCAGAGAGGTGGTGGAGTCTCCATCTCTGGAGACATTCAAAACCCGTCTGGACATGTTTCTGTGCAATCTGCTCTGGGTGACCCTGCTTTGGCTGGGGGGGTGGACTAGATGGTCTCCAGAGGTCCCTTCCAACCCCATATCATTCTATGATTCTGTGATTCTGTAATCCTGAGTGTCAGCAAGGGGCTGAGGTTCAGGACACACTTTACACAACTGTTTATGACATCTGTGTCCTGCAACTTCCATTGACAGAAAAGACACCGTCCCCTGCCTTGTCTTTTCCTCACTGACAGCAAGTCTCACAAGGTAATCAACCTCATTGTTAATTTCCTGAACATTTCTGTGACTCAAAATGGGGTACTCTCATACAATCTCGTGCCTTGTAACCTTTCCCAGGTTCTTCCAGCCACTTCCTCCCTCCTGCAAAGGAATTTTCTATCTGTTCGCTTTTGCCTTCAACCAAGGACAAACTTGTCGGATTAACTGCATGTATGTGCATGTTTGCACAACTCAAACTGGAAGTGGCATTTCTGCTATTTAATTGCCAACCCCCAAAAAAGAGTAATTTTTTTAAACACTCTGGTTTTAATTCATGTTACTACAATGAACACTGTCTCCCTTGTGTTATTAAAATAGACAGACTGTGGTGACTGAATGGAGAGTGTGGCTGCAAAAGAGCTGTTCTTGTTGTGACATACTCATGGCCAGGTCTGTTTTTAGCATCTGTAGTAAAACCATAAGTCACAGCTGTGAAAATAATATGTAGGTGTCATCAGGTCAAGGACATACACATACATACCTAAAAAAAAAGGTTATTTCCCACAGCATGTTATCATTTTAATTGCCTTTTAAATAAAGAAATACAACCAAAATCCAGGAGACTAAGATTTTTCTTTGACAGTTGGCTAATTAAGAGTAACTTAAACATTTCTTTAACTATCAAATTTCTCTCTTTAGCATGGAATGGACAGGACATGACTGTACTGGCTGTTATGATCAACTCTTTGGACAGCCAAACTATTTCCTACTCTAGCTTTATTATTTTGTTCTCATTTTGAGCAAAAAGTCCAATTTAGGCCTGAGAAACTTTCTGAAGATGCATCTACCTCCCCTCCTTGTCCAGCCACAGCCCCACTATGTGTAAGCCATGACATGACTTGGCTTGTCACTCAAGCCACAGGACTGGCTATGTTTGGTCTCTACCAGCCTCATTTTAAAGCTAGCTTTTTCACATCAGGTTTTTGTGTTGTTAAATTTGTTCCCTGGGGTCATAGAGTCCATGCTGACATTTTCAGGTGAGGTTAATGATTTAATGTGACTCATATGTCAGTGCTAACTCACTCAGGTCTCACAAGAAATCCAACTGATGACTCAGGAAGCCTTTTTATCATTGTATTTAGATGATGCCTGCTTACAGTGCCCAAGATTTCTAAAAGAAAGAGAAGTAATATATATTTGGCAGGTTTTTTGTTCCTACTATCTCTTTTCAACTTTGTGAAGTGATTAGATGATAGTCCTTATCAGAAATAGGCCACATCTCCCAGAAAACACCGACTTATGGCCTCCCTGCTGCTGATAGTGAGTTGGGTTTAAAGAGGACAGTGGTTAATGTTTTTGCAGTTAGCATGTGACTTCAGCCAGAGGGGACACACAAGTAAGAAGAGAAAGGGATCTGTGTATCATGTGGTACCATCAGGGTTGCTGAGTGCAAAAGACAGAATCATTTTGTTGGGGAGTTGGACTAGATGATCTCTATGGTCCCTTCCAACTCTAAAAGATTCAGTGAAATTCAGTGAAATTTCAGGCCTCATCTAATCATGTTCAAACCCAACAGAAAGGAACCCATCAATTTTAGTAAGCTTTAGACACCTCCTCTAATGTGCATGAAGATTAATAACTAGGACATTATAAAAATACTATTGTGTTTTGCAGGTCATGGTGTGCACAACCTTGGCACTCAGATTTGTGCTCAAAGAGAAAAACAGTCACCTCTTAGATGTATGAGTGCATCCCTGGTCCATGCCAGGATGAGACTTTTGTGCAACTCTTTTCACTGTTCTCCTGATTTCCCTGTGGTATGGTAAAAAATACCATAGGATGGTATTTTTTTATAGCCATGGGATGTTCCAGGTAAATGTAGTCACCAGTCTTGCCCTGCAGTTTAGATGTAGCCAACAAGAACTCCTAGTTCAGTTGGAGAAAAATTTATGCAGTAGAATACCTTCACGTATATTTCCTTATTCATTTGTGAAATGAGAAATGAGCTACAATAGCTTATTCTGGACATAACCAAAAGGTTATTGAATGCTGCCATCAGACACTGAAGTTTTCTTTCCACTTTTTCTTTTCTTTTCTTTTTTTTTTTTAACAAGAGCTACAAAGTAAAAACTTGGTTATGAAGCATTGAATTGATTTTTGAAATAGCTCTGAGCAGGGATTACAGTAGATGTGATTACCACATGTCACCATCCCTGTTGATTTGCCAGAGACAGAGGTAGTATAAATAGAAGCTGAGTTTTTGGTCAAAAGTCAAGAATGAGCTTGAAATGTTGAGTCATAACAGATACCACACAGGAAAAGTATGGGCACAGAGCTGAGACCTGGGGGTGGCTCATAAAATGGGACTCCTCTAGCAAGTATTAGTAATAGCTTAAGTATCGTGTTAAGTAAATATAAGTCTGGTCATAGGGACTACTTTCTTTCTAGAAAAATTTTGGTTGGGAATCCTAAGAGCATCTTTATTGTGTCCATGGTTCCTGCAATTTCATATTAAAGTACTTTGGAAGAGTGATCTTGATATTTTCCTAACTCCAGATTTTTAAGAGTTATAAATAACTGGTAGGAAGTACCACACGTACCACTAGTTTGTATAATATTTAAACGAGGTCAGTGTGCAACGAACTCTTCAGGTAACGGAGTCCAGTAGGCAATTATTGCCTGACACTTCAGTTTTCTATTTGGATAATTTGACCTTTTAATTGAGCACTTAACCTGCAAGTTTACACAGTTTGGGGCCACTTTCAGGAAAAAAAACCCCACCTCTATTATACTTATTCTTCTCCAAATTTCCAGTTAAAAGGAAAAAAAATTGAAAAACTGAAAAATGTAAGAGTTTTCCTTTAGCTGATGACTGGTGTTGAAGTTCACAGGAAAAGTACAGGTGTGTTTCATACCTCATGCAGTAGTGTCCCTATTTTCTGGCAGGGCAGAGTGGGTCACGTACTCATCATGTCAATGTTGGGATGGGCTGCACTCTTTGGCCTTTCCCTTATCGCATAAGGGATTCATGCTCTATGTTTGTTCTGCATGCACATAGTAGACCCAGTGTGAGCTAGGTTTGCTGTGCATACATAACATGACTATATTTCATGTTTTCCCAAAACTCAATGCTTTCCTGGAAGCACTGGATGCGCCGTGGATGTGCAGTTAATTCACTCAGCAAATTCTTAAGGACATGCTGGGAAAAGGCTTGAGGAGGGAGCAGCCAGGACTGGGCTGTTGCTGCTGCCCATGCATTCAAGCCTGCCTGCAACCTGCTCTCTCTGTGTTCCCAGATTGCCCCCAAGAAAAGGCATTTCCAAGACTGGGCTGAGTACTCTTTTAATTGTCTTGATGGTCTAGGTACTGCCTGCAAGTTGTAGGCTGAGTTGTGCATACTGGAAGATTGAGACTGGTTATAAAAGACAATTATACTGAAAACGTTATTTGTTTAGAAAAGCCACGTCTTGATTAATAGAAGATAAATTCCTTGTGTACTTTCTGCAGCAGTCAGTTAATTTTACAGCTATTATGGGCTGCCCAGCTGGTAAAATGGGCTATTACACTACCAAGGAACTAGCACGGGGTTTCTGAGGCCTCAAATTCCAATGTTCTTTTTCCACCCTTAATAGTGTCTAATAAAAGATAAACAGTGAGAAGCAAACTGTTTTCCTTTAGATCAACGATTGCTGAAAGCAAGGGCAGTGCTCTTACTCATAAGCAAGCTTGATAATCCCAGCAAACTCACTCATCCATTCTCTGAAACAAACATATTCCATTTCAGATCATGCAGTTCATTGCTGGTAAGAAGGAGGGACAAACTTTTGCAATAAGTTCCTATGAGCTGATCATCACTTTATACTAGCTTTTTTCTAACAGGTTGCCCAAGAAAGTTAAAGAAAACCCCAACGAGTCTTTCCCACACCACTGTCTACCCAATGGTTTTGTTGGCTGCAACAACCTGGACTTGGAAGACTTTGTGCAACACGTAGATGGAATGGGCGGTGAGGAGAATAATTGCAAATACAAAACCAAACACAAGGTTTAGGATGGGGGATTCAGGATGCTTCTGCTTTGGGTGAGAGTGAGAGAGTGAAAGAGAAAGAAGTTTGACACAGAACCAGTTCTAGCAGAAAATTGTCAGTGAAACTGTATGGAATTCAGGAGGAAATGGCTGTGGGAGATAATTTTTATAACAGTTCTTAAAACATTGGCATGGCAAAGGAAAAACTTTGCCTGTAAAGACTTTCATGTCCTTGTTGCTAGTTAGATTCTGAATAGTTTCAGAATCCTCTGTGCAATAAGGAAGTGATCTTGATTCAAGCCTCACTCGACAAGATGTACACAACTGTCTTTATTGGCAGTTCTAGCTGAAAAAACAAGGAATTAACATGCAAAATTAATGATAGTCTCTCTTCCAGAACAAGACTTTTGAGGTAAAGGCTACTGTGGCTTTAATGATGTCTGTCTAGAAAATGGAAATGGTAGCTTCCAGCTCAGCCAGCCATATCCTTTTTACCATCAAAACCAGGAAAGTAATGTTGTGCATCTGGGATATTGTGTGTTGTCATAAGATGGAGGTATACAATTAATGGAGACATAAGCTTTAAATCAAAGTAAATGTAAAGAAACTTGTGGAGCAAATATAGTTACTTAAACCTCCTCCTGCCAGGGCTAGTGACAATGACCACACGCATTTCCTTGTGCTTGATCAGTTTTCTTTAATAATAAGCCATCAACTAAACCATAAGTGGAAAACAGAGAAAATGGCTGAAAAAAACCACTTTTGAAAGAACAGCATGTAGCTACATTCCTTTTTTCACACACCACTAATAAATAACTGGCAGTGACTTTCCCACTGAGAGTTGGGGTCCTCTGGGCTGGCTCAGAACAGGCAGGCGCTACCGTCAGTCCTCTGGGTGAGGGTTAAATTGGCTCCTGCTTCACTGATCAGAGCCACAGGAGTTCATATGGTCTAACAAATGAAAGTCATAATCTACATGTATTTATTATGCTATCAACCAACTCATCCTGGCTCCAGCCTAGCCGCGAGACACAGCCACTCCAAACCTTCTGCTCCCACTGTTCTGGCTGTAAGAGCCTTTTCACCTTTACCCAAGGAATGGTATCTGTGTGCTCTGAACTGATAAGAGCTGGTGGAAATCTTGCTCCAAGAGTGCCCGTGAGAAGGAATGTTTAACTTGTAAGAGCAGGGGAGAGCAACAAGTTATTCTATATGTTTTTATTATTTATGTCTTAATCCTGTCCAGTTTGGAAAATTTAAAAACAAAGGATACCTTATTTCTTATGTGAACATAAATATGGATTAAATCCTTACAGGAAAACTGGGGGTGTAGAGATCAAAAGGAGGGGAAATCCGCACAGGCCTAGAAAAATGTTAACATTTTTTACAAATAAACATTGTGTATAGTCGGATGATCAAAGTTGCTGGATTAGTTCAAATATTATTCTTGGAACAGAGTAGCAAACACTCTGTTTCTGTTTCTCACTTAACCTTTCAAGTAAAAATACCAGTAGACATAAGAGTGTCATATATTGCTCTGAAATAAATGCAGCTCTCCTGGCCTGGTTTTCCTGCTGTTTTTCCTCCTCTTTTCCGAGTCCAGACGGCTACGATGGGCCAGTTACCCACACGCTGACACTGACTCCCACTTCCCGCACCATAACCCATGGTGGCATTTTTGGTTTATACACATGACCCACATTATCATTGTGCAACAAGGCATTTTCAAATGGCCTGGATCTTTTATTTCCTCTTAAATCATGAACTCCGCCCTGCTTTTCAGACCCAAACCAGCTCATAATATGATGAAAGGAGGTTATAGCGAGGTGGGGGTTGTCTCTTTTCCCAAGAAACAGGTGTTAGGA
Source organism: Numenius arquata (assembly GCF_964106895.1). NCBI lineage: Eukaryota > Metazoa > Chordata > Aves > Charadriiformes > Scolopacidae > Numenius > Numenius arquata. The sequence goes on along the minus strand of NC_133587.1, from coordinate 7,364,691 downwards.
CAAGAGGAAATGGACTCAAGTTGCACCAGGGAGGTTTAGGTTGGATATTAGGAGAAATTTCTTTACTGAAAGGATTGTCAAGCATTGGAACAGGGTCCCCAGGGGAGTGGTGGAGTCACCATCCCTGGAGGTATTTAAAGACACGTAGATGTAGTGCTGACGGACATGGTTTAGTGGTAGTTTGGCAGTGCTAGGTTAATGGTTGGATTTGATGATCTTAAAGGTCTCCCAACCAAAGCGATTCTATTATTCTGTGATTCTCATATTAGAGAGTCTGGGAGAAATCTGCAGTTGAGACTTGTGAGCCTGCATCTGTCACTTGTCCCTGCATCCCCAGTTCTGGGAGACATCCTCCCAACAGCCCCGAGCTGCTCCTCTCCTGCATCAACAGACACATTGAGGTAGGAATCTTGTAGCAATTTGGCCCCGGTTCTGCATATTCAGGCTGTGGCTGCTCGGTCCCCGGCCAGGGGGACGTTTGCCCCCCAGGAGCAGCCAGCCCGGGCTGTGGTCCCGCAGGTGGCGTGGGGCTGAGTCACCGCCGTGCCACCGGCAGCACAATGGGCACCTGCTCCTTCTTGCTTGTGTGTCCTGGCAGAGCCCTCTATTGTTTTTTAAGTGGGTATCGTAAGTCATAAAGTTCACAGAAGCGGATTGCAAAGAAGTGGGAATGTATGACCACGCACTGTCAGACTGGTTACTTAGTAAACACTTTTTCTATTAATAGTAAAACACCATGGAGAGGTTGGGAGTACAAGTTCAGCCAGTGCGTTTTTCAACTGAAGGATGCCAAAAATAGACACACAAAAGTCCAATCCTGATAAAACTTTAATTTTTTTTAGTAGAAAACACATACTATACTAATTCTGTGATCCCTGGAGGCACTGATCTCTGATACTCACTTGCTAGTTTCTCAGAAGCTATAGAATAAAAATTGTGTTAAAGAAAGCAGGTGAGCATCACCTACTTTATTTGTAATCTCTCTTTTGGTAGTATTTCCAAATTAATATTTAGCAAATGTTTCTTTTAACTTTCAGCTTATGAGTTTAAATGAAGTTCAAGGGTGTTTTAACGTATTTTATTAACTATAGTAAAAATGAATACAAAGCAACAGTTAAGTCAATTCTAAATAATAAAAAAAAAAGTATTACATTTCAGTTTCAATGTTATGAAGCTGCCAGTATTAATCCCGTGACTGCAGTAATCTCTAGTTTGGCCTGTTCTGATGGAGATGAGAACCTAACCATTCTAGAAGATATTCCACTCAAAACTACATTTCTTGAACGCTTCCACACTTACAAGAAAGTTGACAAATATTTTCAGCATTTAAGAAAGACAGGACTGAACACTGCAGCATATAATGACTAACCAAGAAGTTATCCTCCCTGCCTGAAGAACTGTTCACCGTCAGCACAGGGGAAACAATATGAGATAAATGAAAGAGAAATTGCCATAAAACTCTAAAGCCAATTAGCAAAATGCAACAAAGTAGGAAATTGTTGACATGAGGGAATTTCTTCCTCCAGCTGGAGCTCAAAGTGGCTGCAGAAAATGTTTTAGACACAGAATTGCCAGACATATCTTCCTGCAGGTATTCCTTTGCAGTTGACTCTGAGATTGACTCACTCAGTAAAAGAGTTTTAAAATAAGCCTCTTAGGACAAAAGAATTCAGGAGGTGACACTAAGTAGTGCCACAGTTTATTTTAGGAAAACATTTAGCACAAGTCAAACCAGTTTAGTGAGGAAAACCTAAAAGATGTGGGCATTTTTGCTGGAGTGGAAACACACACTGCCCCAGCTCATTCAACCGAGCCTTATCACATGGGAATTACAAAGGAGCTACCAAGTGTATCACTAGCAACATCACGACAAGCTCAAAATTAAAAGTATACTGAAAGCACAGTATAAAGTCTCATGACTTCTCTTCACAGCTGAGATGCACAGGTCATTGTCTGGCTTTCCAGTCGGCAGCCCTTATCTCCTGTAAATAAGAATCTGTGATAGTTAGACTTTCACCCAATAATTAATGCCACTACAGCACCTTCCGTGTTTATTCAGTCATAGGCCATCCAAAGGTATTTCATCTCAATGGCAATACTTACATGTGGAGTTATGCCTCTCTTATCTTAAAATTCAGTCAACCATGGGACCCAAATCTAATAAGAAACAGGCTACATTAGTTATAGTTCCCTTATAACTGATTCATTATTATCTGAACTTTCAGGGATTAACAGTGAAGTAGTTAAATCTCCTGTTTCTGGGATGTGCTGAACAGCACAAATATTTGGTGTCAGAGCTGCTCCAGATCCCTCCAGACACTCATGACTAATTTTTCCCCATGCCCTTCCTCAGGAAGAAACAGTGACAAAAACAAAAAGCAGAAAGCTCCTAGAAGAAAGAAGTCATACTGGCTATAGCCTGTCTCCCCCCAGCAGTTGCAAGACTTTGCAGAGATTATGAATCATCACTTTGTCTAGACACATTCTGTAAATTTTTCCTCTTCTTGAAAAAGATCAAAAGAGATGCTATGTGGCACATTCCCTTTTTTTTTTTTTTTTTTTTTTTAATCTCAGTTACTGGATGTCATTCATCAATGGCAACAGGTCCATACTCTTTTGCAGTCACTCTCTACACAGGCTTGCTTGGGCAATAACTGTGCTAAAACAAGCCTGGCCACAATTTGATAGTCCAGTCATGGACATGGGCAGAATGTGTTATCTTCATTGCCCTGCCTGGTTTATGCTCAGCTTGTCTCAAGGAAGATATGGTACAGGCTGAGAAAACTGCCTGGGGAATGCTAGAAAGTAGGTAGTTAGGTGAGATACACATGTGGGGATTATCCAGGAGCGAAGGAGAAAGGCATCTGACAGGCTGAGATAAGCACTGAGGGTGAGAATTGATGGATCCTCGATTTCTATCCAATTGTATAAGATAAATCTGGAAATATGCAGCAGGAAATGAGAGGAGAGTACTCTGAGAGGAATCAAAGGAGACAGAGTCTGCCTGCTTTTGAGCAAGTAGAGAAGTAACTTTGAGTCAAATGCGGCTACCTGGGATTATAAAATATCTGCCTGCTTTAAGTCACTAATAATAAAGTATTTATGATTTCTATGGAAGCTAAGAATATTACCAAGTTTTACGCAGACTGTCAGAAATGGTTCGGAGGTCAGGTTTTCCCCATGAATGACACTGCCTAATTAAAGTATGGTCCTCCGTGCTAGGTATCATATAAGTAAAGCTTGAGCTCTGGATTAGCAACTGAAAATAAACTAGTTGATTCTGTGTGCACATGCTAAAACAAGAGCATGCCAAGAGCATGCAGAAAAGGGAGCAATGGTGGCATATTTCTGAAGACTTAAGTGTTATCCACACACCAAAAAAATGGTGCAACCTTTGACAGAAGTCCAGTGTAAAGTTTTCTGATGAATACCCTTACTCAGGTCAATGAATGTTTTTTTCCTGCTAACTCAACCAGTGTTTGTGTGAAGCCTTGCATATATCTGACAAGCATGGTTAATAAACTTCTCTGCATCTGATCACAGACTGTTTCACTGGGGTCTTCTCAACTGTATGAACAGAGAAAGGTTTCACGGGGCAGGTTGTCTATCCAGTCAATCAGAATTTTGGTGCCGAAAGAACTAAGTATACCAAGAATGTATCCGTGGAGGTGTATAACGTACCTAGTCTTTTCACACACAAAATACCAATAGTTTGATCACCACCTGCAAAATTTTAGGTGGCTATCATTCATGCTGCAATCATTAATCAAGGAGAAAAAGAGTGTTTACTGTATAACTCACAGAGATTTAAAAGTCTTTGGGGGAAAGGGTGTGGTTTAAAAGCAGGCTCAGGAGTTTCTTGGCCACTTTCTACTCAGAGCGACTTTGTCCGAGGTTTTTACACAATTTAATGTTGCTGAAATGTGCTTGATGATGCTGTGTCTGAAGATGTTTGAAGATGGAGCTACTTTCTTAAAAACAAAACATGCCATGAGATTAAGGCAGCTTTCCTGAAATGCTTTTTCAAAATGAAAATGAAGAGTTGTTGACATAATAGTGTTGAAAGCTACCAGTTGGGAGCTTGACTGAAGGAAAAATCCTTGTCCTGGCATAATTTCTTTGAACAGCCCTGCTATGTTTTAAAAACAACTCCAAGTTTTCTAGAGGATTCTTTTTCTCAAAGCATGATATTTGCATTCATCCCAAAGTATTTTCTCTTTCCCAAACTTGATTTTGAAAAAAAATTCATTTTCATTTAATGTAATTTCATTTAATTTCATTTTCCAAACACAGAACAATTTGAAATTTCAGAGTTGTTCAAAAAAATAGAAAACCTAGTTCCCATTCTCTTTCAGCAGCCATAAAAGGCACCAGCCCTATGCCAGGTGTAAAGACCAGGAGCTGTCAGCTTCAACACACATAGCACGGAAGTACAACATCCCCCCATAAAGAAGAATAACAAGTGAAGGAGTTTGAGGGTGGCCAGCATTAGGCATGTGGCTTCACAGGGTTGCACAGCCACTTTGTTGTAAAATTTTAAGCATCTCGTGAGACTGTTGGGGAAGGGGAGAGAAGATAGCAGATGGTCATGCTTTGAATAGTGAATTTCATTATGACCATACAAGCATGTTTCTCGGCAGTTTATCTGTCCCCGTGTGTTTGTGACATGCAGGTCCTGCACCCATGTCCTTTCCCGGGGCATCCGGTGCCCGGCCGAGGCTGCCCCACTTGCCACCTGTGCCCCGACACGAGGGCTCAGGCAGCCAAACACAATATCCACTTCCTTTCATAATCCCCATCATTCTTGTACCTGATTTCTGTCTGTTGAGACAGGTGTGTTAGTGATTGTTGTGTGATCTGTCTGAACACCCTCTACTTTAACTTCCCTTATGAGCATGTTATTTCCATTACACAGAATTCACATCTTTATTTGCCCAGGAGCTCTGATTTTCTCCAGAACTGCCAGTTGCTTCTTCTATTGTTTTTCCCTGGATCCCATTGACTTCTGTATATAGTATAATACTCCTCATGTCCTCAAAAATCTGTTGCCTTTTCCAGTGGAGGACACTGGGTGCCAATCACAACCCAAGCGGGGCTTGGAGGAAACAGTGGCTTCCCGAGGGGCTATTGAGTATGCAGAAAAATTTGTGCTGTGTTTTTCTAAGGGCACCTGCCAGAACCCTGTTTTTGGATCAAAGCACAGATCAAATATTTGGCATCAGCCATATCCCTCCCTGAACATCTCCACCTGGAGGTAGTATAATATGCTATTTTTAAATGTTTATTTCATTCATTTTTATCCACATATAAATAAAACTTCCCCACCCCGCAGTGAACGGTGAATATCTGCGCACTGTTGGCTCACAGATAACTCTTTGATTCCTCAAGCAATGAGCCGATCTAGTTTCTCTTTCAATTCCGCCTTTGGGCAAAAAAACTTTGCAAGAGTTATGAATCAACTCTATTTGAAGCTACCCTGTGTCCTGGAAAATGTTCTCAAGCATGTCTTCCCATGCATTAGTTACCAGACTTCCCTCTGAGTGTGCCCCTTTGCTGGAAATCTGTTTTGCCACGGTTTAGCAACAAGGACATCTTTTGCAATTCATTCTTCTTTTCTGATTTGTTCAAAACAGAAGGAAAGTTCCTGAGAGGTTCTTGCATATCCAAAGTGAAAAAAAAAAATCACCCTGGATTTAGATGCCTTAATTTCACCTAAATATTTAAGACCCTGAGTGTCTGCATCTCAAACTAAATGATTCAGCACCCATATTTCTCTCAAGAGTGATCTTGGGAATCACTCCCTGGGTTGATCTGAGCAGCTACAGGTAGAGTTACATGGTTCCTTTGACTAATATAAAGCCACGCTGCAGCTCAGAAAGGGGGGATCTTGTCCTTTCCAGCTCCATGGTGTCAGGGTGTCCCTCAGATACGTGTTCATGCCACTTTCCTACTGTTGACTCCAGCAATTTTGTAGCCAAGAGGTGAGTCAGAGCAGCTCTCTGATCCTACTAAAACCAACCCTGCAAAAAATGTTTTTGTCTGGATCAAAGTCTCATGGCTGAGAGAGATCAGGATATATGACCATGCGAGGGGTGGAGGACAACAGCCCACAATTAGTCTGTGAACCCACAGAGTTCCCTTGGGGTGCAATCTCTTTTATTGCAGGTTTACTAACCACACCTAAAAAATTCACACAACTACACTATCTGTTCTTCTGAATTGGTGTGAATGGTTTCTGTGGCAAGCCCTTTCCATTTTCAGAAGAGGCTGCTGAGTTTAACTCTCATTGACAGCTAGTGAATGTCATTGAAGGCCTAGATGTCTAAATCAACGATGAAAGCATCCTTTCTACAGAGGCCTCAAAAAAAAAAAAAAAAGCTTACAAATATGGGCCTGCATTCTGCTTATAACTCTACTGTACTTTCTTTCCCTGAAAAGGCTTTTTCAATCTGCATGTAAATAGTATTTAATAGACAGGTATGTTGAGCAGAAGCTTCCACAAAAATGCAGCACTGCTTTGGGTTTTAATAAAGCTGATAAAACAACATTTCACTTCACTGCAAATGTTTCCCTCGGTCTGCACTCTTTATCAGTCCTTTCAAAAGAAAGCACTTCGACGTGAACTTTGAAATATTAAATTTTCTTAGGAAAAGCAAATGCATGATATCTTATGGAGCCAAATTCCCATCATATACCTTGAGTAACATATCTTTCAATTTTCTTCTTTTCTGGGAGTTGGTGAGAAAAACTAATATTGTTATTCTTAGTCTAATTAGCTTTTCTTTCAAGCTTTGGGATGGATAAATCATGTTTATTAAACATTTTTATGGAGTACTGTGTTGAACTGACCTGGTTGCCATTAATAGCAAAGTGTACTTGGATGCTTGTTATTTAAAATGGTAACATCTTTCCCTAAATAAATCATTAATGGCCAGATATTATCTTTTTCTTTGTAAAAAATCCAATTTTTATTCTAAGGCTTTTCTTTAGGGAGGTATACTTTTGATCTGTAGCAAAATGTGACTTTTTTATACCTTTCTTGATGACAACCCAGCATTATTTCATATTATCTAACAAATTTCTATTCTTCCAATTATTTGTCTATGTTCTTCAAAGCTAAATATTAGACACTGTTGTACACCTCCCTTACTAAACCCAAATTCCTTTACTTATCACCTCACAAGTAATCTCTTCCTCATTTACTGATTGATAATTTGTATTAAAATGTGAAAGTGAAATTTTTCAGCAGAAACTTCATTTCATAACTAATTTTATATGGTCACCAGCCTTGTTTAGAAAGTATCCTGAATTTTTATTAAGTATTTTTAGAGATGTCATCCATGTTTCATTATAGGCTTTTGAATTTTTTGTACACACACACAAATGTTCCATTCACTGTGATTTTCAAAGAATGTCATCAGTGAAACACTGTTATGAGAAAATACAAGTCTGTATTTTAAACAGAGGATTGTTCTCAATTTAATTTTAAAGCAGAAAAACTTGCATTTTTTCAAAGCTAGAAATTACAGTTAGTGCCCAGAATGAGTATGCTGTTTAATATAATAAATATATATTGCTGTGTACCAGATATCATTAGCAATTCAAGTATGTGAAGTATTTTTTTTAAAAAAGGAGCAGTTTATTTTGTCTTCCTTGAAGTTATTTAAAGATTTCACAATTTGCAAGCTGCACAACCTGCTTCCATCAGGTAGAAAATCCAAGATGCTCCAGGGTTTAGTCTTTAATGGCTAAAACCACCTTTCTGTGGCATTCCAACCCCTTGTACATTTATTAAAAGGGAAAAGCTACAGTGGAAGCTCCCCATAGGAATTTAATAATATGTCCAGGGTGTCCAATTAATTGAGAAATTTACATCAGTGTGTTCAGTGACTGCATACAAGATATCTCCTGTTTTGTTCTTTGTTGTTTTTTGCCTTTTTTTAGTGGACTGTGCTTTGGAGCTTTCACTTGCATTGAAATGAGATACTGAATGTGTGTGTCACAAAGAGCAATGTATATTTAAAGCTTTTCTATTACTCTGACTTTCAAACACAGCCAGAGGGAAGACAGGATGGTTCTTGAGTACCAAAACTTGGCATCTCCTGAACCAAAAAAAAGATGCGTGTGAACCCAACTATCTTCATGTTTTCCTGCCCAGAACCTTGCTTCCAAAGTCTTCCTTATTCTACTTATGCTCTGCAGGTCCCATTTAAAATGACTAAAATTTGGATCCTACCTGAGGGCTTCTCCTGTGCTTTATGGTAGGACAGCCAGTTAAATCCTACCAACTCGCAACCTCAACATAATGAGTGTGTTGGCAAAGTGCAGTTGGGTATCTGCAGCCTGTGGTTGAGTGTTCCTGCAAAGCCATCAAAGCAGCTCCCAGTTTTAGGACTGAGGCTGGCCTTTGCCCATGGATTGAGTTGGCTCTTGGCTGACCGCTGATCAGATATGTGCTTACCTTTGCCCTGAACCAACTGGGATTGAGCTTGATTCAGGCATTGACCTCATCTGCAAAACTATTTGTGATTTCCATTGGTATAACTGAGATAGCAAGTGCATTTTTGTGGGAACTTGAAAGTCTATGTAAGTGCAACCCATACAGCCCAAGGTATGAGTTTTTCAAAGACTTCTTTCCATTATTTCCATTAAATTTAGAGAACGTTTTTCCTTTCTTCAGCTTGAGCCAACTCCATGGTGCTGGAAGTCCATCTGGCAGTGAAGGTTCAAGGTGAGCAAGACCTGCGCCATTCCCCTGCTTCTCTCCTATCTCCTGCTTTTATGTGGAACACAGTTCAACAGCAAGATCAATCAGATGTGATTTGTTTGATTTACTATCAAGTTTCTGGGCACCTAGGTTGATAGTGGAGGGTAAAGTATCATAAATATGCATACCAATTTGGGAAGATGAGGGGTAACTCTCGCACTCAGAGTTCCCCTTTATTGCCCTGTTGAGGTCCCTGCCAGCTGCTGCCTCCGCTGCCTTCCCTTCTCCTCTGACTTGAGGTGTCTGGAGTTCATTCAACACACTTAACAATTAGAGGCAAAGAGTTCAAACTTGTCAAGAGGAACATGCCCAAGAAAGCAAAGTATAATTTACCCTGATTATAAAATGCATTCCATTCCACACTTGTTTTGACATTGTCCCTTGGAGAAAAATATTTTGTCTCATAAAGAAGTCTTGTTGTTGCTTTCGTTGTCAGGAGGAGTATTGCTCCATAAGTGTTCAGCTCCATCCAAACCCCACAATGTAAATCTTTCTAAAACATCTTCTGTATCCAAATACTATAGCTTAAGTTTAACTTTTTATGTTGTTTCAAAGCCACAGGGTCCTATTCGTGCAGCTGAGACAAAAACTGTGAACAGGAGATGGAAGTCAATGTAGTCCTTCCTCTGCTAGCAAAGAAGAATATAGGAATACAGAAGATAAGGTCAAGAAAGGTATCGTATGAGGCGTTAATGCACTTTTGGATAAACAAACAAGAAAGTGAACAGTAATATTCACAGGGAGAGTTGCACTGTCTTGAAAAACGTACACTATAACATTGAACCAGGTTCCAAGTGTGGTCTCCATCCGTACCAGTCACACCTCTCTGCCCAAAGAATTGTACTGATTCTGTAGTTGCTGATACCAGTTTTGTGTTAGTTTACATTTCTCAGTGTCAACAAATGTATTCCTGACTTATACCTCGGTGTGTGAAAGGGATTTAAGGCAGCGGGGGAGCAGCCCTGAGCTGCAGTACAAGACAGCGGAGAGTTGGCAGTATCACCAGAAAGGTCAGGACATGTGCTGTTCCTGTGACAAAACAAACTAGCATCTTTGTGTTTTTTCACTCTCTTGAAAGCTGATACTCAGAAATACCCAAGAATAAATGTACGTGAATAAGCACAATGCTCAGTTTCGTAATGTAATATTCATACTTTTTCCCAAGCCATGCCTGGCAGGACACATCAAAAAAATTTGAATGCAGCCACCCACACTACGGTATATCAATCCACAAGTTCTCAGAACAACACACGCATCCAGGGTAAGAGATTAATGAGGCTGCTTGTAGTTTCAACCTCAATAGGCCCTTTGTTTCAATTAGCTGAAGAAAAAGGCATCTTTTTCTTCTAAAGCTACAACCCTTACATGAATTTTGGATGTGTGTACCACAAAAGACATGCTGGGAATTGTTAAACTTTCTCCTTTTTTAAAAAGTGGTAATGCATTCCAAACTCCACACATACACATGCAGTCCCACTGAGGTCAATTTGATGTTTTACATATTTAAATTAAGCACGTGCTGAGTTGTTCTCCAAAAATTTATTCTGAAATGAACTTTAGCTATGAACATTGTGCAGAATTAGTTTTTCAGAGCTTGGTTTATTTTTCCCCATCAGTTAAAGTCAGCACTGACACAGACATGAATTCTGCCTCTAGTTGTTGTAAACAAAGATCCTTCTCAGTGTGGAAGAAGACAAACGAGAACACATTATCTGTCATCTAATCAGGGCACTGGAAGGTGTATGTAGAGAGTGACTCAGAGCATACTATCTCACAGCCAGCTTGTAATGAACAGAACATGTATGAAAAATCCCAGATTGTCAGTCCTCAAAACTGGCATTCTTTATTCATAAAAAAAGCGCAGATTAGTTGGCTCCAACTTTTTCTATATCATTCGCCCTAACATGCCTAAAGCCTGAACAGAATTAACTTCCTTTTGGATATGTGAATCTTTTTCACTTCCTTGTTGAGAAAGTTAATGTGGAGGCCAATTAATTCCATTCATTTTACGATCCATCTATCTTCCTCTGAGGAGTAACTGTAGGAAATGATACCAGGGAACTAGTGCTGTCATTGTCTTTTTAATAAGTAATTCTGAATGAGCAAATCATTTCAAAAAAGCAAAGAACTGAACTGAATTTAGCCAGCTGACCGTAGGCGAAAGGTTTCATAGATATTTATTAATCTCAGAAGCATCATGCTGTTTTTTATACTTCTCAAATACGAGAAAAAGAAAGCCATCTGGGTTTCTTAATGTGCAAGTCTGGCTTGGTCACTCATTATCTTTGTAGTTTGATAATTACCTGTTTCCTGGGTAAATTGCTTTGGACATGTACTTTGAGGTAGCAGATTAATGAAGTTCTTTGAAAACTTCAGGAACTTGAAAATCTTCAAAGCTTCCGGAACAAAATTTTCCAGGTCAGTGGTTATTGTACTTTCAGAAATCCAGAAGACAGCACGCATTTGTACCTTAGCTTGTATAGGGCTGGTCAAAACCTTACTCAGAGCAACACTTGTACAGATCTTTGAGTCCCCTAAATTTAAATAGAGAAAATAATAAGCAGTCCGGTAAGCATAACCTGTGATTTACTATACAGAAGCAATAAAAGATTTCGAAATAGCTGATATCTAGGCTGTCAAGGTCAGTTCAACCAGATAACACCTCTTCTCTTTGGTTGTCTTTAAAAGTTAAATCACCGGAACATTTGTGAGCAACGTGATATGCCTGGAATTGAATAGTTCTGACTTTCTGTTAACATTTGTTCCATATTGGCACAACTCCATTGGCTCTAATGGAGTAATAGTAGCTTATAATACTATAAGAAGAGGCTTAGTGTATATTATAGTTGTAACAGGTTGGGTAGATTTCCCCTCACAGTCTTGCACCTTAGCATGAGCTGCCAGAGCTCCCCGGGGATCTGGTGAGCACCTATGGTCTCTCAGCCCAACCTCCCTGGGCTCCAGGCTGTCAGAGCAGTTTCAGCAGCACAAACGACAGTCGCTCTAAAGTACACATTGCAATATGATTTTCAGAAAAGCAAAATTCTCGCATAGTGCTGTACAGTTTTTCATACACCATCGTTCACTCAGCCGGAGGCAGCCTTGACTTGGCAAAGAGCGTGGTTTTGATAACTGTCAAATTTGCTCTTTGCTTAACCATCAGGCTGTCAGTCACAGTGCTGGGAGGATGGCTTTTTTAAATAGACATAATTTCTTTTGATTCTGCAAAGGTTCAAATTATTTTCATCCTTCCTCAAAACTTTATGTTGATTTTAGCTTGTCATAATGGCAGAGAAATGTAACAATCCCATCCCTGGAGATCTCGGTACTGTGCATGTTGGGGAGAAACGTGTTCTGGCTGTGCTACAGATGCAGAAAGCCTCCTCACGTTAGCATTCACTGAGGTCTGATAGGATTATACAGAGGGAAAGGGGCTGTAGGTGTGGATTTAACACATTCCTGAATAGTAGGACTAGCCTGGATTGAGGGAGTGGCGAGATCAACTGCACAAAAGGAGTCTGGCATCAAACCTCTGAGCTGCAGGGCTTGACTCCCCTCTACTTGCTAAGCCAGGATGCGCCTCGCCAGGGCTCGCTGGGTGCCAGGCAGTGCCCACCCTTCCCTCCCGCTGGGAGCTGGACTTTGCAAACCGCTCCCCAGCCAGGGTGTCATTATAACATGCAATCGAGCAACTTGGGGTGGGAGTACCATAAAGCAGAAGTTTTTCACTAGTGAATTAAAGTAATTTGATTTTAGAGAATTTCAAGTTCAAGCCCACTGAGGATATTAAGCAGAGGGATGAAAGCCCCACAGCAGGATTTTTGCAAGAAGCTATCATGAAAGACAACATTTTTGTAATGCTACAAAGACTTTATAATAAACTACAGAAGACTGTTTATAGAAAAAAAATAGAAATCTTTATTTTATTACAAAATTGACTATTAGCAAATTGACTGGAGAGATTCAGCTAATGCACAAACTGCTTTACACATTGTAATATCGTTACATGTCTGAGTATAACAGCAAAGGAAAACAAATAAAAAAGAATTCAGGAGACAGACTAACAAATGCTAAACTTGCATCATTTCAGAATGTAAAAAAAATAAAAATAACCATTCATGGTTGTATATATAAACCTGTACTTGAAACTGCATCAATGGGAAAAATACACTAGTGACCATAATAGCTAACATATGGTATTACATGCAGGGCAGTGACAGCTTTAACCTTTAGATACAGGTATTGAAATCTCCACAGGAAATAGATCTCTTCGAAATGTTTATGATCCTTATTTCCTGTGGTTCTTTGAAACATACATTTTATGTTACTCATATGATGAAGTAACTATCCTGTTAGGATAATCATCATTTAATAGTGGCAGAACCCATAGGATTCCAATGATTCCATTTATGGATAAGGCCTTTCATGCAATAAAAGACCACTAAGGTTTTACAATAAAGATGTGATAAAATGGCTTGTGTGGGAGTTGAAGGCATGAAACTCTATGGATATGAGAAGAATTTGTGGCAGGTACAGTATTGCAACGGTATATTGATTTGAACTGCACAGTTCAAATCAAAGTACTGTGCAGGCATGAGGAATAAATCCTGTTATATACCTTTGTCCTTATTTCCCTTTTATTAAGGAAGTGAGTAGTGTTAGGGAAAGTATACTTCTTTAAGTATCCTAATTTTTAAGCCCTGTTATTAGCTTTATTACAGACTGCCATCTTACTTCTCAATTTAATTCTTGACATTGGCAATTTGATAAGGACTAAGCGAGTTTCCTTTCCCTTAAGCTGACTTCTCAGAGCTCTTCAACTCTGAGCTAACTGGGCCAGTTCAGCCGTGACTGTTGTTCCCTCAGGTGTCCTCTATGATCTCCACAAACTGGAAAACAGCTCTTTCCAAGGCAGCCTGTTGAACAGCTTGAGGCTGTAATAATTTCACTGTGCACTAACAAGAACTACAGAGAACACTCCACAGCTCATTACCAAGCTCTATCCTGTACAGTCCCTCAGCTGCACTAAATCAGTATATTTGCATAGGTATATGAACGTGCATGGTATTTTTCTTTCCTTTTAACATTGCTAAGTACAGCTGAACTAACTAACCAACCACATTTTTCCAATAAAACAGTATGGGAGTGTTTCTTGGTACTATATCTGGCTCCGCAGTTGTTCAAGGGACACGTGTTGCAGTTTCTCCACTGGTTGCCCTAGGCTTTGGCTTTCCCAATCGATGTATATTTTTTCAGACAAGGCAGCAGCAGGGTTGTCATTTATTTTCTGCAAGCTGTATTAAAGAGAAAAAAAATCTATAGAGTGATCGGTTATTTAAAAGCAGATAGCACTGAAAAAACTTCAGTTAAAGGAGTTAATATCCTTACTTAAATTACATTGGGTGATTTTTTTGCTGTGCTGTTGGCCAGCAAAAAAATATCTCCCACAGTATTTAAATGTCACTAGATCAAAGAATTAGTTTTCCAATTTAAATTTTGATACAAATAATCTATTTTGTTAGCTTATTTGTATAAGCTTATGAGGAGAGAAAATCTTACATTCAATTTTTTTGAACCAAAAATGTTAAATAAGTTGCAACATTTCATGACTATTTACAAGTCGATATTTTTCTTTGTCCTTCTGCCTAAAATCAAGTTTTCATATCTAAACTCTATATTGTGTATATTGTTCCTTCACTAGGACATTTTCTTTTTAATCTGTACATTGATGCTCAAAATCAAATGGTGTTTTTCAGGAAACATCTTCTAGAAATGCAGTGGAGAAGTTATAACAAAATAACGGCTATTATTTTCTCCAACAGTATACACATTTTGAATTCCCCATTTTTGACCTGCATCACATTGTGAGGATAAAGCTTAGAAAAACATCTGTTCTTTTGCACTCACAGTTCTATGAAAATTCTAAATGAGGTTCAAAGAAAAGTCTCGTACTCAGGAGGCCCTTATGCCCATACCTTATCGTCTGTGAAAAGCGATGGGAAGCTCCCGGCTGGGAATCAGTATTCCTGAATGGAGTGTTTCTACTGGTTTGTTGTCAGTGGCTACAATTCGGTATTTGCGAATGAGCTGAAACACAAACATTTCAGTTAACAAGCTTTGGTTTCTAGATCTTCTCATTAGTTTAAATGCTGAACAACCAGCCATTGTGCACGGAATGCCATTTTAGAGTATTTACCCAGCAAAGGGCCAAGTGAAGCTGTAGCTCTGCTACGCGGCGCCCGATGCACATCCTCTTCCCAATGCCAAACGGAACATGAGCAAAAGGATTTATTGAGTTCTTCTGAAACCAGCGCTCTGGTTTAAATTGAGTCCAGCCATTAAAGTACTCTTCATTGCAACCCAGGGCATGGCTGTTTATCATCAGTACGGTCTATAAGCAAAGCATTAGAAAGAGTCTCGTTACAAATTGGCTTAGAGCTACCGAGTGAATCAGCTTGTTGATGGAAAAAAATAACGCAACAGTAAAGGCGAGGCAGTTTCTTCAGAAGATGTCGTGTAATTCTCTGAAGATTAATTCAAACATAGAAAAGGTCATAGTTTCCTCAGAAAATCATGGGAAAGTTTGAAAAATTTTTTGAAATAGCACACCAAAATATTTCTGTCTAAATCCAACAGCAGTGCAGGCAGGTATGGGTTTCAGTTTATGGGAATTCTTGATGAGAATTCCTCGTTCCATATCCTAGGACTTATCCTTTGGCAAAGTCATTTTGAGACTGAAATATGACCAACTTTAGTGGTTTACAGGACAGTTAATCAATGACAAAATACTGTAGTAAGCTAAATTAATTGACTTACCCCTTTAGGTAGTACGTAGTCTCCAAGAACCATTTCTGTGTCAATGGTGCGAGTGGTAAATGGCACCGATGGTGTTAATCTACAGTGAAAGAAACAAAATGGGTTAAATTTCCAGCATTTTTTCATCCTGTATCTATCACAGTTTACATTAAACAACAACATGAACAAAATTATATATACTGGAGAATTCTTTCTCCGTAGTACACACTAGCTGGTAAAAAACTTTGTGATCATTTTGCTTTTTGCAAATTATTTGAAAATTTTACCTCATGGATTCTTTCAGGCATGCTTTTAGGTAAGGCATATTCTTCAAGTTCTCAGCACTTGGACTCTCATTAGCAGCCAAAACACTTTGTATTTCCTGGAAAAGCTTCTGCTGAACATGTGGATTGCGTGAAATGTTATACAAAGCCCACAGTAAACTATTGGCCGTCTGAAACAAAGCAAAAAGAAACATAAGACCTCCATTTGTGGTGACAGAAACAAGAAGTTGCCAAAACTTCAAAGTGTCATTTACAGTTGGTCACTGCCTTATGGTATTTTGTAAACCTAAGGGATTATGAGCCATCCCAGTTGTTCTCTATGAGTAATGAACAGAAGAAAGAATCTAGTGATTTCAGGTAAAAATTCACTCGCAATTAGGCCACTGAATCAATGACAGGATTATCTCACTCCCAGATGTTGTGAGGGTTAGGTTATGGAAGAAAGCAGGGGGTTGGAAGGATGCTAATTTTTAAAGGCTCTCAGAAAGTCAGGTTTACCGTTTCAACTCCGGCAATCTGGAGCTCTGCGATGGCAGCGTACAGCTCCTTCTTGGAAAGTTGTCCTCCAGAATAGATGTCACACAGGAAATCCTCCTGAGGGTTTGCAGAGTGTTTTTCCAGTCGACAGTCAATTGAGTGCTTGGCTGAGGGGGGAGGAGCAGGAGGTAATTAATGGAAAATCACTAAAAATACTATAAAAATAAAAAGATGTCTCACATGCAGGATTTTGAAAGAAGATACCAAGCTGTGCTCTTTTTTCAAGCAATGAGCATTATACTGAATAAATAACGGTATTTTCACTTTTAGACAGAAAACTTAGTCACAAAAATCACTGCTGAACAGAAGGAGCTTCTGCAAACTATTAGGAACTCTGTTTTCTTAAACTGGGAAAGGAAATCAGTGATGCATTGAGTGAAATATTTAGCAAACAGAAATACAAGTGTGTAAAATTTATTAGGTTGGATCTTCAAAAGGGATCAAGGTGTTAAAAAAAAAAATCAAAGAGACTTAACAGTCAGATTCCCTGAGGGGAAATTTAAGCCTTTGACTTACTAGGGGAAGGCAAAAATAAATAGGTGCCAAATTTCTATTTTTTTTTTTTTTAAACATAAAGGACTAGATTTTTCCCACCCTTTCTCATGAATATCCCAATTGTTAAGACCAGTTCCTAGTAAAGAGATATTCATGTCAAGTGAAGGTGTCAAACTGGTTTTTCTGAACAAAACTGGTCTAAAGGGTCTTTCCTAAAACCCATAAACTACGAAGCAATAAAATAAGTGCACGTGTGGCTGGCATGACCTCAGGTCCTGAAGTATCAAGCACTCATACCTAAGAGAAATATATCACTCAGCATTACAATCATCCAAGTGCCAAAACCTTTCTTAATCTTTAGCTACAACTGTCACTGTCTAGGAAAATATTGAAAAATATAAACTTAACTTCATATCTGGAGTTGGAGTAATTTTTACAACCTTGAAGGCCAATTCATCTTAAATAGAAAATTTTGTCAAAAAACCAAACTGTACCTTATTATTTAAATTGCTTCTGTTTTTAAGACTTATAACTATATTCCAGGTTGTTAAAAAAAATCTGTCGTTTTTTTAAGCAAACAGGCTTTTGTTGCATGTAAAATTCTTGTTTCTCAAGAAAACGACTCCCTTTGAGGTCCCTTTGAGGAAGGTTCCTTTGCTCACTCACATACCTTTACTTTAAAGAGATCATACACTTTCTGGCTGTTTACTTATATGATAGATTAAAGTGGACTCGTCACATTGCTGGCTCCCAAATTTCTGGGTCTTCCCTGGGGATTGGTTATTGCCCCACAACCAGACCTAAGTGTTAGTCATAAGAAAACAGTGCTCCCATGCTTGGAATAGGTTTGTGGTTAGCTGCAGCAAAGGTGTCTCAATCTGTGCTGAAGGCAGCAATTAACAGCAGCGTAGGGCAGTAGCAAGTATGGAGACAGTTTACTCCACCAAGCAGGAAACGGAGATGAAGGGAAAGGAGACAAAGCGTGTTTAAAACAATAACCTGTTTTAAATATATCATCCCATGCTTTAGTATGAGCTTGCCAGACTTTTGTGTTCAGACCCTTGTGAAGTTCCACGGGGGTAACCATCATCATTCCAAAAGTAGCCATCATCTGTGGTGGAGAAAGAGTTTTTGAAATCTTTCTTTAATCTGTGTATTTGCAATCTCTGAACAAAATTAGACTGTAAAGTAGGATGTAATTTTCAGGAATCAAGATTCTGGCAGATTTTCCATCCTGGACAGAAAGGATGGATCTCAACCGTAGACCATATCCAGCTGAAAATTAGGGACAGCCAATGGAGGACAGGAGGCTTCTCCAGTGGGTGATTCATTCTATTTATTTTAGGCACCTGTTTTAGAATGGGACAAGCCACCCTTTGGCAGTGCCTCTCTCTCCCTTGACAACAGATGGAGCTAAAAAACTAGGCCAGGCTAGATGCCTATCTTTTAGATGGCTAAAATTAGGCAGATACACATCACCGGCATCCAAGTTGCAGCAAAATACAGAGCAGGTGTGCTTGCAGGAATGACTAACCTCCAAATCCAGAGTATTTGCATAATCTCACACAACTCCAAGAGACACACCCAAGAAACAGCAGAGTTGCACAACAGGTGTCTCAGAGGGAGAGGAAAGTTAACCAACCCAACCCAACAACTCTATTTCCAGGATTCCCCTGCTGTCCATACAGCATTTCCCCCCTACAGATTTAGGCATTTCATAATGGGACAGTCAGATGGTCAGTACTAGCATTGCACATCTAAGTGTCACCTTAGATGGGGCCCCAGTAAAGACTCTTCCGTACCGTTTTTACAGCCTTGATGAAGTTCAAACTCTCTCCTTCTACATCCCGCTGCAGGAGTCCAAACCTCTTTCCATACAGCACCAGGCAGATACCTGTTGTTAAGCAATATTATCACTAAATGATACAAACAAAAGGGTGCATGGTGTCCACCATTTATTGTCAAAGAATCATTTGGATTATCCTTCTGAAAAATGGTCTCTGTTCTATGACACACACCTGTGAGAACAGCCCTTTAAAACACGTTCTGCAGGTTTGCCTCAGACCCAAGTAGCAGTGTATCAAGCTAAGATGCCCTACCAGTAGCACTTCACAAATAAGAATCACCACTGATCCCCTCACATGAGCAGCAGATCATTCTGCCAAGCAGGGCTGGCATATTTGGCAAGTAAGCTATTTGGCAAAGCTGCTGAAGAGAACCGAGTCGCAGGAAAACAGGTCCTGAAGGGGCCATCTAGTCCAACATCTCCTAGCCCTTTCCACAGCCAGAAAACACTTGCAAACACTGGCAGCATCCCACACTCCACAAGTTTCCACCTCTTTCCATTTGCCTTTTTTTTTTTTAAAGCTGTCACTTCTTATTTCTCCCTTTCCATAAGCAGCCATCACCACTGGCAGTGGAAAAAAAAAACACTTTCAGGAACTCAATACACAGGTTGGTGACATGAGCCAGCCACAAGCAGCCAGGTCTGGCAGAGCTCTACACCCAACCATCCCTCCTTGTTGGGAACCACTGCTGCAGTTTCTTCTGCCCTAAGTCATTCCTGGCAGATGGTCCCTCTCAATTGTTTCTAAAAATGGAGGCTCCTGTCTTGGTAACTTATTCCAGTGCTTCTCAATCCCAATGTAAACATTTTAAATGGGATTTTCCAACCCTTGTCTACATTGAGAACTTTTTCACTGTTACTGGATCATTTAACTGATCTTGTGCTGCTGATAATTAACAAATATGAGGTGGAAAAAAAATGGTCATGTGCTATCTGATCCCACTGTAGATAAATGCACTGTTTTTGGATTTATGACTATTTTTGATTCTTTTTACAAGACACATAGATAACAAGACAGAAGAGTTTGTATAGCTGCTGATGAATTTTGCAGGGGACTACTGACAGTCCCTTGGCTCCTCTGCAACCCACTTTCCATGGTATTGTAGCTGATAGTTTGGAACTAATGAGCTTACACTGTCAGCATAGATCGTACTTTAACTGAAATGCCATGGCAGGTACAAAATGCATACCATTCCCAGGAAAAAAACAACTTACTTTCAAATGACCATTTGTTGAATTCTGAATAGATATCTTCCATTTGTCCATTGCGGTTACAAACATCATCTATTCTGTGCATGAAGTCCTCCAGGACCTAAGTGGTGGAGAGAAGAGGGAGAAAAGAAGTCAATAAAATGACATCAACTAATAAAAATCCTGTGTAATTGAACATTTTAACTGTCTTTTAAATAGGTAGCAATCTCACCTAAGAGAGGAAGACTTTTGTTTCCTGATCTTTGAACAAGATTCAGTTTCTCCCTGTGTTAACATATGTTTGGATTTTACATGACTCTCATGCTATTACTGCTTGTACTCTGACAAACTGAGCTTTCCTCCACCAGGATGAAATGCTTCAGTCTGACACTGGGATAAAACTGGCATTTCACAATAAAGAGGATTAAATTGTTTATCACAGATGCTCCTCAAACTCAATGAGGAGCACAGAAGTTAGAGAGGGAGATGTTCCCTGACAGGAGGAACATAAGAATGAAGCAGTAAAGGCAAAAAACACTGAATGCAAGAAAAATAAGCAAAAGCTCTGATCTGCTTTTATTTCCCAGGTTTCCAGGGGAGTGGGGAGAGAGAAAGTTTCTCGAAGCGCTGTACCTCATTGATTGTGGTATCCAGTTTCGCAACTTCCCTGGGTTTCATTAATTTCTTTTGAAAGGCACTTCTTACCCTCTGCCAGTCCTTTCCCTCCCTAGATTGAATTAAAAAAAGTCAGGTTGAAAAGAGAAAGGCTTAAAGAAGAAAGAAAGAAGAAAAATAACCCACAACCCAAACCAGCAGCATGTGCCACAAGACCAGCATCTCCCGGGCCCCTCGGAAACCGCCCTGGCCCGCACCGGCTCCCCCCGCAACTCCCCAGGAGCCCCCCAGGTGCTGCGGGTGCCACTTACAGGATCAGCAGCCCGTAGCCCTCGTCGCGATAGTCCCGATAGGCTTTCCAGGGCTTGATCTCCAGGCGCTGGGGACAGGCGCTCTCCCGGCGGTACAGGGCTTCCAGGAGGCAGGGGGCTGCGATGTGCACCGAGTCGAAAGCCCCCAGCTTCATGCGGAAAATCTTGCCAAACCTCCTGTGGTACTCAGCCTGGGGGCGCAGAAAAGAAACACCCCCCCACATGCCCCGGTGAGTGCCAGGCGCTCCCCTGCCTCCCCCCGCGCCGCAGCATCCCCATCCCTCCGCCCGCCTCACCAGCGTCTCATGCTGCCGCTTGAGCCCCCCCTTCCAGAGGACGTCGGGCAGGCTGCCCATCAGCGGCCAGCTGGGGGGGCCGGGCAGGGCGGCCAGGGGGTGCCCGCGGCCCCGCGGAGCGGGGGTGGCCGCCGGCCGCAGGGCGCTGAGGGAGGAGGCGAGCAAGCGCTGCGCGGGGGCTGCGCGGCCGGCGGGGCTCATCGCGGCGCGGCCGCAGGTGAGGGCGGGATGCCGGAGGAAGATGCTGCAGCCTCCCATAGCCGCGCTGACAGACACCCATCCGCATATATGTATATATATAGCAGGCGGGAGGCTCGCTGGACTTTCATCGGGGGCCAATGGGAGCCCGGGGTGGGGTGAGGTGGGGCCGGCTGGCCCGGCCCGGCCCGGGGAGGCTGCGGGGCAAGCGGTTCATGAAAGGGTTCAGGCGAGGCAGGAGGGCACCGCGCCAGCACCGGCCGCGCCACCGCCCGCGGAGCTTCCCCGGGGGCTACCGGCGGCCAGCGGGAGGCAGGCGGTGGCCAGCGCGGCAGGTAGCGGCACTCGCTCCCTGGCGTTCGTGAGAACGGTCTCATTAAGCAATTTCTTACTCTTTTTTTTTTTTTTTTAACTCAGCTTTTTAGCGGGGCGAGCGGCCAGGGCACAGCCGTGGGAAGCGTGGGGGGTCTGTGGTGTTCATACTGCGGTGCACAGGTGGCTGAATAGTTCAGTCTTCCTTTAGTGTTTGCACTTGAAATGATGGAATAAAAAACGCAGGGAGCTGAGGAATAACAAGTTTTGGTGGGTGGACTGCTCTTCCCCTATCTGGCTGACTAACCACCTATTTATGAAAAGAGCATGTGAGTGCATCATCTTGAGAAGGCAAAATTCCCTTCACTGTTAGTGTTGGCAGCCATTAAATTCTGACAAAAAAAAATAATCAGTTATTGCCATGAGTCTTTTAATCGGAAACTGCTCACAAAGAGCCAAAGGTTTTCATGCTAAGTGAAGGCAGGAGAAGAGCTAGCACAGATAAAGAAGCTCAGGTCACCCAGACACTTAGCCTTCTGTCCTCCCCTTGCAAGACAAGTCAGAGAGGCTGCGGGTCTTGCTGCAAGACAAAAAGCTACCTGTAAACCAGAGCATTTCCAGGAAAGACAGGTATGCTACAATGAGGACTTGATTCTCTCCCACCCCACACTACCTTTTTTCATCTTTCTCAAGTTGCGTTTTGTGACTCAGCTCTTAATCCCTTTTATTTAAGTGTCTGACAGTAAGATGCAGAGTGTGCAGATAGATGGGTGTGTTAGACAAGGGACACGCAGAGGAATAATTAGAAGATGGATTTGACATGGAACCTGAGACCCATAAAGGCTCATGTCTCAAACTCAAATTAATCACAATAAAAAGACCAAGGTAGATCAATACAGAGAAAAATGTACAAAAAACATGACATCTCACTGCAGACTTCTGTGATTTTTGTACGTCCTTTCCAATCTTGCCCCTCTATTTCAGTGATTTTCTTCTAGGGGATCATACTACATGGGCCACAAGATCACTTTCTAGCTGGGCTTAACAATTATAGCTTGTTTGACAGTTTGCAACTTTTTTTTAGGGAAATACCACAACAAGTTGATATTCTTGGCATTTTTTTTTCTTTGAACTAGTTCTACTGAAAACACATCTTGCTGTCCTTGTAGACTGAGTGCAGTTTGGGCTTTGTTCAATGATAAGTTCTTCTGAGAAACCAGACAAGAAAAGACAATTTGTGTGCTCTCTGGACATCTGTCTATTTAAGGAACCAAAATGAACTCATTTGAAGGGTCACAGCTTAGTGCCTGTGAAACGATCTCTTTAGAAGACTCTGGAATAGGCAAGTCAAGACTAAACTGGGCACAGGTCAATTTTTCCATGTTCGTCGCTGCTATGGGGAAGAAACCACCCTGTTAATACGAAATCTTCTCTATTAAGCTGTTTTTAAGTTACAGAATGGAAAAGGTTTTATTTAACTTCTGTGGTCGTGATGTAACTCTCTGGCAGGGAAGCTGGTATATTTGTAGCTCAGCTGGGCCTGGAGCTGCAAGAGCTAATGATTGTCTCAATTTCAGGTAAAGTGCAGTTCTAAGGGCATTTTCAGCCTTCACTTCTTCCTCCCCTCCCTTTTAAGAGATCTCAAAAACAAGCCTTTAATTTTCAGCACGATCTTTTCTTGTGACCTTTAGAACATATCAAGGGTTAGCTTAAGAGTAAAGCGACACTAGTTAACAGGGTTCCTGAACTGAATTTTGGGGGCTTATCCTCACAGGATTATTATCTCACTGAGGCACCTGTGACAGGGAAGATGTCACCATTGTCCCACAGATGTCTATCCACAAGACTTCACAATATTGTCTAATAATTGTAACAGCTAATGACAACTGTGAGTGAAAAGCCTTTTTCACTTCTATACTATGGCAAGGAGTATTTTTAGGTCAAAGACCTAGGAAATATCTGAAGATCAAAACTACATAGCTTATGATACATATTCTTCTATGCTTCTCTTGCTGCAGAAAAATAAATGTGGTTTTGATTTCTGCAGTCTCAGATGTCAGGAGATAATGTTCCTTGAAAAACGAGCTGCCACTGTGATGCTTCTGTAGAAGATTTGACTGGGATTGTTGCAGAGGTACAGAAAGGCTGTATCACAGCATATCTTTTTCATCACTAAAATATTTAATCAGTACCTGAAGTCCAAGTTTTAGAGCTGCTTCCCAAGCAGAAGCAATTGCTAGTCCTGCCTCTTGGGAAACAATAGTAACATATTCTTTAAATAAAACTTGGGAATCCCATCAATCTAAGAACCCCTCACTGGGATTTAACAGACTGAGGTGTGCTTGGAAATCTCATTGAAACACAACAGCTGAACTTCCAATATATCGTAAAACAAATCAAAAGCACTGAGCGAAGTGAACTGACTGCTTTTCATATAGTGTATTTCAAATACACTAAATATTACCAGAATAACTCCTCCATGGGAAAGAGCTTTAGATTGGTAGTGGATTTTCCTCCTTAATACCTGTAATTCCAGATTTGTTTTGTGACATATTACACAATTCCTGTCTCCTGACCTCTACTCTTTCTCCTTTTTGGAGCTAAAATGGTTTTGAAGTCTCCAGTGTTTCCTAAAATGCTACAACGTAAAAGTGCTATAGGAGAATGGGTGGACTGCACAGGGAGTATCTCTCATAGGAAGGTATTTCACAATGCTGGGGAAGACGAGCTGAATGCAACTTGTAAACTCTGGTGTCAAAACACAAAGTTGTTATTCCAGGCTTTTGCTCATGTTTGTTTATGCACTTTTAATTCTTTGTCTCTTTCCAGCTGAGGATCTTAGAGTTTTGTAAATACTGATGAATTAAGCCTCAGTTTAGGAAATGGGAAAGTACAGTAATTCCCATTCTACAGAAGAGAAACTGAAATGTATTTGAAAATTGAGATCCCAAAGTTGTTACACAGACACTCACTGTAAAATGAAAGCAAAAGAAATCTTCATTATATTTTTTACTCAAACACTAATTTTTTAACATTAAACTCGTCCGATCTCACTGTGTACTAGATGATTACATTCCTACAAGACAGGAGTAGGAGTGTGGGGAAAAAGGTCTGCTGAGCAAACTGAGAACAAGGTAATCCTCAGAGAGGGATCCAGAAAAACAGAAAGGTAGATGAAGAGCTCAAACTCCACCAGCCAAGGAATCTTCTAGCTGGCCATGACCTGTTTGAGATACCTACCTCTGCAATAAACATTGCAACATTCAACTACTGAAGGAGTCTCTAATTAAGTAAGTACACGGTTCAAGAAAAATAAGAGATTTCTTGACTTAAATTAAGCATATTGATATTTACTTTAGAAAAAAAATAATTTGAACCATCTTTTCTGTGTATAAATATTTATTTTCTCCTTTACATGGATAAAGCAATGCTCTATTCATACTTCATTCTCTCAAGAGGTTAAGCATAAAGGAGGATAAGTCAGGGAGAAAGCAGTGAGCACAGACCAAGAAATTGAAGTCCATGACAAAATGTTCTGACAGTCAGCTTGGAAATGCTCAGGATCTAACTGGCTCTTCCCTTTTCTTCTGATAACTAGAACCATTCTCTGGGCTTTTGTAGTTCCTTGTCTCTTTTAGCAATCCTGTCCTCCTTGAGTAGGGAAGGGAGCTGTTGTACCAAGGGATTTGTGTATTAGGATGCTGTAAGAATGAGTTACTGTCCCAGGCTGAATTTTTGTCTTTGGACAGAACAGACAGAAGAACATTTCATTTTTCAAAGCATTTGGTCATGTTCGGGAGGTAGGAATTTCACTAGTGATATTGTGCAATGAAAGGTGATACTGGAAGTTCTGGTTTCTCTTTATTAGTCTTCAACACTTCCAGTGGGAAATTGAGGGAATTCAGTGTGAACTGAAACCCTCAGGATGGTTCAAAAGTACTTACTGGAATCATGATTTTGTGATTGGGCAATAATTGCAGGTGGATATCTTCATACTAAGATAGTATAGTACAAGCCCTGTTGCTTCTCTCAGCCTTGTTTCTCCCAGATGTCCATAAACCATCTTTTTCCTGTTGACACCCATCCTATCCTTCTCTATTCTGCAGTTATTGACAGGTGTAATGTACAATCTAACTATATTTTACATTTATCCCAATGAGTACGGATGTAATTTGGTTACTTACTGCGAAAGAATTACGTATGTTTATGACAGTGTAAAAATGCAAGTGTCAATTTATTGCTGATGTTATCAGTGTAACATGATGTTATGCAAAGAAAATGCTAGAGCATACAAAAAGGTATAATGTAAATAGTATTTTCCTCACCATTTGAACAGGTTGACTTACCCTCCTTTATGCTGCCTAATGATCCATGACATGTAAGCGCTGTGCCTTTAGATCCAGTCTATATTGAAACAGTCTAGTTTAGCAGTATCAGCAAAAGCCTGTAATTATACAGATACAATAAATTGCCATTAAATTCCTTTTTTTTTTGGTGTGTGTGGTGGGTGTTAGTGACTTTAGATGATGCATCTAAGAATCAGGCCAGCTTGCATCCACTTCAGGTTAGACCTGCAGACAGTCCCGTGTAAATTCACAATATCTAGGTATCTATCTTTATTAATTGATCCTAGAGGTACAGAGGGCAGGAGGGTCCTGAGAAGTACTGAGAGGAACTGTGAAAGATTCCACATAAAGTCTAAAGAAGCCTTCGGGTGGTCAAGTTTTGCCCAAGATTCAGGCCAAAGGAGTCAGTTAAAGTTTGCTACATCACCTGGAGACATGGAGAGTTAGACCTCTATACAGTTCAAAATGTAGATCCTCAGGCATCCAAACCCAAAAGGCACCTAAATTCTGTAGGTATTTATGTATCTCTGTTTCCAGCTGTAAAAACCCCTGACAGGTTGTGTCTCTGCCAAGACGAATGCATGCAGTGTTCTGAGACAGTACTTCTTGACAGTACTTCCGGCACCTGGGCCGGAACAATCCTCGCTATCAATACAGACTGGGGGATGAGGTGTTAGAAAGCAGCCCTGAGGAAAGGGACTTGGGGGTGCTGACAGATGAAAAGCTGGACATGAGCAGGCAATGTGCACTTGCAGCCCAGAAGGCCAATCGCATCCTGGGCTGCATCAAGAGATGTGTTGCCAGCAGATCCAGAGAAGTGATTTTGCCACTTTACACTGCTCTGGTGAGACCTCACCTGGAGTACTGTGTGCAGGTCTGGAGCCCTCAATATAAGAAGGACATGGACCTGATAGAGAGGGTCCAGAGGAGGGCCACTAAAATGATCAGGGGGTTGGAGCACCTGTGCTACGAGGACAGGCTGAGGGAGCTGGGGTTGTTCAGCCTGGAGAAGAGGAGGCTCCGGGGAGACCTAATAGCAGCCTTCCAGTACCTGAGGGGGGCCTACAGGAAGGCTGGAGACAGTCTGTTTACAAAGGCCGGCAATGACAGAACAAGGGGTAATGGCTTTAAACTGGAGAAAAGCAGATTTAGATTAGACATTAGGAATAAGTTCTTTACCATGAGGGTGGTGGAGCAATGGAATAGGTTGCCAAGGGAGGTGGTTGAGGCCCCTTCCCTGGAGACATTCAAGGTAAGGCTCGATGAGGCCCTGAGCAAACTGGTCTAGTTGGAGGTGTCCCCACTGACTGCAGGGGGGGTTGGACTAGATGACCTTTGAAGGTCCCTTCCGGCCCAGATGATTCTATGATTCTATGATTCTATGATTTTATGATTTTTCCCCATTGGGAAATTAATCTTCATTTTAGCTCTGCTTCCAGAAACAGTATACGTCAGAGCAATCGTGTATATTTCTACTTATTTTTGTGTGCAATTACACATTTAACCTTCTGCTAAGACATTGTACATGTGCAGTTGCCTTTTTCCAATCCAGTTAATGTGCAAAGTAGTGCTGGTGTTACGATACTGAAAATATTTTCAGTTCTAGTGGTATTAATAACTCCACAATGTAAGAAAGTGACCAAAACCTGTTTGCCAAAAGCAAAGAAAGCTGTCAGAAGCAGGAAACGTTGAGTATCCCTTTAATTCAAACAACACAACTCTAAAATAAAGATATGCTTAAGAACCTGAAGCTTTTAGTTGTTGTGTGATTGTCTTCATTGCCTGGAAAAATAGCTGTTATATGACTTCTTGAGAGAATTTGCTAAAGCTGGTTATGCAAACACTTGAATCAGACTCAAACTCATGCAATTTACTGGATTTGTTGATTAAGGCTGTAACGTTTGCACAGATTACTTTACTTTCAGTTTGATGGATGTGTTTCTGCTGAGGTAGACCTGACCTCATACCAAGTCTTTTGAAAGCAAACAGATGCTTGTTACTTGCTAAAATTTTAAAGGCTCTGTTTCTACGAGATGCTACCAGCCAGTTTGTCAAAGAAAAGGCAATAACAATATTGTTCTTGCACATTTTTCTTACATTTATCTTAAGATAAAAAATATTTATCCTATTTTTCCTGCACTGACACATTGTTATAAAATCTCATAAAGCATAATTGTGTGAATATAGTCTTTCATGTCATTTTTGTACTACGCTGTATTATATTTCTAGAATTAGAGTTTCACAGCTATTAATATTTGGTCTCTAAATTCCCCTGAAATACCAAGATAATGCTCTCATGAGGTTAGCATCTTGAACTCTTGCCAATATACGAGAAAGATGGTTTAGGAGGTTAAGTGAGTGACTAAGCAAGTGGTGTCTCCCCCCTGAGCCAATACAGAACTCAAAGCCCCAGCCCGCTGTCAGTAGTTTCCATGTCATTTACAGCAATTATCTTCTGAACGATATACAGCACCACGGCTATGAGAGTTTGCAAGCTTTCAGAGAGGAAGAGTGCTAGTTATTAGTATTATCATCATCTTACCCATGATTACAGTTTGGTAATAATATCTGGTCTCAAAATTTCCCAGATATGGCAAAGACATAGGAGATTTTAAATGTTTTTTACTAACTATTCTGGAGCACTGCTGTGTTTCACCCCAGGGAGGGAGTGTGTGAAACAATCCTTGTCTGTGGCCTTTAGAGTATTTTCTGATGAAAGGTCTAATAGATACGTAGAAGATACTATTAATCCAGCAGTGCTTCTGCAAAACCACAGAGATGAGTTTGAACTTTAACGAGTGAATTGCTGCGAACTGAGTGCATTTTGCTTCTATTGTCTTCATTAGAGCCATAAGAAAAGATGAAAACTCTATCTCCCTTTACTATTAGTCAGCCAAAAGGCACTTGGGCTATGCTTCGCTGAACTCAATACCCTCTGGGCCACATACTGGCTACTCCTATTCATTGTTTTTGGAGGGATTAGAGCAGACTGCATCAGTAGTTCATCAGATAAAGCCTTTGCCTGAAATCCTGCTGTTTATTTCAGTTCAAATGCCTGGCCACAGACCTCTCTAGGGAACAGTTTAGTTTCCTCAGATGTATGACTACCGAATGCAACTATTGCCCTTGGGAAAACATTTAATATATTTCTTGCTCTATTTGGTAAAGTATCAAATGAGCACATCTGATACCTTCCTGAGGAAAACTCTTCTCCCAAACTCCACTGTGATTCTGCCAACACTCCCCCAACCAAAAAAAAAAAAAGGAAAAAAAAAGACAAATTTGTGCAGATTAAAAAGTGCTGAGTAACACTACAGACAGGGTATGTTACTGACTCACCTGCTGTGAGTTTAGAACCAGCCTCCAGATTCAGTGGCAAATCAATTTTATCAATTGGTAATGCTTTAAGACAAAAGAATCCAGCAGTACGATGGTTAAGGAGGGAACAGAACTCCTCCTTATGTGTATTTTTCAACAAATACACACTGACTTTTGAAACTGGCACTGACAGCAGGTCAGCGAAGGGAAGGGAAGGAAGGGAAATTAGAAGGGAAATTATTTCTACCTGTACAGGTGTAACTGAAGACCTAACTTTAGGTAGTTTGTAAGCATTTCTTATTGAAGACGAACCACAAAAGTAAAAAAAGGGCAAGCCTGATGCAGTTGTAGGCCCTGTAGAGAGACTTCCAGTGCGGGCCATGAAAAGTTCCCAGTAAACCGAGAGACATTCCACCACTAGAAACATTTCTGGGACAGGATGGGTTGTGGAGTAACAGAAATACATGGGTAATATTTTGGACTTTGGTATATTCACTGTTGATACTGAGATGCCAAGTAGTGGTGAGGAAGGGCAGGGTTGCAGAGATAGCTCTTACCTTTTATTTTAAATAAAATCAGCATAAGGCAACAACTGTTCTTCTGGGCCAGAATTATGGGATAATAAAGCACTGTGTAGACAGAATATCCTGTCCACAAAGGTGGAGTAAGGTCTTCTACTGTGCTTAACCATAAAGGGATTTCCCAGCAAAAGGGAATCTCCAGCTTCCATCTCAGGCACAAACAGCCAGCAAAAAACTCCCCTTGGCTTCATGGGTTCAGCTGACGCTGCAGAACTGTCCGCAAAGCACTACAGCAAGGGAGAAGAAAGTTTCCTTCAGAGGGTGAAGCCTATTGGGATTACTTGCAGAAATGAGCTAATGCAATTTAATAACTCTAATGCTGGATATATACAAACATAGAGGAGGGCCTGAATGATAAAATGGTTATGGTGCTTTTGACTAAAAGGAGGGATTTTCTTTCTTTGAAAGAACAAGGTTAGAAATCAGAGAAAATCTGCCTTCCTTTCCTCAGAACACAAAACAATGAAAAACTAAGGGGGATTTATCCTATAAATACTTAAGACTTGTATCATTAAGAGCTGACGTGTCTTTATGGAAAATAAGAACACCCTTAGAAGGTTTTTTTTTTTTCTTCAACCTCTATTTTTCCTGCAATGCTGGTAGAAGACATAGGCTTTCTGATATAAGGAACTTTATACCACAATAAGTCATGTTGTCTAATATTGGAAATGTCACACTACTGCTAGCTCTACACCTACATGATATGGAAGCTGTACCCCTTTAGGATACTGGCACAATTAAAATAGTACAACTTTGTGCAGTTTCTGCTAATAGCAATCCACTTCATAAAGGCTAAATCTAGGTAAACCAACCACTCCATCTCCATTAAGTTTTCTCCATTTCTAATGCATCTTGTATTAACAAACATTGCTGATGTGTGGGTGTTTCAAGATGCTCAAAGACTGAGAAAGAGCTCTGTGTAACTTCAGGGAAAAGGGTAAAGAGTTTGGTAATTCAAAACAACTCACTTAGGCAGCAAAGAGCATGGGAAGGCTCCTTACCACTGAGCTGGATTGCAAAAGGCTACAGCAAGTAACATGAAATAAAAATGTGGAAAAGAACCACAAAGGAGATGTAAGAAGAAGGGCGTGGGGGTTATACACACCATGGAAGGCATCCCACCAAAATGCAAGGTGAAGCTAACCACACTTGCAACAACAACGAGGACCAGTACAAGAAAGAGCAAGTCCTTTTATGCAACTGAAAGAGAAATGAGGTCACTGAGTTCATTGAGTTTATCTTACTCCACCACTAGATGTTTGCACTCGTGCACTGTTTTCACTTTTATTTACATAAGAAAGGTCTACAGTAAGTTACTCTTGGCAACATGCTCACACCACAAATCTTGCCCGAGCATGTGGGAGAAAAAGATTTATTTTCAAAGCCTTCAAGTCATCAAATTCTTACGAAATCCGCTCCTTTTCTGTTGAAGGAAATTACATTGGCTCGGACCTAACATGTATTATTCAGTTAATCCACCCACAGAAATAACCATGGTTTAGACTATATCCTTTCATAGTACGATCTTTAAGAGGAGAGAAGATAGCTGACTTAGGGAAGAGTAGGAGAATGGCCAGAGAGATGAGAGTTTGTTCTCTGAGAAAAAAGAGAGACTTAGAATTAGGATGATATTTTTATATAAGTCAATAAAAACATAGTTCCCCGGGGAGTACTTTTGTGATTAATTTTCTCCCTCAGTGGGAAACAAGTCGAAATTATGCACCAAAATAAAATGTAACAGTCAGCCTGAGGGCCACTCAAAATATTTTCTATTCTGTTTTTTCTACTAGTTTGTAACAGGAGTTTTGAAATGAGCAGTCATTCTGAACTGAAAAAAAAAACCCAGAAGTTTTTCATTCAGTAAATATCCATTATAGAATATTTTGATAGTTCTGAAAGTTTTTTCCCTCATTTTCAAGCTAGAAACCTGCTGCAATCTTTCCCAGAAGCACTTGTCACTTTCTTACGTTTATTCAACAAAAAGCAGTTACTGAAAGAGAGCTCCCAAACCAGCTCTACTATGAAATGAAGCTGAGCTTTGTTGGTGTAAACTCCGTCTCCATAAGTAATAAAGCAGGAACCCAATCTTTTCATTCTTGTAGGCAGTAGGGCCACTATACTGTTTCCATCTTTAATGGACAAAGTCAAGGCTGAGAGAGAACGATGTTAGTATACGTGCTAAGACTTGTATGGAGCATGCCATATTTCAGCTCTTCCTAATAAGCCTAATTGCAGGAAATTAATAGGAAACTCTTAAAATATAGACCCGTTCTTCTGTTGGGTGTTGTCTTCTATTGTTCTCCAAAGATCCACTTTTGAATGGACTTTTATAAGCTGTTGTGGAGCAAGGATTCTCTTGCAGCTGCAGGACTGGATTCTCCCTCAGCAACAAGGGGTTCTAACCAAAGCCCACACTGGCGCTATGGTCCAC
Organism: Numenius arquata; assembly: GCF_964106895.1. Taxonomy (NCBI): domain Eukaryota; kingdom Metazoa; phylum Chordata; class Aves; order Charadriiformes; family Scolopacidae; genus Numenius; species Numenius arquata. Next base: position 7,332,368 of record NC_133587.1, on the reverse strand, counting down.
GGATTCTTCCTCTGTTTTTCATTAAAATAGTCATTAGATAACATGAGTTATTTAAGGTTCATGTGTTAGGAGGGGGGTGGGAGACGTGAATTTGGATGCCATCAGACAGCAGGGAAATGTACATCAGTCTCCCATATCATGAATAAGTGTTTGAAGAACAAGACCATCGCGTGCAATCAGGGTATTTGGCTTTTGAAACCATAGCTTGAGAAAGAAAGGTTATAAATTTTGCCTTCAGGAAATGGTTTTGATCTTTGGACTCCAAACCAGTTGGGAGTCGATTCTCAGCAGCTCTGAGAAAAGGTTCAGCAGTTTTGGCTGCCTGGGACTGAACGTGCTGACCCTTGACAGCCCCTTGGTCACAGCACTGTCTGGTTCTCTTTCTGGACATCCAAACTCTCCCCAGACACTGCTCAGTGAGCTGCAGACTCCAACCCAGCTTTCCAAATTCCTTTCCAAAGCCAGACACTTTACAAGCACATCCAGGGCCTTGGACTCTCCGTACCCAGGTACTTTCTTTGGGTCTAGTGACTTTCAACCACAGCTCACAGGAGAGCATAGCATAAAGATGAATCACAGCAAAACACCTGAAGATATTTTCAAACACCTTTCTGAATCTTACACTACAGGCTTGTTGCCATCCCCACCTGACACTGGCAAAACAGTGTATCGCTCGGCAATCTTTGTAGCTGAGGTGTATTTAAATTTTTGAAAGCTCGCAGGTACCGGAGATGCTGATCATTCCTCAAGACGGTCTTGGCAGACCCAAGCAGGAGCTGATCATGGAGTTTCAGGGAGTCTCAGCCACTGTTGCCAGTGGCAGTGGCAAGACCAGCCTCCGCCAGCACGAATGCCTTCAGAGACCCTGTCCCTTCCCCCCGTGGCACTGAACATCCATCCATCCATCCATCCATCCATCCATCCATCCACCCACCCACCCACCCACGTGTGCCCGTCCACCACCGCCCCAGGCTTTTGGATCACGGGCCTCGTACCCACCGCTCTCGCCGCAGCTGGGAAACGTTACCATGACCTGGTTTGCTTTTAAATTTTGTTTTGTAGCTGTGAGGAGCTAAATAAACTTAAGCACATGGAGGCAATTATGCAACATAAATGCCATAAAATCCTGGTTCTGTTTAGAAGCTGTCAACCAGCCCTTTGAGAAAAAAATATTTATTTATGCTTAAAAAGTCCCTCCGCAATGATTTGAACTCGAAGGCCTCTTCCACCTCCGTTCCCGAAAGGCGGCTGCCGAGGGCTGGGGACAGCTCGGCAGAGTCCCTGGCCCCGGGCCTCAGGCTGGGCCCGGCCCGGCCGTCCCCCGCTGCCCGCTCCGGGGCCGCCCTCCCTCAGGAGCCGTCCCGTACCCTCGCTCTGCTGCCGCCGCGCCGGGCCGCACCCAGCCGGGCTCCCCCTGGCCTTGTGGCAGCAGCACCGAGCGGGAGCGAAGCCGGAGCCGAGGCCGAGGCCGAAGCCGAAGCCGAAGCCGAAGCCGAGGCGCCGAAGCCCCGAGGCCCCGGCGCCCCCCGGCGGCCGCGCTGTCGAACGGCAGCCACAGTCTTCCCCTTCGGCAGGCGGCGGGGGGGAGACGGGTCTCTTCCCCTTTAAACGGGACGTACCAAGGGCTTCGGGGGTGGTTCGGGGGTTCCTGTGTACTCTGTGGCGCCTTCGAGCAGCCCGGCGGCTTGGAGGCGGTGGCGAGCGGGGGAAGCCCCGAGCCCTGTACGGTCGCCGCCGTCGGGCGCTTTCCTCTCCTTTTTCCCTGCCCTCAGCTCCCCCTCTGTGGGGAGGGCGGATAGTTCAGTCCCACCAACATGGCCGCCACCATGAAGAAAGCGGTGAGTGTGGCAGGAGCGTACGGTGGGGTGTTTTAGCTCTTACGGAGGCCTCTTCCTCCGCCGTGGCTTCCCCGCGGGGAGGGCGCAGCTCCTCCGCCGCTTTCCTGGGCGGGTGGGCCGGGCCCTCCGGCCGTTGGGGGCCGCCGTCCGTCGGTGTTGGAGCGGCGCGGCCATGTCGCCTCAGCGCTGCTTCCCGTCACCTGCCAGACCTGAGGTGCCTCCCTGAGCGCCCGCCCCCCCCTTCACACAGTCGCCCGGGCGGCAGCCCTCTGCGGGGCCGGAGGAGGAGGGTCCCTTTCCCAAGGACCCCTTTCCTTAGGCCGCTGCGGGTCAGGCCGGTTTCGGGTTAGGCCCGGCCGAAAATACCCCCCCCGCTTGTCGGTGGATTAAGGTCCTGGCGTTGTTCTCTTGGCTCTATCGAAGTCGCTTATCGAACGTGCAAGTGCGGGTTTGGTTATGCTGCCGTTACGTGTTCGTCTCAGTGGCCAGTCCGGCCCAAAACACAGCAGTTGTAAACTGACAGAAGCTCTTTGTGGCCGCACAAACTGCCTGTAAGGGAGGACACCCAATCCCTGTCCACCTCCCCAGGCTGCTCAGGGACATTCCGACATGGTTCAGTGAGTTTAAAATCTGTAGCACAGCACAGCTAACCAATTACTACAAAATGATGTTGCTGACAGATTACACCAACCTGTTAGGCTGTACCATGCAGTGATCTTGAAGCAGAGGTGTCTGTTTCAATGCTGCTGTCAAGGAAACAACCTTTGGCGCTGGGATGCTGTGGATAGCTCGTTTTAATTGGGTGTTACCAGAGCCTCTGCCCAGCTAAATGTGGGTATTGCTGATATCCTTAAGGAGATGTTGTAAGGAATCAAGTGTATAAGCAGAATGTAGTGGCTGTAAGACTATTTTTCAGATGTTTTGTAGGAGTAATCTTGTACTGAGATTCAAGTTGATGTAAGAAACGAAGTCTTCATTTTGACCTCTCCTTGCAGGCTGCAGAAGATGTCAATGTAACTTTTGAAGATCAACAGAAAATTAACAAGTTTGCACGAAATACTAGCAGGATCACAGAGCTGAAAGAAGAAATAGAAGTAAAAAAGGTATATTTGCTTCAAATATCATGTATTCTTCATTCCCCTGAATTAATTTTTAACTGTAACACAGGAAATAGGGTCTGTGCATTACTGTGTACTTACTTAGGTTCTAATATGGGATTTCTGATTCTTTGAAAATAGCCAGAGAACATTAAAGTGGAGAAAGAAGTAATGAGAAATAAAAGCCAACAGTATGTTTCTGCATGCAGTTCTTAGAACTACTTAGTTGTCATATATGAAGCGTTGTCTATATATAAGGTCTGTTTGTAGTGTTCTTAAAATTTCCTGCCTGAGATTGTTCATATTTATTTTTTCTTGAACCGGTAAGGCAGTTGTTTGTTACGTTCTTCTTTCAATGTGTTGACAGAGATTGTCATTATGAGCGCAGAGGTTTTCTTTCGCTAGGCTGCAGAGGATACATCATTCTAATTTTCTTTTTTAATATTAACTCACTGTCCTTCAACATGTCATAACATTTCCAAAGAAGTTTTACTGAGTTTTTAAAAAATGCTAGTAGTGTCAAAAAATGCTCTCTGTAATTAGTTTGTCTGACATATATTGTAAAAATATTGCCTTTTTATGTTGATGTTCCATTGATGGCTTAAGGTGCTGGGACTCTAAGCAATCCTGCTTTTGCAATAAAGTAATTAACATTTGCCATCTCATTAATTTTTTTCTGTTCTCTCACTAAATTTAAAAGTTCCTATGTAAAGCCATATAAGACATTAGTGAAATATAAATCTGCTGTATTTCCCTTGTCTAGACAATTAGTTATCCTATTAATGATAGATAATGAGTATTGACTGGAAATTTCTCCTGGTACAGCTTCATTGAATTTAATACCAATGCTAAATTACATCTCTGGAACTGTTCTATTAAACATGTTGATATCATGCTGGTAGGTAGGATTTTTGCCCGAAATGTGGACTCACAGAGTTCATTATTCTGAAAGCAAGACAATGTATCCATTGAAATAATTTACCTAGTACAAAGTGACCACCTTTGTTATGTCTTGATAAATAGAAACAACTTCAGAATTTGGAAGATGCTTGTGATGACATTATGATGCTTGATGATGGTGATTCACTTCTGATACCCTACCAAATTGGAGATGTCTTCATTAGTCATTCGCAAGAAGAGACGCAAGAGATGCTGGAGGAGGCAAAGGTTTGTCTGGGCAAAAAGGAGCTCCTTTACTGTAATAAATGGCTGTTGTAGTGTGATGAGCGTTGGAATCAGTTAATCTCTTCCTCCTATGAACCTTTTACTTTCTAAAGTTCATGTTTGATTTATGATTTGAGGAAGGGGACGTGCGTGCACAGTAATTCCTAACTGGGATGTCAGTGTACAAAGTCATGGCCCCGTAATAAGTCTTAGAGCCTGACATGGCAAAAAGTTGGCAGAGGTACCTCTTTATTGTTTATATGTTGCTGACAAACATGACTCTGTTTTACATAACTAGTTGGTTTTTTTTTTTTCTTTTTCAGAAAAGTTTACAAGAAGAAATTGAAGCGTTAGAATCCCGAGTGGAATCAATTCAGAGGGTGTTATCTGACCTGAAAGTTCAGCTCTATGCAAAGTTTGGAAATAACATAAATCTTGAGGCTGAGGACAGTTAAAGGTGTTCTAAATATACCATACAACTTTTCCGTGATTTATTAAATGTTTTGATAACATTGTTCCCATCACGTTTTAAAAAAAAAAACAACTCTTTTTTTTTTTTTTTTTTTTTTTTTAACTTTCCTGTCTTGGGTTCCATCTATTTAATGAGAACTTTCTTATTTTGGTTATTGCAATTATTTATTTGTTCAGGAAAGCATTAGCTTCATACTGTTGGTAAAGCATCAAGATTGGAATATTTGCGTTATTAAAGTAATAAAGTCAGGCACATATTTGTAGTTTCCTTGGTCTTGTTTTCCACTCATTAAAATGCTATAAGTATAAAAACAATAGAAATGGAGAATATTTGATTTGCACTGTAATGGCTGTTTTTGATAAAAGTTTCTCTGTAACATGTAGGGCATGATTTAACTATAATGCTATTTTTAGCTGCTTTTAGCAGCCCTCCTGGAAATACTAAATCTATACTTTGTCTTTCACTCTTAGCTCAGATAGCATAAACGCTGTTAGCTCAGTGCACAACGTGGCAACAAGTTGACAGGGGAGAAAGGAAAGGAGGGCTCTGTAAAGCTCACGTTGGTATTGAAGAAAAGCTTTTGGAGTCACAGTCATATTCAGTCATTTACTGCTTTGTATTTGGGAATCACAAAAGATGCTGTAAGTCAGAATGGTGAGTCTTAACTTCTGATTTTCCTGAACAATCATTTTCTAAATCCAGATACATACATCAAGTTAATATCAGAATTGTTCGTAGATGTTGTCGCAATGTCAGCATTAATCCCTGGAACTATGCCTCCATTGCTACGTGGAGTTGAATGTAATTTTTAAATGTCTTAATTTGCTGACTCCCTACATCCTTAATTTGCTGGACATCCTTACATCCTATAAATCTGCTTTTGGACTTTTGCCTGCTTTGATTAATGTATTGTTCCATGGAAATACCTGCTCATTATGACTTTGTTTTTAAAAAATTAAGTCTAAGTATGCTTAAATCATCTTTTTAAGCTATTTTCCAAAACAGGGTGGACAGAGAATTCATTTGGCCAAATATTAATCTATGGTCATTGTTCTTAATATAAATAATCAGAGTAGGAGATGAGTATATTCTTATAAAGTGATTAATACCTACCTATTGTGTCAGTTGTATAGCACCTCTTCTTCAAACAGTGGGAATGTGGAGGAAAAAAACCCCACTTGGTTTCTCTGTTACTGAAGTAGTTTAACAAGGCGGTGATAATTGAACTTGGTCTTCAGTACACCTGAGCAGGATCTCACCAGTGCATTGTTATTTATGAATGCAACATTGTAACTTACATAGTTGTTTATGTAAGTTTATTAACATTGTATATTATGTTTAGCATAGCCATAAGAGAAGACTGTCTTGGATAGTGAAGATCCAATACCTCAACACAAGCACTTACACCTACAGTGTAGATCAGCTGATGGCTGCAAGTCTCAAAAGCTGTGCTAATGTTCTCTCTAGCCCTGGCATTTCCCAAGTTTCTTTTCTGTAGAATTCCAATGGATTGTATGCTTCTGCTGCTAGACATGTGTGCAAATACCCTGGCTGTACCTGTAGAGATTTTAAGCTTTGCTTTCTAACTGGTTGTGGTTTTAATTCAAGTCTATGTTTTGGGAAAGAGTTCAGGTTTTTCCTTACTTTCTGAGTGAATACTTCAGCTACTCTTAGGTAAAATGTGGATATGGTAGCCATGGCAACTCTGCTGCTCTATCTGCCAGTCAGTGCTTGTAGCAAATCAAGTGTGTTGGGCCTTCAAGGAGATAGAGGTGTTCCTCTACATAATTTCTGAACCCTCCGTTCATTTTTCTGTGTTAGTTAAGTGTTTGGCACCAAACTACTTAGAACAGTTCTGGATTGACCAACTGTTGTTTTAAGCACTAAGGGTGCTTGTGGCCAGTTATTTGAGAGCAGGTGATATGAGTGTTGTGGACTTAGGTGACTCAGCTTTGCTTATCCTGCTTTATTAGATACAGCTCTTAGTCCGAAACTGTCTTTCGGGACAGTGCAGTTTGAGAGCTAAATAATGCAAGGCTACAGACGTAGGAGGTGCCGGTATCTTGATGCTTTTTCTAAACAGCCAAAAACTTCATTTGGTATGTGAAAATAAACCATCCAATGCACTTGTCTTTATAATTATATACAAAAAAAAAAAGTGTAAAAGACTTTTTCCAGGTGAAAACTGAGCTAATGGTCGAGTTTCACCCATAATGAGAAGCATCCAGCAGATGGCATCAAAGAGCCGGGAAACCTGTTTTATCGTAAGCCCATGCCAAGGCTGTGAGCACCAGCGCTGATTTTAGTAAAGTGAAACTGTGGTGCAGTGATCACATTCTCATTAAATGGTTGGTAACGCTTTAAAAGTCACTCCGAAGTGACTGCTGTGCCAGCTCTGCTTTTCTGAGCATATTCACAGCTGTGCAGACTGCAGGTATTTAAAATGATTGTGATTTGCAGATAGGCCATAGTATGGATATGACTTCATTATGGAAAAGAAAAAGGCAGGTAGTAAGGTTTAACTGTGATTCCAGTGGCAGTTGTAAAGCCGATGAGGACCTTGGTTCAGTAAAGGACCAAAGGGAGAATGCTGGCAAGGTGTGGAGAGCTTGCATTATCCCTGCTGTTCTTTGGTGTCCTAGAATTGGAACTGTCCATATATACAGCCCTGGTGTTTAGGGAGAAGAAGGCTGTTAGAGTGTTCCTGTGAATGCCAAAGGTCTTTCCTCTCTGGTTGTTTGGGGTTTGCTTTGTGACCCCATCCCCTTTTTTTTCTTTCTTTTTTTCTGGTTATCATGGTGTTGGCGTATTTCAGGCCATTTCACTAGGCCTTCCTGCACTACTAGAGTTTAGGTTTTTATGTATGATGTGTCTTTCCTGTTTCCTTAGTTCTTACTACAAATTGTGTGTTTGTGCAGCCTTGAAAATATAGGTGCCTTTTTGCACATGTAATGTCCAGTTTCCTTGTATGGTTTGCACAGTTGTGTTTGCAAGTCAGGCAAGTAATTATCCAACAAGCTTTTTCAGACTAGTCTCTATTTTTGTAGTTTACATAATTACTGGCCCAGGCTATCATTTGATATTTTTATATGCGTAAAATAGAACATGCAGCAAACTCTTTTTTTGTTCTTAAGTTGTCATTGTAGAAGTCGATTTGCAGATCATCCATCAGTTGCTTGAACGTATTTAACAGAGTCCTATATTTTCCTTTTAATAACCTTTCTCCTCCCTAGTGAATATATGCAATTGTTTTTCAGTTGGCATTTATTCTGTTTAGCACCCCATCTTTTAAGTACTTCCTATTTTTGGTAGATTGGAAATTTCTGTTACCTTTAATAATGTTTACCTTACAGTTATATTCTTCAGATAATGTAAGTCCATGAAAAAAACCTGATCCTCTGTGCACCTCTGTATGTCATGAATCATTTAGCTGCACTTGACAAGATACAGTTTTTAATATCATTGTCAGAATGCAGAAAGTTTACTGTCATTCTCTGTATTGTCAAGGGAGTGACATTTGTAAAGCACTTCAAAGATGAAATGCACCATAAAAGTGCTAAGTGTTATTTTAATTTAACGGCTTAATTTAGAGCATTGGGCCAGTGATCTCTTACTATCTCTTAGTGATTGCATCATCTATTCAGCTCCATCTTTGTATTAAAATACAGTTTCTGTACTGTGTTTGTTTTGCAAGTCATAGAGCCACCAGTGACTGGCTTTTCACCGTTTCACTTGGTTGCAGCAGTTAAAGCAGATAAACCAGCAAAACTGCAGCCCGTGAAACAGAGCTTATTTCAGTGCATGATGTCAGGGAGACTTAACTTACCAGTTTTTTAAAGTAGCCCACTAAAAACTCTGCAATAGGATACAATTATTATTATATTTTCAGGGGCTTGTTTGTGATTCTGTATCTTGTCAGCTGATTTAAAAATGTTTTCCACGTGATTATCTCTAGCATAACCTTCTCCAGTTGAACCTTCATTGTTTCTCATCACTTTTGTATAGAAGATCCTTGGATACCATAGCACTCCATAATATAAATGTGGCTGATAATTATTCAATAATTATAGGAAGTGGTGTGTAGCTGAAGTACAGATAATTTTGTGGTATTAACTATCACTTCAAAGAGGGAAAAGAGATTGAATGCTGAATACTGAAGCCATGTTTTTCTGTAGGAGCAACAGAATTAAGTAGTTTGGTTTGCATGAGTCAGTGGTTCAGTTAAATTATCTAATGTTATTCTAATAGTCTGATTCATGAAAGAGAAAAAAATGTGGATGTATATAGGCATGATAAGACAGAAATTATTTACAACCAAGTTTGTCCTTATATTGATTGTATGAGTCATACAGAAAAACAAATTATTTTGTAATTAAACATTAGCTTCTGATCAGACTGCACAGAATGCAGTGCACCAAACGCAGGCGTAAATGGCTAGGAAGGATTCTGTCAGCAAGAGGTGAAACAGGTTTACAGTTAAGGAGGACTGCATCCAGCTCTTAGAGATGTAATAAAACAATTATAAACCTGGGTAGAACATTAGCCATTTACTGCAGACTTATAAAAATCTTTTCTTTGCTGTTGCTCTCCAGAGCTGGTTAGTATATTGTGACTTTGATCTCAATTTGTAAGATGCTGCTACATCACATATGCAGACAAATACAAATATTAAGAATTACTATTTTTTTAAAAAAAATTACAAATTTATAAACTGCAGGTATCATTAGGTGGCCTTCTGTACTCATGCCAGAAAACCCCTCACTTGGGGACACTGAGTGGTGGGGTGCAGAGTTATGTAAGTTCATCAAAGGATTGCTTCAGGATAACCACTGAGGTCTGGTCTGATGTTACCACTGGTACAGCAGAGAGGAGAGACAAGACGTACTTGTTGAAATACAAGCTTGCCCAGTACTACACCTGGCCATTTCCTTAAGCTATTAGGAAAATTTCCTCTTTGCTTTCTCAACACAACTCAGCACAAGTGAGGAAAAACATTGTTTAATGGATTTTTAGATTCTGTCAAGCTTTACCCCTTCCAGCACAGTACAGAAGTCCATTATATTACCACGTTTGAGTGCTTTTTTTGTCTTGTTAACTGTAGCTAATAGGATTGTGCATACCAGACTTCTAGTGTTCTGGTAAAACTTCTTTTTAATTATATTTAAAGTTGAAATTTCTACTGTCTATTAGTTATCTGGATAGAACTGTGAATTAAACCAGATTCATTGGTGAGGGCTAGTCATTGAACAACAACAACCCATAGCACACAAGTATAAAAGCTGACTGCCTTTGGGTACACAACAGTGGTAAATCAGCTCAGATAAAAATTATTAATCTCAACACATATGGCTAAGGACTGATGGTAACTTTACACCCAAGACTGGTTTTTATTAACACTTCAGGGGAAAATAATAAAACTTTCATTTCTGTTGTGAAAACTCTTTCTTCCCCAGTTGCTTAATATTGCTATTAAAAGTTGATCCGTAAAAGCTTTAGTTTGCTTCTGAAAATGTCTCCCAGCATCAGTTAAATGTGACTATGCTCTAGAACAGCCTCTGAGGAAGTTTTTAAACTTAAGGCTTGTCTCTGCTTTGTAGGGGTTAGAGAAGTGTTTGTGTGTTTTTCATATAAATGCTGCCTAAGACAAAGGCATTATGATAATTTATGCTCTTGAAAAGAAAAAGAGCAATGGATGTGTTTGAGGTGTTCAGGGCAGCATTTATAGTGGTTGACTTTTGAAGATGGAAGCAAGGATAATGTCAGCCACAGATGGAAATCCTGGCAGCTCCTGTGCTGCTTATGCAGATAGCTGTGTTAAACCTCCCGTAAAAATGCGCCCCAACCATTTTACATTTACTTTACATCGCTTTTGTGAAGGATCTTGTCTACAGGCATGAAGTGAACAGTTTGCTAATATTTCTATCTGTAGAATAATTACAGATACATCAAGGACTATGCATGACTTCAACTACTGAGGGAGATGTTTGTATTAAGCTACCTAACCATGTATCTGTTTACAGTTCTTATCTCCTAAGTGCTGTTTCTTTCATGTAAACAACTGCATGAGCCAAGGATGGGACCGTGTGGGTACACTGTGCGCTTTGCAGAAGATGCTGGTACATCATATATGCAAACACAAATATTAAGAATTATTGATTTTTATTTTTTTTTAAAAGGATCAAAATGAACTTCACTGTAGAAGAATTGTAGCCATGATTACACATTTTATTATGGTCGTGATCTTTGATTTTACGGAAGTGATAATCAAAACCAACTGTAGAATTTACTTTACTAGTTAATTTGTTCTACAACATTTGATGGAGCAAAGCTGAGGATGTTTTTCTTTCTGTTTTCTTCACCCTCCAGCTCTGGACATTGGTGATATGGAGTAGCTGTGTGACTGCTTGCAGATGTTACTGTGAGATCACTGTTGCAGAGGTTTCACAGTTATTCTCTCCCAGATTATCCTCCTCGTGGTTCATTCCTACATGATGTAGCCAGGGAGGAGATAGTGATATTTATTAATAGCCACAGAGTGCATTATAGCACTCATGTTTACCTGTAGTCACTTCTCTGGCACCTCATTATTGCGGGTACAAAGTACCGTGGGAAGAAGAATTGGATCTATGATACCCTATAGACAAGTGTGGGTTGGTTGGTTGTGGGTTTCTTGGTTTTTTTTGGTTTTTTTTTTTTTTTTTTAAGTTCTTCAAGAAAAAGTAACTAGAGGGCATAAAGTGCAAGTTTATGGGTAGTTTTGCATTGGATACAGTAACTGTCAGACTTCAACAAAGTTAAAAAAATGGTATTTTACCTATATGATATTGTTGCTTTCTGCTGTGGTAGCCACCTTTAACTCAAATGAGACATGGAACTTTCATACTACTTTCAATGCTCACCAACCAGTATTTTGCATTTCAGCCGCATGTGCTGTAAGTGACACTTTGCTGGTGCTTTGCATTTTTTACATCCAGCTTGGGCTTTGTGTGCTTTCACTTTCCCAGGCATCAGACTGCTAAGTAGCTATTTGAATTTATAATGCTGTTTGGTGACGTCAGCACAAGAATTTCACATCAGGTTGACTTTTATTTATTGTCACTGGCTAGAACTTCTTGTCATATAATTTTATTGCCATTATATTTGATATGACAAACATCTAATAAAATAAAATTGTATTTCATTTTATATCAAAGATTTATTTAATATCATCATGATGTTTCAACTGATGCGTGTTGCTATGACAACATGCAGTAACTTTGTGGTTAGTGTAGGAATTACCTCAAGAATTTCCTGAGTTTCATGTCAAATATGAGTAGCTTGCAAAGCTTTCCTTATACTAAACAGGACGTGTGGGAGAAAAATCACGGGCTCTTTTCCTCTGCTCCTTAAATGCTGGTTTCAATTCCCTCTTATTTCAAAGGTGAAGTTCTTCTTGATTGATACAGAAGTTAGGAAATTTCTCAGAGTAATTTGTCTGTAACCTGCTATTTTTATTTGTCCTTTGTACTGCAGTGGAGACTACAAAATTTGCTTTTTATTCCACAGTAGATTGGATGCATTGATAATGAGCTCCGGATCAGGCTTGGCTATAGCTCACACACTTCTTAGCATGCTGAAAATGTGCACTTCGGCCCTTACTTTTCTTTGCTTACATGGTGACCTGTAGCCTCATGTTGAAATGTTTGTATTTCAATTAATGGAGTTGTATAGATGCTAAGATAATGAACACCATTCACAAATTGGAAAAACAAATTAGTCATACAATTAAAATAATGTAAAATGAAAAAGTGATTAATTCAGAGTCAAAAGAAATCAATTCCCCTTAGCTGCAATGAATTCTGAAAGGAGCAAATAAGATACATTCTCCATAAATATAACTTTTCTGAAAAATCACAGCTATTTCCAGTGGCTACGTCTTCATTAATGTGTACACCTAAGTTTATTCTATACTACTTCTCAAATAAGGCCACAAAGTTAGTTGCTATGCATCAATGCACCACTTACACCTAGCTGAAGTATGTGAACCAAATTGTGTCACATTCTATTCTGTTAATCAGCATAATGAAAGGAGAAAGTTCTAGTTCGGCTTTGAAAACGCTGCTGTCTGGGTCTTTTGGTTGTGAAATAGAACTGAATTAATGAGCCATAGTAGTCTGCATAATTATATGGGAACAATTTATTTAAGGCACAAAGCAAACATGGAAATTTTCAACAACTCAAAAAAATAGAATTCTTTCCATTTCACAGCTATTATGGTTCATTTGGAAGCAACGGAGTAAGAAAGATCTAAAAACCAACTTACAGCTTGCTGTGAAAAAGTGACACCAGCAACATTTGAAATGTCTGTACTGTATTTTATAGAGAGAAATGCAGTAGCATTTTCTGTTCGCATCGCAATAATGAGTTCCATCCTAGCTATTTCTAAAGGGTTCTGAGCTTTCTGGAAAAACACCTAAGCTCCATTTTTATGTATACTTGTGCAAATTTCCTGAATCATTGCTGTTGCATTTGTACAAAATCACTGTGTGTGGAATTAGGAACAGAAACATAATAAGAAAGTAAGTTTCTTTTTTCCTGTGTCTTTTGGGATTTTGTATTGGTGTTAGTACCTTCATTAAAAGTCATTATATTTCATGGCATTGGGACTTTTTCCCACACAAAGAAAGCTGTGGCATTCCCTCTAAATTCTTTCTTTTACCTAGACGTGGACTTTTACAGAGTTTAGAGGGAATCTTATGATTGTAGTTCGGAACAAGCCTTTTGTATGTCTGAAACAGCTTTGCTAATGATTTTGGCCATCATAGAAACAGCAGTGCGGAGCAGGAACATCCTCGGCAGTCTGCCCGCTTTTCCCCATGGTTAACATTTCAGTTTTGTTGAAGAATTAGAGTTGACCCTTGTCTGCTAAACCATTACTAAGTGCCCCAGACACATTAGGCTCAAGGAAGTGAATTAAACATAAACTTTACCACTATCTATAACGTGGTGAACGTAAGACCACACATACAAAGATCTCTGCCTTAGCAGAAGCAAACATCCTCAATTCAAACTTTGCAAAAGTTGAATATGATTTGCATTAAGCAAATAGTTTACATTTTTCCTAGATGTTGTATTAAAATTGACTCAAAATTAGTAGCCAAGCCTGGGAGAAATACTGATTTAGAACAAAAAGCAGTAATTGGTCTTATTTCTTAAAAGAACAGGCAAAAGCAGAAATTAAAAAAAAAAAAGGTGCCTGGCATATGTATACATTTTTTAATGTCTCCGCAGTGTAATTTTCAATATTTTATTATTATTTTTTACCAGTGGAAAATCTGAAGAAGCACGTCATTACTCATCATATTTTCTTTCTTCCCTGTGGCTTAAAAAGAGGTACAATCAGTAGGCAAAGCAGCATTACTGTGAGAAGAAAGGACACAGCCATTTTATAAAGAATAATGAGATGAAAAATACAGTAAAGCCTACAACTGTTCCTTCCTTGATTATTGATATTGAGCTTTATTAGAGCATTTAAAAGCTTGGAAGGGATTATAGTCCTAGTACTGGCTACCATGGAAATGCCACTTCAAATGATAAACCCCTTAGAGTGACACTGGTATTTCAGAGGATATCACAAGTAATTATTCAGGTGAAGAAGTGAATTTTTAGTAGCTCTTTGGAATTGATTTCTTTATTCTTCCCTGCCCCCTTTTCTCCTGCCTTTTAAAAAGAGCTAATCTTATTTCATCTCTGTTCTCTGTGAAGCAGGTATTTGGGATGCTTATCTCAGCTTTCCAAGGCAGCATACAGTACAGCGATTGCAGCTAAAAACACACCTATCCCTAGTGTCTGCAAAACATGAAAACAGAAAAGAATGATTGTTTCCTAGTCCCTAAGGAGAGGAAAGTTCTCTGACTGTTGTAACAGTATGAGTGGAACAGAGCCAGGCAGCTGCCATGTCCAGTCTATTGTACCTAAAGACATAAAGTGCATGTAGTTGTCCTGGTTTCAACTAGCCATTTGTCTGGACAGAGTAAGATGGATTTTGAGTGTGAAAGCATATTTGAAAGAACTGGGGATTTGGATGCCTGTTTTTTAGCCAGAGCCTGCTAAGGTGCAGCAGTCATTAAAAGAGGAAGCAAGGTAAAGACATGCTGACATTTATACAATAATACTTTTGGGTTTACTTTTCAGAGGAGGTTTAAATTGTGTTGTATTTTTTCTGAACTAGTTCATAAAAGTTGAAGACAGACAAGTATTCAAGCATGCAGAGCATATCCTTTTGAGTACAGTAAGATGTATAAACAGAGAAGTTTAAGCTCCATAATTCTGCTGGCCTTCTTTTAGAGGTTGCGTCTGTTATTCTCAGATAATCGTAAAAAGCCTACCTTTTGCATAAAGATCCAGTCAGTGCTAGAAGATTCCCTAAACCAAAATATTTATACTCTGTGTCCCAGGGATATCACAGCAACTGTCCAAGTATTTTGTGAAGCTACATATTAACATTCTCCAAACCAAGAATGTCATGCAAAAGTAAATGCTAGACCAAAATTGCAGTTACAAAAGAAGAACCTAAATCCATTGGAGGTATCTATTTTACAGTAATTTAATCTGATAATTTAGAATTGAAATCTGTGGATTTAAGTAGAAAGGGTAAATCTTATTGGAGAGACTTCCTTTCTTCTAGTAAACACAGCTGGCTTGCAGATTGTCTTAAGTATGGGGCTGAGAATTCACCATTGTACAGAATTTGGAAAATTAAAGTATGGAAATGAAAATCCTCGTGGAAGGACTAATAATTCCTCCCTTACTAATGCAATGAAACCAAGCCTTGAAACACAAATGAGACCTCGAGCTCCTTGAAGTCTGTCTTATGTCCTCAGCAGAGGATGAATTCTAGCCAAGTAACCGGGAGCAGGCACGGGTGTATTCTAAAGCTTCAGCAAGAGCTTTGCCTGACATGTGTTGACATGGCTTTTTGGACAGTTTGCCCACAGGGGATTCAAAAACGTTGCAAACACTCTTCTTGGCACGTAAAGTAGTTTTGGTATATTCACAATAGCCATTTCAACAGAGACTGCATGGGATGACAGAAAACTTTAACTTGCCTCTTCAGTTATGGTAAATACAGAATTATGTGCTGTTTTAATAATGGGTCTCCTTACAGTTGACACAGATGAAGAAAAGCAACCCCATGCAAAGAGTTAGTAGAACCAAATAAATAATTCATGATGAACAGTTAATTCAAACACATTGTTTACCATTCTGTTTGCAAATTGGCCACAAATAGAGTGACTTCTTTTATTTGATCAATTATTCAAGAAATTAACAAAATAATTCTTGGTCTCCAATGCTGTCGTATCAGCTGTTTTAAAAATAGGAGATATTTCTAAATCAACATGTTTAATTGGATACAAATCTCATGCTATGGATCTTGTTTGAATGATAGGGACATGGTTTAGTGGTGGACTTGACAATGTTAGGTTAACAGTTTGACTCAATGATCTTAAAGATCTTTTCCAACCTAAATGATTCTGTGATAGCAACCATTAAGTTGCTTAGAATCAGAGTTTTAGTTAAAATGACTGCTTTTTCATCCGAGTAGGTAGCACTGTATTTGCTTTGAATTTGCTTCTTTTCTTAGAGCTACCAGTATTCCTGAAATTAAACTCATTCATAGTGGCAGCCTCCAGAGGAACACCACCAAATTCTCTGAGATAAGAGTATTACAGGAGGAAGAATTAAGACAGATTCCCAGTGAGGCCGCAGAGTGTACTTAATATGACCAGAGTTAGTCCAGCTCTTACCATTAACTTCATGTTTTAAAGCATAAATGAACCATTAACACAGGAAAGAGAAAATTTCTCTCCATAGATAATTTCATTGACTGAAGTTTGTCTTATATTCTACATAAAGATCACAAAGTAACACCTGATGGAGGAAGTCAGGGCAACAGTTCTGCAGGCTGAGGAGCTGCACAAAGAAAACTGCCATAGGTTAGTTCTGTTCTCATCCTTGCCTTTGCTTTGACCACAGCGGATTGCTCTCAAAGGAATGACATGGGCTGGAAGGATTTTTAAGCTAAGCTGCTGTGGCCTTTCTGACACTATCATGAGCACAGGGCATTTCAGGAGAGCATTCTGGCTCACTACAACAATAGTTCATTTTGATTGGATGCTGTGAGAATATAAAAAAAGCTTAATTTCTCATTTTTTGAGCATTTAACCAAAATCTGTATAGTCTTGAAAATTTTTAATTTTTTTTTTTTTTTAAAATCAAGCTTCTGTTCAGTTCTTTTTCTTCTCCTCAGATGAGCTAGATGTATTTACTTATCTGCCTCAGCTATTGCAAGGGTGAATTAGTCAACGTTTTCAGAGCTTTGTAAAGCATCATGTAGGTGTCAAGATTTTAAATTATCTCTCAAATAGCATTTATCACTATATTTAATAGGCTTTCAATTATAATGCAAATTAAAACTGATTTGTTTTAAAGAAACAGACTTATTTTTAATTATGGCATGCACATTCAGACTTGTATTTCACAGAATCACGGAACTGTCAGAGTTGGAAGGGACCTCTAGAGATCACCTAGTCCAACTCCCCTGCTAAAGCAGGATTGCCTAGAGCACATTACTCAGGACTGCATCCAGGCGGGTCTTGAAAATCTCCAGAGAAGGGGACTCCATGACCTCCCTGGGCAGCCTGTTCCAGTGCCCTGTCACCCTCACCGTAAAGAAGTTTTTCCTCATATTTGAAAGGAACTTCCTGTGTTCCAGCTTGTGCCCGTTGCCCCTCATCCTATTGCCAGGAACCACTGAAAAGAGTCTGGCTCCATCATCCTTCAACCCACCCTTTAGGTACTTGTAAACATAGATAAGGTCTCCCCTTAGCCTTCTCTTCTCCAGGCCCCAGCTCTTTGAGCCTTTCCTTGTAAGGGAGGTGCTCTAATCCCTTAATCATTTTAGTTGCCCTGCGTTGGGCTCTCTCCAGTAGTTCCGTGTCTCTCTTGAACTGGGGAGCCCAGAACTGGATGCAGTATTCCAGTTGTGGCCTCACCAGTGCAAAGTAGAGGGGGAGAATGACCTCCCTTGACCTACTGGCCGCACTCTTCCCTATGCAGCCCAGGATCCCATTGGCCCTCTTGGCAACAAGGGCACATTGCTGGCTCATGGAAAGTTTGCTATCCACCAGGATTCCCAGATCCTTCTCCTCAGTAGTGCTTTCCAGAAGATCCACCCCTAACCTATATTGGTGCCTGGGGTTCTTCCTCCCCAGGTGCAGCACCCTACACTTGCCCTTGTTGAACCTCATTATGTTCTTCTCTGCCCAGCTCTCCAGCCTGTCCAGGTCACACTGGATGGCAGCACAGCCCTCTGGAGTGTCGGCCAGCCCTCCCAGTTGGTATCATCAGCGAACTTGCTGAGGGTACACTCTGTCCCCTCATGCAGGTCATTGATGAATACGTTGAACAGGACTGGGCCAAGTTTTGACCCCTGGGGGACACCACTGGTTGCAGGCCTCCAACTTGACCCTGCTCCGTTAATTACAACCCTCTGAGTTCTGTCACACAGCCAGCTCTGCCTCACAGCCTCACTGCCTCCTCATCTAGCCCACACTTCCTTAATTTTCTAATGAGGATGTTATAGGAGACAGTGTCAAAAGCCTTGCTGAAGTCAAGGTAGATGACATCTGCTGCTCTCCCTTCATCCAGCCATCCAGTTATAACGTCATAGAAGGCTATCAGATTGGTCAAGCATGATTTACCCTTGGTAAATCCGTGTTGACCACTTCCAATAACTTCTTGATCTTCAAGATTTAATTGCAACAAGATTGCTGAAACTCTGTCTTTATTCCTAGATGTACAAGGACAAAGCTTTTACTCCTTTCTCTGCAATTCAGATGAAGTAGGAACATTATCTCAGCAGGTACAGAATAGCTCAGACGGGAAGAGGCGATGAGGAGATTTTTGTGGTCCTGCTGGCTAAATGGCTGTAATATTTGAGAGATCTGTCTCAAAACGGGATCTGGTTGCCTGCTTTTATTGTGCTAGAGTCTGCAAACACAGACTCAAGAGAAGCTGGAATTGGTTGTAGTAGCTAGATCTTCCTCTTCTACTGCAGAGTTCATCCTGTGTTGAAATTCTTCATAACCAATACAACTAATGCCTCAAGAAAGTGGCACCATTGTAGACAACCACAGCACAGATCCTTAGCTACCCTTCAGTCTGCTCAGTGTAACTTCTGTGGTACCGTAAAGGCATGATGTTCTAAGACAAGAAAAAAATATTCTTTTTCATCTGGGGCTGGCATAATCTACCTTAGGCAAGATGCTCTTGACCCTCTTGGAAAGTAATGGTGGACTGGAGGAGTGGTTTAAATCGGACTACTCAGATCATTCCATGTGCTGCCCAGGAGGCAAGAAGGGCTCCAGCCCTTAGATTCTGGTCCAACAAAAGCCTGCAGAGTACATGTAATCCCAGCCTGTAAGCAGTCTCACTGAAAACAATAGGACTATACAAATATTTCAGAAGTTTGATAACAGCAAAATGCTTTCCTAAGTCAAGTGTTTAGTATGCGGTGTCTTCAAACCAGAGCCCATATGCAGTATTACTTGCTTTCCATCATGCTCTCAGATCTCGCTTTGCAAGTTCTGTCTGTATTTTCTTTTACCTTGGAACACACTATACTGATATTAAAAGGTGGTCTGATTTATGTTTTAGATTTTTTTTGCCCATTTGTAAAGCAGCACATCAAGTCTTAACATGTCATCTATCAGCACTGTAAAATCGCATGCTTCTAGATATTCTGATGTCAAGGCAAACTGCAGTCTTTGAAGTTTTAATACAATAATCCCCTTACCAGCCAAAGGAAAGGTTTTCAAGATATCAATTTCCTTCAGTTTTTCAGTGTGTTATGACTACGCACAAAAGCTGTGCTTCACTAACTACGGTTAGAGGAAGTGCATCTCTTGTGACACTTCTCATAACTAAGGATTTTAAGTGTAGATTTGGAATATAGCATTCTAAGTAGTGACACTGATCACTGGTGTGATCTGAATTATCCTGTAAGAATAGTTAACTATCTTCTCACAAACACAGGAGCCCGAGTTTGTCTTCGTGACTTATCACTTATCCAGCTGAGCCAGGATAACTATGCATTTTGCAACAGCAAAATAAATCGCTAGCTTAAACCAGCACAAAGCTTTCACCATCAGTCATTCACATTAAACACCACTTGACTTCAGATTAGTCTTCTTGCTACTCAGTGTTAATATTCTCATATTCCTTTAGAAAATAGTGGCTAAACATTGAATTCATAGGTTCTTAGAACAATGCACAGCACAACATTATGTATAGTAACTGTAATTATGGTTCGCTTTCACACGAGTATTTAAGTACCTCTTTTCTGTAAGATCTGAAGTCAAAAAGTTGAAGAGTGGAATAATTTTGAAGCAGAATGTGAAAAGTGTCTGCCTTGTCTGCCATATGCAAAATGGAACAGAATAAGCTTTTTAGCCATTTCTATAATTAAAGTAAACAAGACGAAAATAAACCCAGAGCAGAAAATGAATTGAGCTGAAGATATGATTACACCTAATTTTCACGGACATCATGTCATTCTGCATTCACAGCATAATTCCCCTTTAGCACAATTGTAAACATTTCGTTCTTGTCTGGTCATTGATCCCTCTTATCCTAAGGAACAACTTTATCCCTAAGCATCAAGAAGAACATGAAAGTCCGGCCCCTCTCCATGATAAATGCCATACTTTCAGGGAAAGGCTGCATTTGAAAGCTCTCTCCCCAGCACTGTTATATTCTTGGCACACACTCCGAATTTGAGCAAAAAAGATAGACCTAGTCTTGTGAGTCATTTTCTTGATTGATCTAATTTACCTTGAAGGTTAATGTATTCTAAACTAATTCAGAGATTAATAACCACTTAAAGATATATGAAAGACATTTAACTGTATACCAGACGAGTGTTGTAACCTAGTTTATTATCTCTTCAATGACTTTGGGAGTTCATTTGATGAGATTGAAGAGTTATTTGATTGTTTGATACACAGAGTGGCAGGTACAAAGCAAAAAGGTGTTTTCAGAGCTCACTAGTTCATGCTGAAAACAAGGATGTAATTCTATTTGCTTATAGTGCATAATTCAAATAAAACATTTTTGTTCAAGGTGATAATTAATGTCTTATCTTATGGCATTAAAGTTCTTTCAGTGATTAAATAATTGGTTGGGCCAGAGCAATGCTGTACCTGCTTTTGACTTCTAGGACAATAGAATTGATGACTTTGCTATTGCTCTTTTTTTTGCAAGACTACACCAGAATACCAAGACAGAGCTCTGCCTTTGTCCTCAGGAACCATGTCAAGTTTAGATGTTACCTTTTTCAAACAGAAAAAAATGCAAGTCTGTTGTATACCTAGGTGGTTTTGGATGTGTCCTCTTTCTGCTGGAAAAAAATGTCCAGTAATTTTCTGAAGAATTTGTGCCTGACCTGATAGGACTGGCAGATGGAACTGTGAGATGGTACTGTACCCACCCATGTGCTTGAAAGGCTCAGACATTTTGCAGTGTTAGTGGAGATGCTGGTTGTTGCTTAGAGGTATTTGTGCTGGAGATCTGCATAGTAAGTCCAGCTTTCGTGGGAAGCTCTGTACATCTGCACTGAACAGAAGTGTCCTTGGCTGCATCAGATATCTTGTGCGTACACAAAAAAAAACCCCAAAAAACCCAACAAAACCCATCTATGCAAGAGGTCCAAAGTTTTTCAAAACTCTGGACGGAAGTATTGTATGCAGGGGCTATAACACTGTGTTCTGGCCTGGCAGGTCTCAGCAGCAGATCAAAGCTGAATGAAGGCTGAGTTCTATATGTCCTTCTGGTAGTGCAGTTCCCGACTTCTTCCTGTCTGGGGGAAGGAACAAGGGCTGCTTAATCTGTATTACATAGATTATGTGAGAGCTTTACCCATAAGCTTGTGGCCTAGGTACTTCTCTGAGTGGTGCTAAGGATCTTCTCCCAGACCAGGAACTCAGTTCTGTATAAACAGAGGAGAGAGTTTTTTGGTGTTTACAAATGTTGAACATCTTCAGCTGCCAGAAATGGTGAGAGTTACAAGTATTAAACAGCAGCAGGGAACAGATCAGGCAAATATTGTCTGTTTACTATAAATATTTTGTTTTATGTTTACAGCCAGATAGGTACCAAAACCATGAGTGAACCGTTAGGCACATTAATACCTCTGAATATTGTGTGTGTGGTCCCATTCACTGACCTTTAAAAACAACAAAGATGATATATAAGGTGTTTTGTTGCCAAGAGCACTGCTTGTAGAGCTTGTATCATGTTTTAGCAGTGTTTTTATCTCAAACCATTGTTGCATGAACAATGAATGCACAATGAGCCCTGGCCACTCGATTTATGTCTGCAAGCTCCTGATGACTTCCTAGCTCCTAAGTGTCAGAGCAAAACTGAGCCCGGGTTGATTTGTGAAGGGTCATCAGTGAAGAGCGGAAGAAAAGGACTCATCTAGAATCAGGGCTTTGTATCAACACTGGGCTAGACAGGTACCCAAGTAAAACCTCTCTCATACCTAATCCAAGCCAAGCAAAGAGTTACAGAGTTATAAGACAGTTAGAAATGAAGAAAACCCGCCACAGGCTTTGTGGAGCTTCAGGTAATGTTATAGGGATCTATGCATAAGTCCTATAACTAAAGCAAAAGCTTTTCATTTTGAGGTTCTGCTGGGCTGTCAGAGGGAATAAAAGACCTAGCAAAAAAAGAGACAGGTATGTTCAGAGTCAGTACAAACCTTGACAAATACTAAGAAAGAATCGAGTAGGTGAACTGATGAATAGATACAAAAATCTATTCGAAAATGCAGTGTACTGGTGCCTTGCTTAAGACACGTCCCATCAGCAATTGCTATCAGTTGTATGTGTCACTCCCTCAAAATGCTCTCTCAGGGCTTGCTTTGTCCCCTCAAACTGGAAAACATAGGAAAGGCAGGATTTCAAAAGTGCCATTTTCATTACTGCTGACAATTAAAAAAAGAAAAAACTAGCACACTACTAGAATGCTTTCTTGAGAAGAATATAGTCCAGTACATGCCATTTGACCCACGATACAGCTTAAAATGCAGAAGAGATGCAACCAGTAAGGTATTTGTCAGAAAAGTATAGAAGAGCATATCTGTTCTGTTTCTTATCAGTGAATTTGACACTGTCAAGACCTGGACTTTTGCAATGACCTGCAAGTTGGGTTCTCCAAGAAAACAATCCAAACCACCTGTAAAATTCCTTCAGGAGCTTTGGGGTTTTAGTATGCGCCAAGAAGGAGAGGATTGTTTCTCAGGAATGCAACCAGAGACAGGGTCAGATGCAAGCCAGGAAAGCGTCCACAGCAAGTTACAATGAGTAGCTGTGACAGTATCACGAGATTGTTCGTGACAGAAAGCCTAGGAGATGGTGTAAGTTGATCCTGGTATCACTGATGGGCCAGGACTGTTTTGTGAACACCATTGAACAGACTGAGGTTTTACAAGCACTAAATCACATTGATTTGCTGATAACTGCCCCATGGAAGCAAGCACGTACACAAAACATCACGAAGCTGATTATGAGCTTGGTTCGAGAGGTACAGACTCGTAATAAACTTGGGGAAAAAGGACATTATGCATGTCATTTTGTATCACAGCCTGTCATTAGTCATTTTAATTCACAACATATGTTAGCCATGAAAATTTTTGCTATTTTGGAAATACATTATTGGAGGGTGTTCTCTTGGACAAAGAACTGTCAAATATCATTAGCACAGCCTGTCCATCTTTTGTGGGTTTTTTTTTTTTAAGAAACAAAGCTTGGAAGCAATATGGTATCAGTCTCTAGATTAAATTAAAGGTCTGCAAAGTGGATACTTTATCTAATTTTCTATACAAGAAGGCACAGATTTGTGATAATGCATACAGCTCAGGAGGGATTTCTTCTGCTTACCACACTGTGCATTCAGGGTAGGAAGAAGTTTTCTTTTAAATAATTTTAAAGCATAGCAGTCTTATAGGGAGCTGAAACCGTGATCATTACAGCACACTTCACTGGGCTGGTCTTGTATCTGGAATGGAAGACAACGATTTTAGAAGATTGCCAAGTCAGGTGTTATTTGGTGAACTAAAAGAGGGAGTATGTCAGCAGGGCGGTCAGATGAAAATCTGCAAGGAAGTACTGAAGCACAGCCTCAAGCAACATGACATTGAGACCAACACAGCTAGGAATTACTGACAGCAAAGATGGCATGCTGGTGTTGGTGGTTTGTGTCGGGATGGTTTGGTCTGACCAGCAACACATAGTTGATATCAAAGCAAATGGCACTGAAAACTGCAGGTTCACAGGGCAGAGGTTCCAAGATTTTCTGACTTAACTTACACCTGATCATGGAAAGGGACGAATGCCATTCACACACTGGACTTGCCAGGATTTGATGACCCAAGATGCAGTACAACAGAGTATTGTCTGTGATTCAAAAGGACTTATCTCTATAACGCATTGATTATGGCAGCATCTCAAGGTGCAGCAACATATAATATGATGCTTATCAGAGAAGAGAGGTCCCTTCAGATTTCACCATGCACCTCTGAAGCCTGAAAGAATACTCGCATCTTAAAGACTTCTAATTTTTTAAGTCTTACTGTAATACAGCATTGCTCTGTGCTTTGAGATTCTCTTTGCTTTTGTGCTATCTTCAATGCTAATGGCATCAGTTGTGATGATCAGATAGATTATCAAAAGATCGATAGTTTCTGCTTCCAGTCCATGAACATACACAGCTTTTGTTGTCAAAACTATCTCAATTTATCATTTTTATTTTCCCCCATAGAATCAATTTGGTTTTCATGGCAGTTAAACTAGAAGCAGTCAAATCAATTTTGTGAGTGTAGACTGTAGAATTTAGCTGGGGACACAAGCAAACCTATTCCCACTGTCAGAAACAGGATCAGATTATGTCTTTCATCCTGTCTTTGGTCAGCCTTTGGATCAGTTTCATACTTTTGGATTCTTTATAAAAAGAGTTTAAAGTTTTTATGAACAAATCACTTCTCAGTGAGAAAATGGCAACTTTTTCTGAAAAAAAAAAAAGTGGGATCTATTTTTGCCCAGTTCTAACAATGTGATAGTAGCTGGCAGGATGATTATGAAATTAGTGTCATTTGTTAGGCATTATAGACCTCACAAAAAGACTTTCTCTGTATAAAGAAACGTCAGTAACAAATGTGTTACAGTAACACATGTAGTAAGACAACTAATGTCTATGGACTTTGGCTCAAAATCTTATTTTGACTTTTCTCAAAATAATTACACTGTGTGAGATCCATGCACTGATACATAAATTGTAGTTCTGACATTTCAGTATTAACACTGAACATTCTTGACTATCTTAGCTTCCAGTTTGAGTTCATTATTTCCCAAACTTTGTAACATTTATTTCTTGGTGACTGTAGTCATTTAGCAAGTTCATTGGTAGTCTTGAAGCGTTAGGTTCAGAGAGCCTGTAGATAGGATTGATTTTCTGTTTGAGGCCGAGTATTTTAATTACCTTGTTAAAAATCTGTCTCTCCCTTCAAATACAGCATACTTTTTATGTGGGGTTTTTTTATGTGTGTGCAGAGTTTTAAAAAAAAGCAGCAAGCTACACAAAACTCCATGTTCGTTATTTGAGTTTAGTTGATGGCAGTAAGTCCCTTAGTCACTTTAGAACTGTAGATAAACAGACAAATTTTAGATATTTAGTTACAGTAAGCACACAACATTTAGCAGGACAAAAGTAATACTTACAGGAATCTTGTATTTCAACATTTGTGCTGGTTGCTTGAAAAACATTTAACATTTTCTGTAAAATAGAAAATTACTTATTTTCTTTGTCTTCCCTATTTGATTTGCTTTGGTATCTATGTCCATTGCATTTTTTCCTGTCTAACTTACCAGAGCGATTCTGTAATTCTTATGATTAAATGTGCAATTAAGGTTTGAGCACTATTAGCACAAGGGATTTTGAAATTAGGATGAGACTGTAACATTGACATCAAATTTAAATGTCAGCACTACTGGAATAGGAAGTGTGACTTTCATCTTTCAGTTAAGAGCTATGTAGCTCTGCCATGCAAATTGCTAACGGGTCTAAAGCATGATGAGGCATCAGGACTCAATGTACCCAGCAGCAGTACTTAGCAGACCTATAATGGATTTACCCACGGTAATTTTTGGAATTATATGTACGCTGACAGCATACAAATGACACAGTGCAAATTATATTATTTTAACTTGTTTATCAACTTGTCATCATAGCCCTTTTTTTTTTTGTCAGTGCAGCATTGTAAATCTGACTCATGCAGAGAAAGTCACAAAGATGCACTGGCTTGTCTATATTTCCAGCAATATTATTATGAGAAATACATTAATTTGTCTGTATGGAAAGGATTTAAAGGTTGTTGCATTCATTTGTTACCAGAGACTGAGCGCTTAATCACATAGACTCAGTTCAGCAAGAAAATTATCTCTTCTTCTCAAGTCCATTAACAGTACTTTCACAGAGTCTTGAGAAATATAAATATTGGAGGATATTAATGAAAATGACATCTATACCTGATGTATTGGTGCCCAAAAACGTGATTAAGTGCTCTGTTAATTAACTTTTTTTCAATGATACTTGTAAAAGAATAGTCATTTTTTAAAGCTAACTGCCTAGAAAAAGGCCAGTAGTCTGATCTGGGTGAACTCTTGTCCCATCGATGACTTAATTATGAATAACAACAACACGTAGTGCACCCCAGATACATCACACTCTATAAAGCAAAAAGCTGAACATCGTATTTTGTTACTATGCCAGTGACAGAGAAAAAGTGTATTTTCCTTTTAAAGATTGAAATTTGAGGCATAGAAAAATTAAAGGCCACCAGAAAAGTATGCAAAGACTTCTCATTAAGCAGTGATATTTTTCCCAAAATCAGAATGGTGGGATTGGAGCTATTTTGAAATTCTGTCCCTCAAGAGCTTAGGCAAGGATGCTCAGAGGAACATGGCATAGCCAAGGACTGACCCCGGGTCTCTTGAACACGGTCTGTAAGGCTACAGGTTATCTTAAGTCCATCTCCTGGCCTCAAAAGGGCTTTTGATAACAAGAGGAAATCAAATAGCTCTGAAATAGTGTTTTCTTTATGAGATCTTCTACTATAAGTTCTTGACTGAAAAGGTTTTAAGTGAGTTAGGTGGCAGTGGATTGAATGCAGGGTTTGTAGGATCAGGTGGCAAGATGCTTGTCATTAAGAGATTCCTCAACTGGCCCAAGCATATCTCAGATTTGAGGAAAAACCCTCTGACACATTATATTATGCAACAAATTAGTATGCGTAAATCATTCCAGTTTTTCCACACGTTTTTCTGCCTAACCTCTGTCCATGTTTGTCAGAGTTCTGTTAATGGGATAATCCTGGAGAAAAGACACAGGTAATTTTTCCTATATTACAATAGAAAATAAGGGCAAGATCAGTACCTTTAGAAACAGCCCTTTAGTTAGAGAAAGTAGAGAGAATAGCTTTCTAAAACGTATCTTTAGAATAGCAGTTCATTCCCTTACTTGTCTGGTGGCTGGGTTTGCTATTTAACAGTGAAATATTAATTTTGGTTAGCTTTAATAATTTTTTTTTTTTTGAGGAGCTTCTTTCATTGACAGAACCACTCTAATAGCAGTTGTAAAAAATTATCACTCCAGCAGTGGAACATACTTCACAACCAAGGAGACATTAAATTCACTCTACTTCACTGCGTTTGCATTCTGCAGTTATTAATGAGTTAACGATCTGTACAGTTATAATGAATAGAACATAAATGAAGAGACAGAAAAGGATATTAGAGGGAGCGAAGCCTGTGAGTGAAGGCTTTAATTACACTCCCATCTTCAGGTCATTAGCTGCATAACTACCTGTGGACAATCTGATAATTATTCTCTCATGGCACTAATGAATTTGCTTTTTGTTTGGATTGGTAAAAATGTTAATACTCTTTCCATGAACAATTAAACTCACTGACATGAGGTGTGTAGAAACCTGCAGTCAACATACTTGACCATACTCTGCATGTCTTCCTTCACCCCTCATGCTGCTGCAGACTGGTTTTAATTAAAAGTTTTCCAGAATGACTTCCAATTAATTTTACTGTAATTTGATTAGTAAATCTTTGTAGTGCCTTGCAAAAAGACAAGCAACAAGCATTTCGTTTTTCATAAAAAAAGTTGCTAAGTATTCTCACAGAATTTATAGATATCAAAACTGGTTACATTATTCTTGAACTTAGAGATACCTGTTTAAGATTGTTCCCCCCCCATAAGAAGTAGGGGCATACCTTATGTCCTTTTTTGGTAGCATTTAATGCAAAGACTCCATAGAAATAAGTTCTTTTCAACTTTGTGAATACCAATGAGTAACACTCAGCTAGCATTGCCTCATGCCAGGGGGCAAACACATTTAAAAATGAATAAAAAATAACTTGTTACGCGATGCAGATTCCCAAATACTTCATAGGGGTTTTGTTTTTTAAATGATTCAGTGCTTTACAGAATTCCTAGGCATATCACATATGCCTTGGCCCCAGTAAGAAAAAGGCCATAAAGAAAGAGCTACATCTTCCAAAGTAATGCCCATGTTTTCCAACAAACAGCAACTGGATAATATCGTATTAGTATCATCTTGAAAACGAACAGGCTTTTCTTGTTTTGTAAGATATTGTTCTACTAAGCATAATGGACGCTATTTTGTCACTGTTAAAAGACAACATTTAGCAGGCTTATAAAACTCTTGGAGACAGCGAGGTCCAGCCCCAGTGGGTCAGAACTTCACTCGCCCCCTGTCCCAGAGCACTGACAGTCTTAGGGCAACAGGGGACTGCCCAGCTACGGACCAGTTCTCTCCAGTGCTTGGCCTACGCTTGGAAAGAGTTCACTTCACACTGATAAATTAGCACTGAGGACACCGTTAGTTTCACATCAGCCTTTTGCACCAATTCCAAGTCATACAGCATTTGCTGCCTTGAGAAATTACTTTTTTCCTAGTCTTAGTTTGAATTCTTGAAGATTCAGAGCCAGAGAAACTAAATGACATCAGAAACCAGAGAACCATGTCCTCAGGGTCGGTTTTGAAGACCATCAAGAATTACAATAGCTAAATAAACAAAGATATTTTGAGCTTTAAAGAGGTGTTAGCATGCATAAAATTAAAAAAAAAAAAAAAAAGCTGACAAAACCAAACCAGCACCTTCCATCTGTTGCATTTATAGATACACCAAAGAGCCTAGTTCTGCTTCTCATTATATTCTGTGAACCCTGAACAGAAATCCTGAACGCTTTTTAAAATAGCTTTCATACTATGGAAGACCTACTTTGAACTGAAAACTGGTGTTTCGTCACTCATTTAACAAGCAGCAGAGCTGGACAGATCATTTTGCGAGCCTTCGATCTCACGGTGGATCTGTTAATTTATAGATTAGAAAGGACAGGAAAGAGGCGTGCAAGTAATGAAGGCAGGATCACTGCAGTGTTTGCAGATGACCTGGTGGTGTTGAGTAACTCCTAGCAGAGCATAAAGCAAAATGTGTAATTAAATTATTTGAAACATTGATCATTTAAAAATGCAGGGCAGAATCTCATGACATTTTTGCTGACTCATGACTTCGGTCCAGTTAATAACTGAAGCAGATTATTGCTCTTAGGAGTTATGCCTGCACTGGACAACAAAAGACAAAAACTAAGTGTTATTTCTAACCTAGAAATTGGCCTTAGTCTGAATTTAGAAGGTTTACTGACATAATTTCTGAAGCTATTTTAAATCTATTCTACAGTACACTTATTTCTGTACCGGGGCTAAAGCAAATACCTTCCCATCTGTTTCCATTTATTTAAGATTTAATATTTTTTTTTTTAAAAAACCTTTTCTGTGTAAACTGTTATTCTGCCTTTTCACTTAAGTATTTTGTAATGGAGCTACAAGGTAATCATACTGATTACATCAATTTTGACTACAGTTAATAAGGTGTTTGTGTAACCCCAGTGACTCAAACAAGTTCCTGTGGGAGTCCTACTGTGCCCGCTACAATTTACATGTACAAAAAAGGACTCTTCAAAGAGGGAAATGGCAGTAGTAGCATGAAGTTAAGCATATTAGGCTTTATTCAAAAGAAATATAAACTTTAGTGGCTAGCTTTTGACCAGCTACTGGGATTACTTGTCCCAAAGTTGCAGGGCTGAACTCCCAGTTTGCCTTGTACTTCAGTGTGACAGTTGTGACATTGGGCAGAGGAAGCAGGTGATGAGGCAGCAGTTGTTCAGCAGGTTACTGAGCTGAGAGGATATTTGTCATGTGCATACTGGAAGCTCATATAAAAATTTAATATACACTTTCTTCCATAACAAATACATATTCATAAATAATCTTGACATAAAAAATCCACTATGACCAAATAGCACTTTTGTTCTTTTGAGACTTTGTTCTGTGTAGTATTTTTATGGTTATAAAAACCAACCAGCCCAGAGAGCTGTCCTGTCTGACCAGTATGTTTTAAATCTGGAGATATTTTACTGTATATCATTTAGCTTTTTTTCCTGAGGAAATAAAGAATACCTGAGAGGTTCTGACTGCTATAAAATTCATAATGGTTCAATTCTGTACTGACTTTCTAACTTAACAAATGCTTAAGAACACAGCCAAAAGGTTGAATAGAAGATTATACCCTTTCTCAGGAAAATTCATAGGCAGTATTACTTTGAAATTCCTTAACAATTTTTTGAATGCGAGTTTTGTAAACCAGAACCGAAACAAGTTCCAGAAAGCAATTTTTGAATTTGTTAAAAAAATGAATATATGAAAAACAAATGAAGATAAATGTATGTCTGTAGTTTGGGTATTTGATTGCCCTTGGGGTAATGCCAGTTGCATTGTACAGACATACTGGATGTAGCTGACTACGAAATAAAGATATAACTGCGGCATATAGATATGTAGCTGTCTTCTGAATCTGCCTAACATAAGCTAGGCAAGTTTAACCATTTTTAACTCAGAGTTGTGCGTCACTTAGAAATCTAAAGACTTCGATCAAGAGAAGCTTAAAAAAAGTAAAAATTGCCCACTGAGATGAAAATAACTACATACTTGTAAAAACAAACAGTTCTTAATTCTTTTAAGAAGATAGACATTGCTCTGGTCACTAAAATATCAAGGACCAAAATCTGTTCATTTTATTTTTTTTATTGCTATAATTAATTCAGTATGTGTACAGACCACTAGCACTAAACAGGTTTACAGCCAGCCCTATAGTTGTTACCACATACTGTGCAGGCTCAAATGCAAGCTTTTATTACAATTGTGTTTATTAACAAATAAAAAAAAGGAAACAGTATATCCAGCTCAAGTTTTAATTAAAGGAGTAGTTGATTCTAGGACCCCTCTGTTTGGGCTCTGCTTAGTTGCACACTACACGTCTTGCTATGAGGACTTCTTGACTCTCAATCAGAAGACACACCATAGCTGTGCTGTTCTGTCTCCAGAAAACAACTCAACTGTCTTCACATGAGAGCTAAATAGAAACACTGGTCCTCCCAGGCCTTTGGCTCCCTCTCATACCCCTTGGCCAGGCTGATCCTCTTCAAAACATGGTCTTCCCCATACTGCTCAGGGAGGATGACTTGGTGACATTTGTTTGGATGAAAAAGTAGTGAGACAAGCCCATGAAGTAGATTTACTCAGACAATAGGATTATTACTTGAGTAGTAAAAGGCTATTAGCGAAAAAAAATGAAGTTGCACTTTTGACTTATTCTTTGTGATGTTATACTGAATATATACCATAGCTAGGTCACTTTTGTATCACTAACATGGTTCCAGTGATTTGTTCAAATGGGTTATATAGGCAAGGAGTTCATCTGGGAGTTTAAGTGACAGATGTTTTGAGTTGAGCTATTTCTCACCTAGTTAAGCATCTAAAATACAAATGACAAGGTCTATACAAAGAAACATTATAATGTGACTCAAAATAATCTAAGTAACATTCATGAGTTCATTTTTCAGATCCATTTCTGCAGACCAATAGACCAGTAATTGTTTCAGGACATTTTGAAATGCTAACGATGGCCCAAATAAATGGTTTTCATTAATGCTAGAGAACATTCCTACACAGTAAATGAAGACAGAAATTGTGAAAAAGCATCACCCAGGGAACATAGCACCCAGGATTTCAAAGAGCAGTCCAAATACAGGTTCTTTTGCCTAGCCAAGTTATATGTGTTTTGGGCAAGTGTACAAGACACTTTCCTGCTTGCCTGTGCATTTAATCCTCCTGTCATTTAATCTGCAACTGGACATACTGGAGAGTTTGGGTGGGTTTTTTATTTATTTTTTTTTTAAAATTCAGACTCAATGAAGGATTCTGGAATGAAAGTGTAGTGGTATTAGTAGGAAATAGGTAATAGGACCTATTAGTAGGAAATAGGTAATAGGACCTAGTCAGAAGCCTTTGGAAAGGCAGTGTTTCCTGGCAACAAGACTACCCAGGCATTCCACCCCAGCATGCTGTAGAGCCAAGCACTGCCACTGTGCCAGAACAAAGCATCTCCTCCACTCTGTACCTGCCAGCTCAATGGACCAGGTTGGCCACAATCATAAGTGTGGCTCCAAAGTCACCTGCCCTGCTGGCAATTACTGTCCATAGAAACCAAGCACCACCACCCCCAAAGTAACTACCACTGCCCCTGCATGCACCTGACCTACCCTACAGCTGTTGTGGTTTTGTTTTCCATCACAATATCTCATTTGTCTGAAGCAGCCAAAGCTTTTTTTCAATTACCTAAGCTTCTAGTACAGCAAAATCTGTGTAAGGTATTAGTTATATTAAACAAATCAGAAGTGTTTACAGTGTTTACTTACTAAAAAATGGAAGTCAAAGTGTCATAAAATAGCAATTTATCACAGGGTCTTAGTTCAATGATTCAGAACATGAGGCATACAAAAATACTAAAGTGTTCATTGTATAATAAAACAGCCTTGAGTAAATGTAAAACTAAAGTAAAAAAAATGGGCTGTGGAGCAGGATCATCAGTTTGTGTAAGCTGATTTAATTTTATTACAATCAAAAGGCAATATCTAGATTTATCAAGAAGCAAGCATAATTTATATGGACAAGTAGCTGCTTCAGCAACTGTAAAATGCACTCCTGGTTCAGCGATAAGGAACACGGATGGCAACAATATTTGGGAAAAGTATGACCCAGAAGAAAAAAAAAATAGTAATATATTCACAAATGTTGTCACACTTAAAAGCATAGTTTAGGATGATCTTCTTGGTCCACTTTTTAAAAAAAAAAAAAAAAAAAAGAAAAGCAAAATATCACATAGGTTATCCAAAGTTGCGAGCCAGAATTAACCCAGACAGTAAATCTCCAGTAGGTTCAGTTGCATTATTTAATAAAGCAGACCAGTATTCTTTGACCTTTAAAATTTCTACTAAAAGTAAAATAAAGTATTTGTGTTTTCATCAGCACTAGTTGTCAGAATTTACAGTTTAAGTCTATGTGTTATTAAATCTTTTCTGCCTGAGGGGGCACAAAGTCTTACACCAGTGCTTTATCCGGCAGATGCCAGACTGGCATCAGATCCTGTCACCTCTGATAATCATTGATAATGCAGTTGTCCAGTCCACTTCTTAAGGGAATGGAGCAATGTTACTCCAACATCTTCTTGTATCTAGGGAAACAAAACACTCTTCTAGGCAAAGAAGAGTTGAGTTCCTTCATTTTGGCTGAAAAATATACTTGTATCAAGAGATAAAACTGCTGGAGTTAGAGGTTAGTTTTTTCCTAAATCTGGAAAGCATCTTTTCTTGTATTTTCCTTCTTGTGTTTCCCTACACTCTTACAATATAGTTTCCTTTTTCAGAGGCCTACAGTGATTTGTATTTGTTTTGTGATAACTTGAATCTATATGCAGTTCCAACATTTGAATAATTTTTAGTGCGTAGTTCTTTTGTGTGCAATTCTTCTATGTGCAAGTACAAATATTCTCATATTTGGCTGTTTTGCAAGCATTTCCCTCTTGTTTTCTTTCATGGCAACCTTGGTCTCAATAGATTTGGTAAAAGTTCACTTTCCTGAGTTATGATAAATGATTCGAAAGAGGCAAAAAGACAAATAACTTAAACACTAAGTACAAATAGTAAGTACAAGCAGCCTTAGGTAAAATATTAGACATGTTCACCTTCATATTCTGGTGGTTTATAGAACAGTCCAAACAAGGACTAGGAACATTCACAACACGACAGGACTTTGGTAAGGACATTGGGGATAAAGTTGACTGCTTCAAAAAATCATCATGGAATCCTTAATGTCTCCTGAGACAGGAAGAACATCTGTTTACTTTGCAGCCCTAAAGAGGTAAATTATAGTATTGTCAGCTTCAGCAGCATATTTGGAGTTTTATAGATCCTATGTCAAAAGCCCATTTAGGGAAAAATAAATAAAAGGAAACCAAGCAGAACATATGATCTAGAATGCAGCTGTTTTGTAGATTAATGGTTTTATTTAAGAAAATGCTATATATGTAGAAAGTGTCATGACTCAGCCCTGCACTCAACCTAATTACATTTGTATTGTTAGCACTACTTCATCCTTATTCATACAAGGATTTCAAAACACTTTAAGCATTCCACAATTATTTGTTGCATCAACTAGGGGTAGGAATTACTTTTCTGTTTTCTTTCTTTGATCTTTGATTCAGACAAGGAACAAAAGACATTTGTTTACTTTGCTCAGGTCTCTCAAAACAATGAAGAGCTCAAATCTTACAGCTCCCAAAATCATATGTAAACCAACAGACCATATTCCCTCCAATGGATAATTCTGGAGAGGTTTATTGGGAAGTGTAGTGCATTTCAGTAGCGTTTATTTTAGCTATTCTGAAAAGGCTAGTTTAAAATACTCTAAGGGTGAATTTTTTTAAGAGGCTCCAAACCTGCCCGATGCATTTTTCTTTGCACTTTGCATGTGTAATTGCACTTGCATGCAAATAACAGTTGAGTGAATGCACAGATCAAATAAGCTGACAGCTCACATATACAAATCCTGTTTGCTTCTAATAGAGCTAGAGGGATAAGTATTTGCATGCACAAATATGGCTAATTTTTAAATATGTGCTGAGATGACACTGAAATCAAATGGTATCAATCACATTCTTAAGATTTAATCATCTTCTTACATCTCTTTCTATAAAAGGAAATGGGATATTTTAAAATTATCCTTACAGGATTTCAAATTGTTCAACCAAAAAAACCAAATAGGCAGGGAACCAGGTTCTGTAACTAATCTTCCACTTTCATAGCTCTGTTGGTTATCTGACATAAATGTCAGGGACTGAACTGACTGGCAGAAATCATGACAGGAACCAGAGCAGCAGCCAAGACATTCGGTATATTGTAACATACAATATATATGTACTGTAATAGAACTGGCCAGAAGCAGGTATCATACCAGCCACTGCATGCAGAGCCTCTCTATGCAAAGTGATTCAATTGTATCATCATCTTCCCATCAGTGGGAATGGCGGTCTCTGATAACTAGGCTAACTCCTGATAGCAGATCTCATCTCTACATTAAGTAAATTATTTTGAAGCCAAACAAAAATAAATAGGAACTAATTTGCCTTCCTTAAATGGTTGCCTGATTAGGAGAAGCCATAAGTTTTACAATTGGGAGAACGGGTTAAATTAGAGTGAGCATTACATTTTCCTAAACTCTTCCTGGTTCACTGTGGCTCTGAAGAGGAAATGGTGCTCCAGACACTATCATTTAAATTTAGATACTTCTGTATTATTAATTCTAATATAGGCATTTTAAGTGAAGTATTTAAAAAAATCATAATCAGGTAATTCTCCAGGTCGCAACCTGCAAGGTAAAGATGTAGTGACTGTCTCCAAATTACATCTAACTTTTCACCAAAAGAACAACACTAATTTGAAGCACTGAGAATTCATTCTTTAGATGAATTAAGGTTAATGTTTAGTATCTATTGAACATAAAACACAGGTGATGCTGTGTTTGTAAGCTATATCTTGTGGATTTGTATAGTCCAAGTTCTGCCCTTGTATTTCTCTATTTTTCTGCATTTTATAGATCTCTTCTGGAAGCCAAAGAGAAAAGAAACAGGCACAAGCTGATCCTGGCTGAAAAACATAACTTTCTGGAAAAGGGAGAATAAAAAGGCTGGTTTAAAAGCAAGCTGAAATATATTCTCTTTAGATACACTGATTCCCACATTTCTGTTTCAACATGAGAGAGCCTGCTTACTGTCTGAATTTTAAAGAGATGCAGCTGCAACCACAGATGTATAGTTTCCCATATACTAGAGCAGAGCAAATGAGAAAGAAAGCAGATCCCTGAGTCTAGACTCTTTCCTTCCTCTTCCACAGCCTGATCTGCCCAAGCTACTCCTTTTCAGCCATAACCTCTAGTAGCAATAACCTTTATTGTTATCTTCTTAGGGCAATTCCCTAGCCACCATGAGAGATTTTCAAGTTCGTTGGAAGCCTAGGAGGCTTCATGTCCTCTTTAGGAAAGCTTGATAGAAAAGTTTTTATTGTTCATTGATTAGCTTCATAAACCATATTATGCTAGCAAGCCTCACCCATATAATATATACAAAATACATTATATTCTGGGAAAACTGCTTTAAATGAGAAAGTTCTGTATGTTTGGATTTTTGTATAGTTGAAGATATATATATAGTAATTAAAAGGAATATATAGATACATAGCTAGTAGTTGAAATAATTTATATCTGAACCTTCCAAAAAAATTTATCTTTATTTTTTTCTTAGCTATTATTTACTATGCTCAAAATAGAATATTTCATAGTCTGAAAATATTCTACCCCTCATGACAGCTAAATAGCTATAGAAACCTCATTATCAGTTTAGAATTGTTAGCAATACGCTAGCAATATTTTCTGAAGACATCACTTTTCTTAGTTATATAATAGGAATAGAAAATGCTCACTTAAAAAACAATATTAAAAAACCCTAAAAAATTAAATTTCTTATTTTTACTGACACTCTGACTTTTTCTTAAAAGAAGAATTTATTTCCTTGTTGGCCAGACTACCCACAAGCAAAGAAAAAAAAAACAAAGCTATTCACATCTTAAATTAACTTACCAAATGCAACAATCACTTAACTGATGCTCCATCCATATCCAATGCTGCTAAAGCACTACAAGTTTCTACAAACTAAATTTACTCAACAGCCTCAAACATCAGAGAAGGAAGATTGCTAAAGCAGGATGTATTTATAGTTAGTCCCAAGTTAAGTGATCTCAGCTGAGCTTATACATCACCCCACCCTCTTCACTTTTGTCCCTATAAATTGTGCTGAGATCTCAGTATAGGTTTTGGGGGGTTTTTTTAGGAGAGGAATGGGAATGTGTAGTGTGGAGAGTTATTTTGCTCTGAAGGGGAAGATAAAGTAGTCAAAACCTGAAATACCAGTGGAGAAAGCTTTTCAGTATAGCTTGTGCTCAATTGAAGAGGTTTTATTTTCTAAAAGTGATTGTTTTAAGAGTCTGACATAAGTCTCAGATTACTTTTCTTATTTTGCATAACAGGATAGAAAATATGGTTGCGTTCTTCCATGTGGAAGTTTAACTGTGTCTTTGCAGTCTTTTTTTTTTCTAAATTCCTATGTAAATAGAAATGCATTATCATATTCTTTTTATATCTCTAACTAAGCAATAGCAAAACGGTAGAAAGCTGCAGTATAGATCTTGAGTGGAAAAAAAGACAAGCGGTTCACTCCATTCTTATAATGAATTTTGACTTTCATCAATAAGGAAATGTA
Organism: Numenius arquata; assembly: GCF_964106895.1. Lineage (NCBI taxonomy): Eukaryota > Metazoa > Chordata > Aves > Charadriiformes > Scolopacidae > Numenius > Numenius arquata. Next base: position 7,294,900 of record NC_133587.1, on the reverse strand, counting down.
TTGATTTTTTCATTTTTCAGCACAAACTTTCGCAAAAAGTTCTCTTAAGATGTTTTGTTATTGAACAATCACTTATAAACTCACTTTAAACTATTTGGCTCTAAGAATTGCTTGAAGTCCCTTTTCTAGTAGCTGCTGAGGGTATTTAATCTGGAGTTTGTGGATCAAGTTAGAAAACAAGAAGGGAGTAAAAATCACAACTTGAACATGGGGGAAGATGAGTCCAGATTTTTTGGTCTGCTCTAAATGAAATACCTTATTATGAGATAAAGCAGATGGGGATGTTTAATGATTTGAAAGAAAAATCTATTAATCTTCTAAACTTTTAGCCTATTTTGAAAAAACATGAAAACTTTCAGTTAACTGCTTTGTACTGACTTAACTTTGAGCCATATATATGGAGGCTAGTACATACTTTGTGCTATTTCAGTCTTTTGTGTAAAATGCATAGCACTTCTTCACTCTCTTCCCTGGGTTATTTGTATGTGTTTTAATGAGCATTGGGTTCCATTCCGATAACTATACATCTCCACTGATCTCTCAAAATTTTGAGTAAAACTCTCAAATTCTTTTAACAGAAGCATTTCGACTTTGAGGGATGAGGAGGGGATGCCTCCTGCACGTCTCAGCAAGGTGTGGCTTTGTTGACTGGTAGCAAAAGACGTAATTTGCTTCTAGCTAGTTTTGTAGGTCTGAAATCCTCGCCACTTGAGACCAATGTCACTCTGCAGTCTTGGTGATATCTAGTATTGAACATGTGGGTTATGTTTGACTCAAGACTGAAAAGCTTGAATTTTAATTTTTAATTTAAAATGAAAATTGGATGCTATCTTAAAATTTTGCATTAATTTTAACTGCCGCCTTGGATTTTCCCCAGTCATAGCTGAGGCTTTTTGCAGTTATAGTCTATACAGGTTAAAGATCTGTTCACTGCTAAACCTAGAGATGGTTTTCCCTTAAAGCAAAACCTGCCAGCCTCAATAGGTGTAATAAAGAGGTTGGAAAAAAGGTGGAGAGGGGAGTTATCAAATGTCACAGAGCAGGTCAAACTAGAGCCACTAAGAGGACCTATGTCTCCTTAGGTAAGTTATTTACTAACTGTACTGAGATTTGGAATTGCTTTCTGCTCCATAGGGGGGGCCTAATTACTCACTCAGGCCTCTATCACTAGTGAATTATGAAGCCATCTGTATCTCATGAATATAAATTCCATTCTCTCTGGTGTAGTTATATATAGTTATGTCATTAGGGGGATGGCATATTCTGTATATAGAGAAGGATAGAGGGACATTCTTCTCTTTAAAAAACAGGAACAGTTTTCTAGCAACACAAATGATCATGTGTTCAGAAAGATAGATTATTTCATTTTACTCCTGCTGACATCCAATATGTCAATTAAAATATTAACATATTTTTTAATTCAGCAGATTGATTTTCACTTTGCCTTATTTTTAAGTAATTCGTCTTTGTTCACTGCCTGAAAGAAACATGGTATATTTATTCATCCCTTGAGCCAAAATGGTGACCACTGCATGAAATAGTTGCTTCTATCCTCTGCTGTTTTGCCCCAAAACTAACAGTGCTGTCAGCTTTTACTCCTTGGAGACAGGAGGCACAACAGAAAACAGTATTTTATATATTGTAGTTTCTGAAAAGCCCTATGCCTAGTGTATACAGGCAATATGATGCTTTCATTCCAGTTTTCCTTGCTGAGAGTCCATCAGAACTGGCAATGTTGAACTCAAACCATTATGCTGAGATGTGCTATCTTGTGAAAATAACCCCAAGAAAGGGCTGCTTTTATGCAAGGAAGGCTAATGACATGAGAAGCTTCCAGGCACTCGAGCAGGAGGCAGGGAAATGGGGCTCTTAGCTGAAAGTGCCTGGTTTGGGGCAAAGGGGGGGAGTTTGCCTTGGACCTTATGTTTTTAAAAGTGAGAGAGGATGCGGCTTTATCACCTCACAGGACATGAGAAAAAAGTCTGTCTTGGCTCCTGTCTGCAGTCCCTTAAAATGTCTGTGCTGCTCCCAAGCCTTTAAACTTGTTTATCACTGACTCACTGAGACCAGTATTGGGCTGACATTTTCCAGGGCAGATTTCTGAAGCTGTGCAGTGAGCTGGCACAGAAATAATTGGCCTAATTTTTCAGAAGTGACGAAGATCCCACTGACATCTTCATTACATCCTGAGACATTTAAGAAGATAACGCCAGGCACCCACATTTGAAAATCCTAGCCTTTTACCTCACCAGAGATTTTACCTCAGAAGGAATTTGTGAAGATTACTGTGTTCCTAATGCCTTTTGAAATCCTTAAAAGGTTTTGTGAGTGAAGAGTAAGAACAGCAGCAGTGTTACAATACAGTCTTCAGTGGCTGTTTACTTACCAGGTCAAAACCCATGCTGGGCAACCAGTCATACCATAAACCAGAAGTTTGGGAGGTTAGAACATAGGAGAGTAAGCTCTGCCCACAGTATTATGTGTACAAACACCTGCACATTCTGTGATAAGCTGCATTTTGAAGTGTTATAGCAGTAATACTGACTAGACTTCTCTCTAAGTCTGATTTCAAAGGCATAATTATTCCCTTTTTCCAGGCCTAGAAGTTAATGGGAAGTGATTTGCTTCAAGTGTGAAAGGAGCGCACTGAGCCTTCTGTCATATGGCAAGAAAAGCTTTAACTGGAAATAGCAACAATGAAGTGAACAACAGAATATCCTCAGTTTTCCAGTCAGAGCTGTTCATTATTTATGTACGTAGGGTTTTATTCCATGGCCATTGAAGTCAAATGCTTGTTCTTTCCATTGCTCGGTTTGCACAGCCAAGTAGAAACCTCAGAATTTTCATTCTCTAAATTGCAGAATATTGTTTCCATAAACTACAAGCAGAAAACAAAGGCTATTGTTTATAATCCATCCCATTAGTATTTATCTTCAAATAATGTTAATTAAACTAATGAACATCTATGCCTATTGCTTTACTCAGTTTGTGTTGTGAGGAAATAACTTTCAGACATTTGAAAAAACTAAGTACAGAGATTACTCAACAACTAGCTAACAATTTTGATCTGAACTATACTTCACTTTTAAAAGCAATTATGAAGGTTCTTGACAGATGTAATATTCTAGCTGTAATCTTATTAGTAGAAGCAGCAATGGGAAGACAAGTTGCAGTCTGGATGAATTTACCGCCAAGGCTAAACTATTTATGTTCGGCAATACTCATTTTTCAAAGAGCAGATGGTTTAATTCTCTGAACCAGCTGCTAATAAATAGGAGAAGGAAAATCAGAGGTGGGGATTGAAATCATTGTTATCCACCCTTCAAAATTCAGCAGAGCTTAAAGGTATGCAGGCATTCCAACCTCAAGTAATGGATTTTTCTTTTAGTTTCTTCAGATTGAAGTACTTACAGCTTCAATTGATATAATATAATGAAGTCTGTAAAATGACCGCTTCTTCAAAACTAGTCTAAGGAAGCAATGAAAATACTCAGTTTAGATGCTCGGGAACTTGGTTTTGTGCCAAATATTTGACGTTTAGATGTATTAAATAACCAATTAAATAGCATCTAGCTTTGGAAAAATGGTAAGGTTTTAACTAGTCAATTAACAGTCAGGTCTTACAGACATTTACTTCTATCACTGAAGGGATTCAGTTGCAATATTTAGCTGCAATATTTGTTTTGAGAATTCTGTTAGGTGCAACCTTTCAAACAGTCTAGGACATACAGCACATAATGCAATGACATGACAGCTGAACCTTGAGAACAAACCCCATGAACTTCAGGACCTTAAATTGATGACTCCAACTTCATTGGCTCTGTTAATCCTTCTTAAAAACAACCCCACAAACCTGGTATGGGATCCAAGGCTGAGCTGCTAGCAGTGATACAGTTTGGGAATTTCTAAATGGATTCTTATTTCCTTCTGATTAGGCAAATAAAAACATCCTGCAGTGAATTCCAGCTGCATCTGTTCATGAGTTTTGTTAACTCAATGCTCCCCAGGAAGTCCACACAATGCTTGTGATTGTGTGCAATTTATATCTTGCTCCTGGAAAACAGTAGATGCTGCCAGAGGTTTATTTGCAAAAGGTCTGGGGATGTGTGGTGAGGGCATAGGATATAGGAATGGCTGTTGCACCGTGGTGCAGGAGAAATGAATGTGCTGTTGTCTGCGGGTATTTGGTTTTCATAGGAGATAGCTCGGTATTTTTCTCTTCTTTCACTTGCAGGTTTCTCCTTTTTTGTTCTTTTTGGGATGCTAGGGTACTGCACGCTTGCTGTTAGCTGGTCCACTGCTTTCTCTGTTCTTATTCCCTGTCATGCAAATATTCAGGGGTACTATGTACAACTCTCTCCAGTCAGGCTTTCATTTAGTCTTAGTTTGGCAAAAATGCACAATGACTTCCTGAGGATATCCTTCTGTGGACTCTTGAAGTCTGCTGTGTCTTGAACACGTTATCATTGAATAACATGAATGTTATCACTGAATATTAAGCCATCCAAGATGAGAACTGTCTTGTTTTGAAACCTTAGTTATTAGAAGCAGTAGTTCCTGTCTTGAAGTAACAACTTGTTCTGAAGGTCAGAGTGGTGCTTTGGCTAACAACCAAGTCTGGCTGCAACCCTTGGTCTCATTTTGCTCAGTGACAGATGCAGTAGAGAGCAGGCAGGATGTGATCAACATGTGCATGTGATGGATGAAGTCCCGTAGCAAGCTCTCCTTTCAGCAAACCACAGGGATTCTGCTTTGGAGCTTCTGGACAAGTAGCTGAAAAGCTGTAGTACCCCAACACTACTGTGGCAAAATGCACATAAATTCCTTTGCATACTGCAATCTGAAGACTCACAGAGTGTATGCAGTACTAGAAGCAGTAATGAATTAATCATGAAGAAAAAACAAAGCAGGAACCTTACTTAACTATATGATGCCAGAAGTGTCAGCGTTCAAAGAGTAGGTTCTAAGGGGTAAAGCAAGAAGGCCGCTTCAGGAAGCTGTGCTCACAGTAATTCAGGTAAACTTAAAAGCCAGCTGTTTGATGTTGCTCACCCTGGTCTACATAATGAATCACAATTAGTTCATATAAAATCCCACAGCTGTCTATATCTTCCTGTGTTGTCTTCTGCTATTTTCCTGTGCCACCACACCTCCATACTGACAGGTACTTTCCCTCTGTACATGAAGCCTCACAGCTGGTACCAAAGACTTTTGAATGCTACTCCTGACAGTGGCAAAGATGAGAATTATTTTGCTTTCTGCTTCACGTCCTGTCCCTCATGATGTGGTGGCTGACAAGAGGAGGGTATTGCTGGTGCCTCTTAGGATGTCCCAGTTTTTCTTATCCTCTTCTCTACAGTCTCTTCTTGACAGCCATTGCCTTGGTAAGTGTGCTCCTCATGGAACAGAACTAAGCATATGCATCTGTATATCAGCAAAAATCAACGTATAATTGGAAATGACACTTCTCATGATGAAACAGAGCAAACCCTAAACTGCAAACCACCTTTCTGGAGCACTAGTGGTGTTTCAATAGGGTGTTTTCCAAAGCACCACAGCTGTAGTAGTGGTCTGCAGTGTCAGGTTTTCCAGAAGTAATGGCATGCAGCCTGTTGGTTCTAATCCCCATGGCAATAGTCTTCCTTCTTGACGTTTTCTTGTGCTTTTAATAACCAGTTGTTAGTGAAACATCTTACTAATACAGGAGACCTGGCCTTCTTCATCCCCTTATTAAAAAAATAATAGATTGGAAGGGAAATGGATGTATCTATTAAATTTTTGCCTAAGCAGAAATAATTAAAATTTTCTGGCTGAGGAACAGAGCATACTAGTTTACTGTGAATCTTTGGCAGCAATGGTAATCCACTCAACATAATGAATAGCACAGCCTGGGTTTTGATGCTCTGTTTGAAGAGCTGCTGAGGTTCCTTGAGGGTTAGAAGAAGATATGGTCTAAACAGTGTGACCATCTCATAAATGTAATCAAATTCATCATGCAGGTAGTCTGATGACGGTGTGAAAAGAAGCTAACTTGTATAAGCATTTGAAAATAAACTTTAACAATAGCTATGCTTCCTTCACCATTTCTCACAAATAGGAAACTGAAATCATGTCTCACCGTTACTTTAACTGGAGTTCTCAGAATATGACATTGCCCCTTGGACTTGTGGTTCATTCCTGTTTGCATCTGGTTGGATACTCAAATATTCAGGAGCATGGCATAGCTCCTCTTGACTTTCTTTTTATTTTGCTGATGTAGAGAAATATATAGGAAGCAAGAAAACAGGTTCCTTCATATCACTCTATTCAATAAAATGTCTTTACTCCAGAGAAATCTGTACTTGTTGAACTATTGCCTCAATGGAGTTGAAATGTGTTTATGTACTTTCCTGAACTGAGATCTAAACTATTTACACTTCAAATACTTTTCATAGTGGACTGAGATTTAGAAGTTATATACTTGCTTACAGACCTTGTAGGTTTGATTAAATAATACATACAGATCTTTTAGTTATACTGATCTTTTTTCGTAATTGCTTTAATATCACTGTGATACTTGCTGCCCCTGCATAGGGTCTGTATCCAATATACAGATTTAGAAATAACTAATGTATTAACAGTGTCATTTTCTTTACAGCAGAGACAGTATTGATGCCAAATTTTAATTGTTTCAGCAGGGAAATGGCAAATGCAGAGACTGCATGGTTTTTGCTGCTCCTTTCTGCCAGTGAACCATATGGTAAATGAAGCAACACTCCTATCTAGATACTACCTGCATTACAAATCGTCCAATTTTTGAATTGTATTAGCCACCTTTTTAAAAAAATAACATGTAAGAACATAATAGTGAAGACTTTAATTCTCTTTTCTGGTTGCCTTTCTTGAATTTAATAACACTACCAGGAAGAGTACTTCAGCTTAACCTAAATGACATCTTTCCCTATGGAACGTGTGTAACTACATCCATTGATAATAAGCAGGCCTGGTAAAAATGAAAATAATTTAATGTCCATTAATCTCAGAGTAGGACACATAAGCACCAACCTATGTTTCAATTACATACCACGATTTACTCAAATGGTATTTTAGCACTGCCTCTGGATTATTTTTTATACTTAATAGATTAGAGATGTTTAAGAAGATAATGAAATTGGGATTATTTAGCTGTCAATAGTTCTGTTAAGAGAGACAAACTCCTTCAAAGGAAGGGTCAATAATACCATGGTTTCCACTATGTCGTTAATTGCATCTCTCTGTATCCTGCCCCCGTGGATGGCAAAACTCATTACCTGTGGAGTAGGGCAGTGGCACACCCAAGTTTTAATAGCATCATGGGGAGCCGTGCTGAGAGAAGATTTCTGCTGAATTACATGACAAAGGTTATTTGATTCATTATTCTCAATTTAGGGCTTTCATAGTTGGGCGCCTGTTATAAAAGGAGGAGGAAATTGGAAAGGGTAAGATTGGTTCAAAATGAGTATTGCAGTAGATTAAATTGGGACTTTCTCTGCTTCACTATTCTCAAATGCAGTTTTGAAGCTCTGTGGATAGTTTGGCAGCATTTCTTTCCCTTCTTCCTGAGAACTAGAAAGAAAAATGGTCTTTAAATTGAGTAAGCCTAATTGCCACAAGGCAGAAGAACATGGGCCTGGCAGTAATTTTCACTAACCTACCAGTGGTGAGCAGTGCAGTTCAGAGTGAGTTCTGTGTGAAATTGCACAGACAGACTTCATTAGGAGGAAAGTTCCTGCTGGGTAAAACCACATGTATTCATTCTTTCTCTGACTCATTTTCTTTCTGTTATTATAAGTGCGGTTTTATTTCCCCCACAGTTTTGGCAGTTTTGCACACAGATCTGGGTCATGTGGGATTTTACCCCTTACACAGCTCATCTGTCTTCGAACTTCATTCCCCATCGCACAAATAGGTGTGAAGCAGTTTGCATAAGGGTGAGGACTCTGCCACTGAGCAGCAGTCATGAATGTGACAGCTCCTCAGCCCACTCCAGGGCATTTGCCTCTATTTTGGCCTCTTACCTCTCTAAGAAATAGATCAATGGGTTTTTTTATCCCATGAATTGAGCAATACGCAAACCATAACTGAATTTGGTTTTTTCCATCATAAATTTTGAGAAAACCGGTAGTGTCAGAATAGTATTTCACTGGATGTGTCAGTTTTGGCAATATTTTTGATATGAATTTATGAAAACACACCATTTAGGCTTTCTTATTTTGTTCTGATAACCTTTAATTCCTTATTCTGTTTGGTTTCAGATTTTAAATTCAATAATATTAATCATTGCATATCGAATAAGACGTCACAATTAATTTTGACCTTTAATATTTTAAACATTCCCTAGATGAAACAATATGGAATTTTTAGGCTGTGAAGAATATCCAAATGTTCACTTTGTTCTGAAACAGAATGAAAATGAATGTCAAAATATACAGTACTCCATGGAATATATGGTCGATTTTCTCAACAGATGTAATAATAGATAATATTTCAAAATGACTTAACTTTGAAAAAATAAACAGTTTCAGTTTTCCTTCAAAGCATTAAAAAAGATCAGTCATAGATTTTTCTTATGCATATACAGGCTTTTGTTTTTTTCTGTTTATTTTCCTGTGATTTAGGATTGTTCAGAGGTTAAAACAAACCTAAACAGGGAGCCTAAAATGATTATCAGTAAACCGTGCATAATGAGGAAAATAAGACCATGAAAATTATTCTAAAGTGATATTACTTCACGTTCAATGTAAAATTTCTAAAGTTTAATTTTGGTTATAGGACTGAAGCAGTATGTGTGAAAGTGGCAGGCAACAGTGTGTTTAGCCAATCTGGATTTGCAAATTCAAGTCTGTGCATACACATTCCAGCTTCTGTGGCCACCATGACAGAAACTTTTTCACAAAATCACTGTCATTTGGATATTTGTCAACTTAAGTTCTACTTATAAACATTCTTTCTGTTCCAAAACACACAAGAATAACCCTAGAAATGTAGATATTGAATATTTAGAAATATTTTCATTTTTCTGAGTACAGGAAACCACTGTTACTCTAGGGCATATCAGAAACAAGACTGGGAAGCTGAGTGAAACAAGGAGGCAGATGGATTGACAGAAGGACTAACATAGTAAAGTTTATTTTCTTTTGCCTGAGTATTTGCTTGGCATCCAATAGAGTGTTTGATTATTATTCCAGTGAAACACAAGCTTTTTCCTCTTGAATGTCACTGCAGAATGTCTTGGCCTATTTTAGAAGCTATTTTCTTTGGTATTTGTTTTGCAAATTCTTTTCCATATCTGTGCATATTAATGGTTTTTATATCAATTTGAATATACATCATTTGGTGTCACAGTGTGAAAGTGAGGAGAATTATAAATAAGTTTCTAAGGAGCAGGTAGTGATGCTCATGGTAAATAATGACTAGGATGCCAGTAAATAATGACTGGTGTATGGCAGCTTCCTGAGATCATTTTTCACCCAGATATGTAACAGGAGCACACAGTGAAGGAGAACAACAACCTGCAGATGTGCTCGCTTACGGCTGCGTACACCCATTGTCATAACACCCTGATGGGTGATGGAGGTTTCTCAGTGCATAATTGGAGAGATTTGGGCTTATCTCAGCCTGAGTGACTGGTGGTGAACCCCTTTAGAGACTTCCTGACTTTATGGTGAAATAAGCTTCTGCTTCAGCAGTGGCTTGGGCAAAGTCCTAGAAGAATGTATGGAAATTATCCAGAGGGATCATCTAGAGGTGCCCATTGTGTTGCTGAGAAAAGGTGCAATATCCAGCCTGAGTGGCACCCTTAGTTTGAAAAAATTATTTGCAGTTCCAGAAATCCTATTGATTTTTGTCACCAGTGCCTTGAATTCAGTATGGCCCTTACTACCAATGCTTGAAAAGACAGAGTAAAATACTTTGGCCTTATCAAAGGGCAGATCATATGGTGGTATTTGCTGGTCTGTCACACATAGCTTAAAGGGCTAATATACCTTAATGAAGGAGGTGGGGGCAGAGAAAGGTGTGTTTGTGAAGCTGAGTCTAGTGAGGAACACTGGCAGAGAAGGGACATCTATAGCCAACAGGCTAATTTTTCATTTCAATATTTTTTTCCTTTGGTGATATCTACAAATCCTGGGAGACAATTCTGAAATGTGCTGTGTTTTGATCCCACTGTACATTTGCTGTAGCAGTTTTGATAGCATTTATCTGGATTTAGCATGGAGTAAATGAAAGCTGTAATATTTTATTAATCTATTCCCACTTCTACAATGTGCTCTATGTGTTAGGCTGTTTATAAAATGCTCTATGGTAAGAAAAAAAACCTGGATTAACAGAATGCTACATTCACTTCTTTTTAATTTCTAGGTCAAATTTGGTCAGTTTACAAGTCAAAGAATGCTTTCTGCTGTGGCCATAAACACATCTGAGATCAAAAGTCTAGCTTTGGGGGAAAAAAGGCTCTAGTCTCTTCTCCACATCTTTGCCTCATGAAGTTACATTGTCAGCTAAATTATTCTTTCAGGCTCTTTATAACTGTTTATGATACTCAGTTGAGAGGGGCGACTTTTTAATTTTAGAGAAGGCCAGGTTGTCTGAGCCACAGAATAGTATGTGGCTCTTGTCGTAGATTAATGATTCTCAAGAAATCACAGCTCTGCAAGTGCTAAGGGAAAAAAATGTATTTTTTTTTTTTTTTTAGTGAAGCCAAAAGATATGAATCAAAGATACAGAGAGAACAGATTTTATTGTGTAAGGTGGTGTGGTTTTTGTCATGGTCCAGTTTTCTGACAATAATCAAACCTGTCTGCAATATTGCACAAGATAATATCCTTTATAAAGTCAGTAGAAGGTTGGTCATTTATCATCAGTTTATCAAATTCCTCTCCTCACTCCTGGTGTACACAGTCTTCATTTGGACTGGAAAACAACAGAACAGGAAAAAGATCTGTCTCATTTCTTTGGATTGGTTATAATAGTCCCAATATTTGGGGAGATACTTCTATCACTTCTCTGCATTAAACTTGATGAAGTGCACTCAAACCGCGCCTGTGTGATGATATGGGCTGCATATTGGCCTTCTCTTTTAGAAACCTTGAATGTCATTGAAGAATGTAATTAATAATTAAGATGGAAGGAAATAAGGCAATATTATTAGCTGAATATTAAGGTAAAAGTTTGTCTGCTTTTGCTTTGGGCTATGGAGAATTTGTGCGCTTCTCGCACACCATGCACATGTGAGCGTTCCTATTTATTATTCTGTAGTTATGAAATAAATATGGAAAGAGAAGACCTTTCTGTCAAATATTAACTAGGAAAATGGAGTGATACAGTAGAGTCTCTTTCATAGATCTTCCTTAATTCCGACAATTTCCCTGCAAATTCTGAGAAGGGATCTATTTTCCTCTTTTAAAAAGTTGGTTGCATTTCAGAAGAAGATAGGCGATACAAAAATAATATGCTTTTTTCCCAAATGTCCCATTGTGCTTTTAGCCATTTGCATTTCTGATAGCTTAATGTAGACTATTTGCTTCTGAAATGAATGTTTCAGATGACTTTCATTAAAACCATTCAATATAATTATCATTTTGTTTTTATCTAATTATATATTCTTTTAGTTGTCCCTTGAAAAAAGGGATGATGATCCAACAATAAACAATTTTTGCTTTTTTTTTTAACCTCTGACTTGGATGCAACAAAACAGCTCTGGAGGGTCCAAGTTTTGGCATAAGCTGTGTCAGGGTTTATAAAACATCAGGGAAATTCTAGACCTGCAGAAGAAATGGAAAGACATTTTTGGCTTGAGCACATCTACATCTCCAAGTCTTGGCTTCCTGGGAGGCAGGGAATGCACATGGGAAATGCAGGACATTTGTTAGCTCTTTTCTATATTCATGCGGACAGAAAGCTGGAAAAGCAACAGATTTGAATACAAAATAGTAAGAAATGAAAAGGCAGTGCCAGAAGGTGTGAAGTAAACAGCCGCATAAATTTCTTACCATCTAGCAAATTAGGAGATCTTGCCTCTCCCTCTTCAGTTTCAAGAAAATGGCAAAATTGCTTAGAAATTTGACTCTTACTTTGACATCAGTGAGGAGCCAGCCTGCGAAATAACCATCTCTGCACTTCTCGTTATTTACTCTTTTGGCAGGATTGCTCCTTCATTAAAAAATGAAGGTTCATTTCATCCTATGGGCTGCCAATAACCTAAGCAGCGAGACAGTCCTCTTTTGTAAGCTTATCCAAAATGAACAAAACACCACATTATTTAGAGTCTTAGTTGTTCTAAAGCTGTCACAGCATGAATTGACATGAATTGCATCTGAAGGACCTTGTACTGAGTGAAGACCAAGAACAGATAAAAAACCATCTCCTTTAAAAATTAGGGCTTTTTTTCAGACTGAGCAGCAGTGTAGAAATTAGACTTGAGCAGATTTCCTACTGTTCCCACTTATGTTCAGTCTGGGAACAGCAGGAACTTTCACCTTCTCTGACAGTTGGCTGCTGCACAGTTGTATTTAGTCCATGATTTTTTCAGGTTTGTGGGAAATCTGCTTGGATCATGTTCCCTCTTTTTGACGCAAGGAATTAAAGGACCTCTCCTGCTCCCATTCATTCTTTGTGGTATCCCAAGCCACACGGAACTAGTGCTCCTGAAACAATGCTGCCCGAGAGCCTGCCCTCATGCCTCTCAGTGCCCCAGACCTTCAGCCAGTTGCCTTGGGTTGAATTCTCTGGGTATCTGGTCACCTTGAGGACATTGTGGAAAAAGTAATGCAGTTAAACAGCTATCCTTTGGTGTTACAGACCCGTATGAAGCCAAGTCAGCAGTCTCCTCAAAACTACAAATTCTCATGCTGTGTGTTTCTCTTTCTGCTTGTGATCTTTATGATGGTCCAAAGGAGACCAGGCTTTTCAAGACTTAGGCTGAGACTTGGGAAAATTGCATTTCTTCCCACTCTTACGTCAATCCTCTGCAGCCAGAGGTGAAACAGAGCTGTTACGACTTCTGCCCTTTGTACAACTACTTCGGTTCGAAGAAAGCACTTGGGTGCAGTACTATCTAAATAACTGTTTCATTATTTATAACATGCAAAGCCTGGTTACATCTACAAACAGCTGCTCTGGCATGTTTCTGAAATGCAGAATTCAGTGAAGGCTGCTAGAGAGCTCATAAATCATTAAAAGGGAGGCTACTGAGCTTCCAGCGACTATGGGAGCCTTCCCGATCTATTCGTCATCCTCTCCCTCATGCACCCAGCAGTTTTGTTGCTGGTTTTGCCATTCTATCCTTGGAGTTCCCCAAAAAACTTAAATTTTGATTTCTTGAGTGAGAAGCTCATCTAGGCTACGTTGCAGTGCAAAGCAAAACTTTATGCTAGAGTTCTTTTAAATGCTCAGAAATGTGGGGGTTTTATGACAATGCTAGCATAGAGTAACTAAAGCAGAGAAACAGGTTCATAAAGTACTACCATATTAATTACTACTGAAATATTACAGGTAGCATGGTGAATGCAAATTTCATAGAATAATTTCACCACAATTAGTGAGTTTCATTCTGTATTTTTGCAAACTTCTGTTAGTAGTCTAAATTAATCAAAACTAGAGTATAACTCTCTAATCCTAATATCCTTCTGAAATTGTTTGTAAAGAAATAAATTGTACAGCATGTTCTGAATATTAGAAAGCACTTCCTCACTTGGTCAGAAGCCAGTAATAAAAAAAATTATAATAAGCTAATTTCAATTCAAAATGAACTCATTCCTATGCTGGCTGCTGAAAATGCATGAGACAGGCATTGTACTGGCAGAAGCAACTTGGATTCTACCTTCTTCTGCCTGTCTGCCCCCAGAAAAAATCCAAACTGAAATATTTCAAAACAAATGGGTTTTAGAACAAAATTAACAGCTGTTACAGTATTGGCCCATGGCATTCTATGGCCTGTTTTCTGAACTCCTACTCCATTTAGTGTGCTTTAAAAATAAGGTTAATAGGCACAAAAGCATAAGTACAATTCCTTATATTGCATATAAAATATGAACAGGTTGTAAGATGCTAGGAAAATAGTATATCATACTAGAGAGCTGGGGGGGGGTTCATGCTTCCTGGTGGAATAAATCAAGAGGCCACAGAAGAAACAAGTGAAATAATCACTTTGAACAGGTGTGGATTTAGGTGATGTCTGTATTTGATTCATGTCTGAAAGTGCAGGAAGAGGGGCATAAACATACCTAAAACCTCTGCATTGAATTCCTCCCTCTAAAATGTAATTTTGGATACCGGTAGCTAATCCTTTCTGAATTGCAATCTGTCTCTGAACAAGCTCTTATACCCATGAACCCAACAAAGTGGATTACCTATTTCATAGTTTTTCCCAAAGGACAAACTCTGCCTGGACCTTCCCAAAAAGATCGTGTGCTAACCTACTTCCGAGTTTCCCACTTCAAACTGCCTGGCAATGTCTTTAGGTGGGGGTAGAATTGTTTGTGATATTCCTCTCTTTCTCAAGGGGAAAGCTTTTCTAGTGCAATATATCTGTGATTATCTTTCACAATCACAACACCACCGTGACCTTGGTATGACAAAATAGCCCAGCTGAAATTCATCCCTAAACCTGCTGCCATACAAAACCCAGTATATCTAAATGACTGTGTTAAGCAGCTTTGCTAAATACCGCCCTCAAATATGATCTGGTCAAGAAAACATCTGCCTTCCTCTATCATGAAGATTTCTTTTTTTTTTCATGAAAAACACAAAATGCCATCCTGCTTTGTCATAAAATTGCCAAGATTGGGGTAAAAAAAAAGCCCCTATTATTTCACCGTTCTAATACTTCCAAACTGTTTTGAAGGAATTTTTTCTACCAGTATTTAGTGCTGCAACATTGACTTTAAATGCCTTGAGTTCTTATATGATGGATTTTATCTTATTTTTAATTTTAGAAGTCTTGTGGCAATCACAAATGAATATAATAATGTATATGGCAACACAGTCTATTAAAATGTTAGTGAGATTATATTATATGGAAGAAAAAGTCACTGGAGCTTGTTGAATTAGACTGTAATTACAACCAATAATCAAATAGAAAATACTATTTCTAAGCTAAAACTCTACACCAGATGTCTCTTCCTACTCCCACTTCCCTCAGTACCCTCCATTACCCCCACCTACCTGCCTTTCCTGTTTAATTCTGGGTCCTTTTAAATAGATACTAAATAGTTAATTTTTCTAAAGCATTTGAAAATCCAATTCATTATTCCCAACAGCCTCAGGTTTTTCCAGCTAAAGATGGGATAAAACTGATTATTTGCAAAGGCAGTAATTGAAAAACTGATTTTCTGTTAGCAGCCCCAGTTTATTCTGTTAAAGAAGAAGAAAACATTGACCTTTCTACCTGTCACCATGAAGTGACTCATGGCTGACAAATGTTTGAAGCTGATGTGCACTATTTGCAAGATAAATCAGTATTGCAAATCACCCTGTTTTATTTTTGTCTTAGTACTTCAGATGGGCCCAGAAAAGTGCCTCAGGCTTCTCCTGTCTCATCCAATTACTCACTAGGCCCAGGCACGTTGTCTCAAAATAACTTACTAGACTGTTTCTTGCTCTTGAGGCGAACTGAGATCCCATGGCCATGACCCATGTCTTCGCCCAAGCATGTGGGCTGAAGGTGCTGGCTGGGCACTGGGGAAATCTGCTGAGAGACAGCAGGAAAATCCTCCCTAGTTGGTGGTGGAGTGGGCACAGTTCTGTGGGCCTGTGTTGTCCCTTGTAGCCCTCAACCTTTCCTGGATGTCAAAGTAGCAGTGGGTGAGGAAGCTGAAGGATGTCATGGCTGCCTATGGTTGCTATTGCTCTCATCTCTCACTGGAGAACAGAGGCCCATTTTAAGAAGGGACAATCAAATTATCTGGCTATTTCTGCCAGAATACAGCTGGGTGTAAATTTGGGCAAAAATAGCAGAAGGAACAATTCACAGTGCCAGTACATACCTAGAGCAAGCCTTAACATCCCAAAGATGACGAAGTCACACTGTGCTATATCTCTAACTGATGTGAGCAGAGCATTCTGGCAGATTTGGAGTAAGAACCTCTCTCTGAACATGTGAATTTACAACATGTGAATGTTTTGGTGAACCCACTTTCCTTCTCCCCGCTCCCAAAATCTGTGGTGTAAGTGTGACTGGACAATGTGCTGAGGCTTAAAAACTCCTATTCTAGCCCAGGTGAAGGATTCCTTGCTTAATTTCTTCTAATTCTTCTTAATTGCAAAGTATTGGGTATGATATTAAGTTTGGCTTGAAACTGGTGGCATGGTAATGGTTTTAATTTTATCTCTCAGCTTGAAGACCGACTTGTAAACATTAGCTGACAGGCATATCTTTCATCTCCCTGACAGTAAACCTATCTGTCAAAAATCCCAATTAATATTCAGAGAGAGAGAAAAGTAATGCAATTCAAATTAGGTTGAATCACTTGAGTTAGGATTTGGAAGTTCTCCCTCTGAATATCTTAGATGTTTCTTTAAGGTATTATTTTGCACGTATGATGTCCAGCTGCAGTGAAAGGGTGGCTGTTTGACCACTGCCTTTGTGCCACCAGAAAAAAGTGGCCAGTTCAGGTTTTTGTTTTCAGTGTCCTTGTTCATGCTCCTGCCTTGCCCATCCACAACAGTCCCATAGGCTACAATGCCACTTGTTTCTTGGTGTGTCATTCACTCCTGTATTCCTCATCTGTGCATTTCCCCCAGTGAAAATAAATATTTTCTTTCCACTTATTCCATTAGCTGGAGCTATTTGAGAGTTTCTTATTTCCATTTTAAAAGACATGAAGTCAAACACACAGCAGGTCAGCAAGCACTGTCTACACACTTTGAAGAGTGTTTTCAATGTTCACATGCTCGCTGGCCTTCACGATGGAATCTGAACAGCCCCCCAAAGACAGATCTGAATAAACACATTACAATAGCATTTAAACATGCAACTTTGACATGCACAACACAACCCAGACATTTTGCCTATATAGATACATTAAACGTATTTGTATTGTTAGTTCAGTTGTCATTTGTATTCATGTCTTCACCTGACAGTTTTGGGAATCAATACTCAGGTCTTAATTTGCCAGTTTTAGAAATCAGTAGGCAAAAATCTTTGTCTTCAGTTCCCTTTCCTTTTGAGGTTGGCATTGCTCACAGTTATGTAGGAGATACTACCGAGGAGTTTTGATGACAGCATGAGTCTGAACTGGTACATTTGTAGCTGGAAGTAACTAGGCTAGAAATGCAGAGAACGCCTTGTCCTCCCACTTCTCAGGGCACTGGGAGAAGCACAACTGTCCACGGCTTTTCTTAGCCCTAATTCAAGTTTTCTGATAAGTGGTTGCTTTGTAATGGTGCGTCATGGCTACAACTATATCTATATCAGCGTCAAATGTGAAAGGCTGTTACAAAAAGCCGGTATCACCCAGCTAATGATATCAGCCATGTGGCACTGAGTAAGAAATGACAAATGGATGCCCTTAAGTTTGGATGTCTGCTGTCTGCACAAATGGGGCTTGCTTGAATGAAATCCCTGTAATGAAAGAAAGTGAAATGAAGTGTTTATTCTTAAGTAGATTTTTTTTTTTTTTTTTTTTTGCTATAGGAAAAGCTGCTGGAATGTTTTCAAGTAGTCTAGGAAATAGTATTAAGACTTTTTGCTTGAGAGGTGGAGGCATTAGGCTTCATTTTAAAAAAAATACTCTTAACTCAAGTTTCTATAAAGTATGGACATAGTTATCCTGATTCTTCTGTTAATATAGTGTGATAGAGGAGGGCAACATGCAAAACACCTTTACTTGTTTGACCTGCTTCAAAGTTCAGTGAGATCAGAGTAAGACTTCTCCATGACTTCGGGAGACATTAAGCACTTAAAAACAAAGTCAGTCCTTGTGCAAGGCTTTAAATATCTCTAGCAGAAATTTCTGGGTAAAGATGTCAGAGGCTTAGCTTCATCTTTGGCTGCTGCCTTTTTTCTTATGTTTTTTGGTGATCACCAAAGCTCTGCAACCTGTTACAACCTGGTCAGATTCTGCATCACATTTACAAATATCACATCAGCTATGAGTAGACATTAGTATTTCTAACCCATAGACATATTCTTGCAAACTCTTTGTGTGCTCTAGTATTGAGCCATTCACATTTGAGTGTGATGTTCTAGCTTCTTCACTGCCTATGAGGGATCTAGTTAAGTTGCCTGGTTCTCGTTTTGTGTTGTATTTTTCTGGGCAAGCTTTTCAGGCTGTAGGTCTCACACATCCTAATGAGCCATCTATTGCCACTTGTTGAGATGAATTTTGCTCATGTAACCTGTTAATGTCGGTGGGAAAGGTACCAGTCAGCTCAGCCCAGAGTTTTTTAGTGTGTTTCGCTCTGACAAGAGACATGTAGTGCTTTCTCCCTGGCACTTTTTATCTTAATGCTGCACCAGTCTAAGCAGGTATCCCTTCTTATGCAAAGGTGTCATGTAAAAGCCTCTTGCTCTGTGGAATTTTATAATGATGACTCTGTGGATGTACTTTTTCTTACCTTCTTATTTGCATTTGATGCTGCAGCCCTGTTTTAATGCAAATTTGTTACATATTAATTCCTTATGCAAGTTCAGGAAAAAAAAAGATACCTGGCAAAGTAATGACAGAAGTAACAGATTGTCCTTCTTTAGAACTAAACAAATGTGATGATTTTCTTCCTAACTGTAGCTACTGTTGATATAACAGATGATTTTTTTTAAAAAAAGCAGAGAAGATACAAGCCCATTCTATACCAAGTTTTAAAACATGTCTCTCATCCATTGAATTGAAAAACTAGAGAAAAAACCCACCTGTGCTTGTACATAATATACCTTCAGTAAGTTCATATAATGTAGTGCATAGAGCTTTTCCATGAATTGATCTCTGAAATGGTACGTTATTACATAGGTAAGCTGGAAGATAAAGCAAAATCATGCTCCATTGAAAGAACTTTAATTTGCATGCAAATTTATTGATGAAAGATGGATTCAAGAGGGAAAAAAAAAGGTAGATCTAGGTATGAGACAAAAAGTGTTTATATCTGGCATTAATAATATATAGTGTCCCCTAATGTAAGAGCAGAGAACAGGTGGTCTTCCTCTCTATAAGGGCAAACTGTTATAATAGTAATAATGATTTCATACAAATGAAAACCTTAATTGATCTAATTTACATTAGCATGTAAATTATTCATTAGTGAGCTGCACAGAATAAAATTAGGCTAGCCAGCGGAAAGACTTATTATTTGTCTGTGTGTGTTCCTGCCCTCTGTGTGTGATATTTGCTGTACAGCTGGGAAACTCTTAAATGATATATAATTTTGGCAAGGAGCAGTTCTATGCAGATGACACACGTGAAAACTATCCAAAATGTCATTATACTTTGGTTGATACTTTTTTTATATATTTCACAATTTAAATAGAGATATAGCCAAAGCTCTTTGCTCTTAGTTTTCTTATACTTTATTTTTATTTCCTGCACTTTGTAATCTCTATATAGAAACTTGAACTTAACCCATCTGTAATCCTATTACCCCTTATATGCCTTTCACTTAGCAAGCATTTAAGTTTGTTCTTTCTCCAATGGAATGGCAGTGAAACTGGATTCATATTTAGGTATCAGTTGTTTGCCCTCGCAGAAGAAGCAGTATTTGCCACACCATTTCTCTAACTTGGTCTCAGGAAGGGATGTTTGTGGAGGCAGTCTGGGTACATGTATAATAACACTCCATTTCTTATATTCATTTATCTAGATCACTAGTGAGTCAGTCCCATGGGAAGATCCTCTGTTCAAATCAGTGAGAACTGAATGTCATCAGCAACCCTTCAGCGATAGTTTGTGTCCATTTGGATCAGCCCTTCTGCTTGCCAGGGAAGGTCTATGGACTCAAGGGCTGTAGTTGTTCCCTGTGATTCTTTGGCAGAGATTTGGGGCAGTGAAAATCAGCAGGATGCCTCTTCTGGGTCATAGCTCCTGAAGGACATTATGAGAAGAAACATTTTTAAAAATTATGTTTTCTCTGGGGACTTTCATACTGCATCGAACTTGCCAACATGTTAGAAAATAAACAATAGCACGATGCTTTTCTGTTGAGCTTTTCTTCAGAAGTCTCAGAGGGCTTTGCATAACATTCACATGAACTAAAAACCTAGTGAGGTAATTTCATCCATCACTAAGTATAGCTAACTGAGGAGTAGGCTGCAACAACTCTTTCACAGTGACAAGATTACTGAACAGCTTTGGGAGGAGAATGCAGAAGAATATCACATCCAACTGAAATTGTAAGGGTACTTATGCTGAACGTAATTACATGTAATACAGTTTGCCCAGAGCACCAAGAGTAACTACAGGTGCCTCCTGAAACCCATGAGCACTACAAGAAGCGATGCTGCGAGGCTGCAGCTGCACTGGGATATGTTTCATGGAGGATTCAGTTCAATGACCATCCAAAAGCTTAACATACTGTTTACAAGGAACGCCATCAACATGGGGATTAAGGAGTCTAAGAGGGCCTTGTGCACAAGTCCATGAATGTCAGAAGTGCTCTAATCACATTAAATCTTTATAAATGGGCATTTTTTCCAGAAAACTGAATGAAATTAAATAGATTTAGGTGGTGTCTCATGAGCTTCAAGAACATCAGACTAAAGAGAAAACATCTTGGTTCACACTTATGATTTTTACAGAAGTTTGTGAGTAAACTTGATCAAATTTTAACTGGAAAATGCCAAGGCTAAGCTTTCAACTTAAGTCAGTTTTAATGTGTCCTGGGAAGGGAATCCCAGAGTTAACAGCAAGAATATGTGGGTGTGGCTTTTTAGGTGCCTCTAAGTACAACTCTAAAAGCAGAGGCAAAAGATTCCAGAGGATAACATGTGGGGGGTGTGGTGAAACAGAAGGAAAAGAGCTACTGGCTCTATGCTGAAAATAACCATCAAATTCAGTACAGTCATTTGAGCTTCGGTTATAAATACCAGGATTGAATTTCCTTCCTCTTTATTCCAGAAACGACTTGTAGAGAGCAGAAGTGAACGATTTCTATTTTCTGAATGCTGTTGTGGTTCCTTTCATTGAGGAAATCTTGGAGAGAAGAGAGGCTGTACATGGAAAGTCCACACACTTCGGTGGGATCTACTGCGTGTGCAGCGTAAAGTCCTTGTGAGCACCAGGCAGCCTGCTTGGACTTACTGAAACCTCCAAAATTCCAACTGGGTAGAAAAAGTTTCTTGACAGAAAAGGAAGGTGTAGGGAAAGCTCTGTGACAACATCCCCAAAGACTCTTTGTCCTTCAGCTGTTTGAGCAAGTTCCCAGCCACCTCCATCACCCATGATTTCTTCAGAATTTTGGAGCTGAACTTCTGCTTCAGTGTGTTCTGACAAGTGCTGTCACTTTTGCTTGCTCCCAGCTAAAAACTTTGTCACTGCTTCTGTGGTTTGGATTTGGTTTTTTGGTGGGTTTTTTTTTTAGTATTCAGGAAAATTTACTACAGGTAGGCTGGGCTTGGTTTACTTTTAACTTCACCTCCAGTTGTTGCAAGCAGCATAGAATGAATAGCAAATTCAAATATCAAATTATTTCCATTCCATTACTGCTTTGCTAAATTGTCTGTGGTTTAAATTCAGAAATTGCAGCGGGCCAAATGCTGTTCCTGCAATAACTTTTCTGGTCTTGTAAAGCAAATGAGAGCAGAGTTTGATCCAGTTTCCCTGTTGTTAATCACCATAATAGTAAACAAAACCTAATGTTATGAATGCATTAAAAGTAAATGAAAAACAGCATTGCAAAGTAAAGTGGTGGGTGGATGCATTTGCTCATTATATACTAAATAACCCAAGCAGTTAACGCCTTTGCTGGCTAATTGCTTTGCTTTCTATTTTAGACCAGAAGAAGTCATATTTGAATATAAATTGGGGTGCTGTGTTCATCATGTACCATTTTTTATGACTAATTAACTTTCTCTTGCATTTAAACCACTAAAGCCAATTGAACTTCAGACTCACAAGCACCATTCCCTCCGTTTGGGAACATGTTTAAAATTCCAGCAAGGGATTGCAGATGATCTGAAATTCATTATTGGCTGTTACAGCAGGACTTCAGATCGCTGAAAGAACAAAGTGGTGCTGCAAAGATTATTTGTTGAGCAATCACTTTCAGAGTGCTCTGCTATTTGCAGAGCAACCTACTGAAATATGGACATGTTTACGAGAGATTCTTCATAAGAGATCATTTCAAGCACTCTAGTTAAATCTTTCTATTTGGTACATTAATTGCTCTTTTACAATAACTGGGGGTGGTGGTGGTGGATAAAAGAATAGTTTTGTCATTGAAGATTCATTTTCAGATTCAAGGGGATTTTTTTCTTTTTTCTTTTTCCTATGTAAATATCCATGAAGGTAAGTTGAGTTACTGCAGATAGTTTAGCCTGGGGGAAAGTATGTATTTTTAACAAATTGTAATTGTAAAACACATTTCCATGACAGAGAGCTCTTGCAACGTTCATCTCTTGAGCATACTTTCTTATTTTATTTAGTATTTTGATAACTCTCTTTTGAAGTTATAATTGCATAATGTTGAAAATATTTTCAAATATGATCATAGCAAATGCTATCCCACATGTGATGCCTGAGTTTTGTCACTGCTTTTATTGACTGAATGGAGAGTTTTTGCACGAGAAGGCTCTTGTTCTCCAGCAGCAGCGGTGTTTGGGGAGAGGCAGCACACCTGGGGGGGCAGCAATCAGCCCGGCACAGGCTCCTTTTATTTTTGAGCCAATCAGTCTCTCTGCTTCAGGTGACCATCTGAGAAATAATAAGGAAAGCTAAGGTGCCTTGACTCTACTGTTTGCACTTATTTAAAACCCAGAATATAGCCCAGTGTAGCGTATTCTGTGTTGGCCTCCCAATTTTATTTTTGCTGGCTCTCTGGGGGAAATGGTGGACAGGGAGGGGAGAAGCAAAGTTCTTTTGTTCTGTCTAGTTCAGTGCTAGCTAAATTCCAGGATAATCTGTGCCAGATATTTCCAGAGAATCTGGATCCTTATGCAGGACTCACCAACCTGTCTTGGTGTGCAGATGTTACGGTGACTGCATGCCAACTTACTGAAATGTTTTCTTTCTCGGAGTGGGTTACTAAGACAACAGTTCCACTCGATTCTTTAAAGCAAATTCATTATTTGAATGAACATAACAAGTCCTGCCACTCCTTGTATTTCTCCAGTCATTTTTAGCTTCCACATTGCCTCAGGGTAGTTGCAGGGTGCTGACTTGTTAATTATACAGTCTCTCTATTCTCTGAAACTCCTAAGAATATGATGGCAGATGCTGCTGTACTAGTTCTTGTTTCGAGCTGGTACGGGATGCTGGTGTAGGACAACTGCAGGATGATCACCTTTGGCCCAAAAGGCAAGTGCTGGGTCTTTGATACGTATTCATGTACATAGTCATCAAAAGAATGTAGCAGCGTCTTGTAGTTTCAAACCACTGTGATTCAATTCACTGTAGCACTCTGCTCCTCATAACAGGCACTGGACTGAGAATCAAACAGCCGGATGAGAAGAAATAGGTTTGGCTTGAGAATAATTTCTTTAAGTGTACTAAAAAATATACATTAATGGTTCTTAAGTAATCTAGGAATGTAGATCAGATGCAGTATTACAGAAATGGGGCATTACTACAGTGTCTTCAGTGGTCTGTGAGATGAGTCAGAGGTGTGGCATGAACAGATTTAAAATTAGTACTTCGAACATTTTTAAGACTGAGCAGTGAAATAATTTTGTTGTCTTTATTCCTTAATTTGAGGCAATTTTCAAAAAAGCTGTTGAACGTTAACTTCCTAGAGATTTGACTATTGCTATAAATTTTGCATTGCGGGTGCTCCAATACAATGAAGATGGTTGGCAGTAGGAAACCTGAAGACAGGGAGAGAGGTTAGATGAAGAAAACATCATAATCACATAAATCATTACTCCAGGGCAAAATGTAATGAGCATTTTTTAAAACATGAGCTGTCTGCACTGTGACATCCATTTAACATCGTACCATCATGCCACACCAATAATTTGTTAACTGTAATGAAATCCTCCTCCCCCTCCACGTCATCCATGCTTTTGATTAGTCTGAAGGTATTCACAACAATACTCAGTATTGATTTCCCTATACAGACAGCTTCTTGGTCCCCATGCATAAATGTGGGGGCAAGTGACACTTGTGACCGCGCAGATTTCAAATTAATGGGCTACTCGGGTATGACTAAAAGAAATGATAGGTACCTTGTGGTATTAATCATTTTGTGACAGTCTGTCCTAATTGCACCATTTTTAAACCTCTATAGAAAATTCAGCTTTCAGGGTTAAATTATCCTATTGCATCTCATCCATTCTGAGTGACATCCATGTTTTCAGTACAAAATTTTGAATGAAAATGGTGCAGAAGAGCAGATGCTACACTGAGCCGTTTTCCAGGTTTTGCATCACCTTTGACTTCTGAGCAAACATAAACAAGCGCCTGTACGGAACGTGGTGACAGAAATGTCTGCAGTCACAGGTGAAAATCTGGAGCAAAAATAAAGAAACATTTTTATTCAGTAACGGCCTCATTTGAAAGAATGATTGCAAGACAGGGATCTGTCTGAGAGGCCATATTTATCCACTTGATGCATATGTGTGTTTCCTTACATTTACATAGGAAAAATAGTCTGACGCGTTCAGCTTTTACTTTCCCATAGGGGAAAAAGCAAATATCCATTTAGCTAAATAAAATATGGCCATCTTTGTGATTGCTAACATCTTTTCCTCATGATCTCTCATTTATAACAGGCTCTTGAATACCAAGGATGTTGATCACTGGAATCTTGTTAATTCCCCCGTGGGTAACGGGGCTTTTACTGACTTCCAGCCTTATCAGCAAGGAGACAAATGAAGCTCTTTGTCTTATTGCTTTCTCTTTTATTCAACAAATTACAGGTTTGATGCAAATCCCATTAAACTCTCAGTGTGTGTTGGATCATTTTCCTACTGCAAAGCTGCTCTACTTTTGCCTTCTGTTAGCTGTTAGGAAGAGGTGAGAGCCTCCACCAGCTGCTGTCTGGCTTGGTGTCATGCTCCTAATGCTCCTTAGCCACTAGCCAGTGTCATTTGCAGAACTGCAATAATGCCAACATAGTGAAATCATACTAGAAAAGTGACTTCACATTTTGCCTGCATGTCAGTACCTGTAAATTAAAAAAAAAAACCCTAACCAACAACCCAAAAAAGCCCGCAACCCAAAAACCCCAGCAATTGCCCTACATGGCAGAGGTATTCTGGGTCTTCACAGAATGGTGCAAAGGATGTGATAATTACTGTGCAGATATATATACGTACGCACATATACAGGCATGGATTGCTCAGTACAAATGGTGCTTTTAACTGTCTTGTACTCTTTATCTGGCAATGATCCATGCAAGATGTTTCTTGTAATCAAACATGCTCTGAAGCATAAAATAGGCATGTCTCCCTCATGAGATATTACCACCGGGACCTCACAGTGTGCCGGAGGAAGGAAGTGCACATTCTTCCTCCCCTGTGCAAACTCTGAATCACCGAGAAGCTTGTTTGCACTGTGGCTTTGTGGTGGCAGATCCCATATGTTGCCTCTCTCTCTGGCTCTTGCTTTCAAACGAGGTGCCGCGCTGAAACCAGAAGAGGCTTTTTCAGACCACAAAAGGGCAACACCGTTTTACGCTAGAATTTGTACCGGTTTTAACGTGGTGAGGTCAGGACAAGAACCAAGATTCCACAGCTTAATGATAAAAAAAAATAATGCTATTAGGGTGACTATTTAAAGGAAAGACAGTGGGCTTTATCTATCAAGAAAAAAAGTGGAGCCACAGACAGTTCAGCTCCTGCAAATCCTGTTGTCTCTGGAATACCAGAGATCGTGATGGGTCTTCTCACAGCTCTTCCTAACCACATCCACAGCTAGGAGGGGCTGGCAGAGTGGCTGTGGGACTGTGAGCATGATGCTACCAGTCAGAACCTCCCAAGCAGCTCAGTTATTGCCTACAGGGGCAGCAGGAGTTTCCCTGGAGTCAGGGTAAGAAGAATGGTTTGCCAAAACCAGCAAGTCCCTACACTGGCCAGAGCATCTGGGGGAAGTCTGGACATACGCCATGGGGAGAGCAGTCGCCTGTCCCTATGCAGACCACACTCCCCACCACAAACTGGGTGGCAGTGGTGGATGTGAAGTGAAACACCAGACTGTGGGAGGGCACTTCTATTTGCTGCTACAGGCTGTCAATGGGAAACCAATAAAGCAGCGTGTCCTTACGTGATAGCTGCCGGTTTGCTGCTGCCACAGACTGAGCCAGTCTCATTAGCACACCACTTGATTAAGTTTTTCTTTTAATTGCTTCATTGGGTTAAGCTTCAGTAAGCATCTAAGAATATTTTTCTGTTCAGCAATAGAGAAAGGGGGAGATGTACAATACGTGATGTTGTTTGAGTTGTCAATGGAATAGAGATGGGAACGTTTTTACTTTCACACAGAAGATTTTGGGTTTTTTCTTCCTACTTATGATTAAAAGAGCAAACATCAATTGCTGGCATGACAATGAATGAGAGTTACAGGGAATGAATGTGAAGCACAAATACGATTTTTTGACTGGTTGTTTTTTTAAAATTCTTAATTTTACCAAAGGCCATGAAGATTGATCAGATCCATAATGCCAGGGGACATCAAACTGCATGGTTCCATTGAAACTGCCGTGGCTACATCTTCCAAAATACTGCTGTTGTCTAATTCCTTTTTTAAAAAAAGTAATTTCTATCTGATTCTAAAATTCTTGTTATTGAAGACTTAAGAGTCGTAAGCAGTAGTGTAATATATGTTCTTACCTGCCTGTCATACACATTCTCACTTGCTTTGAGTTAATTTGTCACATATTTCATAATTACC
Source organism: Numenius arquata (assembly GCF_964106895.1). Taxonomy (NCBI): domain Eukaryota; kingdom Metazoa; phylum Chordata; class Aves; order Charadriiformes; family Scolopacidae; genus Numenius; species Numenius arquata. Next base: position 7,267,910 of record NC_133587.1, on the reverse strand, counting down.
CTTAACCATATGAAATCTTCTCTAAATGAAATACACTGCCAACATGGTCATTTGCAGTTATTCAGTTTCAATTAAGCAGATCTTTTTAATAAACCTGAAACCCTCTTTTGATCTTATTCATAGTTTCAGGAGCTGCCTTCTAGCTTCATCATACTGGATTTTGGGTTCTAGCTCATTAGTTTTAAGCAACCTTTTTGGCCAAATTATCTTAGAAATATTGCAAAGTTCACATAGGTTGATTTAACTTATATTTTTTGTATGTGTTAAATAGCATTCTTGAACTATTACTTTGTTTCCCTACCCCTTTCCTATATATATCAGTAAAAATATTTCCCAACTCAATTCATTCTTTATATTAGTTACAAGGAAGTATTTAGTTTCCATGTGTGCCCACACAAGTTATAGTATGATATTCTTGCATGGAAAATGGTTTTGTTGGTCAAGGAGCTTTTTGTGTGTAGCATAACTGTTCACACGGAGCATCTTTTGGGAAATGAAAGGCAGCAGGTTTTCTTGGCTTTATGTATTTCTGTTATCTGTACACAAGACCGTGCAACAGCTTTTCACCATCCTAAGCAGGTAGATCTTGCTGTCCTTGTAGCTGAGGTCTCAGATAAAGTATTGCCCCCTGCCCCACTGCTCATGTGACAGAGGCAGAGAAGAGGATGGATGTCTGGACCCTGCTAGTCCCAGTGCGGGGACACATGCTCTCAAAGTACCATTTCCTTCTTTCAGTCCTGGACCATGTCTCATTTTTGTTCTTTGTCCAGTTATTAAGCTTGTTGCATTGATGGCTTTTGTTGGTATCTCGACTGTGAAGTGGGGCAAGTCCAGGTGAAGGGTACTTCCCAGTGCCCGCACTCTGGGAGAGGGGCTGCACATCTGACTCCTGCCAGCCTCAGGAGTGGTTCTGTGTGCTCCTGAGTCTTTCAAAAGAGTTTATTTCTGATAAACTTTATCAGAGACAAATTATATTTTGTTTAGTATTGATTTTTTTTTTTTTTTTACATAGATGCAGTTTGCATGCAACTGCATGGTTTGTGCTTCTTTAAATATTGGACTGGAATTTGCTCTGGCTCAGTTATTAAATGCTAAAACAGTGCATACAGAGTGTATACAGTGCCTTTCAATTCTGAAGTACAATTGTTTATATTTTGTAACATTTGGGAAATCTGCCAGATAAGGTAACATCAAAGTCTTAGTAGTTTATTTTACAAGGATATTTTGGAGTCTTTCTAATCTTCTTGCATGATTGCTTATCTTCTCCACTGCAACTTGTTGAATGAAAGGATAATCTTCCTTTTGGATTAGTTTAGGAATTTTAGACCAAAATGTCCACAGTGTTTTTATGTATGAGACTATTTTATTGTTGCTCATAGTGCTTCTGTTAAAATTCAGTGTTACTAAGTACACACTAAATCAGTTTTTCATTCTGCTTAGTTGGTAGCATTAACTGAAAGTCCCTAAAAAGATTTCAGTAAGTGAAATCAACATAAATATATATCATCAATTTTCTGCCTTTCTTCTAGAAATCAAGGTACATGCAAAAAATGCCTAGAAATTACAGTGAATCAGTTGCAATATATTTTCTGAGATTATTGTGGTTATCTGGGCAGAGATATCCATTAAGAAATGTCCAGAAATGTGTGAAAACCTAAATCAAAACTTCAGTCATACATATTCTGGCTACAGTAACTAAAAGATGGTTCAAACCAAGTTGTTATTCAGGGTCACGCTATTACTTTATTACATTAAAATGCCTGGAAATTTAATTACAAAATAAAAAAAAAAATAGTAGTGATATTAAACAAGAGGCTGGGGCTTTAAAAACCTTCAAATTTTCACATTTGCAATCCAGTCTTGAGATGTGGCAACAATACCTAACATATCTAAAATGGATTTACAGATTCCACTAGATATACTAGCTATATATTTTATTCTATCAGTGTTTTCAAGGAACTGTTAACCATATAGTGTAGTGAAATTCCTTAATTTAAGATGGATAAAAACAGAAAGAAAGCTCATGGGGAAAAGCCACTGAAGAATTCTCTTCAACAAAATCACCAATTGCTTACACTTTTAAAGCTAGAAATCTCACAACTGAACCTTTAAGACTAGTAATTGTAGGTATGTGTTTTGCTCATGAAAATAGCCAATTGGCAAGCACATTCATAAAGACAATATGTGCAATTAGATTCGCAATTATACATTTTGTTTTATTGGCAAACATTCTTTCTCCAGTTTGAAACAAAGAAGAAAATGTGATGAGTATCTTTTGGAAGTGACACTAAATATTACACACAAATGCTTTTTAGCAAATCTACCCCAAGCAAGTCTAATAGAAACTGCTGATTTTCATAAAAGGAAATAACATTTGGTTAAAGTTTAATGTTAAGGAAATGAACTGTCACAAAGTATAAGGCTTGAACAGACCGAGAAGGGATGACAGCAACGCCTGTTTCAGACCCAAATGCTGCTAAAATGCCATGGTAACACTCATGCATTATTTATTTCCATGACTAAATATAAGCGTTACTTTTGCTATCCCAAACTGAACCACAGCTGGGAATTAGAGTTTGCTTTCAATAAAGCTCATCAGTCTTACTGATTTATCAATCTTACCAGACAGACTTTTCAATTAACCAAGTAGTTGTTTGATCCCCTCATGGCAGCCCGGCTGTGCCGTGGGGGACACAAACTGCCCCCAGGAGCTCCCACCAGCCACTAGTAGATCCACACCTTGCATGAGATAAAGTGCCTGTATTTTCATCAAGTGACAAATGCGTTATTGGCCCTAAGTGTAGTGGCAGGACGTTAAGAAAAGAAGGAACAAGCTGCCAGAAAAATGTCTTAGTTGGTGACACCTATCCAGATCGAAGGGATTGCTCTACAAGAAAGCTGGCAAAAAGTAGGTTGATGCCCAACTGAATTGCCCTGGCAGCCTGTATTTGTGCCCCCACCTTCTGTATTACAGTTTTAGATCTTATGTGCAATCCTACAGTTAAAGGTTAATTGTGGACAATTACTTGACATCTTAAGTTTGCAGCATGTGTCAGGATTGGAGACCACACAGAAACCTCCCAAGACAAAGATAAAGACCTACGTGTCCACTCGTGCAAACTGGTATCATGCAGCTGAAGGGAATGAAATTCTGCCAGTTTAGATTTACTGAGACTCCAACCAAAAGTTCATAATAAAGTTACAATGGGGAGACACCAGTTTCTCCAGAAAAAAACTCAAAACTACTGTTACTGACAGAGAGTGAAGCAGAGGCCTTAGAATTACTCATCCGTCATTCAAGGAATGAGGCCGTGGAACACCCATTGCCTGAGCACACAGCAAACATTATTACATGAGTAAGACCGTTAATTTATAACGTCACTATGGAATTGCTTTAAATTATGTTCACAGTTAAGGCTCTTGATGAGTCAGGGCTGTAGCATTTTAGTGCTCATGGACAAAAATTATCAAGAAGATATATGCAGGAGAGAAGCGAACTCACATCTAGCCCAAGCGAAGGCCAGTGTCCCCAGGGGAGGCAGGAAAAGGGCAAGAGGACAGCAGCACCTACTTTAAGTACAATTAAGCTTCCCGGTCAGGCTTGTGCTATCTCCACTGCCAGGAGCCCCAGAGACGTACACATCTCTGGAGAAGGTTTGCTCCTTGCTCTGTTGATTGCACTTTATGGCTCTGCCTGAACCTCCCAAGTCCATAGTGGGATGGGGAAATTCTGAATGCTCCTCCTGTACATTGCAAAAGCTTCCTTCAAAATGTAATAAAGAGGCTTTCAGAGGAACCAGACAGAGGTAGGCATCCAAACCCCACTGAAAATTCATTAAGAGTTGGGCTTCCTTAAGCTCTTCTGAAAAGCCCAATGCACACAAGTGATTTCTGAAGCATGAAAGCGATGCCCAGAAGTTCTGCAATAGTGCCAAGAGCAGAGTATACTGCCAGTTTTTCACTCCTGTTACAAGCTCTGGCAATCAAAAGGGACAGGTAATGTTGTTACAGCAAGATTACTTACAATTTTAAAATTACTTTCCCCTCCATTCTTTAGGCCATAGTTTGTTTTGAAAGAGAAGCGTCTTTGAGCTTGAGCGTATAAATTCATAAGGACTCACCCCAAATGACCACAATTTGAATTTCAATACTTTTAAGACAGATGGCAAGTTTAGTTGGTTCATAAATTGTACATGGAATCCTTCTATCCAATTTCCTGTTGTTTACTAAAATGTATGGAGAAAGATCAATGCAAAGCCAAGTAGATAATTATCAGAATGGTTGATCATTGGCTGAGGCATAAAGCAGCAGAGAACTGCATGCACCCCAACTACCCAGGCTGTACAGCAATTCACATCAGTTAATCTTTCAAAGGAAAAATCAGTATAATCTATTTAAAGGAAAATTAATTGTGGTTTGGATTTGTACATGTGTCAAAGAATGATCAAAACTAAAAAAATGGTGCAAAGTGCACAGAAGACATACTCATCCTCAGCCTTCAGGTTATATTGCAAGGAAGCAGCCTGGATGCAGCCTGGGCTGCTCTTCCTCACCACCTCCCCACCAAAGGGTTCTGTCCTGGCAGTTGGGAGCTAGAAGGGTTGAGAAACTGCTCTCTCTGTGTTTCAGGGAGTGACATAAGGTAGCTCAAGTAACCCAGAAGAGTTCCCTATGTAAAGATATTATAAAGTTTTAATACAACGATGGAAGTTTCAGCGAATGGTTTGTTGAGGGTTATAGAGTACTCAGGTTGTGCAGTGGTTTAGTAACTCTTCAGCCCTACAGTTTATAGTGACTTAGACCCTTTTAGCTTAGTCTTTTTACCACCCAAATGCACATATTATTAATATCCATTTAACATTTTTAATGTGTTGTAAACTACTTATTGAAAGATTGTTAAAATGAAGTGAGATAAATGAGTCTGGCCACAAATAATGACAAAGTTGAATTTGAATTAATCTAACATTCAAATATCAGTAAGGAAACAGGCACTGCTGACAGGACTTGTTAATGTTGGGCAGTGCATGGTTCTCAAGTTGTCTTTGTTGGTTTTGTTTATGAATGAGTGCTCTTTGTATATTTATGCCTGTGCTTTTCTCCTCCTCTCTGTTCCTGCTAATCAGTGTGTATATCCACCATTTAGGACAATTGATGAGTCCCCAGAGCCAGCTGAGCCTTGGCAAGCAAAGTCACCTGTGTTAATGAATACTCATTTGAAATAATTTACATGAGAGATGCAATTTACAATATTTTCTGTGTAAATTGCATGAAAATCAAGGATAATTGGGCGTTAAGTTATTCTTCTCAGTTCCTCAGGGAAGTAGCTGCATGAGAAAGGTCGGTAAATTCCACCCAATACAGCCAGATGTTCAATTTATGGCAGCTTTGTTATAAAACTTGTTATACTTTGGGTAATAGTAAACAAATACTTTTAGTACCTTTAGATACATTCTGTAGTCAAGAACCCTGACTTTCTTGCGTTTCTTTTGAGTGACCTGACATGAAATTGAATTTAACCCTTTGGCAAACTTTTCCTGTTTTAGACAATCGATGCCTGTGCTGGAATCTGCTCCTCAAAATATTGAGCAGCAGCAGTATTGACAGCCCTCAGGATGTGTAAGCACGTGGTATAAATTCTTGTGCTATTTCTGACCAAAACCCTGAGAAATCTGAGAAATCATTTGGCCTTTGAGAATCTTTTCCCAATTGTATACCAGAATTGCTGGTGCAGTTTAGCAAGAGACTAGGAAGGACTGTGGCTGAACCCAGAAAAATCCCCTTAAATCTTCAGTAAGACTTTAACTTCATTGCCAGTGCAAATGCAATTAACGAATGGTGTCTCACAAAGTCACAAGTGACTCAATTTAAGGCACCTGCAGTTGCTGGGCAGTTAGCAGAAGTTTAAAAATCTATATTCTACACAGAGCCATTTGATATGTGATGTTATGGAGTCATGAAAATAGCTCTGATCACTTCTTGAACAGAGGGCCTGTCATTTGCTTTTTACCTCTCTGAAAGCGTTCATAATATTTTTATTTCAATACTGAAATACAAATTCCTGATTTGTTTGCATGCCGTAAAAAGAATGACTTACTGTCCTGGTATCTGTCTTACTTGAGTTAGTCTTTGTTTTATAATGCCTGTTTTGAATTTCCACGTTCAAAGTTAGCAAAGAACATCTGTAAATTTGGGCTGCCTTTTCAAAAAAGTGACATGCAGGTTTTCACATGTGAACTGAATGTTTCCACATGCACCTGCAGGAGGGTGATTGATGCAGTCTTTTGTCTCAGCTCTAGTTAAGGACAGTCAGAACGTACATCTTTTTAGTTGCTATCTTTTCTGAGACTTTGGTGTGAAGGTACTGTGATTCAGTCATCATTCTTTCCTAGTAATTTGTCTCACTTCTAAAGGGAAATAACTTGCCTTTTAGTGCATTACAAAGCCCAGCTCTTCTTGCACCACCTTCATGCAAAGGGATTGATATGTTGGGAAAATGATCTGGAGAATGAAACCCACCCTTCATGCCTTCCCTGTTCAATAGCTCCAGGGTGCAGGGCATTGGGAGAGCTTTGGCTTTTCCTACCTGCGAGTCGTACTGCAATGGGGAATGGTGGGTTTTTTTTCATATTCATTCAGTTTATTCGGGTGCCCAGTTCTGGTAAATGCTCATGCAAATTTAACCTCCCAACTGCACAATGAAATGTTAAAAACCAGCCCCTAAATCTACTCATTACATAAGGCAACACATAATATCAAACTCCACATTGTAAACTGACACTATTGGATATTTTTTCCAAATGCCATCTGCAAATACTATAATTAGAATATATACTTTTTTCTAACTCGTTTAACAGCAACAAAAAGATCAAAAAAACTTTCAGGCGTAAATTTTCAGTAGACATGCGGCAATAAATGCTTAAATATGCACTGAGTCAAGATAAGAATTTGCCTTGTAGACATATTGTTAACACAGACATCAAATTAGTTTGGCGTTGGCTCCGTAATGAGTATTTAGGGCAAAACAACAGAAATAAATTTCACTGGAATCAATTAGTATTGGAATATCTATAAATATTGAACATTGAACAAAATATCTATAAGTATTAGGCATTGAGGCCTAATTTAGAAACAACTCATTTAAAACAGTGATGTAATGTAAAGGAGCTTCTATTCGAGTGAAACCCGTAACATTTGTGTTTCAAATGAAACTTAGCCGATGCTTTTCTTTTAATGTGATAATAGTAAATTATTTATTTAAATACACTGTAATACCAAGCAGCATCCTGTTAACAGCACTGATGAGGCACACTGCAGCCTCAGTGCTAGTAGTAACCCCAAACCCTCTTCCTAGACGAGGTTACCAGAGACAAGGTTTAGGTTCCTACAGAATGTTCTTCTTAAAAATTGCAGATACCATTAAATATAGGTCCTGGCTTAAGTATTTCCCTGAGTACCATTAATACTTTCCCAGTCAAGTTCCTTTGTGAGCATACAATAGGCAAAACGTCCACTTATGTTATGATTTCCACACCTTTCCTGCTAAATCTCACAGCTTGATGTTGGCAGTTCGAGTCTTGAGATACCCTTTAGCAGGCGTGTCTTCACTGGCTTGGAAAGTGCTGCCTTATCCCAGAAGATACTGATTTTACCATCGGTGGTGGTAGGTCCTGTTTTGAAAGATCTCTTGGAGGAATTATTCAATGTGCTGTGGGGTTTAGCTGGGCCAGCCCCAGTGACAACTGCGTTATGTCGTGCAGTGAAATCCACCTACACAAGCAATACAGCGAACTCCAAACACACCGACAGATGTGAATGAGCCTTTCCTGTGCACGTGGTGTAAATCCGAATTCAGCTGTTGCTGAGGTCTGAGTCTTCGGCGCTGCTGCATTGCCTACTCACGGCTCCATACAGACAGTCACATATTTTGGGCCCTACTCTGAGATTAATGTTCTTGTGCTGGCTCAGATGGGAAATATCAAACAGTCAGACAGGGGAACTGCAATTGCAAAGGCTCTATCACTCCAGCTCTGCCTTAGCCAAAGATCAGAGCGAGCTGCCGGTCCCAGAGCTGTGCTTTGATACACTGCAGACTCTGATAAATTACCTATAGGAGAAGGGAGGATGGATGGCGACCCTGTGACCCACCACTCGGTCCCGCTTAATCCTTCCAGGCGTGTTCCGCAGATTCAAGAAGGTCCCTTGATGTATGTCTTCAGGAGAGCGAGGATGAAAAAGTTGCTTAAATGCTTGTAACTGTCACAGAAATACAAAGCAAGCAAAATGAATGTTGGGTTTTTCAATAGCTAATGTTACCCTGGATTCACATAGCTTGCAGATTCAGTCAGCATATATTTATTTCTATCTCAACATTCACTGTGTTGACAGTAATTTTGTTAGGGACAAAATATTACAATCAGAACCAGAGTTTCCAGTAAAAGGATACATTTCATTTTCTGCTTCCCCCCCCCCCACTATCTTCTCTGCCTCTCACCACCTTGGTCTACATGAAGCAAAATTATTTGAATGAATTGTGCAGAGGCAAGGTAATTCCAGTGCCTGGTACTGCAATATTACTGTGCAAAATGACATGTTAGCCTGGTTAATAGATTATTTATTTTCATTAAATATTGATTATCAGCGGCTGATGCTGGCAGGCACTTTCCTGCCTACTGTGCAAGTAGCTATATACCTACATTCTGTTATGGTAGGGATTTTTTTTAAAGTTAACTGTTCAGTCTCATGAATTTGCATGTCTTGGCACTGACTGACATCTGCATAGTAATTCTGCCAATCAGTTATGTGTGCATTGCACTAATGCAATTTTATACTTAACGTATTCAAAAATCCCTGGAGCAAATGAGGATGTTTTAAGCACCCTCATTTCACCAGGTAACCTACCTCTAAAGGCTGGCCCAGATTTTGTGAAGGTTTCCTAAATTCTGTGACCCAAACCACTACTCCTCTGCCTGACGCCCGGCAGTGTGGCCATTGCACAGGCAGCCTCACTGGCATATTAGAAACACACACAGAAGAAGATGTAACAGCAGAGAAAGGCATCTGAGAAATCTTCATTTCTGCAGAATCCATTCACTGAAAATCAGTTAGCACACTGGTATGTAAATGGTGAAGGAAGAGAATTTCTGAGCAGTTTTATACCAGTGTATTTTTGTTGTATTAGCACCAGAGGTAGAACAAGCCACAATTATAAGGCAAAACTAATCAAATATCTGCATTGTGAAAGAAGTAAATTCAGAATAAGCTTCTCTCTTTCTTTTTCCAAAATTAAATATGGCTGGCCTAATGATCCAAGACGTCGCTACAAGTTTGGCTTTGCAAAAAGGAGAATAAGGGATTTCAAGGTTTACAATAGCATAGGGAAAACCCCCCACTATTTAAAAAAGAATGACATTCTCTTATTTTTTGCTCATTATCTGTTGCATTTCCTCGCAGCTAAACAGTCCAAATTCAGAATTTCCATTGCAAAAATCAGAATGAAATGTCAAAAATTTATCTCACACCAAACCAAAATTAGACATAGGAATGCCAAAAAGCTTTTCCTGGAGATACTGTGTTTGAAATACTGCATTCCAGTAACCTCAAAGTACTTGATAAGGTCAGAACACTTCATTGTGACGTTATCATTTCTGAACTACTCTGAAAAATCAAAACAATAGTGAAAAAATGTTGTCATCTTGACCTTATGAAAACAAAATGTTACGGGAGTTTTTCATGAAAAAATATTGATGCGTGTTATACATTTCCAGAAAATCATTTCAGAGTGATCAAACGAGAAACTTTTTTGTTAGGAAATGCTTGACTAGTACCAGCTCCATCTGTTCAAGGAAATAGCTTCCACAGGAAATATTGCTTCCTTAAAATGGCCTCTGCAGCTTTCTTATTCTTTAACTTGCTAAGTCCTGGAGATGTTTGTCAAATTTTGCCTTTAGACTGTGATGAAATACTATCATGGACACAGGGGATGACATGCAGCAAATATAATAAGGTGAATGTAACTTGTTTTTAAAATGTCAGTATGGCATTTTGAAAAAAAACCTGATATTTCATTTTCAGTTATAATGCATAACAGTGATTTCTGTTTCCAGAGCCCTAAAAGCAAACGAGCTCATTGTAGGGCAATACAATGATAGTTATTATGAGATTAGAATATAACAATAATCCACTTAAATTATTAACAGCAGGCTAGTACTTCAAAGTGACCCTTGACTCTTATCTTCATAAGAAATAATAGCAAAACCACTGTCATTAAAAGGAAAAGAATTTGCATTTCAATGAAAGCTTATTAAAAAGGTTTTATACAGTTTTGAATATAGATAAACATGTGCAGCATTTCCTTATGGGGAGTGCAAATGGTCAATAGACCCCTAGGGAAATGAAAGGAGGACTCCTGTCAAAACAATGAGAGCACACATTTGCATCGGTATTGAAAACCTGGTAAACAAGGGGTTTTTTTCTAGTGATAGTATTGGGTTGAAAACCTGAACAATGAGATTTTCTGGCACATTCTTGGAACATATTGCACACATGGGAATTAAAATGCATTTTCTCTTTGAACCGTAGCATGTGTAAGGGATTTATGTTGTTCAAAGTAAAAACTTAAGTGGACACTAATATCCTAATTCATCAAAGAATAAGCACAGGCTTAAATCCACCTTTACTTAGCAAAGCTCTTAGGAATGTGTTTACCTGCAAGAATATGCTAGTGGCTAATGAAATCAGCGGTATGTGTTTACAGGTACTGGAAGGGATTAGAAGAAATGTCTAAACTTGTTGAAAAGACATCTAAAGTGGCTCTGTAGTTTGTTTCCTGCTACAAATGTCTTTGAAACCAAAATAAGCGCTCTCTGGTTTGTGGTTTGTTTTTTTGTTTGGTTGGTTGTTTTTTTTTTTTCCTGGGTTTAGAATATACGCGATGCTTCCAGCATTAGTATTTTTATGGTGCTTGAGATTGTGAAGTATGTTTCCACGCTGAATGCACGCTTCTCTAGAAGATGAAGCAGGCTGGGTGCCTTAACTTTTCCAGCTTTCGACCAGCAATGAAATCTAACAAATGATACTATGGGACCGGTATTAATGGTGTTCTTGGGTCTGTACAATATATTTAATAGAAACACATTACTTGGCAATTTTGCAGTGAGGAACCCATGCTTTGTAACATGCAGCTTCTGTTTTGGTTTAGGGTCATATTATCCGAGTGGAAGGACTTGTCTCAGAATATTCTTCTCATTTCTGGCGTATTTTGGTATACACGGGTGTGAAAGTTTTTGTTGTTTCTAGCTGAAGCTGTGCTATATTATGCATTCTGTAAAATAGCGCAGTGAAAAGGAGAGGGAAGTGTAAAGTAATAAAGTAGACTGAGACAAGGACTGCAGACTTGTCTCCTTCATCCTAAGTGAATTAGCCCTTCAGCTAGAGAGTCTTACACTCTGTCTCTGTAATCCACTCCATCAATTAATATTTTGTAAAGCCTTGCAAAGCATAATCATCTCTTCAAGCAAGAACTGAAAGCACCATGCTGTTACCACAGCAGAGCAGCCGCCATCATTTCTGACTGCTCCTAAAGTGAAGGAGCTACATATTTAAACCAGAAAGGGGTCAGTTTTATCGCAGGTGAGTTTTGTAGTCATTGGCCCACTAAATAAAAGTGGGCATCACTTCCACGTCACCCTGCAGACAGAGCTGCAAGGGGCTCTGTCTCTGCTCTGCCTTCCTCCTTGCTACCCCGTTTGTAATTTCCGTGGCACAATAATTCTCAAAGTCAAAGTCATCGATCTGGCTGACCTCCTCTTCAGACTGCCTATATTTGCAGTGCTATTAAAAGATGTTATGAAGAGATGAGCGGTCCCTCTTTCCAGGACATAGTATTTATAGCGTACCGCTAACAGGTAGCCCGTGCAGAGCAAGCGGAGTCACTGGAGCCCCTCTCTCCTGGGCTCGATGCGTACTTGGCAATATTTGCACGTTCTTGGAGAACTCAGGGGACGCAGAAGGCAACCCCGGGGCCCGGTGCCAGGCAGAGTCTTTCCTTACCACAACCGCACATTGCCTAGAAAACGCAGCATATGCTCGTGTGACATTTCCACGACATGAAGTGCACCGTAGGACAACAGCTCAGGTTACCAGCCTTTAGAAGGAGATTCTGGAGCTGCGCCACTTGGCAGACTTTCAGGCATCTCAAAGACTTTCTGGGAAACCCACTTTCCCGGGGAAAACCACAGGTCAGAGCCTCATCTCCTCAGCACCATGGGGCAGATCTGATTATTCCCAGTTGACCCACCTGCATCTGGAGGAAACCCTGCACTTGGTGGGGCGGCGTGAAGCATTTAGACGGCTCCCCAAAGAGCCGGTGATGGTGGGGACTGGGGGGACCCCTCAGCGTTTTGCTCCTCGAAACTGACTTTCGGGAGCGAGGACCGGCAGCCCCGCGGAGACCGGGGGGGGGCCGGCAGGAGAGCCTCCCCTGGGCGGTGCGGGGGTGTAGGAGGGCGGGCGCTGCCGGCAGCCCGTCCCACGGCCCGGCCCGCCGCGGGGCCGGGGCGCTCCGCGGGGCGGTGCGGAGCGGGGCGCGGCTGCGGAGGCTGCTGTGCGCCATGCGCGCTGGCTGAGCGGCGCCGGCCGCCTCCAACTTTCCCGGGGAAGGATGGCCTCCAATTTCAACGACATCGTGAAGCAGGGCTACGTGCGCATCCGGAGCCGGCGGCTGGGGGTGAGTGCTGGCCCCCGCCCGGGCTCCCCGAGGCCGCCTACCTTCGGGATTTTTTTTCCTTTTTTTTTTTTTTTTTTCCTTTTTTTCTTCCTCTCCTTTGTCTTCCCTCTTTTTGCAAACTGAGCTCAGCGGGTGTCTCCGCAGGGGAGACGCGAAACGAAAAAATTGGGGGCAGGGGGCAAAGAATAAAAGCACTTAAATATACATATACGTATATGCATTATATATATACGTGTGTATATATATATATATTTTTTTTTTTTTTTTCTCTCTCCCATTGGGAGGTGGGGATGCTCCCTGCCGGGAAGGCTTTGCTGCCTCCACCTCCCGGCTCTGCCCTTCGTACGGAGCGCCCGGAGCCGGGCAGCCACCGCCAAGTTTGGGCCGGAGCTGGACGGGTGCTGCGGAGGGCTCCGACCCCCGACGAGGAAGGGGGTGGCCGGGAGGATGGCAGGGGCTGGGGGTGTTAGTGCCCTCGGGACTGAGGGGCTGGGGATGCGGGCGGACTTCAGGCAGGGATGAGGGCTGGGAGCGCTCCGGAGCGGCTGAAGTCCTGGGGTTCCTGGGAGGGGGCTGCTGCAAATCAGGGCTTGAAGATCCTGAGTGGGACAGGTGAAGACCTTGTGGTATCTTCAGGGCTTTAAAGTTCATTACATTTGAGTTACACAAAATGAAAATCCAAAATGCTCCCTTTAGGTCCTTATTTAATTTTAAACTTATTTGAAGTCTGTTCTTTCACTACCATGGTGTGTTCCTAGTTTTGGTTGTAGGTACTAGATAGGCAACGGCGGTGGGTCAGTTCCCCACGGTACCTAGTCTGGAATATGCTCTTCTAAAGGGTGGTCTGTGCCTACAGTTCAGGAGCTGCTGCTGCCCTGAGCTCGCCACCAGAGCTGCTCCAGCGATGGGACTTGCGAGCTCCACACCTCCCATCTCCCTTAGTGAGCCAGCATGGCTTAAGGGGAAGCAAACTGGAGGGAGGCTTTGTGTTTATAAACTGCTTTAATTGATGTATCTGCTTCTCGGGGCAGGAACACGACTCCTTTCTTGTCTTTACTGAGAACTGGTGGGTTGGCAATTCTGAATTGTTCGTAGCATGAGTTTTGCATCAAGATTTATTATGTGGGGTCATCTGAAGGCTTTTACTGGCTCATCACAATTATAGTTTCATTCTCTTGCTGTACCCATGTTCAATGGCTTCTCTACACTTTTGGTAACTTGCATCTCCCTGACTTGTTTGGAAACTGGAAAGCATTTTAAAGTATTCCAGCAGGCTATTTTTCTTTAAGAACAGCATGATTCTGTGACAGATGGAGATAACGTCATTATGAGAGAACTTGTAGTAAATTTGGCAGAATTAGTGTGTTGTAACTCTCCTTTCATTACTGAATGTATGTTAGTATTCAGTTTGCTCCAGCATAAATGAAGAGTAAGATAAAAACCCACCACGTTGCCACATCTTTCCATACTGGAACACTGAAGTCCAATGGGCATGCGAATAAGACACGTCTAACTCTGAGATAAGTGTGAATTCTGTTAATGCCTGTGCCTTTCCTTTATTAAGGCTCTCCAAACCACTTTGAGGGTGTGGTGGTGAGGAAGTGTTCAGTGCCCTCTCAGTAGTAGCGCATTTGACAGCTGAATGCAAAAATAGACGGAGAAAAGGGGAATGACACAGAGTCCATGGAGATGGAACAAATATTAAATGTTTTATTTGAAAAGACATTTTCTTTATTTGATCTCATTCCTTCTAATTCCAAAGGTTTGTGAAAAGGGTGATGGAAAGTGCTTGTGTGAAGAAGTCCAAGCAAAGTCTCAGAGCATTCCCGTGGCCATAGGTTTGTTAAAATGGAGAGTCTGAGTTTGTTGCCCGAAGCTGCCCTTGGCTCTGGGCAGGCTGTCCTGACAGCTTTCCAGTGCTGTGGAGAGCACTGGGAGGGAAGCTACGAGCTGCTGTGATCTGTCACTGCTTTAGATCTGGTGACGGAGGCCTGTGCTGTGAGGGAGAGGTGACCTATTCAAATGTCGCTGCTTCGTTTGTTTGGAAATAAGTAGTTTCATCAGCAGTAATCCTTTCCTGTCCTTGTAGTTTTCACTTTAGAGTACTGGCCCCTTACTTAAGAAGAGACGGTTGAAACATGGCTGCAGATTTGTTCTGTAACTTGCGTTTTTTATAAGCTGCTTAAAAGCCTATTGCCCTGATTTACAACACCCAAGTAGAAGTGGGTAATTATTATTAGTCCAAGTTTTAAAATGCAGGATAAGCTTTTGTTGCTTCCAGCAGCAATGGAACCGCTTCTCAGTAGGCAGCCCCAGCTAAAACGTGTCCTCTCTCCTCTGTGTGTTCTCCCCCCCTGCTGCAGGTGTGGATGTTCAGCCCCCGCTGCAGGTGTGGATGTGTATGTTCAGGCCGGTGCTGATGCTGGCCGAGCACCTGGGGCTGCCACCTGGCTTTAGCAAGAGCTTGAATTCAGGCTTACTCGGTGGCTAACGGGAGCTTGGCTTCTTCAGAGGGGAAGGGAGGATGCAAACAGCTTGTTTTCTGGTAGCTGTGTTGGGCAGAGCTGTTGGCCACAGAAGAGCTGGAAAGGGAAAAAATACTTTAGACCTTAAAATACTAAGTTTCAAAGAACTTTCCCATACCCTGAAAACATTAGGAAGCACAAGCCTACTCCAGTGCTGTGTAGGACTCCTGTTTGATTGAGGAGGATTTCAATACAGCGTGTGGGGTGAGATGTAAGTGGGAGTTATTAAAATACATTCCAATATTATGGTGGCACAGCTGTAATCAGGGCATTGTCTTTTCAGACTGAATTCAGCTCCTGGGTTTTTCTCTGTAATGCTATGGTAATTCCATCACCAAGGGAACTAGGAGCAGAGCTTGTATGTACAAATTATCTCAAGAAATGACTTTTCTGAATAACTGGGGTGCAGATTTGGAAAGAAAGGGGTGCAGAAAAGCAGGTTGTTCAAAAGCAAACCTCTTTTAGAAGAAAAATGATAATTCTAATAGGCCCTACTTCGTAATCTCAAGATTGAATTTAGGTTAATTAGTTTTGTACCTAGACTGTTTTTGTGCACTTTAAATATGTAAATTTAATTTAATATTATTTAATAGAATAGTTTCCATAGCAACATTTGTATCACATGTGTCTTCTGCAGAGCCAAATATATTCAGGAGAAAGCGCACTCTTCCTGATTCTTTCTATCCTTATAGGGAGAAAAATAATTCCCTCCGCTAATGGTCTCCCTCTGTTATGTCATTAGCAGTGACACTGAGGAGGTTGTGTGCTGGAAAACTGCTGACAGTGTAAAAGCACCACCTTCCAGAGTTCCTTAAAACAAAACTACCCAGCTTTGCGCTGTGAGCAGCGCTTCCATCAGTGACCACTAGTGACCACCGGACCTATGTTTGAGAAAGAAGATGCTCTGTTGCGCCGAGTGCTTTTGCTTGCAGTCACTTTTCATTTCATTAAGTGCTTTAATAAATATCTATATATGAAACAGGGGAGTCATTTTATGATCTCTGTACCAAAAAAAGGGGGTTTTGTGATTATGTTTTTCAAATAATGTGTCATTCTCTGATACAGATGTGACCTTTCTGAAGGGGAATATATTATGGGGGTGTTGCCTCTCCTTAATGGAAAGGCCATTTCTTGTGTTTTCATTTGAAGGATGGATGGATGTGCACTGCTTGTGAACACTCTTGGACCATCATTGTAGGTTGGGATGTCTCAACTGAGTGTTCAAATAACATTTAAAAATCAAAACAGGAACAAATGTTTTAAAGAGAGGGCCTTCGGTGAGCCTGAAGAGCTATAAAAGGCAAGAGACACTTGATATTCTTCTTGGAGATGCAGCCAGCCCAGCTTTCCTCATGGGCTGGGAGGCTTCCAGTGCTTTGTGTTGGTTGCTGTCTTACACTTTCATTGAACTTGTTGTCAAGCTTTACTTTACCCTTCCTGCATCCACACCTGAACTCAGGTTTGCTGGAAGGCACATTTCAATTTAAGCAAGGATTACGCAGCACAGAAGCTGCCCTAAGGATATCCTCTACTGCCACTGTCAAGGTGTAGGCAGGAGTGCTGGAGGCTCAAAGTGAAGGTGGGTGATGCTCCTGAAGCCTGTTCCTCAGGGCACAGGCAGCAGTGTTGGGAGTGCTGATGGTGTGGCACCAGGAGGGTGCCGGCTGCCCTCCTCTGCGGGGCTTTGAAGATCATGCTGTTCTCCTCGCAAGACCCTGCAGAGTTTGCAGGCATCTGGCCTGTCCCTGCCTCTTGATGTATGGGAGACTGCTGGAGCAAGATGCCATGGGGTTAGCTGTCAGCCCCTGGTTTCTGGTATGCCAGTAACACACTTGAAGTGTCTTGTTGCATTAAGTGATGAAGTACTGTTAGTGTCAGAGGGAAACAATCTCTTGGATGAACAGCAACTGCCTTGAGCTGTCTGCAGCTGAAAGCAAAATAGTGCTGATCAAACAGAAGTGCCTCAAAGAACCAGCTGAGATGTGCTGGTGGTGAGCAGACATGTCTCTATTGAGGAGTTGTACGTATTCACAGCTATGTAAAGCCTTGCAGAGTATGGTTTGGCTCTGCGCAATATTTGATTGACTAAAAAACATTGGCTTCCAAATGCATTCTCTCTGGCTTGCTTGGAAACTAGGTATCCTCTTCCCAGTAGAAGGTTTGGCTGTGGTGGCTTACGTGTTGCTGCTGTCCAGGAGGGGAAGTATACCTTTCTGACCATACCTTAAGATGATACAAATATGACTGCACTCTTTCTCCCAAGCTTTGCCGACTATGAATGCATCTGGCTTGTGTGCAAGTATTTCTATTGTATCCCCGTTTCTCGATACCTGTTATATTAATGAGTTTAAAAGTGATGCTATATCAAAATGTGAGCTTCCTTCTGTGATGCTTGACCTGCTATGGTATAAGGTGGATCAAAGCTCCGCAGAGGCAATGTGAGGAGACTCTGTTATTGAACAATCTTCCAGGAAAAATCCAACAGCAAAGATAGATGGAATCTTTTAAATTTTTAGGGCTTAAAAAAAAGATGTGGAGCCATCTACAGTAGTTTCTGCTCTCGTGTACCCTTCCCTCTGTCACAAACTTCTCGATGCCAAAGCGCTCTTTATCTGTCTTGCCAGTAAAACTTAAAATGTCTTTATTCTGGAAGACTTTTGATATAAAATGTCTATGCCATAATCTAATATAAATCCAGGTTGAAAAATGGGATGAATTATGGTTAGAAAATTGAATGTGCAGTTGTTTGCCTACTTATTTATTTCACTATAAAGCAAAGAAAGTGTAACAGTTGTGATGCTTTCTGCTTCAGCAAACTTCTCCTTAACAATGAAACTATTTCTGTTCCCTGGCTGTTTGCAACATGTTACTTCAGGTTGTCTGTCTCTTAATTTCATGGTGAAGATGCAAGAATCTGAGCTGTGAAACAACTTCGGCACTCACAGTCATAGAAGTCGCCTTCCCGAGCTTAAATGCATGTTTTCACAAAGGATTCAAGAAAACATTAATGATCATATGTATCTAAAAGCAGAATAGGAAATGCTGAAAAAATTTGCATATGGAAATTAAGGTGACCTGTGTTCTATAAGAGGATGAAGTTTTTTTCCTTTATAAAAGGCAAGGTTATTAAAATTAAAAGTGAGGACAGCATATGCTGCTGAATTAATATACATAGATTACTGCTTCTGCATGACAGAAGTACTGAAAACAAATAGTCCTAGCAATTTGTTGTTTGTTAGAAAAGCCTTAAAAAGTATTTATCTTTCTAGAACATATATTTTTGCTAACTAGATACACTGTATGTTTACAACCCAGAAAAACAATCTGGACACTAAAACTAATGTGCAGAACTCTCAAAATTGGACATTATTAACAGATGGCCTGATTTATTTTATTATTGCCATGATTTTATGAAGGTATTTCCTGCATGTAGAGGTCTGGGAGGCTGCTCCATAAGTCTGTATTACTATCAAATTATTACAGGCTATTAAAAATGCTCATTTGGGAGGATCCACTGACTTTAATGGAGCTGGGCTAACAGCTAAGTTTCTGTTCCTAAAAATACAGGTCTCTGCAGAGACTTTTATATATGTTTGTCAGAGAATAAAGCTCACGGGGAGGAAGAGGGGGTAAAGTGGAATTTTTTTACCTAGCAATCTGTTTCTTGTACCTCTGTCTGGCAAAGGAAATGCTGCTAACAGATTTCTGCAGAATCCTGTCTCATGAGGTATCTTCCACTTTGCACTTACGAGGCGAGGCACAGAACTGTTCTTGCAGTCGTATCTGTTTAACAACACTTCTAATTAAATCCGCAGTCTGCACAGCCTGCTCTTGGGGTTGTCTGTAACCCCATCTGTTGGAGGCATCTCCTTGTTATGCAAGGAATGATCAGCCTCATCTGTCTATTAGAATGGGTCCTCCATGGAAATTTGGGCTGGATCCAAGGAAAAGCTCTGAGCACCCAGTGTGAGGGTTAGTGGGGTTTTAGCAGCTGAAGCCCAAAAATGCAATTCTGATACCACTTGTGTTTGTCCATGGGAGTTTCCTAAGGACACAGAGATCAGCCAGTGTCCTCCAGGGTTTCAGACATGGCAAGCACCAGGTTGTCCAGCATCTAGTGTGTTTCTGTGGCACCTGCGTTGGGGGTTTCTGTTGTTAGCCTCTGGTGGGGACAGATCTTCTGGGAACAAATGGATAGAATGGAGTTTTAAATCGTGGTTTCACCACCTTTGTTAAAGATGGAGAAACTTGTGCCCATACATCTAGCAACAAGGTTATTTGAAGAGCTAAAGATGAACTAAGCTCAGCCTAGACTTTTTACTCCCAGCTGCTCCTTTTGGAGGGTACTTTCCTGACTGGGGGCAGTATGGGTCAGGGGATTCAGCCTTTCCTCCTCAGTGTCCTTGCTCTTACTGATGGGGCAGCATAATTTGATTTTTTTTTTTTTTTTTTTGCGCTTCTCCAAATCAATGTGGGCATGATTAAGTGATTTCTCATTACCAGGGTGACCTGCCACATTTCCAGTGCCATTTAGCTGTGAAGCAGGACCTGATTTCTGCTTTTTCTCCTTCCCTCCACTCCAAGAAGTTGTACTTCTGAAAGCTATGTTGATACCATGGATCTCACTGGTGCAAGGATCACATTAACATATAGTAGAAAAAGTTCATGTGGGTGCCGTTGTTCTAAACACTGTTTAACGCTGATCTGAACCAGCTTAGCCAAATTCAGTGAAGTCCTGACCATAGTGACATTGGGGAAACAAAAATTAGTAGATAATAGTAACTGGGTCTCTTCTGAAAGATGCGACTGCTGGAACTACAGCAGTAGACTTGTTCCCTCTTTAGTGTTAACCTTGCTGAGGACAGAAACTAGATCTGTGCGTGTCAATTTTCTTTGCTTGATGGGTCTGACAAGCCCAAAACCTCTTAATCACATCATTGTGAAGGAATGTGGTGTAAGTGGTGCCCCAGTGCAGAACTGGGGCTGTCCTGGCCAGTCCCATAGTAGGAGTTTGTAGTAGTTTAGTCTTCAGTTTGTGGCAGAGGAGGGAGCTGACTTCTTCACAAGTGTGTAACTAGTTGCTTGTTTCTAAGAAATGCTTGCTTAAGTGGAGTTATGTGAGCAGTACTCAAATATTTCTGGATTAATTTAAAAAGTCAATGAAAAAAAATCATTCTTAGTTTTCTGGACTGCCTTTTTCTTGCTTTGATTAATGCTTTACAGGCTATATCAAACATTCACCTAAAATCAGGAGGATGTTAATCTATTGTGTATTTGAGTATTGCACGAGAATTTACAAGTTGGACAGTGGCCATATGCTAGATTAAATGGGAAAGTACAATGATTTTGTGCTACAGACTGCTCCTCAGAAAGTATAACATTAACACTGCACACACTTGTTTTAGGACTAGATGGGAAAACTTCTGTTTCATGCTTAGACGATTGGAGAAGCTTTTGTATAAAGTTTTGGACTTGTCCACTTCAGCATTATTTTTTTAACTTCAGAGGAAATTTTTGATTGTCAAAAGCTGAAAAGAGATGAAGCTTTCAGGGTTTTCTGGTCTCAATTTTAATTAAACTGACTTCTGTAGAAACTTCATTGAGAAGATTGGTGTTGAACGTTTAAAATGACATGTACTTTTACAAGTTTTGCATAGCACCGTTTCTGTGAAACCCTGTGGGAGGAGAGGTAAAATGGGGGAGAGACAATCTGCAGGACCAGAACCATATGGTTAAAGAGATTGGCGCTTGAATAAGCGTGCCAGAAGCTTAATATGGGGATTTTAGAGTATGAGCTGTGAAAACTGGAAACAAGAATGATATAAGGTTTGGGGGGTAAGGGGAGGGGTGGTGGAGCAAGGAGAAGGAAAAGTTGTCTGCCTATATCTACATTTGAAGCAGCTTTATTAATAAAACTCTTGTGTTCACCTATACAGCTCCTTTCAGTCTGAAAGCAATGAGACAGAGAAGAACTGAACAGATTTCTTATGTACCAACTTCAACCTGCAAGATATTAAGCCCATTGGATGTTCACGTTTTTAGGAAACCGTTAAATAAAGTGTTGGAACACAGTCTCAGATATTAAGGTTTCTTACTGCTTGGAACTTGTCAGTGGCAGCAGGAATAGGATCTGGCACATTGCTTAGAAAGTTTGAGCTTTTATCCTTGAGCTGATAAGGGCAGGAACACCAGTAAATGTCATTCAAGACCTAATCCATCTGACTGCTGGCATTGGGTCTATCAGCCCATGAGCAAGTCCCCTTTGGGGGATGCCACTTTTCATATCTGAGGTTCATTTTGGGGCAGCATCTGAGTTTGTTTTGGATATCACTCATGGCCCAAGCTATGATTCTAAACTGAGCTGGGAAATCTGGAGGTTTGTGTGTCTTAAAAATAGGCAAATCCAATCTTCAGGATTGTGTGCAGAGAAGCAAAAGAGTGCCTAATTTGGTTCCAAGAAAACCCCACCAAAATCCCCAAAACCAAGCCTAAGAACTGTTCCAGTTTTTCTCCAAGTGGCAGAAGATGGGAGATTGTGCAGATCACGATTTGGAGTATGAAATTCCTTTTTTGATGGTGGCCCTTGTTAGGAGCAGGAACAGCTTTTCTTGTGCTTTCCAGCATATGTTTTCTGGTAAATTACCTTCCATGTTCTTGGGAAGGTGGGCTTAGTTTGTGAAGTAAAACAATGAAAATACAAATTTGCCTCTCTTCATAAACTGATATAACTAGTAAGCAAGTGGTTATTACCCATTTGCTGTCTTGTTCTAAAGATGGAGTTTTCATTTTAACAAGTCTAATCCAAACCTGACCAAAACACCATTTTTCTTCTGTTTTTATCTCAAACACTTCCCTCATCTTCCGCCAGTTGTGGGTCCCAGTTCTGTGTTTTCACTATTTGCTCTTCCTGGGTTAGACAAAGGTCTGTGCAGTTTCTGGAGATGACCACTCTGCATACAAAAGGGTATGCCAAGAATGATTGTAAAGGCAGTGAAAGAAAAATTATAAACCGGTGAAATTTGGTTTATAAACCCAATTATAAACCAGTGAAATTTAGTCTTCTGTGATTTTGATGCCTTTTCATCATCAATTCACTACACAGCGCAAAGGTAATTCTCCTGCTGGTGTATATGGGCATTGCCCTGGAGTTAGATCAGTGATAAATTAACATTTTGCAGTGTTTGTGGAAACACTTGAAAGAAAGTAACAGATGTAAGATCTGCACCTGAGACTGACATCTTAATTTGATGTTTCTGTAGTTTTAGGTATACCATGGAAGTTGATGGACTGTTCCTATTATCTTCTTGTCTGACTTCATCAAGTGCTGTCAGAAAACCAGTGAAAGTTCAGGCTATTGGAATGAATAGTGTTCTTTTTTTTCCCCTTTACTGAAAATAATGTAACTAGTTTCAATTCAAAATATCAATACAGTAAAATCAGTGGTATTTCTCCTCAGTAACATTAACGTAGGAGATTAAGTTGTCCCTTTACTTACCAAGTATAATGTTTATCTGGGGAACTATCAGTGCCCTATGGTCGGCAAAGGGAAAATTCCTCTTAATGCTGTCTCTAATATCTCCACACCAGTGAAGATGGATGTGAGCTGATTGTACTGAATTAACTGCATGCTATTGAGTGGCGTACTCTTGGCACAGTGCTTATGGTAAAATACAAGTGGCTATTTTCTGTTAAATGAAGTAGTGCAAATTAAGACAGTATTCTGCTAAGCTTTCATAGACATTTTTTATGCAGCACTCAGACTTTCTTGAGGAGTCTACCTAAATGTGAATGAACTCTTGAACTCTTTAATTAGTACTACACAGCTGGGACACGAGAAATTAATAGAAGTTGGGTTTGTCCATTTGAACTAATGTATAGATTAGCCTGGGCAACTGCAAGAGCCAGTGGAAAGCTGAAGTCTACCAGGGAAATATTGGCTCTGGAACCCTCATTTTAATCTGTGTTTCTTTAACGCAAGCTGAAACAAAAGGGAAAAAGAAAAGCCAATAAACAGAGAAAACCCTCCTCCCAGTATCAGTTGCACCTTTACTAGAAAACTGACTTAATTTTGTTTTTAAAGTATTGGACAAACTGGTGACATATTCATCTGGTTGGTAGCTTTAAAAGTTCTGGAGAGCAGTGCAGTTCTTGCAGGACCATTGGTTTATGCCAGGGATGGGGTCCATCTGCCGATCACAGGCGCTGTGGGCTCTCTTCTAGGATGTGGATCCTTTTGTGCACGTGCCTTCAGTAATTCAAGATAGAGTGAAGGTTATGCTTCTGAAGCCAATGCAGCAAAGTGCTTGAAAAGGGGAATGCACTTTGACTGCCATGGACTTCTCCCTGTAGCAGGTCTGAACAGCAGCCTAGGCAGAGGACTTCAATTATTTGCTGCAGTCCTGTAAGGCAATGACGAAGTGCTTGTTACTATGATTTAATGGGCTGTAATTCTGTCACTCTTAACAAAGCACTATGTTTTGGTGAAGTCCAGCTTGCGGTGACTCACCTGGTAGCATTATTTGTTCTTTCATGCAGATTCACTTTGATTTTAAAAGTGATCCAAGCTCCAGAGGGGCTGGGAGAATGACCTGTGACTGATGGCTTTGATGTCAGGGCTGAAAGAAAAATGTGGAAGGAATAAGATAAGTTTACCTTGTGTTGGGACAGTATGATGGACTAACCTTGAGACTGACTTGAGGTGTCTGGAGGCTGTCTGTAGGGATGGGTGGTAATGTATTTGTTACAGGAAACCTGTGATGCTTTCTGAAGCTTGCAGTTAAATTAATTGGTGAATGGCAAAGAATGACAGCAGGCCAGAACTGTGCAGTTATACCCATCTGTTAGTTACGGGCTTGCAGGGCATTTGTCATCCTTGGCTCTCCAAGCAGCACATAGCAAGCATCATTAACTGAATTTAACAGGTGGGCAAGTGGCAACAGGTACAGCTGAATTGTTCAAGTTGTGCACTGAAGATTGAGAAAGTATAACACTTCTCCCATGTCTGGCTGTGGATGCTGGCAGCTTACTGCTGAAGAATTTACTGAGATAAAGGCCTAATTCATGTGCACTGTCTGCCCTTTTTTTTTCACTCTTACTAGGTGTAGTCTTAAATTTACAAGTCCAACTCTGAAATACAAATCTTACAAGTGGTTGTATGCTCTGGGGAGCTGTTGCTGGGAGTCTGTGAACAAGTACAGCTCATCTCCAACCATGGAGTAAGTCCCATCTGTGCCTCCTGACAGCAGAGTTCAGGAGAGCATCCCCCCCCATGGCTTTAGCAGGTGAGCTTGTGTTCTTGTTAGAGCTATGAGTGGCTGTTACTGAGGGTTAGCACATGTGTGCTCTGTAGCCTCTTTGCATCTGATGTACTAATTAGTGAGCTCCATGAACTGGTAATGAGCTGTATCAATGCCATTTTCCCCCTATAGCCCATGTAATTAAAGTAACCAAGTCAGATACTTAGTGACAAAAATGAATAATTCCAAACCATAATTCATCACAGTCATATTAAGTTATTCAGCAGTTACCTAATTCTAACACAGTACTAAATTATGTTAATTCACTGGACCGCACTAATGGCCTGACCCAGCAGGACAGCAGATCCAACTGCACTCTGTAGAGCTCAGCATGAGCTGGCTGCACAGAGTCAGTTTTTAGTCTGCCTTGAAGCCTTTACTATTTTTTCTTTCTTTAGTAGTTAGGGTCCTAGGCTGATTTTCTCCTATTCAGTTTCATGCCTAGAATTAACTGTGCCCATATATAAAGCTTAGCAGATGTTCAAGGAACCAAATCAGATACTTAGCTCCACTCTGCCTTTTTTTTTTTTTTTTTTTTTTTTTTTTTTTTTTTTAAACTGTCGCTAGCACGAGAGGGTTTCTGCTGTAAGTGCTTTTTGGCACTTGGAGGCACTCTCCTCTAATGGCCTTACACAGCCCAGAATTATAACCTTTTCAGTGTATGACATTTAAAAAAAAAACTAACACCCAAAAAACCAGCAGCCCCATATTTTTAAGTCTTTAAGCCCATAAAGGGCCTGAAAGTGGAAGGATATTTCAGGTAATGCTCTCTTTCTAATGATATTGCATCCAATACATCATTTTTGCAGGGAGAGTAGACTGGAAGTTGAAGTTTTGCTTTTAATGTCTGAAATCCTGAAATTCTAGACAGTCATTAGAGAAACTAAAAAATGGAGTCAAGTTCTATATTGCACTCCATCATATCAAAGAGCATGACTGCTTATCACTTAAGTCTCCTGTGTAGTTTATTATGCAGTATAGTTAATTTACACATTAGTTTATCAACAAGTCTCCTGTGAGTTGCATGTAAGGCACCATACACTGATTAGAGAAGGGAAAGAAGGGGCTCCTTTGCAGAATGCTTATGGTACCCGTGTGGGATAAGCAAGTCCTAACTCCTAGCCCTGTCTTCTTAATGACATTGTGCATTAGCAGCTATCACTGTTCTGTTCCAGTTGCCAACCTCCTGGGTGTCCTGCATTCCTGGAGCCCTTTGCCTGCCCCTTGAGGTCTCAAATGCTGTTTTAGGTGTCACCCCAAGTCTTGTGGCACCTCTGCTCTGTCTGGACTGAACCATAGTGTCCTTTCAAAGCCCTCAGAAGATTGTATGTCAGAGAGATTTCACTGGTAATGTGTGTCATCATCTGGCCAGGATCTGGAATTAAGATGCCTCTGAACACTAGACTTCCAGCTGCTGAGGGCATCAACAGTTTGAAGGGGTACATTGCTTTTAAACTACTTTATTGACAGTTGCAGTGATTCACTGTAAAGGGCTCTCATAAGCTCCTGGTGTCCCTTTAACATTTTTTAAAGAAAATAATCTTCTACCAGGCTGGAATGCATCAGCAAATCCCTTCTTGTCTTTCGAATGAGCCCATTCCATCTTGACATCTGCCAGAGGTGACCTGTGCCGGCAGCAGCATTTTTGTTGAGCATTTTTTCCCCTTTGTCTGAACCAATAACTAATAGATACCAGTTACAAGCAAAACCTGTAAAATGCTGCTTGTGTTTCCCTGTCAATGTCCGTTGTCACAGAGCGTAGTATAGACACAAAATTAAACAAAGGATTCATTACTAAATTGTTAGGTAATCTTGGGTGAGCTGTTTTACTGCCTGTGCTCAGCTTATGCTCCTCACCACCCTACCATGGCTCGGACAATGTACCCTAGAGCACAGCATACAGGCTTCCAGTTGCTGAGGATGTTTTGGCAGTAAGTAAATCTTGTCTGTGGAATGAATCCCATGTAATCATGGAGGACCAAAAAAAACCCCAAGATTTAGAACAAAGTTGCCTTCTAACTAGAGTGCCAAGTGAGAAGGCATCTGTAGGCTCTCATCCAGCTGTTTGGCGTTTTAAACTAAGGCTGGAGGAATGACTGAGTTCTGAGCCTGAACCATTAACAAAAATCCCACTTCTGGTTGATGCAATCCCAGTTGGGAGGGAAGGGGTAGAAGAAGTCTTCCTCTTGAAGAGGAAAGACTTATTAAAACACCTCATATTTTAGAGCAGTAGGCATTTTTTGTGACTTGCATTAATAAGTAAAAGAAAGTGTATAGATTCATAAAGGTCTGCCAAGCATTTTGCTGTGCACTGGTCTTATAGCAAATTCTGGCCAGTGCCAAAGCTGGATTTTGTAACTTGATGAAAAAACTTTGCAGTACTGAGCAATATTGTGCATTCTGAACAGGCACAGAAAGAAGATTACAGCTTCATTCCCTATTAGCAGCTGTGGATGACTTCTTAGTATAAAATATTGTTTCTGAAGATATACACTAAATGAGAGGAAGGAGTGAGGTTTACGTCTCCACAAATGTGTTTCTCGGGGGAAGGAGAAATCTAGATCATTTTCTTTAGTCCCCCGGAGAAGAAGATAGCTTGATGTAAACCAACTTTGATTTATGTAGTCATTATAACCTGATCACAATGAATAATGCAATATCGCTTACTCATAACACACTCGCATTGAATGGGTATTCTGGGAAAGTGCAATTGTCTTGTTGCCAAGTGCAGTGATATCTTCACAGGCAACACATGGACAGCTTTGCTGCTTATTTTACAAAGCCAGTGAACCAGTCTACGTTTTTCTATGCACCATTTAAGTCACGCTAAACACATTTCAGTACAAGTTAAATATCTTTACAGCTATGTCATTCTTTCTAGTAATCCATCTACTTCTAGTTGTTTTATGCTTACATTGTATTTTTTTCAGAATGAAATAGAGCTGAACACAACTGCCACTATGGGGATGAAGTGGGCAAGGGACAAAGCTGGGTTGGAAAAGTAGGGACAAGTCATAACCTTATGGAAGAAATACATTTAAATCAAGTACTTGCATTTTGTGAAGTTGTGGAAAGGTTGCGGGGTCTTCACTAGAGCCACACAGTCCCATTCAACATGATACATAAGGCATCATCATACTTGCTGATACCTAGACCTCTTTACTAGAAAGCATTCCTCTGCTTTTTCACAAAGAAACAGCTTTGTAATGAAGACCTTCTGCTTCAGACATGTCTGAGGAGTGAATATAATTAAATAAATGAGCTGCAATCTGCCTTTATTGGCAATATTTCATTTTTCTAGATGCAAAGCAAAATTCTAGATCCAGTCTCCTCACAAATTTCCACCTTATTGGGAATTCTATTTCAGGGTTCTTTATCACCTTTTGAGTCAGCAGCGACATATTAATGCATTTTTAAAATTTTTAAATACAGGAATTAAGATCCAAACACTTAGCACTAGCTGGCTGTGTGGGCAGCCCCCTGTTGGAAAGGGCCTTGTATCTGGAACTCCAGTCCACTGGAGATTCCGGGAAAAGTTCGGCAAAACCACTCAAACAGCTTTCCCTATGCAACTGAGCTACTTCAGTGGGTGAGCTCTCCAGCAGTCTTGGATAAAGTGGCAGCTTTTTTTTCCCTACAAAATACTACAGAACATACTGTGAGAAATTACTTGTGCTATTGTGCTGTGCCTTTACTAGATTATCTGTTTCTAGAGGTTGTCAGTCACAAACTGCAAGTTCCTGGCAATAGCCCAGGCTTTCTGGTAATCATCCCAAGCTACAGCTTTTAAAAAAGCAAAGTTTATGTTTATTTGACAGAAGTTCATTGTCCCTGTAAGTGCAGCTCATTGGAATTCTTTGTTTTAGGACAGAGGGCAGAAAAACACAATGAAGGAATAAAGCAGAGCAGCTTTCCCTGAAGGTTCACTTAGTCTCATCTGGCAAATTTCTCCTTTGTGAACTTGTGCTACTGTCTCTGACCTCTATCTCCCTCTTAAATAACAAGTGAATATGGGGTGGGATTGGTCCTGAAGTAAAATAGGCATGTTTTGCCATAGTGTAGTGGAAGTGACATATCTTAGTTTTTAAAAAAACAGCTGGTTTTAAATTTACTGCCCCAAGATTTGAAAAATGGCCTCCCTCCTCCAATTTCTAAATATTTGGCTATTTCTAGATACTTTTTTAGATCAGTTGGTGAACAGAGGTATTGAGGGGTTGGGTAAACTTGCTTTGGACTAAAATGCAAATTTTAGTTTCTAAATTCAGATATTTGTTTCTTTGTTTGTGCTTCGTGTATAAAGAACGACATTTTAGGCACTCAAAAAACTAACTCTTAGTTATCTTGCCTTTCTGATCAGCTGGGAGGTGGTGAAGATTGACAGGTCTCCCTACCCACACCCATTTCCAGGACCAACCAGGGCTTTAGGTCACCACGTAGGACAGCAAGCCCCTGGTTTCAGTTTCCCTCTCTGCATGAGAGTATTCTCAAACCAGAACTGAACCGTGAAACCCAGGAAAGTCAAAAGAAATTTTTCCACTTTACTCAGCCAGATGCTGACCAGTTCCAGCTGAGATTAATAGCTCCTTTGCTTCACAGTGTATTTCCAGCATCAGAAGTAGCATGGGGATGGCTGAGCAATCCTGCCTGGTTCCTAAGGCACAGCACTGACAGCAGGAATCCAAATACTCAGATTGCATCATTCCTTTGAAGTCACTCCTTAGACTTCAGTTGTGCTAATGATTTATATCAGCTGATCTTTACAGCCAAAAATAGAACTGTTTTGATGTGACCTTGGACATGCATATTGGATCACCTATCTGAGTTCTGGATGATCCACATCGTAAATAGTCACATTATTTCCCTGGAGTTTTATGTTGTTACCTGCTCAGTGGGCTGTTAGAAGTGGAGATTTTCAGGAGAGACCGTAAGAAGTAGATGTTAATTTTTGATACTCGAATTAAATTTTGGGTTAGGCTTTCTCAGGAGATCTCACAGGGAGAGCTTTGTAAGTTTTAGGTGTTAATGCAAATGACAGCTATTACTGTTCTCTCTCAGCACATCAGATCCTGATTTGCTGTTTGGATTATCTAATCACTGTCAGCCCAAGTGTTTGGAGTGGAAGTAATTACTGCAGTACTTTCAACTAATTCCTATTCATGGAGTAATAGTGAAAATGTTGATCTGAGGGGTAAGTGAGCTAAGTGTTCATGACAGAATAGGCACCTAAGAGCATTTGGGGCTGGTTCTTGTTGCTTCTGTCAAAACGGCTGTAGCAATGTAAACAGTTCACGTGCAGTCTTCAACTTGAAGAAATACTGAAAATTCTCAAACACGTACTAGATCGTGATGGCGTCAAAGACTAATTACTTGCTCTGTATTGTAGCTCCTAACAGGGTCTGTGATTAGCTCTCTGTCTTGGGCACGTCATCTCTCCTGACTGTGTTGAAGGGCTTTCAGTGCTTCTAGGCAGATGCTGCCAAATTGGTTATTCATAGAATTGTAGAATAGTTTGGGTTGGAATGGACCTTTAAAGGTCATCTAGTCCAACCCCTTTTTTTATTGCTAGAGATTTAGGGTATCAGGGTTTATGCTCAGTTAAGATGGTGCTGGATGCTCACCCATGAGATATATGTCATGGGAGCATAGAAGTGTGACTGTGATAGTAGTACCCATTCTTGATGGCTCCATTACCTAATTTTTAAGGTGCTTAGCAGGTTTCAAGTGAGGGGACGTATCTTCATTTATGTAAGCTCAGCAGAGAGGAGTTGACCATCAGATCACCAGCATTAATGGGATTCCAAACTGTATAATCAGGCAAAAAAATATTCATTGTCTCTAATTAAAACAAAATACTTTATTCTACTTTAAACTACTACTGTAGAATCTCTCTGCCTAGAGATTCCATAAGAGGAGAGAGCTGAGTAGGTTGCTGACCCAGAGAGGTGTTTCTGAGTGCAAATAGTCTGAGGAGGACATCATCATGTGGTAGTTGTTGTCTTCTTGTGTGTGTTGTTCAATGGCAAATGGATTACTAAAGAATTCTGTTCTCTTATATGGGCTTCTGATTGCTAAGATAAAACTAGGTTTTTGAAAAGCGAAAGGATTGAATAATCAAACTTTTGAGAGTCTCTTTTGGGTGGGGTTTTGGAGAGTTGTTCTTGTCAGGTGTGATGAAGTTATCTGGACCCAGCAAACAAGATTTTTAGAAGGCAAAAGTAGAAAGTCTCTTCCAGTATAAGTGGGTGCATATTTGAATTGCTTTTTTGGTGGCAAGCCCTCATTTTGGTCAGTGTCTAGTCATTCTGGAACAATTTAATTCAAACCCTTGCACTAAACAGAACAGGTTGAATGGCCAATAAGCTGGAAAATTGGAAGAAAATCTTGATGGGTTCAGCTGGTGCCTGGCATCAGAGCAGCCTGTCCATATGCTAAATGCTTCTGCAGCCAAGTGGGCCAGGAGTAGGAGTGTCCACATGTGAGGCAGAATTATAAAACTGGGGAGGAATAATCCGGTTCCCTGAACATCTCTATAGAAACAGCTAAAAGTTGGTGAAAGAAGCACAGCTAGTCAACCAACAGTCATTTTTGGGCACAGAAATAAAGTTATATGTCATGGACATAATTTTTTTTTGTGCTGAATACATTGTTTAGAAACCCATCAGGGGTTCAGAGGATGGAGTTGCCTTCTGTGCTGGTTACCTGTTGGGTGCTGGCTTAGCTGGAGGCAGTGACATGTTTTGATGGGTCTCCTCACTGATCCCTCCAGTGAATTTGTGCTGTGCTGGAGCTCTGCCAGAGCTGTGAACTACTTGATAATGGCTGATCAGATTTTTTTTTTTTTTTCTCTGAAATCACACTTATTTTAGTGGCAGTTTTGTTTTATTTCTGACTTACCAGGTGTTACTTTGGAATTACTGATTAAATGTAGGCTGTGAACAGTTGGCAAGACTTGCAATGCTTTCCTTTTATACAACCAGTATGTTATTTAAGCTGAGAGCTATGCTTTTGTATGAAAGAGGATGGTAGAAAGTGCACCACAGTTAAAGAATAGTTGGGAAGATTGCAAGAAATGGGGGCAGAATATTGTGAGATGAAGTGGCTTAATGATGCAGATGGAAAGGTGTTTTTTCAACCACTCTGCATAGACAAGAGTCTGCTCCAAGTGACTTGAATTTAAATTCAACTGGACCTTGAAAGCAAAACACCAGTTGTCAGAATGGTCCTGGGTTCTACTGTTAAAAGATCTGCCTTTTCCATTACCCAGTAATTCGATTCCTTCTCTCTTATGTATCCTAACTTATACATAGTACAATATAGATACATGTATCCTAACTTATACATAGTACATAGAACATACACTTGAAGTTTTATCTCCTACTTGTTTTGCTCAAAGTTTCTTCATGTCTGTCTTAAGCACGCAAGATGGGAACCACTAACAAATCCATGTGGAGAAGGGTGTCAATTTATTTTAAAAAAGCTGTTTCCTAGAAAGCCCTACGTTTGCAAGCATAATTACAGCTTCCTTCCTAGCACGTCTCATGCAAGCATGCACTGTCTTCATAAGAATTTCTGGTTGTATCATAATTCAAAAGAAATAGGATGCCAACTATCCATTAACTTGATTTTTTTATCTAAGCTACGGAGAGCCATTAATTGTAGCTCCAGAGCAACAGCTGATTTATGAGTTTAACTTCTATGCAAATATTAGTGATATTCAAGTCATTGGAGATGCCAAGTTTATTCTCTTGTGTTTCTAGATTTACCAGAGATGTTGGTTAGTATTCAAAAAAGCTTCAAGCAAAGGGCCAAAGAGACTGGAGAAATTCTCAGATGAACGAGCTGCTTACTTTAGATGCTATCACAAGGTAAGACATGGTCACATGGTTGTTTCTCGAACTTGCTTCTATGTACAATCCAGAAAAAGATCTGAAGTTGTTGTGTATTAATTGGCCCAAAAATTGGAACTTTTTCTACTATCAAGGTCCTAAACTCACTTACATGTTCCTTCATGCAGTAAAATAGAGGCGCAGAGTAAGTGTTCTATTTTCTGCTTTGTAGCAAATGTCTTGCTAAGCTAATGGGAAATGACTTTATTTTTAGAGAAGATTTCCTTTCTTCTCCTCAGGCCTTTAAAATCAGAGCTGAAACACTTTGCAATGACTACTACTCTTCATAATTACAGTAGCAAACATCTAAGGTAACATGTGAATCGCAAAAGCTGAAAGGTTCCCATTTCACTGGGATTTTACACCTGTGGGGTACAGTAGACAGCTGCAGATATGATGGACAACATGCATTTTTTTTCTGCAACGGTGATGTGAAAACCTTTGCTAAACTCACCAGTATTAAAAGAATGAAGTTTTTTCCTCTAATCACCTCTCTGGAGTTATGTGCACATTTCATATTCATCTGAGAATTTACATGTGTAATTCTCCTGGGCATGGAGATGAAAATAAGAAACCCTTTAATTTATAATCATTGTTGGCAAAAGCTTAATATATTAGAAGATTAGGAATTATGTGCATAAATTCCTAGGACTCGGCGAGCACGGCTGAGCTTGAGGCTGATCTGCCCTTACTCACTTTGACATATATTTAGGAGGAAATCTTGAGGGAATACTGAGTCTGAATTCAGACTTGTCTGTCTACGTGCCATGTAGTTTGTAATTCATTGGTCATAAAACCTGTGGCTATTTGTATTAAGTCATGCCCAGAAATAGTTCATTCAAATTTATATAAAGCAACTTTCAGAACTAATGAGAAGTGTGGGGTTTTTTTTCATTTGATGTGTGTGAGGGTTGCACAGTGTGTATGAGATAATATCCAGCTTTGTGTGAAATGTTGCATTTATATTAGTATGACTCTGTCAATTATTGATGCAAATCTGTATTTCTTCCACTGTATTAATGCAATATATCAGCAGCACACGCTGACTTGAAGTTCAGATTAGGCAATGGATATGAAATCCTTGAGGAATCTAGATGAGGTTGGATTTTTTCTCCTCTTTCAAGAAAATCTGTAGGTTAGCACTTAACTTGTCACGTGTGTAACTGAACAGCAGTTTCCTGCGTCTGGATCTGCAGACTAAAGTACCATAGAAAGTCCCACTGGCTTTGAGGGATTTTCAGCTTTAAGTCAAGCTTAGTCTATAATTAACAGTTCCTTAATGTTAAACTATTGCTTCTTCTATAAATTTAGTATCTGGATTTCTCTGGTATCTTATTTGACAGGAATAAACAGTGGTCAAACTCCACGATCGGTCACTTCTGGAGGAGTAAACCAAACCCGAATGCAGGTCACTTGAATGTAGTGTGTGCTCCTGAAAGCACTGGTTCCAGCTGGAGCAAGTGGATAGATTATATCTTAAGTCTCCATTTCAGGAACTGGAGAGTGGTGTCTTGGGGTCTGAGTCTTACCTTAAGTATACCCGAGATCAGTCTGAGCTTCTGTGAGTGTTTCTTTTTTTTTTTTGGTGTCTTGGACCTGCTGAGCTAGACTGCCAGCTCCAAGCTCTGAGCCCTTCCCCTAAACATCTCTCTGCTTCGGGCCCCAGGTGTGTAGACACAAATTACAGGATACAGTGCTGAGGTTTCTACCGGAAAGCCTGTAGTCCCCCTGGATAAAGTGGAGAGATCTCTCTTCCCAGCACTCTGCCAGCCTGGACACTGGGGATGAGCTGCCTACAGCGGGGTGCAGTCAGGCTGGATGACCAGGGAGTGATCTCACTGCCGTTTGTGGGAGCCACGTTGGGAGCATTGCCATCAGCATTTGTTCTCCACGTTTGTCACTCCTCCTTGCCACTCTGTAAATGAAGCTGGGCAAACCCAAAAGAGCAGTTTAAATGTGATTGCTCAGGACAGGAGGTTGTCACTTATGCATTGTTGCTGTTTGGCAGTGGGGCTCTGTTCTGTCCCTGTTTTTTCACTGTAATGGTAAATGAGGCTGTCTTCTAGTTCTAGAGTCATAAGCTGTGCAAGTTGATGGGTTCTGTTTATTTTTAATGAACTTTACTGAAAGGAAGCTAATGAACATTAAATAGCATTTTCTGGCTAAATTATGTTAACTTACAAAGAGCACAGGTGGATAAAAATGATTTTCTTTTTTATAAAAGCTTTGTACACGTGTGAAATTCTAAGGTAGTGAATGATGCAGCTTCTAACAGTATTAAATATGAGGTGTTGATAAAGGAAAACATGTCACTGCTGCTCTATACTGCTATATAGTTGAACTGGTTCTTATAAAAAGCCTAGCTGATTATTAATAAAGCCAAAAAAACCAATTTAATATGGCAGAGTCTTCAACTAGCACAACTTGCCACCTGGTTTTGATGTATAATATTAGCGGGACTTTGGCACTCAAGACATCAATCCAGCGGTCTAGGACAGTCATTGCTGGTGTCTTGATGTACATTGGGTCAGCAAGAGCAGTGGTTGTAATAACAGCTTGTTGGTGCAGAGAGGCTTTTCTGTGACTATTCTAATTCTGTCACTCCGGGGCAGAAAGCTGCTTCTCGCTGCCTCTGACAATAAAGTTAATCCTACAAATGAGAAGCCCAGTGAGTCCTGTTAATGTGTCAGGTGTCACCGTGTCAAAAGCTTGTGCTAACGAATCTAAGGGCAAACGCAGTTCAGCCTGATAGATGACACTGTAAGAGGAAAACCTCACTTATGGATTACCAATGTTTCAGAAATATGGTCCTTAACTTCCTACCTGGGTTCTGAAGTGATTCTCAAATGCTGTTGAAAGCAGCATCAAATCTAGAAAACTGAGGAGCCCCCGCTCACCCCATCAATCTCAGGAAAGGTTTAATCCATCATAATACCGTAAAGGGTAGAAAAAGAAAAATGATGAATGGAGCTAATTTTTCAATAGCACCTGCCTCCTTCACTGAAGTGTTAAATTGTTTCATTTTGTTGCTGCCTTTTTTTTTTTTTTTTTTTTTTCCCTGTGATGAATTAAAGTGCAAACGTTTCTTCAATTTATTGGTGGAAAGAGTCTGTCCAGAGCATTTGTTCTGATGGCACCATGGTGGTACCAGTCACTGAAGCTGGGCTGCTGTGGTCTGAGACCGTACAACATCTCCTTGGCACCTTTATCTAGTCAGAGTCTCTCCTCCATCCCCCTGAGCTCTGGTCACAAGCAATGTTTCTGGGACGTCTCAATCTGTTTCTGTCATATTGGGGGGGTCCAATTTGTTTGCATTTGAATGCGTGATGTATGTGTCCTCTCCTGCAGCCCTGCACCAGGGGCTGGATTTTGACATCCTTGCCGCTCAAAGTTTAAAACAACAAAGGAAATAAGTACTTTTTTGTTTGTATAATATTGACCTTTAAATTCTTTCTAATCTTGTTCTATTTTTTTTTAAACGTGGAAAGGTTAAAGTGTCCTAAAATACAGGTCATCGGAGAATAGTCATCTGTAGCTTATGAAGTGAACTGGAAATCTGCATACACAAAGCAAATTGCCCACTTAATTCATTTCGTCCCACAAGGGAGAGAAAATAATTAGGATCCAGGCTACAAAATCTAGGCGGAGAGTTGCCTTTCAGGTAGCTGTCTAGTTTTCACTTGGTAAATGTAAATAATCAACCACAAATTACCATATGCTTTAACAAAACAACGTTGGAGAAATGAAAAAATTCTTGTTTCTCCAAGTGACTTTTGACTTTGCAGTGTGCCAGAAGAATCCTTAATATTCCAATACAAAACCAACTAATTGCATGGTGCTGTCAGGAATACACTGATTCCTCGAGGGGATCTAAGTTTTAATCCGATTGTATTAATCTTGCCTTGAAACAGCAGAAGTAATTTAAACAGTCTTTCTGTCTAGTTATGGAATAATCCATTTGGAAAATTGGATTGTGTAATTTGTAATTGTTTTCCAGGCTTGCTAATGCAAAACTGTATTGGTAGCAAATTAAATGTTTAAAGTATGACCACTGTGATAATAACTGACTGTTAAACATTTATTTTAATGAATACTATCACTTACTATGAATGAAATGTCTAGATTGAGGCTTTAAAAGAATTAAAGTAACTTGTCAGGATATTTTGGTGTCTTCACTATAACACCATGCAGCAAGGCTCACAGCAAGCCCATGGGGCAGGTACGTGTCCTTCCATATGGAAGGACATCCCTTGTGCTTGGCTCTGCTGATCCTGTGAGCGAAGGAGCAGCCCCTGAGAGGGATGGTCAAGATTGAACCTCTAAATCTGGTAGTTGTTCCTGGCTTTAGTTTCTTTGAAAAAGCCAGCGCTGGACTGCAGTGGCGTCACGGCCAGTGTGTGCCATTCTGTATGTGAGCAAGTGAAAACCAGCAGCTGATGATTTCTCCCACTGAAGGAAAGGAGATATAGGCATAGCTGTAATTTTTTTAAAACATACATATATATATACAAAACCTGTATACAATTTTAGTATGTTATGTATACTTAGGACAACAGACAAGTATAGGCAAATCTTATAAGCAGGACTGGGCTGAAATTGCAGCAGCATTTTCTATTAAATGTTCCCCTGACACGTCCTGGAAGTGTTCTACCTGTACTCATCATGGGACGAGTCTTCAGGAAGCCAAGACAGAAGCATAAACTCCTTAATTAAGATTAAAACACAAGATACTTAAAACCATTGAATGTGGCAGTTGTGTAGACAGTAAATATACTCCCTTTTGTTGTGTTCTGAAAGGCTACCCATATTTGAGAATTATGTACTAATTCAAGCAATTGTTTGAATGCTAAAGATCATTTTTAGTAAACTGTGTGCTTAGCATGTTTTTGGAGGGAATGGGAGAGATGGAAGAACTTTTGCCATAGTGTATCTGGTCAGGATGAAGCTCTGTCTGCTTGTACTGTTGATTGGGAAATGAATGATTAATCCCTGTTCCTCGTTCAGAACTCTCTTACCACACAGCTCTGCAAGTATTTTAGTTTTTAAACTAATGAAATACATTTCAATTATATGGATCGTCTTCTTAACATAAAGAAGGCTTGAAAGTAAAGGGCAGGGGAGAAGTGTGCAAAGGGAGATCTTTAACCCCTAACAAAATATCATTCTTTTTGTGATTTCTCTTTTAATACTGTCTTAGGTCTGGTATTTGTGGTTTACCCACCTTTTAGAATTAAGTTTATAAATGTACATTACTTATTAATCTCAGATAAATAAAATATACATGAATTAAACTAACCATGGAAACACTGTTTTGCAAGAGCCTGGCAGGAGGAGAGTTATTTAAAAATGAGAAAAAAAAAAAAAAAAAAAAAGAAAACTTCAGCCTCAAATATTTGCAGGTGTTTGGTGTCTGCTCCTGACTCCTTTCCAAAAGCGTGGTAGAGGGGGGGTGTTAGCAGCCTGCCACTTCTTCAGTAAGAACTCGCTGCGTATGTGCCAGACAATTTGAACCATCTGTTGCATAAGGGTGAGCAACAGGAAGGCTATTTAGGCACCTGGGATAATGATGGCATTTTGAAGCACCTTGCCAGGTGACACAGCAGGTCAAATAGCAAGTGATCTTTAGACAGCTTCTCCCTCGGGATTGCAGGTGCACTATTGAGCCTTGGCAGCCAGGAGTAGCTTCTTGGCTAAAACTGGATCTCGCCAGAAGGGGCTATTGCCACATTGGAATACCTTGGAACCTCTGAAAGGTGAAGGCAGCTTCAGGGGCTCAGACCCAAAAGGGAAAAGACGTCAGCTGCTTATTGAGTATATTGACTTGATCTCTAGAGGTCACTTCCAACCCCTACTGTTCTATGGTTCTGTGATTTTTTTTTTTTATTTTATTTTTTTTTGCCAGACATAAAAAATTAGGTGCCACAAGCGGTATCCAGGCCAGAAGGCATGCATGAGCTGAAAGACTGAATTCAAGTGACTCTTCTGCATGCTGTCACTTGTGCCACTGACTTCAGAAAGAGTTCCAGAGTGCCAGATTTTGTCCATCTGTTATTCTCCCTGTGTCTGCTAGATCTGGTACTGGAGAAAAACTTACTCTGAAACCAGCTGAGAAGAGACTGGAGTGTGTGGATTTTACTGTAGACATTTGGACCTGGGTCAGAGGTCAGAACTGGGGGTACCTGTCTGTCAACCGTCAAAGGGAGATGCTTAGATATCAGCTTGTGCAGCTCAACAAAAGCAAATGCCATCAGGAAATCTTCAGATGCTGTGAAGACTTTCAGACTGTGCTCTGTGAAATGCCATTATACAACAGCTCTTGAGCAGTCAATGCAGCACAAAATAACCCAGGAGCTGCCAAATATTGTAGCTAGCATTTCTCCAAATGTAAATACCCTTTTTCTCCCCCCGTTTCAGAGCTAAAACACGAGTTACAAAGGATTTGATGATCATTAAAATTAATGACACAATACTATTGATTTCAATATTTTTTCAATATTTTTCACCCAAAGGGTGAAAAAAAGGGTTTCACCCAAAGGGGGAAATCGCCTGCCATTTTATTTGACCAGGCTGTGAGCCAAGGCTCTTGGAGTGTGTTTTTGGTACGTGGCTGCTGTGCTTTGCAGTGCAGGCAGTCTGCATTCACACAGGTACTGTGATTTAACCCCAGCTGGCAATGAGGGACCGCACAGTCACTCACTCACTGGGATGGGGGCGAGAATTCAAAGAGTAAAAGTGAGAAAAAACTCATGGCAGCAGAGCCTTCTGAGTTTTCTCTTAGAGAGGTGAATTAACTGTTGATTGATACTCCAGAAAAGCAAAAGAGACCACTGTGAATACTGTGAAGGCAACCGGTAAGAGATAAATAATGTCTTAGATAATCTGTATTGTCTTCCTTATAACACAGTATGCTTAGATGGAGTATAGTAATAAAAAGCAAATGTAGGAGAAGGCATATTGAAATGAAAACAAATTTTTCTGTTCAGAAGGATGAACTTTGGGATCTCAAGCATGAGCTGATTCTTGTAAAATCTCTATTGGAATATATTATTCTGCATTAGAGATTAAAAAGAAGTACTTTACTGCAGTAACTAACTGGATTTTGAGAGGAATTTATGATAAGAAGGAAAAAACTATTGCTATTTTCAGCTCCAAAACAAGGATACCATTATATTCATGCTTTTTCTTAGTATTTAGTTGTTTCTAAAGAGGAATGTGGGAGTTGTGAGTTATGCTGTCATGAGGTCAAGTGACCCAGCCACCATACTTCTGGACACCTTGAGTTTTGCACAACTCCTTAACAGTCCACTGAAGTGACTATATCATAAAGTCTCTGTCCTCCCTTGGGGGGGAGCAGAAGTGAGATTACCGTGCTGGGCCATAGGATGGAGGAGGAGCTCCTATGCAGCTTTTCGTGAAACTTTTCTTGACTGGGAGACCTAAAGAAAGAAAATTCTTGGTTGCAAGGCATGTCTGTGGCTTCTCTCCTACTCTGTGCTGGGTAGATCTTGTTGGAATGACTAACTGCTTCTGATGTGAAGCCCTAGACGTGAGGGAGACCATAGGTACTCTGAGATATTAGCAGGAGCAAATCTCAGTCCCCATGGCTGGGTTCAGACATGATGCAGTCCTAGACCTGCAATGTGGATGTGACATAAAAGCAACAGTGTGCAAGGCTGGAAGCCTTTGGGTGGGTAGGGCTGAGCTGGAAATTGGAGTGGGCGGACTGGAAAGTACAGGATGCCTCTAGCAGTAGAGAAATGAGAGGAAATGGGTGATGGATACTCTGTGCCAGGGATACAGATACTGCAGGAGCTCATGTCGGGAGATTGGGCAGTATTAGCAGCCCTAATGAGAATAAAACATGAGAACTTGGGAAGTAAAGTGTAGTCTTAGGGATGCTAGGAGTGGTGAAGGTAAGATGTACAAGGCTGGAGTCATAATAAAAGAAGCGGTGGTCAGAAGCGTCTCTCCTTTAGTGTAGACAGACAAAGCAAATGTTTTAATCTTGTCTTTCTCACATTCCCAACAGTGTTATGAACATCTGCTCCCATCTGGCCTGGAGGGGCATGACTCAGTCTGAACACAGGGTCATTAGTGATACTGTTTGGGTTGGTTGGTTGTTTTTTCTTTCCCAGCCCTGTGCAGTAGCTGGCAGCCTCCCACATGGGCAAGTGTCCTTTGCCTCCCTCGCTAGGGCGTAGGGTGCCTCCCTGCCAGGGGCTGAGGCATCTCATGCTGCCCATCACCAGGGGCTGATGGGGGATATGGGCAGCAGCCGACTAGTTGGAACTTCTGGGCCTCCTAAAAGCTAAAAGTGCTACTGAAAGTGCTTCTGGCTCCTGAGCCAGCATGGAGAGGCAGCGTGTGGTTCCCTGCCTGGTACGAACCTTTGATGATCTTGCTGAGCCCTGTCACAGCATCCTCAAGATTCATCATGCTGGGGACAATTGCTGGGGTATCCAACAGTAAGAGTGTGATATGCCTGATTTTAAGAAATGAGCTTTCCATTAAGACAAATCCTAGATAGCTAAATGATTCATTACCAAAATATATGGCTACGTTCTGCTTCTGCTAACTTTTGTACTTGTAGGTACAAAACTTCATTAGCATGTTCACTTGCAGAAAATGTGAATTTGCTCAGTATAAATGTCAGGGTAGTTGCTGTCCTGAATGAATAAAGTTGAGCTCTTTTTTTTTCTCTTGCATTTGAATCCTTTCTTGGCATATGAGAAAAATATATGAGAGTTGAATTTGGCAGCTGGCAATTTGTGCTTGACCTGTCATGTGCTGAGCCTGATGGGAAGAGGTTATGACAGATTTGTCATATTTAACATTGAGTTTGTTGGTGTCCTGTTAGCACTGGGGGATGTTCTTCTACCACAGGATTTCCTGGAAGAGTAAAAAATGCTCATGCAAAACTAAGCACAATTAGGAAGTCTCGGTTTTGACACTTCTCAAAATCTTGAACCTGGAGGCTATAAAAACCTGAGTTATAAATTTGGCAGGTGTCAGGTTTGGTGTGTTCCCCATGGGATGTTCCTTCCATTATTCCTTATGCTACTACCCATACAGCGAGTTTCTGGACATTGGATGTGTTGCTTATTTTTATTTTGGGGAGACTGCCCACCAACTGCTCTTTGTTCCTTCTGTTCACAGCAAGATTACCTTTTCAGGGGTCTTACTTGAAAATGTGGTTTTGGCTGTCTCTGCTCCCCTGCTAGAAGAGAATGGGCAATAAAGTGACTCTAAAAAGAAAGTGACTTGGGATGAATGGCCAGAGAGATCCAGTGGGTGCGCTGGTGACCCCGAGATGCTCCAGAGCAGCAGTTTCTGTTGCTGGACCCAACGAGACTGTCTTTTTACTTCCTGAGTCTTATCTATAAGACAATTACTGCGTTTCTTTGTTTACATTTGACATAGTTTGATATGAGACTATTCCTCAGGACTAATGAGACCAAAGTAGTGAAGTTGTTAGGTTGTACAGCTTTGGGAACATTTCTGTTAAACTCCCCTTCTTTCTCTCTCTCTCCAACCCCTACCATGTAAAAGAATCAGTGAAATGTGTTCTGATAATGAATATTTAAACATAACTTCCTGATTTCCTGTCTGGATGTTAACCTTTGTATTAAAAGGAACTTAAATAATGAAAAATTCCTCCTCAGTCAAATTTAGGAGTGCTCCTTACGGTTGTGAGGGTGAAAAGTGGATGTTAGAAATATGAAGCAACTGTGGTATGTATTTACTAAAGCAGTATACAAAGTAACAGATACATGTTTATTTTTTTTGGCGTCAAAGCTATTTTTCCAATTAGTTTTTGGCAACCAAGCAACAGAAATCTGTGTTTACAAGTCCATGAATCTTTAAAGCTAAAAAGCTTTCTAATAGCTAAAACTGTGATTTTTTTTTTTTTTTTTTTTTTAAAGTGGACTATTCTAACAAATCCTCAATTTTCCATCCAAAAATAATTGAGAGAGCAGCTTTTCACCATTCTTACAGCTTTGTCCTCCACGATGAAGCTGTACTGGAACTGGACTTGCTCCTCTAAACGGGTAAATCCTCTAGATTTCTATCTTCACTACATACTTCTGTTTGCTTCTGCTACATCAGGTTGGTCTTTCTCATGTCCTTCACGTAAATGTTTCTCAAACTGGAGTGAGCTTTGATTCTGCCTGCCTCTTGGCTAAAAACCTGTTCAGATGGTGTTGCACCAAAACTCATGCACAGACAAGAGAGAACTGGAGGATGTGGCTGATTCATCGTCCAGGGTCATCAAGTTGATTGTCTAAGGTGATTCATGTCAGGGCTGCATTTCTTTAAGAGCAGTCCTAGGCGTGTTCATGCTCTCTCTCCTTTTCTCTGTCTTTTGCAACATGATAGAATTCTTTTCTCTCCTTCTCCAGTCAATAATGGATATATATCTTTTCTAGCTCCTAATTTAAACTCCAAATTCTGCTTTTCCAGGTCACAGAACTCAATAATGTGAAGAATATTTTACGAATGCCAAAAAGCACAAAGAAGCACGCTGTTGGGATTTATTTTAATGATGATACCTCCAAAACCTTTGCTTGTGAGTCAGGTGAGCAAAATGGCAACGCACATTAGAAAGCGTAAGAGCATTAATTGTGAAATTGTAAATGTATTATACCTACACACAGATTTTCTGGGCATTTATACAGAACTTGAGGCAGATGAGTGGTGCAAGGTGCTGCAGATGGAGTGCCTTGGAACGCGAATTAATGACATTAGCCTTGGAGAGCCTGACTTGTTGGCATCTGGAGTAGAGAGGGAGCAGAGTGGTAGGTACATAAATGTTGACCTTTTAAATCTTTAATTGCATTATTTTAAAGTCTTTTGGACTGTGCATATGAGTATCAGAAATAAGTTGCTGCAAAATTCTTTTTTCCAAGCCCTCCTCCCTGTTTTGGGGGGGAGAGCTTT
Organism: Numenius arquata; assembly: GCF_964106895.1. NCBI lineage: Eukaryota > Metazoa > Chordata > Aves > Charadriiformes > Scolopacidae > Numenius > Numenius arquata. Next base: position 7,224,541 of record NC_133587.1, on the reverse strand, counting down.
GTTTGTGTGGGGTTTGGTTTTTTTTTTTGGGGGGGGGGGGGTGGGATGGGGGGGGGGGTTGTAATTGCTACAAGAGATAGTAAGTAAGGTAACTAGAATTATTTTGGAATAGCACTTTTCTTTCTCAGGTTAGTTGCTCTTGGAGATGGGGACTTTCTTTTGTTGTGTGTTTTCTTGTATGAAGTCTGTACAACAGTTTCAGTCTGTGTCTGAGGCTCTTTGGCAGCATCGTAAAGCAAATAATAAATGATAGTCATTGCATGCAAAACCTGAGCCCATGGCTACTTCGCTTTCCTAAGCAAATTAGCTAATTACATCACAATTGCATTTGTGCATGTATTTATTCATGCACACAATTTTGTTAATTGTTTGCAAATATCAGGATTACGTTGGTGCAGTTCTCTTCAGTATCTGAATGCACACACAAATGTTTGACGCCCTTTCGAGTGCATCATTCTGACTGCCCAAAATAATGGAGTTTATTGAATTACTGGAAGGAATTGAGTTTTTGTTTTTGAATTAATTGTTCTAAGTGGAAATTAGATCTTGTAGTAGAGGTGGAAAATAGGAAATTCCTTTAATGACTTGCACATTTAATGAGCAGGGATTTTAGACTAACCTTTTGTTTTTCTCCCAGAGAGATTCAATGTGTATTTGATGCCATCCCCTAATTTAGATGTGCATGGGGAATGTACCTTGCAGATAACATTTGAGAATATCTGTCTTTGGGACATTCAGAATCCCAGAGTAAAACTCATCTCTTGGCCATTAAGTGCCCTCCGACGCTACGGGCGGGACCCATCTTGGTTCACGTTTGAAGCAGGGAGGTAGGTGTGTGTTTGCTGTATTGCCTTGCTTTTCTCGGTGGTGCTCTGGACCACTTCCAAAGGTTGTTGAAGGAGATGAGAACTGATCTTCAAACAGAGGCTAGTCTGTACCCTCTGCTAAAAAAAACCAAAACAAACAAACAAACAAAAAAACAACCCCCCCAAAACCCCCAAACAAATAAAAAGCCTCTTAATCCCAGGTTGCGGCTTGAATAGAAGCAGCTGCCAAATTAAAGTGCCTGAGGATGGGGATGGGAGAGCTGAGGTGTCCCAGGGGATTGCAGGGTGGAGGCTGACAGCATTGTATATTGCTGTATAGGGTTGTTCTTAAATAAGCTATATACGAGCCAGAGAACTGGATGGACAGATCTGGGAAGAAGGGGTGAACATCATTCCAGAATTTGCACAATGTGGACACAGAATGATGGGTTCTGTACTAGAAGTGGAGTTTGAAGTTGAGAGCAGTGCATGCCAAGTTGTTTCCCAAAAGCAAACTAAAGCAATGGAGAAGAGACTCCTGTTTTCCATTGATTATATTTCTGTTTTCCATCTATTTGACAGATGGATTTATAAGAAATTTGAATGCAATTGCTTGGTTAAGAGATGTTGTTCTGTATTGCTTCCTGCAATTGCTTTCTTAATAAGCTGGTCTTTGTTTGGCTGAAGTTAGCACACTTTTTTATTGAACTAAACTATCAAATCCATTCTAAGGGATATGGATGCATTATTTTAGATAAGCACATTAAAGAATTACAATAGTAAAACAGGAACAGATCATACAATTAACTTATCTGGAAAGAGAAGAGGTATTTAAATGTCCATCCTCCATATTATTGCAGAATTTAGTCTTCTCAAGGGGGGAAGGATAGATTTTTATTTAGCTGATCATGCATTAGCCATGATAAGACAATGTAGGGGATGCCAAGGATATGTATTTACTGTTTCCAGTGGAAAACAAACTCTGCAAAACTCATTACAGGCAGTGTTAAAAGTCTGAAAGAGGAAGACAAACTAATCCTACCTGGCACAGATTCTAGATAGGGTCTAAATATTAAAAAACTGGGGTTTGCGCATGAACTCTCTCGAGCTTAAGCACTTATGATAGATCAGTGGTACTTAGCTGAGTCCCCATTTCGTGAGAACAATACAAATACGGACTAAAATGGTAAGACTGGACCAGAGCTGGTAAGACCCATATGCAAAGACTTTTCCATATTTCAACAACCTTTGTTTTCTTACTGTTTGTGCAATGGCACCTCTAGACCAGCATGGTGAAGTCTCGTTTGTTCATGGTGATCTGTAAACCTAAATCTCACTCTTAGATCCAATCTGTTCTTGCTTTGGCAGGATGTGTGACACAGGAGAAGGACTATTCATATTTCAGACCAGAGATGGGGAAGCAATCTATCAGAAGGTTCACTCGGCTGCTTTGGCCATAGCAGAACAACATGAGCGCTTGTTGCAGAGTGTGAAAAATTCAATGGTACGGCTGCTTATTATGCTTGTTATTTCACACGGGGCAACAATGAACAATATGTTTCTTCAATATGTTTTTTTAAAGTTTTGATTCACAACTAGCAAGCAGTCTTATTATTGCTCTTATTAAATTCTGCTTGATTTTAATATTTAGGGCAGTATATATAACTGGGGTTCCTTTCCAAGTATCAAAACGGAAACTTACAGTCCTTGATTTTTGTGTTTGCAAAGCTATCAATAAGTGTGAATTAATACAGAGATGATAAGCTCCTGTCAGTGCACATTCTCAGTAAGTTCCTTTGATTAATCAGCATCATGAGCTTGTTTGGAAGCATTTCTCATCAATCTATTTGCAAAATGTTGTGGCTTGTGCTCAGTTTTCCATTTGCTAATTGATGTCTACACTCCAAGGATGATTTGGAAAGAGTCATATGGTTCAGATTAAACTATGGGGGAGGACGAGATGTTTGTCTGATCTCTCAGTGGATGTCTATTTTCCACAAGTGCTTTTTATGTCTAAAACATATTTTATGATGCATGTGACTGGTAGGAAATATAGAAGTGTAAGATGCAAAACTAGCATAAAGATTGAGACCAGAGAGTGTGGCATCTCCAAAAGCATTATGTCTAAGAAAGGCAGGCAGATTTATGGCACTTGCACCGAACGTGTTTCAGGATCTTATTAACTTCAGTTTGGATTTTTTTTTTGTGTGTGTCATGAAACCTGTGGAGTGAAAAGGAATATTCTGTTTATCCCAGATCTTAATTGGTCTCTACACCCCAAGACTCACAGGTTGACTTTGACAGCAAAATTAGTATCCTGAAGATAACAGGCTTTCTGGAATGTATAAAATACCCAGAATGGCCAACTGTGGAAGAGCCTGGCTATAGAAACTATCTCTATTCCAGACAATTGGTTTATGTAATCTGCAGGAAGACTTATGTCTTTCTCTTACTGTAAGCATAAGCACTGCTGTTATCCCCATCCCTGCCTAATCCTTTCGGTAGTTCTACCAACATCTTGGTTTCAGGGATATGTTGTAGTGAGGAGTTATCCCAGTATTAACTGGATGACCCAGCTGGGATGAAACAGAAAATGCCATTACTAATTGTGGAAACTTAAGAAAAGCTGAGAGTGGATGTTGAGGGGATGGGAAAGAGATCAATTCTCTTAAGTACTTGTATTTCTTTTGTTCTTCCACTTTCTTGGACTTGAGACAGAATGGAAGCCAAATACAGGATAAGAAAGTTATTTCTCTTAATAACAGTCTCATGAGGAGCAGCAAATGAGGAGAGGAGGAGCAATAGGAGACTCTTTCCAAGTATCCCGACCAGTCCTGTGAACTGGCTAACTGATAGCTTCAGCCGAGCACGCGGACAAATGGGTAATTCTGTCATTTGCAGAGTAGGTGGGATAAATGAAACAGGAAAGTGAGGAAAATTCAAGTCTGTTTCTAGGTGATGTACGTCATGCGATGTCTTTACTTTGTCTTTACTTTCAACAGGAAAGAGACTAGTTAGTGTTAAATATATTATATGTTTATATATTTCACACCATATATAGTGTGACATACCACTTTTCAGTTGATGCTACTCTGTTAACTTCTGGCTGGTATCATTTCAATGTGGTCACTTCTGTAAAGCCCGTGGGAGAGCGCTGTGTCTGTGAGGATGAACTAATAACTTGGAGCCTTTCTTGTGACAGCCTCTGCCCTGTGTCCATTCAGACCACATGCTTTTCCCAGCGCTTCCAGGTTCACTAGGAAGAGCTCGACACTTTGCTTGCTTTCTTTCAAAAACGTTAGAACTAGCAGGTGAACTGCAGCCAGCTGCACTGGTATTTTTCCCTTTTCTGGTAAAATATCATCTAGCACCATCTTTACTGGTTTTGACTTTTGTTTAAAAGTAAAAAACTTTATAGTTCTAGTTAGCAAAGGGAGTTTTTGTTTAAAAAATATCCAGAATTATCTAAGTTGAGACAGATGGGTAGATGATACAAGTACTGAACAGTAACTAAATTAAGCAGATTAAAATTAAGCTAGGCTAAGGCAGCATAACTAGCTATCATTTGTAGCCCACCAGGATCAGAAGCGATTAAGTAACCTGTTGAGAGCACAACTTCATTTTCAAAAAACAGGGATAAGTTCCATAGCGATAGTGAATAGGCTTACAGGCAATTTCATATTTGGTGGTTTTACATTTATGTAATAGCATCTTTAATAGATGATGTTTGAGGCTCTGCTGTAAAATTTCTGTCTTACAAGTGCCAATAGACTCGGCAGATGCACAGTTGCTATAGATTTCAATAGAGAGCAGCTGCACAACCTCTAAAAGCTTTTTCATGAACACTGTGTCCAACCATAGCCCCTAAATCTAATTTTATAGACCATAGAGTGCTGAGTGGAGGTTAAGAACATATTCCTGGCAAACTGAAAGTCTTGTAATTTAGTAATGGAATATAATTGTTTCAGATGAGTCCATTTACCCCTGAATACAAGTTTCCCAAGTCAGTCACAGAAATGTCTGGTTTCGAAACAGTAAGAGTTGGTGGCTTCTCTTGGGTTTAAGGACAGTAAGAATTAGAAGTTTAGGCAGAGGATTGTGATATCAGTGTAGAACTCAAGTGGCTTATATTGCTGATTACAAAATATTTGTAAAGTACATCTTTGTTCAGATTGATTGATTCCCCTGCATTTTTCTTCTGCTTTTGAACACTTCAACATTGAGTTCATTTTCGATGCTTGAACTTCATGCTCAGCTATGTTGTTTCTATCTCCAAGAATTATTTACCCTATGTCAATTTTTTTATTAGTAAAGCTTGAGCTATCATTTATAGAAAGGGTAAATAAAAGTAGAAAGTAGGAGATACTGATGGTGAGAAATTAAGTCTACACTAAATGTCTTCTGTTTGCTCCTGTAATCCTGACTGCTGCTGCATTGGTGATGTGATTATCAAAGACTGAGTTGAAGATGGTACTAAGCTATCTGAGGACTCCTGCAGCCTGTGCAAAATAAAAAAAAAAAAAAAAAAAAAAAAAAAGAGTCGAATGTCCCATGCTGATAGAGTGAAATAAAGCTGCCAAGTCCTGTTGAGAATGTGGGCTATAATGTGTCTGTCACCTCCCTAGCAGTCGCTCTCTTTATATTACAGTATGTTGGTTCTGTTTGTGACTATAACTGGCTCTGGCTTTTGAAATGCATGTGGAAAATTGATGCGATGGTGGTTCCTCAGCTGGGAACCTCACCCTGATGCTTTCTGCTAATGTGCTGTTGCTTTCTGGCGAGGTCTGAGCATATGCTGACCAGAGTCTGTGACACTTTCATGAGTGGGTTTCATTTATTCTCCTTCTCAGTGAATTCAAAGATCTCTCCCTTTTTAAAGGGAAGAAGAAGCTGGCTTTGCTTAGCGATGCATGAAGCCTTTCTGGTCATTTGGTAACTCATCTCATCCAGCTGTTTCTTTCCTTTCGCTTTTGCTTTGCCAGACAATGGAAAGAAAATATCTATTCAAGTTATATTTTCATAAGTATTTGGTTGCCATGAAAACTGAAAGGAGCAGTGCTGTGACTTGACTGCTGTCATTTATGCCTGCTTTCAGTTCAGGTTGCTTTAAAAAAGACATTACAACTTGACATCTCACTAAAGTAATAACAGTGAACTTCCCAGTTTTGGCAGCTAAAGCTCAGTGCTTCATAGAAAGATATTATCAGCCCGTTTACGGACAGCCTTCTCTGCCTCTTCTTCCCCTCTCAGCAGCTCAAGTGTGCATTTTGCACTTGATCCATCTGATGTGCGAGTGCATCTGTCCAGGCTGGAGCCTGCTATTATCTCTCGCCATTTCCACAGAGATTCATAATTTAGAGTGGAAATGGTGCTCACTAACTTTTGAAATAAGAGAATATTGAGTATTAGTGTAAGATGGATAGTTTTCAGAATGGCAGCAATATTAGTGCCCTTTGAGTTCTGAAGTTTTCTTACTAGTTTACCTTTCTGTAGTTTTGCTGTAATGAATTTAGCAAATGTTTCTGAAGCAATTACCATTTAAATTGATTTTTGATTGATTATGTGAATTTGCTTCACTAGGAAGAAAATCCCCTCAAAACCACAGTGAGTGCAGTCCTCTGCAGTTGGGGATCCCAAGATGAAGGTTTACCTATTGCAAGTTGTTCTGCAAAATCTTTGAAAATTGCATTGTCCAGCCTGAGGAAGCCAACCAAACCTAACAAATCTTAAATCATCTTTCTTTTCTTTCCTTTTGGAGCTGTGTTCACAGCTGGTTTGAGAGAATGTTGTTGTGCGGGTGTTTTGGGTGGTTGGTTTTGTTTTGTTTGGGTTTTGGGATTTGTTTTGGGTTTTTTTAGCAGACAGTGGTTTTGCCTCTAATGCAAATTTTGCTGATGGTGGGATCCTAGAAAGAAAATACTTACCTTCTCCATGATTCCCCAGGACTTCTGGGAGCCAACTGCACCCTGTGTTTGACCCAGAGCTGTGCATTAGCCCAGCAAACTGCCTTCATGTAGCTCTGTACATCTCTCGTCAGGGTGGCAAGAGGTGGCACAGCGGCTCCCCAGCTGCCCTCGGCACTGGCTGCAACGGCTCTGAGTGCTGCTTCTCCATCCCCTTCCTCTGCAGGTCTCTTGTAGCCACCAGAGCTGCAGGGTCATCCCTCACCACTTTTCACATCTTTGCTGCTTCTTTAAGCGTGACTTGACATAACTTGATCCCTGCTACGTGTGCAGGGAGCGGTGTTTGAACCGCTCTGGGGATCCTGATCTCCTTTCAGGTCTCAGCATTCTCCATCTCCCTTGGGCAGAAGAGAGTGAAAGGCTATGGATTAGGTGCCCTCCAGTTAACAGTTTATTTGTTCTATTAATGACATGTGGAGCCGCGTGTCCCGCCTGGCTCTCTGCTCGCAGCCTTTGCTCATGCGTGTTCCAGCATATTAATTCTGACTGGATTTGACCTGCTTACAGGGCTGGGTGCTTCCGCAGCATAAAGCCAGGTCATTATCAAGTTATTCCTACTCTTTCTGTTGCCACAGAGATACAGCAGGTTAATTGTGAGAATGAAATCAATCATCATTAAAGCTGCCTTTGCTCGCAGTCCGAGGTGTTTTGATGAAACGTTGTGTATTCAGGATATAACATACTAATTCTTATCTCCAGCTGTGGGTTTTTAAATTTTTTTCCCCCTGCTGATTGAGTTCAGGAGGGGCACTCCTTCTGGCCCTTTTTTGTGTCTTTATCTAATATCTTTCTAGCTGTGTCCCTTTTTTCTCCCAAGATAGCCAGTTCAGATTTTGCACTCCCCCTAACAGCCAAACTGTTGCTCAGACTGCCTTAGTTTGCTGTCCACCTCACCAATAAATGAAGCCACCAAAAAAAGTATCTCCAGCCAGGAAACGCCATCCTTGCAATGCTCTGCTAATTTTCATCCCCAGTAAAAGATCCATCATTGTTTTTTTCCATGGTGCTGAGATGTGTGTGGTGACACTGCTAAGGGTGTTCGGGCTTTAATGAAGGAGCTGTAATAAATACGCTGTAGGATGTAGGTGGAACCTTGCATGGTGTGGTGATTCACAGCCAGCTGATGTGGAGGTGGGTGTTTTAAGAGCAGGAGTTGATCCGGGTTTGGTTTTACCTTCACGTCACAGGCACCGTGTGCTCTGTACAGAGAGGAGGCTGAAGGTAGATGGCACCTCTAAATAACGTGGAAATGGGTCTGTTGGATACAGCTAGCCCTCGCTTTTCTGTCCTTGCTTTGCCTGTTTGGTTTTGCTCCAAAATATTCTGATCTTCTTCTAAAAGGTTCTTTCACCGCAGGTTTTGTGAAACTAAAATGTAAAGGCTTACTTTTCTGTGAAAGCTATCTTTATAAATCAGAAAAGTCAAGTGCAGTCTCGGTATGTTTGAACTGATGTTTTCCTGAGCTTTGGGAGGAGAATTTTAGCTGTACTGTGAAGCTTATGATAAAATCCAATTATTTTTATCAGCTTGCACATATATCTTATTAAATTCATGGGGAAAAAAAATGCCTTAAGGTAGTCAGTTCTCATGTATTTTTGCGGTAAGTATGGTGTAACTAACAAGGGGCTGTGATAATGTCAGAAAATGTAGCTGAAGGCCCTGTGTGGAGGGGGCAGTGTGAGACGGGGCTTCTGGCAATGCACTGCAGCCCACGTGCACTCCTCTCAGCATCCCTGGGCGTGCTGGTCGTTCAGGAATTTAGCTGAAGGATGCAGTTATCTCCTGTGCTGAACTCCTGTGCCATCCAGCTGGCACATGTCTCAGCTGTAGGAGAGGGGGGATGAACAGAAAATGCTTCAAAACTAACAAGAACAACTTGCCCTCACCCATGTGAAACATCTCCAGTCTGGTTCTTGATGTGCCAAGGCTGTATTTAGCTTTGGGAAGTTGCTGGGGTAGCTGGGAATACCCTCGGATGGCCTCGCTGCCAAAGGGGGAGCATACCGACACTTTCCTGTCTTCCACTGACCCCCGGTTTCTGTTTCAGCTTTTTGAGTTAAAACTCCCCTCAGGGGAAGCCGTGCTAGCCCAGGACCAGGGGAGCACCAAGGTGAGCTTTGGTGTGCGACAGCAGCGTGGCCTCCTAACCCGAGTGCTGTGTGCCCGTGGAGACTGACCCCTGCATTAATTGCCTCTGCTCATGCAGGGTGGGGAGAGGGAGGGAGAGGCTGTGCTGGCAGCGTCGTTAGAAGTCTTTGCAGCCAATGGTTGTGCTATTCTGGGCGGGTTTGCAATAAACGTGACATGTCTCCTCGACACCTGTTTACTGCTTTGCAGCTTCAGATGAAAATGAGCGAGCGAGCCGTGTCCCTCAGCACCATGGTGCCCTTGCCCCGCAGTGCCTACTGGCAGCACATCACACGACAGCACAGCACTGGCCAGCTCTACGGCCTGCAAGGTAAGAGGCTGCGGTGGAAAGAGTCAGGTCACAAATCAGATCACGACAGCGTTGAGTCATTTCAGTGTCTGTCCCTCTCACTGAAGGCTGATGTCCAGTCTAAGCCAGTTGCCGCTGCTGTCTGGTTGATGGAGAGAAGAGCACATCGCACCTTAAGGTGGACAACTTGGTAGAGGGCTTGTCATCAGGAGGTGCTCTTCTTACTTCCCATTGGAGAGGGATCCTTCATTTGACAGGTTTTCTGACTGTTTTTAGGTAAACAAGAAGAAATCAATGCTGCAGGGTGGCCAGTTGTCAAGGCTGCCCAATCCTTCCTGCCACCAAGCTCTTTTAATGGCACCTGATTTTTTTGCCAGACTTATAGCCGTTTGGCTTCCCTCTCCTTTGGATGGCTGCCTCATGCTAAGAATGATGCAGTCTTCATTATTCTTTTTGTCTGCTTGCTAATATTCAACCTAAACAACTACATACTCAAAATCAGCTGAATTAGGGAAAGTAAAAGGAAATGGCTATGGTAAGTAATTCTAGAAAACTGTTGCTTGAACAGCTGCGATGCTGCCACCGTGCATGAAACCACCCCAGGCTGCAGAGAGGGAGGACTCACTCCCCTGTGGAGGGTCTCTGCGCCCAGTTGTCCCTCCGTGGTCACCAAGGGACATCTAGCGGTTACTGAGCGCAGGGATGGGGAGAAGGAAAGGAAGCCCACCACACCTGCAGGATGGGTGGATGGCTAACAGGGGCTTCGCAGCAGTGCTGACCTGAGCTATCTCTGCCCACGTATTTCAGAGCGTGTTTCAACACTGAACTCCAATCTCCTGAGATAAAGCGAAGACTGCAGCCCCTGTCACGCACTGGTGTTGATTTGGGCCGGTTTCCCCGGAGGCATCTTTGGAGTAGGAGCTGCAGGTTCTTAGTACCTCTGAGGAACTGATCCAAAGTCAGCAACTTGTAGTCATGAGTAATTTTAGAATTAAAAAACCCAAACAAACACCACCGCATTTGTATTTCAAAACACAGTCTTCCAGTCTAAGCCATGTGGATTGGCAGAGTTAGTGTTTGTACAGAGGTTGGTGTTGATGAGTTGTGAAGTAAGGATCGGGGCATTACTCAGAAAAGCCAGCAGAAAACAGACTAAATGCTTAATAGAAGTGCGGCAGCCTGGAGCATTACATGGAATGAGCCAACATCTGCCATAGCTTTATTTTCACAATGTATGGTATAAAGGCTGAGCTTGATTAAACGTTTGGATGATAAAGATGGACCGAGGCAGTTTCCCTTCACCATAGGGGCATTGGAAAGTGAAGCTCAGCTTGGTCATCAGGATATGGATTGTTTCTTTGTCATCCCAGAAGGTCAGGGCTAGCGTGTGCTGCACCAAGGGGCAACACAGCTCCTGGTGCCTCATCCTTTTGCAAAAAACCACCACAGATAAACCTGTGTTTCGCAGAAAACCTCAGGAGCTGGCAGGGCTTTCTAGTACTAACATGGAGATATCATTTGCCAACATCAAGCATTCAGAAATCACTAGACAGATATTTTAAAAAATCCTGGTTTGGAAAACGTTTAGAATCTTTTTTTTTGTTTCTTTTTTTCCTCCTCTCGGATAGTAGGGGTTTTTCAAGGAATAATGAATGATAGATATTTATTTTACTTTTTTTTTTTTTTTTAACAAAGCAGGAGATTGTAGAGGTTAGCACCTTCAGAACACAGAATATCACAAGCTGTGATTAAAAATTACAAGCACTGGCAGCCCTGACGTATATAGCTATATTCCATTCTGATAATCAGCAAATTTTTCAGCAAATCATAAAAGCTAATATTGTTCCTTTTTCCAACACTAGAGGGGGTAGGCAGCATATAAAAAGCCTCAGCTAAACTGGGCAAATGCTTCAGAGGTGGGATGAATAGTAAAAGCAGCGCTTACACGCCTGTTCAAATTTGTTCAGTAAATTAGGGCATGGGAAGATGACCTGCTGGTGGCAGCCTGTGGCACACGAGAACAAGACTGCTTGCAGCACTCTGACACAATCAGTGGATTGGGCTTACTGTGCCTTGCTATAGAGTCCTTTATTAAAACAGTAATTCAGTATTGAGTTGGCACAAGATAAATAGACTGTATGGGTACAAACCCCTTGTTTTATATTTAGAAAAATAGCTTGCTTCTTAAACTGGAAGAAAAGGATCCTAGGATATTGTTGTCATGAGAATAGGGTAAAAGTCTTTGTAAAATAAGTGAGCCACGCAGCCAGCATTGTAATTGGGAGAGACGCTGAAGTCCTTGTTTTGTTCAACAGCCAGGGCTACTACTTCAGTGGTATCCTGTGCACTTCTAATTAGGTTAGGCTGCCAAAATTTTGAAATGCTTCAATTACTACTGGAAAAAGAAATATGAAATAATTGTTATATTGAGTTGTGTAATTCCCTACGTGTGAAGGAGCAATTCACTCACTCAGTGGTCAAGGCACGTGAAACCTTGTAAGCAAAAACTTTCTTCCACCAAAGTTGCAATTTATGATTTTTGAATTGGCTCGTGTCCTCTTTTCTAATGTACAGAAAAGAACTGATGCTAATATTGTGAGCTAAAGAGCATTTTTCATTTAAAATGCAAAGTCAGAACTTCTTAAGAATTTGTTTGTTTGTACAACTTTTTGTTCTTAAGGAACTGGGAAAGAAAATCTGAGCGGAGATGTTTCTGAGATGGAGCAGAGATAGGTTTAATTAAAAGGCTGTAATCTGTAGTTCACATGATCCTTTATAAAATGCTGAATAAGGTGCCTGTGTCTTACTGAGTGTTGTTCTTTTTTGTTTTGTTTTTTTTGCATTGGACTTGGTGAAGATGTTTCTAGCCCAGTGAAGCTTCATCGCACAGACACTTTTCCAACCTACAGGTCAGACCATCGGTAAAGGAATGAAAGAACTTTACAAACTTTTTGTCTTCTGATAAACTGCCCCAGTGGATGATGGTGATGATGATAAGCAAGGATGGAAAAATGGAAAAGTTGAGGTAGAATAAAAAATTCTTGCAATACAAAGTTTTTTTTAAACTTTGCGAAAAGTTAAAACTATTCTCTAGATATTGGGGAGGGGAACAAAAGCAACAAACCCTCCAGTGTGTCTTTTATATCTTACAGCTGGACAGAGAAGAAATCACTCTCTAAATATTTCCAAATGTTTTTGTATGATAGGTATGTTGTAAATATATGAGATTTTCCTGTTGTAGTGTGGTTCCATTTTGTTTCTTACAGCTGTGTGTTTACTGATGTCAGCTGTGTCATCCTTGTTTGTTGTAATACTTATCTTTAGTTATTTACATTATTGTTCAGCCTAATCCTTGACCTTTGAAATGTGGCCAGTTTTAAGCAGCTATTGGATACAATTTTTCCTGTTTGAAGCCTGATGAAGACTTGATTGATTTCTTTTGAAAGCACCCCCTCTATCTTCTATTTCCTGTATTTATTTCCATCTCTGTAAATGTTTAAAATAAAAAAATCCCACTTAATTTGTGGTACAGCCCTTTTTGTTGTCACTATTGGCATCATGAACAGAGCTGGTGTGGAGCCACTAGGATGCTAGAAGGGAGGATGGAGGGGAGTGGTTGTTTGCTTTGGGTGCCCCTTTCACATCTGAAGCGGTACAGCCACCCGTTGGGTGTCCTAGAGGAACAGAGTAGTAGATTCAACAGGAATCTCACAGTGCCACAAACAAAATGGTTTGTGGCAGAAAGCAGACTTTTCTGCTTTGTGACAGCGTCTGTGTTATGTGCTACTTAAGATTGGCACCAATGGCAAACAAACTTCTCAAAAATACCATAGTTGACTACTGTGTGCTATGGGAAATGGTCAGTAATGTGTAACAGCTGTAGATAGAAAGCTGTGATTATCCTGAATACAAGCAAAGCACTGCCTTTAGCGAGGGAGGTGTAGTTAAATCATGTTGTTAACAAGCTCTGAGTAAGAATGTCCTGTCAGGTTACAGGTCAGACTGATCGTCTCTAACCATGTAATTCCTGCTCACTTCAGAAGCTTAAGGACTAGGTCGTATTTTGATTGCACCCGTGGGGATTATGGGTCTCCGCATATTTTTAATTGAAAAAATTCTAATGATAATGGCATTTATGTGGGCACATGTAATGCTAGCAGCTAATTTTTCAGCAGATATCCTGGGAAAAAAGAATGCAGTGGCCAGAGTAGGTTTGTAGAGAATAAGCTACATTTCTTTGTTTGTAGAGAATGATTAAACAGGCTCATTTTCTCATGTGACAAAGGTAATAGTCCTGTGGTTTGAGTAAAAATAGCAAATATCTTGAGCTTGGCTTTTAATTCTAAATATGAAGTTTCCAATTGGACTCGGAGGACATGATGTTGATCATGACCCACATGATGACTAGAAGTAGATTTCAAAACTACTGAGTTCCAGTGAGTTGTACTCTGAGATGCTGTCAGTGCTGAGTGCTGGAGGAGGGTATCCAGAGTGATGCCTGGTTCTGTGTCTGGTTCCAGTCGGAGTTAATCACTCGGCCAAAGCAGTAGGGAGTGTGCTTATTAAAACTGCAGATCTATAAAATGGGAAGGAAGGACACAGGAATACAAGATTAGAATACAGAATGATCTGGACAAATTGAAGAAATTCAATAGGCATAAGTGCTTCTAAGCAAGGCTAATTGCCTACACACAAACACATGGTGGGAAGAGAAGCAAGGCAGCAGCCCTTTAGAAAGGGATGTAAGGGTTATAGCAGATTACAAGTGGAACAGGAGGCAACAAGGCCACGTTGCTGCAAAACAAGTAAGTGTCGTAAGGGAATGTTAAAAGCATTTAGCTTTCAAGACAGCTGAAGTAATTTTGCTCTGCTTAAGGCTGACGAGGTCTCAGCTGGAGTCCCGTATGGTGGCCGATCCCAGGCCAATGTGCTCAGCTCCTACAAAAAGCTGTGCCCTGTTACAGTGCTGGCACATTGGGATAGTTCAGTTCTCGAATTGCACTGTGCCTGGTAATGTCTTTACTTTCCTTTATTTAACAGACTTTCTCTCCAGCAGTAAGGAAGGAGTAGATGTTTCCAAGTCAGTTCAGCCTTTCTGCTTGTTACAGTGTCCTGAAGTAACCAGTGACTCCAGTAAGATCTTTTTTTACCTGATTTGGGCTTAGGATCTGTGTGTCAGTTTAATAAACACGTTATCAATTGTGAAATAAAAAACTGGGTAAATAAAAGATGTTGGGTTTCTACATCCAAAAGGGTTGTACTAACAGAACTGGAGGTGAGAGTGACTTTCAAGGAAGGAAACCGGTGAGTGTGGTGAAGGTAAATTTGTTTCTGAAGGAAAAAAATCAATATGCCATCATTGTTTAAGATACACCATAGTGCAACAATAAGCTTAATTTATTGTAAATAAGGATTATGTTCACTTTATTTCAAAGCTGAACTGCTAACATAAATAAGGGATTGAAAGGCATGTTATGACTAATAGGTCTCTATCTTTCAGGTTTACTTCTGCTAATGTATTCTCTTGGAGCTGACAGCATCTGTTGTTTTATCATGGATATGACAGTTCAGTAAATGCTTTTATTCACCTTTCGCTCATGCAATGATTGATATAGTATAACTATCTGTGGTTGAACAGTCCAGTTGCAAAGAAGACAAAAAAAGCCACTCTAACCTTGGCCTTTAAATGAAGGGTCATTAAATCAACTAGCTCTGATATTATTCTTTCTAGTGAAACTGTCTGCAAAGGATGGAAAAAAGGCCTAAAAGTAAGTTTGCTTTGAATTACTGTGCGTGTATGACACAATAACCCAATGTCAAGAAATTGCTTTGTTTTAATTTGTGATTAAGTCACTTAATCTTTGCATCATTGCTGATTCAATTAGCAAGGTCATTAGCTGAAGGAAGCGAGAGGGTTTGCTTCTCCTATAGTTACTGGCTTTATGGTGAGGGAAGGGTCTTTACTGCATTTGGAGCTGGGGTATTTAGACTGTACAGCAGACTGTGTATGTGCAACACTGATGTGATGATGCCATCGTGTGTGCCAGCTGGGTGCCAGCAGTACCTGATACATGGTGAAGACAGATGCAGGAAATCCTTCAAGTACCTAAGCTACGCTCTGTTGGAAGAGATGTACTTCAGAAAAATATGCTGTATAGCTGTGGGGCTTGGGGTAACCATGGGATTCAAGGATCAGTGTGTGACAAATCCTTGAGAACTATTTTTCTTCATTCTCTGCACTACACTCAGGCCCTCCACATTAACAGGACTTCACAAGGGTTTTTTTTGAGCTTGTCCTGTATGTAAAAAAGATGAGAACAATTTTATGGACTAGTTTCAATTGCTCTACCACATTCCAGCATGGTCTTTTGTATTCTTCAACCTTGTTCTTTCTCAAATGTCCACAGATCTTCCTAGATAACTTTTTTAAAGGCAGGAAAGAGTTCTGCAAAGTCATCCACATGAGGAGGTTTTTGGCTCCATGTAACCTCTCCCATTCACATGGCTCTAAGTAACGCTGTGCTATTTCTCAGACGGCTGCTCCTCAAAGCCTGGACAGAAATGTTGTATCCTCTGGTCCCTTTCATCCCACAAAAGACCAGTGGCCAACCTGCAAGTCATAATAGTATAGACAGAAGAATATGTTCCAGGGGTAAAAGAAGAAGGGATGGGAAGAGAAAGCGTAGAGCTGCTTACCCCACTTTTCAAATCCATGCTAAGAAAAGCTGTTCTATCTTTTGAGCAGGTATGAACCAGCAAACTGGTAATAGCACAGTGGGTAGATCGAGATGGTTCAAACTGCAGCAGAACTCAGCTGGTAATGATCTTAAAAGGCTAATCTTGCAATCAAGTACATTAGGGGGAAAAAAAATTCATAATATCAAGACTTCAAATTACATTTCTTTTTCTTAGATGTTCTTATTAAAGGTAACAGAATGCAAATGCCATTATCTAAAATAGCATAGAGGGCAACATAACTACCATAAATCGTTGTGCTGCCGAGAGAAATGGGATGGTTGGCATCCTCTCCATTTTTGTTTTATAGAGGGAGATGGAGTTACACAAGGACTTGCCAAAAGTCACTCAAGACCTCAAGGTATTTTCATCATACTTCAAAACTTTTTTTTTTTTTTTTTAAATAAAGGAGATCTTACACTTTTTGCTTGACCAAGATTTAACAAAACAATTTTTGCTTACTTGAGGGAGGGGGGGTAGTGATTTAAGTCGGCTGTTTCAGCATTTCTCTGAGTGAAACAGCTTTATTTTTTGTGCTTGTACGGTTGTTAGTATTTATTCTTAAGATTGCTAGTTTTTATTTCTCCTTTCCCTTCTTACACCTTACAGCAGAAAAGCATCATTAATATTTAAGCAGATGAACATCTCTTGAAGTTTGTGACTTGCAGCCAGAATGTCATTAATTTAAATAATCACACAGATAAAATTAATGCAATAAGAGTTGTATCTGAGTCCTGTTGCTGAGCAATTCTGGTGAGCGCATAATAATACTGCTGCCTCAGGCATTGAGATCAGGGGTCATGATATGATATTTCTGCGTATTCATTAACTTCCACAAGGGCAGATTGATCTTCTGTTTCCATGAACACTAATGAATCATTTTCTTATTTTTAGGGAATATTCTATCGCTACCACTAGCCATATAGTGTTTAAAGAAAAGCTGTTTTCAAACAGAAGGCTCTAATTAGAATTTGGGCCTCAGCTATATTGATTGCACTACACTTTCTGAGTGGATTTACAAATGCCAGCAAATA
Organism: Numenius arquata; assembly: GCF_964106895.1. Lineage (NCBI taxonomy): Eukaryota > Metazoa > Chordata > Aves > Charadriiformes > Scolopacidae > Numenius > Numenius arquata. Next base: position 7,207,566 of record NC_133587.1, on the reverse strand, counting down.
AAATTGCCAGGAAAAAGTTTATTGTAGTGGTTTTCTCTTTAGTATTTAGCCTATGCAGTGTTCTGTTTCTTTACAAGCATAAAAAAGGGAATTAGGAGTTGAGACATTTAGAATGGTTGGGTTTGAATATCAGTATTTTCCCGGCTATCTGTCTTATAAACACTCTGGAAATCTTAGAAATAAAAGGTGTGAGGTGGTCATCTTACTCTAAGCTATCTACAAAAAGTTACAGTCTTTCTGGTGAAATTAATTCCTTGTCTGCCAGCCATACGAATGTGAGAAAATATAGAAAGGAATAACCAAAAATAGCAGAGGGTGTGTTTGGCTCTTGTCTCGGCCAGTCTGCATCTCCTGAGTGCCTTGCAGATGTTGGAAGTCACTTGAAGCGATGGCGCGATCTCTGCCTCGGCCACCGGGTGCCACCCTTGCCATGGGAAAGGGAATTAGGGCTCCGGTTTATTTACTTTATCGCTGCCTGCTTGGCTCTCTCATCTCCTGCTAAACTACGGCTTATAGCTAATAACATCAAAATAGCTCAAAAAATAGTGGTTTGTTTTCTTTATCTGTCTTGTGGTGCTTTCCATCATTTCTTCCATATCAAGCCTATACACTCCATCTCTTCCCTTGCTTGTATATCAGTGGAAACAAAGTGAAATGTTTGTGTTATTCTAAAAGGGATCTTTATGGCTAAACCTCATAGAAACACGATGGAAGTGTGAATGTTTTGGAGAACTATAAGTTCTCCACGTACGAGCAATAAATACATAGGAAATAATGCTTTCCTACACACTACTGGTGCCATTTTTGCACCTTATGAACCGGATTGAGGGGGGCAGCAGCGTGAGCCCACCGATTCCAGGTTGCTGCTGACCGAGCAGGTTTTGCACAGGGAAAGGAGGGATGGTAGATGCAGCTGGCAAACAACTGGATTTGCACAGATTTCCCCCGCCTCTTACATCAATTCAAGAAACCAAAGCTGTAAATGAGCCCTGACCCTCTGCTTCCAGCTCCTGCCGTGTCCCAGGGAAGGTGTCGGAGTCGGCACCTACGGCTGCTCCGTCCGGAGATGAGGAGAGGTGGGCTCTGAGGCTTGCCTGAAGGATGGTAGTTCATTTGTTTGCTTGGGTGTTTTTTATTAAATTATTCCAGCTTCTAAATGTTAGGTCACAGTCACACAACTGCAGCAGGTCATCTCTAGAGCTTCCAGAAAGCCATCTCCTAGCATGAGGAGCAGCATCCTTCTGAGGCAATTCATCGCAGCTGAGAAGAGAAAATGGGGGATGCGGATGATTTGTCCTGCCCTTGCATTTCTGATACAGGTCACAAGCTAAGTGAAGAGGTTTGTATCCTCGGGTGAGGAAACTGGCAATGTCTAGATGGGCTCATTTTTTGGCTCAGGCTCTGTTTCCAATCCAACCAGGGATTCTCACTTAAGTTTCCATGTCATAAAAATGGGAATGGCATGTCCGCAGGCAGGAGTCCCCAGGATAAATGTGTAGTAACACTTCTGCCTTTTTCAGAAACAATGCAGTAAAGACCATGTGAAATAGTGTGAAGATGACCTCTGGTCCTATTGGACAAATTATATTTTAAAGGACACGTTAAAATGAGACTGTAATTACCTGTGCTCATTAAGAAGCTTTTGGTATTTATTTTTTTTTAAGAGAATTGCACCCTAGCCACGCTTAAACTCTGGCAACTGCCTGAATTTTGTCTCTCAATTTTCTAGGTTGACTTTCCCTAACCTCTTGTCCTATACTTTTATATTCTGCTGTGAACTTAAAAAATCCAGCATATTCCACTGCAGAGGTGGACACGCTATTTATGTGTAGTGTATGTAATCATGCTTGTATGAAATTATAGCTTCTAATCAAATATGGTGTGTATTTTGAGATCACTGAATAAAAGACGTTACAAAATGACTAAGAAAAATGAATAAGAGAAATTCACTTGCTAATATAATTTATTGTATTTTTTTGACTGAACATAGAGGGCTTAATTTTACATAATGAGATAAACTGTATACAGACCAAATGATATAGAAAACCCTTTGTGCTGAAGGCAACACATCCTTTTGGAATATATTGCCCATAAAACCAAAGTAAATAGTTGCATAAATACTTATTTCTCCATAAATGTGTAATGACTCAGCTGAAAGCCAGACAGTATTAATGATGTATGATCTCTATTTTTGGCACATTTAGTAAAATCAAAGTGTACCTACATTTAGTGTAAATGAAACACATAAATGCTGTTCCACAGTGTAGGAAGGGAAAAGGTAGCAAAATTAGATTTATAGCTCCTCTGCCAGCTGTGAGAGAGAAGAGTTGGAGGTACCTATCCCAGCTAGAGCTGCTCAGGAGCTCTGCTCTGGTGTCCCTTTGGTGCCCTTGAATAACCCATCCTTTTCTTCATGTATTTGTCTCAAAATTTGTCTCAAAAACCCTCAGGCCAGGGTTTCATGTGTCTTTTAAATGTGTCAGGGTAGTAAGTATTCAGATACGGGAATCCCCCTGGCCATAGGCAGCAATGAGGAACAGGATTGGCTATGATGATGTCCACAGAAAGCCCCAGCAAAATTACATCCTTTCTTAAGCCACATGAAGAGATGGATTGGAAGACCCAAATCTGGTCCCTCCTGATGCCGCCGCACCTTGCAGCTGTGGCAGCCCACAAACAGGAAGATGTCACACAGCTCTGCCTTGTGGAGATGAGCTGTGTTAACTCACCTGGCTTGGTCCATCGTGCTGTGGTCCATCACTGACCATAGCCTGCAGCATTTGGCTCTCTTGTACAGACCCCACAGCTCACAACGCAAGTCAAAAGGATCCAGGCAGATACTGATCCTTCCTAAGAGAGGACTGGTGGTCATTGACGTGGGGCTGGAAGACCACTGAGGTACCCAGTCCTCTTTGGATACAGACTCTCAGTGGAAATTCTCAAGAAAAAATCTCACCTCCTCTTTTATCCAAAGGCATTCATCAGTGGGGAATGGGCTGGACTCACACTCAGAGGTGGTCCCTCCAAGACATGAGCGGCATTCCTGTTGTTGGAAAAGAAGATTGATTTGGCGCAATACCCAGGCAGAGATGCTTTACTAGAAATACTGTCAAGTGACATGCTTTGACCTGGGATAAGTGCACATTCTTACTATTTTCTTCCCTTTCTTCTTGAGGCATTTGGAGCTTTTACCAAAGGTGTTTTCAATATCAAACTAAAGTAAAAGCAGAATGTATACTTTTAAAAGGGGTTGAGTCATTTTCCTTCCTGAAGGCCATGGTGGGTCTCTAGCACAGTCTATCCTTTTCTCTACTCCAGAAAATTAGCAAATATTTGCAAGAGAAAAAAAATGCTTCTGTGGCAGACCTTTGCTGACCTTTAGCAATGAGCCAATAAGGATCGATCCAAGGCCAGGATCCACCTAGAGCAGCAATATATGAAATAAAAATTCTATTTAGCTTTGTTTGGGGGGGTGTGTCTGTTATTTCTAGCATTTGTTTATCCCATGTATTATTCAATTTACTTGCTTACAGAGTGAAACAAAATCAACTGAAAGTTGCTTTTTCTTTACCACACATGATTGTCAACTCCTTGTGGAAAATTGCTTAAATTGTGTGATCTATGGTTCAAAGTGAGAACAGAATGCTTAATTAGAGTTTAATTATCTTGGAAGATTTGACCCTCTCTGATTGCTTTTGTTTTATTTCTTTACTTGCTCAGTGGTCTCTGTTGAAGTGTGTCTTCATCTGTAGCAGAACCAGGTGCACAGGTTGACACTGCGCAGTTCACTGCATGTGAGAATATTTTTCTCTTCAGTCTCATGCGTACGTGTCTATCTGTCCAACTGACCGGGTAGCAAGAAAAATACAATACGCCTGTTAACATGGGTCTGATCCTTAGAATTGATGGCTAAACACCTAAAAAAAACACCCCAGATGGATTTGCACAGACCCAGATGTTGTGTTCTATTTCAGTCTCTGTTTTTAAGGCTAGAAATAGGGTTTACTGAAGAACTGTGATTTTTGACATTGAAAGCCACCACTTGCCCACCGGTGCCTGATCTGGCACCAGCTGAACTGGATGAGTTTTTCCCCTAGGGCAGCCTAGGTACTTAAAGCTCAGCTTTCCATTGTAACCAGGCTCCTAAGATGCTGATATGCTGCAGGATGTTAAGAATATATCATTTCCAAACCACATTCATTTGGGTGGTGGAAAAAGGGGGGAAAATGGTCTGTGTCTTGATTTAGATCTCCGTCTTTAGATCTTTGTTCTGGCACAGGGAGAGTTAGTTCTCCACCAGCAGGAAACTCATCTGCTTAAAGCTGCACTTGGTTTTGGGGAATGTTTTGTTTGGGTAGGGCTTTTTGTTAGGTCTATTTAACTTGAATTAGTTCACAGGTTATCTTCGCTCTGGGGCTGCTGGCACAGAGAGGGACAAAGCAGAGGCAGGAGCAAATAGAAGGAAGAATTTTGGCATCAGTGCCAAGCTGTGCTGGCTTATGAGGGTCACTGAGTTGTGGTGTGAGGCCCTGCCTGAATCATAAGTGAAACAAAGGGAAGGAAGGCATCAAAATTCATGGGAAGATTTTGACACTGAAAATCTTTACATCCAATTCAGTTTCAAGAGTGGGTTTGCATTTGAGTTTTACTCAAGTTTTGGGGGTTTTTTAAGTTTCACTTTATCTGTGCTAAATGAGGATAAACTTGTTCATTAACTTCTAACCAGTTAGGCTTGTGCTGTTTGATGTTGACAAAGACCTCTTCATGTCAGTTGAGGAGAGTTTGGCTGGAAAACTTGTTACCTGTAAGAAAACTGGAATTAAGAGCCTCTTAAGTAGATGCATTTGCAGAAGATTGTTTTTCTCTTTTGTGTGTTGTCTTTTCCCTGCGGAACCTCCTGTGACAGCACGTTGTTTTCCTGAGGAGCCATTATTTAAATAAGAGCATATAGCAGATTATATAAGAAAAGGTTGCCTCCAGTGTCAGGGTTCCTCCAGGCTACCTCCTTGAGCTACACAGCCCAAAATAAAAGCTGACATTTGAGCAAGCCCAGGTGATGTTTGTGTTATTTGCAATAGTCACCTCGTAATTCAACCTTAAACTGGGAAAGTGAACAACTGAACCACGGAAGGTGGCAGGAATCCTCTCCATTGATATTGCTGGGCTTGGATCAGGGAACGGTTTATTAGCACTCTTGGGATTGCAGGAAGTCAGCGTCGAATGACAATGGCATTATTACTGGCTGTCACTGCTAATGTCAATGTGAACATTAGGTCTATAACACATAAAATGAGTCAAGAAATCTGAGCCTAGTAGAAATAAAGAAGGAAAACCTAGAAGAGGAAGGTTCACAGTGCTATTTTTAATCTGTTTGAAACTACTAATAGGCTGGTAACAAATCTTTGCATATTATTCGATTATGTTTCTGTGCTAGTTAATTTGTTTGACTATGATTAGGGGATTCTGAAGAATAATGCGAGCTTTTTTTGTTTTAATAGAAGAATCAAAACTGACACATCTTATCCATGAAAGGCTGTGAGTGCTCCTCCTGATTTTGGCACGGGTTCATTTATCTATGCCATGAGTCAAGAATACAAACCCTGGTACTCCAGAAGGTACTTGCAGATGTGGTTTCACCAAAATGTGGGATGATTTTGCAAATTTAGAACTCAAACCACAACCCCTGCTTTTCAGGGAAAACTAGATTTATAGCATCTTCTAATTGTATTGATTTCCAGAGTTGAGCTGGGATGGTACTTCTGTTTCCAGGAGCAATATCTCATCCAGGCCTATTGCAAATGAGAAAGAAGACAAAAATAGACAGGTCAGAAATCATTCAAAATACATCTAAGAAAGCTGGATGTAATCAAGGACTGAAACTTGTACTTAAAGCAATACGAGAAGCTGGAGACAAGTTGTTTTATGTCAGTAAAATATGAACAAGCTTTTTTGTTTTGGTAGGTATTACTGCAGTGGCTCTCCAGCAAAGATGCCATATGGATGCTCTGAATGCATCTGTCAGTACCTACCACCTATGTGTGACCTCTGCTCTTTGACTGCTTGGAGTTATTAGAAGCAGCTGCAGGTTAAATCGACTTTTGGCTTGCTCTAAGTTGGATCAAGCACTGTTTTGCTGAACAAATGTATGTGGCATAGGAAATTTGGCTGCTGCCTCTGTGAACAGGGAAATACCATGCAAACCAGTGGACAATTGCTGGGAGAGAAAGCCAGGAGCTAAAATGCACAGGCAGTATGCGAGAAGGTTAGACCCTGTCCCTGTTGTCCATGCAGTTTTCTGCAGATTGCACTGTTCCTTTTCCATCTTCCCAAACTGTGACATCTCCTTGATTTCCCCTTCGCTATAAAGAATATCCTGATCCAAAGCACTTCCTAATCAATGTCATTAGGAAGGAAGCATTTAGCAGGATGGAGTTTGTTTTAACTGCAAGAAGACCTGAACCATCATCTTTTTATGATTTATTTTTTACATTTTATTTTTCATCAGTTTTGCAGCTTCTGAACAAGTTAATGAGCAGTTTCTTGTCAAAGATCCCAGATAATGTTGTCTCTGACACAGTACACCAAGGTGCGTTTTCACAGTGTTCAGTAAAAACATCTTGACAGGAATTAAGGAGCCCCTCTCCTTCCAGACGTAGCAGTTTGTTATCAGATTTACATGCTTTTATTTTTCCTTTGTGAAAAGCCTGAGTCAAAGAATTTGGAGAGTTACTCGAACAGATAATTGTGCTTTCCTGCACAGGCAACTGTGAGCTCTTCTGCTGCTGAATGAAGCAGAACATACTTTTTGACATTGCAACACATTTGAACTCTCCTTGTTTTGGTTCTCTGTGTGAGGGAACATTTCTTTTATAACTCTCCTGATGCCCTCAAAAAGGGAATCATCAGCTGGAGCTGGAAGTACCTTATTGTCTAAGCGCCCAACTCTGATTAGTGTAAAGAGAAATAGGATAAAAGTAGGTGAACCACATAGCATTAACATTTAAATGACTCTCTTGATTGCTAGGTGTGCCAGTGTCTGAGCTTTAGGATTTTTTGGCGAATTCTCACTTTCCTTTCAGCATCTGCCATAGGGAGGGAGCACTGTCATCCTGGGTTGCAAAGCTAAGTCTGAATCCTAGCAGATCAGACCCTGAAAAAGCCATTGCTTTGCCTTGCAATTCCCAGCTCTTGGCTAGCTCATTCCTCATAGGAAGGTCATTGTCCTGGGGCAGGTGAGGATGGAAATGGGGGCTGGTACCCAACGACAGGTATCTCACCAGCCCGCTATGGCTTTGGCAGCAGTAGGAGAGCACTCCTTCCTTTCCTTCTTGCCTTCCTTTCATACAGAACTTAACACGCCATTTTGTTTGTGAAAAATAGCAGAAAGGGGTGTCTCCACACATTCTGAAGAGCACTAAGTCCAAGAGCAGTAAGAATTGTCTTATTTTATAATAGTCTGTCAGAATTGAGTTTCTAGCCCTCTCTAGCAAAGTGGGAACTTCCCAGAGAACAAGTTGGTCTCAGAAGTGGGCAGCTGGCCAATGTGTGATGCCACACATCTGCTAAAAACATGAACTACACTGGCAACTTGAACTGCTTTCCTTAAAATGAAGAATTAACCGGTTACCTCTGAGTGAATGAAGAAGCAAGAAGGCAGTTTGTCTTACCCTGATGATATTTAGTGGAGTTTTCCAGCTTCATTATTGATATATCACTTGTTTTCCCACCACATGCTGTCAATTTTCACAAACCATATTATATTCAAGAATCGGAAGTTCTAGCTAGATTTTATTTTATTTGTCTCTTATTGGCACCTGGTAGGGTCCTGCTGAAATGCCTTTTTAAGCTCTTCTTTGGTGATCAATCAGCTAAGTAATGAACACCTATGGAGGTATCTGAAACGTCTAATGAAGTAAAAAATACACAAGGGTATCAGGATGGCTATTTCCACCTAAAATATTGGAATTTTCATCATTTTTTCCCAGCTTTTTCCCATGCCACATGAATTTCCTACAGAACACAGTGATAGTTACATTGTATTAAAAGAGATTTTTAGGTGACAAAGCAATGTGCTGGTGCCCCCTGTCAGGAAGAAGGAAAAAAGTATTTATGATGTACTGATACCAATCTAGAGATTCAAACTTCCATGGAATCAGACGCTTTTGTCCCTGTAGTAAGCGGTGGCCTTAACAGCCCTTTAGAAAGTGCTGGCTTCATAATTACTTTGTTTTACAAAATTACACTGAATTTCAAAGAACCTAATCCATTGAAGTTGCTTGCATTATAAATACGGCAGATTAGGGTGCAATTTAAGCAGTGCAGAACTAGCTCAGGGGAGCATCCCAGATCTTCATTTCATTTAGCTGTTACTGATGTGTCGAGAAGAAGAAAGAGTTGATTGCTGATTTATATGCCTTGTCTTTCATTATGTTATATTTCTGCTGTGCAGGGGGTCACAACAGAGTCTATTAACAACAACCAAGGCAGAACCAGATGATGTTCTTACAATCACGTCAGAATCTCTTCAAAATTGCTGTTAGTTGCTTTTTCTACATTGTTGTCTCCAAAGTTTGCAGTCTGCTCTCCCAGCCATGACTGGAATTTTAATGGCCTTGCAGTCTGTTGTCTATTAGGGTTTTATTAGTATTAATATGGTCTATTTTTCTAGCTGTCTGTTTCACTATATTTAATTTCAAAATGTTTCTGAAGTATAGGCTAAAGGGGTGCTCCCAAGGCACCGTTTGCTGAAAGTTCATTTTAAAGCCATTAATATATGCCTCCAGCAAGCCCTCATATTAGGTTATGCAGCAAACCAGAACCCAGCTTCTAAGGACACATGTGATTTACTCCCAACTTTGAAGATCTTTAAAAAGATCTTGACACTCTTTTATACCCAAATAAAAGGTTTGTCAGAACATAGCACCTTGCTGCTCAAACATACTGATGGTAATCTGCATTTGGGTTTACGCTGTGGTCATGGTTTCAGAGATGATCAACTTCCTACAAACTTCATGAAGAGCAGAGGTTTTCTGCAGAGGGAAAGGCTGAGATATGAATTCACCTTCGACTGGACACAGAAGAGACCCAGGTAGGCAAAGGTAGGTGCTGCGGAGCTCCTACCCGATAATTCCCTCACAGGACACATGTCCCTGAGAAGCTGGTCCCTGCTATTTCTGTGGCATGTAAAACTATTTGCGCAACCTTGCTTACCCCCTCTCCAGAAGGTGATTTAAGGAATGAAGAGAGATACGATGCTGGAGCCCATCTGGCTGCCAGCTACCACAAGAAAGGGAGTTTTCCTGTTGCTTTAATTAAACAACGGTTTTCTTTTGAGCCCAGAGTGCTCTCATTGTCTATGTCAATGGCTGCCAGGTGGGCAGAATTACAGCTGCCACTCTTCTCCAGGCAATATAAGTCTGTGGAAAGCGGAACACAGCAAAGACAGGACAGAAATGTGGAATTCCTGCAATGCATCTTTTAATCTGATGTGTAAGAAGAATAAGAGAGAGCTCTGTTGTAACACATCGGTTTTGCCAGGTATATCTTTTATACAAAAATCTGCAAAAGTTCACAGTATCAAAAAAAGTCCATTTCCCAACACACGATGCAGGTGCCGTGCTTGGGCAGTGCTCCCACTGGTTCCTGGCATTTTGGGAATTTTGAGTGAAACTTTAGCCTTGTCCCACCTCTTCCCAGTACCACTTGAGTAACACATAGTGGTTTAAACAAAGGACGACATTAATTTTATCTCAGAGCCAAATTCCCCTTTCTTAAACAACAGTTTATCTCTGTAGTGTTTGAAACCAGAGCCCGAGCTACGAACCTTCTGCCCTAGGTTTGGATGAACTCTCGGATAAAAGCAAAGCCCTGGTCTGCAGACTGCATGGCATGAAACCAAACCAAAACACAGTTGTGTTTGGAAATAACTGACATTCTCTGGTGGAAAGCCTTCGTTGCTATCTCTATTTTTGTGATATTTGTCTTCTGCTCTATTTCTCTTAGTTAGCAAAGAATATTTTCTTTGGCAGAAGCAAGGCAACACAAGAAGTCATCTTTTACAATTTACACACAGGGTGGAAAGCTTTATTTTCTTCCTGGCTTCTTTCACCAGCCCACAGCAAACATTTATCTTCTGATTCCTCTAATAGGATGTGACTTGTTGTAACATCATATTTTGAAAGGCTGCGATTTAATGCATGTATTTTATCCCCCCTTCCCCTACACGCATACATTTTGCAATCATTTAATCATTTAAAATGCAGTCCAACCTCCCGGCGACTGGAATTGCTGCCAGAAGCTTCTCCAGTGCACTTGTTCAGTCATGACTTTGCACGAGTCCGTCACAAACAAACATCTTCTGCGTCAGGCTTGCTCAGAAATGCTCACAATTCCTGTGATAACGCTGGGCACTGTAATGCAGATTGCGGTGGCAGGGTCTAAGTTGCTAAGAATTAGCCATACTGCCTTAACACATGCATTGAAAGCCCCAGAAACAAGAACATTGAGTTCCTCCTATTGTTTTAGCAGTAGCAAGTATAAAAGTCCACAGCAACACACTAGTAACTTAAATATCCATTTCCTCCCCTCACAGTATAGATCAAAGATAGAATTCATTCCACCAGGGAAGGACCCTACGGAAATTCTGAGCTGCCAGCTGAAGCAGCACTGTATATAAAATGTCTCTGGCTCTATTAGTATTTGTGTCATTCCTGATGAGAGTCTTTAATCGTCCACACCTGATCCAGGGGAGACAGGAAAATACTTTATTTTCTTCCCTGAATGAACTGTGTGAACATATGTTTTTTACATTTTTGTTCATTATTTTAATTCAATAGAATTGACACCAAGCAAATCCTATCCAGTTGATTTCAGGTGGGTTTTACAAGCTGGAATTGCCCCCTCTGAAAAGAATCCAGCCCTGGAGAAAGGGCTGCTTCAGGGCCAGTGCTTCCCAAAGGGAAGGAAGTCTGTCACATCCACTAAGGCTGTGAGTGACCTGGCAACATCTCAGCACCTGGTCTTTGCTCTTGAAAGTGATGCTCCTCAGTCAAAAGAGAAGGAGCATGAGCACCTTGACCGTCTCTCAGAGGCAGGCTGAAGCTCCATGGCGTATAGGAGGTGAATGAGTAAGCGTGGGTGCTGAAGACAGAATAACCACAGTAACACAGGGCTTCATGTGAGCAAATGAACAGCCCATGTGCTCATATCGCTGTCATGACATTCATAAGTGTAAATGCCACGTGCAAGCCTGACTTCTGAACTCTGTGTCTCACAAGATCATTGTGGCGACTCATATTTATTACTTCAAAACAGAATTTAATCCATTTTATTTTTCTTGTTTTTAGCCATTACCTGATTCTTGGTTTTGGTTTATTATTAGATGTAGAAAGGCCTAGTGTTTTTAAAAAAACACACCTTAACATTCAGAAACAGAGCATGTACAGTAGAACAAATTGTCCAAGCAGATCATGATGGTAAAGCTGCAAACCTGTTCAGCTGTTGGGTGCCCGCAGCTTTTGGCTGTGAAACAGCTGTTGAGTGGGTCATACAATTAACAAAAGAGCACGTTCAAGTGTCTATGCCATTTCTTAAGAAAATAGAAAGGCATACACTACCATCAAGTCTTTGAAATCCTGCCTACGTATGTCTAATTGCATAGCAAGCAAAGAGCAACGTTACTGCTTTGGCTCAGGTATGAAGATTGAGTTCAGTCAGCTGAGAGCATCAGGGAAATGAAATAAGAAAAGCCAAGAGCCTTACCTTTTGAAAGCCATGGAAACACGGGTGCTGATTTCTTCTTGGGGTTACGTTCTTTTCTGTAAAAGTAAATGAAAACATCCTTCTGGTGATGACCTGAACAACAGGGTTTGTTGCCAGTTTCCCTACTATTAAAATCCAATTGTGTGTGTCCCTGTAGAGCAGAGCAGCCTGCAAGCTGGCCCGGATGCTCTCCTCAGCTAAACTGTGTGCTGCCTACAGCGAACCGGGAGCATGAACAGCCCATTCTTAAGTACATATTTTACACCAAAATGTGAAAAATCTCAAGACTGGCACTTGAGCGAGGACCTCATCTCTCAGTAGGTTGTGAGCATGTGGAGAGGTTCCCAGTGCTCCTCCCAGGTGCTGGGATCCCACATCTGGGACAGCAGAGTAGAAATGCGGAGCACAGGACTGGTTTCTGAACGCTGCCCCATGAAGTCGAGCATCTTGTGCTGTTTCAACCTCTGTAGGGAAATAATGATCATTACAAAATTTTTTTTTTTTTTTTGTTGGGCTAAGGGGTCGTTTTACCGAGGGAAGAGGGAGCCCTGGGCAGTGTAGGAGCTGCTGGGTTGTGGATCCAGTCTCTCTGCCTCTTTTCAGGGCTCAGAGCGAAGTGGCACACAACCCCCAGTATTCACACACCAGGCAGGAAGGTGAGGGGTCCCTGGGTGTTCCCTCTCCTACACTCCTCCGCAGCATCTCTATAACTTAGTTCATCTATGTCGAGTGCCTGGTACTTCTGTTTATGTTGTTTATGTTTTCCTATATCAGTAGCATAAGGATTATTTAAACCTCCTCCAAGTGCAAGTTACCCCTCATACCTGTTTTGTATTACAAAGTCCTTGCAAAAAAACCCCAACAAAACAAATAAACAAACAAACAAATCTGAAAATTTGAGATTTTTGTTTTGAGTATTTAAGACATTTCTTTGTGTCATTATAATAACTGAAATTTCCTAGTTAATATTAACACGTAAATTAACACTGAATTAATCAATTCATTAACTAAAAAATATGGAATAAGAGTTTGCAAATACCACAAAGGAAATGTAATATCTTTGAATTAAAATGCTACTGGTCTCTGCTGTAAACATAGTACTTTGTTTTTGTACATAGTCAAACATGGAATGAGGCAATTTAGCCAAAGGAAATGATAAGCAATGTAAGCCATCACGGCCTCATGGAAATCTGCAGAATGCCAATAATTTAATAAAACATGTGCTTGCTAGATCAAATACTCCTAACTCTCTTTGCTCTGCAGTGAAACCGTGAGATCCAAGCAGAAGGTATGCTGAGATACTGTGCTCTCCGAATCAGTAAATTGCTGAGTACCTAAAATCATCAGCTACTTCAATTATTCTTGGTAGCAGGATGTATCTGTGTTTAAATAGATGTTAAGGCTGTGACTGTAAACAGGAAATGAAAAAAAAAAAAAAAAAGCCATGCTGGAACAGAAAAATAAAAGCAGATTATTTCTAACTAATGTGAGACAACAGTTTAAAACTGTGAAACTGAATTTTAAAATATAAAATGGAAGGGTAGTACAAAGAACTGTTCTTGCTCATGGCAACGTTGAGGCTGGCAGGAGAGCTGATTGCAGGTAAATGGCTGAAGCACAACAAATATATATGTGTGCTGTACATCAGTAGAATATGCATTATGTACATCAGTAGTATGCCTGCGCATGGGGAGTAAATGATGCAATATGTCAGTATGTGATACCCACACTTTTCAAATTATGTTTGCTTCAATATTTATGTATATTGGCTGCAGAATGAGTCCTTTCAAATCTAAATTTCCATTATGGTTAATGTATGCTTAATATGTATATTACAATGCATATTGAAAATCACAATGCTTCTCTTACTCTTATTGACTAAACTGGGAGAGAGAAGTGTATAGTTTAGGTGTGTGGTATCTAAGAGCTTGAAACCAGTTCAAGGTCACCCGTACCTCCACTGTGGTGACAAACACCCTGAATTTCAGCCCGGACCACAGCCCAGCTCCTTGCTCAGGCACGAGTTAGCTCTTCCAAGGGGAAAAGCAAGGGAAAGGCAGTACAGGAAAAGGCATATAAACCGTGAGAAACACATACTCGGATGTCCTGATCTCTGCTTGAGTTGCAGATGGGTATCAAAAATAGATACAATTTCCCTCTCACTTTTGCTTCTCTCCATCAGGCAACCTGCCCGGGGAAGGCTGACCCCTCTCTGCCACGGCTCTGAAGATTTCCCCATCATTTGTGCAGAGTATACCAGCACATTTCAGGGACCTCTGCCATCTGTGGTTACCTGCTGGACCACTCCTGCCAAGCCAAGTGCCACAGCAATCCCTGGGGCTTGGGCTAATGACCTGTCTGATGGGGTAACGAACACCCATCTGGTAGATAGAGAGCCTAATGCGTGTTGTGCAGGATGACCGATGGCTCACCTGTGATGTGGAGCTGTTGTCTACTGACCCTGTGCAGAAGCCAGTGTTACTGAGATCAGCACTGAGGTGTCTTTGGAGGAGGAATGAGGTCTCCTGCCTGAAGCCATCCACAATGGCGTGCAATCTCAAACAAAGAGATGGTTGGAGCGAAAGTATTTTTATATTCATGTTGAAGGAGGTTTTTCTGGGATTTCCCCCTCTCATTTTGCCTCTGCTGTTAGTATAAATGCACATATAATATGCAGATATTCTCCAGGATGAGTGCAAGGTATGTTCAGTGCCTTCAAATATTTTGGTTTCTCATTTTCGGGTTGTTTTGATTCTAACTCACAGCTAAAAAAGTGAAAACTTTCAGAAACTTTGAGCAAGAATCATAGAGGATACTCCTGAGGTATGCTCTTTGAATTTTATAAGAGTATGTTAGCTGGTCTACTTAGTAATTATGTTGGCACAGTTCTCACCATCCACTATCCACTTATTTTCCATCAGTAAATTCGTTATGATGCCATTCAGGTACTACTGCAAAGTCTTCCAGAGCTTGGAGAACAGTATCATCAACATTACTCCGAAGAAAAAAACTCAGTCTACTCTGAATTTGCAAACATCTATTTGTCTAATATGTAAGATGCACAATTGATTGCCCAGCTATTCTTCCTGTTGCTGGTCCCTTTCCTCCAAGCTCTAACAAAACGTAGCAGATGGTTAAATTTCCTGTATCATCTCAGAGCAAGAAAGAAGGTGCTGACTCTTCCATTATGCCCGGAGAACCGCATGTGACCCAGAGGACTGCAGCAAGAATGGAGCCAAATAAGAGCCCCATTAATTAACACGATCTTCTTCATTCCCACAAGTAGGATTTTGCTGTTTCTTCCTTTCAATTTGCAAACTTCAGTGTCATAGTAACCCATTCCTTTCTGTATGGGAATGGTCTGGGTAGGATGGTCACTGGTACTCCCGATACCCACTCCACTTTTGATGAAGTGTCTTCAGATCTTGTGATTTATTTCTATCGAATCCTCCCTAACTTCTCCTGTGACATTTTGAAACTGCTGATCACCTCAGTTGCTCTCAGAAAGTGCCTCCTGCTCCTATTCAACCCTAATGAAAAAAAAAATGGTGGCATTAGCGCGGTGCGTTGTAGAGAATGAATTATGGAGACTTGCCAAGTAACAAAACTGTCCTGGGTGTCCTAAGAAATGTGCTCAATATTTATGGCATCTCTTAGCAGTGGCAGACAGATGTGACTAAGAAATGAAACCTAGTTTGGATTAATAGAGGGGCTGTTGTCTTTTTCTAGCTGCTTTTGTAAAATGAGCGCTGTCAGGATATTTTGTAGAGACTATGGCTATTTTTTTTTGAGAGAACTATCAAGTATGAAAAAGTTTAGAAACAAGAAGTTATGTTGAAGATGATAAAGACAGTAAGTATCTGAGGATATTGAAATACTCTGTTTCATCATAAAACAAAAAAGGCTTTCTTTAATTTTTTTTTGTGTCTCAAATTAAGGGTCAAAACTTCCATAAAAGCAACACAGATCAATTCTCTTATCCTTTGCTGCTGGGGCCTTCATTGCCCTGACTGGGATCACCTGGGACCTCCACCCACACACCCAGCCACTGGCCCCAGAGCCATATTTAGGGCAGACTCTGGCCTTTGCAGGAGGTTTTGCATGTTGTGGGTAGCTCAGCCCTATCTGCCCTTGACTGCTGCTTGCTGATACCTTTCCAGGTTGCCCTTGGACCTGTTTCTTGCTTTATGTGTTGTTGCTGGTGGGGATGCTACCACATTGTCACTTTTGGCTCTCACCCCCTCATCCTGTGTGAAGCTGTTCTGCTCATGCTGCTCCTGGGTGGGCAGCCCCTCCCTGTGTGCTCAAGGTAAGAAGTAATTAGTGGTTTTTGTGCTTATGGTGCTCACTGCATCACTGCATCTGATTGCTTTGTAGCTTGTGCTTTGGTTTGTTTGTTTTTTTTTTTTTTTCTTTAATCTCTGCAAAACCTTTGTTGAGTTATGGAAGCTGTAATCTTTTTTTTTCTTTTTTTTTTTTTTTAGAAAATGTAGGGTTGAATCAATTAAACTGTAGCCCAGATATGTAAATTTTGCTTCCGGAATCCAGCAGGAGCTGGATGCCTCAGTGTCATCTGGATTTAACTACATGGTCTAACTTTGCATTAGAAGCCTGCAGGAAGGCAAGAGGTTTGAACATAAGACTTTTCATTCTAAGCTTATTGCTGTGCTGTGCCCTGTAAGAGGTTCTAGAGATTATCACCTACATCAGGAAGAAGAAGGTGCTACCATGATAAATTCCTTTATCCTCTGAGCCACTAGAAAAAGACTTTAAGTAGAGAAAAGATGGAAACTCTTGCTGGGAAACAGGACAGAAAATCTTAAAAAACTTTTAACAGTGCTTCATGCTGCAAGCTTTTTCTTTCTCTGCATCAAACCAAGGGCTTGCCAGTCATTTGCATGAGCAGACTCATAGGGCACAATAAGAATTAAACCTCATTAGTTCAAGGAATGTAATGTGCTAATATATGATGAATTAAACATTCCAATATTGCTATTTATTAAAAGAGGAGAGCATCCAAGTTCCCACAGTATTGGCTACAATGCAAGACTCAAATTAGATTTTGCTGATTTTGCTTCCTTGTAATGATTCCCTTCTAGAAGTTACAAGTGTAGTCACACACACACATACACATAAAGAAGCAGTTGTATGGGCATGTGAGAAAGGAAAACCAGATCCATTTCCAGCCTTAGAGTGTGCCCCCAGCTCTGTGCCGGGCTGCGCAGGAGCCCAGGGGAAGCATCATGTGGCTTTGAAGCACCCTGCAGCTTGGGAGAGTGGGAGCAGTAGAGCTTGGTGATTCCAGGTGCCTGACTCAAAGAGGCTGCTTTTTAAAGGAGGCTGTAAGGAATTTCAAGGGAAAGTAAACCTAGAGCAGCAGATATTCTCTCTCTATTTCATGAAAGAATATTAAATCCGGGGAATACTCGCTTCATGCATAGAAGGAATTCAAGTCTTCTACAGACAGATCCTAAAGGGGGAGAGAAATGAGCTAAATTAATAGATTATATTGGTTTCTCAGCTATTTCCTAACTATTTTTCGGCTGGATAACTACACACATGAATGACAACAATCAAAAATGGGGGGGGGAGGAGGAGGGAGCAGTACATTCCTACCCAAAGATGAATGGGGAAACTGCAACCCAATAAAGAGATTATCCATTGCACAAGTGTAATGAGCAGTGATAGTTCAGCACAAGAGGCCAGTTTCCTCTCCCCGTGTTCCATTTATACAGGCTTCAGCCTCAGCTGGGATGTTTGTTTGGCAAAGACACCCATTGCCAGTCCTGCTGTCGGGGTGCTGCTCACCCAGACAGTCCTTGTTGGGGGGAGGAAGGCCCCTACAGCATCCAGAGCAGCCTCAGGCATCTCTGGCAGAGTCCCCACAGGGCTGTTTGTCTTAATGAGCTTTGCTGCAGTTACCAAAGGTTCACTGAAACGTTTACACTGTGAAATTCCTCAGAAATTGGAGGCACGTTTAACACACGATTGCCAAACTTAAAAAGAAACCTGTGGGGAGGCTGATGCGCTTGTGGTAGCTTGTTGTTTGGAAATTGAATTGTCCTGCTGGAACTGTTACCCATCTGTTGCTTTTCCTCTCTTTCATCCTTGGTATTATTTTTCAAAGTGTGATAATGCATTTCAAGAGCCTTTCTTGATTAAATAATTGTAAGTTGATAAACAGAAACTGAAGTTAATATCGAAACGCACAAGTTTGATGTAGTGTAAAGATTCAGCAGAAAGACTCCATGTGCTAGAGTCAATAGAGACCTCAATTTACAGTACTTGAGGATCTAAATTCCTGTACAACGCAAAGGCAACTGTAACCATTGCAAAGCTATAAGTTGCTTGACAGTGCTATACAAAGGGATGAAAAAAATAATTTGTTTAAAGACACTTGTGTAGCCTTTTTTCTTCTTGGAGAATGACTTTAAGCTCATTGCACTTGAAGTGAATTCATGAAGATGTTTTCATTTCATTCTTGGATTTATTACAGATAATGTTCAAGCATATTTGTTATTACAGGTTGGTGTAGGTTGGTTTGTGGCAGAAGTCATGGTATGTTTTCTATTCCTTGAAAGACACACATTACACTGATATTTTTTTCCCTTATTCAATTCAAGATTAATGGGTTGGTGCCAAAATGGAACAAGAATAATTATATATCATAGAAAGACATTGTTTTGGGGTCAGGTAAAGTTTTTCTTATTAGTTTTGCATGTGTAACTGGGTATTAGACTCATCAGTATGAATTGCACTCAGGAAAAACCACCATCAGAAAGACATTTTGGTGCAGAGCTGACTGCAGGAAGGCAGAGCGCTCGGACTCGGGTGTGCGTGTGGCAGTGGCACTGTGCTGCACACAGGGACTGTGGCTTCGGGTGACCAGCCCTGCACCCAGATATCTGCCTTTAGGCAGCAGAGACAGGTTCTCTGGAGTCATGAATACGCTATTTGCAGAATAGTAAAAAAATCCCTCCTATTATCCTGATAACAAATGTGCCTGGGAAGATTAAATACCTGGTTGAATGATCAGCATGGTTTAATGTATATATAAGGGCAGGCCTCCAGCAGCTCCCAGCCTCCAGGTTGGCTGATGGGAGAGAAGGCAGGCAGCAGTGCCACTTTCATAGGCAGACAGCAGGCCTGCAAGTTTGTTAGTTCACCAGTTGCTCTGTATAGACAACACTTCAGAAACAGGTCAGGGCTAAATCAGCTTAAATCTGTTCCTTGGTAAACTTCAAATGTAGTTATTTGTACTATGGGTGGAAAGATGCCATTACTTACCAGTCAGTTCGAGTATCTGTCTCTCTGTGTCTCTGCAGATCATATTTCTTTCTCGCTTTTTTTATCTGATTTCTGTTCTGTCAGTGAGATGATTCCCAAAATACCTTGGGGTGCAGTTCCTCAGTCTGGATGTTCATTATCTGCAAAAGCCCCGAGCCCCATATATTTATTTTCTGTAGACCTCAGTCTGGAAACAAAAACAATAACCTCTGCAGCTTGTTGTGGCTGTGCAACAGTCTGCAATCTGACTTATTTATTAATTTACTTGTTCTGAGATTTTGTTTTCATTGTTGTCTGCTGTGGTGCAAAGGGGTCTTCTGTGTTTCCTTTTCAATAGTTTTCCCCAAAAGCTGAAATTGTATCATTTTCCCAGATGCAGGTCACCTGTCATGTCACTCACCTTTCTTCGGCTCTTCCCTAACCCTAAATAACCCAACAACAAACTGACCAAACCCCAAGCAAAAACAAACATCTGTGATTCTGTAAACACCTTGATCGGTATAAATTATTATAGCTTTACAAAAGTTCAGCTTGATCTGCTCCTGATTTCTAACCTTGTTAAAAAGAATATTGAATAATATGGAAGGACTTATTTGCAGCTGACAAATAGCAATAGTAGTGAGGCAAATGTCCTCTTGGCTATTTGGGTTTGCCCTTAGGATTTATCTTTGCTGTAGGTTTAAAGTCCTCTTCCCTGCATTTTACCCAAACTCCTCTACCATCGCTAGCGAGGTTTGTGCAAGCCTGCAACCCAGGGCTGTTTTATGGAGGTATAAACTATAGTCCTTCTCCTTTGCATTTTGGATGCAGATCAATCTTACTTTGCAGAGATTTGTGATAGTCATCCAGTCACCAGCAAATCTGGGCAGTTTATTGCCCTGGTGTATTGGGTCTGGCTGAGGTGGAGTGAATTTTCCCTATAGCAGCCCTCATAGTGCTGTGCTTTGTATTAGTAGCTAGAAAGGGGTTGATAACACACTGGTGTTTTGGCTACTGCTGAGCAGCGCTGGCACAGCAGCAAGTCTGTGTCTCCAATGTTCCTCCCTCGCCAGTGGGCTGCAGGTGGGCAAGATCTTGGGAGGGGACATAGCCAGGACAACTGACCCAAACTGACCAAAGGGATATTCAATATCATATGATGTCTGCTCAGCAATAAAAGCAAGGAGAAAGGAGGAGGAAGGAGGGGCATTCATTATTTATGACATTTGTCTTCCAGAGCAACTGCTATGTGCACTGAAGCCCTGCTTCCTAGGAAGTGGCTAGACATTACCTGCTGATGGGAAAGAGAGGAAAAAATCTTTTGTTTTCCTTTGCTTCTGTACACGGCCTTTGCTTTTGCTTTATTGAACTGTCTTTATCTTGACCAGCGAGGTTTTCTTTTCTTCCATCTTATTTTCTCCCCTGTATCCTACTAAGGAGGGGAGCAGTAGGGCAGCTTGGTGGGCACCTGGTGTCCAGCTGACATCAACCCACCATACCCGGCTCTGAGTTTAACCCATTACCCCAAATATAGGGGCTGTGCAGAATGGCCTGGGCACAGCAGGATGGGAAAGGTTTGAGGAGCTTGAAGAGATCTTGAGCACCTCATACGGCTGGGTGCTTCAGGATGCTCTGGTCGTGTCCCAGGGAGCTTAGGTATGGGGCTAGCAGGAAAGATGGGAAGGAACCATGGCTGGGCAAGTGCTGGGGGAAGCCCATTTTGGCAGTCACTGCCTGGGGGCCATGTACTTACTGCAGTGACAGGTAAAGGAAAAGCTAGAGATGTGTTCAATCGGAGCAGATTGAAGGAAGAAGCGCAAGAGGCAAACAGTGTAATTTATTGCACCTTATTTCATAGAATCATAGAATGGTTAGAGTTGGAAGGGACCTTAAAGATCAAGTTCCAATGCCCCTGCCGTGGGCAGGGGCACCTCCCACTAGACCAGGTTGCTCAAAGCCCCATCCAGCCTGGCCTTAAACACTTCCAGGAATGAGGCATCCACAACTGCCCTGGGCAAACTGTTCCAGTGCTTCACCACCCTCACAGTAAAGAATTTCTTCCTAATATCTGATCTAAATCTCCCCTCTCCCAATTTAAAACCATTACCCCTCATCCTATTTCTCCACTCTGATAAAGACTCCCTCCCCATCTCTCCTGTAGGCTCCGTTCAGATATTGGAAGGCTGTTTGGATCCAGCTCACACACAGCTCTTCTGGTCATGGTGCCTGTTAGTTTTAAATGAGAAATATTAACTTCAAATAAGTAGCACTTCCCTCACCAGTGTGGAGGAGAGTAAATTTTTGTTCCCAGACTGCTCATACCATGACACCTGCATGCACTGCGCTTAACTTTCCTAATTGCCAATATGTACCTCTCTCCAGGAAATCACTTGGGCGCACTTTTAACTACTTTAGGAAAGTCAAAAGAGACCATATCTTGATGCACAGACCAAAATCTCAGTGAGGGAAATGCTTCCCCAGATCAAGGGCACTGACAGCCCTGAAATGTCCTTGATGTTTCACTTTTTCAAGGGATATTGTTGATAGAAATGCTTTTTGGTAATAACTAAGTAGTGATGTGAAAGGCAGTGCCTTCAGAAGAGGGGCTGTGGGTACCTACTTCAGCATTTGAACTCTTACTCAGAAATAAGCGTCTTCCCTGTACTGGATTCTCAGTAATCATTACAAGTAATGGCCAAAGATGCTACCAACTTCACATACATGCATTTCTGTTTTTTAAAAAGAGTATATGTACTATATACTTTCTTTGTTGGGATTTCAGGAAGGTTTTTGGTAAGCCTTGCTGCTTCTTTCTTTTCATTAGAAGAGAATGTAAAAAACATTTTAAGTCTCTCTACCAAGTTCTAACCATCTCCCAGAGATATTTTCTGTTACGTCAGACTGTTTAAGTACACACAGTAACAGAATAATTTTAAAGTACTTGAAATGCTTCATTGTTATACATTGAATAATACAGAATAGTATAACAACATAGATTCTTTCAAAGCTGAATAGTGAATGTTGCCTGGAATACTTTTGCCCTTTTGAGGCACCTGATTGCTGACATAATGGGTCTCAATGGGAATTTATAACTACTACAGTATCTTTCAAACTACAGTTAAAAATATGGAAGCCATACAATAAAGTAATTATCCAGGCATAGATGCCTGGATCAATGGTCTTAAAGTGATCAGGTGGAAGACACACAATGGGTCCCAATTTAATTACAAAAAGAACCAACCTGCAAGCTTCAAAAGAAGTAAACCTGAAATGTTTTTCTTTATTTCTTAAGAGTGAAGACACTTTTTAATTTTCAGCTCTTTCTATGTTTCAAGGTCCCAATCGGGTTTGGGAGCGTGACAATAGTATGAGAAAAATCACACTGTAAGACTTTTGAGGCGAATTTTAGAGACCTAAGTGGTGTTACATAGGGTGAGGTAAACTCTACAGCTGCCCAGTGCAGCTGTGGAGGAATGGGTGAGAACTGGCCAAGGTGGGTGAGAGCTTGCAAAGGGTGGATGGGGATGTACAGCCCCCCAGGCCTGCTGGGGATATGTAAGTGTGGTTTGCCCTGAGGAGACCTGGCTTGCTATGCCGTGAAGCTTTCAGAAAGGTTTTTGTTGGGCAATTCTGATGCTGTGGAGGCAGAGACTGGGAGAAGGATGTGTCCTGCTGCCCAGACTGAGCTGAGATGGGGAACTGATGAATCCCAAGGTACTGTGGCTGAGCCAGCCGAGTACCTGGGACTCATAGGGGTTTGTCCATGTGCTTTCCCGTGAGTTCTGCATGATTTTCCCGTCTACTTTATTCAGCTCTTCTCAATAAAACTGGATTGACTATAACTTGTATCTGAGGTCAGAAGCATGTATCAGGTGTAAAGCCTGGGTCAGGATCTGTGATGCCTTGGAGTACTAAAGAAAATCACTATCAGAATCCTGAAAAAAAAAAAAAAGCTATGGATTTTAGATTATGTATGTGGAGGCTCTATGGGAAATAGTTACAAGCCCTACAGTTTGAAGAAACTGGACTCACAGGAGGGAAAATCCAACTTCAGTGAAGTCAGAGTGATTTATTGGGCCTTCATCAACTGAAGGGACAAATAAACACTCCGTTTGTCATATACGCATTTAGATTTTGATGGTAAATGACATTACTTGGGCAAAAGTGTCTTTGCATAAGGATGTTGCTCTGGCAAAGCTGTCATCAAGTTTATGAAAATGCTTGTATAGCAAAAATGAAACATGTCTTATTAAGCCTGCATGTTATTTATTAGTGCAGTCAGTTTGTTATGGGAAGTATATCAACTTGGCCCTGCTTAAAAAAAAAAAAAGTAGTTCTTGGGTTTCTTAGCATGAAATTTGGCAAGAGACTTGAAAAATCATACCTTTACATTCCCTGTGTGCTATGAGGCACTAGAAAGAATATAGCTGAGTGTTCATTAAAAGTAAAAAATATTTACCATGGCAACTCCATTATGCAGTCTGGCTGGCAAGTTTGATAATCACAGCAGTTAAGAGGAAAAAGAGCATAGGTGGGTAAAAACAGAGGAACGGCCTCATTCATGAACAGTTCTTTTAAGTAGAAATGGAGCCTGTGGAGTGGACATATGTTTCTCATTTAAATAAAGCCAATTTGACTCTGA
This sequence comes from Numenius arquata, assembly GCF_964106895.1. Taxonomy (NCBI): domain Eukaryota; kingdom Metazoa; phylum Chordata; class Aves; order Charadriiformes; family Scolopacidae; genus Numenius; species Numenius arquata. The sequence goes on along the minus strand of NC_133587.1, from coordinate 7,183,898 downwards.
CATTTATGAAAGTGAGACTAATGAGCATAGACCAAGCTGTGTTCTCACCCTCAGCAGGGTAGCACCAGCTTGACCTGACCACACATAAGTGAAAGTGCAATCTAGTTTGGTTATTGTCTAGATAACAGACAGTTGTTACATACAGATCTTTGAGTTATTTTTTCCGCAATAGAGTTTTGTTGGCATAAATGTGTAAAGGTGGTCTTTTCAAAATCCTGTGTGCTTGTATTTGACAGAACTTCTAGGGTACACAAGCAAAACTTCCCGCAAGCTGTACCTGCGTGAAGTGTTGCTGGCTGATTTGTCTGATCCTCCACAGAAATTTGAAAGGGAAGGAGAAAGTACTTATATGTGATCTTCAGGCTGTTTGCCAGAATTTCTTAAATGTTCCTTTGGATATTCCATTTTATTTCATGTCTCTTAAAGAACCCGTTATTAAATAGGATAGTGCCAGGACTTGATGTCTGGTAACATTCAACATAGCTGGAAGGAGGTGTCACAGTAATGCTGGATTTTAGATTGGATAAATTAATAAAATAAACTTAATGCTTGGGTAAAGCTGTGGAGATTATTAACAGAGAGCTAACCAGAGCTGTTAAAGATGGCAGACTGTGACACTAGGAAAACGTGAGCAGAACAGGCATGAAAGGAAATGATAGGAAGCTAAAGGATTTAGTTTCATTTACCAGTGTTCTTGCCCCAGAAATGTTAAAAAGCTGAAACAGTCTGGGATCTGTAATACTTGAGGCCTATTACCACTTAATAGCAATGGCTGCTCTATTAGTTTACTTTAAACACATCTGCTCCCTGTAACTGTTACACAAGGTGCAGGAATTAACATCAGTTAAGGTACCTCTGACAGGTATTGATCCAAAGCTCCATGGAGCAAGTGAAGGGTCCAAGCTGAGGGGGACTTCCCAGATGTTTATTGGGACATTATCAAGACAAAGTGTTGATGAATTCTGGTGGACTTAGTCTGGTTTTAGAAACATCAGAGTTAGAAGCTGTTCAGTACAGCAAGAGAGACTTGAAGTCACCCAAGTTACAGTAATTTATCCCTTTACTCATCAGGATTAATTGTTTTGTGCACCAGCCAATTGTAAATAATGTTCCATAATTTCACAAATGGCACAGGTTAATGAAATTTGGACAGCTGTGTAGCTGAGTTGTGAGACCTGTTGTAATTTTGTGCTTCTCCACCAGTTCCACGGTGAAGCCATTGCCGCCACTTAAATCCAGCTTCTATTCTCTTCTAAATGTGAATGTGCTGTATAGAAAGGGCAGGTGATTACAATGTTTTACCATCAAGTTGAAAATATTTGCCCTTTTAAAATAAATTTTCTTGCTGCAACCAAGAGAAAATTACTCACTTTGTGATTCAATTAGGTCCATAAAGATAGTGAGGCTGTGCAGTCATTTCATTAAGTTTCTGGGTTTTAACTTAATTAAAAGTTAATATACCAAGCTAATTCTTCATACGTGAGCCAGACCTAATCCAAGAAGGAGCTCTATATCTTATCTTCTGCCAGTCCTGGAAAACAGCCAGGGGGTAGATCTTTGATGCCATTTAGCCCAGCAGCAAGGCTGGTTTTACTCAGACCAGAATACTTTACTCAAAGCCATCTTTGCCTGCCTCAGACTCAAAATTCAGTTTACCAGTCCAATACCCCTTTGCTTTTATCCTACCCTGATGAAGACTCATTTATTCTAGGAAAGGTAGGAGGCTTTGGAACAAGGGTAAGCGGAGATGCCAGTATTGCAAAGAAGACTTAGCCCAAGACATGAGTGTTAAATGCTGGAATGCCTATTGACTCAATGTATTAATTTAATGTGTACTTAACTTTTTTGTCTCTATTTTAACCAGATTTAATCTGAAGATCTGTAGATGTTGTCCCACATACCGCTTCTTGCTTATTACAAGTTTCCTCTTTCCCTGAGAACATAAGCCCTGTCCAAGCTTAATGACTCTGCAGTATGATTACTCATTACAATGCAGAACTGTATCTGGAAGGGAGCAGTTCTCCCAGAGGAACTCAGGCAACTGATAGAACTACAGTTCAATTGATGTCTGTGTCACAGAATGTTCAAGGTTGGAAGGGACCTCTGGAGGTCATCTTGTCCAAACACCTGCTCAAGGTGGTCTAGGTGGTTTTTGAATATCTAAGGATGGAGACTCCACAGCCACCCTGGACAACCTGTTCCAGTGCTCAGTCACCCTCACAGTAAAAAAAAAGTGTTTCCCAATGTTCAGATGGAGCCTCCTGTGTTTCAGGTTGTTTCCATTGCCTCTGGTCCTGTCACTGGTCACCACTGAAAAGAGCCTAGCTCTTCTCTTTGTACCCTCCATTCAGGTATTTATGTACATTAATAAGATACCTCCTGAGCCTTCTCTAGGCTAAGCAGTCTGGCTCTATCAACCTTTCCTCATATATGAGGTGCTCCAGTCCCTTAATCATCTTTGTGGCCCTTTGTTGAACTTGGTGTTTCTTGCTGCAACTGTACTGACAACATTAACCATATTGCTACTACAGCAGGGAATCGCTTCTGATGGATCAGATTTTTTTATCATTGTCGTCAAAGAATAAGACACGAGTGGTTTCTGGAAAGGGAACCAGATCCTGCTGCTAGGGTCGGTTCATGACTAAAAGCAAAGATCTCACAGAGAGATTGGTGGCTATTGTTGTATGATTGGAGACAGTCTATCTCCAGTGGTGTTACTGATATAAAATTTATCTGCCTGTATTTTTTTACTTGGAAAAGAAGCTATTTTGAGTCTTTAGGAGTGAATTCACATAAGGTGAGTTGGTGCTATAGCAACCATTCATCTGACCAAATGGCCTACTGGGAATATTCAGGGTATGACCTTTGTCGTTTATTTTCCTGTTGTAGTTTAGCTCTGTCTCCTGCAGCTTTAAGTTTCAGAGGAAACTAGTGTTTGCCTTTAGGGAATTGTCATTTTCATTGTTTCTACCTTTCCAGTTTTGTTTGAAATGTCTCTATATGTTATTAAGGAGTATGTTAATAGCTGATTGGTTAACAAATCTGGTCTTTAAAAGAAAAAAACAAACAAAAACAAACACTACACCACTATTTGGGCAACTAGTCACCAAAGTACAACATTCTTTTGCCCTCCATAGCAGCTTCTTTACCAGAAATCAAATAATACATGGGCATCTCGGTGGTGATTTTGCCCCAAACCACCAGATAAACCATATTAAAAATGTTGGGGATATTCACACATTTTAAACAGTGTGCCAAAAGAATAGCTGTTTTCTTAATTTCTTACTTCAAATGCTCATGGGTCTTCCAATGCTTATGGAACATTTTATTAATAATTATTATTTTATTATTACTATTTATTAATATTAGGGCTAGGCTGTTTATGATGGCATGAACAGAATTCAAGCTCTTCTTTTGGCATGAAGTTAGAGGAAGCTGAGCTCTTGGCTTGGTGACAACCAGAAATTTTGGGTGGTTGCAAGTCTGCATCAGAAGAACTCTTGATTTCCAATTTATCAAGAAGGTGTTAAAGTTGCAGAGGTGGCCAAAGCATATTTCTTTGCCAGAAGTTGCTCTCCTAATGAAATAGAAGCCATGTCTTCCTGTGCCTGTGGCTATCCTGGCCTGTCTGAGGCTGAAAATTGTTTAATGAGGTGGCCTATTGTACAGGTTCTGATAATACAAGCACAATGCTTCCTTTTAATCATTTTCCTTCAGTTTTCTAAGAAGGAGGTTGGCAGATGAAAAACAGAGTGATGCATCTAATTGAAAACCAGTATAATGGGTTTTTGAAGACAGCTATCTTCACATAATAATCAGAAGCACATACATGTACACTTTTTCGTGCTTATATGCACCTTTAGTTTTAACTTCTTATGCTAATTACTGCACTAGTCAGTTGCTACACACTTGAGAGGTGCATGAGTTCTGACTGCTTTGAAGAGGGATTGATAATGAAGCCCTGAAATGAATAAAATATCTTACCTTCTGTTATCTCTGATGGCATGTCAGGGTTCGTTTGTACTTTGAAAACGGGCATCATTCTTTAATGGCAACTTGTTCACATTTAGATTATCACTTTGTGTTGCAGCGGGCCACCATGTCTTGCTACTACAAAGACAGTAGAGAATTGAAGGCACCGTCAAGCTTCCCTGTTCGAATCACTAACTGACTTTCATTTAAAAACTTGAGGGTGAAAAGCAAACCTGCTTGTCCTGTATTTTTGCTAATACATAGCTATGAGGTGCAAAAGTACTGAAGAAACAACTTTTCATACATATTATCTCAAGGCTGAAGCTAAGTGACCAGCAATAAGTTCAAGGAAGCTGCCTGTTTCTATAGAGACAACTTTTTTCTCTATATTCTATTTAAGAAACTGAATAGAACAGCTGAATAGACTTCAGTGCTTCTTGATTCTAGGAGCTGTAAATAAATCTTCAAAGTGCGGTGACTTTATTTAAATTATGTTTTATACTACTTAATAGGCAGAATGAAAATAATGTATCTTTGTACATGCTTTAGAAATAAATATCAAAAATGGATATACATGTTTTAATGAAAGCAATGGTGGAGCTAGAGTATTTCACAATATTAGAAGTAATACAGAGATTCACTTTTGGAACACCTTTATGCACTAAATGTTCCAGAACTGGAGTATAACTGAGCAAAACACATGATTCCCTTTGAACAAACTGCAGAAACCAGCAAAATATTCTTTCAGCGTCACTGGAGATATCTAACTTTTAGTGTTTCATGATATACAGCAGAGTACCTGACACACAATGACAAAGGATAGAACAGATGACAAGTATGAAATTTGTCCTCTATAATCTATAATATATAGCTTTAGGAATGAAAGTAAGTTATGTTTCTGTCTTGTGGATCATGTTAATCCTGAGACATCAAGCAGCAGGATGACCTCAAAGTGTGGATGAGATCCAAATCTTACCTGGGAGAGATGTGAGCTAGTTGCACTGCTGAATGGCTTTTCTGAAAGCCTGATTCATTCCTCAGGCTTCTGGGTGATGTTGCTGGGTGATTTGCACAGAATACTTCCCCCTACATGGTAAGGATGCTTTGAACTTTCATACAGTGAATATGAGTGGTAATGTATTATTTCAGTTGCAATGACACTTTTTGTGCCCCAAGTCAGCTTGAAATTTATGGCCATTCTTGTGTATCATTGTCTTCTTGCACTCATAGTAGCTACCCATCTCAGGTCCCAAATTAAAGTCCTTTCATGGGTTTTTTCCCACTATGGTACCTCCTTGTATCTGAAAAGCTTGCAAAGTTATCTGTATTTATGAAGCAGAGTAAGAAAATCAGTGCTTAAGTCTCTCTAATGAGATTGAGTTTTTTCTCAGGATTTTTGCAGAAGAGTAGTAACTAATGACCACTACATAATGTTTTATGATGTGAACTCTGGAGAGAATAACTGTCATGGCCAGGTGACATGTAGGCTTTATTAAACAGCATGACTGACTTATATCTGATAAAGTTTCCAGTCATGTGTATTTTCTTCTTATTTGAGGCAAGGTTCTACACTGGATTGCACAACCAAAGGTATCTTAATGAAATACTTTATCCAGTCCACAATGACTTTTATTTTTATTCCAAAGGCAGGAGAGGTTACAATATTTTTCCATGTATTGTAGAAAAATGAGAGCTGAAGTCTGGTGTTACCAGACTCCAGTGTTCATACAGGAGAATATAGAAGGTCCTAGGCAAAAGGAGGGCTGAGAAGGGCACAACTGCATTCTACAGTTATGGGAGATAAAGCAAGGTGAGAAGAGCTATTTTCACTGAAGGTAAATATGAGAATAAATAGCTGTAAAATGAGTACATTTAGCCTGTAAATTATTTTTTTTATCATCAAAGATAGGACTAAAAATGGAAATAGCTTTTTCAGCAAACTGCCTCCCTGTGTGAATCCAGAGTAATAACTGTCGTCTTCAGAAAAATACTATCTCTGAAATGTTTGAAAGAAAATAAAAGCCTTTTTGTTTCATTGAACAACTAGGTAATATTTGGGTTTTCACTAAGGCAGGCAAAAAAGAACAAAACCCCAAACCAACCAATCCTCCAAAGAACTTATGATTTTATATTCTTTAATCTGGAAGGATGGGGAAAAAATTTTTTTTAAATAGGAATAAATGAAAGATCATTTTGATGAAAATTATGACAAACCTTATCTAGGGAAATAGAGGCCAGAACTTGTGTAGAGTGTTCTATGTAACTGGTAATCATAATATACAAAAAGAAATGTAGCTTAACCCTTGGATCCCAATTCATGAAGCCTTAGGAACAAGCTGACACCACCAGTTGCCGCTTTACTAAGATATTTTTCAAATGGGTTCTGCATGAATATTTTGAGAGTTTAGAGAATAGAATACAAAATCAATGCTTTGGCCAATTCTTAGCCATTCTAAAGGTCCATGCACCGATAACACTCATCAGTTCCTCTTAATGCGTTTGATCCCAATAATTATGCAAGGTGTTTAAGCTTTGTAAACTTAGCCCTTTACACTAATGTAAAGATAAACGGTGCTGTTTGGTGCCATCATGTGCATCGAAGATGCTCTTGTCCTTTTAATGGCAGTAATACATTAAGGCCAGACCATTAAGTGGAGTTAAACACCTGTACTTCTAAGGGCAAGCACTTCTGAATTGTTAAAGTTTGGTAAATCATATAGGTTCTTGGAATGCAAAGTATTTGGTAACTGTTAATTGGGATATTAAATGGGTGTTGTGCCATGCCTTTCTGGGTTCAGTGTTTGAAGAGAAACTGTCAGAAGAATTCATGTGGCCACATTAATAAACAGGCTGTGGAAGTAAGGATAAAGGAGAAATAGTCAGCTGGCTTCCCTATAGGTGAAATATACTGCATAGCAAGTCTCTAGCTATTATTCTTGTTGCCTCTGTGTGACCTCAATAGTTATTTATCATTCCTCACAGTTGAAATGCTGCTTTCTCCATTAACTTCTATCACTTCAGCTGTCACATTTGAATTTATTCATTCCTAGAAAAAATATTTATTTTCCTTTCCTGTGAAGTGGGAATGCAATGATTAACCATACAATCAGGAGATGCTGATCTTCACAGAAATTCTATACTTTATGACATGAATAGGAATTATACACCCTTAAACTGTATTAGTTACACTCCGTAGCCAGATACTGTGCAGAGAGGCAGGCTATTTTAGCAGCCTAATCTGAAGCCAGAGGAAAGGCTTGCACTAATTTCAGCATGCTTTGGATCAGGCCAGAAGTCTGAAGTAATTATATCTTCAGGATTACAGCAATGAAAGAGTAAAGTATAATCATGGAATCACAGAATTGTCAGAGTCAGAAGGGACAGTAAGGCCCCTTATCTTCAAGCTCTTCCACTCTGAAGATACTTTGGAGTGGCACTACTTAAAGCAGGCAAACCAACAATTTGTTCTACCTTTTGGAAAGTAGATTAAAATAATGGATCTGATTCATTCCTATTTTATCACTGAATACCATCATTACTGAAGACAGGATAGTTCCTTGAGCTCCTAAAGGACAACACATTATTTCATTTGTATTTCTTCATATATTCAATATGCCTAACTTTGTGGACATTGTTATTCTGGCACTTGAAAAAAAAAAAAAAGCCACTCAGATATGTTTGACTAAGAAATCATCCTAGCAAAATGTAAATTATTCCAGAGGGTCCATCTACATAAGTACACATTAATCTACTTCTTAAATATGTAGTAGAGTCTTTCCCCCAAGGAGACTATGGAGCTGTGAAAATATGTAACAGTAATTAATTACTAGCCAAGAATAGATTAATATTGCATGCTAGGAATAATAAAACAAAATGTATATAACTAAGTGGTGTCTGTAGAGTAATGTGAACTGGGAAGAAATATCAGGCAGCGACAGTGTTATGTTTAATCTCTCATCAAAAGGAAAGCGCAGTTTTTTATTTGAATGACATTTTCTCTATAGCATAGCTATTTATTTTCCCAGCTCATATTTTAGACAAATGAAAACATTTTATTTCCTATTGCCCAAGAGAGCTGGCTTTATTGTTGCTGCAAAAAAGCCACTTCTTTTAGGAAGTGCTGTTGGACATATTACTGAGGTCTGTGCCTTGGTATTAAATATCATTGCCCTGTCTGTGTTTGTGTGTAAACTGAAGATGAAAGTGTTCCTGCAAATATCTACCATGCACTGTACTTTGCCTTTTATCATTTAAAGGTTTTGCCACAGTCTTGCTGCACCTCAGCCATTTTCTCTGCTGTTGTTTGTTTTAAAGTTGATGCAGCAAAGATCTCTAAGTGATGTATAGGTGGGGTATCTCTAGGTTTAACTCAAATATAGAACCCCATTAACAATTTCAAATTTGAATTATCATGTGTCATGTATTAAGTTGAACTGCTAAAAAACCAGGAGGCTGGTTTGAATTACAGTGCCATGGGAGAGCCACTGCCATTCTTGCTACCTTTTTATCCTGTAGTGATGGAAAGATTTGCTAACATGTATTTTAAATTAGGGCATTAGCAAAGGACTCAAGCTCTAGATACTTAACACGAGAATATAAATTGGAAAAAGCTATCTAGGTCACTGAATCCAATTTCTTGCTGTTGGAGGCAAGCACATTAGAAGTATTTAGTCCAGAATATCCCTCCAGATCAGAATGTTTCCTGGCTTTTCTGGCTCTGCAAACTCCTCCACTATAGAGCACTGCATCAGCAAGTGCAGAACATCTATCTTTTAATATAAAAAAGAAACCAGGATATGCCTCAAGAAGAGAGCAACAGATGTTGATATCCAGGAGCCCACAAGAATCCCAGATTTCTAGCAAAAGCCAGGGCACTTGTTGGATGAGGCTGTCCCATGACTCCAAAGGAATTAGAGTGCACAAAGGTCCCTGTGCAGCCTGTGTGAATCACTGCCCCCCTCAGCAGCGAGAGCACAGGGAAACACAGCTGATTGCTTTTCCTCTCCTAGGGCAGAACTGAGGAAGCAGTGCTTGGTCTGGGCTGAGAAGTGCCATGATTATCTCTGCTCTTTCAGAACTGACAGGTTCCTTCTGCCTGAAGGAGCAGGTGAAAGCTGGTGTTGGCTTGCCTAAGACCACACTCATTCCTGTACCAGTTCAGACCAAGGTTTATGTTTCAATTTGCCAGGCATAAAATTATTCCACAAGATATGTAGATCCCAGCTCACTAAATGTGTGGGATGGCATATTTGCTTTTTGGTTTGTCCACAATTAGAAAATAGTCTTTCACGAGGTAAAAGCAGGATGCGGGTATTTCTCTATGGACATCAGTACAGGATTGTAGAACAAATTACTTCCACAAAATTGAAGATCTGCTGCAGGCTTTTCTTCTTTCTCTTCCAAGTACAAAATTCACTTTGCTAATAAGTGGGGGGGGAGGGGAAAGCATAGTTAAAAATCGGGCACATGGTGTTTCCACCTGGGTGAGAAAATGGGAGGAGGACTGGAAAAATCTAGTTTAGATAGTAATGATGGGTACAACAAAAGAAAGTGAACAGCATAGCACAGTACTTCAGGAGAGGATTGTCAGCTCTCATTTTAAAGTGGCTGGATTTGTTATGTGGATAAAAAGCAGACTTCATTTTCCACTGGGGTAAATTCAACATCTGTTCATTGAGCCCATTTTTTAAAAACAAATTTAAATGGAGTAAAATAACACCTTCTGCCAAAATCTTTGAGATGAAGATATTTATATTCCTCACTGTAGCAGGGGAAGATAGTATGAGGTTTAAAATATCCTGCTTTCTCTTTTTCGTGAGCAACTATGGCACTTTGCCAGCTGAAATGGTCTTAAAATCCTCTGCTTTCCGGAGAAATTGAAACCTGCTTGGTTTTTTTTTTTCCCCTTCTCTAGATGCAAAGTATCAGAAAACAGCAAGTATAGCATCAGACTGTAGCTGCTAGGAAGTGTAAGCATTTCACTTCATCCTATGCAGCATTTCTCAGGAAGGTCATTTAGAGAAGAAAGATCCCATGGCACAATTTCCCTCCTGCCTTATGAACTGTCTGTTCTTTTTTAGCATATGGCTATGTATTTATCTGCTTTTGCTTATGTTACAAAAGCAAAGAGGAGATAAGATAGGGGAAGAATACCTGGTAAGTCATCTCTGTCTTTTGCAAGTGTTCCCTAGAGTACATTTTTTCTTTTTTTTTTTTTCAGCACTTTCTTTTCTGTTCTAGGTATTAACAGCTTGGGAAACAGACGTCTGTGGTGTTTGCTGTGTGTCTATAAGCTGTTGGAAGAGTGGAATGAATATTAGTTTGATTATATAGGGCCCTATTTGTGCTCCTAAGTTACCCATTTATTATAAGGACAGGTTCTAGTGTGCACTAAACACACATTTGCATGATTGAATGTGTTATTGTGCTTCCAAATGCCTCTTTGTGTCTGCAGTTATTCATGACCACATGATCTAGTGGCTAGAGCAGGAGGGTATGAGTCTGCAGACAATAACTCTTGTACCACCTCCACTGCTGCTTCATCATATGACATTGGGAAATCATTTGGCGGGGGGGGTAGGGAGGGGTAGAGGTGACAGTAGTTATGCAGTTATCTTACTGGTATGCAAAGGCAAGTAAGTACTAGCTAGTTTTGCTTTACTCTGCAGAAGAAATACTCTGGATACTTGTACGTATACGAATATTTACCTATTCTTTGTGGTCTATATCTTAGTCTTAGTAATGTTTTAGTAATAAAGCAGAAACTCCATGCACACCTTTCATGTTGCATGGCTCCGAGTGAGTTTTTGAAACAAAGATGTTCTGTGGCTGAAGTACATCGAAGGTGTCATGGTAGCTGTCACTCATGCCCAACCTGATCAAAGCAGTGTCATTTTTTAGCACTCTTTCAAAAATTGTACCTGTTGTATCTTGCAAAGTTTTCCTGGCAGCCAGTGAAAGGAGATTGCAATAATCTACAGCATAATGCACTGGGAACACTACATACTGCCTTGTTAATTTTCCTTTGATAAATAGAGGGGGACTAATGTAATATAGTCAGTTTGGTCTTTCTCCTCACAAGAGTGAGCCACACACCTGAAAAGTAATGAAGGTAATACAGATATGCTATAAGGATATGTTGGATGCTGTAACATTATTGCTGCTTTGGTTAAGTCAAGAGACTTGCCTGGTGCAATTCTTTCACCACCACTTTAATGGTTGATGTTGGCCTCTACCAGATGACACGATAGATTAGATTAATCTGAGCTATGGCAGTTCTTTTCATGGCCTTGTTCTACTCCACTGGAAAGTTTCACATACAATGAAGTAGAAAAAAAGGTCTTTTTTTCTTAACTTTGTAATTTCCTGCTCCTTCTTCAGCCTTTGTAATAACATATCACAGTGTCAAGACTTGATTAATTCAATGAATTATAGCAGAACTGGAGCTGTCAAGAGGTTGCCAGTGTGTTTTGATTGATATTCAATTACTTTTCGTGTAAACACCAATGATTTTAATGTCCTTATTTTCTGAAGTTATTTATGAAACAAATTTCCTGGAGCCCATCAGTGAAACAGCCAGAGTCACTACCGACGAGTTAGTCACACACATGGCACAGTGGTGATTAGAATGAAGTGTAGTAAAATGCTTTAAAATTTGGTCACCAAAAGCACACGGGACCAAAAACTTCCTGCTGTAAAGAGTGCCTTGAAATTAGCTACATCAGAGCCTCATGTTAGGTATCACACAGGATGAAAATGCAGGCTGATTGCAGTGTCTTTGTTCCTTCAGTCTAGCTATACAGTATTCGTACTGTGGGCTCCTCATTCACGTTATTGAGCACATCTCTGAATAGTTCCAACATCAGCAGTGATTCCACAATGACCCTTCAAGGACTGAATGCTTTACGTACCCTTAGTGACCAATACAGTCCAGGCAATTCTCTCTCTTCTTGAAAATCCTACCTGAGGGAGAGCCTTACAAATGTCAATTTAGCATTTGAGAATAAAGCTGAATATGGTCAAATCTGGTAACATGTTTTCCAGGATGTCATCAAAATGTCAGTTACTTAAATAAAAATAAATAAATTAGTTGTTTGACCTTGAACATGTAGTGAGCAAAAGGATCATAAATGTATATATAGTGTACATTGCAACTTGAAAATGTAACTACAGTATGTTCTGCACTTGTTGCTTTTCTTTTTCTTAATGAGTACTGCGTAAAGCTTTAATGAGGTTATTGCCAGCTCTACTATGAATTTAGTGGCAGAGGTTGGCTGGTTGTGAAATAACAAATCTATCTGCAACAGGGCTAAAAAAACTAAGAAATCTTGTTGATTCTCTGGAAGGCAGGATCATCGGTCCTGTATCAATCCCAGCATCCAGCATTGCTGGGATGGCTGGGAATGTTTGCATAAGTTCTGGTGTGGTGGGGGCTTTTGTTAGGGGTTTGTTTTTTTTTTTTAAAGTCTTGGCAAAGATGAATCTACCATCTTCCCAGGCAATTCTTAAAGCTTCTTAATGTCTCACTGGAATCTTCTGAAGTTAACCACCATGTTCATATTTCTTGCACAAAAGATTGTTGACTACGTTGCTCTGTAAATAGATTATTTTCCTATTTTAAAATACTTTATCTTTTTTATACAACTTTGGGATTAACCCACCAGTGCATTATGTATATTCATTGAATATCCTGGAATTCTTAATTGTCGTCATAAACCTTGGAGGACAGATTTAGAAAAAAAAAAAAAAGTCGAACAGTTTCATTTTGAAGTATCTTAGAACTTCTTTGTTTAAGCTTGTTTTCCCAAAACAAAGGATATGTGACACTGAATAGATACAGGGTACGCTCTGAGGAAGGCAGATATCCAGAAATATCTGGTTTCTTCAGAAGGTATCATCTGCCCAATCAGATTGTTTCATTCTATTACCATATTTTATGAATTAAAAATCTGTATATAAATGTAGAGTTTAATGGAAATTTAACAGCATATGCAATGAAATGCAAATGCTTTCTTAAGTGCAGCATTGCATTCTTAATTTTCCACTCAAGTAATTTAGAAGCCATTAGTTTAAGTGAAAATCTAAGATAAAGCACATCCATGTGGTTACAATGGCTCCTCTGAAGACTGCACTTGTAATTGTCTGAGAAAGATAAATTCCTAATTGCATTTCATTACATTTTGTTACAGCTGGTGTAAGTGTATTTTGTAGATACCTGCCTGCCAGATGGGTTTAGGATGTACAAAGGCTATATTTTCACACAGGAGCTATTTTCTCTGTGACTTGATTTGCTAATAATCTCTTACAAATGCTTAAAGTGCAGGTGACCATTTCAGCCAGATTCTGATGTGTAATGAAGCAGTATAATTTTAAAGCTAAAAGAAAGTGAAAACCTTCAGATTGTGCTGAAAACAAATGCAAATATTTGAGAAGGGCAGGCTCTGGCACTTAAAGATGCAGACCTAAAGATATACATGGTAGGAGCTGCCACATGCTAATAAAACACCATGACCCTAGACGGGCTTGTAGATAATTCCACAGCATTGCAAGAGTAGCTCAATATTGGAAATGTGAGACAAGATCTGCTTGTAAAAACAAATGGCCCGAAAGGAGCTCAGTGACAGTAGGGTGACCTCTCTGCATTGCAGCTGTACTCAAGGTAACAGGGCTATTAGGAAAAACAGTGACAGTACCTTAGGTCCCACTGCCACACATCACCAGTTGCTTAAGTTTGTACTTGCCCAAATGGTTAGATACTTAAAATACAAATTAGGATTTTGCCTTCTGGGATTGCATAAGAAGGTCCATAGACATAGACATGAAAGAGAATTCATGCCAGGAAAGGTTGTGAAGCTGTGTACTGGTTGAGGTGCAGCGCTAGTCCCCCCAGGAGACTGCAGGGGGACATAAATGAGAAGATATTGCTGAAATTTGAATGACCTCTCTAGCATGCCATAGCTATAGGGATGTTATTACCTAAAATAGTTTCAATGTGAAATCTACTCCAAAAGGTTAAAAAAATGGTCTGCTTAACTCAAAATGTCCGTTTGCTTCTAGTTATCAATGTCAAATATGCAAGAGAAAGGAAACAAATGGAGATAACTAAAAGTTCCTCTTGACAACTCAACTTACTTTGGCAGATCAGTTGCAGCCTGGTCTCACTCAAATGTGGATGTATCAAAGGCCCTGCGCCAAAGGCCTATGTTTCTTTTCCATATGTTTTACAAGTAGGATTTCTGAAAGCAGAAGCATTGAGGACAATCATTAGGAACACAAGGAAGGAAGTCTTGAAATTCAGTTTCTTTTTTAGTGGTGCTAAACTTAACTTCTAGATTCTCACAAAATGTTGGAACTAAAGTTGTTGTCCATAATGGCTCTTGGCATTTTTGTGTGTTCCTATACTTTCCTGTTACAACATGGAACATACAGGCTTTCTGCAGACTTTTTTTTAAAGCAGTCCTTGTTTTCCTTATGTTGATTAGCTCATTAGCACGAAGCTGTATCCTCTTAAAATATAGAAGAACACAACAGTAAAATGTTGATCTGTCAGAAAACTGCACCAGGTGGAATTGCCAAACTCCTGCTGCCTCCCTGGAAAGTCAGGCAGCATGGACAGGATTTCCCCGGCCTGGGAGGAGACAAAGCAGAGATTCAGAGTTAAAGCACAGACATGTTTTAGTGGGGTACCTGAATACCTGACGTTTTAGCTTTTAGGAACTGTATGTTTCTTAAAGCAGCAGTGTAAATAACTAGGCTGGTATAAGCAGGATGAGAAGACCATTTCCGTGCATTTTTCTGTGAATACCTTTAGGGGATGTGCAGGAAAATGCTTTTTTTTCCTGCTAAGCAACTCCAAAAAAACCTGTTATAGAATTTCTTTACAATTTGATGATTCAGAAACCAAGCAGTCACCATTTATTTTGCTCCATCTGCTACATTAATTCTCATCAGATCCACAGTGTCTGAAGAGACAGCAGGTGTCAGATCTGAAAGAATAATTTTTGTTTGTTTTTAGTTTTGTTGCCATCTCCCTTGATGTACTTTGCTAGATTATGCATCTGAAGATGCTTCACAATCAAATTAAGGAGAGACATTTACTCTAGATACATTTTAAAATGTGAGCTTTACAAAGTAGATTTTGGTTATTTCAGACTTTAAAAAAAAAAAAAAAGGCTTTTTAAAGTGAGGCGTTATTAGCTCAATTAAGTGTCATGCAAGCTTTCGCAAAGAAGTTATTTGTTCCAAATAGGAGATTTTTGGGGCTAACATTAAAAGAATGAGCCTTCGCTTTTTTTTTTTTAACCACAGCTGCAAAACCAGTATGGAAACTTGAATTTTTATTTTTTCTAAAATTTCACCTCTATCCAAATGAAGTTAGGTGCAACAGAAAGATCTCCTTTGATTTCAGTGTTTTCTAAGTGGCTGGTTTTTGCAAAAACTGATCTGTCTACATATGAAGTAGAACAGCATCGTAATATGGAGTGTATAGAAGTTCACTGATGTATATTGTGAACCTGTTACCTTAAATATCACTGGGAAGTAGCAGATTTTTTTCCTAGAGAAGATTACAGTGCATGATACTTTTTTAGTTTGAAACATTTATTAGGAACGAAGTAGACACACAATTCAGGGTTGTTTGCTGCTTGATATGGATATTTAAGTGGTTTCGGATTTCCAAAGCATTTTTCTTTGCTGAGCCTGAGACAGAGAGTAAGCATCAAATCTATAGGAATAACTTTAGTAAAGTCTTGTCTTATATCTCAGGATGTAAGCTGTCTCTACGAGCACATCTATTATGCCGCTATCATAACTGTCTTGTTGGTAAAGAAAGTGCCCTTCTAAGATGCCAGGAAAATATGAACTGGAAAAGCTCAAAGCCTGGGAAATAAGATGTGAGCTGAAATTTGGTAGTCATTCAGAAATTGGGGTGTTTCCTCATTCTCTGTATTTTTATGAATATGGAATGCAATCAAATCACATTTAAGTAAGCTTTGTAATATAACAGTAAATAGGGCTTACTCCTTTATTTTTAGTTTGTTACTTTTCCTAAGGAAAGAGGTTTCAGGCACTCATGCTTGCTCTTCTGCTTCCCCCATAACTCAGCTGTTTAAGATCAACTAAACTTGGTGGAAGATTGAAGGTCTCAAATTTTCTGCAAATTTTGTGAAAATGCTTAGGTGATTGACAGCTTATTAATACCATTACTGGACAAAAATTAGAGAATCTATGTTGAATGTTCATGTTACAAGTATCCTGACAAGGGGGAAAAACCTCATTCAAGGTCAGGTGTTACTAGACTCCAGGCAGATAGATGGGTAAAGACCTTACCTGAAGAAGTTCATTCTTTGTTGCCTAAATATAAAATCTCAGTAAAATCTCCCTGTGTTTAGGGAGATTTCTTGCAGGGGTTATGTGACTATTTTAACAGGGGTGAGTTTATAATTAATTTGCTAGAAATTCAATTAACCACAAATAGAAAATATTGAAAACCAGGTTAGGTGGTTATTGTGGTGATCGAACATAAGTTGACAGCTTGATATTTGTATTTCTGTGCATAAAATTTCAAAGGTAAACTTGATATTTTCCAGTCTGGAAACAGTCAAATTCAAGGGTTTGATCTGAGGCAGGCCTGTACAACACAGTGCATTTATCTGAGAATAACCTAATTGTGTGAGAGGAACTGCCGAGCTGTTCTGAGCGACCAGGTTGCTAATACACAGTTTAACTTTGGTTGTCTTTATTTTCATCTGCCTGTCATTTGGATGCAATTCTCTTCCTCTGTCCTCCCCGGTAGGGGTGCCCAAATTAGCTGAAGGAACTGATTCTAGGATTTCTAACTTGAAGAGAACTATGTGCCCCCAAATTACCCTTTTTAACTCCCTTTCATTATAGCTGCAGATGAAGGTCTGATCTAAACTCATGAATTAAATGGGAAGACTCCTACTGACTTCAATAAGCATTGAATCAGACCCTAAAGGCTGTGAATTAAAATCAGTTAAATAATAGTTTTCCTGTGGCTTTCATTATGCAAATATCCGAACACCTCAAATACCTTCAAGGACTTTTGTGGGGAAGAAAAACCCAACCAAACCCCAAACCAATCCATGTTTCACATGTATAAACTTTTTCTTTTTGATATGTAGCCCTGTCCATTGACTGAACTAGTCTTACTTGAATTGACTTGCTGCAGTGTCTTCAATCCATCTTGGGGTTCAGAGTACTTCAGCCTTTGTTTTCAAGTAATGTTAATTCTCATCCCTTCCATTTGATTTCCTATTATTTTGCTGTATAAAAAGCTTGTCAAAAATAATGGTAATGGAACTCAAGTTGTCCCATAGACAGCTCCCATTTATATACTGAGCATGATGTCTATGGTGTGGAATATTCCGCTGGCCAGCTTGTCCTGTCTATGCTCCCTCACAGCTTCTATGGGAAGCTGAAAGAAGTCTTTGAATAATATAAACATCTTCTAGCAACAGCTAAAACAATATCTATTATCAACATTCCTTTCATACAAAATCTTAAACACAGTAGCCACTAGAAATAAAATTAAGTCTATCCCAGCTGAAACCAGGACAGCAGGTAATTATTTGATTTTATGTTTGCAGTACTTCAAACATTTTTTCCCTTGGAGACCTACCTTTCCATGTACAGTGGCTACATATAACGTCAACAGTACATGGAAAACTTAATATATTGCACTCTGTCCCTTCTGCTGTTTCCATGACAGTTCATTTGTGATTTATTATTGTTGAAGACAAAAAAGTAACATATGCTCTGATCACTTAATAAAAACACTTTGAAATAGTGATTTAAATGTAGACTTGACAGGTCATATGCTCATTTGATAGAAATTGATGGAGTCATAGCAAACTCTGTATAGCTTTGCTGATTTATACCTGTCTTAACCTTGAGTTATAAAACTGAGTTTAATTTTGTCTAAAGTGAAATTCTTATGAAATGCCTATCACCGAGGAAAACTATTGAATCACAATCTGCACAATTTATATCTGCTACTTTGCACAGCCTTGTACACAGGATTTGTTTTTAGAGGAGTCCTAAACCCATGAGTCAGTTGGACTCTTTCTGTTGATATTGGGGCTAGGCCACGTGGCAATCACAGTCAGAGCTACAGACCCTGGGGAAGAGGAAATGCATTTGCACAAATCTGTTAAGGACTGGTATTAGCTTTTCTTGCCTTGCTTGACTCTGGAGATAATGGCCAAAATCTACCTCTTGTCCTCAGAGGGGAATACACCAGTAATAACTGTGCCCCGGTGAGTCTTGGCTATGCTGTGATGTAGTTACACTGTGATGAAGTTACTCTGATGCATCAGGTGGGTTGACACCAGCACTTGTAATGTTTTAACCCCAGTCAGCCACTTGGACCACACTGCTTATCCCTCGCTCCCTCCAGTTGGAATGGGAGAGAGAATTGGAAGAGTAAAAGTGAGGAAAAGAGATAAAGACAGTTTAATAAGTAAAGCAAAAACTGTGTACGCAAGCAAAGCAAAACAAGGAATTTGTTCACTGTTTCCCATCAGCAAGCAGGTGTTCAGCCATCTCCAGGAAAGCAGGGTTCCATCACACGCAACGGTTACTTGGGAAGACCAATGCCATCCCTCTGAATGTCCTCACCCTTCCTTCTTCCCGCGGCTTTATATACTGAGCATGACATCGTATGGCATGGAATATTCATTTGGTCAGTTGGGGTCAGCTGTCCTGGCTGTGTCTCCTTCCAACTTGTGCATCCCCAGCCTACTTGCTGGTGGGGCAGTGTGAGGTGCAGAAATGGCCTTGACTGCTTAGCAACAACCAAAACCATCAGTGTGCTACCCAGGTTGCTTTCATCCCAAATCCAAAGCATAGCATTACACCAGCTGCTAGTAAGAAAATTAACTCCACCCTAACTGAAACTATGACAGCACCTTATGTACAATGGTGTGGATGATATTTCTCCTTCAGGTGTCCACAACAGACTTTTGAAGGAGTAGGCTCTAGGGTTTATCTACCTTCACGTTTTAATGAAACTGAGATAATATTCAAACTTAAACAGGTAACTTTTTCACTGACAATCAGCTGGCTTCTTCAAGAAGTCGTTGAAGACTTGGACAGAAATTATTCATGGCAAATTACCAATAAGGGTCTGCAGAGTACATAGACCTTGTGTCAAATTCATGGCATTTATTCATGTTTGCTAAGAACTCTCCAACTTTGTGAAAGATGCTGTATAATCAGTCATAGCTGTGTGGGGAAAAAGTCATATTTGCATTGGTCTTTGATCAGAGGTATGATAAATTCACTGACACTGAGGAAAGACAATTAATATCGTGTATAGGTATCTAATATAGTAAGAATAACAATCCATCATGTAATGGTCAGTGTCTGCAGTTACGACCTCAGCTTTGTTTATTTGTCATCTGTTAGAATCAAAAATCACCAAAAGTATTGCTAGGCTTTTCAGGATCTTGAATTTAATGCTGCATGATTTTAATTAGCTAAAATATGCAGAGTGCTGTCTGGTCTATATGTTGGCCATGGAGACACAAGAAGGTGCACCACAGTTTCTTATGGATTTTTGCTTATAACACTAACCTGATCAGGAACATAAGGGTAAGGAAAAACATTTTGTTTTCTGGAAGTGTAAGACACTGAAACCTGCTCGCATGTTTGGATGCCAGAGTCATTCTGGGATCCAAATAGTTTTAACTCCAACAGAAACTCTTTCTTCTAACTGAAATTGCGATTTGCTGCTGTCTGAGGGCTGAATTTTCTGGCCCATATGTGCTCAATATTAGTACAAGGCAGGAACAGAGTCAGCCTTAGGCTATGTCTGTGTTAGCAGTTTGATGGGAGAGGAATGGATCTATATGGCCAGGCACCTGCTGCTGGGGGTGTGATGTCCGCAGGAGACACAATGAGTTTTCACTCTGGATTGGAGTTTGTCTGTGAGTTGTGGACACCAGCCAGCAGATAACATGTGAGCCTCGCGTCTGGCATATGTCTTCTGGTTTAGTTTTATCTGGAAGATATGTATTTTCACACACACGCACACAAAAAGTAAAAATAAAAAAAAAATCCTAGGGTCCCTTTGGTTTTAGACCACTCTTTCCTTAGTATCTGCCAGTCCTGCAACTCCCACCTTGAACCTTCAAATGCAGTGGCAGATGTACAGCAAACTGTTGCACTATTAATGTATTTCTGCTATACAGTATGCAAGTAATCTCCAGAGTGACCATAATTGCTGACACTGTATGTGCAATTCAGTGTATTTAGTAGCAAAAATAACTGAAATAAACTTTTTTTTCCTGCAGCCCTTATGAAAGTGCTTTCTTTTAGAGAAAGCTCTTGTACTGCAGAGATAATAAGCATGTCTGTTTATTTTAAGTAACCTTTTTATTTCCATTCCCCCCACCCGCATGTATTTACTGTCATGCCTTAGTAGGCCGTGTCATCTTTAGGCTACAAAGCTCCTGGTAACAAGGACGTGTTTTTTCTCCTTGCCTGCAATGCTTTGTGCATTGCTATGACACTATAAAATAACAGAAAAGAGAAATAGAACTGAATCAGAGGCTTGATAGCTTTTGCAGTAGTACAATGGATTAAGTGAGGGAAAAATCAAACTGAATGTAAAAATAAGTGTGTTCTTCTACTTTAAACAGTTTCATTTTTCAAGGCTTTTTACAATAACTTATTAGCTATTAGAGGAAAAAAAGTGCTGTATTTGTGTGACATTAAGGGTTAAAACTAAACTATCAAAAGGAGTCAAGAAATTCAGTGTGAATGTATAAAGCTGATCTTGTATAGCCTATTGAGATCTTTTCTAAAATGTGTACACTTAGTGATCCATGCTTAAATGGCATCAAATTTAAAAAACACTGGCCTAAAAAGACTCTGAGTTAATCTGTATTTTATATAACTTCTAAAACTGCCACTTGCTCAAATAGGTGTGATTTTGTGGGCTACTAAACACTGAGAATTGTCCAAATATGTTACCTTGACAAAACAACTGCATCTGAAATGTTTGGACCTAGTTCTGTGTGAAACATTTGCTGAACTTGACAGCCCTGACATTCAGGTATTTCTTTTAATGATTTGAACTGGTGCTTGGACAAGGAGCTGAGAGCTGAGCTGCTGCCGAGCTCCAGGATGGCTCTGCTCTGCTTGGCATATCAGGTGCAGGAAATTTATCTTATGTGGATGGAGGCACAAAAGTTCCCTTTGAACATGGTAGCTGCCTCTTGCCTACAACTTTTGGAAACACAGTGAGGACACTGCTAAACTAATTGTAGCCACAATTCCCAGGCCCTGGGGAAAAATAAATGGTATTGAATAATCAATAAAGCTGATTATTCATCAAAGTCTTGCTAACTTGTGTAACCCTGGTACTATATCAATATTCTTAAAAGCAGAAAATAAATAATTTAAAATAATGCTTGCTTGTTAATGTGTTTTCATGCCAGGCAAAATCTTAACCTTTGGATTATTGAAGGGTTTGCTAGTGATACAACTCTTCTTTCATTCCAGTCTCCCCTTCAGAAATGCTCAAAGGAAACTCCTCCCCTGTAGCAGTATCTGTTCTGGTCTGAATGCTTCCAGCTTCCAAATGCACAGATTAGGTGGTGTGGGAGTTTGTTTCTTTTCAGTTGGTCTATTATTTACATATTAAATTTCTGCTTGTTACCCTTACACATCGCTTTCAGATACTGGACATCAAAGGATACTTGAAGAGTGTATTCTGTGTGGTTGAAAGAACAAACAACTCCAGAGAGACAAAGTCACTCCGAAGGGAAGCATTGCCATTGCCTAGGAGAGTCTTAGCCAAATCTTCCTGTAACAGTGTTAAAGACACAACAGGGGCAAAGTCACTGCACTTAACTGGCTGTTGAATGGTATCGATGCTGTTCAGTGGCATTATCAGGTCTCACAGAAATTCTTCTTTTTCTTTCCATGGTGAGCAGAAATGAAATTAGAATGAAGGTGACCTGTCATGACAAAATCAGGAGAGAGGGAGAATAGTGATTGAAGTCATTTATTTTCTGTACTTTTAGTCTCAGAATTCTTTTGGTTTTCCCAGAACAGTGTACAGTTCTTATGCAAAATAAAGATTTCCTTAGAGACTGAATCACCCTGCAGTCTAGAAAGGATGCTCATAATGAAGAGGTTTCTGGCAAGCGCACGGCACAGCCACCTGCACTGCATAGGCAAAAGCTGCTCTAAAATTTTCTGAAGTCAAATCTCCACTGTTTGCTCCTGATTTCCACATACTGGCACTGTATTTTTTTGCCCCTCTGTGCATATATAACACACCTGTGAAATGTATGCTCTTCCCCACTCCTTGCCCCTGAAATATAGGTTTTGACACGGGTTGTTTTAAATGGGAGAGGGAAATGTATGAGACCCTGAGGCCATGAAGAAAGGTTAGTGTGAGATACTCCTGGTCTTTGGCTTTTAGGGCTGCTCTTTGTCCTTTTGGTTTCTTGGCTGGAGAAAGTTTTACTGGCTGGCTCTGGTCATGGTCCTTTTGCCTTTGGCCAAACCATTATTCAGAGAGGAGCAAAGTGAGACAGCAGGTGGTGAAGAACTGGCTGTGACAGATATGGCCATTTGGCTTCTCTGCTAAACTTAAACAAACCAACCAGCCACAAGCAAAAACCCAGAACAAAAAAACAAACACCAAAAAACCTCAAATACCAAAACAATACTCAAAAAAGGTTAATTATTGAGTGTAAGGACTTCATGTAGAAAATGTGAAGTGATAATAATGCAATTTGCTATGATTGAAAGGGAGATCTACCGTGTCCTTCTGGGATGATGTGTTCTTATGTAAATAAAGGTGAAGAAATAATTTCCTATTAGTTGGGGCAATGTCAATAGGGTTGAGCAGAGTAAGACCACTTGTTGGGTTGCAAATGACTGGAGCAAGCATGTGGGCAGCAGGACAGCAATGCAGCAGAAATTCCAGAATGCTCTTTCCTAAACCTTTTTCTGTTGCGCCTGGCTTTTTATGTATTGGTCTGAAGTGCTTTTTCACTTTTTGTTTTAAAGAGACTTTTAAAGACTTGAGGGCAAAGTCTTGTAGATTAAAGAATATTGTTTTCAACTTCCCTGCTCGTTTGATGCCTCGGAAATGTGTCCCTCCATCCAAATGCTTAAGCTTACAGATGCATGCTACAATGCTGTTCCAGAGGGACACATTTACAGTGACTGGCCATAAAACTGCAGTCTCCGCTTACTTTCAGAGAGCTCTTGCTATCACTGAAGTCAATGATTTTAAGGTTCATGGATCGTCTTGATTTTGTGAATGGGACTATTTATGTGAAAATTAACTTAATTGGAAACAAATAGTCTTTAAAACAGCAGGGAAATATGGGCTTGGGTTGCTTTTTAAGGAACTAAAAAAGCAGTTCTATCTGTAAAGCAAAAGGACAAATTGGTTTGGAGCAGTGCCATAAACTCAAAGAGTAAACAACCCAGAAAATATATAAATAAATAAAAGATCTCTACGCAGTTCTTTAAACGTTTGAAATAACTGTTAAGGTAGCTCTTATGTTAATGCAGTGTGAGTTCAGGTTCTGAAGCCAGCTTGGACATTATCCTTACAAGCTGCCCGAGAGCAAAGCGTGGGATCTTGGAGTGCTCTCTCTGTGCACCTGGCTCAGAGAGAGCTGCCATCCAGGCTCTGCTGTTTGCATTCATCCTGAATGTCAAGTTTAGCTTGTATTGAAGTCAAACATTAAACATATTGTTACTATTATTCAAAAAGTAAGACCAAGTTGTTTGAAAGTCCCAAGAGAAACTTTCATTTCGTGAATTAAGTACTGGAAGGATTCAGCAGGTCGGGTAGCCTGACAGAAACGGTGAGCAAAAATAAGGAAGCCAAGGCAGCCCTCAAATTATCTTTCCACACTTTGCAGTTGACAGTGGTGATACCGGCTGTGCAGTCATCATTATTCTAAGTCCTTTCTGCAAATTGCCTCCTACCTGTAGCATGGCTATAATAACAGGAATGACCTGCTGCCCCAAAATCAAGAATAAGATTTTCAGTTCCCTTCATTTAGCATCAAGCCAGACTCTTAGGGCCCAGCCTTCCTGAGCCCTGCCAAAATTGTAGCATTGACAAGAGTCTGAAAGGAAATTAGGTTACTAGAAACATACTCTAAAATTGAAACAAACCAACCCAAACCAAAAAGCCAAACAAACAAAAAGTGAGATGTTGGAGATTTTTCCATTAACTTTTTAAAACTTCCTGTTCTCTCTATATTTTGCTTTTTAAAAAACATAAATTGTGAGGGAAATGACCATTGATAGTTTTGTGCATGCTATTTCTGTTGAGCACTTGAACGGAGGCATTTTGGAATAGATGTTTTTAAATATCACAGCAGAATTCTCAACTTCTGAAGGGTATTTCAAAAGCACTTCTCCTATTCACTGATGTAAATATATAAATAGAAACCTCAATTTCATATTTCCTTTCTACCCCTTTTCCTGTAGTTTTTATCATCTTTAGCCTGAAGATGGGAGGTGGATGAAAAGCACAGGTAGTATAACTTCAGAAACCTACTGGACAATGGCAGATCACACTGTACCAGTTTTAAACAGTAGAATTGGATTAGGATGAGTTAGTTTCCTTGAATTCTACTATAACTTTAGATTATTCTATCCCTTCCATAAAATACATAACCGGCAGTATCAATTACTGTTACTCAATTTCATATTTTACTCTTAAATTCTATTTAAATTGAAAGTCTCTCTGTTAATCTCGTTTCTGCTAGAAAAATCCAACAAAAATTGTCGGTGAGTATAGTCCCGTCCCACTTGGATTTTCCGGTTTAAAGGACCAGTTATGCATTAAAAGTGGGAATAGTAGGCATGTAACAGACCCTTAATTGTGAAAGAATCATTGCTCTGTCAGTTTAAATGGCTGGATTTAATTGCAACTGCCTGCTTTTTATTAAAATAAACTGATGACTTTAATAAGAAATTCATCTTGTTGATAAACCATCTCAAGATTTTTTTTTTCCATTTGCTTAATTTTACTGCCCTTAAATTTATTTTTATAGGCAGTAGGGACTATGAAATATTTAATACAAGAGTGAAAGATATGGATGTTTATAGAATATTTATTAGGTGGCATTAGAAGATATTCTTTGTTAGTGTCTGTTTTCAATCACAGCCAAAAAAATGTTGAAGGGGAAGAATATGCATTGAGAGAGTTTTGCTTTTGCATGCCTTTGGGAGAACAGAGGTGAACAGCAAAATAAAATACCCTACTGTATAGAGGTGAATGCACCATGTGAAATCCTAGAGTTAGGGGCTGGGGCTCTTTCAAGATGCCTCTATCCATGCCAGCATGAACCTGAATAGACCTATGATTTTTTTTTTTTTTTTTAATTCCCATGGTATCTTGATGGAGATTACAGTATGCCTTTGGGAATTATAAACATTTTTTATATAAAACTGGAAATACGGAACTTTTCTTCTGCTGGGATATTTAGTCCCAAGGCCAGTTGCTTCTTCCAGTTATATCTGATTTATAATATTAGGCTATTGCTATTTGTTTTAAGATTTAATTATAGCTCTTAAATGTAAAGAGGACAATCTCATTAACTTTATTTAGGTAAGAACTGAGCCATCTCTGTTTATCGGATAGGTTGAGGTTCCTATGAATCCTTTTTCCTTTTAGATGAATTTTTGATGTTAGAAGATTTTGATATTGTTGAAGTTCCTGCCAGTGGCCTTCTTGAGAAGAATCTGCATAAACGGCAATATAGAGAGTTGACAGATACATACCTTACTGATAATAATGCGATTTTCTAGCAACTTGAATAAGATTACTTATCACAGATTTTTCAAATAAACCATTAATTTGGGAGAACTTTTCCCTGGGCTGTGCTTGATAGATATTGACTGCCGATTTAGCCAACAGAATGCTTTTCTTGAAGTGCACCATGTCTTTCAGGTCAATCATTTTTCAACTATGATGATATTGAAATCTCATGCTGAGAAATAGGATTATGTATAATCTCACTATAAAATGTTTTAATCAATGAGAAGTGGTCTGAAATTACTCAGTCCCAACTGTGAATGTAGTGTTTATATGTAGATATTTGAGCTGTAAGGAATGTTTCACATTCTTAAGGGAATTTTGTTGGAGATAATTCCCAGGTACGATACAGCAGGACAGTTCACTACACAAATGAAAGAAAACAAACCCCAAAGAACCAGAAGTTCATTTGTGAACTGCACACAGTGATTATGCAGTTGGACCAGATGATCATTGTAGTTCCCTTCCAGCGAAACTATTCTGTTCTTTTGTTAACACCACTTTTTAATTTCAGATTTAACAACTTCTGTTTCCTGTATTTAATCTTAAATTTTGTGTACTGGCATGGGGTAGTAAAAGTAGTTTCTTTTGCTTTACCTGAAAATGTTCTAAAGCCCCCTTTCCACCTCTCTTTCCCAAATGTTTTGGTTGTGTTTTAGAAGAGAGATTTGAAAAAGAGGAGAAACAGGCTTCTGATTTGGATGGTTTGCAAAGTTAAAGCATGAAACTTTAATTGCTTGAATACTGTAATTTCTTTATTGGTTTAAAGCTAAAGAAAGGAAGGAACCTTATCTGGGGCTTAGTCCTGGGAATAGTTGTGGTCCTGCTAAATAGAAATGGTCAGATGTAGTATTACGATGAGAGATGACTGTGAGGTGTGCAGCTACTAGGGGTATGCTTTTATATAGCTTTTAAAACTATTTACTCTAATTCACATGTTAGGTACAGTAAAAGACCAGACTAAGGACTGATTAGAGCACAGGGCAACTTACAGTAAAATGCAGAATTTCATAAGGGATGCCAGGAGCCTGTGCCTTTGTGATAACAGGGCAACGTCAGCTATCAGAATTATCCTTGCCTATCATAGGAATGGCTAAAATAATACTTTTTAATTCTTATTGATATTTGGTTTTAAGGACCTAATAGCCCACAATTTTTATTGAATTTTGTTGTAACAACTGAGATCTAGTAATATAATTGCAATTAACAGAAGGCATGCTGGAAAACAGTATAAATTGGCTATAGTAAACCACCCTATTGCCACAGGGCAGACTAGATAACAGAGGTTATCTGTTGCTGTGGCTTTTTGGATGGGAGTTACTTTCTCGGCAAATTAATCTGGTATGTCAAATACTCAGCATTTTATCTGTCACATTTCACTGCTGGCCACAGCCGTGCTATTGCATTGGGTGCACGCTCACAACGTCGAGCTTCTTGTTCTGAGCTGTTGAGCTGGGCCAGGATTACGAATTTAGACATACCTCATAGACATGGAGAGAATGTAAAGGCTATACGTGTGTTTAAAAATCACAATAATCAACAATAAAAATCAACAATAATCATTGTTGATCCTGAAGCGCTTGCAACTGTTATTCTGTGTACTGAATTTTTTCTTTATTTAAGACGCAGAAAACCCAAAATTGGCATTTTTGGCTATCATCTTTTTCTTAAATGTTATTTAGCAGCTGTTTGTCTTACCAGTGCAGGAAAAAAGTTTATATGCATTGCTGTTAGTCATGTCTTTTCTTCAGATTATCTGTGTCCTGTGATTGTGCTTTGCCACCAGTTGGCTAGCTTCTAATCCTCTCCGTGCCAAAGCTATTCTGCAAGCTTTTTTGTTAAAGATTACCAGCATTGGCATGGAACCTATACAAGAGATTAAAAGGAGAGTTTCTGGTGTAAAGAAAACATTCTTTGGGACGCACATTTTTTTAAGTTACACACTTTTAAAGGTAATTTTTAAAGTTCAGTCTTAAAGAGCATATAGCTTTATGTTCCCACTCCAACCTACCAGAGTAACGTTTTGAATTATGCCACTATATAATAAAGTCACTGTGCTATTTTCAGCCATTGTTCCAGATTCTTCTAGCTTTCTCTTTTGCAAAATTTGTCTCTTCTGGTATTATATCTAGTATTTCTCTAAGATTTGATTTCGTGGGGATGCATGATGTAACTTTTGTACATTCAGGCACTAAACTACTGTAGGGACAGAAGAGTTTGCTCTGCTGGGGAGGAGGAGCGAGCTGTGGGAGAAGTGATTGACATGACTCCTACCAGACTTTTAAGGACGGGTTCAGGACAGCGTGTGTGTGTGTAACAAGGGAGACCCTGCCACCCTGCATCAAAGAATGGCTTTAGGGTGGCTCAGGATGAGATGTTCTTGTGCCAAGAAAAAGAAAGGCAACTTGCAATACCCATACTGGGCTGTCATTAAATCAAGACATATTAAAGCAGTATTGGCGGCAAAGAGAAATATCCAAGTGGTGTCAGTTCTCCCAAGCATTCAGCACCAGTTTATAGCAGTGGTGGGGAAAGTTTATGGACCCATCCTAAAACAGCTGCCAAGCTGTCTTTGATACATGACAGTTGGAGGAAATTTCTAAAATAAAAATCCACTTAAGTAGTTAAAAAATAGTAGGGGAATGTAGAAAGGAGATAGGAATAGATGGCCAGAGGGGTGGGAGTGTGTGGCAGGGAAAAGAACTGCTGAAGAAAATTAAATGAACTTTGAGTGACTCTAAATGACAACTGTGTGGGTTTCAGATATGTTGGCTGTCATAATCCATTTTTCTACAAGACACATTTTGCTCTGTGTTGGCTATGATGACTTCATCCTGTTCATAGTGAAGACTAGTTCTCAAACTAGACTTTTCTATTGTTGCCATAATATACCTAATAATTAATAAATCCATCTCTTTCTAGGAAGCTTTACTTAAATATTAATTCTTGGTAGGTTTTTGCTGTAATGAGTCTCCTGTGGCTACAAGATGCATACCTGGATTTGTTAACAAGTGCTAGATACCTTAGTCAGTTTGGCCTTATCACAGGAATTTTATTTTGAGATTCTCTCCTCATGTCACTTTTTGCTTACCAGCACCAAAGATTTAATCTTAATTCATAAGTGGACTGCTGTTAGTATTTGAATTTTTCCTCATCACTCTCATTTAGAATACTGAAAAATTTTAGCCAGCAGCGAGCAAAGGTGAAAATTCCAAACTTCCATCTTAAAAGTGAAGGAAATAAGGTTTTACAGAGTGAAAATCTTTTTACTTGGTGATACACTGCGATATATTAATCTCCAGCTGAGATCTTAAAATCTGGTCTGTGCCACTGAAGCACATGTAGCCAATTTGGCAGGCATCAAAGAATATATCATAGAAGCATCTTCACAAATGCAAGTCATTCTCAGTAAGACTAAAAAGTACATTAATTTATATTATATTCTTGTTCCTATTGCCAATATTCAGAATGAGATTAAAATACAATGGTTTGATTTCTTGGGGAAACATTTACTTGTTTGTAGATTTTCTTTTTAAATGGGTGAACAAGAATTTATAGTGCTGTCAATCTGTCACTTTTAATAGCATGTTATTCATTTATGAATTTAAAATAAAATCTCGAAAAATAAAGTTAAAATGGAATATGGATATTGTGATTAAGGTGTTTATTATTCAACAAAACTAAAGGCATAGCTGGGGGAGGAAATGAATTTCAATTAGATAGTAGACATAAACTCTTTTAAAACTGCTTAGTTAAACCTTAGTATTAGTTTAGTAACTAGTGTTCTCTTCCAGAATAAATTAGTTTTTCAAAAACCAGGCTCAGGAAATTCTTCCAAATGATACATTTCAGGATACCTTGCTTAAGAATTAAAAAGCGGCTTGTGTAATTTTTAATTTGAGTGTCTTGCACAAACTCTGGCATATATTTTGTTATTTAACAAGTGGCATAAGGAGTTAAAACCAGAAATGCAAGGAGTGTGGCACAAGAAATGTCCAATCTGTGGTTTAATCTCGCTCATGCCAAAAAAAAAAAGAAAGGCATTGCTTATACATTATGTAGCAAGCTCATACTGTTTCATACTAGTTTACAGGTTTAGGTGACGTTTATGTGACTAACTGAAAGCCAGTCAGAGCAGACGCAGTATTAAATGACTCTTTATGTGGCAGGTTTTATGGAAGATGTTTAGCACATTTGTCATGTTGAGGCTTAGCTGTGTAAATTATTAATTACAGTTAATATTCTCTACATGTTTTAGGGATGTTTTGCTAATGAGCTAAGATCCTCATCCCAATAATTGTAGAATAAACTGGCAAATGATGTAGCCTGTGGGATTTTAATGATGTCTTACGTCCTTCCTTGCAACTGACACACAAACTGCATTTCTGCTCACTGGCTGTGAGCCAAACATTGGGCACAGATACATAGAAACCTGTGTTGTCAGGAAAGATCACCTGTGTATGTCTTTGATGATAAAATGGTTATGTCACTTCTCTGTTGGAAGTTGGTCCCCAGCTACATTTCCAAGGCATTCCTATTGATTTCCATCAGCAGTTCTCAAGTCCTGCTACAAAAACCATGTTCTTGTGCTTTTCCAGGTGGTGGCAGGTTTGACTGTACGAAACCACCGCAGAAGCTCATGGATTAACACTCTCATATTTGAAATTTTTTTCTGACTCAAGCAGTAGAAATCACCTGGGGAGGGATGCAAACCATAATCCTCTAAAGACCTGAAAATATTCAGTGGGTTTGGATTGTAGCAATATAATCTGTAATAAAACCAGGTTTCACAAAGCTTGTGGGTTTCCTGTGAAACTGTTTAAATAGCTGTGTTTGCAAATTGTAGATTGTTATACAATTTTTGATAATTCAACCCTAAAAGACTTTGCCAAGCTTTAAGGTTAGGAAAAGAGCAAGTGCTTTCACTGGTGGTAGTAGTTCCACATGTATATACTTACCTGTATCTGTCTTAGTAAATCTGAAAAAAACCCAAAAAGTAGAAAACTGTAGGTTTCTGTTTGATTCTTATTTGCTATGGTAGAGGAAGAATGCAAGGAAGGTCACCTTTGTATATTAATTCTGCATCTATTTTGTTGGCAATTTCTAATGTGGATTTTAAAGAAAATTGCTCCTCAAGGGAGAAGAGAGGAGAGGACCATGTAGTACATTATAAATAAGATAGAAAGATATTTATGAAAGGAAATGTTGCTGCCATAGATGTAAATGTCCTTCCTGATGAGCTTTACATTGTGCATGACATCTATTTGCAGAGGCAGCAAGGATGGTGAGTAAAGGAGGGAAATGGAGCATTTTAACTTGGAACGATGTGAATGTGCTGAGGGACAAAACCAGATGGGACTGAGCGAGGTGGAACCAGGTGCCAGGAGTGGGCTAGAGACAGAGCTCTCAGCACAGAAATAGGGAGAGCTTCTCCTGTTTTGTTACTTCTGTAATCTTAAATAACATCTTAAATAGCAGTCAACGTGACTGGGCTACAAAGAGTCTCAACATCATGAAGTGGTGCAAAATGCTCTCACATGTCACATCCCAGAGCTATACTTAATGTTTCATAACTTGAGTCTTGCAGTATGAAATATGAAAAACTGGGCATTATGATGTTCCATAGGAACAGAGAAAATCAAAATATCAGTTGTATCCTAAATCTCTTCATAAAAGACATTTGTTAACATGAAGTGCAGAGGTGATCATAGGAAGCGCTACAGAGGTCGTTGTATTGTTCATAGGTGGGCAATAGACTCCAAAATGAAGAGATTTAGCCATATTCACAAAAATACCTATAGCAAAGTCAGCAATTAAACTTGGATCTTTATAGACCTATGCTGACCTATGTTGCTTTTGGCCTTCAAAGAAAACAATAAAATAGGTCTATAAAAATTAGCTGCTCTAGGGAAGAAATTTCTTTAGCAAAACTGGAGAAAGTCTCACTTTGGATATTATTTGTTTCAGATTCAAATCTTACATAGATGTCTATTGTTTATTCTTAGCTGAGTCTACAATTGCAATATCTTTAAGATCATGTTGTCAGAGTATGACCTTCATTTGGGAAGTGGAACCTTAATAAGTTAACATTAGTTTGAAATGTCACATTCAGTGGAATATATTTTTTGATACTCAAACTTTTATGTCTCATAAGTTTAGTTGAGCTACACTGTAAACTGGGGAAAAGAACCCACAGTTTTCCGTATTTCCTATAACATATTCAGGTAAAGAGACCACAAAGTTACATGTAAAAAGAATAGATTAAAAAAGCAAGTTATTTGTAGTAAACAGAAAGTCTTATCCTACTAAACACATAATATATGGTGCCAAAATGCCCTTAAATGACTGTGGAAAAAATGCCAGATTCATAATATCTTGCAACATTCTCCTCTTTGCCTTTCAGTATACTCTGAGAAACAACATAATCTGGGCCTGTAAACCACAGAGTAATTTACTCATTGTCAGTTAAGGTCATAACAAAAATCTACTTTGTTTAAAAGCTCATAAATCTAATTTTTCCCCCCTGTAGTAGTGTGTTTTCAAGGTAAGCACTAGCTGGCATGAGAACAGAAGAAACAAACCCTCAAAACAACTAGCCTCACACTGCTCTGTGTAGCTATTTTAAATTAATACATGTCATACAATATGGATTTTACGTGCCAAGTGTAACTTGCAGGACTCTGGCCACCAGTATTTAAATGTCAGGTATGTATGTGTAGACAGACACACATATAAAAATACTATTTTTGTGCCAAAATCTTGACAGTTTTCAACTGTGTGCTGTTCAATGTAACATTTGGTATTGTTACTGGAAAGCTGGAATGCACAGATTTAAATATTTTTTCTATCTGTCTGTCTGCCTTGGGTAATGTTTGTTTTCAGTGCCTAGCCGTACCCTCTATTTAATTTACATTTCAAATGAAATTATTATGCATAGTTAACTGGTAAAACTTCAGTATTTGAATGGATTAAAAAAATTAATGACAAATTAGATTTTAAATCACAGGGAATTTCAGCTTCCAATCCTATCAATTCCACAGATCTAGTTTATTATATTCCTGGAGACAAATGCATTTAACATGCTGACAAGTTCAATTTCCTCACAGCTTTATTACACAAATTACTTATTAAAAGGAAAAAATGTCAAATGCCTACTGCTCAAAACTATGAGCATGCCTTTTGAGCAAAGCCAAAAGGGAATTAGTACAAAAATCTGGTGATTTGGTTTTGATGCTGGCACCAGCAACGCTATAGCTACTTTTTTCCCTACGCCAGTTTGCCTCACCCCCCTCATCACCCAGTGCTATCACTTTTTCCCCAGTTGCTTGTTTAGAATTTATTGTGGCAGTTGTATCCTAAAATATGTAAGCGGTTTCTGGATTTTTCTTTGCCCATCAGTATCTTTCAGAAATTTGCCTTAATAACCATATGTCAAATATAACAAGCAAATTCACTAAGGCATGCCGTGGTTTCATGAAATATGTATTGTGT
Source organism: Numenius arquata (assembly GCF_964106895.1). Lineage (NCBI taxonomy): Eukaryota > Metazoa > Chordata > Aves > Charadriiformes > Scolopacidae > Numenius > Numenius arquata. The sequence continues at coordinate 7,150,609 of NC_133587.1, read as the reverse complement.
CACATACAGTTGACGTGACTACCTAACTTGTCTTGTGACCCAACCAAAGTTAAGAGAATATCTAATGTTATTTGAGGGTAAATATCTCAATGTGGTTAATGCAGTCTGAATAGTGCATTAGCTTTGGAATGACCATTTGCCAGAATTGTTAGGGTTTGTTGTGGTGGTGTTTGTTTTTTTGTTGTTGTAAACTGATTTGCAACCTTAGTGAGAATTCAGAGTGATTTATTGTGAAATTGGATTTATCTGTGATTCATTTTGATGTGAGAGAATCAGGCATCAGGTGGTTTTGGCCCGAGTGTAGACTACTCAGACTGGTAAGGCTGAAAGTGTCTTACCAGGTGATTTCCACTAGCAGAAGTTTCTGGACTTAATTATCTCTTGTTTTTTGCTTTGCTACCCTAGTATGACAGACAAACCAACACCTACCTAAATTGTGTAGAAATAAAAATAACACTTGCACAAATTTAGTTAGAGCTTTAAATTTCTTAAAAAATCTGTTTGGGATTTTTTTCGTTATTTGTTCTCATTTACATATCCATAGCCTAGCTGTTGCTTAATCAGTGCTCTCTCATCTGAAGGGTATAAGTCTCACTTAATGATGTTTCAGTTAAAATGGAAACTGTGTTCCAACTGGGATTTATTGAGTTCTATGCAAAGTTGTCCATGGACAAGCTATTCTTCCCGAACCACTGCCAAACTGAATCTGATTTAAGGAAGCATAGAAATGAAGATTGATGGCAATTGAACAGAAATGGATTTGTTTTTTAAAAAGCTTAGAGCCAGGAGGGAGAAGGAAATATCAGTGTTGGGTTTGTTTCAGGTGAGTGGTTGGGATGAGTTTGGTCCAGCCGGGTTGCATGCTGGTGAATCCAGCTGAGAGCAGAGAGCCCGAATGAACAGGTCAGTTCTGGACAGCAGGATTCAGTCACGCATCTGGATTTACGTATTCCTGGTTTTTACTGTGGTGGCTTATCTGTTGTGAAAGGTTGCCTTTTGGTGGTATAGCTAATACTATATCTTTTTTAGTGGGAAATATAAGAACCATATCAGATTAAAGAAGAAAAAAAATTGCTCATGCTGTAGTGCTTCTTCACGTCTGTAATGATTTTGCACTGTTTAAGTAGTTTTTGTAGTAAAAATACTGAACTCTTGGTAGATAAAGTCAGATTTATGCAGTAACTGCACTCAGAAGACACAAGAATAAATATGCATCATGAGCCAAAAAAATGTGATTTACTTTTGAAATATTATTGGGGCAGTTACAGTCTGTTTAAAAATGACAAAGAGCACTTGGATTAAGCTATTCCATTGGCAGGGCACAAACAGTACAGCTTATTTCACTGTACAGGTTTCAACTTTGATGCTCCTTCTAGGTATGCTGCTGCTTTGCATCACTTCAGAGTCAGATTTACACAGGCAAGCAGTGTTTTCTTTGCAGTCCAGAGAAAATTCCGGCCTTTCAGTGCAACTGCATGCAATCAGTCAAACCAATTCCCTTTAAAGTAATGGAATTCTTAAAGCAAATGTTTCAGTTCAGTTTTTCTTTTCTTACCCCAAGTCATGATTAAATCATGTATTGTCTTAAACAGGAATTCTTCCTAATACAATTGATGGGATTTTAATGATGAGCCAAACATACGGTTTAAAGAAAAATAAAAACCCCCTCACACAATCCATCCTACCGCACAAGAATTAATCCTTAGGCATGTCAAATTTGGTGAGATGGCAAGCTGCAATATAATGCCTCTATTGTCACTGAATTGTCTATCACTGTATAAAACAAATTTGAAAGTGACAAATGTCAAACTCAGTAACAGTGTGTACAAGGGGTTTTTGTTATCTCCTCTCATTCTGTTAAAAATTTGCCTAATTTAAAATTCACTGAGCATCCACAAGGGAATAAACAGCACTAAGTTATGATGTTCATTTTAGGACTATTCATGAAGGTACATGGAGCTTCATGAGAAAGGGAGAGGATAGGGAGTCCTTCCCACTTCTCTGAGCAGGATCAACAATCCCTCAGTTGTTTCTCTCAAACCTACTCTCTGTTAGGGGTGACTCCACACAGATGCTTTAGGCACTCTACTCCACTAGTTCACTTGTCTTAAAATTAGAAATTAGTTTTGTAATATCTAGCCTAATTTTCTCTTGCTGCCATTTAAACTCCTTCCCCTAGACATGCTGAATGTAATGAAACAGATGATTCCCTTCCTTTGTTATGGACTCTTATATGTTTTGAAAAAGACATGCCAGTTATCATCATACTATTAGCCTTCTCTCTAGTTCAACAATTTAAACATGCTCAGTCTTCCATAACATGTTGTATTCCTGCTTGCCACTCTCCTGTGGACTCCCAGGCTGGCTCTCAGCCATCCTGGTGCACACTCTGAATGGCTATTGCTGAAGAAGAAGCCTTTATTTTTTCGGGGAGGAACATAGATATGGCCCCCTCTGACAGACAAGACTCTTTTGTTTGCTCTTGTAGGGAATCTCCCTCCAGGATAAAGTCAGCAGAAGTTTTACTTTACTGGCAATTTCCGGCTTGGGTCCAGTCTCCCAGTTCTCATAGCTGGGAGCAGATTTTCAGGTATGTGGCTTCCATTCAGGCTTCTTAATGGCAGCGTGGATAAACTCGTTATTTAAAATGGAAGCTCCTTGACTTTTAACACTTCTGTCTAACATTTCTAGAGAGACCATCTATCTTCTGAGGCCTTCTGAAAAGGTGATTGGAAATTTTGCTTAAGTGGGAATTTAATCCCTAAAAACCTCATTCATAATAACATATGGTGTGATTGCTTCAGAAATAAAACAGTAAGAACAAGAGAAGTTGATTAGAACTAGTAAAGTGCGAAGAAAGCTTCAGATATTATTCAGATTTTGTACTGTAGTCATCACTGAGGGAAAATCATTAATAATTTAGGCAATATTTTATTATTTGATCCATTTCTATTAAGGCTTGTAACTGAACAAGGTTCAGACATTGAACAGGGATAATTAATTGAAATCTAACCTTTCCACTGAAATTAGTTGGCCTTTCATTAGCAGTAACAGACCTGTCCTGCAGTCTTTGAAAATGAAAGGAAAATGTACTTCATTTTAGATCAGGTTGTTCAGTCATGCGGTCATCTTTAACTGGATGGTTATGGAAATATCCAAATACACTTATTTTTATTTCCATTTAGGATGTTTTTACTGGCTTTTTAGGCCTTTCTTTCTAGTTTATAGTATGAATGAACATCTTGCAAGCAACTGAATAGGTTACTGAAAACCGAATTAAAAATGAGTATCAAATGCTTTGCACGGGTCCAGGTAGATGATGTTGGTTGCTCCTCCCTTATCTACCGATGCTGCAGCCCTGTTGCAGAAGACCACCAAATTGTCAGACGTGATCTGCTTTTAGTGAAGCCATGTTGGCTGTCACTGATCACTTCCTTATTTTCCATGCACCTTAGCATAGTTTCCAGGAGGATCTGCTCCATGATCTTGTCAGGCACAGAGGTAAGCCTGTAGCTCCCTGGGTCTTCCTTTTTTCCCTTAAATATGGAGGTTATGTTTCCCCTTTTCCAGTCAGTGGGAATTTCACCGGACTGCCACAATTTCTCAAATATGATGGATAGTGGCTTAGCAACTTCATCTGCCAATTCCCTCAGGACCTGCAGATGCGTATCATCAGGTCCCATGGACTTGTCCACCTTCAGGTTCCTTAGATGGTCTCAAACTTGATCTCCTACATACTAAATTAGAATCGTTTTCAGGTGATTTATGATGATTTGCATGTGTGTATTGTAATGGTATTCTCAGATGTCACTGAGCTCTTTACAAGCATGATTAAGGAGATATTAGAAATCCAAATTATAGAGAATTATATGTCCTTTGATCCAAACACTGGCTCCCCCAAGTAAGTTGCCTTCAGAAATGAGCGTTTGTTGTTCAGATTGCCAGCAGCAAGAGCAGCCAGCACAGAAGCTCAAATACATCGTAATTGTCATGATTACTCTCTCCTGATTTAGGAAACACTTGTTCCCATCTCTGTTCCATTTAATGTGGCAGAGAAACATCTTATGAGTGCTTTTAAGCATGAAAGGAATGCTGTTGCTGGACTTCATGTCCCTACTTTGGATCTCTCATGACTGATGCTTGAAAGTGGAGGCTACTGAGGGCACTAAGTTAAAATGTGCATTTGTAGCTACAAGTGTGTTCAAAACTCTCTCATCTTTGACTTGATATGAGACAGCAGAAGGCAGCCTCACTTGAGGCACTGGATGCCTGAGATTAACCAGGGGAGTTCCAACGGAGAATGTAACTACTCTGAACTTCAGCCTTTCCTTTGAACACCTATCATCTTACAGAAATGGCTGAAAATTTTAACATTATGGTTCCCTTAAAATGTCACTGTTATAGTCTCCAGAGGAGTCCCTTTTGCTCACTTGGAGCTTTTGAGACCTGTTCTAGATACAAAGATTTTATTGATGATAAATTTCAGACAACTTCTCCTGGCTTTCATCTCTCATCTCACTCTCTTCTGCCTTTTAGATTCAACTTGCAGGAGAAGAAAGTGAATGTGTTCAATCCCAGAGTCTGATTTGCCTTTTGGTGGTGCAGACCCAGAGCTGTTTTGGGTGTTACTGAAAGGAATGGGGGAGTAGATCATTGGCCAGCCTTGGCAAGCAGACCATGTCGATGATGAGCCTCAGGATAATTCAGCTACCTACATTCAATAAAGTTGAAGTGAAATGACTGTCTGTCCTGCAAATATGTGGACACAAATGGTAAAATCCTGGTGACTGATGAATCAAAGATAGTAAGTGGCTGTGGACTGAAGCAAGCTGGATGATCCATCTCATTTTCCCCTAGTGATTGCATTAGTTTTCTAGGGCAAAATTTTACCTTTCTGTGTTTACAAGTGTATCACGTTTATGTAGTAGTTCCTGAGCTTCTTGGGGGGGTTTTGTTTAGTTGTGAGTTTTTGTTAGGGTTTTTTTTTTTAAATGTTGGGTTTATTATAATGGTTTCACTTCCCTCTTTCACAGTTAATACCAAAGACATCCCAATCACCATACACTGCATGCAATATCAGCATGGTAAGATTCATCATGTATTTATATACACCTAAAGCGCAACCTACATGGTCATGAAGTTCTACTTATAACAATCAATGATGTGTTTCTGTTATCTGTATTTCCTGGGGAATTTGTTCATCCCCCCACAATGTCATCTTTCCAAAATGTGGTAGCCTTGATGTCTCTGACTTCTTTCCTTGGAAAAATGTAGGAGGACATGCTGTCAAACACTTTTTTTTCTTTTTTTTGTTTTAAATGTTTCCTTCTTATCACATATTTCAGAAAAGATTTTGAAATGTTTCCCCATAAGGTTGACCTTTCTGAGCTGTGGCAGGCGGATAGAGTATATCAAAGAGCACTAACCTAATAATGCAACTGCCCAAGGTGGGTTTAAAAATGAAATCTTGGCTCTGGTAGTAGAATTGCGGCTTTAAAATATACGTGAACAGGCCAAAGATTCAGCCTGGAATATCACAGCAACACAAAAGAAGAATTCTCGTGTCCTGCTTTATTTTACTCCTCCCACCTCCTTTTCTTTCCATGTTAGACTGTGTGATCTAATAGGACAGAAACACTGGTGGTAACACAATGCCAAAGTGAGTAGCCAGATGCTATAAAGAATAATGTGCCGTTTGTGGATATTGAAGAAATTGTCTAAAACTTTGAAAGATTTCAGGAAACGTCCACTAGCTAATTTCACCAAGGCATAAATGAAAACTGCCTAAAAAGCAGAAGAAAAAAAACATGCTGATGATAAGTTTTTAATGTTTTTACTGGGTTTTGTGCTTGGTGAATGATCTATACTTAATTTTGTGGTTTGTACTTTTCTTCAAATAATGACAAAAAGTACAATGATTTAACTCAAGATCCAAAATAAAAATTGAGCTATTATAGGGACTAGATGACTAGATGGACTAGATCGTCTAGTTGGACTAGATGATCTTTATGGTCCCTTCCAACTCTAAAAATTCAGTGAAATTCAGTGAAATAGCTGTGGTTGCTAAAAACCTTCTTTTTACAATTTACATTAATTTAAAGTGCTATACTTTTTCAGTTTTCAGAAGAGATGGATGATGTTTTAATAAATTAAACAATAATATGTTCGGGAGAGGAGGGGAGTTGTTAAGGTGGCTTTTCCCCATGCTTTTGGGGGCCTGCATTTTCCTGGTTTATCTTGCAGTCTGGGTGTCTAATTAAAACAGCTGAATCATGAGATAGCAGTTACAGCTGAGCTGGCTTTTCTCCATTTCCTGATGTTTGTTTTGGATGCCAATTTGCCACCATCTTCTGCATATTGGCCACTGCATGGCCTGATGGTGCCATGGCCCCTCTGTGGAACTCTGTTCTGTATCTGTTTGAAAACAATCCTTCATTCAGACGTTTGCAGTCATCATCTTAGGAGACCTGAGTACGTGTGAACAAGTTACCACTTTTCAGCTGGGTTTCAGTAACAGCCTTTAAGAGCATAAAAATGAAGCCATGCATCAGGTTACCTTTCTTTCATTGTGGGAATGTGAAAGGTCATCGAGCAACAGCTTGGTGGGAGAAGGCTGCACTAGTCCTTACTCTGTGGTAAGTCATTTCTCTGTCCATTTTCTGTGTAAGATTTACCTTCCTTTCTTGGCTGCCCATTGTTTTCTAGGTTGCTGGAGCTAATTTCCAGTATAGTTTGTTGTATTGCGGCAGTACCTGCCTTTAGGGTTTGCATTATCTTTCTCGTCCTCCTGTCTTCCAAACCCTTAAGAAAGTGAGTATTAAGTCAGGATTTGTATCTGGATTTAGACCACCAGCGCAAAGGCTGTTTGTTCGTTCTTGTTTAATTCATTGTTGTGAACTTGAAAATTGATCTGAGGGAGTTGATGGAACTGTTTGTTAACCTTATTTAAAAAAAAGAAAATTGTCAAGGGCTCTCAAAGTACTTTTTGACTTCTCTGTATGTGTTTTTATGTGCTATTTCAATATATACATAAAACACTGTTGCCTCACAGAAACTGGTAAATGAACATTCTCACGGACTGGGAACCATCGGAGAGTAGTATTAGAGACGGTGTGGTGGGAAGCAGGCAAAAGAAGGACACTTGTCTCCCTTGGAGTGAAAACTTTATTCTTAAATTTCAGGTGGCTTTTCCAAAGATAGCATTTGTTCTCACTCTTTTCCAGCAAAATACACAGGGCACTGGTGATTTGTGTAAGTACGGCTATGTCTATTTACAGCCACTGATACAAGTAAGAGTTTTTCTCTGTCTTTAAGGGAGAAGAATCAGACACCTAATCAGCTAATTGGCAACTTGCTTAATGTTTTGCCTGCTTAACTCCATTATTAGGGAAAAGATCGCTTGCAGTGTGTATTGATGTGTCTAAACAATCAATAAATGAAACATCTAATTTAAAAAAAATCCATTTATATGGCACACAGCAATTTAATTAATTGTAGTTAGGAACAAATTGGGATTGATTAGTGCTCATTGTTACTTAACGCTACTTTCTCTTGTTATTACTCAGTAATATTGTTGAAAAAAACCCTAAAAGATGGAGAAGACCTTTGTTTTTTTCCATCATTGCAAGACCAGAAATCTTTTCCAATGAGATTGATGTCAAACTGTGAGGTTAACAACTCTCCTTATAGCATTTATATAAAATGTTCAAAAGTCATATTTGTGAAAGCTGAGTATACAAAATTTGGATATAGATTTTTTTCAGTAGTTTAAATATCTGTTGATACATCAGTCCATTTTATGCAGCTATGTAGGGAAATTAGGTAAGTCTAGAGTATGACAAGTTTTTTGTAATTGTCCATGTATATTATAATACACATTATAGGTATGCGTTAAGTGTAGCACTTCAGTGAATCTTTCAGAAGGCCTAATTAAAGATTCCACTTAATTGAGTGAAAGTTTAGTTGGAATGAATTTGATGCTTTGGAGAACATTTTTCCAAATTTCCAAACACTTTTCTGAGAAGGAAAGGAAGCTTGCTGATAGAAATGTTCTTTAAAACAGTCCTTCAAGAGTACTCTGCTAGCTTCATTTCTCTGCTTGTAGCTATAATTGACACCAAAAAAAAGCACCTTGAAGTGGGACATGAAATTGAAACTGTAATAATTTGACCAGTTACAATTACTCTGCAAGCTAAATAAGGGTTGACTTTTACTTACACAACTGTCTTCTCCATAAGGAAAGATGGCTACCCCTTCAAACTGGAACCCCAGTTTTCTTCTTTTGATTTTGAATTTAATATTTTTCATTGAATAATACAGAAGGCTATCAGATGGTCTTGGATATCTTTATGCTAGAGCATTATTTTATCTTTCTCTGTACTGAGTTTCCAATTGGAATATTTCCTTGGTCATGTAAAAAAACACAATCCTTGGGTGGGAAAATAATGGTGACTGTTATTATACATAGGAATTTATTCAATACAAGAAAAAATAGCAGCTACAAGATATGAAATTCCTCCTTGGTGGGAGTGGGGAGATTCCAAAATTGTCATGTTTATAGGTCCCGAAAGAAACGACAAAGAGAAATTCTAGAAAATAGCCAAGTGGAATCCAATGTGCTAATCACTGAGTGAAAAACTATGAACATTGCTGTTCTGTTGCATGCACAGAAGGTGACACCCGAATTCAAGGGCTGCTGGAGCAATATTTGGCAGAGAATAGAAGTGAAGGAAAGTTCATGACTAGAGGTATCTCATACCTTCTTTCCTAAATTCCGTGACGATGGTTTTAAGGGTAGAAAGATGTAAAGGCTCGACTTCCCTGTGTGTCTTCATAATTCATAGTTACAAACATAGTTTAAATAAATTGTGATATTTTTGTTTGCTTTACCATGGGGCTAAAATTATATTACTTTGATTCAAAAGCAAATTATTTATTCACGCTTTGATTTCAAGCATGGACTGTTCCAGTAATGTTTATCATGCTCTACCTGACACTGCCTTTAAAAGATACATGCTGTCTTTAATGATTTGTATTTTAATATTCTTTAAATACCAATTATTATAGTTTTATATGAATATACACTTGGTTAGTTTTCTTTTCAAACTAGAGGAAAAACGCATCAGGCTTACTAAGTTCTTATTCACATCTTTGATGATGAAGTATCAATGTTTCTTTCAGCTTTCACAGCTAATAAATGTTCAGCATCATAGATCAAGTAATAAATGCTAGTTTAAGATTCCTGCTGCTTAAATATAGATTTGTGGTTTTGTTTTACTACACTAGTGCACTATGTTGATATTCTCATTATTTGATAATAGCAGGTTCACCAGGTGTGTTTATGTACTACTTCTTGTTTGGGAAGCGGGAGAATGGACAGAAATTGTCGATGCCTGTTTTAATAGATATCTGTAAACAGATATTGTAAAAATACAATTGTCTCACACCCTGCTACCTAGAAAGACTTGAGGAAATAACTATTCACAGCAGTTTACTGTAAAATTCATGTATTTAAAATAATTCTCTATAGTATGTATAAATAAAGGAATTAGTAATGAAAAAGGATGGATAAATACTTCAGTATCTCAATCTTTGGTGTGGTTTGGTAGAGTGGAAGCTGTCACCAGTAAAACTGTCTGAGTAGGAATTTGGAGGAAAGGAGAAAAGCAGTGGATATTCCATGGGATGCCTGTCATACACTTGTTTTATTGGCTACAATGGGTGTTTGAGGTCAGTGTCTGACACTCCATTTTATAGCTACATTTGGAAGGATTAAATAAATGTTTCTTTGAAATGTTTTATAAGAGACTTGTCAGGTCTCGTGTATTCCCTTTTGTGTCCTTGTGGGGTTTTTATAGGAACCAAACGATCTGTCCACTTTAAAACTATTACTTTTAATTGCATGAGATAATTGAGCTATAAAATTATACCCATGTAGGATTGATTTTTCTCCAGCAGCATACAGGGAACACAGAGTTTGTTCATATGCACTGTCAATAAGTTAACTTCTCAAAGTAGAAACTTCTTTGATGTCTGTTGCAGTGCAATACTAGGAAGGATGCAAACTTTTCATTATTATTAGAAAGAGATTGTATTTGAAAACAAACTGTTTTCTACAAAGATACTTTCAAAATTGATTTATGTTACTCCTGCATCCCACATGTAGAGGGTCTCTAAGCATACTATTTTTAATGTTGGTTATCAGTTATCAACACTGATTTGGATAATAAAAGCAAACTTTTTTAAGGAGAGTAAGATCCCCCCCCCCCTTATCTCTAAAGGGCACTGAGTATTTACATTACAGTAGTGTATAAACGTTGCTTAACAATAATCAGGTTTGGCATTTTGAAGCGTGCTGATGATAGAAAAGATATAATGAAAATATCTTTGGTTAGAAAGTCCTTTTCTTATGGAGGAGTTCAGCAGAATATAGTGGAAGGCACTTTATTGAATTTAGTATAAATTTATAAAAATATGCATTAGAATTAAGGATAAAAAAGAAAAGCTCTATTGAAATGTATACATGTTCTACTAAACGCTAGCAAGTATAGCAACACTTCTGCAGGATAGCCTCACATCATGCAGAATTTCCTTTTCACAAAATAAAACTTAAAAATACAATTGGGCATTTTGAATTTTTTTTTTTTTTTTTTTTTAAAGAGCACAGCACTTCATTGGTATATATTGAATTATGATGGTAGAATATTCTCAATAGGATTTGAATTCGTTAGCATGTGGCTGGTGTTTGGCAGAAGGTCCAGCAGCAGCGGCTCTCACCCAGGTGGATATTGATTGAGGTTATTGGGGTGGCTGGCTCCAGGCAGGGTCACACTGAGCCTGCTCGAGATGCTGATCCAGACCAAAAGCAAACCCCCAACCAAAACAAACAAACAACATTAATTTTGAAACCGGGGCAGTTCTTCGACTGCTATATGTAAATGCTGGTGTTTGCAGAGTTGAGGGCTGCTGCTCTGGGCCTGCTCGCGCTACTACTGAACAGCTAGGCCCTGAAACCATCCTCTCCAGGTGCTAATGTTCTTCTATAAATACCAGCAGATAAAAACTGTAACCTTGTGGAAAAGGGTACTCTCTACATCAACATGTTTGCTGCTGTAATGTTCTCTCAGAATCAGTATTTTCCTGTTGCATTACAAAGGCAGCGAGACAGATTTGTTGGAGGTGCACACAAAGGAACCCACACCCGGGCCTGAGCAAGGCCTGCGTTTGCGGCTGTGATAGATAAATATGGGGACAGGCGTAATGTCATTTCCACATAAAGCTTGAAGAATGTGAACAACTTTAACAAGAAGCAGTTTTGCCGATATTAACTGCTGTCAGACTGGCAGTAGAGTTTTGTCACTCTATACCCTGGGTAGTGTAATATATTCCCTGTTCTGTGCCGTACAAGGGGGCCATACTCTGAGTCTGCTCTGTATTCCTGACTGGGAGTTAGTCTTTAATTTCTCTCCATTTCCCCTCCTCTTTCTGTGGCCATTGATTTTTATCATAAGATGGATCCTACTGACACTGAATTAATCAGAAAATCTGACCTCAGAGAAAGCAGAATAAGGCCTTATGTTCTTCAATTAGAAAAGTGCTTGCTCACCTTATTGTCGTCAAAATTTTGTGGCAGATTGAGTCTACTCAGCACTTCCATACAACTCTTCCTGCCTCCCCAAATGATGTTTTTACTTTCTATTACTCTGCTTTCTTCTCTCTCCCCGGCCCAGGAGATCTGTTGAAATGATGAATCTGACATTCACCAGAGGCGTGTTTCTCCCTATGTCTCTTACCGGTCAAGCAGTGTTAGTGCAACCCTGAGCTGCCGTGATACAGGGATGTTGTTCTGAGCTCATTTGTGAGCAGCATTTCATATTCGTACAGGGTTCTCTATGGAAATGCCTGATCACAGCCCCCAAAGAACAAAACTAGAGTGAAAAACTTGTCATTCAGCTTATCCCAAGCTTTAGTAACACCTCTGTGGAAATTCACTGACAATAGACTAAATGCCACAAAAATCACAAGCTGTTAATATCTAGAATGTTGTGCTCTGTAGCTATATTTACAGTAATTGCCTCTGTGTTTAGTTTACAGATAAAAGGCAGCATTAACAAAGATGTACCTGGGCTCTTGTTTCCGTATAATTTTCTCTCATTAGATATCTATGTGATCTAGTGGAAAATCAATGTGCTAAATAACTGTATTTGTAAAGACTTTTATATAATAAGTTATTCATGAACCTGTTTCAAAAGGCCACTATTAACATTTGGGTTTTGGCATTCCAACATTGGATTTAGTATTTTTGTTTTAGCTGAACTTTTTGGTAGCACTTCTCCATGGATGTTCCAGAACTGGGTATAAAAGAATTACGATTATTAATAGAGATAAATGCTAAAATTGCTTCCATCGCAAGCATAAAACAAATCTAAACATGTATGACAGTCAATTTTATTACTTGTTTCCATATGGGGAAAAAAATGATAAGAGGTATAGAATGGATGAATACATTTCTAAATGTTAAAATTATCAGTTCTGGAGAGTGAACACTCAGTAAGGCTTGGAAATTGATAAGAAAGTATTTCCACATGAGTCATATCCAGTAGGAATTTTGGAGGCTTTTGAAAAATTGATCAAGTGTTTGTATCTTGTGTATAAAAGATAACAAACACAGAACAAAGGGAAATAAATATGACAGAAACATGGTAATTTACAATGAAACGAAATGTGGAAGGAGGTATGCTAGCTGAATGTAGGGCTTTGTTTACTAAGATATTGTGGTAACCAAAAATTAACATCTTTAAAATTGTTGCATGATTTGTTTCTTGCTTCTTGTTTGATTTAACGATAGTCTCTAAAAGTGAGGATCATTTTTGGTTCATTTTCAGTGGTACTTTCATAGAATTTTTTGCAATCAAGGAGTGAGAAATATAGAAATGATACAGTGTTTAATTTAACAGTTCAAGTTCAGGATTTATCATAGAATCATAGTTTCGGTTGGAAACAACACCAAAGATCATGGAGTTCCAACCCCCTGCCCTGGCCAGGGACATCTCCCCCTACACCAGGTTGCTCAAAGCCCCATCCAGCCTGGTCTTGAACACCTCCAGGGATGAGGCATCCACAGCTTCTCTGGGCAGCCTGTTCCGGTGTCTCACCACCCTCACAGTAAAGAATTTCTTCCTAATATCTGATCTAAATCTCCCCTCTTTCAGTTTAAAACTGTTACCCCTCATCTTATCACTCCACTCCCTGATAAAGAGTCCTTCCCCAGCTTTCCTGTAGGCCCCGTTTAGGTACTGGAAGGGTCTCTAAGGACTCCCTGGAGCCTTCTCTTCTCCAGGTTGAACAACCCCTACTGTCTCCATAGGAGAGATGCTCCAGCCCTCTGATCATCTTCGTGGCCCTCTTCTGGACTCTGACAGGTCCATGTCCTTCTTGTGTTGGGGACTTCTACTACAAAATGCTTGAACCAGTAAACCTATGCCAATACTGAACCAAAAAAAAAAATAACGAAAGGGAAGTTGATGGAGTTGGATGAAAAAAATATGTTAAAAAAAACATTTGTTTTAACACTCCCTCCTTTTCAACTTAGTTACTGATTTTTATTTTTTAGCAAGGAAAATGCTAGTTTTACAGTGTCTTTAAAAGATAGTCATGAGATACTCCTTCCGGGGGAAGAGAAGTTCAGAGGAGTTGGAACTCTTATTAAAAAGCTGACAATGTTACAATATATTGGAAGTCAAGACAAGACAAAAGTGGGAAAAAGAATAGGTTTGAAGTACATCTCACTCTTATTTTCTTGCTCATCCTGGGGCAGGGCATAGTTGAAAGACTTTTCATTTTGTAGTACCTCGTTTCTGCTGCATTTACCAGATGGAACATATACATATACACTCACTTTGAGATGTTCCTATTGTGCACTAAAATCCACTCACCTTAAGGGTGAAAACACAGCAGCTGTTCCTCACTGGTATTGCTACAGGATCATTTCAGAACACAGACAGTCTTGGAGAATATACTGCAGTATTCATGTATACCCTTCATACTATATCTCTGCATAAAAAGGGGACAATCCTTTTTCAGAATTAGCTGTGTTTGAATGAATACATGTTTTTTTTTTATAGCTACTTCTCAAATTATGCAAGTGTGATACCAAGTTTTTCAAAGTGCTTATTTTCTTTATGGAAATCTTGACTTCATGCCTTTCAAGGAGACAAGATCTCCTTTTTATTGAAGCATGGCAGATGTATGATATAGTAATACACACTTATTGAATCGTCTGTTTTACTTTATGTGCTGAGTGTGCCTAATTCTTCCCACAGCAAGTTACTGCATTGAGATCCTGACCCTCCTAGAGGATCAATTTCTTTGGCAGTATAAAAAAATATCACCTTTGTATCTTAAATTATCTATTTTCCCCTTTCCCTCCAGCCTTTAAACAAATGATTTTACACTGAGTGAGGGAGTGGGGGTGCACACCTTTGAGCTAAATAAGTAGTAGAATGATTGTATTAAGAGAGGTCAGGATAAGGAAGAGGATTGATAACCAGAGGCAAGAACAGCGGTGGTGAGTGTGTTTGCTTGGAGAAAAAGCAGGATGGACACTGTTTAACTCGATGTGAAGCCTTGGCCTCAAAAGAAAGTTGAAATATGATCGTGGAAGAGTATTTGAAATTTTTTAAAACTATCAGCTATCTGATCTAAATATCCCACTGAGCTTCTTTCAAACCCAAATGAGTGTAATGTTTCTGGGGCTCATTTTATACAATATAAGATGAAGTGGTTTATACTGCAGTGTGCTGAGCGTTCCCAGTTCCCAATGCGCTTGCCTGGATTTCACAAAGTACCTCGCTATTGACTTTTTTTCTTGTTGTCCAGTATATAATCTGCGTGAAATACTGCTTTTCCCAGTATAAAGTAAGTGGCAACAATAGCAGAAACATTGCAGTTTCATTGCAGGGTGGTTGAACTACGAGCTTCCCACGTGCTGCAGGTGGCAGGATCTATACTCTGTCAGGACAGCACCTCTCCTGCCCAACAAGGGAGTTAGGAACCAGGTAGAGCCACTGTGTTCCATCACCTACAGTCTGCTTTAAACCAGGTCAGTCTGGTACCGCGGCTCCAGCAGCTTCATAGCTTCTCCCAGAGTGGTTGGAGTTGATATTGAAACTTTCCTCCTGAAGTAGTCTTTTCCCCCCCTCCCCAGTTATAGCTGCTTCTGAGACCCTCAGCCTTGGCAACTGGACTGTACTAAGCCCCAGGTACGGGCTAATCTGGCTTTGAAGTGTGTAGCTGCAGAAAAGCTAAGTAGTAAGACTTTGGAAATTTGGGTGTTTGAAACTTCTAGTAAAGACTAGTGAGAATCCCTAGAGGGGGGGAGCAAGATTGAATATGTAGCTAATTACGTTGTTCCGAGAGAGATTTAATTGAACTATAAGGTTGGAGGTGATTAAAAAATTTCTCTGAGCTTTCAAATTTTGTGAGCGTTCTATGTGCAGATTTATTTTTTTTTATTTTTGGAGGAAGAAGTGATTTTCATATAAGGTCAGTAATGCGTGTAAGGATGTGCCAAGAGAAATGATGTCAGATGCATTACCGACAGACTGGAATACAAAAAACCAGTATTACTTCTTAAGCCAAGGCACTGGGGTTTGGGCATAGATCAAAAGTGGTGAAAAAGCAAACTCATTAATCGAGTATGAATTGGAGTTTAACATGTGGACTTTCAAAATGGGCTTGTCACTCAGAAACCTATTTTTCCTGGTGCTACAAAAGAGAAATGACTGTTCTCCCACAACTAGTCAGAGTCTGAGTCAACATCTGAAGTGGTTTGTGATGATAATGTATGGACGATAATGTAGCTGGAAAACATTTGACCTTCTGTGGAATTTCTGGATGTAGGACTCTGGAATAGGCCATTGCATTACTGAGTTTTAGGCATTGATGTTAATGGTTTGATATGAGATACATTATCTAAAACTTCAGTGTTGTACTAAGGAAAATTTTTGAACTGTGCTGTTCTTTCAAAAGCAACAAAAAAACCTCCCAAAACTCAAAGCAAACCCTTTTGGGAAAAGTTTTGGAGAGAAAAATAAAGCTTGTTGATAATACTGAAACTTTTGAACAGTTGAAGAGGTTATTGACCATGGGGTAAATAACTAAAAAAAAACCAAAAACCAAACCCAAAAAGCAACCCTCACCAGGAAATGATTGCCTGAGGCTCTTGGGATGTGGAGGTGGAATCTTGGGTGGAAGTTTTGATTTTTACACTTCTCATTGCTTTTGTGGTGTTGGCTCCTGGGACTGTGAACAGGAAATCACGACATAATTTACTCCATTCTGTTTAGTGCAGTGGTGTTACTAGAGAAGAAACCCTGCAAATTCTCCATTTTTCCCTAAAATGAATTTTGACAAGTGCCCAGAAATATGCCTCAAACTTTAACCTTTCATTTGTAGGCAAAGATAGATAACAGCAATAGAGATAAAAATGAGATGGTGACTTTGAGCAACATGACAAGAGATTATAAATCTTAGGGCTGGCCTTGTACTGCACAGAAGATTGCAGTCTTAATTAAAAAGTTTTTGAGTGGCTCTCTAAGCGAGCCAGCGACTCTTACAGTTCTTGTGCATCAGGATATTTACCTGGGGAGCCCAGTCAGTCTGTCCTGTGCCTGAATGAACTCTAAATGAGGCAGACAGTTATATAGTCTGAACATATATATCACAAGGGACACTTACGACCCTTTAATTCAAGACCAACTATTTCATTCATTGTGGAAGGTAAGCCCACCTTTCCCACAGCCTGAGAGGATGGACCCAACATGTTGGGGCACCTCATCCTGCTCATTGGAGTGCTGCCTTGCCACAGCAAAGCAGTTGCAAAAGCCTTGAAAAACCACTGAGAGCTTGACTGCGTAGCCAGTGATTTGGGCATTTAGTGGTGATGGGGGAGGTCTAAATTTTGCTTCCTGCTTTTTGGGATGCTAATGGATTTTGTGGCACAGTCCCAGGCTAAAACAAATAAATCTCTTTGGAGTTGGGTAGTAGCAACTAACATTTGTCCTGTAAGGAGGTTACCTGATCCATGACATATTTCACAGTAGGGTTGTCTTTACTTACTGGGAAAAAGCTTATTGAAACATCAGAACGAGGCTTTGTTTTGTCTATTGTTCTTGTGGAAAGAGCTAAGAGGAGATCTAGAAATGTACCATCAGTAATTGCTGAGAAACTTTAAGCCCTTTAGAGTGCAGAGTAATTATAGCACAAGGCTGTTCGTTTTTCACATAAAGTACCGTGATATTCTGGTTCTGTTGAACTCAATAGAAGTTTTACTTTTTCCTTAAAATGATCAGGATTGCAGACAGTGCAGTCCTTAAACCTGTCCTTTGCAGGCAGAAGTTTACTTTGTGGGTGAAGGGAAAGTAGGAGCTTTATTCCCATCCACCCTCTTTTCCAGATTAGCCACAGTTGGGTCAGAACACACATTTGTTCAGTCACGCACTCTGGTTACAGAAATGTGCAGTGCCCTGTTTAGGACAGCCCTCAATTCTCTCCTGATTTGGGACTCCATTGCAAAATGAAGTAGTACTTGTTTGGGACAGAATCAGCTTTATGTGCCATAACACATTGTAAAAACAATTTTAATGCATACTTTTTATGGAAAAAAATAAAGTACAATCACAGTGAACAGTTTTTTCCCCTGAATACAGAAAGGAGAGACAACCTTTGATATAACATGAGGTTAACTTTCCTTTACCTTATTTGTGTGTTTGATCTCATACCGATTAAAAGTGCTTTTTTTTTAAAAAAGGGGAATTATTTTGACTGGCTCTGCTTGGAGAAATGTGCTTTGGAGCCTACGGAGAAGATGAAGTGAGCTAACTTGACACATCCCCCAAATGTCACCCTGAGATCTTTAACAGAGCTTTAACACCCTGAGAGCTTTAACAGAGCCGAGAAATAAGTCAAGGAGAAAATAGCGTGAGATTAACATACTGGTTATTTTACACCCTAATGCTTTGTGGCACTGATGACTACCTTGTGCTGTGGAGCCAAACGCTGCAGGTTTCAGACAGGACAAGCAGTTCTACTGCTCTCCAGATGGATTTTAGCTAGTGGCAGAACTTGTCCTGAGTAGATATTGAGTTATCAATTAGATCCCAAGAAACCCAATGAGCCCACCAGTTTGCCATTAGTTAAATACTTTTTTTTTTTTTTGATCATCCCATGGGGTTGTTTCCACATTACATATTTCTTGTTTTGAGACTGCCAATGGAGTCTAACATTTTTGTAATGAATTGTTGTATTTGAAGAACTTATTAAGACCTAATTATGCATAAATCAGCTCAAGTAAATATAGATAACTAGTTTTATACTAATTTGCAAGCTTATTGCAAGCAGCCTAAGTAGCTGTTGTGGGCAGGTTTAACATCTGGTGCTGGACCATGGCTGCACTCTGCTGTCATATTCATCTTAAGCTGGCTAGTTTGGATCTCCTCACCCGTCTTGTTGCCGTACCTTCTGACTATAATTGATTTTTACTGCTGGTATGTAGCTATGGTATCCTTTTCTGGGTTTGCTTGTGTAGGTTTTAGAAAACTCGGTGCTCTTCCTAAATTAAAGGTGCACTCTGAGCTACTACAATCTAAAAAGCTATCTGTAAAGCAGTGCTTCCCTTAAAGACTCAATTTGTAGAACCAACCTCATCCTCCTTGATAATTTTCTTCTCTTTAACTAAGCTGTCAGGCCCCAACAAAATCAAACCAAAAGCCATTTCAGAGTTTTGGAAATGAATACCTTAACTTCACTGTTTCCTGTTTTTCCATTATGTACTGTAATAATACATGTAGCATGACTTCAGACATTTGTTTCTGTCAGGACAATTGTTGCAGTAGGGGGAAATAATGACTTGGAAGATCTAATTACGTACAGTGTTAAAAAAAGTTAAAAAAGCCAGTTTTTCTCAGGATCCCTGTGTCCAGTGGATTGATACAAAAGTGCAATTCCTCCTCAGTGTACCGTTCAGTAAAGTTCAGCTCAAGTTCTTTTTGTAGCTCTGGAAGTACTAGGGCTATAGAAGAAGCAGTTAACAGGAGTTCAAGACATGGTAGATCTATTCACAGTTTGGAATGTAATAGACATGCT
The DNA here is from genome assembly GCF_964106895.1 of Numenius arquata. Taxonomy (NCBI): domain Eukaryota; kingdom Metazoa; phylum Chordata; class Aves; order Charadriiformes; family Scolopacidae; genus Numenius; species Numenius arquata. The sequence continues at coordinate 7,131,466 of NC_133587.1, read as the reverse complement.
AGCATTAAGGAAGGAATAAAATACTGAAATTCAAATTATCTTCTGTGGTATGAATTAATGTCAGATGTTATGAGTACATGTTGTATGGTAAAGAAATTTTAATTTAATCAGATAATAAATTTTTTATTGAATTCTTGGATACTTTAAGTATCACCTGATTTTTTTGAAGTTATTATTATTTTGCTTATTACAGCAGTAACGTTCTACTTTGCAAAGTGTGTTATCCCAAATAGAAGATATGATGAATAAAAACAGCATTGTGTTCTACTGGTTCAGCCCACTCACTACTGCGTATTAAATGCAGTCAGGTCAGACCCCTAGAGAAATATTCTGGTACGGTCATTTTGTATTTTTGCATTGTGAATTTAAAAAGTGATTGTGACAGTTAAATGGAAATGGCTCGTTACAAATTCCAAGTTTTACTTTGACGTCTAAATGAAGATGCCTTGTTAGGTCCTTGAAGAATAATAAACACTTTTTGTACTCAATGTATGTTCTGAAAACACCTTTTTAGGTTGTACTAGTTCTGAGGGTTACAGCAAATGTAAATTGTTCAGCTGATAAGTGTGATTCAGTTGTGAACTGTCATTAAGCTATTTCTGAAGGTGGAGATGTTATGAAACCTGGCTAGCAGTTACAGTGTTTGACTCTTCTTACTGTGAAGAATTTGTTCCTTACTTATAACGGGATTTATTTTTTTTTTGTGCAAGTTGTGCTTTTGTTGCCTTTTTTCTTTTTATTTCTTGTCTGGCTCTGTCTTCTTCTAACATGCATCAGGTGGTCAAAGGCATTAGTTCGATCCTCCTCTGTTGTCCTTACCCTTCTTTTTCCTAAGGCTGAACAAACCCAGCCCATGCAGGTGCCCCTCTCAAGCTGTGTGCTCTTGAGCCACCTGCTGAACAGCATCCCTGACCTCCCTTAATCCCCACCCCACTGGTACTCATTCACTTGCTGAGAGTGCCCAATCCCACCACTCAGGCCCTTAATGAAGATATAAACCAGTATCAGTCCCAGTATCAGCTTCACTAGTACCTGGCTGCCAGCTGCATTTTGATCTCACCTGCTCACCACCACCTCTTTTTGGGAAGACTTTATCTAGGAATCTTCTTTTAGTTTTCAGCCTAAACTTATTAATAACAACGTAATGCACTTTTGTGTTGACATTAGGATGTAGGTTTAAGTAGTGGATCAACTTCACTCATGTTTATTCTATTGTAGCTAGAGACAGTGTTATCCAGTTCAGTTTTACTTCTGCTAGACCAAAAGAATAAAACAGGTTTTGAACCACCTTAGAAAACAGGCTTTTTGGGTTCCTTAGGCAGTCTTGTCTGACTCTGTATGAATGAATCCTCCGATGATATATGTGATCAGAACTCTAGATGATCTTGCACCACCATCTTGCACAAAATGTTGTTTGTACTTTCTCATCTCAAATGCAGTTACTTCTCTTGCATGCAGAGGCCATGCTTGCTTTGTTCATCGTGTGACTGCAAGATACTTCTGATAAATATGCCCAGGTTTTCCTCTTTTTTTTTTTTAATTTGTCAAATACTCTTCAATGACAGCTACGACTTATTAAGTATCACAAGAAATGGCAAAATCCTACCTATATCCTCAATATTAGTACTGCTTGAATAGTTTATTCAATGAGTTCTCTGACTAGGTCCTATAAATGCACAACATGTCATATAACTTTAAGAGAACACCTAAGTGAGAAGGCTTATACAGCTGTTAAATATCACATTCCTAATTCAGTTCTTGTAATGATGCCATATTGGGAAAATTGCAACCAAAATGACTGAACTTATGGTAGAGAAAGCTAGGCTAGATCAGTTGCAGCTCTGAGAGAATAGATCAGTGAGAATTTTTGAGGTATAATTAAAAGTGCAAACTTTAAATCATGCAACATTGTTTGGTGTGATATACAGGGCTAAAAGGAACACTTCTGTACAGTGGGTTTGTTTCTTAAATGTTTAATTAAATACTATCAGGCTGAAGATAAGGTTATTCCCACAAAAGGTTCTCTGGATGGCTGTTTTACAAAAAGCAAACAGTATTTAAGAGAAAATCAAATCATAGCTGTTACTATGATTCCCTGATGGTTTTGTATGTAGATGAACCCTAAAAACACATACGATAGCTGAGTTGCTGGGGGCATATGCTTAGAAAGAAATGAGGGGTGTTCTGTGCATGTTCAGAATTGTAGATCAGTTAATTGAGTGCTTCTGGCTCCAGGCAGAGAATAGATGAGAATTTAAATAGACTAATAGTGCAGTCTGTGACCATGAAAGCATAAAGGTGGGGAAGCAAATCATTGAGAAGCACACAACTCTTACTCATATCTCTGCATGCAGGAGGAAAAGATATAACCCAAGGCTGAGCAACGGCATGTAGTTGATTTTTAGAAGTTTAATGCCAAAACATATGAATGGTTTCTTCCTTTCTTATTATTGCTTTTGTAGTAAATCTCAGCTTAGCTTAGTTTGCACCAAAGACAAATTGCAGCAAATGTGAATATTTTTTTAATGGGTGCATAACTTGGATAACTACTTTAAGCCCACATTTGTTCTCAGTTTTTGTCCTTGGTCAAACAGGCTAAAAATCCTGCTATGTTAGTGTGAACTGTTAGCTAAACACAGAATTTGTCTTTCTCCTTCTAGCTTGATTTGAATGTCTGGATCTGAACTTGCTCTTTCCACGTATGGTTTCTGCGTGAATCCTACATGTTATGGAGTTGCCTCCATTGTAAAGTAAATTGAAAATCAGTGTAGCCTGCTTTAGAATAACCAACATGTATTTTTAGTACGTGAATGCTTTTTGTGATGAGCTAGATGCTGATCCCAGTCATGATGTTTCTTCAATCCCAATTAGAGCACTCATTTTACCCGAGAGTGGGGTTATGACATACTGTGGTTTATTTATCAGGCCACCTTCAATGTGGGAGGTCAGTACTGAAACTTGGAAGGCCCAAGTGGAAAATGTTATTGTGGCTTTGAAGTTTGAAATGTCAGACAGAGAATACAGTCTGCTGCAAAAGGTGTTCACTTATGTTTCTCAACAATGTGATGTACAGACAGGGCTTTGGATAGTGGTCCCCGTGCGCAGCGCAGAGGAGTTTCCAATGCACCAGTTACTGTTTGTGCCTAACTCTTGTTATTCTTATAGGGCCAAGGGGTAGTGTCAAGTAGCACTTCATGGGTATTACTCTCATCAGTAACATAAAAGTTTTAGCAAAAGCTCTAAAATGCTTTGTGACAAAGATAAAATTACCGGTTTGTCAATTATCCCTTTGTGTTTTATAGGTCGAGTTCAAAAAACTGCTTAAAACCCCCAAGTAATAACAAAGGAATGAGAATCGACTCTGGTGAGCAGAAATAGTATAAAAGTGGTGGGTCATTTCCACCGTCTTCTATATTTTGTGTTATTTTGAAAACAATGCAGCTATAAAGTACTGGCTGAATTGCTGGGTTGTCTTTCAAGCCAATGTCTCAAGGTGAGGTGGTATCTCAGTTGTCTTGACCAATCTACACTGAACTTGGGATAATTCTGATTTTGGTGACATAGATGAAAATGAAAAAAACCCAATAACCAAGTTTGACTTGCTAGAAATTTGCTCAGTCGTGGGTTTCCTCTTTATTTCAGCTATTTCTTGTTCTGCACATGAGTATGGGATTTAGAGTTCTGTTTAAGACCAGTAGTCATTAGAATTTAATATAGAGAATTGTTTGGAAAATATTCATTTTTATAAAAAATACTAGCTTTTAGACTGATAGATTATGTGATCTAACATAATCATGTCTTACATGCCCTCACCTATTACTAATATTTTATTATCCTTCCTATTACATTGTATAAAAAAAGGGAGCAATATCTGTACCAAATGCTGCACAAACACAGAGTGCAAGTGTTTTTACTAGATGCTGACTATGTCTTATTTTTGGGAGGTATCTGAGTGTAAGATTGAAGGTGACAGGAAAACAATTTGCTTGGATTGCTATCACATTCTGTAGTTCAGAATGAAGTTTATCTGAAGTTATCCAGATAAAATTTAAATATAAGGCTGGTATGAGAACAGAAGTCCTAGTTGGCATTAAAAGGACTCTGTTTTGAGGATGCTGTAGGACTTTATCTACGTTATCTTTCAGGCTTAAAGAAAATCATACTGTTATGCACACTAAAATGCATTTCAAATATGGAAAATAATTTCTTTAGTTGTTATTTGCCTAATGAAAGATTTTCACTTAGTCAACTAACCTACAGGATCCTTTTAGCAAGTTTTAGCAACTGAAATTCCTGTAGAATTTCAGAAAAAAGGATAAAAGCTAAACTTCTCCATCCTAAAACAAAACATGTTATTTTTACACAGTGTTTCTGTCAAATGTATTTCCTGAGATTTTTGTTTATTTTTCTTTTCAAAGTCTGGGTAGATACATCAGTGGAACTGCCTGGATCTTTTTTTTGAGCTGCAATGATTAAAGGTCATTTAATCTCCTCTGCTGCCAAGCAGAATACAGTCTCATGTTTGCTTTCTTATTATAGATCATAATAGAGGTTCAAATAGTTAAGTTTTGCGACCACCTCTAAAAAAAGCTTTGAAATTTTCTTTATGTGGTTTTTTCCTTCCTAGGTATAACTGAATCATAAATTACACATGCATTAACAATGTTGCTATAGGGTCTTTTCTTTCAAGAATTCAAAGTCAGTTAATGGTGTGTTACATACCTTGCATATAGGTGAGATGACTTACCTGAACCAAGGCACAATGTAAATGACAGAGTTGATAAATGACCGCAGGTATGAAGACACTTAGTTCTCTTTTCCTTGGAAACCGTACTTGCCTTTATGTCTGCATTTTGTATTTTTTCACCCAAATGTAACAGCAACAAAAAGGAGTGTATTTTTGTGACTGATTTTGGAACAGCACACTGTAGTCAAGGACACTGCACCCTAAAGAGGTGTATTAGAAGACATGGACAGCTGTAGTTAGTCTGATCCACAGGTAAAATTAGGTCCTCATGGAGCTGGAGCAACCAAAGAAACGTACAGTTCAGTGCCAAGACGGCAGATGATCCTGAGGAGGATATAACGGGTGGGTGGAAGCTACATGCAGGGGAGGGCCCTGTGTAGGATCTATATGAGAACAGTGCCTTGCTAATCTAGAAAGAAAAAACATTCCCTTAAATAATTACACTATGGGAAATAGTCTTATTTTCATATTATTTTATAATGAATTCTGAACTTGAGAAAGAGTATGTTTAATGTGTGTGGTTTTTAGATAAACAGAGTAGTTGCTATTTTTATGTTACAGTGTTAGGGTAAGGTTCGTTTCAGGTTTTTATTTAATAGTCTTTTCCTGCCTCGTTGTGTGAATAACAATTATTTTTGAATTTGAAGAAGTTTTAATGCAAGAAGTGTTGGTAGGCAGAGTCTGCTGATATGTAAATACAAGCATACGATTTCATCTGCATGTCCAACTACTAATTTAACCAAGACAAATAAAGCTAGTGTTCTAAAATAACTTTTTTGTTACTTGATCAGATTTCACCTCAGAGCCATCCATCTCCTCCTTCTCCTTAGAAATACCAAAGTACTGTTCCTTTCCCATACTTACACTAGCAAAAGCAAAAAGGAAAATGTGAAAGGGCACAGAAGATCTGTCTTTTCCTGGAGCAGAGTGCTCTGCTGTTGCAGGTGCTGAAAAGACCAAAGTGCAATCATTTGGTTGTTATTCTTTGCTGTGTTTTGGAGAAGGGAGCACTATTCGATGATCAATGGAGTTTGGAAAAAAAGGATCTTTTTCCCCTTAAATCACAGGACTGAACTGCAAGGGAATTACTCACAAAACCAAAAGCTGCTGTTCATTTAAATCTATTGGATGAATTTATAAGCAATAGTTATACTGCAGCTCATTAGCAGGCTTTGTTCAGCACATTTTACTTTTATTAAGTAATCAGACAAAAACTGGGAACAGAGCTGGATAGGAGTTTTAATGGACTAGTATCCCCCTAGCCAAGAGAAAATCTTGCAGGTTAATACTCTCCGGTTTTTACAGAAACTGGTGGATCTAACTGAAATTTTTACAGGTTGCGGTTTAGCTGTGAAAGTTTGGTACTTGACCTGTGTTTGAAGAGACACCCAAAGACAAAATATAGTGTTCAGAAGAATTCCCCTCCCTGCCCCAGCATCATCTTGGGGATGTGTTCCTCAAATGTGCACAGTCTACCTTGATCATAGAAAATTTGTAATTGCAAGGTGCTTTCATGTACTGGAAATCCTGGGTCTTTCTGGCTACTTGTAGCAAGACTTGATCTGACTATTGGATGAGCTGACATGACCTGAGTTTCTGGAGCACCATTAGTAGTTAAAGTACTGTCATTGTGCGAGTGATATTTCAGTAACTCATGATAATTTGGGGTTTCATTAAAAAAACACTTTATGAATTTGTGTTTATACCCCCCAGCACTGTGGTGAACTGGGACTGGCACACCTGTCAGCATCTTATCTTCTGCTCTGTCTTTTTACTTCTGAAAACTAGAAAAGGTACTGAAAGGGAATCATGTTCAATGTTTCATATTTTTCTGAGGAAATGGATGGATGCAGAGTGAGCTGACATGAGCAGCAGGTTTCTGGGGAAGGGAAAAGTAATGAAGTAACTCTCTACTTTTCAGAAGTTTATTGGAATGGAGGATTGGACAGTACTGGGACTAGTAATGAACATGTTTCCAGTACATTCATGGACCAAGAGATAGCATTTCAAACAGTACACGTTACCTCTTGAAGTGTTTTTCTCCATTACAGGCAATTCCCATATTCTGCTTATACAAAAGGCTTCTCCCTGCAGTAGAGCAACTTGGTGAAGCCTGTCACCGCTGCTGACTTGCTGAGACCCACCTGGGGATAAAGTGGGTGACATGGAAGGCAGACAGGGTGGCCAGGACAGATGCTGTCTGGCTAATAGAGACAATGTCCCCATCTGTTAGGAGGATTTCCTGCAGTTCTGAATGCTTGTTCCCCACATCCTCAAATACTCAACAGATGGTGGGTTACAAATGTGTAAATCACTTTGAAGTTTGGACGGAAAAATGCAAAAAGCATTATTTCCTGAAATGTGCAATTGTTGCTAACTCATGGAGGGGTCTTACTGAACTCTGAAACTTCCATTATCTGTAAGCAAAATTAATTTTTTTGCTTCTATTTCCCAGCTAGTTCTAAGAGTAAATGGTACAGAATAAGAACAATATTCCACAAGTGTGGCCACCATACGAAAAGTTATTATTTGCCGATAGTTGCCACCTCTCCACAGATGTGCATAGCTATTTTCTACTCTAAATATAGAGGAATAAGTCCATTATTTTTCCTAATACCAGTACCTAGTAATAATAGGTAAAGACTCTCTCTTTTCTTCTTGCAAGTCATTCAGACTTCACAACAGGCATAGACTTAAGCTGAAGTCGTCTGAACCTTACTCTAAGTATGTTGACAGTGAACAGAAGTGAAGGAAAGAAACCTTTGAAAAAAGATGTGGGGAAAAAATATTTATCTTTCTGATAAGAACTGCACTTGTGTCGTCCTTGGAAATCGGAAACAAACATGTGTGGTAAACTACAAATGAAGATGAAAACACTCATTCAATCTTCCAGAGGTTAGATTTGCAGATTGAGGTAGCAGAAGTGTCCAGCCTACAGTCTGAAGGTGTTGGGGAATGGGGTGATAGGGTGTTACGCTGGAAGAGAAAACATCACAGAAATGCAATAAAAAAATAATATGTTTTTAGTGGAAAATTGATACAGGGAGAAGGTGTGATCACATCTTCTTTTTCCATTTTGGTATTTTAGAATATTTCATTTTTTTATTTTGACATGTTTTAAACATATGCATATGTAAAAGCCAGTGTTACTCTCCTCCCCCTTCCTTAAACATTTAAATCCCTCAATGGAAATCTTGAAACAACTTGGTTTTAAGTAAAGTCACTCCTTTTTTCAACTGTGGTGAAATGTCTTTGTAATGCTTGTGGTACAGAGCTGACCATGCAAAAAACAAGCTGTAGAATTAAAGTATAAACTGTGTGATTGAAATGACTACAGAGAATAGATTAGGACAAAGTGAGACTCATTAGCTTTGCCTTTTATGTTTCAAAGCAGTATTGAAAACATAGAACAAATACCAGCAACAGCTCCAGAAAAATAACTTTGGATGCAGATTTTTTAGTAAACAAATATATCTTCTCTATTCTTTTGGTCTTAAGTGCAGAACTGATTCCTGCTCAGTCCTTATCATTTTGATAAGCTTCCCTGTTGTACATTTGTAGATCAGAAAGTCTGTGGTATGGACAGATGAAGTGTTCAGTAACTGCAGTGTAATCTTTTTTTTTTCCTTTAGTCTTGATGAACAGTCTTAAAGCTTGAAATATGAAGAGACAAAGTTCATTTTACTTGGTGAAGCCAATTGACTTATTTGAATAAACAAAGGTTTTTCCATGAGAATTTTCCCTGATGTACCCTACAGCTCTGTGATAATGTTCAGAAAAATTCAGATATCCCATATTGGATTACACTATGAAAGACATTGTCCAGCTCTGAAAAGAGTGGTATCTCTTAAAACTCTGCGGTACCAAGAATTCTATTTTAAATCACTATTCTCACATACTGTGGGGAACCCTGTCTAAAAAGCTCTTTTGTATTTTGGAAAGAAAAAAAAAAACCCAACCAAAAAACCAATTATTCTCTCTTCTTATTATTTATTCCCTTCACACCCAAAATTAACTTCAATTGAGGATAGGAGTTAACCTTCTGCCTACGGAGAAGGTGAAGTGTTTCATACCTATTAAAAACAGCACCACAAAGAAACTGCCATACCCTTGCTGTCAGATGCAATTAGACAAGACAGTCATTTAAATGAATTGTGAGCACAGGATCATTTCAGGTAGTCAATATGTTACCCCTGATACCTCAGGAAGTCCTGGGTTGTAACTCCTAAAACTTTCGGACTGAAACTGAGAACTAGTACTATGATGGTTTGTATTTAGAGTTCATTGGTAGGCATCATTCTTCTGTAAATTAGAAGTTAAAAGCAAGTCAGACAACGGAAAATTTATCCTATGAAAGTGGCACTGCTTTAATGAGGAGTTTGTTACTTTACTGGAGATCTGTCTTAATAAAAAGTTGTAATAATGTGATCCAGTAAGTTTTTCAGTTCTGAGTGTGAAATTAGTGGGTTCTCTGTTTATGTGTCTGAAGGACTTTTAATAATCTTTGGCGGAATAACAATGACGCAAAGCCTCTGAAAGAAAAGTCATTCTTCTATGCTATCAGCCACACTGAGATTGTTTACTAAGGATGCTTGGACGGAATGGTATTTCTACGTTCTGTATATATCTCTTAAAGATATTAGTTTGTGCTTTGGAGCACTTACTTGCTACTTCTGTCCTTCCAGGGCTGATAAGCTTGGTGGAATTTGATAAATTATAAGAATTTTGCCTATGACATCCTTCTGTAGGACACAGTACAACAGGCTGATATTTTTGACATTCTGCCTCAGAATCCCATTGTGCTATTAATTCAAAATGTAGTCTCTTTTTCAGCAGGAATTATTTCCATAAACTTGCCAATTTTGAATGGAATTCAGCTCAGGAATGGGTTAGGTTTAACAGCCAGAGAAGAAATAATGAAAAAGGGGAACCTTTAATGTTTTGGAATTTTTTGTGGTGTGGGATTTTGGGTTTTTTTTGTTTAAAAAGGAAAATATAATGGGTTCAGAAAACCCAAAAGGTCACATTCCTAAATAGCTCAGAAACGTTTAGAGACAAAATGTTACCCGTTTCATTTGTTTAGATTAGACACTGAGTCTTACCGTGGCTATTTAATTTTTGAGGGAGGAGAGAACATCCTAAGCTTTCCTCAACACAGTTTGGTGGGTTATTTTTTCTTCTTCAGCAGTCAGTCTGGGGAAAAGAGGATGGAGGGGGAATGTTGTCATTATGTGTATTGATGAATTACAAGACCTAAGCTTAACACTGAAGTGTTTCACTAGTCCCAGTGAGCCTGTGTGACAGCTTCACTGGGTTGCTGCTGCAGGTGTGTCCCTGGCCAGGAAAAAAAAAACAACAAATTTGATCCCCTGCAGTGTCTGTAAGGCAGTTTGTGCAAAATTCCTTCAGCAGATAGAGGCAGGTTTGCTGTGGGGTAGACACGCAGCAGAGGGACTGCCTGAGCCTCCCCTGCTGCCTGCTTGTAGGGCACTGGAGTGTTACTTCCAACAGTGACTTGCATTATGAATCAGAGAACATTTATAAAATGAATGATGTATTTCAACTTGTGTAAAGAAAAGATTTAATTGCAGTTATTTTAAATTAATGTTTTATTTATATTTAAATATAGAGAAATCTTAGATTTTCTTGTTTGTTTGTTAAGGAGATATTCTAATATATTGCCAAATTTCCGTGTATCCTCTGAAAAGGTGCAGGCAGCTTGTATGAATGCATCCGCTGTGCAAATTCTTCATATCAGAACACACAATTTAAAAGTAATAGTGTCTTCATCTATGCTGTGTCCAAGTGGTCCAAAAAGCAATGTGAATGCATAAAATCATCTGTAGGGGCTTTTTAAAGATACAGCCCATCAGATTAATATGAAATTCAGAAAATTATAGCAATAAAAGATTTCACAGCTGTCTGATGTAGTAGTCTGAAGTCCAACAGTTCTTAGCAGTGGTATGAAAGCGTATTTATAAAACTAAATGTGGTTTTTGCTCAGCAGCACTGAGGAAAATTGAGTTTATGGTTGCAATGGTGAAGTTGACAGGTGCTTAGTAATTCTATGCTCTGCTTAGCAATGGGAAACAGTGTGACACAAGATTTACTGCTGCTAACTTGTTTAAATATTAGGAATTGCGTTCAGTTAACATGAGCTTAGCAAATCCCTCCTGGGACTGCTGAAGAGGTTGTAATGTCAACAAATGTCTCCAATTAGAGGTCCCTTACCACCTGTGTCATAACAGCCGTGTTGAATAGATGAGACTAGATATTTTTGTAATGGGCCAGCGATTACATTAAAAAATGTGTATGTTTAGTATAGTTTTTTTAGTATGATCTTGACAAACCACATCCAGGAAGCAGCTGCAAGATTGTGAGTTTCTCTCATGTGTCCCAAGAGACTCAGAAACGTCCTTGAAGATTTGAGTGTTCTTGAGCTGATGAAGAAAGGGCAATCAAAAATAGCAGTGGTCACCTGGGTCACTGAATCTCCCTTTTTCAGGGCTACATTCATGACAAAATAAAAAACATTTGAAATATGTGGGAATACTTTTAAAACTAAACTTGCATGTGTTACTTAAGAAGCACAAAACTATTCATGGTTTTAAAAGATTTCAGATGCTTCACAATTTTTTCCTAAATATGTTTAAATCTATTATGAGATCTATTTATAAAACATGAAGTTTTCATCTGTTGTTCCATATATTTTGATACAAGTCCTCTATGCATTTAATTTAGTTTTAGGGGGTTTCCTCAGGATTCCCTAAGATTTTAGTTAATAAAATGAATTCATCTTCTCGGTTTCCAAAGCTGTGTACACTAGCTAGGCTATGCAGGACTTCACTGATTTAACCATGAAATGCCAGTTTCTGTGGGTTTGAAAAGTGTAGGTATAACTGTATATGTGTATGTCACAGGATGTATCTTCAAGTTGTGAAATATGCTGATGTCGGGGACACTTATTTGTTCTAAGAAACTGAAATGCAGTTTCAGGTTGCCTACTTCCCAGGGGATTTGAAAGCTTGTATTTAGAGATATCATTCTCACAGTGAGATATTCTTACTTAATATGGAACCTTATTGTTTTCTCAAATATTAAATCTTCTCAATCTCTTTGCAATTAATCTGGAAACTTCCTAGTCTCTCTCTCTCTCTCTACTAAAATATTTTTATGCTTGCCTGGATAGTGTTGACATGTTACAATCGATGGTGTTTCCCTCTCATTGCAATAAATGTCAGGCTTTCTGCAAAATACCTCTGCTGGCTAACCAGAAAATGCATATCTGAATGCTGATGCTGCATTTGCAGCAGGATGATTTACTCAGTGCTTCTCACTGGGTCATTCAGGGAGCATGTAAAGTGAGGTCAGCTCCTTCTCGTAAAATCAGGGGAGGTTTTCTTATGAGATAATATTTAAAACGAAACTATTGTTTAAGATTTGATTTAAAAAATTACACATGAATCTGGGTGCTTCAGTTTGGTACTCAGTTTCAGCAGTAGGTTAGGTGATATTTCTCCCTAGTTAATTATCTTTAAGATGACTAAGCTTGAACACTCAACATTGCTATTCTATTTGCCTTGAGTGAGTTTCTTTATAGTTTTTTGTACCCTTCTAGAAGCTTTTAAATTATGAAATCAGTTTAATAATAATTGGTCTCATATCGCAGAAGCACAGAAAGTGTCATCAATATCTCCATTTATTACCTCTGCACATTTTTAATTTTTTATTTTGATAATGTAACTTTTCAATTAAGTAATTTGATCTGCAAAACAAATATATAGTGAAAGGTGATCTGAGTGGCTCAGATACTGACACCTTATGAGCTGGGATGTACTTGTCAGGATTATCTTCAAGTAACTATTAATACATCTTAGGTTATAATTTGCCTGCGATCAGAGAAAGAAAAACATTTTTGTCTCTGCTTGCTGAGAAACAAAGGCAGCAATGATAAAATACTGAACGTAGATATCAGATAGAGCCCACTCACAGTAAATAACTAAAATGCGCAATTTCTGTCAAAGGGCAGAAAATGAACTGTTAATATGGATCAAGCCAAATGAGCACTTTTATGTAGGTGGTCAGATTTTCAGTGTTGTGGAGAGAGTGATCACAGCTGCTTTTATGAGGAAAAGGAAAATCTCATGATCTATAATATAAAATTTTGGGGGAAAGATTTAATTTTTTTTTTCTAATTTGCATTTTTTATCTAAAAACTAAGGCGATCTCAAAAGGAAAATAATAGAATTTTTTTCCAAAAACTCTGAAGTTAGACGATTTGATATTACAAAAATCTCTTGCCTTTTTATTCCATTTTTACTAAGTTTAGCTGCACAAGCTATCAAAGTTCTTGTTTAAACTGGATGGCTTTTCAGTGAAAAAATTCTGAACAAATATCTTCATGTGGAATGTCTTAAACCATCCTGGTTTTCGAAACTTACATATTTCAGTAGATCTACAAATATATCAGTATTTTCCTGCTTGAACTTCTTTTCATAATGTACTTTTGAAAGAGTGCTATTTCTGTTCAGTCATTTAATGATGCTGAGTTATGTTGAATTTCATTTAAATGATTATCTGTCATGTCATATAAGCAGTCAAAACTGTAGGTGAAGTACATTAGCAAGATCCTGGTCTTTTGAGCAAACAGTGTAATTCATAGGCTCTGGTAATACTGCATTTCATTTTGCCATTCTCAGCACATGAAACAAAAATTATCATTCTAAACAGAAACCAACACAACTCAGAAGAAAAAGAAAAAAAAGGAAATTTAATGCTTCAGAATTTTTTGGTCAGAAACCTTAAGAATGTTGTAAAAAAAATTGAAGACAGTTGCTTTGCATTAATTTTTCTTTTGTCTGAAGGGACTCTACTTCAGTGTTATATAGATGTATAGAGATGAAGCAAAAATATTATTATTTTATAATAATATACCTTAATCTTTAAATAATTGGAGACCTTGTCAGTCAAAAATGCCTATTCTGAAATTAAAAAAAAAGAAAAGGCTGTGGCAGACATTCTATCAGAAAACATTCAACTCTTTCTTCTTCCAGTTATGTGATGTTCCTCTGTTACAGTGTTTTGATGTCTTTGTTACCCTGAGCTCAGATATTCAGGGATGTGAAGGAGGAGCTACATATATTGTCCAATTATGCTGCATAAAAAAAGTTAAAAAAGGAAGAAAGTACAAGTCAAGTGAAGACTAAACACTGTTGTAAGCTTCCACAATAAAGAACATAAAAATAACACCAGATAGTAATAACAGCTGGGCCTTGATGTTTAAAAATGGTAACAATACGTCCTTGAATAAAGCCAAATATGTTTTCACTAACTTGGGAGCTCATCAGAGAAATTTCTACCCTAAAATGACAACCTATCAGTTGGCACTGTTCTAAAAAAAGAAAACCTGTGTGTTTATTTATCAAGGAATGCCTGAGTTAATAAAGGGTTTGTTACCCAAAAGATGATTGAAATTATTGCTCGAACCTTTGAGAGGTGAAGGGAGTTCTCAGTAATATTTGGCAAGCTCATGTGAGTGTAGAAGGCACTGCTTGTCTCTGTGCCGTTCTTGCATCCCAGCTGCAAAAAGGATCTAGAGCAAATTAAAAAGGGGATAATCTGAGGATTGTAACCTCCTGCAAGTTCTTCCCTGTTTTACCAAGGAAGATTCATGAGACAGCAAAGGAGGTAGGCACCTGCTCATCAACTTGAAAGCAGGCATCAGACATCTGTGCACGTAGTTAGACTGGATGGATCCAGGAATTAAATTAGTATAGATCAAAAAAATTTTTGTCCAATCTTGAACAAAATAATCCCTTCTTGGAGGTAATACTACTACTTTAACTCAGTAACTTTAACTTACTACTTTAACTCAAATATTTAAATACTTTCACCAGAAATTTTCACTCCTGGCAACTTGTATGGAATTATTATAATTCCAGATATGCCTGTAAGGTGCTTTAAAAAGTGTGTGGGGAAAGGGTGAAAAGTCTTCAGGCTTTTCCTTTGTAAAAAGAAAATTAATTTGACTGAAGAGTTTTTCCTAAAGAAAATAAACAAAATGTTATTACTTTAGTGATATCCTTTTACCTCCTGACATTATATATATAAACTATCAGAGTGGGGCTGCCTGTGGGAATCACTTGCTGTCTTCATGTGTGTTAAGCAGCAAGAATATAACCATGTGGGCAACTTTTTAAAGCTGAGTTGATACTACTTTATAAAACCAAGTGAAGGAGAGGACACTGAAAAACCTGGAAGCTTCAGGATAAGCAGAAACCTCATTGGTCTGCAGTACCGTTAGCCCTGCTGGAACAGTTAGCTGATATCTCTGCAGTATCATTTCACCAGGTTTTTGCAAGAGGTTTGGGACAGAAAAAGATATAGGATACTAAATCCCTTTCTACTAGGAAATTTGGCGTTCTTGGTCTTGTATGCTTAGCTTGCTAGCTAGCTCAGGTTGCCTGTGGTTTCTTCTTTTTATTTTTTAAATACAAAATACTCACAGAATTCACCTCTTGTGAACAAGGAAAAAGAGCTTTTAAAAGGAAAACACTACTGCATGCAAGGTGGTTAAAGTTTCTAAAAGCAAATTACAGTGCTACTGTTATGAACCTGCTTCATGAACCATTTGTATTTTCCAAATGTGATTCCTGGGTAGTGAAACACTGCAGATCTCTCCCAGTGGACAGGCACATCAGTTCACCTGGAGCTGTGTGCCCTTCACATCAAGTCAGTGATGAAGGCTGGAGCTCATTGGCTCATTAAGTCAGTCTGACAGAGCTCCCTCCAGTGCTGAACCTTGCTGAAAACTGGCAGATCCAAAAGGGACTGTATCTCCTCAGTGAGAGGAGACTTTGTTAGGAAACATAATGTGAAGTTGTCTTGGAATAAAAAGAGTCCTTCCCAACCTCCTTTATTCTGCTAGTTGTGAAACTATTTTATATTTCATTAATTGTTAAAATGAGGAGACAAGTAGGGTAAATATTAGTAGCTTCTAATATCCTAGGATCTACTCTGGGCCATGGGAGGTGGGAAACCTAATGTTTTATTCCTTACCTATTTATCTGTGGATTTCTTGTTTCTCTCCTCAGTACTTGCAACGTCAAAACAAAGTATGAAAATAAAGTTTGAATTACTGCAATAATTTATAATATCTGTTAGTCCAAAGCAATAATGGTTATAAAGTGGTGTAATGTTTTTGTTCTCTCCCTGTGTGAGATTTCTCATAGTGGGTAGATATGACTTTCCCTATTTGCTGTAAACTCATCTCTTTTATTTTTTTCTTTTTTTTTAAAGTGCATGTTATATATAAGCTTATATCAGCATATGGTTTGTTCTCTGTATGCTCTTCTGCTGCTGCCATTTGTAGAAAACAGATTTTTTTTTTTTTTTTTTTCTTTGAATAATGAGTTATAAATTGCCAATGTAGTCTTCTAACAAATACTCAAGTTCTGCGTCTCCTGACGTGTCCTGTCTTGGAGAGTCTGAAATACTCTCTCTTCTTACTCACCTTTTAGATGAAAAGCAGTCTGTAATGTTTATTAATTCTGTACAGCTTTGTGGATGCCTTCAGATGCTGTGGAAATGTTGAAGGTAGCTCAAGTAAAAAAAAAAAAAAATAAGGCAGAAGTTGGGAGGTTTTGGGTGACATTACATTATGTATTGTGTCAGTCTGTGTAACTGAGCTTAAACCTCATGAGAAATCTTCTCCATATCCTTATAATATGTTGGTTATCAGGCAGGAAGCAAGGTGTACACAAATTCTTGCAACAAATTTGGACAAGTATGCAGGCAAATATGTAAAATTTTTTATTTTTAGAACTAATTATGGTTGGCTGTATTTTTTTAGAGAGTATTAAAGAACTGTATTTCTCATCTAGTTTACTATTGACATGTCATGGATTTATCTGTGCATATGCGCTAACATACAGGTGACATGTTACTTTGATAAATGAGGAAGGTTCTGGTGTCAATAACGTGCTTTTAAAAACTATCCTTGGGAATATCAATCATGGTATTTTTCTCATACTCAGAATTACTTAATTTGAGTCAAGTCCTCAGTGTCAAGGTAGTTTGCACACTTCTGGTCTCATACACACCCGCACATGTACACACACAATTTCAGGACATTGCTAATCTCTAAGAGCTTGCTTTCATGAACCCCAATTTTGCCCAGTGTAATGTGATTGTTTTAAACTCCAGTTTGTGGACAGCAGTCCATCTTTGCTGTAATACACTACACAACACAGACACTGAATGAAAGAGAAAAGAGAGGGAGGAATATATTAAATCTATGTGTTCCCTTGCAAAGGTAATTTTTCTTTAACTTGCAGGAGCACTGCAGCCAGAAGGCACTGCATATGTAACATAGTTCTTTATTGGAAGGAGCCTTTTTTCTTACATCACTGTCTCTCGTGTCTTCAGAATCAATACAGACTATATTTTTTCTCCTCTATTCAAGTATTTCTATAAAAAGAACTATAGCTCATATTTTATAGCCTTAACTCTGATATGATCAGCTCTTGCTGCAACAAGATGTTAAAAATGTTATGTGGAAGTCCCAGCATATGCTGATCCTCACTTGAGTGAACTGCAATGCTTTGAAGGTGAAGCAATTCCAAGACAAAATGAATTGGATTTCCATCTCTAATTTCAACTGTTTAGTAGCATATAATGCAAACTCCCCTTTAAAATTCTGAACCGGTTGTTAACTTGCTGCTGGACATTTGCCAGTGCCTGCACCTGCATTAGTTCTCTGCTAATATTTCAAAGTGTCAGCTCAAGTGGCCTGAGAACTGCCTGTGGAAGTGGTGTAATTGCTGAGATACGCTTACTCCGACTGTGATAATAAAACACGGGGATGGACTGGGGAGAGGGAGGAAAAAAAAGATAGCAGCTGGGATTTATGCTTTCAGGTTTTAAAAGAAAGCTTCTTCGTAAGTGTGATGATAAACAGAATGGTAGTGTGTACCAATAAAAGAGAGAGAGGGAAGTCTGACGTGAATGAAAACACAGGAATACATCTGCGCAGTTGGACTAAACTTTAGGCTTATGGAGGGACCTTGGAGAAATCCTTTTCCCTCGGCTGTATGTGATCTTTATCAATACTCCACAGATCATCTGTTCTCCTCTTCTTAGTATGCGTGGGAAATTAAAGACTTGTTAGCCTAACATATGCATCACTTCTTCTTTAGGAAAGACTCTTTTCTAGATAAAGACAGTCAGTATCAAAATGCTGGAATAGGCTAATGCAGGAGCTATCTTTGTCAGGATCACAAAAAAAACCCAACCCAAAAATGAGATCAGATGCAGCAGTGGAAAAGCAAGGCTAGATCCCTAAAGGACTGATAGAATGTAAAGTGAAACGTGGAGAGAATTAAAGGTAAAAAATATAGACCAGAAAGTGGGGAAGATGTTTATTAGTACTCTTATTGGCTGGTTATTTGAGTTGAACTTTTATTTCTTGATGTGATACTTTGCTGTTTGTTTCTCCAAAATCTTTACATGTTTGTAAATTCAAATAGTGAGAGGTGCGTAGATTTTTATTTCTATTTTTTTTTAAACATATTTTGTGTATTTCAGTTTGTAGTTGGGTTAGGATATTATACATTAATGCATTTCCAGAGTTATTTATTTTTAGGTATGAAAACATGGAATTTTAATAATTTAAGTATGAATTCAGTTTAAGTGAGTTAAAATGTCTTGCATAGTATTGGATAAAATGTTGTATATCACATCTATTTCAGTAGCGTTCATTAATCTGAAGACCACTGTTCGACTCGTTGTCAGGATAAATGAAAAATTCTACTAGATGTTATAGAGGTGTTTGTAAAAACTCACATTCCTTACTGAAGCTTAGAAAAGAGTATTTCTTAAATTGTCTAGAGACTAACTTATTGTTTCCCTGCCTTAATAGGGCCTCCAAAACACTACTTATTCATCATCTCCAAACCAAGTGGGGAATCAAACGATCTTCCAATTTACTCAGAGGGAAAAGCTGCATATTCAGCCTTAATTTTCAGCTTTAAATCTGCAAGAATGGCTAGAACAAGCTGAACAATCCATTCATTTTTCCATACTACAGCCTTGCTTCTAAGCTTATGTATATGGGCTAATTGGTTTTCTGTCCTCCACACTTGGTTGCATCAAGGTTACGGTATTCCCTGGCTCCCTCAAAAAAATAACTTTCATTTTTCTTGAATTAATTTAAGTTTATATTAGCCATAATAAAATATTTTACATATGACAAAGAAATGAACATTTAAAGTAAAAAGTAAAAGTGTGGAAATAATTTTTAGATCAGAATTGCAAGTCACATCTCTGAGCACAATTGCTGGAATCTCTAATTAACATATTGTCATTAGTTAGCAGCTGAAATACAAACTACAATATAGTTTACGCTTTTGCAAACCATCCATTAGAATAATGTTCTCCAAAAAAAAAAAAAAAAAAAAAGGCAAATCACTGGAAATTATAAGCAGATGCCATTGTTTCCAGAAGTGGAAAACACCTGCTGTTCCTATTGGCATTTCAGGTGAAAATTCTTTTTGTTTTTTTCATGGATCAAAAAGAAAATGAGTAATTTTTTTTTCCTAGCAACGAGACTTAAGATGTGGACTGAGCGATGGCTGGAGTTGAGGGATCCTGGTATCCCTTGACTACAGGATTTTGGCTTTAGCTTATTTAGGGGCTTAGGGAAATTGGTGTGGAGATTTTATACAATGATGTCAGCTGCATTGCATTGCTCTATATCTAACCTCACCGATAATAATCCTTACTAAGAGGACAGCAATTTCTTTTTCTGTTTGAACACTGTTCAATCACTGTTTACCTGAGAATTGTAGGAAAACTGCAAGAAAAGCAGCTCTGAAACAGACTTAACAGATGACTTATTCCACCAACCTTTATATCCAAAGAAGAAACAACTATTCCTGCATCATACCCAACAGGTCCACCATCCACAAAAATGGAGAATGCCAGACCAGCCTACCCAAACTACAGTGTCCCATTAGCTTTTAAAATGTTTTCCTGGGTTCTAACCAAAGACTCCATTACAGCAACATAAGCTTCTTGCCTCTTATTCTCACCAGAGTGGATATGAAGAACAATGTATTGTTTTTTTCTATGCAGCTAACTTTCTGTATTTGAAGATTGTATCTGAAGGCATTTTCTGAATTTTTATGAGACACATTTTCTATTCATTCATATGAGGAAAATATTATAATCTACGAGGGAGTTACAGAATGCTTAAGTTAGTTCTGTGTTTATCTTTGGAGGAGAGAAAGAATCAGTAATTTTATCCATAGATATCATAGCCTTCTAGTTTCATTCTGTGAACCTGAGTTTAAAAAGAAATTAAAGCTTCAGGCTTTAACTCTTATTCTATCAGGCATAAACCTATCATTTCCAGGCTCCTCTTACTTTTCATTAATGTTTTAGTGTATAGTAAATATGTGTATTAACACAGCCTTAACTAATATCTGGTGTCTTAGTGAAATATAGATGCACATATTTTCAGATGAATCAGGGTTTTATTGGTATATTTTTTGTCAGAAGTTTCTGTGCAGTGTTATCAAAAGCAATCAACACTTCTTAAACCCCTTCACTCAAACCCTACTCTGAGTATCATCACTGAGAGAAGGACTTAGAGGGTCAAAGTGGGGTTTTTACCCCCATCTGGAGATGATGCCCCTATTACTTTTGCTTCAAGCTATCCACTGCATTTATTGGAATTGCATTTCAATGAAAAATAAATGTTTGAAGGGACATAGGACATGTTGAAAAAACTCAACACGTTTTCATCTGGCTAAAAAGAACATTTTTATTTTTTCCATGAAAAATATTTTTAGTTTAATTTAAGTTCAATCTAAAACTCAGTGGGATAGAGACATGGAGACGTTTTATCACTTTTTTCAAATTATCTACCATTAAGGTATGGTTCATAAGGAAGCGCATAAACTGCAAGATGATAAACTCAAGAAAATGAGAAAGAGTTAGAAAAGTTGTGGTGGTTTTTTTTTTTTTTAATATGGAAAAATCTACTTGGATAAATTAACATTTTGTTTCAGTTTCTTTTATAACAAAATCTACATAAAATTGTCTATCTTAAAGCTGTAGGATTTTTGAGATTTTATGGCAATGGAATATACTAGATTGTATGAAAAACTGCACTAAGCCTTTTAATTCCCTAACTTTACCCACATTTCTTGTCCTTGCAGCTGCTACCCCAGTAATAATAATCTTTATTATTACCATAGCCTTATCTTTAATGTAGATGCTTAATTTAGCATCTCACAAAACATCCAGCAACAACCTTTCCCCTCCCGAGTCTATGTTATGGATTAAATATGTAGAAGAAAAGTGTGTTTCATCTTGGATTAAAAGAGTTCACACTACAATAGATACTTGGTAAGAGCAAAATTTGAGTTCTGTTTAGCAAGGTACTGCAGCATTTTGCTTCCAAGTCATGATTTGGGTCTAGTGGGATTGTGCTTTAGTCCACTGAAGCCATAGCAGTACCAGGGTGAGAGTAATGCCAGATGAAAACAGGCTTGTACCAGCAGTAATTAGAAGGAATTAGGATGAGAAGGCAGAAGTGTAGGAAGGGGAGAAGAAATATCTTGCTATAGTTGCATTAATCCATTAGCAAGGCAAATGCAATTTATTAGGATGGAAATTAACAATTTTTATACGTTATATTGACTAAGCCAGAAGTATGTTTTTCTCTCCGCACTGATTCTTTTGCTCACTGGGCTGTTCAACTTGAAGCACTTGTGTAAAGAAGGCAAAAGAGGTCTATGATGTCGTAGTCAGTACTTTCTCTCAAGTGCTGCCATCAAATGTGTTCTGTTAACATTTGCTATTGCACCCTAAAACGTTGCTGCCCGTTCAGTAGTAGCCACTATTGTGGTGAGTTCAAGTTTTCTGCTTTAGTCTTCTGAAATTATTTATTACAATTTTACACAGTGGAATACAATTTCTTAAATAGAAGCTGTCCATCTGGCAAGTTGACTGCGTGAAAGAGTGTGGAGTATGTTTTGAGCAATCACATGTAGAATGTAGCAGATCAGGAATTAGACTTCCTCTGTTGTGTTTTTTTCCCTAGCTATTATTTATTTACTTGTCAATGAAATTCCATCAAAGGAAATTATTCATTAGCTTTTTCAAAATCTCATTCTGTTGCCTGTTTTTCCTGTCTGTGACACGCTGCATGGTGATAATTTGTGACACTTGAGTCAGTTAAATGATATCTAAGCATTTCACAGATTCATTAATAATTTTTATAAAAAAATGAAAAAAAAAAACGAAATACTAATATGAATTGGTGGTGAATGACCTTTCTGAAGCCCTAAGAGAATTAACACAGTTTTCCAAGCTTCCATAAAGGTGAGGGACACCAGCAATTTTTTTCACATTTCTGCCTTTCCAGTTGTGGAAAGCATGATGTGAAAGTTGCTTTGCACTTTTTTGTAACTCATTCTGCCAAATAATGCTCCTGAAGTAGTTCTTCCTGTGTTTCCTCCCTATGGCATGTAATCCTCTGTTAATCAAGAAGCAGAAACAATTTATACTGTCTGCCCTGGTTTAGATTGCTACTAGTAGCACCAAGAAAGTTCTGTATTAGAGGGATTTTGGTTGATATTCAATATTAACATGGCTGAATTCTTCACTACTTTTCGAATGTAACATTTAACATTTCTGAAGGGAGGAGCTAATAAAAATCTACTTTTAAAAGAGTGTTTTCTGTCACCATGAATATTTGTAAAATACTACATATTATTTATGGACAGACCTGTTTTTCAACTAAGGATCTTTCGGACACTGGCAGACTCGTAGCAAAGCCATGATACAGGTAGTGAATTAATTTTCAGAAAAGTCAGAAATTTTCAGAAAGTCTAATTTACATCACTCATTCGGTTACAGGTATTTAGAAGAATTAACGCATCTTTAAACTGTCCAAATGCCCTCAACAGTGATCCAACAGCTGCAGCTTGTTATTTGTCTCTAGCATCAAACCACATATTAAATCATTGCACTAGAAAACAAATTGACTTAATTTTAGGCGTATGACTAGTTTATTTCTTTCTCAAAATGTCTAAAGCTTGAACACAAATTTTCCTGTATCCCACACACTGAGAAATGAGTATTTGTGCTATTGATGCCATGTTGTTGACAGATGGAGAAGATGGCATTGCAAAGCAGCCAGAAACAATTAATGCCTCTATTAAACAGTGTGTAGTTTTCCAAGGGTTACAATTCACCTGTTTCTTTTTTTTTTTAAGTTATATCCCCCAAGAAGATGATCAATAATTTTACCAGATGCTTTGCCCAAGGGAAGAGAGATCACATATACCTTAAATCCTTAAATATGTGAATTATAAAAAACAGTAGGGTTTTCTTTTACATTGTATTTTACTTATGTACAAGGAAGTAGCAAATTTAAACTGAATCAAAAGCGTGTTCTCCCCTCTGCCTTACTCCAGCCTCCTAAACCAGCACATTATTATGTCTGTGAAGCTCATTGCCATGGTGGGCCATGGCTTGAAGATTATTACTCTGTTAAAAATGAATGGTACAGATTCACAGTAACTTGTTCATTGCCAGCAATTAAAAACAAAGACAGGGATACAAACTCCATCTCAGGTGTTCCTTAAACTGATGATTGTCAAAACCAAAAGAGAGGTCAAGTAATATTAAAGTGTGGCTGTAGCCTTTTTTGTCATATGCCTTCCCTAAGTGCATGCCACCATATGGCCATTCTCCATCCTGTGTTCTCAGAGATCACAGGAAGTTGTGAACACAGTTAACACCAAAGTCTCTCTCCAGCTTGCTTCATTAGATGGCAAAAAGTTTTGTAGGTCATGATATTCATTAGGTTATCCTTCAAAATTGCTATAGTTAGTGAAATATGAGTTTCTAGTCAACTGGGATTGAAATGATCTGCTTCTGGACTCTGCCTCTCATCCTGACTTTATTCAGTTATGGAAAATAATTTAGGAAAACAGAAGTCTATAACAACAAAAAGTTTTACATCTTTGAATGAACTATTCATCCACTTAGTTTAATAACGGTAAAATAAATCACGTATGATCTTTCATGCCTCATCAGCCTATTTATAACAGCCTGCCCTTTATTATGACAGATTTTATGATATTTTGTGATGACCAGTCATGGGGAAAAAAATGTTTAATGTACTGACATCTAATTTTATTATCTCTGGTACCTATTCATTTTCTCAAAGCATTTCTTTGAATAGGTGCCAGTTTAAGCTACTGTACTTTCAAAGCTGGGCTATGACAGGATCAAGAGCTAATCTAATAAATCAATAAGAGAGTCAAAAGACCAGTCATAGAGACAACTACATAATTCACTGTTGACAGTAGTAACATGTAGAGCCTAGCTAAGCAATTTTTCTATTTATTACTAAAGTTTATTTTCTAAAGTAAAATGTCCATTCCCCAAAAGTGGATTCCAGCCTTCTATGTTTCTGCTGCTTTGTAATATATAAAATGTGATTTCCATGTCTGATTTGTATGAGAGATTCTAGTCATGGAGAAGAAAATTTGTTTGCTGCTTTTTTTTAAAAATTTTTTAAACTTCGTGAGCTGCAAGAAGCCAGCTGATTATTCCCACAGTATAGTATGTTAGGGTGCTCAAAATATAGCAGAACTGGAACCCCAGAAGTTCACGCTGTTACTATTTGTGCAACAATCTGTTGTCTTCCTGAGTGCATCTGTCTGGAGTTCTTCATGTAGAATGAACTTGGGCGCTGCTGAATCTTACCAGATGCAAGATGAGATTTGTTCAAACAACCACGCTCATTCTTCTCTTGCGGCAGTTTATGTACAAAGAATATAAGCCATAACGCAACCAGGCAAGCCTGTGTATCTTATGATTGCAACTACTTTGTGTGTGTGTGTGTGAAGTTAGCTTTAGTGGAAGCTACATTTACGCAGTGGAAGGAGACAGCACAGTCATCTTCCAACTCGCTGATCTAAACATAGCCCAGAATACAAAGCAAAAAACCCACTATATGTAATGTTAACAATAATACCTTTCCTCCTTTCCCTCCTCCTCCTCACCATCCTCTTTCTGCATTCTTTTGCTGGTTTTCATGTAGTTAAGTGTTTGTATTTGCTCATTCTTGCCATAGGCTTGAGATTACATGAAATAAAGGAAGGTTATTTAGAATGGTAATAAATAAGGATGGTGGGTTCCCTTTAGAGAGGAAATGAAGTCTTATTTTGACCTCCATCACCAGACCAAGTGAAAGAAATTTCAGTAGCTGTCCCTGTTCTAAAAACATGTATATGCAGCTTTTGGAGACAGATATGGCCCAGAGGTATTTCCCCTCAGCATCTCAAGGTTGGTTAAAAGAACACTATATTAGAAGGTGATTAACAGTAATACACGCTCTTTCCCATGTGCAGTATCCATATAAGTTCAGAGAGGAAAGAGACAATGAAACAGTAGAATGCAATCCCTGTGCCATAGCCAGGCTCTGCTGCACACATATCTGAGCCTTTCCAGATTTTTTACACTAGCAAATCTTTGTGGTATATGAGGAGTATAAGGCAGTGGCCATGTAGCTGTAAAAATGGGGAGGGTTTTTTTTGTTTTTTTTTTTTGACACTGATTAATCCAAAATTTCCTGCTTATGCTCCATACTTGCTCTTTGATGTAACAAGACTAATTTCAAAAGGGACATCATAGCTCTAGATACTAGAAGATGTGTCGTTAAATTGTAGTAATACTCTGCAGCTATTGCAGATTTATGATGGGCAGGTGGAATGTAATTGAAATGTCATTTATATAAAATCTGTAAATCTTGTATAGAGTAGAAATGCAATGATACCATTTTAATATTACGAGTGGCAGAGATGAAGGTATGAAAACTCTAGGTATAGTCTTTACACTTTGATGTAGAGAATAGCAAACACTGACAACAGAAAAAAGGGTTTGTGGATGGAAAATAACTGTGCAAATAATTGCTATTAAGGAGTAAATGCCAGTGTTTTCCTACCTTTTTTGATTCGCTTGTGTTAAAAAAAAAAAGTTACAGTTCATCTGTTTCATGACATTTTCCCTGACCTTTATAAATTCTTACTACTGGTCAGGGAAACAAGAGTTTGAAACTCCCAGTTTGTCATTTCATGTATAGAGTACACAAAGAATATAAATTTAAAATCAAAGCCAAATAAGTTGTCTGGTTCAAGAAGTAATAAATGTGAATACTGTGTAAATTAACTTACGATCAGCCTCACAGAGTTCTCATGGCTTTCATTGCTTGCCTCCTTCAAGGCTAATTGCACCAAGCAATAATAGAACAAACTTGTTCTGGCAAGCTGCAGTGGGTCAGGATATATTTTGCTTTTTGCTCTCTTACCAGATGATCTGGCTATTTGCTATGCTTCCTAGGAGACAAATGAGATGACTTCTTGACTGTTTTTTCACAATTTTCAGCTTCACTGGAAGGTACCATAATTCCAAGGTGATGTGCAAATGTATGCAATTCAGAACATTGAAAGGAGTTAACAGGCCACACCAAAAAAAAAAAAAAAAGCCAACCACAAAACCCCCCCAAAAAACTCCACAGACAACCAAAAAGAAAAGAGCAAAAAAAGAAGTGTTCTAGCAATGTACAGAGGAAAGTGTGAAATAAGCAGGAGATGCTCTGTGCTCTCCCAATCTACCAAAAAGGAAAAGTTGGAAAGCATAGCAAGGTTGTACCACTGGATTCAAAGAGACGTAACTTGAGAAACTAGCTTTAATGAGTACTCACTACTTCACAAACAGAGGCTGGACTTTTGTTTCCGAGACTGACTTAGATTCTGCTGTTATTGAAAGTCTGATGTTCTGGTAAAGCCTATGGTTTGCAATGTCCTTCTGGATGAGGCAACATCGGAGTTGCTCTGGTACTTCTCATGGCAGATAGACAGTTAAGATGGTTTTTAATACAGAGGAAAAAAGAAGGATGCATTTCTGTATTACTTTCAAACACAATTCAGACTCTCCTAGGAAGGATACCAAACTAAATTAGTGCAGACAGCCAATGAAAAATGAGTCTCTATGAATAAGACAAAATCCTCCCCTGAGTAACCACCACCACATGTGCAGCAATGATTACATGAGCCACTTGAAGCAATATAAAATCCAGTCCCAGACTTCCTCCTGTCCATCCAATTCTATATAAAATTGCTTGCATAGAGAAGTCATATATATTCCAGTCAGGTATGAGTATTGTGTGCAAAAAATCTATTCATTAGGTGTCAGGTTGGGGTAAATGAATGACATAACCTTTGCAGAATTTCTCCTTCTGTTATTTGCTATTACTTTATGACAAAAGGAGCCTGAACACAAACTAAAAGTGATTCTTCCTTTGTTAGTCAGTGAATCAAGATGCACTTGAGAATATCTAAATGGAGTCTGTATTGCTAGCCCTATAAAACAAGTGGTCTGCTGTTGTTAATTTTAGTGCACTAGAGCTGAGGATTAGTTAGCCCTTCAGAACTGAAAAGGAGGAAAGCCATACATGTGTTATTAAACACCAATTAAAAAAATCAGCAAATATTATGATGTTTGCAGACTTTGCAGCTGATGATTAGGTGTCTAACCACTCTATACTCAAACACCTAATGGCATTTTCAGTGGCCATCAATGTGGGATTAGATATATATACAAATTTAATTAAAAATCTGCAACTTATATGCATATGAAGCTCTGAATTCCATTTTTGTCCTCAGCCATTGATAGTATGAAGCAATGTCCCTTAAACTGAGAAGGATAATTTCTCAATCTCCTGTCAATTTTCATCATTAAAAAATTAGAATTGTATTTACAACTAAAATTCCTTTATTTATCTCAACACATTAAATATCAAAAGCTACTCATACAAATTTCCCGTGTAATGAATCACATAAGCTAATTTTAGCCCAGCCCATTTGTTGACTAACCAATTCACTATTTCATGCAGTGACATACATTTACTTATTTGTATAGATATTCATAAAGTTGTCTCTCAAGGATATATGCTTTTGAAGTGGGATAGATGACTATTTGGAAAATGTTGCCTCATGAGGTAGTGGGTAGTGGCAGAGTAATTAGTGTGTTCTAGCGTATCTCTAGTATATTAAACGTGCATCTCTAATGTCTTTTCCACAAAAGTTTGTCCTTGCTGTGTTTGATGAGACTTTAGCCTTAAATATCCTGTTGATTGACTTTCTATGGGTATTCAATACTGCCTCCTAGAGTTTCATAAATCCTGGTAAAGTCCTAAGTGCTCGAGTCTGCACTTCGTGCTGTAAAGTTCTTTGTGAACATACGTCAGTAAAATTATTGTGATCTCTAAAGCTGAAAAACTTCATATATGAATGAAAACTCTAATCGTTCAAGTGCATTTGAAAGAGAATGTTTTATAGAATGTATCAAACAGTCTAAATAGCATCACATAGCTTATTTTTAGCTTTTCTCTTAAAAGTAAAATCTTCTGTGAATTACATAATTTATTAATCATCTCTGATATAAGTTTGAATACATATGCCTAAATACAGGGGTGGGGGTGGGTGTTATTAAACTCTTATACCCTGTAGTAGTAGCTGCTTCAGTATGAGAAATAGCTATGTTTAAATTTACTTCATTTCCTCAAATGAAAAAGGATCACACGGTCTCCTGTGGGAAAATGTGTTTTCCTAAAGAATTCAACAAGGGAAGGAAGGAACTTGACAATTCACCTGCAGCCAGTGAGTTGCCAAAGCTGCAGAAACAGGCAAATCATATGACTTTATTGTCTGCTTTGAGCAGATGTAATCTCTATTTTCTTTCTATCTTTCTTTTTACATACATGCAAAGATCTTTCATTAAACTGAGATTTTTAATGAGTCCAAGTTAACTTTCTATTTCCCCATATTTTTGTTGAAAGAAAAATTGTGAAGTTCCCTTTTACACAGCTTCCCAGAGAGCAGATGTGCAAGAGTGTGATGAAAAATTATATTCACAAGTATAACCAGGTAGTTAGTGGGATATAATCCTAACTGTGTTTAATTGCATTTATTTAATTCTGTCAAAAGATTGTTTTTTTTATATTGCTTTATATAATTCAGGAACACAGAAACAGCATCCTCTCCTCCAAGTAACAACGAGAGACAAACCACCCTCACCCCAGAAGAACCAGCCACATCTGCATTCCAGACACATCACTGTCTGTGCTGGAACAAAACCAATGGGAATAAAGAAATGAGAGCTTTACCTTGCCTGATGGTCTTTCTATTTTTTTTTTAATGCTCAAGTTGTCTATAAAACATTGATTACACAAGACATTGCTATTTTGAAATGTATGTATTGTTACAGCATTTTCCATAGTTGTAATGTGGATATAGTTCTCGGATTATGGTTCTGCACTTCCAGAGGTGCTGATTCAGATGCCATAGCTCTGTCTGATATTTCCTGTGCAGAGGTATGTCTGCCAATGTTGCACAGGCAACCTGCCCCTCTTGGTCAATCTGTTGTTCTCAGGACTTATCTATCAATGGCAACTCTGTCATATGGTAAATCTGGTGTTCCTCATGTTTTGCTGGAAAATGTTTGTACTTTGGAAAACAAAACCAAACCCAAGCAAGTCCAACAAGTCCAAATACGTTGCTTAATTGTGTGTACAATGACTACATCCACCACCTTTTCAGTAAGCCCAGCTTCTCCTGAAAGGCTGGATTTGCCATATGTGAGCAATAAACACAGCCAGGATTTCTGGAGGATTGATTAACTCAGATGAAATGTGACTATCCCTAATATTGTCTCCAGACTAAGTTTTCCAGGTAGAAAGCAAGCATCCAAGGAATCCTGCATATGTTTGTCCTACCCATAGCTCAGCTGAAGTTTCTCGTGCTTAAAAGTAGCTTGAGGCTCAAATTCAGCATAATCTTTATTTCATAAATTCCCTCAGTTTCTCATTAAGGTAAGCCATTTATTTCAATCAAATTAGCCATATCTATGGAAACTTGTCATGATTTTACTATAGTTCTCCTGAATGATAATATGAATTGTGTCTGATTACAGCCAGGTTCTGTTCTTGCCACAGAATCTGTTGTAAACAGGATGACATTTGGACAGAAAGTCTAACTATAAACTAAATACCTTTCCCCACACTCTCTATCTATTTTTTTTTTTTAACGCCTCTTCCATTATTTTAGATTATCTCATTGAGAAGTCAACTATATTGTGTTCCACCACAAAATAACTTTCCACATCTTCCAGTAACTCCAAGTCACTGTGCCTCTTTGATGCTACCCACTGTGGTGAGACAGAGTTAGGATGAATCTAATTTTAGGGCACAGATGAACACACGTCATATCTTTTCCTGGACCTTAAGGCGATAATCTTTTCATCTTCACATTTACACAATGGGGGTTAAAAAAAAAAAAGAAGCTTTCTTTTTACCACATCACCTCATTGGTCTTTTTAAAATAATTGATGAAAACACTATATATAAACTTTGCACACATTAATACTTAATACTTTTTCCATGGAGGGTTCCATGGAAGCTCTATCTGTGAATATTCCTGTTTAAATACATATGAGTATCGGTGATGCTAACTGCAATAGGAGTCACAAGAATTTTACAGACCCCCAAAAAAGTGGTTTTGTTTTCACTGCTCTTGCTGATAATTTTCCAGGTGCTGACCTGGATTTTTCACCAATTGGATGGAGGCCAAGCTACTGCATATTTAACTACTATAGGAATTTATTCTCATTAGTATCCCCATGACACAGTAAATAATCAAAACCATTTCATATAATAATGCAGTCATTTTCATTCCTGAGTAAGCTCCCGAGGGTAAGATTTTGCTTTCAGTTTGGCAGTCTAATGTGTGGTCTTGCTTTTGCCGTCACATTTACGACAACCAAAAGATTAGAAAGGGGAAGGAAAATTGAAGTACAAGCAACAAAAAACATTTGACAGAACTTTTGTCCTAAGGCTGCTGAAGTGATGCATCTGTCCCCATCTCACATTTCCTTTGACTTCTGCTACACTTAGTCTCCAGCTGGAATGACAGTAATTCTCAATCATAAAATTAAAGGTCATAAAAATTATGCAAATCCTGGAAGAATTACTTGCCTTACACATAGGAGCAAGCAAACTGGTATATATGTATAGAATAGGGCCAGTATGAAATTTCTGAGGATTAACTGCCTGTTGAAGGGCTAGCAGCTTTTAGCCTTTCAGAGAGTAGTTTTTTTAATACATGACACAAATTCTGCTGTTGTAGGGACTCCTCAAAAAGTAAAATGTGAATCTGTTGCATCATATAAACTTTATTAAATGGTCACAACCTCTTTTAGTGCTGCTTCTGTAACATATTTTGTAAAGGATCAAGTGGAACTTCAGTACTATATACACCTTTTCTCTGTATGGGGAAATTATTCCAAATGAAGGCAGGGAAAAGTGCCATTTCCAGCAAGTACCAAAAAAACACTGCAAAGAAAGCACTTGTATGCTTTACTGACCTGGATGACCATTGCTTAGTATATAGATAAAAAAACAAAGAATAACTGAATAGATATTTTTATGTCTTTTTTTTTTCACATAATTTTTCTCACAGATCATTTTGATGTAATGACATGTTTTAGTGTGGTACATATAGTCTTTACCAAATTGTTGCATACTATATTAGATCTGTGTGATCAGATGAACATGTTCCTAGCATGGGTGAATTATTTTTTTCTTCATTTTGTTTAATGTCATTAGGTTTTTTTTTTCCTTGGGGTTTAGAAAGTAAATCAGAGCTCCAGAAAAACCTATCTACTACCAGTATGGTCTACAAATCAGAGAATTAGAGTTTTCAACATCTAAAATAACTTTTTAAAGCATTTGTTTTAGAGCATAATGTATGCTCTCTTTTCTGTGCGTAGGGCATCAACCAATTCTCATTGATTTAGAGGATGTTCATTCTTGAAATAGAGCAATGTATTTATGAACTTAGAATAAGAAACATTTTTTTTTAGGTTTTAGTAGTATTAATAGGAATCTTTAAGAGAAGAGTGGATTAATTTTGAATAGCTATTCAGTAAGGACTCTCCCATGAACCATATCATTTTAGGTACAGACTCTTGCTCATTTGAAGTTATGATGCAGGTGTGAGGCTGCGGAGTACAAAAAAGGCAGTTGCACTTCTGGAGGAACCATGGCTGGCAGATAAGAAAGACAGCAAAGGAGCAGAGCATTTGTAACGCTGAGCTCTCCTTCATTTCATACCTATAATGCTGTTGGATGTTGCAGCTGATTCCAGAATTGCTTGCAGATTCTGCAAACACTGCCATGGTTTCTTGCTAAAATACTGTGACTCCTGGTGCAACACAAGGCTTAAAAGTTACTTTTGTGAATCCAACTTCTGGTGTTCATACTGCATAAAGGAACCTTATAACTCAAATTCTGAACCAAAAAAGTTCTTCCACTGTGGGCAGCGGTCAAAACTCATTCGTAGCTGAACTGGAACTTTGGGCCACGCTGTGTGGTTCAAGTCCCTGCAGGGTACATTTGTCAGCATCTTGAAAGAGATTAATGAAATGGTGACCCATTTAGCACAAGCCTCAGTGGATTGCTAATATGCTTCAAGAACTTCACAAAATCTTTTTAAAGAAACCACAAATGCATTGTTAAGAGACTTTTCAAGGACTCTGGGGTGTTCCATGGTCAGTTCCAGGCCTTGTCGGGACAGCTGAAACATGCACTTTCTTTATTCAGCTTCATTAACAGTCATATTGCGTGTATTGTCTCTGTTGGAGTACTGTTTACCTTGAACTCCCTCAGGTTTCAAAGTAAACTTGCATGGAGAAATTAGAATATTATTTTTTTTGTGCTGCTTTGCTGCTTTGTTGTATCGACTGGATTTCTTAGTGGGGATTTTTATGAGGAACACCAAGTGTCATCGTCCATGATTTACACTTCTTCCTGCTTGGCTTTTCTCTCACATTTTCATTAAAGATTTTCCAAAATCTGCCAGGATATAAGCAGTTTAACCCTCTGCCTTCACTCCTCATTTAACCTCATTTGTTTGGATTGCTAGGCTGGAATAGCAAAGTGGGTCATAGTGCAGGTATTGGTCTTTTGCATATTTAAAGTGCAAATCTTCAATGAGATGCTTCTCATTAGAGAAAACAGTTTTGCACTGATTATTCTTATGGAGTGGGAGAATAAGTCAGCAACAGGAATCTCAAGGGACCCAAGTGTCAGCAGTAGAGTCAATACCATAGCTGCACCTCCAGAGTCTTGGGTCCTTTTTCAGACTTGCAGATACCTCTGCCTTCTGCAGTGCCTCCATAGGGAATCATGCTGGAGTTCCACCAGCTGAGGGCTTCTCTAGCTCATGTTACCCATCACTGCACTTTACTTAGATGCCTTGAGCTGTTCTCTGTGGTAGATTCTTCAGTCCGTAAGGTTTTTATTTTACTGACTGTTTGTCCTTTAGTCCCCCAAGTTGCCATGTTCCTGTTTGCCCCAAAGAAAAATGAATTACATACAGAACATAATAAAGCGACTGTTGGAGGATGGTATTGCATGTCTTCTAATTAGAAGGCAGAGCTAAACTGTGGCCTCCTGAATATGTAGGGTGAAAGTGCTGAAGGTTATTAATCCACAAACACATGTTTTTGCACATTAAAAAGCTGCACTGTGTGCTGAATACATTGTCTCAGAACCCCATTTTGGCATAAGGCAAAGCTGCATGCCTGACCCACGACAATCATTTCTTAAGGAATGCAGAGTACAATGTAAGAACATGATGGTTATTATACAATGACAAAATACTTGGGAATTTCAGGACGAGTTCTCTGTGGACTTGACATACTCCCTCTGTGTGTCAAGTGCTTCTATTTCACTTGAAAATTCAGGGGAAGGAAACTGCTTCTGTTCTACTTCTCGGCAATTTGAAAGCAGCATTTAGGGAATTCTAATCTATCTGCTGGTTTAAACTGTGGGGTTTAGTATTTCTGTGACATCCGAGTTATGAACATTCTGTTGGGGCCTGTGAGGCCTCTGCAATCCAAGACAGATTGGAGCACTCTAGTGGCTCCAGCTACTAAAATTTGGGCCATAAGCCTACAGTACCAGAAAATTTTCAATGTCATTATGAGGAAAATGAATACCAGCAATGGAGTCACAATTTTCCAGTCTAACACCTGGCACCTTCACTGGAACAGTGACTTCAGCCCAGGAGCCCCTGACTTCTTGCTTAAGTTTAGCCCCTTAGTTTGCTCCAACTGAAGGAGCAAGGAAACCTGTTTTAAGGTTTAGGGCACCAATGGGAAAGCACATCTCCTGATCTCCTGGCACATCATCACTGCAGTCTCTCTTACTGCCAACCTGCCATCTCATTCTCCTGGATGCATCCTTTAGATTATTCTTTCTTCGATAACAAGAATAACTACTACTTCTTAACAGAACACAAACTGCAAAATTATGTTTCCAATACTATTTCTACTGGGTTTTAAGCTTGCTTGGACAGGGTACTCCTTACTTTTTCTGTGGTCACATATTACAACTAACGTAAGCAAAATGCTACAGAAGTAAAATTATACAGCAAGACAGAGGACCATCTCCTTCACTCCATACTGCTGTTGTGCCTTCAGTGGAGAAAAACGTGAAAAAGTGAAAGTCAAACATGCATGAAACTTCTGCAGAAAGACACTGTATAATACATGAGACTATCTAGATATGTACTTAGGTGTTTATATATGCTTCTAATCTCACTCTAGTGCAGCTATTTTCCATGTTATGTAAATACATTTCGCAGCAGATTTTCAGACTCTGCTATTGACCTTACAGATCTTACTTTCCAATAATACTGGATTATACCGTAAATCTTTGTGTAGTGAGAACTTCTTAAAAAAAAAATTCTCAATCTGATAGAGTGCTAAATCTTTTCCTTTTTTGGAGTTTTTTTTCAGATTTCAGTCACTATCCACTGTAGTAAATTACCTCTGAAGTCCTCATAAAGCTGAAAGAGAGGTGCCTTTGAAAAATAACAGGGGATCTGGAATCTCACATCTGAATAGACATTGTTTTTAAAATAAAAATATCCAAAGAGATTTGTTTTGTATACTAGTGAGCTAGTGATGTAAATGACAAATGGTTGTAAACTGGAGAAAAGCAGGTCTGAATTAATAAGCGTTGATATGCACCTGACAAATAATGGGATCTATTCTGAGGAAGTTGACTTCCTTCTAAGTGTTTCCCTTTTGCAGATATCTCTTATAAATAACGTCAGTGCTAGAAATATGTAGCTTCTTGCAAGTCATCTAAATGTAGCTTTGAATGAAAAAGCTTCCTTCCTTTTTGCATTTCTTAAAATGTTTTTTCCCATGAAGTTTGGTCATTGGCCAAAAGTTTTTGCTAGGGTAGATATGTAGATATAGGTGTAAAACTCATAAAATGAGGATTTACTAAATAAATGCCAATGGGCTCCTCTAATAAAATTATGCAGTGTGCCTGAGCAGCCAAATTAATTAAAGAACAAAGCATCTATTTACAAACAAATATTTTGGTAACCAGCAGTGAAAGCACAAGATTAAGGTGGCCAGTTCCCTTAATTATCTTCCAAGGAATCGATCTGCTACTTATCAGTAGTTTAATTTCCCAAGCTATTGGGACGTTTACAAGTCTGTAATAAGAACTTAGCAGTTTTTTTTATTTTCCCAGTGATGTTCAATGTCCCGTTTGAGAAAATACCAAGTCCTGTCCATGCTCTGTTGCCACGGCTGTGCATCCTTCACTCTACATTAACCTGGATTTTTATTCTATCTTGATTCTTCTTTAGGATATTTTCAAGACCCATGGAGACAGGTGTATTTTACAAGCCATTTCCAGACTGATCTCAAAATAGGAAGTTGTAAACTATCATTCTTTTGCTCTCTAGAAAACAGCTCCTTGCCAAGTGTTGCCATCAAAATGAATTAGCCCAATAGATGCTAGTAATTGTGACTGTGTATTTAAAATCCACAATCTCTTCAAATGCTTTGATACAAATGATTTTGATATTTTCCCTGAGACCAGCCTCCCAAAAATGCACAGCTCTGGAATGATTTTGGATAGGCAAAACAAAAATTACCCCTCTGCCAAATGAGCGTCATTGGAATCTTTTCCATAGTAACCCAAATCTAGTGACATCATTCTTCATGCAGTTATTCTTAATTTAAGATTTACATACATGTGTGAATATTATTGTCATTATGCTATAAGGTTGTTCCAAAGACATACCTAGAAATGTGTGATGTTAAGGATCTGGAGGAGATTCTGTGATGCTCCAGAAGTTAAAATAGCTTTTGTCATAGATGGGAGTGCCCCCAGCTGCTTTCTGATTTAAAGCAGCGTTCAGAGTTACAGCAGCTTCCTGCAGGCTGCCTGTGGGCTACTCTGTTGTCTGGAATATCCCCAGATTTTCATAATATTTTAACAAAGAAGACAAAGACATCTGGGGAAGACCGGTGAGAGGCCAGTTACCATGTAGCTGTGCTGCCTTTGCTGCAGGCCAGTTCCTTGCCCGGAGCCATGGTAGCAGCAGGTCTGTCCTGTTCTGCTTGCACAGTGCTGGCACATCACAAGTCCTGCACCACTACTGGCATTATACAGATGAACATAAAGAAGCACAAACATTTTAAAGGCACATAGTTCATGAGTTATTTATTTATTTATTTTAAGTAAAGGATGCAGAACTAAACTTGTTTAAATTAAAGAGCTGTCTTGGACATCTCAAAACCCCCACAGGGGAGATCTTAGGTAAAGAACAAATGGCATTTTGGGACACATTAAGTAACATTTGAATATTCACAGTGGTAGGTTTATTAGCAGTTTGAAAAATACCAGATAGCTTTTGCTTTTCTTTACTCATAGGCAGCCAGTGCTTTTGGTTTTTGAAAAATGCATAGAACTCTTCATTTTTAAAAACAAATGGGAATTGAGACTGTATTGGGGTTGAAGTAAGGTTGATGCTTGTTTGTGTGAAAGAATGATCTCAAATATGGCTAAAGGCAGAAGTTAAAGGTTTCTCTCATTACAGTTCAAACTCAGTAACAATGATCCAGGGGTGTTTATGCTAACAAGGAACTAGCAAGGTTTAGGAGTTCTGTAGTACAATAGTTCTGACTCTAACTACAAACTTTCACTAGTTAGGAAGAGCCAGAGAGGTGTGCTACGCTCTATGGAGTGGTGTTTTGCTGAGATTGTTGAAGGAAGGCTTCCTGGATGCTTTTGCAGTCATGATATTTTGCTAGAAGTGTAATCCTTTATACTGGCACATCTCTAACTTTCTTCCTGCATGTTCATACACTCAAAAGAAAATAAATTTAAGACATTATTCTCCCTGATTTGATTTTCACTATTTATCTTGAATTCAGATATGTGCATAACATTCCATGTCTGTTCCCCATTGGAATCAACCCTGGGTATAGTCATATTTTGCATTTTCATAGTATAAAAGCCACAATTTGTCTCAAAACAGATGATCACGTTCTCAGGAGGGAAAATGCTCCTGAATGGCAGGTGTATTCTCTTTGGATTTGTCTTGGAAGAGAAGTGTTACCATGTTGCTAACTAGCAGAAATGTGCTTTCTTGTGATGCTCTTTCTAGAGCTCAGCTACAGTCCTGGCGTGTTTGTCATTTGTCTTGTCTGACCATATTCACTTGCTCAGCCTAACATTTTGATGTAAATCACTTCTATGTAGAGTCATATTTAAATTAGATCAGCTAATTTCTGACCATAGCGGTTTCTATGAGTGTCATAACTAGGGTGTTTCTGTCTTGTCCTGTCTTTTTTTTCCCCTTTTGTCCTCCCTTGATTGATGTGCAATCTTAATTAACCTGTACTAGCAATCTTGGGGAAACCCTGCTTGCTTGGAAGATGGTAGCAAAGAAGAATATCAAAGGCATATGTGAAAAAAAAAATCTTGGAAAATTCTTATTGGATTATAGTATTTATAATCTCATGTTTTTGCAGAGTTCAGAAAAAGGTTACTACTCCATGACGCATTTTAAAATATAAATACATCTACTCATTCATTTTTCTCTTGGCTTGTATATTGTCTTTTCACTTTATTTTGCAAAATAAATGGGGGACACCATGATCTCTACTCATTTTAAAATATTTTTTCCTAGAAATCTGCAAATATTCGGGACCGTTGTTCCTAGTGGCGCTATCTTCCCGACTGCTGCAGACCCAGAACCAGGTATATAATTTGCACTTTACTCACGACAGACATTAACTTGCTTCCCTCCTTCAGAAAACTGCTGAATATTATATAGTTCCTATGAGATTTTTTAAATTCTCGTTTTAATGTGGTTAATGACATGGTGTTTCATCCTAGTGCCAGACACATTAACGTCAGCTGTTACACCATTCTAGCCTAAGTCTTCCTACAGCCTCGTATTTCTGAAAGGTGCTCTTTATGGAGGACATGACTTGGTTCAAAGAAGGGTCAGTGGGAGTTATTTTTATGAGTTATTTTGCATTTATACAGCACCTTTTATTCACTGATAATTTAGAGTTAATTACACCTAAGAATCCCAACGGGTAAACTAAAGCACATCATTCAGTGAGTACATTATCAAAAGCAGTAGCTGACTGAAGGACACTGGAATTTGTCACTTTTCGATGACATATAGTATTTATGAAACTTTGCAGGGGGAGAAATTCCAGCTTGACAGTTGGTAACTAACCAGGCACTCTGGTTAAAATCTAAATCTTGCATGCCTAATGACAGCCGCCTTAAAGTTGCATTTTAAAATTCAGCCCCTTGGTAATAGCTAAAAGCTATAGAGAAAATCAGTGGTGAGTTAGGAAAAAGCTAAAATCATGAGTCTGCTACTTTGAAATTGTTTGTAGTGGTTTTGCAGCTGTTCAGGATATATTTTGATTAAAATGAAACTTGACATTTACATCACAGAAATATTTGTTTTGTACACAGTCGGAACAAGAAAAGCTGAAACCTTCCAATCTTTTCTGGACCAGCAATTTGGAATTATTTATGAGAAAAATGTAATGTTTCATTTTCATATTTTCAATTAAAGCAGATTGAAAACAAAGCTGTCCCGATCAATTCAGTGATAAGAAATATTCTGACTTGGGCTAAAATAGCCCTGAAATGAAACCTTTCATTTATTCTATTCCTTTTCATGTGTCATTAGTATTTTTTTTCTTCAGTAGAAAATATAAACAAGGCAAAAAAAAAAAATCAATGTTTTTAGTGTTGGGGGTTTCTCAGAAATTGAATTCTTATTTAAAATATTACCACTGAAAATATTTACCACCTGTACCTCAGTCCACCTATAGCTAATGATTTAATATAGCCTTTTGGAGTGTAAAGAGTGGTTTGCACCTCATCTGCTGCTGGGTGGCATCAGTGTGGAAAAGAATCCACTCAGAAGACTTACACATTGCTACAACATACTTTTGTCTCATCAATAGTCTTTTTCCTCCTTTGATTACATTGGTCTTTTTAATTAAAAAAAATTATGTGATATTTAAACAATACCTTATTTGCTTGACACAGGGAGTTCTGAACCTGTACTCAAATGTCAGGGAGTTCATATTAGTGTTTGAGTTTCATATTCTGTTGCGTATGTTAAGTCCCATTATGGCTCCCTTTGGACAGAAGCGTGCTTTATATATATTCTTCACATACTGTTTTTACAAAGAAGCTATTTTCCATTGTTCCCACAGATAAAAACTCCTGGCATAGTTTCATCTCCTCTAAAATGAGCTGCTAATGCTGGATTTAAATTCTTTCCTGCTGTGAGTTGCCAGGCAACTGCCACACAAATTCACCTGTAGGCAGCTGGTTTTGTCCATTGTCCCCTTCTCAGGCATGGAAGTAAAAACTCCATCCAGACATCTTGGCTTTCCTGAGCCGGGTGGATTGAGCTGGCAGAATCCACGCAGAACGGGGTTAGAAAGCATACCAGTCCCTCCATACTTGTCCTTCCATCTCCTATATCTGAAACACTAAGCAGTTTATCCTCAACGTTTTAAGCGTGAATAGTTGGATAAAAATGCCTTTTAGCTTGATGTTTCTTGCCTTTTTGTCAAATGCATGCTTTTTTTCTTGTAGCGGGAATGGGAAAGTAACCTTCTGAGAATACTTACCAGTATTGATTTAATCTAGCTTGGGTTGATGATGTTCTGAATTTTCTTGTGTTTTTTAAGCTCACCAAGGGATCACAAAGCCATTGGCATTATTAGCAAATATTTGTGAGAGGCTGGGCTGTTTTCCTCCCGTGTATCCAGACAAGTATTCTACCCTTCTAGTTTTGAAGGCAGCTATTTTTTGTAGTCATTTTGATTTTGCTTATAGCAAATCTGTGAACAAGGTTAAAAGTGCATCCACTTTTTATGGTCCCTAATCAGTCAGGAGTGCAGGGAGGTTACACGGGAATGGGATTGGTTACTTCTCAAAACTGATGCAGGATTCATTTTTCTTGAAACTGGTGCTTGGTACATTTGTTGTATTGTGTGGTCAGACTTTCTGTTATTCTGGCATGAACTGCTGAGACTCTGTGGGACGGACCTGACCTTGGAACAGCTCTTGAGGACAGGTACCCGTGCGTGTGGGTAGGATCTTTTTGAGATCTCCATCAGAGTAGGCTGGTGACTTGGTTTAAGCTTCCCTAATCTAGTACTATTCCAAAGCTGGCCTTAAATGGTTACATCCTGGGGAGGGACTCTTTATCAGGGAGTGTAGTGATAGGACAAGGGGTAACAGTTTTAAACTGAAAGAGGGGAGATTTACATTAGATATTAGGAAGAAATTCTTTACTCTGACGGCAGTGAGACACACTGGAACAGGTTGCCCAGAGAAGTTGTGGATGCCCCATCCCTGGAGGTGTTTAAGGCCAGGCTGGATGGGGCTTTGAGCAACCTGGTCTAGTGGGAGGTGTCCCTGCCCATGGCAGGGGAGTTGGAACTCAATGATCTTTAAGGTCGCTTCCAAGTCCAACCGTTCTATGATTCTATGATCTTTAGAAAAAGCATGTTTGAGCTACTGTGGCACGTGTTCTGGGTCATACCCTCAACCCACATGTTGCTTAAATCACTGTCTCTGCTAATAACACTGGGTGCATTTACTCAGTTCAGCTCAATTTTTCTGTTGCATGCTCTGGCTCTTCCTCAATGTATATTAATTACGTATAGGAGAGAGCTGCTTTCACATGGTGCTGTTTCCTGTACCTGCTGGTAGTTTCACCATTCTTGTGTCCTATACAGCACTGGCATTTGAAAATATTACATATTTGGCTCTGAGGTAAAGCAAAAATAATGGAAGACTGGCTCATGGTTAGGCTGCTTAGAAGCCGGAAGAGGAAATGTCACTGTTCAAAAATGTGATGTCATCCTGGTAAAATATGAGGTTGTTAGTAGCTGTAACTTCCATTGCCTCTTCCCTCAACTATGTGGAAACATTAGGAACTCAAGAATATTATCAAAATGTTGAAATCCATAGCCGGTGCAATAGATTTTACCTCCACGTTGACATTCCAAATAATATGATGCTAATAACTGATCTGACAAATGCCATGTAGTGGGCAGAACCCCCATGCTGAAGGCTTTAGTAAAATTATATTTTCCTTAATGATGCAAGGCTGTGTGTGAAATTGGGCAAGTCAGTAACTACCATTGCTTATGATGACAATCACCGTATTTCACAAGTCCAGGGATTCTGAGGATGCCTTCCGGCTGCCAGCCCAGTGCATCCAAATCAGACTGTGCCTGGCTGGTCCTCATCTCACCACAGTTCTGTCCAGTGCAGTTATTGTACAGGTGCTGCAGGTGGTGGTGCCTCTCCCACTGCTGCCTTGGCACAGGAGCTGACAGCAAGCCTGTTGCTAATTACTGAGCGGCTGTCTAAAAGTCAGAAGCCTCTAATGGCTAAAAAAATAATTACAGAGTTGGAAAGGAACACATTTGTTTCCATCTACTGAAGGATCTTCAAATACCATCAGAGAATGTACAGCAACAATGACAGAATGCCAAAGATGGGATTTTTTGAAGTAGCTGTTTACTTAGTTAAGGCTTTGGAGGAAATAGTGCAGTTTTGTTTTTAGGAACATTTTGCTCTTAAGAGAAAAAATAGCTTCAGTTTGTATCATAAGTTGGCTGAGCAATGAGATGTATCATTCCAATGAATACTCAGCCTGAGGGATTAGTTACTGAAATAATTTTTTACCTTATAGCAAGCACCAATAAATAATATTTCTCATATTCCCACTAGTATATCATTTATATAATAATTTTCAAATGTGCAGGCCTGGAATAATACTAAAAGCCATTCAAGTCAGACTGCTGGCTTTAAATCTACACGTTATTTTTATAATTTGCTCTTATTCTTAATCATAATATACATGTTGATCGCTTCAGGTTCACAGCAGTACTCTTGGCCAATGGCTATTGTGCTGCAATTTCACAGTCAGTTTATTATGAAGAGAGAGACATTAAAATGGATGTATTATATTATCCAAAGACGACTTTTGGCAAACATTTATTGTAAAGCTCCAAACTTTCTGCAGGGGTCTGTGTACCAACCTGTTTTCAGGATCTAGCCTTTCACTGAATTGATTCTACTCTGCAAACCAAAATTTCATTCTGCATAGCATAATCACAGCTAATTTTGTGACTTCATCTAAAGAATCATAATAGTATAGATTTAGTCAGGCATGCTATGGTATTGCTTGGTGTTTAGATTTTTAACATGACACATTTTTCTTTTATTTACTTTGTAAAAACTACATTAACATTTGTCATTTTTCCCCTGGATAAGCCAAACTATTTCTTTTCTGAAACGAATGAAAAATTCACAAATTTTTCTAATGAAATATTTTTGAGCACATTTGGGAGCATTTATCAAACCAGTTTCTGTTCTTTCATGTCCTCATATTTAAGACACTTTTATGAGACTTTGATTGTTCGTTTCTATTAAATTTTGTCTTAAAAAGCATAACAATATAGAGGAAATTTTCTGATATCTTTCAGTGTTTTCAGTTTAGTATATGTTTTGATCTGCTTCAATATGTATAAAGAACCAATATATAATTAAGAAAAAATGTTCCTCTGCAAACTCAGGAAATTAGACAGTTACATACCCTCTGTGATACACACACACTGTAGATGTGGAAAATAAAGGACAGAACATAGAAAAATTTCTAGCAATGAATATCTTGATCATTGTCTGCTTTAAATTACCCTTATTAACCTTTAAAACTTCTACCTACAGAAAAGGAAGTCCAGCACGGGGCCAAATAACATTGCACCTTTAGACGTAAAAATGCCAACGAGCTGTTTCCTATGTCCTCTGTTTAGAAAAAATAAGGAAGGTGTAGTAGTTAGAATCTTTTCTTGTGAAACATATATTTTTTAACATAGACTACCTATGGCAGCAAACATTTTAAAGAGCTTGGAGTTAAATATATGCAAAATGTAGCAGGAACTCCATGAAGAAGCCAAGGCAGGGACCTGTATTTAAACCAGAAAAGGTCACTGACAACAATGATGTTTCTTATTCCAAATTAGGTTTTGTTTCTGCTTCTGCTGAATGAATAATTAACACTCTGAACTTGTACATCTACTTAGCGTTAAAGCTATGACACAGACTTACAAAAGGACTGCAAATCCATACTAATAAAGTGGTTATTACACCCTTCACCTCTGTGTAGTGTAAACAAGAACTGCATCTTAGTGGGATTAATGGATTAATCTTAGTTAATTTGGGGCTTCTAGGGGTTTTTGGCACATAACCTTAGAATCAGTTCCTGTTTCTGTTCCCCTGCCATCTCCACCTTTCTTGGTGTTACAGTAGAACTAGTTGGGAGATACCTCATAGCGTGAGAAGGGTATGGCAGATTATACCATAAAATAAGTAACTTAAATTTAGACCTGATCCTCAACTCTTTTTTCAGCTTCATTCTTCTCTTTGTTAATTGTATAAATTGTTCTAGTTTGTTTAAACATGGGTTTTTTTGAGCTTTTATGTCACTTACAATCCTCAACTACTTGTGGCACTGTTCCAGCAAGTATCACTTTAGAGCTACCCACCATCAAGCTATTGATCTTTAAATAGAAAAAGAATGAAGGATAGATTTCCCCCCATCAAGGATACAAAAAAATAATAATTTCAGCAAAGGCTATCTTGAGAAACGTCTCTGCCTGAGAATCATCAAGGAGCAGAAACATTTTGGCAGAGAAAAATTCAATTTTCTGGAAGACTGTGGCATGCAAAGAAACTACTTTACATCCTCCTTTCATTTCTAGAGAAGTTTCAGGCATGAGGAGTTTGTGTTAATTTTGAGCTACAACTGCAATAAGTGAAACAAGTCTAATAATTGAACAATTACTGAAGCTAAAGGTACTTATCGGTATTGGTAAGGCACCCTGATGGCAGCTGAAGTTCTATGCACCAGAGTGCTGCAGAAAGGGGCACTGTAGAGCATTACTGTAAATGTTCCAGTCTTGTACAAAAAAAAAGCCCTAGGAGAGCAACAACCTTTCTTCATCTTATACACCCTATTGGAAGTGAACACTGAACTTAATTGCAACACTAGATTTTAATCAGTGAAGGGAGGGTGGAGACTTCCAGGCATAGCCTTAGCACGGAAGACAAACTGACTGGAAAAATGACGTGCTCGGGGAATCGAATGAATATAACTTGCTTGTATATGGGAATGGATCTCTGTTGTTCATGAAAAAAAACCAAACCAACACCTGCATGGACAAATCTTCTGAATAAGATATTTATTGTTCTAGCAACATGCTGAGACACTCACGTAGAAAAATGAAGTGCTCGATATGTGCAAGCTGAAATAAAGATATATGTCTGTTTGTGTGCATGTACAAAATAAAATATCTGGGATCAAAAAACTTGCTTTATTAGTGGTTGATCTGCCTGGTTTGTCAGTGCAGTAAAGAAAGTGCAGTTAAAATAATTTATTAGTAATTTATTATAG
Organism: Numenius arquata; assembly: GCF_964106895.1. NCBI lineage: Eukaryota > Metazoa > Chordata > Aves > Charadriiformes > Scolopacidae > Numenius > Numenius arquata. The sequence continues at coordinate 7,086,745 of NC_133587.1, read as the reverse complement.
ATTTGTTATATAGTTTCTTGCAGAATTATTTACTCATATTTCCGTGTAAAAGTGGGGATTACTTAGCTTTTACAAGAATGAGAAACATCAGTTTCCAATGGAAATTCATAGCCATCAATTGTCAGGTAACACACAGTAGCGTTCACATTCCCAGTACACAAGTCCAATTATAATTACTTAACAAATACTCATTTATTTTGTAACACTGATGCAAATGCAGTCAGTACCAGATGGTACCTGGTGCTTCTATGTTGGATTGTCCCCTTGGGCATTTACAGCAGGGACTGAACATAAAAGCATTCAGGTAAGAAAGCACCTCCGGAGGTCTCCAGTCCACCCTCATGCTCAAAAGGAAGGACTAAATTCAAAGTAGGAACAAGTTTCTCTGGGCTTTTTCCAGCTTAATTTTTGAAATCCCCAAGGAAATTCTTAAAAACGAAGGGTATTCTAAAGCTGAAATTGGAATCCATGTCATGTGGATGGTGGAACTGCCCTGGAACTAGTTAATAGTTCCAATCCAATCTAGAAATAGATTGGCCTGGACCAATCTATGAATCTATGAATCTATGTGAGCTAGGGAGGTGATGCTTTTACAGTGGAGCCTGTGACACTTGACACTTAGTGTGAGGCAAGATGGATTCACATGTGTATCTGTGTGAAAATGTGGGCTTTTAGGAGGAAGGGTGAAGAAGGACCAGAGGTGCATTTAGGTGATTAAATATCCAGGCAAGTATGTGTCCTCGTGGGAGTTTGCTTTAGCAGGCTCCAAGACGTGAGTTCCTTGTAAGCCACAGCTACCCACTTGCTCTTGCTCTCCCTTCTCCTTATGAAAAATGTAAAGGTAAAGTTTCTTTAGTCATCTTAGAAAAAAGCTTTTTTTTTTAGGTCACAGTACAAAATTAATGTTAAATTAGTTTACCATTGTTGAAATGTTGGAATATCTTAGAAAAAGATAAGCATGTTATACTTCCATTATTATAACTCTGAAATTAAAAAAAGGGGTACTGAGGGGAAAAAAAGGTGGAAGAAGTGTGTTTAATCCATTCGCTATCTTTTCACCAGGACATTCTGCAGTGCAACAGGTGTAATAGATGTGCTTTTCTTTTCCAGATATCTACCCAGTCCTGATAACATTGATCACAAACTTTCCAAGAGCCAAGAAGTGGAAAATAATATATGTTGGCATTAGCAGACATTGGTCTGTGTTCTGTGTTTAGGAGGAAGAAAAAAACTTTTGCTTCTGGTGTTTTCACCTCTGTTTGAAAATGCTGTGGGCAGAAGGAAGGGGTGCAGACACAAGAGCAATGGATAAGCTCTGCAGAAGGCAAAATGGGGAAGGGAGGGCTGAAAGCAAACTTGTTTAAATACACAATTCATCTTTCCAAAGTCTATACCTTTGGTGAGTTCATTTTGTCATTTACAAAGGTGCAGCAGTGAGGCACGAAGGTTAGAGACTTTCTCTACCAAAGAGGTATTTATGAGCTTTTAAGTAAAAAGAGAGGAAAATATTTTTATTAGAGGGAGGCTGCCAGGAGGGAAATTGATTCACTGGCTCTGAGTGAGAAAGTAAATATGTCCCTTTCACCTTAAATTGGTGCATCAAGCTCTGGAAAGTCCAATTATCTTGACAAAAATGATTTAACAAATAACTGAACAATAGGAGTGGAAGGGAGGAGGCGGAGGAGAGAGGCTCTGGAGGTGGGCAGTTACTGCAGGAATTGGGCCTTAGGCAGCATGTGATGAAAAAAACTCGGAGGTGGAACAGAAGACAGTCCTGGAGGACTTTGTACTACTGGAGATTTATTTGGCAGCTGAATCCCTGTGTTTCACATTTAATAATAAGATGTATTGTTACAGTTTCTGGCTTAGAAATGAATTCTAAACCATTTCTGAAGTATAGCTGAAGGCATATCTATACATTTTAAAAAAGAAACAGTTTTTTTTCTTAAGCTTTATTGAAGTTATAGCCTTGCCAAATTGTTCTTAGACTCCCTAACCTAAGACGGTGATTAATGGGCTGAGAACAAAAGAGGCTGTAAGTATTGTCAATGCTAAGTGTTTCTTTGCTTTTATTTACAATTCTCTGACTTGAAAGCTAGGCATGCTGTTGTGTTAATCAAGCTGGTAATTAAAGTGCTATTTAATGATGTCTCCTTAATGAAGTCACCTGGAAGTATTCTGGATGGGCTGAGAAACATGATAATCAGGGCTAGTTTGTGATTATCAGATTGTGAAGAAGGACTGTGCTGCATCAGGAGTAATTAGAGGAACCTGGACGACTTGACCAAAACTCCTATGGGGGCCTGTGGTCCATCTTTTGCTGTGTATGCAACAACATCTCTTTGAAGGGTGCAGTGCTCTTCTGGCTGGGGAAAAACTGTGAGTTTGAGAGAGGGAAAGGGCACTAATAGCGTCCTCCTCCTTTTTATTTTTACTTTGGTGGAGTGGGGAATGGTATTGTAATAGAATGAGCTTAGGAGATAATAAATTAGAGAAATAACTATATACCTAAGCTGGTTGGGATTGAAATAGGCAGCAAGCCCTATGGGTGCTTTTCATCTAGTTCTGTAAAGTTTGCCTTTCTCTTGATAATGTACCAAAACAAAATCCAGTGCATGTTAAGCTTCAAGACTTTCCAATTCATGGTGGAAATATTGTTGCTCGAGCTGCTCAAATTGTGGTGTTTGTGTAGAGTTTCAGTTTGGTTCCTGTTTCCAGGTTTTTCTGATAATGAAGCTGTCATTTCCGAAATGCAGATGATTTGTGGGTTGGTGGGTGTTCAGGTGTGTGCACCGATAGTTGCCTTTTTTCTTTTCGTATTCCATTGTGATGTCTGCTTGGATAAATTAATAAGATGGGTATAATAAGCTTTTGGAAAACTGGACTCAGAAAGGGGGAGAGATATCTTGGCCCCATTGCACCAAAAGCAACCTTCTTTATAATCAGTCATTTCTCTATCATCTTATGTACAAAAATACTATGATCAGTTTTAAAAACTCAGTCACTAATTCAGGAAGCTGTTCCAGAATTTTCCTACTCTGATAATTAGAAATCAATTTGTTCGCTGGCATTTTGTAGGCACTGTAATAAAATAGAAATTTTGCAATGACCAAAAGTATGTTTTCCTGATGCTGTGCAATCATAAAAGGCATTATGAAGTACAATTCTCCTCCTTTATTTTTAATATGTCATTTTTCTATATGGCTGAAAAGAAGCAAACTCTCCCCGTATCAAAGACATTCTTTTCTACTTTCTGTTGAAGCTCTTTGGAAAAGTTGACTCTTATTATGCAAAATAATGTATATTCTAAAACCTGAAAGTTATTGCTAGAATTAAGGCCTTGCCTTCCTAATTAATTTTTTTTTATGTTAATATAGTTTTCTGAACTTCTACCCAACCTCCATGGACTTCATTATACAATCTAGTTGCAAGCCCATTTTATTGCTCCCCAGCCTCCTGTGCAATTCAAATAACTTTGTCATATTTTACCATATATTAGAATAGCAGAGAATTCCTACTGTGCTTTTTTGTAGTTTTGTGATTGTCAACATATAAGTGCCCAAAAATTAGCATTTTGCATTTAGCAGCAGTGCCAACCTGCCTATAGAATAAATGCATAATATTATACACTATGTGTTTATTCCTCAACATCAGCAGGACATTACTAAAGCTTCTAGGCTTAGATCACTGTTTCGTGCCAGTATACTTCATTCGCATTTGAAATAAATTACTTCTTATGCTTTTGCCTTAAACTTTTACTTTAGTGAGCTATAACCCCTGCTGAAATCTCCCCAAAAGGTAAGCAATAAACATACCGGTTCAGTCTGACTGAAGAGTCCATGCAAGTTACCAGTAAATTATAAATATGGTGTATCACAAATTCTGAAAAACTGAAACATTGTAAATTTGGTATATATAGCAAATCAAATCTAGTTCCGTTATTTCTTTTTTTAAAACTCCTATCTATATGATAAAGCAAACTTGGGACACTAACTCTTGATGTAAAAGTACAGAATCCCTGGGACCAGCATATCGTTCCTAATATTTGGTCAAATAAGAAATCAGGTAATCTTCTGCCATTACCTTGTTTCTGTTCATTTGCACACGCTTTGTACTACTGATTCTGTTTGATCCTGCCTCTGCGTCTAGTCTAAGACTGGGAAACTGTGATATCCACAGTGTACAACTGGAGGCACTTCCCTTATCCCACTGAACAAGCTGCTCTGAAGTCAGAGGTGAGGCAGAGTTATGCACCTGAAGGACTGACCTTCACGTCACATGCACGTAGGTTAGGTGTTGTGCTCTACATATTTCCGCACATATGCTGATTAGAGAGGTAACACCCTAAGAAAGATACAGGTGGGTGATATGAGTATTTTGCCTTTGTAATGAAGATGAAATTCCTTCTCCTTTCAGTGTGAATATTGTATTTATAAAATGTACTTCTGTGTTATAAGCCTACAGAACAAACTGTGAGTTAATAGAGCATTTGTCTTGCCTGTATGAGTTTATTGTCTACTATTGTCTATGCTTGGGTTTCTGTTACTGCTCAACTTGAATACATAGAAATTTAACATTTCTTATCTAAAAGTTGCTCTTTGGATAAAGGACCTTATAGTGGTTTTGGAAGGTTGCTTTTTAGAGTTCTTCTTTGGTCACAGTATCTCCATAAACTGTGAATGAAAACAACTTGTAAACCTCAAAATTCTTGAAAAAGAAAAAAACCTGAAATATTTTGATGTTCATCATAACTTAGTAGAAAAACTCTCTGAAATACAGGTTAATTTTGTTGTTGTCATGGTGACAGTTACAGGACTCAATATTTTTATGAGGTTTCTTTACATTTTGTGTTGTCTTTCTGACATGAAGACTTTCTTACAAGGTGAAAAATTTCTGTTATATTTACAACGCATCACGGGCAAGGTCAGAAATGCAGGTACGCTATTCTAGTCCCCGTGATTTTTGAAAGCCTGACTGGTGCTGTTACTGTTCGTGTTTCAAAGTACAGACTGTATGCCTTTAAGCACTTCCCTGCCATCCTTTAATCTATTCCTTAAACTGACACTTAGTTTTGATGTTTCGCCTTTTTTTTTCCTAATAGGTCTTTGTCTCTCCCATGAAATTCAATAGAGATTTTGTACAATCTCATCTTTAGAACAGAAGCTGGAACCTGTCAGTAGTGGTGATGCAGGTTAAGTTGGAGATTTATAGTCTGCTGTCTCAGTGCTCCCAGGTGTTGATGGGCAAAAAGTCTGCCCTGTGACAAGTAATAGGATTTATTCATTTGAATAATTGTAGAAAATTCACAAAAGGAATAATATGAAAACTGCACTCAAACGTGTTTTATGTATTCTGTTCCCTCAGGTTTAGCAAAACATATCTTTGTTTTGAAAGGCGCTCTCTCTTTTCCTATTGTAATACTCTCCAGACTTCTTCATTCCACGAATAACTACACGAATAAAGTAAAGAGGGGTGGTGGGAGGGTTGGTTTTTTGAACCTGAAAACAAGAAAGACTTTTTACTTCTGCCTTGATTTTGCAGTGCAGTAGTAGTAATAGGCTTTTGCAAAGAGATGACTGGGGTTTAATGCATTAACTGTGTGCAGCCTTTTCCTGTGAAGCACTTGAAGATGTGTCTTGGAAGTGTGTGTTTTAGTTATATTTTGGTACACGTGCCTTATAAAAATCCTCTTGTCTTGCATTTTTACTGGATGTATTTTTCTGGGCAATGCAGTACTGCCCTTAAATAAATAAATAAAAAGCTGCTGTGTCAGAGACAGGCTTAATCACCTGAAAATAATCATATCTGTGCCACTGAACCAGTGCGAGCAAAACAAATGGCTCTTCCCTGTATTTTTAGGTATAAGTTTGTGTGCCCATAGAGAATGCAGAATAATTTCTTAGAATGGAAAACACCTTCATCCTGATTTCTAATAGATGTTTTGCTAAAATTTCAGGCTTTCCATTGACCAAAAAGATTCCCTTGTCCTCTGTGTGAGCCCACAATCAAACTGCAAAATAGCAGAGGGGGCAGTAGAACGAGAGAAGGGTAGAGATTAAAAATATAGCCAGGAAAAAGCTTGAGAAGAGCGAAAGTAATTTGCTTTGACCTAAGCAATAAATCTACAGGGCAATAATGACCATCTCTCTGACACTTGCAGTGACATTGATCAAGTGCACTGTCCCAAGCTTTTTCCCCTCTGAACCTTGAAGGGTTCCTGATCATCTATACCACTGTTCAAGCTGGGTTGTCAAAGATCAGCTGTAAACAGATGAGGAAGAGGCATCTTCTTACTTGATGTGATTACTTGCTGTGCTAATTAGGAATGTCATTCTTATTGCTGTGGAGAACACAGTTATGTGATCCTTAAAACAAACATGAACAAAACTTAAGGCTCAGCTAACCTCAAAGATTTGATCTGAACAAATAAGCAGGAAGGGACACAGAGGGATTCAATTAATGAAACTCCATCCGTAACTCACCTACTCTGGACTGGGTTTTACAGCAAATATTGATCACTGTTCAGAGAACTTAAAGCAAGAGAAGAAAAGCCAAAGAGAGCTGACATTTGACCCACAGGAGTTTTCTGAACTTTTCGTCTCTCTGTATAGTGGAATAAAGTGAATTTTTTGCTTTTGAGAGGAAACAGGTGCGTTTCTTTTTAAACTCTAGAAGATGCTTTAAGATAAGGGGCTTTTTTTGGAGAGGGGAGCACCAAAAAATCAAAAGCTTTTGCAGTCAACTTGCTGAAGCATCAAATTGCTAATTCTCACTCCTGCAATGTGTAAGCAAGGTAGGTTTTAAGCTTCCAGGGAGCAATTATTCTTTAACAGCTGAAGTATTTGGAAGCTTCAGTTTATTATATTTCTGAATAACTTTGTTTAAAATAAATGAAGTAGCTGTGTAGTTTCAACTTGGACCTAATATTCTCTGTAGCCAATACCCAAGCTTCTTACCAGAAATGGGCTTTTCAAGGTGGAGGGAAATAGAGGAGCTGGTTTCTGCCTCTTATGACACTACTGCTCAGCTCCAGGTACATCTCCATTTCCTCTCAAGCTAAGGATTTTTTTAGTTTCCCTTGGGGTTAGGAGATATTTTCTCCTGTTTGTAAGGCACAACTAAACTGTTCAGGCTTTCAGTTCAGCCTAGATCAGAAGTCCACACCCTGTGCCTTAATTACAGAATGAGTCCTTTCTCCCGGACTTTTTTTTAATGTGCTCAAATGAGTTTTTTCCACAATTTGTGATTCTGGCTGGACATACAATTTAATCATACAGCAAGGGACTAGATCATTTAAGTGCACAAATTCCATGCAGAATTAGAGTATCCATTTCTCAAGTAAAGCAGCAAAACAAATGTAAAGCAGTGCTTTTGGTATCCCAGTCTCCTTTGAAAGATGTTCAGATAAATAGGGTTACTTCTTTTAATATCTGTCAAATGATTTTTCTCCCAGCTCTGGCTTGTCGTCTTTCACGTCATAGTGCTTTGCCCAGATCACACTGTAACTCCGTGCAGATAATATTTTATCATAAAACACTGACAGACCCTTCATCCTAGCTGTGCTTGCCTCTGCTGCTGTATTCTGAAATGCTGCTGTTATTAAACCTGCAGTAGGAATGCATAATTAGCCTCCAAAGCAATCCTCCCTCTGGAATGATATTGCCTTCCTGGAAAATATGAAATAGAAAGAACTTATCCCCATCTATAGATTGTCTTTCAAATAAATGGCATCCCAAAGTGTTTTACATACGCAGGAGCTATAAACTTTTGACGTTAGCTGTTCTAATGAAATGTTTGAAAGTAGCACTTTGTTGGCATTCTGGTGGAAATCAAATTGAGTCTGAATCAAAGAACATGAATCCTTCCTTTCAGGCATGTCAGACTGAGGCATCAGGAAGCAAAATTAAAGCTTGTCTGTTGTTCCTTGGTGTGCATGGTTGTGCAGACAGGATCTCTCCTCAGATGTGTAAAGAGCAACTGTTTTCTAAAGATGTAGCAAGAGAAAATCCTTGTTGCAATGCAAGGACTCACCGAGTCAGTCAGTCAGCTCTCTTGTTCTGTGCTCCTGAGCTGGTCTTTCACAGTCACTGTAAGCTCAGATCAGTCTCTCCCAGTTGCTTGGGAGTCTATTGCCTTGAGGAAATCACCTACCTTACAGGAGGATAAGATGCAGCAGATTTCCTTCTTTTTAGTGCCAGCATGATTAGAGGGGAGTTACAGGGTGGCACCTAGTAGAAATAAGGGGGAAATGGTCAAAAGCTACACACTTTCATTATTTAACTGTGCTGTTTAATGCTACTCTTTACTGCATGTAGTGACTTGGCATCATAAAGGGATTTCCTGAATGGCAGTGTAGTTTGTGGTTCATAACTAACATCACCATGACATAGGAATGCATGCGCTGGGTGGGGAAGATGCAGAAAGTCTTTGCTTTGTGCCAAAATTAAAGGAAAAATGCTGCTGTGAAATGATGAACAACTTTCTGAAGCTGCTCAAGAGTGGATTTCAAAGAGCTGTAATGGGCATATCCTGATAGTCTTAGTTATCATCAACACGTTAAGACAAATCTGTCCTGAAATAAGGCTTTGAAATAAAATAACAACAAACTACTCTTCAGAAGCATGTTAATAGCCAGACAGTGCTCTGTAGGCTTGATTACAAGATACTTTAAGATGCTCGTAGAGTTCAAGCAGTAGCTTGTCAAAGTGAATTTTCCTCCATGGGTATTACAAGTAAAAGCTTATTGTTTCTGTACGGAAATGTTATTTTCTTCATCTCCACTAATGTTTTTTGGGCTGAAACTTGGTAAACGATAAACTCTTTGCATAAGTGGAGCTACAGCATGTGAGCTAGGTAGAATGATAATGAAATATTCAGTATGACAGATGAATGAAATGATGGATAGAAAGAGCTGGAATTGTTAAACAGTGATTTTTTTTTTTTTTTTTTTTCCTGCCATTTCTGCATACTTAGAACAGATGTCTCCCGTGTTAAGTGGGACAGCAAATGACGGCAAGTGTTTGTTTCCTTGATCAGGACTCAATAGGTTTAAACTAAAAGCTATACTAGATTTTTTTTTTTTCCTCTCACCATAGTGTTTGCAGGCTCTTTCCGTTCCCCTTGCCTTTCATACAAGCAAAGATATCACTTGGTTACAGGACACCAATCTGTGTGCTGTTGAACTCTGGCCAGTTTTTTTGCTCCATAACACCAAACGTGTATACACAGTAGTCAGAGAAACAACAACAACTGTATTTCTCAGTCTCCTAAAGCGACAAGGAAGCTGCACCCAGTGAAGGCATCTGCCTTGAAACAAGGAGTATCCACCATTCTCTGTATTCCCCTTGGTCTTCTGGGGCAGATCTGTGCCTTCCTGCTCATCCATCCATGCCCGAGGAGCATGATATGCTTATATCCACTTTTTGAGTCATTTGGGTTTCCAGTCGCACTTGGTCTAATGCACTGGACACTGGAAAATGTAAGAAAGAATGGTTATCAACACCTCTGTTATCAGCTTTCCCCCTTTCTCCTCCAGATTTTCCTGCTACTTCAAGGGTAATATCATAAAGTGGCAATTACTCAATATCAAAAGCATTCTTAGAAATGATAAATAAACAGTCCCTAACATGTTTAAGTACCAAGAGAGCACACTCCAAACCCTGCTAGGGAAATATGTTTGCTTTATTAAAAGTTGCTGCTTTAGGGTGTCATCATTGTGACAGAATCTTTAAACATCCATAAACTGAAAGCAAGAGAAATAACAGTTATTGATTCTTCACCAACATGGTTTAATGTATTTTGAAAGATATTGGCAGACTTTTAACTAAGGTCTCTTCATATTTGTTAGATTTTTATTGAACCATAGTAAGTTTTTTTTGTTTTTTTTTTTTTTTTTTTGCTATACAATTCAGGGAGAGTCTTTTTTACAGTTAGCTAAGAACTTCCCTACACATCCACTTAAATTTTTTAAAAATTATTTTTATCAAGCAAACCTTTGTTCTCTTTAAAAAAACTTTATCTCTGTACTGCATGGGAGGAAAAATTACCTGTAGTTGTTTTTTCTCCCTCTCAAATAAGTACAATTTGACCAAAACTATTGGATGTGACTATAACACGACTTCCTGAGACAAGCCCTCTTTTGTAGACATTGAAACTCAATCCTCTGAGTCTAAAATCAGAAGTTTTACTTGTGGCTGAACTCAGTTCAGGGATAGGCTTCAGCTGGATTTTTTGGTTTTCCTGTAAGAGATAAAACCACTCCATGTGTCTATGACACCGTGTTATCATGATGTTCAAAGTTGCCTGTTTATCTAAGAAGGATTAGTGGAATTTTTTTCAATCCTATGTACTTTTCCTATCTCAACCAATAGGAAAAGATTTTATGTCCACAAGGGGTGACTAACAAACAGGCAATGGGGAGATACTTTTTTTTTCACTGTTTCTGTGTAATATTGACCCAGTGTGTGAGTGCCCATATTTTTTCTGATATAAATCAATTGGATGATCAGTACTTTCTGTACGGTTTCGAGTTATAGATTTGAGGTTTGATTTTTCTCAAACAGCCTCTAAACTATTTTATTTTTCCACTACATGTTTTTGTCATGATTGTTCTTCTCGCATATTGTTGTTTTCAGAATATACACTTCAACAATATAATTTAAAGGATAATTTTTTAACTGTCTATAGTATAAAGAGATTTACTTTAAAAGTATTTCCAATTTGATGTTTGTTCAGATGAAGGGTCAGAGAAGCAGAATATGACTAGTCCAAAAGAAAACAAATTTGAATATTCACAACCTGTTCTTCAAAAAAAAGTATCAACAACACTTTCCGTTGTTGCTCCACAATAAATCACTTTGAAAGGAAGGTTACTGAGGAAATTGTGACCAGCCATAACAGGAAAAAGCAGGGATTTTCTGTATAAATATTTGTCGTTACTTATTCCTCTAGCCTTATTTTTCTGTGATTTGTGGTTTCTGTTAATAGGATTTCTGAACATTTAATAGAAGACATTTCTAAAGTTCTGCTATCCTTCTGCATTCAGTATTACTGAATCTGTGTGTCTTTCCGGTGAGACCATAGTGTAAAACTGCATTCACCACAGCACAGCAAAACAGCCCCTTCTTCATGAAACGGCCAATACCTTGGCAAGGGGAGTTATTGTAGTCTGGCTTTTACTTAAAATGCAACTTGAAGAGGAACTTGGAACAAAGTATATCTTTTTAATTAAGCTGATACACAATTTAACAACAGAATGTAATCTTAGCAGCATAATTATTGCCACTGAGAGTGTTAGCTATTAAGCAAATAAATGTTTTACTTGCTGCAGGCAGCACGGCTGAGCAAGCATCGCATTTCCTGGAAATACTCTAGCTCACCCGAGGTGCAGCTGTAACGCTGAAGGTCAAGTGACTTGAAATACTTGAGCAAAGCAATGATTCCTAGAAAGCATTCCCTAGAGCTCCTTCATGTGGCTTTGGAAAGGAGCTTTGCTGAGTAGCGAAAAGAATTCAGGGCTAGAGCAATTTGAGGATTCAACTTGTGGTCACTGAAAGGCTTCCTAAAATTTTATTGATAAAGTCAGGTTATCTCAGAGCTGGAACTCTCACGTTATGACATTGACTTTGAGCTATAGAAAAAGGCTTTCAGGGAGTCGTTCGTATGATGCCTCTGTTGCATTCACATTGCCAAAGATCAGGATTCATGACATCATTCTGGAGTCATAAAGATCATAATTGAAAAAAAAAAAAAAAAAAAAAAAAATCGTGGATCTTGTGACATTCATAAAGATCCTGAGAAATAGAGCAAGCTTAATAACATTGCTTTTGTCTGAAAATAGAAGAATTTGAACAACTATTTGAAATGCATGCAGACCACCATCTACTTCAAATGCATTATGAAATTAATGCACAAAATCCATTATTTTTTTTGACTCATATGTTCAAGGTGACCTTGTCTGAGGTTTTTCTCTTTGTTTAAGATAGCTCTCCATGTTCTCGTGTTCATTTTGCATGTGTTCCTTTGCATTTATCCCAAGAAAAAAATAAAAAGAAACCTTGCTGAAAAAAAAAATCAGATTCTTGTCTCAGAAAAAGTAATGGTAGATGAAGGAACCTGTCATAATTCTGTTGTCATCGTCTTAGCTCAAGATATGATGATGACTTCTTTGTTCAGCTGTCAAATGTTTTCTGCAAAAGCAAAACACTGAGAGAAAACAAGCTGCATTTGTATACTCTAGTGAAATGTGAATGGAAGATGCAAGTTCCTTGCAGTCTGTTCTGACAGTTGAAATAATTGAAAAGCTTATATCCTTTGTGAAGAACAATGTATACTGCAACTTAGGTGACGCAAAAAATTTAAGCAGGATGTTGCAGAGTGAACGTTAGTGCTTATGATTATCTGAGCAGGGAAAGCGCATCCTAATCTCAGTGGTATGGCACTTTATTCAAACTGAAGAAATATCTAATATCTGTTACTACTTATTACATTTCCCATTGCTCCACCCATACCTCACCCATGTGTCTTACCGGTAACTACAAGAAATTGCTCAGCAGGACAATTGTGTGATTAGGATGCAGTGCTGCTGATCAAAGCTGCTTGTGTTTTACTAATCAAAGCCATACAAATGATCAAGTAAATTACATTTTACCCATCTGAAATCTTTGGAGGATTTATAGTGGCAGATATTAAGCCTGCTGAGGATTAATTCTACAGCTAATAAAAACAAACAAGAAGAAAAACATCAGCTCGGGGCTCCCATACATCTACATGAATAGACAATACTGCAATACTGGCAGTTCATGTCTACAGGAAAATCTCTGTTGATATTAGATGTATCTGTAAATGGCTACAGGCCACACTACTAAAATCCCTCTAATGGGGCTGCATTCCTCTTCTAAAGCACTGGCATCCAGCTGAGCACGGCATGAAGTAAGAGGAAGGATGGTGCTATCTGCCAGGCAGAAGAATTTACATTCCTTAACATATTGCCTGCGGTTTTGGGGTTTTTTTTTTTTTGGCTAACAGTGGGAGCTGAGTGAACTAACTTCCCACAGTACTTTTCTAGAATGAGACGTGAAAGGGCAGCCGACAGCAAGAGGAGTGGAGAGGGAACGGGAGATTGGGGAACAGGAACATCAAAGTGGGGGCGGAGGGGGGAGATTCCTGAAAGAAAAGCATGGGAGGAAAGAAGTTGATTGGCAACGGAGAGTGTGACAAAAGGATGTAGTGAAAATGTGAGAAAAGAACTCCAAGAAACAGAAAGATGCTAGAAATTATGTTGGACTGGAAGAGGGGCAAGAGGTCTCAGTGGAGTACAATTAATGTTTAGGAGGAGTGATGCAGCTGGGATAGGAAGCCAGACAACAGGAAAGCCATGTTGCTGATGTAGCATCGCAGGCAGGGAAGTGACTTCCCATGTTTCTTGTGGGGGAAGGAAATCACAAGATTCAGTAGAAGAGGAGCAAATATCATAGTCACCAAGGGGTGGATGAGGGCCATGACAGCTTGTAAAGGAAAGAGAGTACTGTCTGAGCAGGGTGGGACTGCCCTTCCCAAGTCCTGTTCAGAGAGAGCAGCAGGTAAGCGGGGTGGTTAGTGAACAGTCAGGGACACAGAGGCAGAAGTAATAAAAATGAGACAGTGATGGAGGAAGCATGATGAACTTTTAAGGGGTACTTCTTCCTGAAAATACTCAGGTCACGTCCTGCCTTTGCATTGCTATAGCTTTTTGTTGTGATATTTTTTTGGTTTGTTGCTTCCCTCTTATTGAGCTCTGTGTGGGAGCAACCAGTGAAGGTAGTGTATGCAGCAAGTGAAAGAGTTAATCTGTAGTGGGAAGAAAGGCTTAAAAAGTCCATCCATTGAGGAGTGTAGATGGTTTCGTTTGTTTCCATTATACTCTTAAAAAAAAAAAAAAAGGTATTTGAGCTGTTCTGCTTTCTGAGGTCGTTGGGGCAAAAGTAACAGACTCAAATGTGCAATGGTGAAATTTGTACTTGCCCAGCTTGCATAGACAGAAGTCGTGTGTTTATTGTGGTTTATAAGTCTCTTGACAGACCCTTGGAGATTGTTAAGAGAAGTAATTTCAGGGTAAACGGTCAGTTATGAAGAGACAGTCTTTAGAGTCCTGCACAATGCAGATAAAACTTTACTGCTGGATGAAAATTACACTGTTAGCCTGGATGAAGAGCACTGAATGGCTGATCATAGTTCATCAGAAATGCAATATTAGCCTCAGGCACTGTGGTAAAGCTTGTACCTGCAACTATCCTGTCAGAAAATGTCTGTATTTTGAAAAGAAACACCAAAAAAACAGGAAAAGGAAAGAGTTACAGACTTGTGTATTTCTTTCTCTTTCAGTTTAAGAAGCTTTGACTTCATCCAGTTCAGCAAAATCCTGGTTTGGTGATCCCTCATTACACTGGGAGAGGTGGCAGGAGCGTGTAAAGAATGAGTCATGTCCTAGGTGTGAGGTAGGCGCACTATCTGGGAAGGAACACGCTGGGCAAACAAGTTTAGAAAGGCTAATGGGACACAAGCAACAGGCTGCTGATTCTTTTCCGTTCAGTATGAGATGTCCCCCAGCTGTAGACTTTCACCCCCATCCTTTCGGCTATGTCAGTCCTGTAACCTCAATGCCTGTCATCACTAGTTCGACCCAGTGCTCAAGCATACAGCCCCTTCCAGAGGTTAAAAGCATCATGTGGTCAAGCTCCACGACTGCAGAAAGCCGAGAGGTCTGGAGTAAGCCCTCAATATGTATTAACATTTTTAGATCGCTCGGTGAGCATTTTATGGTAACCCTTGCCAGACAGCAGCACTGGGTAACTATTCACTCCAAATTACATCTGTAACTTTGCTGTTACCTGTGATGTACAGTTTGGTATATGAATGTATTACAGCCTGCGATTGGCTTAGTGATATCTCTCTACAGTAAAAACACATCAAGGCAGCAGGAGGAACATTTCAGGCTACAGATAGCTCAAATAAATGGTGTTGCTTAAAAAATCGCTAACATCTGGGGTTGCTTAAAAAATCGCTAACATCAGCTTTAGCGCTGAAACACCAGAACAGTGTCCTCAAGCAGTGCACAGATCCCCTGTAATTTGTGATGCTGGACTTGGTGACACCAGCTCAGCAGCTGACACGTGGGAGGTAGGGCCCTCTCCTCTTCCCCAGTGCTTCTAAACCAGCATGATCGCCCAGCCTGCCCCAAGAGGCTGCATGGACCAGCACCCGGCCGCCCCTGCAAGAATTATATAGCAGGGCATAAGCAATCAAGGAGGTTCCTGGAACGCGTTGATGATAACTTCCTTCTCCAAGTGACAGAGGAGCCAAAGCAGAGAAGTGCCATGCTGGACCTTGCTCTTGCCAACAAGGAGAGGCTGGTGGGGAAAGTGAAGCTTTTTTTTTTTTTTTTTTTTGGCTTTCCACATAGAAATCAAAATCAGGACCCTAGTTATTCAGCTTGCACTAGCAGATGAGCTTTTATCCATTTTTTAAAAAAAAAAGTCTTTGCTCATGTGAAATAATAAGGCTAAATTACTGTCCCCATGAGGAAACTTTGATTTTGTAGTAAATGTGTCTTAGTGTAGTAAGCATTAGGAACACACGTATTCTGATAGTAGGATGCCCCTGTTGCAGTTATTTTGGGTTTAGGTTTGTGGGAGATGTCAAGTTGCGTTTCTCAAGTACCAGGACAGATCATCTGTTGGCGCTATTACCTCTGACTTCAGAAATTGTGCTCTTATGACACTTTGGTGCGCAGAGCCACAGCATGTAGTGGAAATGAGTCCAATAAGCTCTTCTACCAACTAAGTGGGTTCTGAGAGAATCATTCTTGAGCCCTATAAAATTCTGTAGAGACACGGATCACAGAAATGGAATTATATATGAGGATTTAAAATCTCATTTGAAAAGCTGATTATCACTTAACGTTCTCTAGAACTCCTTTCATTCAGCTTGTGATATATGCTCAGGGCCAAACCAAAGATTTTTCAGTATTCTTTTATGCTGGTTATATTCTGAAAGAGGTTAAATTTTAGATGTTATGTAGTTTGGGAGAACAAAAAGCACACTATAGATACTCTGCTAAAAGCAATAATATTTGATTTGCAATAAAGCATATGTAGGAAAGTTCTTGTATTATTGGTTTCAAACTCTTAGATTAGTGACTATTCACCTCACCTTTACCACCCTATCAGGAAAAATCATTGGCAATTGAAGTATTTTGATTTATGGTGTTTATGCAGTCTGAGCATGTATGCTCTGAACACACAGTATCTGTGCTGCATGTTACTAACATCCTCAGGAAAAAAATCTTCTCTGTGAGAGCGCTGACTAAACTCTCCTCTGCTTTTGTATATTTTTATCAACTTTTTTTTTTCCTATAGAATTTCACAATTCAATAGTCTGGCTCAACTTATATCTTTTATATCTGTCTAATAAGTAAATAAACACTAAAAGGTTTCTCAATCACAACATTCTGTTTGTGCATGCACAATTTTGATCTTACATATGTACTGCTAACTGCAATATTTTTGCAGTATATTTCAAACTCCTCACGCACAAATGTAATGTGTGAAGGTTGCGTGATCTTTTTAAAAAACTTGCATTAGTAAAAGATAAGAGGTAGTAAATAATGCATGTGATCTTAGCTGGTGTGGTTTTAAAGCTGTGTAAATGGGTTTGTCCTGAAAAGCCTTGTTCTTGTAAATGGATGAAGAATGAATGAAATGAGAATTTAATGAACTAAACTTGTTGCATTTGTCACATTCTCATCATAGCAATGTGAATTATTTTCCTTTACTCTTTTAAACATACTATGCAGTGAATAGACAAATGTTCCAAAAAAGCAACAGCCTTGCATTTGGGGTCTTGATCCAAACATCAGAGGTATGTCTACATTAGTCAGCAGTGCACAGTAGTGGAAGAAAACCACATCTACACCCCAAAGGGGAGTGAGGCTGTGAGTGCTGGGGACATGACCAAAAACATATTGGAGGGCTTACTTTAGACTAGCCCTGGACATCCATCAGCAGTTGGAGTGCATTAAATGTGCTGCTGGGGAATATCTTCCAGGCAATTTTTATCCATTTTCTAGGCAGGATGCTTTTTGACTGCCTTGACCTGTGTGGGTGAAGTTTGGTTTGTGCATTTAACATAATCAGTACGTTTTAAGACATACATCAGTAGTACTGGAAAAAAAAGCAGGACTTCTGAAGTGGTGACCGCCTTCCTGTTATTTTAACATTAAAAGGTTTAGTTGAAACATTTGTTCTCTCCATAACTGTTTTTAGCAGACAACAGAAATACAAAAAGAAACTGTTAAGCCCAAACTATATTGGCTTAGTTGAACAGTAAATCTTTGGAGTTCTGGTTATTATCTTTTTCAGCTTTTAGTGAAAAGTTTATATTTTCTGAGTTAATGGATATTTCATGAACTAGGTTACAAGTGTTCCTGTAACAAATGCCTTGCAACTTTTAAAATTAGTTTTTGTGCCACCATCTTGGCATCTGTTGTTTAATTACCCACAAATATATATTACTTGTGCTTCTTGCTGCTTGGATTATAGGTGAAATCAGGTCGCTGATGGGCACAAATATTCTGAAGCATAGGTAGGTTGCAGGTGCAAAAAACGAAGTTTCAACTCATGCTGTTTAGAAGGGAGGTGATGTGACAATTGAAACATAATGGTGGGTGAATAGAGGATCCTAGTTTCAACTATGCAACTGTATCAGGTTTCTTCTAGTGAAGAATTCCCTGTCTGAAAGTAGGAAAATTTGGACACTTTGTCTCCTCCTCAAACTAGAGATGATCCATTGTTCAGTTGGAGTTGCCAGTAATCAACATGAATATGCAAACACTGGAGACCTTGAGAAATATAACTTCTGTCAGATTACTGAAGTCTATTTTTTTTTTCTTTTGCCAGAATTAAGAGTGGTGTCTATGCTGTCCTGGCAGTAAGCGTTTTGTCTGGATGCTGGCTGAAGGATGCAGGGTGAAAAAGGAATCGGAGACTCAGTTACTAGTAGTCTTGTATTCTATTTAGAAATGCAGTTTAATGGAAAAAGTATAATTCCTTACTCCTAGACAGTTAAATCTGTCCACAATCTACAATGCTGTAACATTTTATTTTTTTTTTAAGGACAGTAAACTATTATCTGAGTTTTCTGCATCCCAGATATAGACCACCCATAGACAGATTCTGGAGTGATATGAAGTAAACTTCATATTCTTGCAAGTTGGGTGTCTTCCTTACACTAATTCTCAGTTCTTTGGTATATGAAGAGACAGGTGTGAAAGAACCTAAAAGAACCTGGACAAATCACCCTCTATAAATGTTTTTTCCTTTCTCTATTGACTGTAGAGTGTCTTCCCTTTTATTATATGCCTCTCTCTTAAGTGGTCAAATTGAAGTGAATGAATTAATCTCTGTACACCTAAAGTAGGTTGCACGGGCAGGAATAGATAATCACACATCCCTGCAAATCTTGTTGGAGGTATTTACTGTAGTTTGCTGCTTTGTGCTTGCAGTGCAGACCATAAGGCTTCAATAAGTTGCGCTGATGTAGAGAAGTTGCCTTTCTTATTTTAAATCTCTATGTTTAGTCACGTGAGTTCAATGAACATCTTTTTCTTATGCCTCCCAAGGAAACCAGTAAATTGTAGCGTGCTATTTTATCTATTCTCCAGAATTTTTTAGGATTTAATGCATTTTTAGCAGACTTTGCAAGCAGTTGAAACTGTATTTTTAGAGCTACACGCTCTTAGATACCCTTAATATGGATCTAATAGACCTGCCCCAACTGCAAAGTAAAATTCAAAGTAAAATCAAATCTTTGAATCTAGGATGGACTTGAAATTTTTGCTCAGTAAGTGTGGCCACACTGATGGGAGGCAACTGCTGGAGCACCATCACTTTCTGTGTGTAACCTTCCCTGTCCACCCACCATATAAATGCTTTAGAGATGTTAAAGTTGAAAGATTTTGCATATTGGTTCTCTTCTCATCCTGTTCCCCAACTCCATGAATTTCAACTAAATTTTCAAGAATTAGTAGTCCTTCTGAATATAATGTTGAGAATCCTACTTTGAAACATGGAGATACCTAACACTGCACTCTGTATCTTAATATGGTCAGTTGCCATCTACCTTTACTTAGGCACTTGATTTTGAAGCTTGCCTTGATTGTACCTGTTCAGAAAATTGTATCGTGTACAACACTGTAAATAGCTTCAGATTTTTTTCTGGTTAAATGTTTGCTTTGTTTCCTTAGACTGATTTTCCAAGCTCACTCTAAACTATCCAATATTCTAACAAAGGCCTAAATCTACTCTAAATCTTCAGCAGCACTCTGTCTCTCTTTGTTCATTCTTGTTACTCGTCCCCAATTAGTAAATTGTGCTCAAATAGCATTGATCTTCCCTCAGTCTTAATGTTACCATTAGTCAGGGAATGCTAAAAAGAGCCTTTATGAACATTTTTCCTGCAAATACTGTTTCCTGAAACTCAAAGTGACACAGAGAGGTTGTGATCCACTCTGGGGAGATGAACGCAGAACTTGTTTGATGAAATACTGAGTCTTGCACTTCAATGGGTTCCTCAGGAAAGAATGTTTCAAAATAAGAATTCTTTTATCCTGCTATGGTGACGGTGAAAATGGGATCATGGGATTTTCAGTATTAAGTAAAACACCATGCAGCAATATTTTTATTTCTAAAGCTTTAGATTACACACAAGTGATTCTGAAAGCACGTCCCATGCAATTTGAACAAGTTATGAAATCAAAGTGTTCCATAAATAAACTTCTGTTGCAAGACAGAATAACTGGCAGGTTTATATATGAAGTGTTTAATTGACACTGCCTTGAGCATATGTATATGAAAGTTCTGGAGAAATGTTCAATAAGAAAATGAAAAACTTTCATTTTTTTCTTTCTAGCAAGACTGTATTGAAATCAGCCAAGCTTGAAGATGTACAGGTTGTGCTCTGATCGGGTGTGCCATTGTGCGTGATAAATGATACGGAATGTTACCTATGGTCTCTTAACACAACATGAAACTATGTGCTTGTTTTTCCCAGTCACATCTCTTGCCAGCACATTGTTTTTGCCTCATAAATACATGCTAGCCCTTATCCAAACAATGTGCATATCTGACCTTTAGGATGGACAGATCTACAGATTGGTTAAAAAAAATAAAAAATAATAAATTATGTTGTCCAAGAAACTGTAAAAGACAATGTAAACTTGCCTCTAGTTGTTTCTGTTATCTGTTCATTCATTTACTCTAAATTAAGAATTAAAGCCTTCCTCCCCACTGAATCAAATGCTTACTGTGTTTTTTTCATATATACAAAACTTCTGTCTACCTTTTTTTCTCATCAGTAGAGTCTTTTAAGCACACATGCATTTTCTTTAGGGGTAATTAAAGAAATAACATCAGAAGAATAAAAGCCTGCAATGTTTGTAGTATGTCTGTCAATCAGTCATAAAATGGTTCATACTGCTTTTGTTTGTCAGTTATATTATACTGGTTCCAAAACGAAGCCTCCACTGAAAAAGCTAAAAAATAGTAGAGATAATGTATGAGTTTTCAGTTTAAATTTTTCCTTTTATATCAAAGCTAGTGTTATATATCTGCAAGCCTAACTGTGAGACTTTTTGGGTAATAGATTCCAGGACGCTGCTCCTAAATTGTTTTACCCAAAGACTTGCTGATACTATCACCCATCTTTTGTAACTGAATATATTGACACTGATGACTGCTTCTTGTAAAATCAGCCCTTAAATAATCATCATCTTAAAGTATTGTCCAATTCAGAGCCAGGGCAGAAAGCTCATCTTACAAAATCCTGTGGCGTCTGTTGCCCTGTATGGAATTTGCCCTGGATGCAATTTGATGAGTTGTCCTCAGTCACTTTTCTTTGGGAAATCATTTTGGAGACTTCATAGAAACAGATTTTGAAACAGACAAGTAGAAAACAGTGCAGCCAGATGAACGGATCAGAAGTGTTTCAATTAAAATCTATTCAAATTGACATTATATTAATGTAATTTAAATTATTAGAGGGCATTGTAGACTTCCATTAGCTTCCTTACAGTTGACATAGATTTCTTACTTGTTAATAGTGTGTTCAGAATGTTAGCTTGATTTAAAGGAAAAAAAACCTAGGAAAGCAATTTTTTTTTTTACCACCCACGCATTGTAGTAGTTGCTCTTGATTTCTTAAAATCACTTGAATACTAAAAATACTCCTGCTTAGAGTTAAAATATAAGTAATTGCATACTTAAAATACATTGAAGTTATGCCTGGTTTTATACTTTACAAGTAGGCTCTTATTATAATAATGATTTCATACCCCAAAGACTAGTTGAGCAGACACTTGGTCATTACATGGGTGGGTGTTCATGATCATGTAATTCTGCAGATCACCTGCAACTGAGGAAATAATGGTTACTATTTCTTTCTTTTTAGTGAAGACTTTTCTTTTTTTTTTTTTTATTTTCTCTATGGAATTTTCTGTAAATTCTTTGGTAGATTCTCACATAAAGCCCTGTGTCCGAAATGAAAGATGGAGGAGGATGAGGAGGATCTTTCTGTGGTTAAAAATAGATCAAAAGCCATAGAAAACCTTACCTTCTGAACTTTGCAGTATTTTTCTTACAGATTTTTATAAAAATTCTTGCAGTTTCCTGGAAATTTCAAATGTTCAGTTGTTAATGTGATACCAAGATCAGGTGGCAAAAAGAAAAGGAGTACTTTGTGTAGCAGGTAGATTATCAGATTAGTTGCCAAAATTGCCCCTTTAGGATCACCGTGGGGCTGATCCTGTTCCTCTGAGGAGGGTGAGCATTTCTTCATTGGCTTGAATGATGTATATGGAACTGACTTATTTTTTTAATTTTTTTTATTTTAATTTTTTTTTTTCAAAAAAAGTTCTGTTTTTAACCTTGTGGTATTAGAATGTTAAGTTATTGAGAATGGCCTTTATGTCAGTGTTCAGAAGTTTTGTATCTACCCTTTAAAGCATAGTGACAATTTTTTAAAAAAATAAATTGAATATCCCATAATTATTTGTATTCCAACAGCACCTGCAGCACCAGGCTGGAACAGTCCCTTTGAATTTTCATAGTTGGACACAGAGAAAATGAAAGGATGGTCTCTCTTTCAAAACTTTAAAATCTCTTCCTTGCTAAAACACAATGACTGAATAAACCCAGACCCTTTGTTTGATTCCTGGAGTTTGGTTCAGCTGCTGCTGACTTTCTCCAGTGCCAGCTTTTTCAGAGGCAGCAGAACAGATAGGCTTTAACTCATTTACTAAGGATTAACATACAGTCTACTTATGAACTTGGAAGTCTCTTTCTAATAGAGACATTACCTGCTAAGCTCTCTTTCCCACCATAACCCCTGTCATCTTTGACCTGGCAATTCACCTAACTGCAGTTCAGTGATGAGGTTTGTCTTCCAAACCTTCCCTGGACTGTTTTGGGTGCTAGATGCTGGAAATATCAGCCAAATATTCCACATTTTTTCTCTCAGTTCTAGCCACAGATACACCTGATACAGGAAAACCTCAATGAAGTCAAGGAAAGATTTTGTTTGTTCTGATGGTTTTAAGATTAGGTTGCAAATTTTCAGTATTTCAAAAAAACCTGACTTATTTGACAAAAGGAACATGTCTAAAATGTGAGGCTTTAACTGTTCAAAGTCACAGCTCTTGGTGAGAGGGCAAGAACTCTAGGGGAGTTGGGACATTCAAGAAGAATAAATTAGAAGTCAAATTGCGAGCTGATGCCTCTTCAAGGTTAGGAGAGCTGGCTTCTAGTATTAGCAATTTCTGTTGTGGTTGCTGAAGGTTTCTGTCCTGCAGGGAGAAATTAAGCCTGAGGAAGCTCATGGAATTTAAATTTTGGGATCTGGAGCTTTGCATGTAAATGCTTCATTACTGCTTACCCCACCAGGTCATCAGCCAACGGTGCTGGGTCAGAACGTGTGTCTTTCCCTCCCCTCCACTTTCTTGTTTCTTACTCTCGTGTTATCCACCTGGGACTACACTATCATCCTGACCTGACAAGGTAGTTTTGCGAAGCAACCTAAAATGTTACCAGCTTTTATTACTGTGTTATGTCTAAATGAAAATTCATATGAAAACGTGATTTAAAAAGGGAGTGCTAAAGAAATCACAGTTAATTTATACTCTGCAGGCATGGCCTTAACACCTGATGAGATGTTGCTAACTACATTCAAATGACACTGCTGTAGCTTGAAAAGAAATTCGTGCACTTTAGCAGCACTTGACAATGGCTGTTTAACAACCCGGCTAATCAGAAGTGGATTATAGCAACAAAACTAATGAAGCACTAAAAGTCTTTAATGAATAATGGAGGATTTTTCATTTTCTTATTTTGTTTATTAATTTAAAAACAGTTTGTGTAAGAACTGAGATCACATACATTGGTTTGATACTGGTTTTATTTAAATGCTGTATTGGTATGGATATTTAATTTTTAGGTGCTTTACTCTTAACTCTTCCCTAAACAAGACTAAAACCCAGGTGCAAGTCTCTTCAGTTTGCGTTTTGTTTATACAACACATAGTTTCCACTCTTGTATATCAAAGAAATCCTGGATGCTGTGCATAAATTAGGTTTCATCTTTAGCATGGGTATAACTGTGTCTAAAGCAACACATTTGAATCTGTAATCAAGCAGGTGTGTTTTTCTATAGGCTTTCAATGCTGTGATTTCTGGGCTTAGGTCCCCAAGGGAAACTACAGTAACGTAAAAAGTTTTAGTTCTTGTGTCCCAACTACACTAAATTTAGTGAGTTTCAGATACAGGAATATAATAATATAAAATGAATATACTGGCTGGTGACTTCAGTAGAGCTATATGCATATACCGCACCTCAAAATCTGACTCTCCCTTTTCACTTCTATCTTTTAACCTAATTTTCGCAGATGTGATGGAAACACATAAATATTTTCTAGTTTATGAATCTCCCAGCTTGGAGGTTTATTTGTCCTCATTGGCTGTGTGACTTTTTTAATTGGGAAAACATCCTAGATTCCACCTCTTCCAGCTCTTCTGACTACACTATCAGCTCCATGTCAAGCCACGCACGCTCATTCCCTTTCCCTATTCTCCATTACAAAGCTTTAGTTATCCTTTTAATTTCCTTGTCTTGATTTCCTTAGGATAGGTAATTTCACAGAATTATTTGGTAAAATGAATGTGAGTATAGTCCTCAATCACAGAACTCAACCAGGAATGGTTGGAGAAAGTATTCTAGGCTTCATGCGGTTCTGTGTGTACCAATAGTATCCCTGGGTATTTCCCATCTTTTTGCTCTTCTAGATTTTTCAGTATCATTTTAAAAATTTGTGGAAGCTTAAAACTCTGGAAGGGAAGAACAAAATGTTAGAGATGTCCAACCTAAAGGCTGAAATAAGAATTTCACAGAACAAAATTTACATAGTTAATTTTGCCATCTTCAGGTAGCAAAACTTTTTTTTTTCCAGATTATTTACAAAGGAAATTGATTCTGAGAGTAAGGTCAAGCAGTCAGATTATAAGACTCATGTCTTGTATCAAAACAGTTTTTGTCTGTTATACATATACAGTGCAATGATCCAGAGCAGCAATTACTGTGAAAAGTACTATTAATTGATACAAATACAGAAACCCTAAGTGGTGCAGAGACAATCAAGTCAATTAGCTATATTTACATAACTGAATATTTTGTATTAATTATGACTGTTGTTGCATGTAGCGTTTATTTTTAGTGAGAGAAGCAGCATTTCATTCTTTAATGGCAGCACTGTTGTTGAAACTAATAGCTCAGGAGCTTAGTTCAGACTTTTTTCCTGCTTTGCTGCTAATGTCTGTTTGGAAACCGCTAGGGTAGAATATGGAAAATGGTAACTGAAGCATATACATATACAACATTGGGAAGCTTTATTTGTCAGTGTTAAACTCGAGTTTCTCTGCTTTGTGCAAGGAGTTTCAGTCTTTATTATGCATCAAAACTTTCAATTTGAGTAACAAAGATATAATCACTTCTAAGCATTGAGAATGGTGCTTCAAAACACCATAATACATAAAAACACAATCCTTTGGGGGTTAGATTTAAACAGCAAATGACTTCTTGTTCAAGATGCAGTTGCAATAAATTGTCTTTTTGTGTATATTGTTGTTTTCTCTATGTAAGTTCCACAATTGTGCTTGCTGCTCTCAATGTTTTGCTGTAAACTCTGACTCAGGATTATTGAGGCAGGCTATTTTGGGGCTTTTTTTCCCTAGTTTTTCTTTTTTCTTGAGCAGGAGGAATTAGATGACTGTAATATTTTGTACCTCTTCATTTGGATGGGATCCTTACAGATTTGGTCTGTGGAGTCTCTAATTATGATTAAAATGATTAATGTGTTGATTATTGTTTTTCTATTGCAAAGGGAGCTATTTTTACCTGTATGTGTCTGAGATTACATTATAAAAAGGTTTGCATTGGAGAAAATCCTTAATCACTGCTGGCAAAACTATGCAAAGTTGTACTAGTACAAATACTTCTGAGCATATTTCTCACTTTAGAACAAGGCAGCATGGCCTGCATTATCTTTGCACAGATGCGTGTATTGTATTTGTTTACATGTATGTGCAGAGTATTATCATCTGAACTATGTTAAGAAATATGACAATAAAATCCCAGAAAGAAGACAGATCCGATTTAAATCTCTTAATTCCTGGCAAATGTCCATCTAGTACGCAGAGCCACTATAAAGATAGCAACCACCTAAACCTTCAAAGTGGGACTTATGTGGAACTTAATGTTTCATAGCGTTGCAATGCTTTTTTTGTACATGGTTGAATCTCACCCCGAGGAGATAAACACTGGTCACATTCTGTGTCTGATCGAAGGACTGTTGTTGACTGTGATGTTGACTAATAAACAAACTAGCAGATGTTGATACTGAAAGAATTATTTGATCTAAAGAACACAACCAATTGGTTTTCCCAGCCATTTTATTTCTTGTGTCATGCTGAGATAAATATGGCAATGATGCTTAAATAATATCTTTCTGATGGAGAACAGATGAATGCATGTCAAAACAGAAACGCTTCCTATAATGTTCCTGGACACTGTTTCTCTGATGTTTCACATATTGTCTCAGTGCCTGAGGCACTCCTCTGAGGTCAAACTTATTCTGCAAAAACTCTGAACAAAACACATACCAACAAGTGCCTGCACCTCTAATAAAACTCTTCTATGGACTGTACTAGAGAGAAGTATAGTTTGTCCCTTCGTTTTCGGTATAAATTTTAGGAATTGTCATGTAAATCTGCGGAGTTGTGGGGAAATTCTGTAACTTTTTCCTAAAGTCTGTGAGTGGGCACATGTGCTGTTGCAGAGCTCTAATTAAACCGTGTGTATGTAGGGAAAAATGCCTTGTGTCAAGCCCTGCGTCAGGGAGCACAGGGGTGTCCAGTGTTTGCAGGCAGCTTGACCCTCCCTCTCAGGAATACAGGTGCATCTCAGTGTGGTGGCATCGCACCCCTTTGACAGGCTGTGGGCTCACCAGTGTTGATGCAGTTTGTTTCCAGCCCTCCAAGGTTTAATATTGGAAGCAGACTTCCAAGGTGTTCACCTGGCCACTGGATCTAGCATCTCTGAAATACAGCTTTTTTGTGGTGTGTGTTTCTTGGTCTTAATACATTACGACTTCTGCTGTCACATTAGTTTTGATCAGGATTTTGTACCGTTTAATGCATTTACCACTTCTTGTACACCATCTTTTTCTATTCAACTCCTCTTTCCCCTCATCTGCCTCTCTCTTTGAAAAGAGAGCTGCTCTGACTGCCAAATCTCCCTCTTTCTTTGAGCCTTCACCTGCTGCCATCTAACACCTCTTGCTCAGGTTTGCTTTAGCTTGTCTAGGAAGCCAAATAAATATTTTATTTATCCTGATTTTTCCCCTGGGATTTTTTTTTTCTTTTGAACTAAATGGAACACATTATTTCAAAGGAACTATGAAAAGATCAGCAGCTGAAGAGTGCTGCATATTTTATGTGAAGTTTAAACAATGTCCCTGGTTTGCGCAGGCAGAATGACTCAATCATTTGTATAACTTAGGGACATGACATCCTTCAACTATCTAATGGGTAGATAACTTGCACAATGAAGAGTCAAAGCTGGGTATGTGTCTCATAGTCTACTCACGTTTAGGTTACTGGCAATTCCTACTTTATGCTAATGGGCAAGTGTCAAGAGCAGAGTAAATACAGATTCATCTTTGCTTGTTGAAACTCATTGTAAACTCTAGATGAGCTTTTACAAGAATCCCCTCCAAGCTTTTCTTCTCAGCATTACTTGAGAACAAAGGAGTATGAATAAATACCTAGTTACTAGGTAGTGTACAGAGTTGAAATATTAAGTCTTATAAAATCTTTACTATCTTTTCTAAAATACACATCAAAGCTTTATTTAAGTTAGCAATCTCAGATCAGAGAAGAAAGGAAACGGGCAGAGCAGTGATCATATGTGAGAGTGAGAACGTGACAGATCAGCTGAATGCCCTGTGATGCTTTGGAAAAAAACAGTTGTTTTTATTTGGGAACTTTCCATTAGTCATATAATTTGGCACTTAAGGTGTTTATTTTCTAAATTAAATCTAATTTTTTTTGTTTATGCAAACAGAGGAAAAAGAAGTCAGCTTAGGACATGGATGGGATATTCCTCTTCTATGTAATTCTTCTCTTATCTTGAATTATCTGAACTCTCTAGGTCTAAGTCCAGGCTAGCTCTAAATAAACTAATTCAGATTTTGGAGCAATGTAGTCATTTCAGGACTGCATTATAAACATCTCATATGGGCTGAATCAAAGCAAAGTTCTCAGATAACAGTTAGCCTGTGTCTGGAACCTTAGCTGAGGTGTGTCCCAGCACGGTGCTGTAGGGACCATGTATTCCTTCATCCCTGAAACAGTGGATAAAAGTTCTTCCCCATTCGGACCTGTAAGAATAAATACAATGAAGGCTGTAAGATACTCTGTTAGTGTAAATGCTCAGAATAGATTTTTAATGCTTATTGTAATACATAGCCATTTGTTATGAGAATTTAGAATGAGGATAAAGTATACAATAAAATCCAGACTATTTTCAAATAACTTCTGGAAATATTATTTCCCAGTACACTTAGTTCATAAGACCTGTGTGCAAATGGACGTGAATGTAGTTCATGCTTATATTTAAATCTGTGTAGATCCACAGCATCTTGGTAGAAATCAATAAATGTGATTCACAACATTATGGTAATTGTTATTGCAGATTTTCACGAGTATAACACACAAGATGATCTAATTAATCAATTACTGTAATCAAGTCCTCTAATTTTTGGTGGTGATATTGTTTATTGGCAATTGAAAACAGAATGGTTATTTTCTAAAAAAAATGCAATAACAGAATCATGAAAAGATGAAAAAGGATTTATTCTGGTTTATATTTGATCTTTTCTGTCTTTATTCAATAGAATGCCATAAAAGCATTAATGTTTAAAATATGAAAGCTAATGCAGAAGGACATATACTATTGCAGTAACGTGTTCAGAGCTCTGTTTCTGAGGTTTGATAGCTGTATCGCAGCTGTAGCAGCAAATCTAAGCACTTGTTAGAAATATTGAGATTGACCAATGACAGTTCCAGTCTTTTGAGAAGCAGGTATGATTTTGCAGAAACTCTGCAAAGTTATCTGCTGAGGTCTTGCTTTTCTGATTCTGCTCTGCAAGTTTGCGTCTGCCTCTATCTGTCCTCTGTAGATAAGAGCCCAGAAGGTGATAGAGGATTCCTGCTCCTGTCACTGGTACCTGGTGCGATCATCAGTCAGGCCCAGAGGCACATGGGCACGATGGCAATAGTAAAGATGAGCTGCTTGCACCACTCTGAGTGCTCTGTGCACGTGAGAAGGCGCTTGCACAGGTAAGGGATCTATTAGATGAGAATTGAGGCTGTTGGTGTGCTGAAAGCTGACAGGGTAGCTGGATCCTCTTTGAATGGCTTAGGAAAAGGCGGTGCCCAAGAGCTGGAATCCCATTATTGGCCTTTCTGCTCCCCAGTTTTATCATGTGGAATAGTAACTCCGTTTCTCTATTCACAAGAAACTTTATGGCTTCATTCATTAAGACATTATCTAAGCGCAATTGTTGCAATGTTTAATCCCCTTTCCTCTCTTTCCCTTGCTCTCCTGCAGTTCAGTTTGTCCTTTTCTCTCTAGGCTATCTCTGATTCTAGCCAAGACCTTTGTCTTCTAGAGTTTGTGTTATCTTAATGCCTATGAAATCGGACTGAATTTTGATCAAATTAATTTCATAATGGTTCCACCACAACATCTTGCATGTAAAATGGGGTATCATTATATTAATAGAGAACACATTGTGAAAACATTCTAAAAGCAGCAGAGAAATAAGAGAATAAGTGTCAATTCAATTATTTTGAAATGGCTGCACTGTATCTAATTATCTAATTGCAACCTGAACATAATTAGGAAAAATGATAAAGGTTAAAATGCTTATTGGGGAGGGTTGGGGGGGAAACACAACAAACAAAACCAAAACAACAAAAAAAGCACCCTACTGTGGAGCGAAATATCCCTGAATAAATTATAGCAGACAGTTGGGCAAAAAGGTGGACCTGACAATAGGATATTATTTACCTTTCCTATACTGAGATAATTGCAGTAATTGCACAGTTCATTTTCATACAAAGAGCAGAAACTGCTTGAAATCAGTTTAATCTGGAAGAAACAATGTGTTCCTCATATAGTAACAAAGCAGTTTAGGCAAGCAACATTTATTTCATCAAAAGCTTGTAAAGTAACGAAAGCATTTTGATTTAGCTACCAGATGGATGCAATGAAGAACTCACCAATTGCTAGTTTATAAAGATAGGAGATATTTCAAGAAAAAAAAATTACAGGATGTGTTGTAAAAGTATAATTTCAAGATAAGATACTGTTTCCAGAGGAGTGTGGTTGCAGGGAGAGCAAATCCTTAATTTTGAATGGAACCAGAGAACATTTAAGGTAGAGACAGGAAGGATGGCAACCACATCAGTACTCAAGCAAGAACCAAAGGATTTTCTCTATCCCAATGTACCGATCAGTATATCAAAAAAGGAAGATGTTTCTTCACACTAAACAATATGGGTTCCTTTGCAGCTTTTTAGAGAATGTTACTCTATTTAGAAAAAGGGTTTTGTCCTGCTGTAACCTATGAATTTTGCTTGAGATGACTCAAGCCAAGTGATGAGTCAGGTGAAAGCAGATCACCTATAACCCAAGTGAAGAAATACTTGGTGGTACAACTGGTAGTTCTTCTGAACTGCCCCAGAGCTTTTTGTAATTCTGGGGAGATCTAGACATAGTACTTCTTGAGAAGATACACCATGATGGTATCTTGATGTAGGGTCAAAACAGGAAATACAGGGAGCTGTTGCTGAACTTCTGAGAATCACCTTACCGAAGAAAGAAAACTAACTCCGGTTCAAATGAAAAAGAATGAGTCTCTTACAGAGAGAGGTAAGCAAAATGAGAACTCCTCCTTCTGTCTGTACCTTCATCTTCCATTTCTGCCTGTGGACAGACTCTTTGGACTTCATCCATATTAATTGTGCCATGCTGGCGTTGTTTAGCATGGAGTCAACCCCTTTGAAGGAGTGCAGCATGAGGAGGCCACTTTGATATCAAAATAAGCTCGCAGCATGTAGTCTTCAAAATCTTCCTGAATGACCGAGACACAATTGTGACAAGCTACGTTTTGCAAGTGAGCAGGCATGGGAAAGAGAGTATTACTTACTTCTCAAACTGAGGAATTAAATTATGTCTTTACTTGTGGTTGCACTATATATAAACTAGTAATCAACCTATGGTATTTTTTTAGTCTCCCACATGCTTTCTTCTTGCCTGTTTTTGAGCAATTAATTTAAAATTTAACTACCATGTAAACACAGATCGCTGAAAGGATAGATATTTCTCCTATTTTTATTGAGTTTGTTTTAAATTAGCACTGTTGAATTTATATTTTCCTTTTTAGATTTTCCTCTCTGAGAAGTGTCATTTAACTGAAAATACTGCTTATTATTTATGAGGCATCCTTTCTTTCACTGACAGACAGCTGGGGAGAGCATGCCATTTTCTATTCGTTTTGAGAGATGAAATATGAAACAAGTGCTGGTTAATCCTTGAGCTTCCAATCTGACCTCTGCTCAATCGTTAGATGTCAGCAAGATAAAATTTATAATATGGCCACATTAGACAAATTTGTCAAGGAAGCCATGTTGACTAATAAAAGGACAAGTTCTTCCTTACACAAATCAAATCCTGAACCCATAAAAAGCACTGAAGACCTTGAGAAGAATTGCGTGAAAACTGCTGTTTATTTTGTTTTTCTGCTCAGGGGACAAGAAAAACAGCCCTGTGACTTCAGCAGAAGCTACTTGTAGGAGTTACTGAAGTATATGTTAAGGCTGAGAGGGGAAATATAGAGGAAGATAACTAGATATTAGCCCTTAATTTTGAAGAAGAGCACCTGACTGGAAACCTACATTAGGAATAACGTAGGTTATGTCTGTTTGGTGGATCTTCAGAGAGCAGAGAGGGGGATGATGGTTTTAAAACATGGAATTTGGACAACATGCAGTTTTGATACCTGCCTGATTTGGTGCACAAATGGTTAGAGTTGTGATTGCTGTTGTAGGTGCAGAAGTTTTTTGGAGGTTGAAGATCTACTTGAAATATCCACTTCAATAAAATATAATACCTTAAA
This sequence comes from Numenius arquata, assembly GCF_964106895.1. Classification (NCBI taxonomy): domain Eukaryota; kingdom Metazoa; phylum Chordata; class Aves; order Charadriiformes; family Scolopacidae; genus Numenius; species Numenius arquata. Next base: position 7,054,927 of record NC_133587.1, on the reverse strand, counting down.
CAAAATTATTTTTTGGAAATTCTGTGGTTTCTCAAACATCTGGGTCAGTGCTAGTGACAGCAAGGAGGGTGACTGGAGGGTGAGAGCTCTTGTGAAAGTGAGGACCAAATGTGACCCCTCTATCCCTGGAAAATTTGTAATGAAAACTTTTACCTTTTCATGTAAATGGAGCTTAAACCAAGTTTGGAATGTCAGTTTCTCCGAACTGAAGGAAAAAAAAAGGTAATTGGGTAATTTAACTGGTTTCATATTTTCTTACTGGCTCAGGCCTTAAACCTTTTAAGTGAAACTGGAACAGCTTGATGGTTTTGCAGGAAACCTAAATGAAACATGTTGATCTGACTGACTTAAGTGTGAAATTGTGTTTCTTCAGGGTTCTAAATAAAATCTCAGACTCATAGAAAAGGAAGAAAATTCTCATATGAGTTAGCACAAAGAAAAAGCAAAATTTTACCTATTTTAAGGTAAGAGTAAATTATATTCTAGTTACTTATCAAAACCAAGCTTCTAATAATTTGATTTCAAGAAAAGTGAACGAGAATTAAAATTGCATAGGTTTGACAAATTAAAGTTGCATTATCTGGTTAAGTGATGTCTTTGCATTCTGCTTTGTTTCAGGTCAGTACAATCTTTTAGCTGTACAAAATTCAATTCACAGTCAGTCTCTGTCTAGAGGTATCCTGGTATTCCATTTCCCAGCCATGATAGCTTGAATGGGTGATGCTTTGTACAAAGTGCAACGACGGTGCAAGGACTCCTTTCTCTTGGCAATATTGTCTCCTTTTTTCATATAAATGAACAATTTTTTTTTATCAGTTTATTAAATGAAACTGGGCTTTCCTTCAAAATTTTACTTCACTCCAAAGATTTAAATGGTTTTGCTTGGCATTTCTGCGTTCCTTGCTTACCACTTTAAGAAACGCCAAGGGCAGATGAAGGACTGCATTTGCTGGTTATTTCAACACCCTGCTCAAAGTAATGCTACTCTAGAGTTGCTGATACCCTATTTGATGTCACTCATTGGTTAACTTTGGGGTTTAGTGAATCAAAGGGATTACTAGTTTTCATCTGTTACCCCTCTTACCTACCTGAGTAAGTTAATATCTGTGCACCTGACACATTAAACTAAGAAAATATTACTATTCTGAAGGGGTATGAAAATTCTCCTTTTTAGTCAAAAGTTGGGCTCCTTTTACCTTAGAAGGCTTTCAGAAGTTTTGAGTTATGTTTGATATTTAGCCTCTAGATGAAATCTAACTGTAATGAAATCAGTGGCATAACTTCAAATGTGTTGAATCCAGCCTTTCACAAAGTGGTTCTCCACTGCTATAAAAGACTTTCTCCCTCCCAGTACAAAAGGAAGCAAGAAGATGATGCTTGACAGTGAAAGACTCATTAATAAAATCACTGTTCATCTTTAACAGTATACTCTGTTAGTACATTCCTAATTAACAAGCAACCAATTTGACTTTTCTGGCTGGGGGGGGAGGGAATCCCAATTTATTATGACAACTTAGCAGTATTTTCAACTTCTTCTGATCTCATTGTTCCTGCCAGCGTTTCCAGCCTGCAAAAAACCTGTCTTGACCAAAAAACCAATTACCATTTCCCAGCTGCAACAGGGGCAATCAGTGACTGACTTTTCCAGCTTTGGTTGCATGAGCCAGTCTGCCAGCCCAACTCAGCCACACAAGGAGGAAGCAGAGCTTCCTTCCATCCTCCTCCTCCCTCTGTCCCATAGTCCCTCTGAAATCCAGCATCCTTCTCACTAACTCATTCATCTGGTCCTACAGTAAATCTTTGTGGGTTTTATTTGAAATATTGCTGAGCTGAGGCACCCTGTGGAAAGGGAGCCAGAAACCCTTGGCTGGGAGCATGGATTTTGGGGGAGAAAGATGGGGAAGAAAGAAAAGGGGAGCAAAACCTCCTCTCTCTAGCACTAGGGAGTCACTGGGGTGGTTACACTAACCATGCAACCACAGCCTTCAAGCGACTACTTTACACTCAGTTTTGTCTCTTATTTCTGTTGCAACACACTGCAAGAAAAGGGCATTTGCTCTTTGTTGATAAGGAAGAGACACGCGGGCCTTTCGGAGTAATTTCTCTTATCTATTAACCTCCATTTTCTGACCCTCTTCTGACAGAGGTTGTAAGCCCTGATTGAAACTTTTCGGGTGGGGAACACCCTCTCAACCTGGCTATGTTATATACATAGAGATAAAACATTTGATTTTAATCTTTTTCTGAAGATGATTTCCTGCTAGTCTCAAGATTTATTTTTTTTTAATAGTGCAGATTTTACCTTCTTTAGCAGCATCTATTTTTTGTCTACATTCTTCTGCATTTTTCCTTTGTATTGCTGCCGCCTTTGTCTTCTCTGGTGCTCTGACTAACTGTCTGTCAGACCCAGGCTTGTATTGGTTCTGCTAACTTCAGCTTAAGTCTTTCCTCTCTGGCCTGATGTGGTTGCTCTTATTTTAATGAAAAATGATTCATTTTGGTGGAACATCTGTCTGTATTGATTTCTGCAGCCACTTATTTCCTGAGGTTTTATCTATTCTTTTGAGTGAGACTCACACTGTTCAGGAACAGTTCTTAATCCTCAGATCTCCCTCCAACTCAGAGATGCCAGGAGAGCTACTAACTACCAGCCATAAGAATTTCATAAAACAGCCCTAAAGCAGAAGGCAGTGATTGTGCATTAAGTTGTATCATTTGCGTGATCTTCAGCATGTAGCCTGGACCCCTTCATTATCTTTGCTGGGCAACGAGAATGCTCAGTGCACACAAATGTTGCACTGAAAGTAGCAGGTGTCATAAAATTGCTGAGTAATTATAAAGTTCGCTACTGTAGAGCAAAAAACAGGCGTGTTTTTCTTTTCTTGTATCATCTCATCTCTGTCCTGAGCAAATCAAAAGCTATCTTCACCAAGTTAATTCCTCATCTTCTCTATAGAAAACAGAGGCCAAAGGAGCTGGAAAGCTGATAATCTGAAATTCTCAAATGGATGGTGAACACTAACCCCAAATCTAATAATCTAACACTACCAGCAGGCATAAATAACTCACTTCTGGAGTGCTGTGATCTACAAAACTCATCGAGTTGCTGCAACTATAACAATAAAATGTGGATTGTTGAGTGGGTTGGGGTTTTTTTGTTGTTGTTGCTTTGGCTTCCCCGCCCCCGGATGTCATGTAGGACTCGGTCTTTTCCATCAGGTATTATGCAGCTAAGATCTCTAAATCCCAATACAGACACCATTCTTTGTGATTGTCGGGTGCTTAGTGTTTGTGCCTTGTCTTCCAACTCTAAAATAGGGGACCACAGCAGTTTCTTCCTTTGCAAGGACATTGTATGAAAACTATATTAAGTGTGGCTTATTCATACCATACAGTAATACAGATCAATAGATGCACTCCATCAGGTGAACACACACAAAGATGCTTGCTGTACTCGGGCATCTCAGCTTGGCTAAGCCTGAAAATAGCAAAGGCCCAAAACAGAAAATCTATCACAAAGAGCAGAGGGGTTTCCTGGCATAGTGAGAGCTCAAACAAGCCAAAATCCCTAAAAACAAAGTGAAGATTTATAATGTCTTCAACCAGCAGCTCTCTCCATGCAGCAGAGTGAAACCCCATGTCACCAAAGGCATGATTAATACCTTGTTAAGGAAGCAGTGTTGAGCACTGGGTGATTGCAGGGGGAGTTCTGCACAGGATTACGGGCTGCACACATTTCAGGTAGTGTTCGTTTCACTGTGCTTTGCTTGTGTCCTTCCTACACTTGGATACTGCAGTGAGGTGGTAGCAGGGGAGGCTATACTGATGGGCTTTTTTTGCATCCAAATTTCAAAATGATGGTAAATGCTATACCACTGTGCATTGTCTAAGTAAATTTTTTCAACTCTGTGAAACTTTCTGATTTGATTTGTAAGCAAATGTAGACTGCAATTTTTCTCACATATGATTATAGATCCAAATTCCATCTAGCTCACTGAGGACTATTTTTGATAGAAAAATATGCCAGATTTGAGTCTTTTCAAGCAAATCTAGGCAACATGGAAACAGTCTGAATGGCCATCTATAGATCTCTGTGGTATAAGGGAATTTGTCAGGTGGTATGAAAGCATCTGTATAGCAAGGATTTGGAAGAGGCGTGGGTTCTGATGCCTTACCTAGTTCTTATTGGCAAGACTGCATCATAGAAGGAACTTTACAATCGACATCAGTCTGATTACTCTGACTTTCACCAGCAGTGGGTTTGCATTGGTGGATCACTTCTGCTGACTCTCTGCAGACCAAGGGAAGTATTCCTTGTTCATTTCTTGCTGTTCTGTGAAGCAGAAAAGTGAATATTTATTTTGTTGGGTGTCATAAACTTTTGTCATAAGTAGCGGTGGACAGTGGATTTATATGGCCTTTTGGTTTCTCTGTGAGATGGTTGGAAGTACTGTCAAGCCTGAAGAAGCCAGCAGAGTTTTGGGGTACCTGATATCTATAGGTTAGCATGTTCTGTAAATATTCTTCAATCTCATACTGCCCATTTTTCTGCAGCATACTGAAGACAAACTGTGGTATTGTATTCTAGAAGCAGAAGGCATTTTTGCAGAATTTCATGAGTAATTCCTTTCAATAGTTCAGAGCAAACCGATTGAAGCCGGCAGCTACAAATCACAGCAGCAGTATTTGTTGGCTGGTGAGGTAGGTTATTTTGCAGACTGCTGGTAAATCTCTGGGAAGTTTCCTCTATGCCCGGCTGTTAGATAGGAGACGTAATTGGTGCTCGTGATGGGCAGACCCCATAAAAGGCCATAGGTTTGTAAAATTGCTATAAAATCACTGGGTTGTAGAGAATTCTATGAGCAATAAATCTCTGTTTGTTTATAAGATGGAGGCTGAATTCTGCAAGGTCCTTTCCAAACCTAAGATGAAGAAAGTCATAACATAAAAGAGCTTTTGAAGGAAAGAGTGTTGAACCCAAATAATACAAGCAAAATGGTTCAAAGCAGGGCTTGGAATAGGAGAGGACAAAGCCGAAGGATTAGTTATAATACAAATAGCCCCTGACATCAAAGGCTTAGAACAGCTATGGTTAGCTCAACTGATTACTGAAGCTCATCTAAAACCAAGCAGGAATAATAGTCCTTTTGGCCTCAAACTCTGCCCTAGCCAGAGGCAAAGGGAGTGGATGCTTCTTTGAAAGGCAAATCTGAGAGTTCTGGCAGAGAGTTCCCAGGGTAGAGTGGATGGGGACTGGAAGGCACTTTGCTGCCCGGCTGACCTTAGTGGTCTTTGCCTTTCTGCATTATGTCTTACAGCAGCAGGTTGATATTAACATTTGGGTTACTAGCATGTGAGAACTCAAGCCTGGGAAGCTTTGAATAGCTACTGCAAAATACTGGATCTCCTTGGCCTCCTAAAGGAAATGTAGACTGGCAGCTTGACAGTCCACAGTTTAGGGAAGAGAGAGTGCAGTATTAAATGCAAAAAGATGGCACTGTCAATGAAAGTGACATTTTGGTGTGAAAGGAGAATGAGATCCTTCGTTTGTATGCATGTACCATCATCACCATCAAAGACCTGAATTCTGGAAGATATCTGTAATATTCAATTGGTTTGGTTTGACCTACCAAACACCATGTGACGTGTATCACTAGATGCTTTCTTAAGGCACTTCCTTGTTAACTATTTCTGGTGTGTATTCATGGTTCTTTTCTGCAAAGCAGCCTCTTTAATGTGGTGCAGATTATCATATGGTCTCCACCCTGAGAAAGACTCATTTAGCTAAAAATGTCAAGCTTCTCACTATTCTGGGTTTCATTGAAATAAGCTGAATTCTCCAGCCTGGGGATCCAGCCATTTGTTTGCATCAACTAGTAAGGCAAAGGGGAGGAAAAGGCTGTTGTTTTTTGTTTCTGTAATAAGTCTAGGAGGAGGCTCAAACCCTGCAGTAACTGCAGTCTTCTGAGGAGGCTTAGACATTATGCACAGCTTGAAATGTTTGTAGCCAATATAGCATTTAAATCTTTAAGCCAATTAAGTGTAATTATTGAATGAAAGGTAATACTTTTCTTCAACAATATGACGGTTAAATTTAAATTGGTTTTTAAATTAGAAGGTGACACCTACTAACTGTCAGTCAATTAGGTGTTTATCTGAAGACTGTTGGCATGAAATTTCTTTTTTTTTAAGAATATATATATAGCCCATGTATCTTACTGAAGGCTGAAGAGCATTTTGTGCAGAGACAGTAAATACAGAAAGCACACAGGAATAAAGGAAAAATGGAGCAACGGATTTGCTTTCCAGAAAGTGTCCGGTTCCCTTAATAGGTATTGATAAAAGCTCTCTATTTATTCTACTCTATTAACTACTATTGAACTCTCAGGCTAATATTTCCAAAAAGTGTTTAATGAAATAATTTGCCTATTTCCTATCCATTTATATGCTATTTTGTCCATAAGTGATATTCTTGGCCTTGAGCATTTCTACTACATGATACCCTCTAAATCTTTGAGAACTTTAGGCTCACAGGCACATCACATGGTTCAGGGTGCAGATTTACCCCTGCCCTGCCCCATAGCAACTCTCAGGTTTGCTCAGAGAGACAGTGAGAAGTCTCTTAATTAAAAACGAACAAACAATAAAAGCCACTTAGTTTGTTTGTTAAAAAGCTATGATTTTCCTTGGAAATCCTCACTTCCTACAACATATACAATGTATAAGCTTATGAATACACAATTGCAAGATCATAAAATACAGAAGTTTCATTTGATTAAATAGCAATTTGAGGTTACAATTTTTGTAACTCTAAGCTGCATTACTAGATCTCCTCATTGGTTGGAATTACAAGCTGCTATTACTTTTAAAAATTAAGTATTTTTTCTCATTTCTTCTTGTGGGAGAACTTGTTTGAGGTCTTTCTCTGTGTGACAGCTAAAGCAGCATAAATTAATAGTTTCGGAAGAGTTCTTTTTGTAAGCAATTGCTGATAACTTCTATTTTGGCATTTATGGTAGAAAAAGATAAACCCATGATGCTGTGCAAAGGCATGTCAACACTTGTAATAAACACCTGTTTTGAGAGCAATTGACATAACAGTATAAAGATTTTATTTACATGATGAAAGATGCCAAGTGACGTGGCTGTGTGGTTTTTAAAAGATGTTTTCCTCAACTTAAAAGCCCTGTCAATCTCCACACAAACACTGTGTGATTCATTCAGTGATAGGAAGCTGTGGCAAGTAGCAACAGAGCTTGTTTCCTTGTGTTAGAGCTGTAGGTAATTTTTAAGTCTTAGTTGCCTTCTGCACCTGGAGACTGAGAGGGTGCCTTTTCCCTATCCCAAACACCTTTCACTTGGTTTCTGATCATAGCACGGTATTTATATCTGTGTCCAAAAGCAAGGAGATGGATGGAGCTGGGTCAGTCCTGATGAGCTCGTAGGTTCTTTTCATCCCTTGCAGCTCTGGTGGCATTTGTCCAAGCTTCGGTAGGAAATGCCAAGGGGCTGTGACTCTGCCGCACAGAGACCTCCCACAGCATCGTTCTGTGGCTCCAGCTGCTCCATGGGGCTGCCTGGATGCAGGAAACAGCATTTCTGACCAACACCATGCTTCACAACACTCTCAGGTAAAGGACTCAGAGTTGGAGTTCTGTGCTTAACTAAAAGCTTCTGGGTATTAACGAAATAGATCAGAACTCGTGTTCAAAGTATTAAAATGGAAGACCAATGCACAGGACATGATGCATCTGTAACATTAATGTTTTGTATGCAAAGTTGGTTGCTTGCAGGTATAAATCCTGCTTGAAATTTGCCAACGTGAAATGCCTACTTTGCATGCAATTGCACGAAAATGTTGTAGTAACCACATGATAATGGAAACAGTTTTATTCTTTTTGTTCTCCAATCTCTATCAGAACCAGTATGTAAAAGACCGTTTTTTCCTTTCTTTTCCCCAATATTCAATTAGTAGTGTTTTCAAAAAAACCATGTTGATAGTTTTCAATTTCTGCTAGTCTGTCTTTTTTTTTTTTTTTCTCTCTGACCTTCCAACAAAATTACTAAACTACTTCATCATACAAAGGGGAACACTTAAAACAATTATCTCAGAGACTCTTCTATTTACTTTCCTTTTTAAAATGTTCAGCCTTTCAATGTTAAAATTATGTAGACAAATGTCTCTGCTGTACCAGAAGACAAAAAAGAATAAAGGGAGAGGAGGGGTAGCTCCCTAAGAACCACACAACCACTTAAAAACTACTTAAGGCATTATGTAGACTCTATTCTAGGTCCATTTTAGACATTGGACTAAATTCCGCTTTCAGGCGCACATCAGTAGCTCTAACAAAGACTTTGACTTTGCTCAGACGTTGAGGGCAAGATTTACTACCGCAAGCAAATTGGTTTGGTATGTAATAGGCACAATCATTGAGAAGGATAAGTGGTATAATTGTAACCCTGACCCGTACAACAGTGTTACGTTATTCAGGCATTTAGTTGTGCTGTGGAATCTGCTGGAGACTGGTTATGTACCAGGAGAGACAGGTACCGTGCAAAGCTAACACCTTGCTTCATCTGAAAGCAGTCAGACTCTTCCTATAGCAAAGCCAGAATGAAAAAGGGGGTTTTGTATTGTTTATTTTCTGATTATTGGTTGTTTGTTTTGCTTTTATTTCCTGTGGAAGGGCCCAACAAGCCTGTGTAATACATTTGATTGATGACAAATCAGCACGCACACAGTCTTTTCCAGTAAGAGCAAAAGTAAAAATGCAGTGTAGGGAATGAAATCGTGGGCCGTTTCCAGCCTCTAACATTCTGGCTGCGCTGCCAGTAAAGCACAGGTCTGAGCCCGTTCCCAGCTACCAGGTACCATTCATCCAGCAGCCAAATGCTGTGACTACATTTGTGTCTGGGTAGGATAAAAGCTGTTCAGTGTGCCAGGGAAAAACAGGGAGCTCAAATATATCCAGAACTTTACAGTGTGGAGAAATAACATGGATACACTACCTGCAAGCTGCAGGCTTCTGTGCTGGAAGCTACTGACACAAGGATAGAAATATAAGAAAGGAGGTTTTTTTCACTGTATGGGTGATCTCACAGTGGAACAACTTGCCCAGGGACACTGGAGTCTCTCTCCTTGGAGGTACTCCCAACTTGACCTGAAGTTGGCCCCATTTTGAGTGGTGGGTTGGATGAGATGACCTTCAGAGATCCCTTTACAAATTAGATTGGTTTGAGACTCCACGAATGGCATACAATAATCTCAAACTAAACTTGGTTGTCATGGTAATGGAATTTTCTATTGTTTCCTTATGTACCTGTAAAAGAGCATGTGGTAGTCAGATCTCATGCCATCCAGTCCGTAACAGATCAGACAATCAAGTTTTAGTCAGAGGTTAGAATAAGCCCTTGATCAGAAGGGAGTATTAAAACTTTATTTGTTCTCAGTCTTGGTTTTAGCTGAAGATTCAGCGAAATAATGTACATGATGTTAAATTCTGTCATTTGGTTTTCTGTCATTTGTCTTCTGTTTGTCGTGGTTATACTCAAATGGTATGTATAGTTTCATTTTCTGGGAGAATTTGAACCCTAGAGGAGAATTACATGCAGCTGTTATCGGGTGGAGGTAGTGACTTGTTGACAAAATACTTTATTGCAGTATTTCTATATTATAAAATGTCATTGACTTTGATATTGACCACCTATGTCCTAGTTTTGACAGACAAACAATATTGCTATTGATTTTGTAATCAGAGCAAAATTACAAAATCTCTGAAGCGTTCTGAACCTGATTAACATGGGTATCTATAGACTAGAATTAGCACAAAAGTTTAATCTTAAGAGCTATGAATTACTGAAACTACCTTGATTGCCTGAGATAGATCATGGGAACTACCAACGCTGCTTTAAAATTCCATTTAACAATTCATAGAGATATTCTATGGTTGCCTATAGAGTACAATAATAATAATTTAATTACCTTTCTAGGATATTAAATTTGAAATTACTTCTCCATTTCTTTTTGAATGTGCTCTGTAAAAATTGGCAATAGTAGTACAAACACATTACTGTGTTCTGTTTCAAGCTGCCATCAGCGATCTTCTGTGTTCCTTCCAGAGGCAGCAAATTAAATTATCAAAGTACAAAAGGTGCACTTCAGTTACAGCACCAATGGCTGAGTTTAATTTTCTAGATATTAAACAGCTAATTTTTTTCTGCTAAAATGTGTGAGAATGAAAATACAGATGTTTAAAACAACATATGACTTTTACAGTGGAATATTCTGACTGATGGTCAGAATTTTTTTCCATGGGAAGAATTCAGATTGAGTGACTGTATTAAAAAAAAAAAAACAACACCAAACCACCAAACGAAACATAAGACGGAAAGAAAAAGTTGTAATGTTTCAAAACAGGACTTTCTCAATAAGGACAAACACCAGGATGAGAGTCGTCAGTGCAGTATAATAAAATAAATTGAAAAGATTGGCTCAAGCTTAGGAAGAGTTTGAAGGATCACTATTTGTGATTTGAATCCTTCACCCAATGTGTTAGAGCTCCATCAGTGATATTGTAAAGCTGTTTTATATGACAAAGTGTGAAAATGGCACTAGCTGAAGGATAAATGGTTTTGAAAGTTCCAAGTTGCTGTGCATTACTGTTTGGCTTTGAAGTTGGCCTTGCTTTGTGCAGGGGTTGGACCAGGTGCCCTCCAGGGATCCCTTCGAGACTAAATTGCTGTATGATTCTGTGTTTTTCCATTGAGGAAGTGTCTTGGAAGTGGCACTTTTAAGGGATGTATTTCTTGGTCTGAATTGTTCATAGGAGACTGTCCAAATATAAATGGATTTAGAGACCCAAAATGCTCTTGGAAACGTGCAGAGACAATCTCTACATTTCGGCTGTGTATTGTTTTTATGATCATATCTGATTATTCGATGATTCTCTTTGCCTCTACCAATGAATCTATTATCTTTTATGTAGCCCTTTATGCATGGAAAAGGTCTCCTAATCGTTTCTCTTACCACTTTTTTTTTATTTTTATTGAAGTCCCTTGTAAAGAGCTATTCCCTCCAGAACCCCCAAACATAGTGGTAGGAAAATGACTAATAGAAGAGAGTAACAGGTTTGTGGGGCTTTTTCTTCCTTCCGTTAGATTTTATATATATATATATATACACACACACATATATATATACACACTTGTGTATATATATTATTTTTTTTCATTCAGTCTGACTTTTCTTCAAAACTGTCAGCTTAATGAAGAAGAATCTGGATTTGTCTTGAGCAGTGATGAGATTTGGAATGATGCACCCAGTCACCAGCCGGATACTCTCTACCCCACCTCAGGTCCCTCAAATGCTTAAAATCCGCTTTTCTTCAAAGCTCCTTCTGTTCTTACTACATACCAAACCCAAACACCTAGTAATTAGGAGAGTTGTGTCTCTCTAGTCAATGCTGCAAGGGCTGCATCTCTCCTGACGATCGATGAATTTGGCGACCAAGATTTCATTCTTCAACAGCAACATCAAAGTACTTTAAAACAGAAGCTTTCAACATAAGAATGACGTAAGTAACTCTGTTTTGCAGGAATAAAGCTTATCTCTACACTTAAAACAAATAGTAAAAAGTCATTTTGATAAATCTACAGAGCAGAGAACTGTTATATATCCGGGAGGCAACAGCCACTTGTTGGTCCACTGAGAACATGAACAGTATTTCCATGTTAATAATAAATCAGTGTTCTATAGGAATGTCTTTTCCACACCAGATATTACAATGTGCGACTAGTAGTTCAATGGGGTAAGGAATAGGATATCTGGGACTAAAACGGCACAAACAGAGGACTCTTGAATGAAATACCATATACCATTGAAATGCTAGTTCTGGGAAGGATTTCTAGGCAGAATTACAGAGCTTGTTCCACTGCTTGTCTTGCTGTCTTTGGTGATTATCAGATTGCTGGTAAAATTAACGCTCTGGTCTTTGCTGCTGATAATGACTTTTAGTCGTATCTTAACTTATTTTTCAGAAATAATAAATCTTTGACAAATGGAGTTGGGGATTTTTTTGTGAGTTATGCAAAAATCAGGGAAATAAGAAGGAAACTGAAATCTTGAGAATGACAATTCTAAACTTTTCTCTTAGATGATTGGATGATAGCCAATATATTAATAAAGTTAATTCTTAAAATCATGTCCTAATCTAAAAACAAAATACTTGAGCAACATGCAGCGGACCACCAGCATGTGATGAATGCTTTTTATAAGCGTTGCTGAAATGTGAAGAGAATGATTTCTCAGAGTTCATAAAGAAGGGATATAAAAAGCAAACAACAATATGTTAGCAGAGACACAGTAGATCTAAGGTGTCTACTCCTGGAGGCAAAACCAAACAAATGGACAGTCCTGCCACTCTCACTTCCCCCGTACAAAACGTTATTGCCTGGTTAGTTGTCCTGATCCTACCTTTACTATTTGTTTAAGCTACTCAAAGTGTTTCTTCTCTCCCTTATTTCAAGCTATGTTGAAAATAGCTCCACTGAGTTACTGAGTTTGAAAACAATTTCAGCAAATTGAAAGGCAAAGTTTGTGGAAAATGGGCAGCTAAGAGATCAAGTAGTTGGGTGTAAACAGGGATGAACCAACCTGTTGACACTTCCACTATGCGCTTCTGGAGGTTCCCAATGTTTACTCTGCTGTCTTTCCTGGAGTCTCCTCTAGCCCTGACTCCTCTAGGACTGGTGCTAGAAGAGCTCAAAACCAGAACTGTGGCGAACTGAGGAAAGCTGACACTGGAAAAAAGTCTGAAGTAGATTTTGGGAGGTGGCTTCTGGTTTGGCCTCTAGAACAGCTTCCGGAGACACAGCTTGATTTCTCTTTGGGACCATTTCTAGAGTCACCTCAGGGCTGTCTCCAGAACAATTTCTCATGTCATTTCTCAATCAGTTTCTGGGTGCAGTTCAAGAGCTATGTCCACAGCCATTATTTTATTCTCAGAAAACACAGAAGAGTTTCTAGAACTGTCCCTAGACTAGTATCTAGAGCAATGCTTCAAACATTGTTAAAAGAATTGTTATTTAAACTTGCTATTTCAGGATTTATTGTTCTTCTGCAGAAGAACATGAAGTACAAATTACTTGTATTATTTTGCACATCTGAATTTCTGTTATTTCACATAGTGAATTTCTGCTATTTCATAGGACATCAGTCCAGGCCAAAGAATTGATGATGGGGGGGGAGGGGGAAGGAATTGGTAGCAAGCTACTAAAGTGAGTAGTAGCCTAAAGTCCTCAAATTTAGGAATCCGAAGGTTAATTTTACTTAATATATCTATGTTGGTTTGATAATTAGAGTAAAATCTTTTGCAGAAAATTTAGAAAATAATTGTTTTAGCATTGAATGATATTTTTCTTTACTTTTATAAAGATTAATCCTAATTTAAAGCCAAAAGCCTTGATGCCATCTGTACATTGAGAGTAGGGTTCCACACTTTGTTCTGCTGAGATGGCTGCAAGTGACTATGACTTACCATTGCATATTCCATCAATCTCACAAAACTCCTATCGTCAAAACACTGCAGACTCTCCTGTGGTAATCAGATAATTGAGACTATAGTAAACTGGCAGCAATTGCTAAATTAATTTGTGAAACAGCTTTAAGTAACAAATAGGTGGGAGAAAATCACAATCTGATTATAGATATTGCAGAAGTAAGAAACCAAATTAAATTCATTGGATAAATTATTCATTGTGAATCACTTTCTCAGTACTACAACTAACACCCTAGGGGAAAATATACTGTAAAGCTTCAAATCAGAGTTAGAGCACCTTCTTTTGATTTCTAATAAAAAGTTTTAAATGACTGCAGGTGACTTGGATACCTCTTTGAAACTATTCCAATTTCAGCATGGCAAAGGCAGCAGAGTTGAGGGTTATGGAACAATATAGAAAGATGGGTCTGGGAATCAGAGCTCTTGATTCTTCTGGCTTTCTACCACTGGCTTCACTTATGATCTTAGGCAAATCTACAAATCTTATTACTTGTCTTCTAAAAATCAGAAAGGCTACAATACAAAGTAAACAGGAAATATTACTAAAGTTCTTAGGAAAGACAAGCCTTGGCTTCCTAGGGAGATGTGAAAATGGAGGAAATGTATTATGGGCTCCTTATCCAGATATGATCGTTAAAGTTAACCATGGACAGAAGAGGATGGAACAAAAAGGGTTGTGCTTCCTCACTCTGTTGTGCTGAAGCTTTTGGCTCAGCTTCATAAGCATTCAGCGCACAGGTCATTCTAATTCAGCTCACAGTTTCAGCATTATGTATTTTATTTTTTATTTCTTTAAGTAAATGCCTAACTGACCCTCAGAATCAGGGCCATAAAAGGCTTCCAGGATTGTGGTCTTGATTTACTATTTCTAATTGGAAATTTCAAGCATATGTTTCATATTAATATGGGGAAAAATAATATGAAGACTCATTTTTAGTAATATGAAGATTCATTTTAAAACACCTAGTTATAAACTCAGGTGCAATAAGTTTCTTTGAAATTTGCTCCATTTGTTCATAGCATAAGCTGCCCTTAATACTTATTTTCTTCTGTCTTATTTTGGTTTCATCTAAACAAAATAAAAGCAGCCAGAGGCTGAAGCACAGACTGATTAATAAATGCATACCTTTTTGAATTAGTCTCATCTGACAAGAAATCTTAGATGAATGTAACAATTTCCCTAAAAAAAATGAATTAATTTTTTTTTTTTTCTGATCCTGAGTACGAATTCCTTTTAAAATCTACCCTGGGATTTTAGCACTGCAAGGTGGAGACAGCCATAAAGGAGTTTTTCTGGAGAGCTGGCTGATGATAAGAATTGTCTTTGAAAAGACATGTTCAATATGATAAGAACTAACATCATGCTTTACCTTTAGTATCTTAGAGCATTAGATTGAGGATGATACCAAGACACGGGAATTAAGCTGTCAAAGGACCTTTTTCTTTCTTTTGTTGCTTTCATCTACAGCTAGTAGAATAATTATCATCAAATAATGGATTAGCTGGACTTTTGTGGTATTTTTAAATATGTAGCTGAACAAGTGTTTTAAAGTTATTCATTTTGTTACAGAGATGAATTGATAATTTAACAAATATGCTTCTGAATAATGTATTTATTAAAGAAATGGGCTTTAGTTGGTTGTTGGGTTGGTTTTGAGTACTGGACTGATGCATCCAAATAACTCAAGCAGCTATGCAACCAGGATACATAGGACAGGATGGTAAACACTTTAGTAAAACAGCTGCTTGCAGAGTTTGTGCAAGGAATGCTATAATTATCCAATGACAATTTCAGAACAACATCTGCAAAAGTCTGCCTCCTCTTGTTTCAACTGAAGTATCGGCTGCAAAATCTAAACTCAATTTAATACTGTGAAAAAGTGAAGCGGTCTTCTCCAATATTGTATCCTGTCTGTGTATATAACTCTGCTTCTAAGAGGACTAGAATTTCCTCAGTTTGCTAGACTCTCTGCCATGTCTGTAGCTCACAGCAGCATCACACCTCTCCCTACAGATGTGTCCTTGGGCGGGCAGTGTTCTTGGCAATGACACCCTGTTCACCTTCTCCTGTGAGCCCTGCCTGTGGCTTGAACACGGTTTCCCTCTATATTTTTGGAGTTCTAGGTTAATTAAGATGTTTGTGATTTGACTGTATGTACTCCTAATTGCAGCAAACATACCTTGTAATTCATAATCAAGTTACTGTGGAAGTTCAAAGTTTAATTTACGATCTTTTTAAAACCACCTACCTGGAAGCTTATGATTATAGAAGCCTCTTTCCTGATTTCTTTCTTCACTCTCCCTGCGTGCAGTTTGTTTCACATAATTACATATAATAATTATGTAATATGTGACATAGATAATGAGATGAGACATATGTGACTTGCTACCTCAGTTTTCCTCTGAAGATCATGCGGAGTTGGTCTCACAACAGACTGGACTGGACTTTCAATTGATCTTATTCCCCATCTTGATGCCTTGGGACATATTCACCTGTCAAATTCACAGCTCCTGCAGTAGCAATATTCTTAATCTTTCCTGTTTGCTTCTGGTTTCCATGCTTGTCTTTGGCGTGCAGAGACATAAGCAGCCAGTCTGCAAGGAGCTGCCTGGCCTAAACATGTCTTGCATTTGCCCAGTGTGTGCAGAGGATTATCATTGATGAAACCAGTAGCCATTTTAGGCCTGAGCTCTTTCTCTATACTACTAGCTTTCACTTTTAAACTTAAGAACCATTGCTAGAGGACAAGGCTCACTTAACTTAAATTGTATGATTTAAAAAGCAAGGGAAGCGCTCAGTTTTCAGCATCAGAAAAGTAGAAAGACCAGCTCCCTCAGGAGGATGCTGATCTGATGTCAGCACCCTGTTTTCATTTCTCTTTCCTACAGGTAACATATGTGGTCAACTTCTCAGCAGATGATAATCAGCACACTTTCACAGAATCTCTGAAAAACATGGCTTTTAAAGGCATTTACTTGGAGTTTTCAAGTGTTGATTTTAGAAAGCAAGCAGGAATTTTGTGTGAAGAACCTCCCATCTCCACCATGACACTTCCATTAAACTCGTGTTCACGCCAAAGACCCCAGTGCAGTGCTGGGGTTTCTTGGCTGAGTTTTCCTAGTTTCTCAATGATGGGAGAGAGGGTTAGCCTGCTATTTTTTTTTTTTCTTCTCTTTTTTTTTTTTTCTTTCTTTCTGTGCCTCTCTGTACACCCACACCATTTAAATAATTGTTGTGTTCATGGTCTGGCTAAATTACAGCAGCACCATGGTGCTATGGAGCTCCCTAGGGGTGACCTTAGTCTGGGTCCCCAGCCCAGTCTGGTTCCAACCCCCATTTTATCCCCAACATTTGATATGCTCCCTTCTCACTCCTATGCCTCTTGCCAATGCCAGTAGTTGCCAAAGACCTTTAGGAAGAAAACTGCATGTGACTGTACCAGGAGAGTCATCAATCTGATTGATTGTGGGGCTTTCTAAATCCCATTATATCACTCTGAACTCCTGTAACTGGATTGGAATATAGATGGAAATTCACAGAGCCCTTTTAATGTAATGCTGCCACATGCTTTGTTGATCAGATATTTCTGTTTGTTCTCTAGGCATTTGTATACTGTTTTTTAAATGTTTAAGTAGCATTTATCTTTTTTTTTTTTAAAAAAAAAACTATGTCTACAACTGTGATCTATAAGAGGCAAGTAGTCTCACTTCTAGGATTTAAGAAACAATTCTCAAAGTGTGTCAGAGACACTCAGGAGTAAGACTTCCAGTTGAAGGATCATGTGAAAACGAATTGCTCATGTCTGCTGTCCTGGACCCGAGGTTAATTACTGTAATGTAGAACAGACTGAGGAAAATGTTGTGTACAGATCTCCTCAATTAACCCCTTGTCTAGAAAGGAAGCACTCTGCAATAAGCAATAGAGCATCTAGTCATTTAAATAGCAGGTGTTTCATGACAATGGAGCATTGGGGAGGGGAGTGTGAAATAATGTTCCAAGGAATGCCATAAATACATAGAGAAAATGGTGAAATTGAGGGTTAACTGAAATCCTGCAGTATAAGACAAACAAATAACAGAAAATAGCACAGGTCAGGTATTTATAGGACAGCCTTTGATTTTTTTTTTTTTTTTTTTTTTTTTTGTGTACAGTTTTGCATACTCAAACACTATCCCTTGCATGTGATTGATTATCTGGGAGTGTATAAAGTCACCTGCCAGCAACAGTTGTCCTAAATGCATCTAGGAGTGC
The DNA here is from genome assembly GCF_964106895.1 of Numenius arquata. Classification (NCBI taxonomy): domain Eukaryota; kingdom Metazoa; phylum Chordata; class Aves; order Charadriiformes; family Scolopacidae; genus Numenius; species Numenius arquata. The sequence continues at coordinate 7,037,119 of NC_133587.1, read as the reverse complement.
CTTAGAGGAATACTTTATCACATAGAGAGTAATTAAACTGTGGAACTAACTCTCACAGAAATTCATTGAAGGCAAAAATTGGGGCAAATGAATGGATAACAGGTCTGTCAGGAGTTATAACTGATAGTGAAGAAAGACTTTAGAAGGGATATTAAACATCTCGGTTCAAGAATTAAGCCTTCCCCTTCGTAACTGGAGGTGTGATATATCGGGCAGACAATCACCTCTTCTCAAGGTCTGTGGTGTCCACTGTTGGAGATAGGACGGTTGAAGGATTGTTACACATCCTCCAGTGTAATGACCTCCGTGCATAACTAGAAGGGATTCCCATCTGCTTGGAAAACAGGCTCTTTATCAAGGCCTGTCTATGTACAATATTCTTTTGCTTTTTCTCTATCTTATGAGGAGATGTCCCTTTCTGTACTTTTAGAGCCGTGGAGTTTAAGCTCTTCTCATTTTGCAGCATTGCAGAAGCACAGACTGAAAATAAGAATAACAGTCTTAGTTGCCTGCAGCAGAGGATATAAGGGAGAAGGAGTTATTGTATCTGTTATTGTCAGAGTGACTCAATTGGCAACAATATTGCTTCCAAACTGGTAGGTTTTGGATTACTATACCGTATCACAGATGATGCTGAACTGCGGAACTGGGGATGGTTTCTGAGAAAAAATCAAGAGAGAGAAAGAGAGAGAGAGAAGTTAATCAATGATTAAAAATGCTTATGATTCCCTTAGTAGGTAGCGCATGTTGTCTTCCCTGATAAGTCCAGAGTTGGTGTTCCAGATGTGTGTTCTTCTTCACTTGTAAGTGTAGTCTTTTACTTAGAAACCTCCCTCATCTACAGCACTCATTCTTCCCTCATCCTTTCAGTTCAATACTAAAGTTCAAGGGAAAGTGTAGATTTTAAAGCATAAGCCTTAAGCAAGGCTTTTAGGTCTTTGCAAGCTGAAGTAACTGGGCAAATTTTCAAATGCACTTGAAAATCTGCTGGTAAATTTGTATCAGACAAGTTCTTTGAAATCCTGAAAATCAGACAGTGTAGTTAAAAGCCTTAATGTTGGTCTAAAAGTCAGATTTTTTTTTTTATTTTTTTTTCAGTCCTTCATGGATGTTTTTCAACAACTTGACTTCAGGATATTAACTAATTTTGGCGCATACTGTAGAGAAAGAAAAAGCAGCCTCCTGAAATTTGAAAAGTGTCAATATGCCAGTCTAATTTTAAAGTTTTGTACTGTCAAAACTCTGTATATAAACCCCAGAAATCATCTTTTGAAATGTTACAATTTTACATAAATATTTTTGCAGTATCAAGCACTTGCATATTGGGATGTTATGAATGGTGAATATTAGTCTCCAATGTGCCAGCTTCAGGACCTGAAAGTCCAGGATTATGTTTTCTATTAGTCAATTTACCAGGTGAATTGTGCATGCCTCATGAAACACAAGGAGGAATGTGTAGCAATTGGTTTTGGTCACGCAAAGTCTAGCCCAGGAGAGACAACTGCATTCATGTCAGCAGCACCAGTGAAGTCTGTACTGGTTAGAACCATGGTGTGGATCATCACCCACAAGCAAACATGCTAAACCCCTTTAAGTTGTAAGCTTTTACCTTCAGCCTTGGAATATTATTTTTTTTTCAGACTGACAGTCAAATAAATGTTAAGGATAAGCTTGCTGAGGTGAATTCAGAGCTGTACCTGCTGAGCTGCCCAGCACAGTGGCAGGCATAAGCTGGGCAGCTGTTGTGTGTCTCTGGCCCTTTATAGAAAAACAAATTTTTTGTGAAAAGACCCAAAATTCAACAAGCGACACGTGTGACATTTTGTCCACGCTCCTCCCAGGCACCACATTATTTTTTCTCTTCTGCTCTCAAACCATTTCTTATGGGCTAATGGTATCTACAGACTTTGTGCTGGGAAAAAATTTGTTTTTCAGAGTAGCAAGAGTCAGTCTAGGACCATTTCTTTCATGTATTTATAACCAAGTGAGGGACACTTTAGTTTGGCCCTCTATGGACACGCACAGCTGGATGGTTCCTATGCCAAGACTAATGCAATGTGGAAGTGCTCATCATGGCACTTTTGGAGGTCCTTCTTCACGTGTAGGGTGTTGCCCCGAAGTGATGAGCTGCAAACAGAGCATGACCTGCTTCCTGGTGTCTTACCGACTAGCAGCTATTCTTAAACTTTCTTTTGGTTTTGCTTTTTGAAGTGCATACAATATGTTAAATGTTGAGGCAGTGACTTTGTTCATTAGTTTGGAGTTTCATCTGATTGGGCCTGCTGCTCGTGGGGATTTGGTTCTAACCAAAATCTGTGATAGTAACCAACAAAAGCATGATAGTTTCAAACTTCCTGAGGTCAAGGAATATTATATTAGGTCATGTTATTCTACAACTCTTTAAACAAGACATTTTTTGTTTTGTTGAGACACCAGGTATAATTTCTTTAATTGAAAACTCTCCAGGGTAAAGAAGATCATTGCTATAATCCTTTTCATTAACTGTTGGGCTCTCAGAGCTACTTCCATACAAATAATAACAGTAATTAAACAACAGATATTTTTGATCTTCCTCTCTCAGAAAAACTTCCATGGCAGTGCCCAGAAACAGATTTCAGGTTTTCTCTGAAAAAATGTATATATATTGCCAGGCAGCTGCTGTAGCAGATGAGCCTGATCTCTCCACTGAATAGATTAATATTAATATGAGATGTTCATTTTCATCTTTGAAAATCTTGAAGATCTGGACCAGGTAGTTTTTTCATATATATATATATATATGTATATATATATAATGTTTGTTACGAGAAAAATCAGAATATTTTCAGAGGAAACTGTCATTGTTTTCCTGGGGAAAAAAATGGTTTGTTGAAAGCAATTACCTATTGGGGAAAGAAAACCAGTTTGATGGGAAATTGACCACCTATCAAAAATAGATCGGCTTTGCCAGACTGGCTGAGAGAAAGAATTAGCTAGAGAAAGATAGGAAACCGGAAAAGAACAGCCATAGAGGCAAAGGAAGAGATGCTTATCAACACATTTCATTCCTTATCAGAATCACTGCTCTGCAGCCACTTTACCTAAATAAGGATCAATTTAGTTACAGTCCCTTTCCTCCTTTTTGGGTGACTAAATTTGTGTTGTAACTTGACTGCAGTGCAACCTCAGTACCTGTATTCTGCTAGGGATTGCCGCGTATTTTCTCCACTGTGTTGGGGCCATGAGAAAACACTGAAGCGAGTCAGGGTTGGTGGGGTTTTTTGTTTTTATTTTTTTACTTCAGCTGTCTTAAAACGTGGGGTAGCAAATGTTCAATTTGATTGAGTTTCTCAGAAAATTCTGCTTAGCTCAGTCATTTCTTTCAAGCCATTAACTACGGTTGTCATGTATACTTGCCACTAAACAAGGCTTCAGCTGCCAATCCCCAGCTAATTTATGGTACAGAAATTTCTTGTTCCAAGAACGGCACATATTTCTTTGAAAGAAATGATTTGTATTACACGCTCTTTTGATTTCTCTCCTTGTTGCTTATATTTGCCTGGTGTTTTTTGTTTTTTTTATATCCAGTGAGACAAAATAATATTTGCCTTACCTTGGTAGGAAAAGGTCAGCAGAATTCCAAGAAATGGGATAATACAAAGGTGCATTGCTCAGGGCTTTGAGAAAACAGTCTGTTTGCTGATGGGACCAAGCCTTGGCAATTCAGGGTGGCAGTCCTCCTGAGTGGGAGAGAAGTGGAAATCCCTCCCCTAGTGCAAAAAGCAGAAGGAATCTAATGTTGCTTGACCTCTGGGAACAAAAGAGATGGGTAGAAGTAGCCAGCAGGAAATGTGTCATGTTCTTGTTTCTCCCCTTTAAGGGTATAGGGGCTTTGTAGGGAAGAGCCTGTTTCTCCTGTCTGGGGTGCCAACCCTCTGCTCCTTCTCCACCAGCATCCTCCTGCTAGTAGTGCCTAAATATGTCCGCAAATGTGTAAAGAACCCAAGAGCTCCTGTTTGGGCAGACTGATTTCTAACTTTGCCAAGCACACAAGTCAAAGGCAAAACTAATTAATGTCACTGTGCTGCAGATTCTTCCCTAATGAATCCCCCTCCTCTTCAAATTAACCTTAAATGAAGCGAGTAACATATTTTGCAGATGGATCGTTAGCGGTGCTATCTGGCACACAGGGGTTTGATGTTGTATTTCCTCGTCATTTCAATTGGAATTACCCAAAGCTGTAGCACAAAGAAAAATTAAGCCATTGGCACCAGTGGCTTCTCTGTATCACAGCCAGCAATTGAACCAGAGCCACTTCTGTTGTTTTGCTTCATGGTTGTGTCATTGAAACATCTCCTGTTCACTTTGTACCTGCATGCTTAATAAACGCAGCAGTTCTTGCATGGCAAAGGAGTGCAGAAAGACTTAAATAGGATTTTAGCATTAACTTGACATTTCCATCTTTTCTGATTGGTTAGAACAAACCATTGCCGCAAGTGGAGGTAATATTTCAGTCAGCCTTGATGGAGGTAGCTTGAATGCCAAGAGGCATGAAGACTCAGCAGCTTGGATTTCAGCATGTGATTGCTGCCCAAAGAAATACCCCATGCTCCTCCTGTATTTAACTATTAAGAAACTAATTTTGTTGCTGGCAGGTGCAGTTCCTCAGGACAAGTTGTGGCAGGGACCTGGTGGCAGTTTGAGCATTGTGAAGAAGCAAAGAGCTGTTCAGATCTGGCAAGAGGTTTTCAAATGAGCTCAGTTGCTGTTCAGATGTCGAAATACCATGGCTAGATTTGGGACAGCTCCTTCCTCTTGACATCAGTGGAGAATCCTCCACCTTGAGAAGACTGGCATCTGTTTAGGACTCTTGAAGTTCTGACTCTGCAACCACTGAGTAGAGATATAAGCACACATAAGATGAGTCAAGGTCCTGAGCCAAGGCTGAAGGTGGGCACATGGCACACCAGGAATTGTTTAGAACAGTTTGCCTTGGTATTGTTGGTGCTAATTGGCAGGGCTATTTTAAAGTTGCTTTTCAGCCTACCTTTCTGTCTTAGCAGTGAAAGCCGAAGTGCTACACAGACAAGACAAATGTAAGGAACTTTGTTCCCTGTGCTGCCTCTGTCCAAATTCTGTTCTTGTGTTCCTGGCATCATCTAAAGTTACATGTTAAAAACAGCAAATAATGAAAACTGAAGCCAATCCCGAGTTTTGTTATTGCCAGGAAAAATGAAGTGCTTTTATTAATCTATTAAAAAAGATTAAAGGGCTTTTTTGGAAATAATATAGTAAAAGGCAAAAAAATTTCTCCTTTTCCTCTGAATGAAGAAGTGCACCTTGCCAATAGGGATGTGCATGTTGTTCAGAAAAGTAAAGTGGAATCTTGTTGCTTGTCTGGAAACAAAAATTGGTGTCTGGAGGCAGGAACGGGGCGGGGGGAAACCCTTTGAACTGGGAGTCGGATGACAAACTGATATGCCAGAAAATGAAATCAAAGATGTACCTGCAGGAAGGAAGAGGAGTGCAGGGAGGAGAGAAAACCCAAACGATTGAAAGGCAAATAGCATGGTATGGAATGTCAGGGATAGACATTGACACTTGCAGATGCATTTCTACCCAGGTCTCTCCACTAGTCTCTTTAAAATGTCAAAAGCAGGTGTTTCCTTTTGAAATGCAAGCTTAATGTGGGCATTCAGCACAATCTCTCCCAGGTGCTAGAACAGTATGGGGTTTTGTCTTTCCCAGGTAATTATTGCTGAATACATTGTGTATCCACTGCACCTGCCAGGTAAAAGACCTATGTTTAAAGGAGGAAGGATAGATACATTGATAGCATCAGGAGGAAATTTCCTGCTTCAACTAGGACTTTTTAAAGTCTTAAGGAATAATTTTTATTTATTTAATTTTTAATCAATACCACAGACAAAAAAAAAAGGTGTAGTCACCAAATACGACTTTGTCCAAATATGGCTATGGATATACATGGATATAAAAGATATGCAAACCCACATAAAAACAAATTGAAATGAACCTATGAAGAATATTGTCATCATAGATGAAAAAGACCTCTTCCCTTCTGAGCTAGATGCAAGAGAGTTCAACTCCTTTACTGGAAAAGAGGGTGGAGATTGCCAATCCCTGCACGATACATAACTAGAAACAATCTCATTTATGCTCCAAGCATTGGGACTTGGTTGATTTTAAGATATATAAATCCTAAGTAAAAAGGAGTTAGACCCCTAAAATTGTTACAGGCTTTTCTTTACCCCCATGAACACTGACAGTTTGATTAGAAAATTCTCCCAGCTCAGAACAGTACCTGCCCATTTTTCTTGTGTGTAAGTGCCTTGTAGAACTTACTTTCCTCCAGTAAAAATGACTTACCACAGAGCAGGAAAATTAAGAATTAGCTTGTAGGTGTTTCTCATTAGAGATGCCCTGATAAAACTGAAAGGTTTGGAGAACTAATTAAGCTAGACCCTTTTGGAAAGGGAAGTCTAAAACTCCCCCAGAAGAAGAAATGGCGATAGGTGAATTTTTTTCTTTTTTTGGTCACTTTTTACTGTGGTCTAGAGTTATTGAGACCTTATTATTTTTGGTGTTTGGAGCCCATAAAGATTTGATTTGACCTTCTGGTTAGGTGAAGTCCCATCTATATTCACATGAGGAAAGATCTCATGTCTGTGGGAAAGTCAAAATTGTTCTTGTGCTGCTGTTAACAGCAAAAGAATCTTTGGAGGAGATTAATTTAGTGCTGAGAAGCAAAGAAAATTACAGAATATATGGATGATTTTAGGCATTTTATCTGTTCTGCTGATAAGATTAAAAAATTACTATATGCAATCAGCTGTTTTAAGTACTGGGACTTCTGTTTCAGAACATCCTCAGCTCTTCTATGAATAACTCCCAGCTTCCACATTTTTACCTCATACATTTTGAAGTCTTCCTAAAGTTTGAGCAAGGTACTGTGAATAGGCACCATCGAAATTTGCAGATATTATCCAGATGGATGAAGTATTTCTACAATTAGAAGCAGAAGAATGTCTAAGAATGGGCAAAATTCCATACTCAAAATTAACTAATTTAATTGAACTGAGCCTTAGTAATTACTACCATTAAGCCAAGTGCTTGTGGGAGATGCTATATTGTATAAATTTAAAAATGATTACTGTACTTACAGTTATTCGTACACGTGAATATGGTCCTCTCAGCACAGATGGGCTACAAAGAGATATTTGCATTGTGCCAAATTAGAAAAAGTGGCATTTACACTGATGAAAGATAAGTTCCAGATACACTGATTTTTGTCAAATTAAAATACACTTATTCTACCCTGTGCGCTGAGATTAAAACGGGCGTTGCAATTATGTGCCTGTGCTTTAATAACTGGAAAATATACACTGAAATAGATTGTTATTTAGTCCAAAAGAGGACCATACACCAGAGAGAGTCCTTCACTGTTTAAATTGAGGTTCTTTATATAGCAGGGCAGGATTTCTGAGGGTTAATGCAAATACTTGTGCAGATAGGGTTATTTGGAAAGATTCCCAACTTTGGAAAAGTTAGATTAAAAAATCTGTTAGATTGATGTCTAGGTGTAAGTAGTGAACAACAATAGTAGTAGTAGTATACAAATTTTTGGAGCTATTTTTCAAACCAGATTTCTTTTAGGTTCTTTGTCATTTTCTTTTCTGTTCAACTCTGCACAATTTCAAAGATGATCTAGTCTGATTTGAGTTTGTGGTTATCTGCTCACACCTATCAGTGGAGACCTTGGGCCACAGGGATGATATTTGCTGGATGTCACTGTGCTACTCAAGAGGTATCATAGCAACTGTCAGAAAGTCCAACAGCCGCCTTGCACTGTGATTTCCAGATTACAGATGGCGTAGGCATGCAAGGCGTAGCTTTAATTAGCAGTGTAGCTGTGGCAGTATAGAACTCAGGCTTCTTGGGTGACTCTGGAGCCCTCCCCCATAAACTGGTTGCTGCTGTGGTAACCTCGTCCACAGAGCTCGTGCTGGTGTTCTTTCAAAGTAATCTTAAGTACGTCTGTCTAATCTATAGTCATAGCAGTCGGTGCAGTGCAGACACACACTTAGCCCAAAGCGACAGAGAGTTTGTCTTTGAAAATAATTACCAATAAAAAAAATACCTAAAATGCAATGATCTAGCAGCAAGTGTCATTCCACAAAAGCACCGAAATGCCCCAGTACCACCGTATGACACAAAGCAACAATAAAGTCCTCAGTGCAATCTTACAGGGTGAAATCTGCAAGTCAGGGCAACTGTTCTTCCTAACTCTGTTAATGTTTTGTTTGACCTTGCATAATTCACTACGTGTCTGTTACTGCAGGCTGCTGTCTCTAAATAATAAAATATACAGTTGTATTTATTTCCAATGTTGGTTTCTAGGTCTGATTAAGCATTTTAAAGCTATACATAATCTTCCAAAGGATGTAATATGGCTCTTATTATTACATTTTTAGTTGTGATTAACACTTGATTAGCCTTACTCCCACTCAGACTTATTTAGAAATTTCATCCATTTTACTCTGCCCATTATTATGGATATTTTCCTAACATTAGACATTTGATATGATTTTTAATAGCTTTAAACAGCAAACTCTTACCCTGCTTGTATACTTATGCCATTTGTATAACTAGCCCTCCCACCCACAAGAGAACAGAACAAATAATCCACACCATTCAGATTTATTTAATAATCACAAATAGTTTAGCTTATGAATATTTCATACTGCCTCACTTTCACCAAGAATAGTCATGCTGAATGTGTACATCATCAGATTATGCAGCGAAAAACAGAAAACATATGTTCTATGTAGTTTTTCTTAACAATTTGCTGAAGTGAGAACACCTGGCACGGTTAGAAATAGGATGCAAAGGAATTGTTTCCTTTTGTTATTTGCACTTTTGTAATTTTAACTTGCATCCCAACTATAGGCATGTCTTTAACTTTGGGGAAAATATATTTTTAAAATGTTTTGAAGATTATTTAATTAATGAAAAATAAATTCATTACTACTTGTGGTTAAAAATGCACTTTGCATTCCACAAAGAGCTATGTGGGTAGCATTCAGAAAGGAAGAAAAAAAGCAGTATCTTGCTTTTGCAATATTTGTCTACCTTTAAAATCTTTTTGGTTCCTATTAATATCGCCTAGATCATGGATGAGATCATGGCAACACACTGAAAGCAGTACTCTGTTAACTGATAGATGGGAAACCGTGCCTGTAGCTCTTGTGGTAGCACAGGGTTGTGCATCGATACTGCACGTGACACAGACTCCCTGTTTTCATGGAAACTTCATTAGACTTCAAAGTAGCACCAACAATCTCAAATTTTAGCAGTAGACTAAATACAAATATAAAAAAGCTAGTTCTGGGAAGAGACTTGCTGCCTGTGCAATGCAGTTAGCAAGTTACAAGAATTGTTCAGAAGAGTCATGGCCAAAATGAATGTTTAGGTTTTTCCTGTATCTATTTCAAACACGCTAAAAGAGTATGTTTGTATTTCTGCTCGTGCTCAGTAATCACAAAAGGCATTGTTGCAGCAAATTGTGTATGCATGTTCATAAATCCCAGTGATGCAGCAAGACACAGCATGCATATGGAAGTCATGTAGAAAATTGGTGAACCAGGACCAAAATTAATCATTTGCTAAAATAAAACAAAACTAAGTATTTAGAGCAGATTTTAGCTGGGGAGGGTAGGTGGTAAATTGTCAGGTCAACCTAGCTTTGTGAGAAATAGTTTACAAAAGCACAGTCAAGTACAATAGCCAGTAAGAAACCCATTATCAGGTTTAATAGCTCAAGTGTGGGTGACCTCCGATGGTATTGTGCTGCTGGAATCTGAAATGTTCATGCTACAAGCAGAAAATCTGTTATTCCAGGGAGAATATTTGTGTGTGAGTGTGTTATAAAATAATGGTAAAATGTTAACATAACATGTATGTTGGTTTAATAATTCTGAGTGCTCTGAAGATACAGGGGAGGAACTTGAAAAAACCATACCTAAATGTTAATTGTTAAAAAATAGTCTCAGATGTTAATATTATTTTTTTTAAACCACAGAAGCTCTGAGTATAATGCCTCAATGTATTTTTCTAAAGATAGGTAATCGGAAAGGGTTGCTTTGTGTAAAGTTTTTGGTGTAGTGAATTGCATCAGTGGTTGGTTGAGAACACAGTGATGTGGAAGAAGGGACTTGATAAACCAGAATATGTGAAATGTAATGGTCATGCTGGAGACCCAGCCTAGCTTGACGTAGCCTAGCATAAGAATCCTCTCCTGATTCCCATCAGACCTCTGGTTTTCTCTCTAAGCCTGGTGTCTCCTCTGTCAAGAGCTTAACAAAATAACATTGCAGAAAAAGATGGGGAGCTCCCTGTGAGGTGCCATCCCAACCTTTAACCATCAGGCTTGTCCTGGTGCCAGTGCTGCCTTCCCAGCAGAATCTGGAAACTGCCAACTTGGGTAGAACAGCTCTGCCCTGAGCGCTCTCAAACAAACTAATCATCAAGTTAACAAATGGACAGATTCACTCATGCTTCCTTGCCACTGGTAAAGCCAATTTGAATCTGCTTGTTTGGTGGCTTAGTTTTAGAGGTTTTCGTTATTTGATGGGTATTCTCTGTCCAGGAAACCTTTAACTGTCAGTGTCTAACTCAGAGCAGAAAAGGAAAGATAGTATTCTAGCAAAAAGGATAGGAACAAGTTATTTGATATCCATTATTGAAACCAGTAGCGTTACTATGGCTAGTGATGGCACATCCTGAGATACAATCAAATATAATAACATATTGCTCATACTTTGCATAGCCAACATGACTCTTGGCATTACTTAAACTACATTTCTGGCAATAAGCAGCGCCAGGAGGTTACGGATGGTTAAATACCTTTCATGAACAGAGCAATCTTCTAGGATAATGACAATAACAAACTGATTTCAATGTAGAGCAAATTCAATAAAACTGATTAAATACAGATTGCCAGACTCTTTTCTGGTTTACAACTGGGCAATGCTTTAACAGTGCCAAATGTATTTTGTTTCCCCTGTTAAAAAATGACATGAAAGCTGCTACTAATTTTGTTAAGAAGAAAAGTGCTCCAAATAAAAAATACTGTAGTTTTCCTCAAGCTGTTTCTGCCTTATAACCTCAGGAAAGTATTTTCATGAAGTGAAAAATATATTGGTAGCTTGTCATTTAAAAACTCTTTTTTTGTTGTTTTTGCCTTGGGGAGGAGAAACAGTGCAAGCTACAAACAATACTTATGAGTAAACGATGATAAGTAGATTTGTAGCGTACTTAAACTGGTTGGCAGCATGTGGGATTGTTCCTTTACAAAAGAGAGGCATGAAGCACAGCAAGACAGAGGGGTAAGGATTTATTTTTTCTGTACATAATTGCAAAGTTTAGCCCAAACTACCCATCCAGGTTCTCCAGAGTTGTGTGTGTGTGTTTAGTGCTGTTTGATTTAGATGCAAGAAGAATATTTTTCCTGCCATGACTCTTATTCTCCTCTTGGCTTCACCTTTCCTTCTTCACAGATGTCTCTGACTCATGTGTTTGTGTCAATCTGTGTTAGTGCATGTACTTGGCTGGAGTAATTCCACATTTACCAATTTATGTTTTTATCAACACAATACCATGCAATAGAGGGTGTTACCAGGGTGAACTACAGGCCCAGAAGATTCAGAAATTACATTCTCAGAAAACAGAATCAAAATCTTCAGAAAACCTTTGAAAAAAGAAAAGCCCTTATTTGCTCCAAAGGGAAAACACCAATCAGATTCCGTTTCTATCCTGCTTTCACAAGTGCCTTGATTTATTATACTGTTTCCCTGCTACTTACTACAGGAACAGGCTGAAGGACCTTAGGTGTAGAAGCCCCAACTTTTATGTGAGCTTTTTTAAATTCAAGATTTGAATGTGAAATTCCATCTCCATTTTAATGCCATTGGTACCAGTGAAATTTAATTAATTTTTTTTCACCGGATTTTTCTTAAGGACAAGTTTTGCTCCTGAGTTTTACTGAAGAAGCAGACAACATCAGAAAGGCTTCAAAGACCATGATGAACACACAGACTAAAGAGAAAAACAAATTCTGGAAAAGTTCAATAAAATGATCAGATAGAGAAGAACAGTCAGGGAAGAAATTAATAATAATTACAGCATTATTTAATTATCATTTTTTATCATTAAATGTCATCAGCCACCTCATATCTTTAATTAAAACTTAATTTTGCTTTTCTCTTTTACACACACATGCCTTTAACCAGCCTAAGAAAATTATCATGGTTTGCTTTATCTCATAAGGATGTTCCATTGTTTTGTATATAAATATTTAAGCAGTATCTTTTAAAGAACTGGAACTTGTCAAATACTTGTTTCCTCTCTTTTACCTCTCAACATATACCACAGGGGTGTTGTTCTATATAACTAAGTTGCAGAAGTGTTGTATAATCCAACTGTATAAGCCAAACACCATAAGACGCTGGCTGAGTATGCATGCAGTATTTCACCCAAGTAAAGCTAGTTTCTTGGTCTGCTTATTCTGTTCTGCAGGTAATGCATAGATTCCTCAACCTTTTCTCAAGGCTTTGGTGCAGAAAAGGAGGGAACTATGTTAAAATGAAAATACTTTTGAAATGAAACTGTGGTTTCTCTTTTTTGTTCTGTGTGGGTGAAGTGTGATGCAGTGAGATTCAAATAAGCCTTTGCTCTTTCATTGTTCCAGAAGTCTTAGTACTGTTTATCATTTCAAAAAAGAGAAATTTCAGGAGACTAGTGATTCCCTTGCCAAAATGACATTCCATTGTTAAAAGGAACAGCAGAAAAGCTTGCTCTAGGAAGATTTTACAATCTGTTTGATATAATGGAGGGTATTATTTTCTTTTGCTACTGAAGTATGCAACAAGAAACATTTTCAGACTAATAATGTCACCAAAATTCTTAAGAGATTATAGGGTGCTTTTTTCCTTTTTTTTTAAATTTTTCTTTTTTTTTTCCCTTTTTCTTTTTTTTTTCCTTTATACAAAGAGTCTGCCTTGAGAAAAATCTTACTAAAATTGTTAAGGAAAAACTTCATATATTCTGTTTCTTTTTTCTGTCTGTGGAGAGGGAAGGAAACACGTTTTCTTTGATGAATCCATGGAGCTGATGTGACCAGAGCAATGAGATCAGATAACAGGCTGTGGCTATTTTTCATTCACGTTTATTATTTAATTTAGCTGTGCAGAATCTGAGTCCACACAAAACGTTCTGGCAGAGCTTTGCCCAGTGTTTAATGCAGTCACCACCCAGGGCTTTTGTCTTCAGGAGACTATGGCACAGAGACATTACCCGGTGGTGATGCGATGAGAAGCAAAAAGAGCCCGTTTCTCTCCAAGTGCAGCTTATGGGTAGGGAAGCCACAGACCGTCCTGTGCCTACGATGTGACCCTGTATAGGAACAGAAACTATAATCAGTAACATCAGAGACAGGAGGCTGAGCCCAACTTGCTGCTCCAGTGTCTGCAGGGGCTCTGGGCAGGGCATGTACACCAAAACGCAGGTAAATCTTAATGTGGGAAATAAGGCAGAATTACCTGGGGGGGGGGAATGCCCAAAATAACCTTCCCTTCTTTGTCCAGAGTTTGCTAAAAGTATTGTATGTGGCTTTAAGTACACAATCAAAACTGAAATCTTTGTGCCAGGGCTCGCAGATCTAAGTGGTCTGAGGAAATAACATGATTTCCTCAAGTATGTGGAGGTGTTTGCACTCAGTGGAAGAAAACGGAGGCAGTCCTCTGTTAGTGCTAAATTAACCTGGGGAAGAGAGGAAAAAATGTACTTTTTTGAAAAAGTGTTTTCTCTCTCTCTCTTTATTTTTAAGGTATGTTCTGAATTTATGCAGAATTTAGGTCTTATTTAAGAATCTTATTTTGCACACTTGTGTCCAAGGGACATTCACTTGACATTAGTAGCTGTAAGCTTCTGATTTTCAACTATAAACTTAAAGTCAGTGGAACTACGTAGGCACTTAGATTTAGACACCTGTTTGAGTATTTGCAGGACAGAGTTTTAAGGTATATATGGGTTATGACCATGTAAACAAATATACTTTTTCTTTATTGAAAGCATAAAGCAGTATTTCATTGCCCTTTATGTTTTCTTCTGCCAACACAAGAGAGCAATGTGTAAAGCTAAGTTGTTATTTAAGAGAGGTTAAATAACAAAGAGCAAAATATTAACCAGGTAATAACTTCACTCTGGCAATAAGGAGCCTGCCATTCTTCACTCTGGTCCTTTTAAAAGTTGCTATTTGATGGTTCAGCAGTAAAAACAACGTTAGTTTTCAGGTTTTGTTGTTTAGCTTTGGGTTTTGAAGACTCATTTATACCCTTGTCTGCCATGAAAAAAAAAGAGTTATTCTTAAATTTTTTGTGATGTTCAGACAAGCGTCAAAGGGAAAATTCAGTGCACACACAAGTTGAGCAAGCACATGGGAATGTAAAGTTACTGTGTCACAACAAAGGTCAAAATCGCCTTGTTTGTGGGGCTGAGAAGAAAAAATTACAAATAGGCTTCTGGTAAAAGGAAGGTGAGTGAAGATCACAGCAGCTGAGGTAAAAAAGAATTTATTTTTAGTGTAAAATTTGTGCGTGGATGTGGTCCTGACCTTTGAAATCTGCACTAGCCCCATTTGGGAAGCAGATTTTAACTCCATGAGTATCTCTAGGATTTGGCAACATCTGTCAGTTTGAGTTCTGATGGGAAGAGTATTTATTGGTTTATGTTCCTATTTATTATTAATAGCATTTGTCTCACAAAGTTTCATTTTAGAAACTGTTCATTAGCTTTACTGAAAATTAAATATGCTATTTAGCTGGTGGGCTACGTATATATGCATACGTATATGTATCTCCACTTATAAGTGGTTGTCAGCTGAAGAAGAATCTGCTCAGCTTTTGTACTGCTGCCTTCCAGTGATGGAAGCAGTGGGACTGTGAGGAAAGCTGTCAGTTTGTTTGCAGCTCTGAGAGTTCCTGGGCACAACATTGCCTTGGCGTCTAGTTCAGAAATCTGCCAGGGAAATCATGGTGCAGCAGCAGCCATGGAGGGAAGCCTGCGGTAACCGTGGTGCCCACCCTGGGGGGAGAGATGATACTAAATAAAGAAAAACCAGGACAAATGCCACCCCCCAGCCTTATATGCAGGTACGGCAACAAATTGCATGGAGAACGTGAGCTCTGGGAGCCTCTAGCCCCATCCATAACTGATTGCAATCACTTAAATGGAGCAACGAGAGAAGATAACACAGTACAGCTCTGTTATACTCTTTAATTTTTTTTCTCCTTGCACGCTCAGGGGTTACACAGATTAGTCTAGTATCACTTACAAGCCCTCAGAGGGCAGGCAGCTGATAGGAATGAAGCCCATCAGTTCGATTTACCTGTCTGGAGGTACCCGCTGCCAACCAAAGGCTCCTGCTGCGATTGCGATCCCGAGCCGTCCGTGCAGCAGCGCGTTTCCCCTCTCGCGCTTGTCTGTTGAGATTGGCTTCTCAAAGCGCTGGCTTCAGAGCCTAAGTGATGGATGCCCGTGCCTTATCAAATAATCCTGGTTTAGTTATTTCTCTAATGAAATATCATACGGAGCAATAAAACCTAGGCTCTGAGCTATAATGGCATAGTTGAATTACAAATCACTTCTGAGGATTAATAGTTTCAAATTAAAGACAAACAAGTAAACCTCAAAGTAAAGCTGAAGCTCTCCAGAGGCAATCACCGTGTGTTCAGTAACAAAGGTACGCGTCTGTACCCAGTAAATGCTGTTGCTTCATCGTTTGCACAGGGCACATTTAGTCTGTGGCATTTAGGCTGTTACGAGGATTGAATAACAGACACTTGCTTAGAAAAGGTGTAGCATATGTTTCCAGAGATAAAGACAAAGTGATTCTGCTTATGTGATGTATCTGTTGCTTAATTGAAACTTTGGGGTTCTGTTTTCAAAGTAGGGGTTCAGCCCGGATCATCGTACGCTCAGCCGTGGTTTATCTGACCTGGCCAGCCCAGACAAACTGGCTGTTCTAAACTTTTCAGAAACTGTGTTTTCAAAGGATTTCTGGCATGCTCTACCAGGAGACGTCCTCCTAACTGTGTTGTTATCAACTCCAAGTGTTCCCCTTTTCAAAGCATGAAAAGGTATGGGTAGATTGAAACAATAAATGAAGGCTAAGATTATTTTTTTTTCCCCTTTTCTTTTCCTCCCCAGAGGAGCCATATTTCACTTTGGGTTTGAATTCATTCCCAACAAGCAGTATTAATATTACTGCAGGTTTATTCAAAAGTATTTTATATTTTGCATTATCATAGTCTAAGGATTTAAGCCCAATTCTGGAAGTTTTTTTACATTTTTCTGATGAGTAGGCCATCTAAATTCACTTTTATTCAGACAAAAGTCAGACTGTATATAAATAAGTACTACTGAGAAAAACAGAGAAATGTGAGATCTGTCTCACACCCACTTCAGGTTTGAAATCCTGGCTTTGATGAAGTTGGTGGTAAAACGTTCACTGAATTCACTGAAATCAGGATTTTACAAACTTCCTCAGCCTGGGCCCGTGTTTATGAAAGGAAAGTTTTTCTCTGCTAATGATTTGGGGAGAAATCTGAATTCAAGCACACACCGAGAATGATGTTAGGGGAGCTGCTGCACCAACTCATGCCTGAAAAAACTTCTTAAAATAACCACTGTATTTTTCTGCTAAAAATTCTCTTTGGGGGTGCAGCTTGTTAGCCTCTACCAAAAAGGAAAACAAAAATCACTTGGTAGAGATTTCCTGAGTTTCTCCTGACAAGACACTGTATTTGTGTCTCTTGGAGAGACAGCAAAGCACTATTCATTCTGACTATTTGTGCTTTTTCGCCACTTGCTATATAAGCATCTTTAATGAAGATGAAAGAAAATAAACTGGTTCATCCAAGAGCTACTGGATCCATCCTAGAGCTTTCTCTGGCAAAGCAGCCAGAAAACTGGCAGAAGGAGCTCCATGAGGATTTTATGTAAATTCTGGCAATCCCTGGCTGCTAAATTTCCCCTCGTGGAGGTTCTATTTAAAGCAGCTTGGGAACAGAGGGCTCCTTCCAGCCTCCTGGTGCTCTGCCAGGCCCAGCTCAGCTGAATCAGTGGTTCTGGCACTCTGTTTAAACAACTGTAAGCAGATTAGCTGGGGATGTTTTAATGGGAAGCTCTTTCCCTTTTACTAGAGAAAGGAAACTCGGCATCCTGTGGTGTTGAGGGATTGAGGTCTGGAGTTTCTGGAGTTCCTCTTTCCTGTTGTCTTTCCCCATCCATCTCATTTAATCCAGCACATAAGGCTTCAGTGCTATTTTTTAAATTCTCTATTAACATGTAATCAAAAGAAGAAAATAAGAGCTAGGGGAATTTAGCTGAATTATTGTAAGCACTAGAGGCTTCCTCAGAAGTGTTAAAAATGCGCAAAAAATATTTTAACTTTATCTGCAATAATGTGGCATGTACTTTCATTGCCATCCTTTTAGTATAATGGCATTAGCAGACTGAGGTAATATTTGCAATATTTATGATGAAGAGGTTCCCTGAATATGTTGCATTTATGTAATAAAGGGCTCTGTTTGACATGGATTAATGCTCATGTAAATATTGTATATTGAATGTTTTTGTAAATATTTCCTTGCTCATTCTACATGCTGTTTTATGCAATTTTTAATGGAACCATCAAAAATGTTTACAAATCTGCTTCTGAAATGGCAGGTTTTGATGTCTTAATTTTCCCATGAAGTATGGTTGGCCTTCATTAGAATTCAGGATTTTAAGACTCTTGGTTATAATCCCTCTGTAATTTACATGGAGCTTAAAACTAATAAACAAAATCTTTACTATATGGTCTCTCTGAGAACACTGGGGTTTGTTTGTCTGGGGTTTTTTGGGTTTTTTAATCTGGATATTTCCGCTCTGTGCAAGGGATGTGCTGTGGTAGAACTGCATAATGAAAAGTCGATTTGATTATGGACTGCAGATGTGCAGAACAGTTTGAAAGAAATTGTAGAAGAAACAATAAAGATTTCATAGACTAGTACAGCCTGGAGCTGAAGTTTTACTTCTTACTTTCACGGAGGTGATTTGTTCCTGGAATAGTGATCACTGCAAGGTTACAAAATAGAAGTGAGGTAGACTTTCACGTCTGGCTCAGCAGCTGAAGTGAGCCCAAAACTACAGGGGTAGTAATTGTCACCTAAAGAGATGCAGTTAGATGTATAGGGATTAGTTGCTTTTGGACAAGGCTTTCATAAAAATAAACCAGACAAACAAAAACAAACAAACAAAAAACCCTAACAAACTATGCAACCACTATTACCAACGATTGACACCTTTGTCACCTTTATTGTATTATAGGGATGAACTGAAGTCTTCAGCTGAGCTCTGAACTTGCAACTTTTACTGACATTCAGTAATGAAAGGAAAAAAAACAACAAACCGTCATGTGGGTTTCTCTGCTAAATAACATTTTGGTTAGCAAACTGTTAAATGTATCAGTTACACAAGGGCTTGATCCTGAAAATTGTTAATCATTTTTGTGGAGTATTGAGTACCTCAGGTTATAATTACTTCATTAGTAGTTTGGTGTATCTGGCACTTTAGAAGATTAAAGGCGAGCTGTGTTATCTCCTTGTTTCAAGCATGAAAGGTAGAAGCACGAAAAATACCTCACTTAACCTCCCGGTATATCCAGCCTTTCAAGCTGATAAATGAGATTTTACCTAGATAACTTTCATTAATACTGGATCAGGAGATTTTGTTATAATGTGTCTTATTGCAGAACTACAGGTATACCAAGTATGTTAGGAACCATGAAGACTATCTGATCCTGCTCAAGGATTGCAAAGATAGGGTGACCCAGAAATTCAAAGGCCACAAAGGACTAACAAATCATCCATTTTTACCTTACCTTAAAAAATTGATAGAATTATATTTTAAAGAAAGATTATCATAACGCACTTCATGTTCTAGGGTAGGTGAGTGTCCCAGGGAATGTGACAAAGTGGAGAAGGGGTGAACTGATTTCTTGCTGACTTGATTTTTATTTTTTTCCTTTTTTAACTTCTGCCAAAATAACATGGAAAAGTGTAGTTCCAGGGTAGCCAAAAAAGTTTATTCGACATGAAAAGTTTGTTAATGTGTTACTTGTCTTGGAAAAAAAGATTAATTCAAAGAAAAGCACCCGTGATTTTGAAATGAGAAATCAAAACACTTCAGTTAGTTAGAAGTCAAAATGAAACATCCCCCTGAAAATTCATTTTCCTGTCAAAATGATTTGCTGTATTCAAACAAGTGAGTCATTTTGATTGCTCTAAGCTTGTGTTTTCTAAATATTTATTATTATTATTGTTATCATTTTCAATGATTAGTCAGCCCATCATTTCCTCCAACAAAATACTTTAGAACTGAGAATTGCCTTCAAGGGTACTTTTAAATATATACCTGATCTCTAGGTTAAATTTGTCTTCCCTTTTCATAGAGCTACCTAAATCTTTGTCAGCAAAGCTAAAAGATCTCCACTCTCAAATTTATTTCCATGAGTTTGTGCATATCTGTTATCATGTCACATCTTGTCTTCCTCCTAAGTTCAGCTTCTAATACTATAAATGATGTAACTATTTAATTTCTTGATCAGTTCTGTGACCTTCTTTGAACTTTTTCTAGCACTCATTCTCTTTTCAGTCGTGCACATCAGAACAGGATCAAGTATTCCAGCTTTTGAAAATACCAATATTTACAAATAGAAGTACTATCAACATTGTCTTTCTTTTACTTGACATTCCCCTTGTCTATAAAAATCAAGATTTTAAAATGCACCGTCACCCATGAACTTCAACTATTAGACTTTTTATCTCTTTATCTCTTCACAGGGATGAAACATGAGCCAAAGCAGGGTGTGCAGGGTCCCCCACATGCTTCACCGATGTGGGCAGGAAGGTGGGGAGAGTTTCAGGTGTGGGCCCTGGTGTTGCCCAGGGGTAGATCTGCCCCGTGGGCACAAAGTAGCTTCCCTGCCCCCCTACTAAAGAAAAAGTAAGAACCAGGCAGGCCATAAGAAATAAATAAGAAACTGGCACCATAAGAAATGAATAGCTGCAGGCAATATTCTGATAGGCTTTTTCATATTGATGAGTACAAGGCAAAAGTCCCCCTTCGGGTTTTCATGGGTCTATGCATGGAATAACGTATTTCTCAAGAAGAGCAGGAGTTTTAAAGTATCTCTCCTGAATTCTCTGTTCAGCTTCATGAACTTCACCTTTCAAGCTCGTTATATCTTAACATATTACACTGACCACACACCTAACTTGCTCTGTATTTTTCCAATTGTTTTCTTGCATGTGGCTTAACAGTGACTAGATAAAGCTGAACTTCCCTTGATAAGTCTTTAATTATAACCAGTGGGGTTTCTCTCTTTATAGTTGCTTCTGTTTCCTTAATAGGTGGCATTATTAAATTAGATTTTACTCCATTTTTTTCAATTATAAATAAGTGTTCCTATGAAACAGGTTAACTAGCAAATGAGGACATTAATATTTGCTGTGATCATGCATGAAAGCAACCTTTTTCACAACCAGAATTTTGAAAAGGATCATGTAATAACTTGTTTTCTTCATGAATATAAACTTGAGCTAGTTCATTCCTTCTCTTATGAGGAAAGAAAATTACTTAAACAGTAGTTTTCTCACTGAAGAGGTTAGCTATCAGAGTTAACACAGTTCTACAGATGACTTTATTTTTTTTAAAATGCATAAGAAGGTTGTCCATTTCAAACTTATGCATAACAAATGTTTTCCTTATTTAAAATCAAGAACAGAAAATACACGCCATTTTCTTTTCTTTCCTCTCCCAGCACTATTTTTGGAGGAAGCTAAACGCTAATTATTTTATTTTGTATGTCTTTGTATCAGTGTATTATACAGACAAAGTAAGCAAACAAAGAAAGGAGACGTTTCCGCAGGAAGAATAACATTTTAAAATGAGGTTTTATACGTTGAAATATGAGCGCTTATTTATAGCTGACTGAAGTAGTTTGGGGTGAGGGGAAACTGGGGATGGAAGTTAATGTATCAATTCTAGAAACCCACAGAAAATGCCAACCCTCACTGATGTGAGGCATGCAGTCTGTCAAATAAGGGAAATAATGTTCATCTTCCTTTCTCTGATGGCTAATTGGTGACTCACAAACACACAACAAAATGTCATGTTCAGATTGTCTGTATGACATGATTTCAATAGTTCATTTGACTTCTGCACTTTAGGGGAGTTTGGGTCATTTTATCTGCTTGGAGAAAGGACGGGGGACCGTGATCTTCCTCCCTGACCTAAGAAACAAAAGGCAATGAGCTTGTCACTGTGGGGTCATTTAAGAACACGCCGAACCAACACTCACTGTGGTTGTCAGTGGTGGCTGATGGCAGATACAAGATCTTATCGGACAAGCCAGTTACGCGAATGTAGATGTGACAAAACCCTGTAAATTAGCTGGCACTTCTCACCACTCCAAAAGAGAGAAGATAAAAAAAAAAGTCTCTGTAGGGAAAGCATTAGGGAGATTTTCCTTGTGAAAGGGAAAGGGTTTTGTAACCACGGACCCCTTGACCCCTTGTATTTCTCTTTGGTGTTTCTCCCACTTCAGCCAGGGGCTATTACCTGTAAAACTGTGACCCTTGTGAGTTTTATGCTCTGCACCTAGTCCCATGAAACACACTGGATTGTCCCAAATAGTGTTTTAGACAAAGGTAACTTAGCATGAGGGTGAAAGAAAGGAAGAACAGACAGACTAGACTTTGTCTTATGTAAAACTTCTGAGAACCAGGAAGAGCCAGGAACAACCAGCTGCCGACCAGGCAACTGCTCTGCAGCTCCTGCTCCCCCTGCTTCCCTATGGCCAGCCAGAGACCCACCTCCCCTGTGGAGTCTCACCTTGGACTGATGTGTCTGATGTCCCTCTAGCCGTGATGCCACCTCTGTTTCTTGAAACTAGAAAGCCAAGATAGATCTAAGGGCCAGATTCTTGGTTCTGAATCTGGGGCGTTTCTTTAATTGAGGTAATTATTTTCTGCTCTCCCTCCTTGGCTAGTGACAGTTGATACAGAGGCAACACTGGTGTAAGGAAAATTATGCAGCAGATCCATAGTATATGTACATATAGATAAATTATATGTATGTGTGACCCTTCTCATGAGAATTAGACTTGTACTTTTCATGCAAATTTTCCCTTTTTGTGACATGCATCATCCCAAAACACATTATTTGTTGACCAGACCCAGGGAACGATGACACGACTGTTTGCTAATTGCAGCCATGGTCTTGAGGCACTGAACACCATCCATTCCCGTGCAGATAAACAGAAGATGCAGTATTGAGCACCTCCCCAAATCAGCCTCCTTGACCCTGCAATGAATAATTGATGCAAGCTCCAATAATACTGCCATTTCACCAAATCCCTGAATGTTGCCAGCCTACAAGATGCTGTCTGCATTCTTTGAGGGGGTAGGTATAGCGAGAAGTTAATCACATCATATTTCATTGTCAGAAAATATTTTAGAGAGGCTGTTTCATAAGTAGAGTGTCAGTTAAAAGCAGATTACCAAACCATGAATTTTAAACAGTGAAACAGAAGAACAGCATAAGGGTCATGCTGTGGGTTTTTTCCCACCCCCCAAACCATGAAATTAAGAGCCTTATTCCAATTAGTTTAGAAAATGGCTGTCTCTGAGCAAAAGAAATGTGTAACATCCATGAAACTTGTCAAGTTGTTTTGCATGTTCTGACTGCAACTTCAGGACCATTTTTTATCAAATATTTTCCCCCACAATACTGTGCAGTTTTGCCCTAAAGTGCACAAATAGCACATATGTGTCATGTCTTATGCTACATAACACGTATAAGTGTCTTGCCTATTTAGCTAGCGAAGGCTTTTACTTTTCTATACACTGATTCCAGATTAAATTATGAATGAAGATGATTTTGTGGGGGGAAAAAGAGAAAGAATATTATTATTTTTTTTAGTAGTGAATTGGAAATATATTATATATAATTTATCTCTCTCTTTCAAATAAACTAAACATATTTCAAGATATAAAAGCTTTACTGATAGCTCTTGTTAAAAGCTGAAAATAATTTCAATTCATCATTCCTCATTTGCCTTAAAATGAGTTTTCTGTTGCATTAATGGTAGCCAAAAGGGTCTTGTTGAAAATAGGGGAGAGAAGTACTTCAGCTTTCCCTACTCAGGCAGAATGTTGACTAATAGAAAACATTTAACAGCAAAACAACAAAAGAATGTGAAGTAAAATTTTAAGCTTTTATGACGGGTTTAATGCTGGTGTAATGGGAAACTTACACTGATGTTGCCCTTCTTATTCAGGTTGGACCAATTACACCTAGAGTTTCTTCTATAATAATAAAACAGAAGGCCAAATTTTGTGCTTTTAGTTTTTTCCTTTTTTAACAAATAGCAGAACCACCAAAGAAATAATGAATACTAGAGAAGAATTTGCTACTGTAACCTATCCTAATGCACAACGTTAGGCATGTATCTTAAATATGTATAAAATCATGCTAATATAATAGCTTGTATTCATCTTCCTCTTGAAGGATTGATTTAAATTAATTTTCCACAATTATTTTTCTTCTTTATGAATTCATATTCAACTACTTTTGAGTTCAGGCTGCAATCTTCTTTTTTTACTTCAAAAAAGAACCATAGTGATGAAGGAGCCACTTTGAACTGTGGAAACCTGAAGTTTCCTCGTTTTGCAGAAAAGTAAAGATCCTGGGGTTGAAAATATGCTTAAAAGAAAAAAAAAAAAAAAAAGACTGTGAACTGGTAGAAATTGAACACAAAAATCAATTAATTTAATGTCTTTTTTTTATGAGGTTTGTTTTGGACATTTTTTATTTTTTTTTTGGTACTTAGAGTCTGGAATTATCCCAACCTGGAAACAGAGAGAGTTAAAAGAAAATAGAGTTAAATAAGAGATATCTGTGAGTATCTTATAGCAACACTAGTGTATAACTTTATTTATTTTAAACAAACAAGCAAAACTATCAGGTGAGGTGATTCATTGTTATTTGATTGGTGGTAATTTTATTATCATCCATATACCCTTAATCAACATTCTTCCTTGCACACCTCAATAGCCTTCTGCACATACCAGGAAAGCTGACTCTCTGTGTTGAGATCATCTGTGTAGTTTTAAGAACATTTTGCCCTCAGGCTCTTAACAGTGCATTGATTATACAAAGCGGCTTTCCTTGGCAACCCTCTACACATGCTTTGTTTCATGCTGTAATTAGGAAGTGCTCGCCTTTTACCAACAGAGTAGAAAAAGAGGTATTGCCTTTCCCTTATCCATCCCAAACTCCAAAGGAGAGACGTAGCTCTCTGAGTGCTTGGAGTTACGGAAGTTTGATTTCCTGTGGGTTTGTGCTTCATGGTTCACCTCTCTGGGGTGTGGTGAGAGTTGAGCTCTGATGGAAACCTTCTTTCTGTGGCAGCGCTGAGAGAGGAACCTCTCATTTTCTAACCTGCCCATTGGAACTAGTGTGACAATAATAACTTTGAGGATGCTCAGAGATATTTTGTTGTAACTAACTAATTGAACAAATTAACGTGGTCAAATTTGGTTGTAATTAGCCAAGAGATTATAAAGGGAAGGGGATAGAGAGAAGATCTAGGGATGTAATTGGTACTTACTATTTGTGTTTAGGGACCTGAGCTAAAAATAGAACATGTCTGTTTGAATCTTTCCCTAATTATGTTAGCTTACTGCAATGTGGCCTTTGTTAACTCTCTATAGATTCAGCAAAAAACATCTCCAGGCAAGAAAGGAGCCTAAGCACATGCTTAAAGTTAAGTTTCTGCTTAAAGTGATTTTCTGAATCAAGGATTTATGGCGGTGAATGAGGAATCACTGAGAAATTGTGCATGAGTTGCTCTTTTGGATTTCATTCTACCAGATTTTACACTAACTTTGTTTTGATTGAGATTTAATTCTTTGATTTTCTCCTAATTTTGAAGATCCAGACTTCCATTTTGAATAAAGCGGTAGTTCTCCAAATAAACTCCATTAGCACAATAATTTTATGTGTGTATATATATATTAGGAAAAATATATTCTAATATGATTAATTTTTCATTCATGTTAAAGCTCTAAAACTGTCATCACAGAATCTACAGATCAGGTGTAGTTCATTCTTTATTGAACAATTTAAGGAGAAATGCATTAATATTATTCAGAAAGCAATCATAGGCATGCTTTATAGCTCTTTTATACCGATATCAAATGAATTCTCTGACAAGTTAAACACGGTAGCCTTTAATCATAGGAAACTGCAAGGCACTTCAGCTGCATAAATTAGGGACAATTAACTAAAAAACAAAATGAGTTACACACATGCAGCTCATTATTTTTAATTTGAAATTTTATTTATTCTGGAGTCAGTTTCTATCTGATACACCAGATGCCAGGTTAAAAAAAAAAAAGAAGGAATAAAATATCGGCTCTGAAGTCAGGGTAGTGCTCTGCAGACAAGCAGGACTGGAGCAAGTATACGTTTTCATACTAACATCAAAGATGAGCAATCCCATGTTTCCTTAAGTGATTTGTCCCCAGCGTCTCTTGATGAATGCAGAAGCATGCAGTTGCAAGCCAAGATGGGATGATTTTGGTGCATGTCATAAAATCCCTTTATCTTCCCCATCTCCTCTCACTTTGTGATCATCTGTTCTGATAGCTCCTTCATACCCTAGAGTATTTCTGGCTGGAAACTCTCTGGAGTCATCTTTCACCCACGCATGAAAACCATAAAGATACT
This sequence comes from Numenius arquata, assembly GCF_964106895.1. Lineage (NCBI taxonomy): Eukaryota > Metazoa > Chordata > Aves > Charadriiformes > Scolopacidae > Numenius > Numenius arquata. The sequence goes on along the minus strand of NC_133587.1, from coordinate 7,011,226 downwards.
TTTGGTTTACCAAGTCTGAGCCTTGCTATCTGAGCACTGGCACAGGGCAGACCAGAGCACAGTGCTTGTTGGCAGGTGGGACCCATGGGGCCACACGTCTGGGGTGTCCCTGATGTACTCCTGGAGAGAATTGCTGAGTATGGCCACTTCCCAGCTCATCTCCCCACCACTGCACTAATTGGTATCAGCCTGAAGACAATCCAGATCTTCTTCTGCAGTGATCCATGAAGTTCGCCACATCTGAATGTCCTCTCTCTTTCTGCTGAGGCTGTGAGCCGCCAGCAAGAGCAAATGTCCAGTGCCAGTCTTGGCCCAAAGTGGCCCTGCAGGGCAGTGGGGACCCAGCCCTTGAGGCTCTCTGCTGGCTGGACACCTTGTACCTCTTGTGGGACACCGCACCGGGATCTACAGAACTGAATTTTGGGGGGCAAACTTGTAAGGGCACTTACCTTATTAGACACTGCCTTGTATTTAGCAAGATGTTGAATTTAAAAACCTCTCTGCCCCAAAAAGCAGAGAATATGAAAACAGCATTTTATTACTTGGTAGAGCTAGGTCTGCCTGCCTTAGAAACCAGCCTCTCAGCAGCAACGCCCAAGGTCATACACTAAAGCACGAGCACACAGGCTTCTGCAGTGGGACACAGCAAATACCAATTGAAAGCAAATAGATAAAAAGCTTGATCAAAATTCTTCCTTTCCTCAAGCAGGCTTGTACTGTTTGCAGAAGAAACACTGTGTAGAGGAACCCGCTTGGGGTGTCTCCATTAGTAGGCAAGCACCAAATATCTCCGTGATACCCCTGGGTGCTGGTGCAGTCTTATTCATTCATTAGTTAACTGGTGCAGTCTAGGTCTTCCTCAAAAATTATTTGGGAATGAAACTGGGGGATCATTTGTGGTGATTCCAGAGAAAAGGCTGAGGAAACAAGAGCAAGCAGCCAGGGAAAATAGCAAGGGGTGAGCGCCTTGGCTCGGTTTGTCCTGCAAGGTCCACCAGCAGGATGGGAGGCGAGAGCAGGGCAGCCGAGGGCTGGCATCTGCAAGCATCTTTGGAAAAACAGTCAGAGAGGATGAAACATCCCACTGGTGCTCAGTGAGAGCATGATGACCTAATCAGTTATTTCTTATTTTCATTCCTGTGAATATATTTCTGTGGCTTATAGAAGGGATGCATTGGGTAAAAACCTTCAAATCTGTTCTGTGAATAAATTGCATCTCTGTAACACATGTTCATCAGGGACCAGTGTCTACTTTAAAATATTCCTCTATTTGAACGTGGTGCTTGATAGGAAAATTGAGAGTGACGTAAAGCTGGCTAGATTGTTTTTTCTGTGTGTGGTATTTAGAATTGAGACCATGTCCATCTAAAAATAAAGAAAAATTATATGTCTCCTTTCAACTCTCATTCAAATAATTTATTAAAGTAACCACACCCTTCCTTTTCTGTAGGGCTTCCCTAGGGATAGCAGTTTGCAAGAACAAGCAGTTTCCATGCCACTAATGTTACTTACTCCAATTTGATCAGCTCATGTATATTTCTCTAAGTGTCTCATTGTGTTAGTATTTTCAGCATTTATATCACTATAGAGAATTGTTCTGCCATTACAAGAGAATTTTTTGAGCTCTCAGAGGACAAAAAGAAATGTCATTCAGGATCAATATGAAAATTCAAGATTCAATATCTTTGTGAAGTTAAGAAAAATTTCAGTGCATTGTATTTTAGTTTTTCTCTTTTTTAACCTACTTTTTAAAAAATTTGGAAATTTCTTTTGACTAGAATCACATTATTTTCAGGCTGGCAATATTGAAACATGGAAGATTTGTCAAAACTGTCATCATTTTATGAACAGTTTCAATTTTCATACACAATCCTGTTAGCTAAAAATAGTTAATTGAAAAATTTTCAGCTGTCTGTAATTTTGATGCTTTTTTCAACAGCTCCAAAATTGGATAGAGAAATCACAGCCCAGACAGGCTGTCCCAGTCCCCTGGTGAAGTGCAAGGTTACCATCCCCAGGCTTTCAATCTAGGGACTTTCAAATAAGCAGTAAATCAGTTTGCTTAGGTTTTTTAATGTTTTAAAATATGCATTACAAATCCTCTGTTAGCTGAACTCTTTTAAGGGAATGTTTCCTGACTATATATCTTAGCATGAGTTCAGAGGATGTCTATAAAAAAAAAAAAAAAAAAAAGGATACTACTTTTCCAAAAATGTCTTTCTATTCCATATCTTGAAAATTGAGGAATTCTCCAGTGGAACTATCCTTCTCTATGTGTTGCAGGATGCAAATAACTGCAAAACTGAAACTGAGCTGCCATGAATTATTCAGAGCACCAGAAGCAGCAGCTGTTATTTGTATTTGTCTCTAATTTTGAAGGGTGGAGAATTGGAGGCCTTCATTGACAACAGAGGGGAAGAGGAGGAGACAGTGGGAATGAATTGCTGCCCAATGCCTCAGATGCTTCAACATCTGCAAGGCTGTGTTTAATTTGGTAATCTAGACTGTGGTCCCTTCTGTTAGCAACAAGGGCAACAAATTGGTTGTGTGAAAGTCTGCTGCTTCCGACAGGTAGAAAAAAAGTCAGCCCATTTCAAGTGACAGAACAAATTCTGGTTTAAAAATGATCAAAGCCAGGCATAAAAAATATCTTTATATCCATGAAACAGCTCTAGGGAGAGAGATAGAATTTAGAGATGTACGCAGAGTACAGCCTATAATATGAAAAAATACTCGATTTCTTTTTTTTCCCCTTTTTTTTTTTCTGAAGTGAAAATAGTTTGAGATGGGATGATTGGACTATTCTGTATTATTTTTATACATATGCTGTTCATAGAGTGTCTGTATTCTGCAGATCTGCTGTTTCTTCTTCAATTGCTGGAAACTCAGTAACTCAAAATTGATATGAAAGTGGCATGTTAAAGAGGAGATGGGAGTTTCCATGATTTTATTTACTATTAAAAAGATCAAGTTTTGCAGATTAAGTATGAATGTACTTTGAGGAAGGAAACAAAATTAATGATGACTGCAATCACTCTAGAGCATACAGCAGGTGGAATGTGGTATGTTGTAGGCTTAATCCTCCAATCCAGTATTGTGTTGCTACTACAGTACAGCACCAAGGAATATGCAAAACTTTTTTATGACTATGGCAGGGATAACTGTACACTCGGTAGAAACTCTGGTTGTGTATTTCCACTAGAGCATTATTTAAGCAATGATTCACTCTGTAATGCAAAAATTCTTTGGGTACAAAGAAATCAATACCAGCAAACAAAATGTTAAAGAGTTCAGCACTTACTCTGAAGCTTAAGCACTATTTACTCTCCTGGGATAAACCCCAAGGTCCTTTACTCAGGCAAACTCTCTTTGATACCAGTGGTGTTTGCTTGAATGAAGACAGAATTAAGAAGCTCAGGATCTGGGTCATGAGATTTAGCTCACCAACCTGTAAAGACATTTAGCAAGGATTACACAAGCACAGAACTCGCACAAAGACCCCATTTCACTAAAATCAATTTTAGATAGGAAAAGCCTTTTGATAGGAAATTCAATTATTTTTTTTTTCTGGAGAGCAAGAAAGAAAATGGCAAAAAATACAAAGTTAAGATAAATTAACTTACATAACTTCCAGACTACAAACTGATGTGCAGCTCTGCAAACAGGAATAGAAGAGGGATACAGCTTTATATGAGAAGAGAGCCATTTTTTAGGATACTGTTTGTTTGCACAGTAATATTGGGCACCCAGAGAGGATGTGTGTGTAGATAACAACAGAAGTATTGGCATGTTTTTTCCTAAAGTATTGTGGCATCAAACCCAAATCCAGGCAGGAAGAATTTACAATGTAGTTGACTTATGCTTATAAAAAGAGAGGAGAGAATTAGCAAAAACAAATTGTCTATGGCTATTCTCCTATTTGGAAAGTGAAAATGAGCCCAGTTTGGAAGGCTGAGATGAACCTGGTGCAGAAAGAAAGGTACTGAGCGTCATTTTGTGGCAGTGAGAGCCGGAAACAGAACCAAAATGCAGCTATACGGTTGATTTATTTTTTATTACCACCTATTTATCTGTTTATTATTTTAATGGAATTGAATAGTTGGGATGGGGGTGAATGCTTGTCCCACTTTAAGCTCTGTGGGGAAGCTTCTCCAACAGTGTGGTTTTCAGCCCCAGGGGCTCTTCCCACTGCTGGAGCTGAGCTGCTGCCCCCACCCTCCGGGGACAGGCAGAGCTTTTGCACCCCCAGGGGACTACACAAAAAGTTTGATATCCCTCACTGCAAGATGATTTCCATTAAATATAGTCTGGAGATCTTCCATAAAGCCTTACATATTAAGCTGTACTTAATAGGAGCAGTAACAGATGGTTTTCTAATAAAACACCCAGGGATGAGACAGTAGCGGAAAGCCCGGCTCTGATGGGCAGGGGCAGCACGAGGGGCACAGAGGTGGCTGCTTCTCCCTCGCCTCTGTTTTCTCCCTGGGCCTCGAACATGATATTACCCATCAAATGAAAGCTGTCTCCCATTCCCCTGGCAGTCCCCAGCACAGGAAGCTCACCGTCAGGCTGATAATTAGTTAATCCAGGCCTCGCAGCTAACCCGCCGAGTCTATTAATCCAGTTTCCATTAGAAGGTGCCCAGTTGCAGCTGCTCAGCCCTCACACGTTAACTGCCCATCAGTGCCACCCGCACCACAGAAGCTTTTCAGCGAGGAGAGTTGCAGTCAAGGCTCTGAATGGCCCGAGATGTTTCTGAGGCATCTCATTGTGGGGATTTCTACCAATTTATGGCCTCTCCGTAATGAATTTCAGCCATTCAGGGAGAGACAAAAGACTCCAGCAAGTGCTCCTGCCAACGTGCTGCTTGAACTGCTCAGCTGCAGTACTCCAGTAAGTAGTTTTTAAAATAAATTGCTGAGGGCTAGATTATTCTTCTGGGAAGTGGAAACACAGGGGTGCCTTTCCTAAGGAATGCCTTGAAACGGGGGCAACCTGCTGCTTTTCCCCCTTTTCTCTCCCAAGAGAGTAAGATGCTGCCCTTCCCACTCCTCAGCTGACTAGCTCACGCTGCTGAGCACAGATTTCTCTATTTCTGATACACTCAAGCAAGTGGGGAAGAATGAGTACATACAGAACTCCCCTTTACAACATCTTTCAGTGTCCCACAAAAAAAAAAAAAAAAAACACTCTGCAGTGGTGGCAAGTGAGAGCCTTGCAAAGCTGGTCCAAGCCTCAGCTTCAGGACAGAGCATCCCAAATCGTAGACTGAAAAACTCTTGCTGTGCTAATGCCAGTAGGAGGAGAGCCATTTGCAGGAGCAAGGGTGGAAAAGCAGGGACTCTGTAAGTCCTCTAAAAGACTTTTATTTTCTCTCTTTCTTCCTCCCTGTCCAATACAGAGCGGGTGAGGATCACATCAGGGTAGGCATAGGAGGGCAATACAGGTAAAAGCTAAGTTAACAGAAAAGAACAGGAGCCAGATGGCTGCATAAACACATGAGCCACCTCGACCGGATTTACAGTGACAGCACACAATAAAAAGGAAGAATAGTGAAATAAATTTTCTTATCATGATATTCTAAGACACCAATTTAATAGCAGGTCTTTTTTTTTTTTTTTTTTTTTTTTGAGTATGAACTTAAAAGCATTCAGGTGCTGAGTTCTTGCTCGCTGGGGTTGCCTTCATTACAAAAAGGAAAAGAAATTGCCATGTGTTTTTCCAGTTTGGTGATCAGGGTTCTTTTAAGCAAAGATGTTAAGTATCCTTTAGCATACACATGCATCAGCTAGCAAAGCAGGAAGCAAAGGATAGAAATAGCAAGAAAAATGAAAGAATAAGGTATGGTGGTTTTTTCATATGGAAAACATTGACAAGTTTATACTGGACCATTCTGCGTATCCTGTAGCCTTTAGGCACATGAATAATCTGAATAAATTTACTTGCACTCATGAGTTAGCCCAATCTTTGCAGTTCCCAACAAAAAGCATGTTTAAAATCAGACGTTACATCAGAATATGGAAAAACTTTTAGTTTCAAATTGTTTCAGTGGAGAAAAATTGCCTTTTTGTACTTAGAGAGAAGTACATTCTGTTCCTTGTTTTTTCCTGTCTTGCTTCCCTGGCTGTTAAGCCAGTTCCACTTTGCAGTGAAAAACTGGAGAATCCCTGCATAGTTATATATATGATTTTGACTTTTTTTTTTCCCAATTTTTTCTTGGAAAACTTCTTTTGATCCGTGTTTTATCATTATGTCCCAGTGCATCTCTAAGTAATTGCATACTTTATCATCCAGATCCCAAAGCCATAAAGAAACTAGAGAAGATCTTTACCTGTAGGATGAGGGAGGGATCAGGTGACTGAAGTGGAAGCAGAGCCAGTGAGCATAAATACAGGAGTTTGCCCTGTCGATATCTAGCACCGACCAAAGCAAGCAAAGGAAATGGAAATGAGCTGTGAAGCCAAATGATAAAATGCTTCTCTGCTTACTTTAAACAGCCTGTTTCCAGTTCTCCTTACAGCCTCCGTTAGATTCATTGTTCAGTGTCCCTCAGTCAATATTCTATTTATCATTCAACAACCAGACTGGTTACGATCCTTCATCCTTGATAAAAGAGAAGAAATTATTGATTTAATTGGGAGCAGGGATGAGAATTTGGTTCACTACCTTCCTGTTAACTCTGTTGCTTACTGTAAATTACTTGAGGAAAAGTCTGTTTGCTGTATGGCTTGTACCCATTGAGTTCTGTTTTCAATGCTGCTTGAAATTGCTTGCTCCCAAAAGACATAGAGCATCATCAAGGAATTCATGGATTAGATCTCCTTCAGCTGAAATCACTCTATGCAATTCTGATCATGGTTATTTTTCAGAACAGATTTGTGTATGTGTCTGGGTATTTTGAGAAGTACACTGTTGATTACTAAAGCAATCAAGTCCAGACAGTGATTTTGTGATTCACTTCAGTGACGTGATATAAATACTATATATGAGCTTTTCAGTTTCATTTATAACGTTGAACACCCACTCAGCTGCCTTGCTGAGATTTGTTCCATTGCCTCCAATTCTATGTTTATCAGCTCTTTAAGCTGAAACAAAAAAACCCCACGCACAAAGTAGGTATTTTTGGAGGAAGAGACTGATGGCTCTCTTTGTACAGAAACGTCTTACTTTCTCCTCGGTTGATTTCATAACTTACTGCCCACACTGAACCAGACTGTTCATCACTCTCATCCTCAGCAGCGCTTTCTCAACCTGTCGGTAGCTATACTTTGCCTTCCCAATTTGTTTAGCCCAAGATTTAAGATGGACAGAGACTGTCGCTCTTATAAATCCTGATTTCATTAGTGGTGAAGTGTCTGGCAAAAAATCCCTGCAGTAGATGCTCTGCTCTCCATCTCCCGTACAGTCTAACTAGGTCTCCATAGGTAAAAAGAGCATAGGATGTCCGGGGCCCGCAGAAGCATGATAATAAGACTTATGAAGAAAGTGGTCCCTGTGAGGCCTCATTACAGGCATTTCTAGAGCTAAGTTACTGCTTCAGAGGGTGGAAAAGGCATCTTTACAACAACTTACCCAAAACAAAGTGGATCATTTCTATCTGGATCTGTCTTTCATCTCCCTCATAACAGTAGCAGACTAAGACTTGCTAATTGGTACATAATGCAGTTTGTCATACATTTTTGTTATGCTGTCATTATTTTTACCATCAATATGAACCCATCTTAACACTGAGGCATAACTGTCTCCAATTAACTGATGAAAAATGACATCTGTGTAAATGTGCAGTGTAAAATTGTCCTCATCTATCTGAATACTGTATTTTTCCTTGGTAGCTTTCTTTCACAGACAAATTAAAATTGAGAGATGAAATGAATTTTAAAAAATAAATAAAACAGCAGAACTGTTGTTTTCACTAAGCAGAATGATGGTTTTGTGTGGCTTGTATTTCAGTAGGAGTGGGAAAGATAGATGCTACCTATCCTATTACCTGAAAAATAACAAACTACATTGCAGAAAAAAGCTCCAACAGGGTAAAAACATCTAAAAGTAAAATGAAACCTAGTCATGGTGTTTTCTCAAACTTTTTTCAAACACAGGGAGATTTTTTAAAGTGGTACCTGACAATTTAAGATTATCTATGCTTATAGTTAGAGGTGTGTGTGTGTTCATATTTATATAAAATGTATTTATATGCTACCTATTTATAATATACTGCTATAATATAAAGTGGGTAACAGTTTATTTTCACTGGCTCTGATTGGTCTAGCTTAATGTTCACATAAGCCTGAATAGAACTTGGATTTAAGGGTTGAATACTTCTACTGGATTTCAAAGTAGATAAAAACTGTTAAGAGAAAACATGGAACAGAAAGAGATGAAGAGGCTGTGAAAAGGAGATATGGAAATCCAAGTTCCTCCCTCCAGCTGCTCTTACAGAGGGATAACGCATTCTCTTGATCCATATTACAAAAAAACAGTGGTGAGCATCAGACTTTGAGATCCCAATCAACCGTAGACAAGAGGCATCAAAAGGTGCCACGGCAGGACCTGGGAGGATGCAGCGACTCCCAGCAGCGGCACAAGCCACCGTCCAAGGACTGCGAGAGCTTTAACATCTGAGGTTTCAAAGTGGAGTCAGCACCTCTCTAGCTGTACGTAGCAGCACAGTGGGGCTTTTCAGGGTTGCAATATGGGACTTGCATGGCATGTGTGGTCCTCTGTAAGTGCACAAAACCAGATACCAGTACATTTTTCTTCTGTCTACTGTCTCCCTGTCCAGACTCAAGACAAAGATTACCTAAACTCTGGAGAAGACTTTTCTTCTGCCTCCTTTTGTATTTACAAATAAAATGGCCTGAAGAGAAGCCACATTTATTTGCAACTAAAATACCATCTGCCTATGTGTGAAAAAAATTGCCTAGTCATATGGATTCAGGGTTAAAATGATAAATTTAATTATCAGAAAGTAAAAGAGCAATTCACGTTTGGAAACAGCAAATTTCAGCAGAACTCAATATTTAATTTTATGCCATTTCCTGAAAGTTCAATAGACACTGTGGGTTTCTCCAAAATGTAACACATCATTTGGAACAAAATTGTTGAGATGCTGCATTTATGAAGCATAACAAAATGTAGCTTATCACACACCCCATTGTTGCTGCTAATACACATTGGAAAGTTTCCTGGAATTTCATCATTCATACTTTTGTGTCCTTTATCGGTGGCTGCCTACATTGCCATATAACTTAGTTTATATTACCCAAACTCATTTTGTTAAATCAAATTCTGGGTTGTTTTTTTTCTTTTTATTCCATTTAGAAGATGTGTGCTACACATGGTCCAATATTACGGTTGGTCTGAATTGATTAGAATTCTTTTTCTAGTTATTCTATTACATGAAAAATATCACTTATATTTTTCCTATCATGGATTCTTATAGAGAGACATAATGCTAGGATGACAAATAATTTCTCTATGAGAAGATAAAAAAAAAAGTTGCTTCTATACTTAACAGATGTTCTTCTCTGTTCTGATTAGTATCCACATCACTTTGAAGCTGAACATTTCCTTTTATTTCTCTATGTGAAAATTTCTTTATAGTTTTAATGAATTTTCCAGCCATCACTTCTTCGGGTTCCTCAGACTTTATTCGCAGACATCCTGAATCAGTACCACCCTGCCCTGACGAAGCACTCACTCTTACATAAGGTAACGCAGCTCTGTAACTCTTTTGTTCCCTGAATGTATGGTCAAGCCATTCAGCAATGCATATCTTTACCTTGCTACATGCTGAGATATGTTCTAGTTTAAGGACATTTTTCTAACTAAAGAAAAAGTATTCTTTTGTCAAGCTGCAGTATTTTTAGGTGCTTTCTCCTTCAACTTAGTGTTCACTGAAGTCCTCTAAGATTTCTCTGTCACTTCAGTCCATGCCAACTTGGATGAAACATTAGTGCTTCTTCAAAGGCATTGAAAAGCATTGTTTTGTTTTACTAAAAAAGAGATGATCTGCCATACAGGTCGGCCACTCTAGAGTTCCATCAGGGAGCAAGCTGGTAAATTAAAAACACTCTCTAGTAAGGTCTGTTTTCATAATTCATTGTTTGAATTTACTGTTGGGGGAAAATGATTGCAATGAAAATTGATGCAACTTGAAGGCACAGGCAGAACCGTGGAGCCACAGCCTCATGACTAACTTTCCTTTGCCCCTTCTAGAGAATCTGTACATCAGAGGTGTAGAGGGATGTGCATGAGAGGGATTTCTCCTTCTAATTTGCTGCCATACAAAATGCCAACAGACAGCAACCCAGATTCCAAAAGATATTTTATTATTTGGATGCTTATTGTCACCAATTTTAAGATTCTGGATATGAGGTCATGCGGACTTCTGTCTAATTGGACCTACATCTGATTATTGGAAATAAACGCACTGTTTGATCTTTCTGGTATACACGACCTGATCTGCTTCCTTGAGTCTCATCCATGACACTAGCTCATACAATCACACTCTGGGACAAGACAGGCTTTGCTGGTAATTTTTTTGGTTTGTTTTTTAATTGTGTTGATGAATACTCTTGGATTTTACCAAATGATGTGAGAATGTATGCTAGAATTCTCAGATGTTTGAATTCAACGCATAAAATGGTACAAATTGCAACGCATTTATTTGTAACTGAAAAAGTAATCTCTATATTGGGGAAAGAGAGGAAGGAAGGGTAGGAAGGTTGGTGGCAGATACGTTGTTTATGATAGATCTTTTTTTTTTTTAATAGCAAAAACTCTTTGTTTTTATACAAGCTTTTCTGTGTTTTATCTTCTTGATAGCTTTTATATTTCATTTTCAAGCACTATCCCTCAAATTTCTGTAATACAGTTCATTGATAGACTCCTTTGCGCAACTTAAAAGAAAACTATTTAAAAACAGCCAGTATTTGAGTATAAGCTATTGTCAGGGAAAAGAAAGGAAAGAAAAGAAAACCCTCTGACTATCTTTCTTTTTGCTGGCACCACTCCTTGCCGATTCCAAAAGCTACATTATTTAAGCCTTCTGTAGCTGTCTTCCACATTTCTGGAGGATTTCAGCTCTCATGGGTTTTTCTTTTTTTTTTTTTTACCAGGGTATTCTCATATTTCTTTATAGATCTGGTATCTACGTTGCTAATCGCTGAGACTGACACATCCTTTGTTTGGTATTTCAGCTCTAAATGATCAGCATAACCATGTAATTCCAACTGTTTCCTGTGGTCCTTTATAAACATGCTGCAGGATTTTCTCCAGGAGATGGATTATGCACTTTATCTTCAGTAAGAGTTCCCATTTATCTCCAAGTAACGGTGAGCCCACGATCTCTTCCTGTATCACTCCTGTTTAATTTAAGATCAATACTTACATTTCTAACTTTTAATACATGCTTAAAACCTTGTTTGGATTTGGTCCCTGAAAGATATTTTAAATGTTTAATTTCTGGGTTTTCCTTCTAGGATGGTATAGTTCATTGTTTAATTGCTCTTGAGGAAAAATCACTATTTTCCCAATTTTTGTTTTATTTTCATAAATTTAATAATATAGAACCCCTTTAAACATGAAGAACCTTCAGCTTTTGGCCTTATGAGAAGTCATTGAAGTTCCCATGAAATAAACTACTGCCTGACTGAAGGTAAACAAGTTGTTTCCTTTGAGTGGAGAGTGCCCAAACAATGTGCATCTTATTACCACTTATTAAACAGTGGTAACTCAGATGTGTTTTTTTTTTTCCTTTGCTTTGTAAAATATTAATAAGGGTTTTCTAATAGAGGAAATAGTCGTTTATTAGGCTATTTATTGAAATGAATGTGGCCAGGGGATATAATTAGGCATGTTGTGAATGAGAAGACAGCATGCCTGTTGGCATGGTCATTGTGCTGATAAGCTTATATGCAGCTCAGTGTCTTAGAGAAGATGGGAATCATCACTCTGAGGCAGTTCCTAAAGATATCGGTGGGATTCTCAGCTTGTGTGTCAAAACTTCTAGTTTTGGAATGCTAATGGAAAATGTCACAGGTCATGTTTAGCACTGTCTCTTGTATCAATCTCTGTATGCTGAGAATAAACATTACTTTAGATACACACACTCTGCGTTGGTTAGACTCAGAAGAGTGAAAACAGACCAGTATGTCAAAATTGATTTTGTCATTAGAGGGCTTTAGTTGTTTAGTAAAGAGGTGAAAAAAAGTCTTTCTTCCTCCTCTAGGATACTTGAGTATTTATACCACGTGAAGTTGAAATTTGGTCTAAACATCAATAAAATTGCCTGTTCCCTGCTTTTGAAAGGACTATTCAGTCTTTGGGAGAGATTTAGTAATAAAGTAGCTCATATTAAACAGGGCTAAAAATTCTCTGCAGGTAAAAGCTGCATCTTTCAAAAATAAACTTTACACTGAATTTGAAGCAGAGACTTATTTCATTCGGGGTCAATCCTATATTTTGCTGGGTTTGCACAAGAATAAATTCATGCAAATAATATACTGCAGAGTCCTAAAGAAACTCCCTAGCTAGCTCCTTTTCCTATCACCTTCCCCAGCTTTCCAATGCCTCTATAAACTTGCACCTCTATTTTGCACAGAATTGAATGGTTTCAGAAGTCTTTTACACTGTGACTGTATATTTGGACAAAATTTCTCATCACAGTTGCAGCATCAATGATCAAACTATAATTGGTTGTGATCTTATGCTCCCAGTAATTGTGTCTTCTCTAGCTTGAAGGTGGATAAAACTTCTATTAGACTCTGAAGGACTCAGACTTCAACTCAGTACTTCCAACTGAAAAATATGAAAAAGTGGAGGAAGCAGGATATGCTCAGCAGGAGCAATATTGCCTTTGAACAGAAATGCTTAATACTTTCAGTTTACATTAAGGCCTCAGTCTCTGTTGCCAGTGTATGGCACAGGCATTAGCTTTAGATGTGGTAAAAGGATTTCTCTTCCCAGATGGCAGAACACAATTAGACAATTTCTGTGATCTTTTCTGCTACGCCTCTCCTTTCCAAGCAGGATTCATGCAACAGAGGAGCTTGTTCTGTTCTCAGCCCTTCCTCAATCTCTGTCCCAGTGCCTCAAATTTGCTGGGCAATGTGCACTCTCAGAAGTGTGCTCCTTTAGAAACACCTCTACAACTTCAGCTCAACTCCACTCTGTGCTTCTTTTTTGTCTAAGACCCTATACTGCTCCAGAAAAGAATGAATCCTTGCTCTTCACTTCAAAGTGTTTCTTTTTATTTCTGTTGTAGGTTTGACATTTTGCAGAGTTACTCTTTTTTTGCATTAATGAACGTGAAAGTACAACCAGGTCCTAAAATGCACATAGATAGTCCAAGGAAATGCAAACAAATGAACATTAACATAATCTTTAAAATGTAGTTTGATCTCTAGCAAAGGAAAGGATATAAAGTATACCTTAGTAATCTCTGCATCAAGCCAACAGCCCACTGCTTACCTGCTGTGAGCAAACACCTACACCAATATCCTCTGCTTGCATACCAAAAGCATCTAGTGTAATTAATTTACTGTTGCTTACCTAACATCATACATTTCCTGACTTAGATCTTTCACAGTAGGACTGAGCTCCTGCCTCCTGTTGCAGGAATGTTGTGTATGAAGACCAGAACTGGACTTAACAGACTCATTAACTTTTTATTACAACTGCTGGTGTTTTGATTAATGTAGAAATGCTGGGCTTCTCCAGTAATCATAAATGCAGGTGCCTTTGGTTCTGTGTAAAATGTTGTGGAGCTCATATGTAAGCATTTGTAGGACTGAGTCTGTGGATAGCATCCTTATTCTAGCTGTCTATCCATCTACATTCAGAAAGCTCTGGCAGACATTATACATAAGCATCAACCTCTTTTATTTAAGCGGGGGGCTGATGTGGATCCTACTATCCAACAGATTTTGCTGCTTATTTAATTTTCTTTGAAATTCAAAACATACTATACTGCTTACTCTTTTGCTTTCGGTACTGCAAACTGCATAGAATAGTATCAGTACAAGACTGATTTCGTTGTCTTTGTTGCGTCCATGAATGCCGTCAGCTTCTCTGTCCCCTGCCAGTAATACAGACTAAGTTAACATTTCCCACTAAGCATGGCCACCAATTCTTGTTGGGAAAGGTGACACAAATTCTTCTGTTAAAGTGAAGGCATTTTTTCCTTTGGGGCAAACAGAACTCGATTAGCACAGGATCTGAATAACTTACTGATGTCAAACGGTTGATGGGAGAAGAACTTTGGGGTGTTGGTTGATGAGAAGCTCAACATGACCCAGCAATGTGCACTCGCAGCCCAGAAGGCCAACCGCATCCTGGGCTGCATCCCCAACAGCGTGGCCAGCAGGGTGAGGGAGGTGATTCTGCCCATCTACTCCACTCTCATGAGACCTCACCTGGAGTGCTGCATCCAGCTCTGGAGCCCCCAATATAAGAAGGACATGGACTTGTTGGAGTAAGTCCACAGAAGGGCCATGAAGATGATCAGAGGGCTGGAGCACCTCTGCTCTGAGGACAAGCTGAAAGAGTTGGGGCTGTTCAGCCTGGAGAAGAGAAGGTTCCAGGGAGACATTGCGGCCTTCCAGTACCTAAAGGGGGCCTACAGGAGAGATGGGGAGGGACTCTTGATCAGGGAGTGGAGCAATAGGATGAGGGGTAACAGTTTTAAACTGAAAGAGGGGAGATTTAGATCAGATATTAGGAAGAAATTCTTTACTGTGAGGGTGATGAGACACTGGAACAGGTTGCCCAGAGAAGCTGTGGATGCCCCATCTCTGGAGGTATTCAGGGCCAGGCTGGATGGGGCTTTGAGCAACGTGGTCTAGTGGGAGGTGTCCCTGCCCATGGCAGGGGGGTTGGAACTCGATGATCTTTAAGGTCCCTTCCAACTCTAACCATTCTATGATTCTGTGAGTGGTGATTCTTTTGTGCAAGACAGAAGAAAATTACATATATGAAGACATTTCAGCATACAAAAGAATAAAGGAATAGAAAATTAAAAGATAGGTCATCAGTCCTTTTGATGCTGTTACCGAGATGTTACATTTCATGTTACTTTTCCACCTCTAGATTGAAATTAAAAGTAAGAAAGACTAAAATCTAATTTCATGTTTGCCCCTATATGCAGTTCTTAGGAAGGTAGCAGCTTGCATATAAAAGCAGAAGAGAAAAAGAGAAAGATTTAATTCAAAGAAATCTGAATGTGATAGTGTTCACAATGCTGCAATGCCAAAAAAAAGCTTCCCTCTTCCTTGCAAAGCACACTGTCGTTGCTTAGAAAAGAAAGGGTACAACAGAATTACTATGAAGCAGGTAGTCTCTCATTCAGGTTCTTTCTGTGCTCACCTGGTTAAAGAATTTGTGCAAAGTAATTAGAGATGTAAAAACAGAACAAAATAAAATTGTAATCATAATAATTTTAATGAGATTTGAAAGGCATTTCTTAATTCACATGGCAACCAAAACCTCCAAAGAACATTTCAACAAAGAACACATCACCAAGCCGCTGTTTCCAACTTTTCCATTACCTGAAAGTATATCAATGCTTTCTTGTTTCACGGTCGGAGTTCAGTTACTTTGGCCCCACTCTGTTTCTAAAGTGTTCAGATCAAGCTAAATGGCTTCACATTGTTCAACATCTTTCTAATTTTCTACTGTAGAGGAACAGATAGAATATATGCCTTGCCAAGTGCGAGAAATGGTAGGATCAAGTGTTGAGTTTCAATCTCAAGTTTCAATCTGTTTCACATCTTGTCATCTGATTTACAGTATCCTTGTATCTGTTGAAATAGGTGGTTAAGCAGCCTCTATTATAAGGCTTTATGCTGACAATAATGCTAACAGTCCAAAATAATATAATTCTCTGAAAAAGAAGCTTGAAGCTATCTCTGAAATCAGACACAACAGAGACTCCTTGTCCTGGCACTCAGTGAAGTAAGGAGGTAACAAGGAAATGTATGTATTAAATGATGCTTTTAAGGCACTAAGATGAGAGCATGTCTTTGTGTATTTTGATTATTTTGCATGCTATTAGGAGAGTACCATAAAAGGAGAAAGATTGATTCCCCTTGTTCATATAAACACTATTAAGATGCAAAATATTTTTTGAAGGATAGCTCTGTGAGATGCGATGCTTGGATTTACAGAGAATCTCTTGATTTATCTTTTTCTGTCAATCCATTTTCTAATAAGGAAAGATTGTTGTAAGGGTTCTGGCGTATCACCTGCTGCCTTCGTTAAGTGGATGTCCAAAATAAACATCTGATTCTTTACCTAATCAATAACCTAAATCACCAGCTTTCCTATTTTGGTTCTTTCATAGACCAGGACTAAAGGATTTAAATAAACCCCTCCATCTCCTGCTGCCCCAGGCACCTTTCCTGTCCCCTCCAGGTAAGTCATGCATGTCACTGCCATGGTATCTGAGTCTACTGGTTTGTAGCATACCCAGAACTTCTGTAATTTCCTGGCTACAGTGGAGTTCACTGGAGGACTGTTGTAGCTCTTCCCCTATTTACACATGTTGCCATACTTCTCCACTGGACTTTTTTTCCACACAATCCTAGTTGAACCCCACGTGGACCCCAAAAAGCCTGAACAGTAGAGCCAGAGGTGAACCAGAACAGGAAATCTTCATCATTAGACTGAAAATGGCTTCAAGGGATGCTTCTCAGAGCCATGTCATATCTTAGACTGCTTACTTCTGTCACGCTTTTGCTATTCAAGGGCCCTGCCAAAGGCTCCCTTTAATCCGAATCATTGAAATTTTCAGTGTTAATTTATATTTAAAGATCACTAAGGTTTAAGTACAAGTTTCTTAGTCTATGACAATTTTTACTATATATTAGGAAGAGAGAAAGTACACTTTTTGCCCTTATGAAGAGGCAGCTGTTTCAAGTTCAGGGAAGCTAGTTTTGCCTTTACTCATGCTTTCTTCTTCTCAGATCAATATGTGGGGATAAGCATATGTTTTATTTTGTCTTATTACTTTAACCAAGTTAATTCTCTTCTTTGTTTATCCTTTTGTAAGTCTTTCATTTAGGTGCATTTGGCAAGTGACTAAGGGTTTTGGCCCTCTGGAGTATCTCTGAGACCTGCACATGGAATTCCCATTAATGTCAGCTAGAATTGCCCACACAGAGCGAGGCAGCGTCTCTGACCCTTCAGAGAGAGAGACGCTTAGTTGATAAGAGGAAAGAAAAAAAAAAGAAAAACAAAGTTACCTGCAGCAATGATCAAGGAAATTAATCAAAAGGAAAACTAGATTGCTGCTGAAGGAAAGTATTTTACAAAAAATAAAAGTGAAACTATGGAATAAAAAATCTAGATCACAGTGATGTATAAAAAGGTGGGATCTAATTCAGACACAAGATGAGACAAGATGGGAGTGAATTTTAATAAAGAAAAGCAGTTGCTATAGAAAGGACATTTAGCTGCTCTCAAGAAACTATTTAAGGTTTTTAAATGAGTTCAATAGAAAGAAAAGTATCAAAGTCCTTAGAGTAGCGTGTAGACATTAATGAGTAATGACAGTTATTGCAAAGACTGTGAGCCATCTTCTTTTATATAAGTTACCAGAAGTTTTAGTAATGGTTTCAAGTTTTAGTAATGGTTTTAACAGGGAGATGAATGTACTGGGTCTTTTATCTTCAAGGAAAAAGGCAGACAGATTAGCAAGCTTGTTACTCTGTGTGAAATGGTAAGATCTCTCCTATAGGCATCTTGAATTACTGTTTTTCATACTTCATTAAATCATCTTGCGAGTTCTTGCATATTTTCTTTCAAGACTGCAAAACATTGTGAATCCGGGTAACACAGGCAGACCTAAAAAATCTTGGGAAATCATAGATTGTGATCATTATCTTATGTTGCAGTAGTCACTAAGGATTCTTTTTCTATCAGCCAGGTACAAAATCCACATGTTATTTTGTGGCATGTTCACTTAGAATCAATGTGAATCAGTGATGCAGAGCTGAGACAGGACCTTCAGCGGTAGAGGTGTAAAGGAACCGTTTTTCAGTAACACAGGTAAGCACTAGCTTATTCATCATCTTTGTCTCGTAGACCCATCTCAAACAATTCTTGCTACTAGAGAGCCAGTCTGCTACGTCTTCCCCACTCGGACAGAAAATTACTTAATGCTACATTTTAAAATACAAGGAAAATAAAGTAGATTTCATTACATTAACTCCTAGCAGGTCTGGATATTGTGGTTGATCTCTATAGCTGTGTTTATTTGTGGCCCAGATACTACAGCTGAAGCTTCTTTATTTAGGATTTTCTGCAGGTATGACTTTGTATATTTACTGAAATATGTCTGATTACAGTACTGGTAACATCATTAACTTAGTACCTCAAAATGCTGTATCTTCACTTACAGATGGCTCTTATTTGAATTTTTTTTTTTTCATACATAAAAGATCATCGCTTTGTAACTCATTGCACCTTTTCCACTTGGCACCCAACAGGGCCAAGAAGTAAGTGCAGTGTCATGTGATTGGACTGTAATTATTCAAGTCCCCAGACACTGGAGACGACATTATGCAAAGGTAAGTCCTTTCTCTTTTTGTCTACTTTTGATAAGAGTCCATGCTACCAAGATTTCAAATCACAGCTTGGAGACACCTCAGTATCATCTGTTGCTTGTTAACTAGGTTGGATAAAAACTAAACTGCAGACCCTCTTTATAGGCAGACATACATGGGGCAGAAGACAATGTTTCTCTGTCCACTTCAGGTGGTCAGTCAGGGACCAGTGCAAAGGAAATGTTCAGTCTTAGCTTGAAGTGAACATCCATATTGGACTAGGGCTGGGAAGGACCTGCAGACAGATACAGGCTGGCCGGCACTGCACGGCCTATGGGAGGAGGAGTACAGGAGACACAGGCTGGGCAGTAGACTCTCCAGAAAAAATCTCACTGGAAGAGCCCACAAGCCAGAGGCACAATCTGTACTTTTCTGACTTCAAAAACAGCAGTTCTGTGCTCCTCAAACAGCTTTCAATTGCCATGAATGTGTGAATACGTACAACATGCATTCAAATAAAGATGGAAATTCATAGGTTTATACGACTTGTCCCTGTCTGGCCTTGAAGGAATTCACTGTCTCATCGGGCTAACAAGATATACTGGTCATAAGTTCAGGTCATTCCATGAGAAAGACAAGAATATGTTTGAAGAAGTTTGTACTGGTGCATATTCAGTACTCAGGCTAGAAATTTGCATGGGGCCTCCTCACATCACTGTTGTGGTCCAAGCTTGTGCTTCATAATAATTAATCTTTTATTGCACAATTAAAATGAAAAACAGCGGAGTCATCATCTCTACTGCTTTTCATTAAACATATGCCTCACTGACAATATATAATGTTGTTCTTTTCTTCATGAAAAAATATTATTTTTATTCATGGTAAATAACATTTCCTCTATGTATTATGGCAATTAAACCATATTACAGTCAATAAGCCATCCTCTTCCAGGCATATCTCACTTCAGAGGAAAATCACTTTAAAAATTCAAGTTCCGAAATATTCCTGGAAAGGGAAACTGTATACTTTTATTGCCAATTCAAATGGGTAAAAGTAGATCCCATCAATCTTTGATTTCCTTTAATAATTCATGAAATTTCGTGAATCAGCAGGTAATTGGTTCTTACAGACAAGCCTCTGAGCATTTTTTCTAGTATTCAAGAGTTCCATGGATTTATGCCTCTGCATATAACAGTTAGTGCCTTTAAACAGGGACATTAAAAAATTTCCACTTACATACAAATGACCTTTTAAACAGCACCTATGATTGATTTGCAGTAGGTAAAATAACATCCCCTTACTTCCTGGTATTTAATTTACCTGACAGAACCGTCTCTCCCAGGTTTTCTCAGGGGATTTTGAGCAAGGTATTCTCAGGATTATTGTGTATCAAATTACCATCATTTCTAATGAAATAGTAAATTAGAGGTGCTGAGTGGATAACTGTTAATTTGTCTATTCCTAGCTGACTTGAAAATTTGTCAGTCATTCTCATACCTGCATACTGGGCTGAAAGTGGGGATGGGGAGGTGAGTGGAGAGAAAATAAATTAGATTTTTGTAAAATGTTGTAGAGATTTGAAATCCTAAACTACATTGACAATTAATGGATTCAAGTGCTTCTGAAAAGTAAAAATAGGTGCATGAAGATGTGTATCTCACTGGAAGTCTCAACAATCAAGCTCCTAAGTGTGTTTTGAAAATGGTATCTAGTTCTTAAATCACAGAATCACAGAATCTTCTTGGTTGGAAGGGACCTTTGAGATCATCAAGTCCAACCACAAAAAAAAAAAAAAAACCAACCACAAAACACCAAAAACAAAACAAAAAACAAAAACCACACAAAACAAACACCCAACAATCTCGGGCACTAGTCAACATTTGATGGGGGAAATCATTTGATAATTTCCCCCCAGTCTTTCTTTATTTTGGTCGGCTCACAGCTTGTACTGAAAACAGACCAGCTGCCTCTGGGGCAAGTATGGCAGGCAGCGCACTCCCCAGGGAGGATGGTGCCTCTCTGCTCTCTACCTCCTTTCCTTTCAGTCTAAAAACATCTGTACCTTCAGCTGAGCGATGGCGCCCCGCATCTTAATCATCTTGTTGATTAGACATTTCAGGGTAAGATTGTTCATCCACCCTTTGGAGTGTGTATTCTAGCGACAACCCTGCGCCTGCCCCACGGAGAGGATTAGCCCGTTCTGTCGGGCAAACGCAGGAGCAATCGCAGCACTGAGGTCTGGTTTCCCGCGAGTGCTCCTCCAGGCTGTTCTCCTCAGCAGGTCTCGTGCTGCTCACCCTGCAGTGAACGGCATCTCACTGCTGCTTCTATTGACCTGATTATCTCTTCACTACCTACTCTGACAAATTTTGATGAATTTACTAGTTTAGGATAGTTCTGTCAAATTTGATAGGGTAAAAATTTGGAGTAAGGGGTTTTTGGAAGATACAAGGAGAGCATATATAAACATTTACTTTACAATGATTTTTAAAAATCCTCATGTCTTTACAAAAATAAAGGTAAAAAATAGTTTTCTTCATTTTGGTCACAAAGTTGAAGATACTAATATGTATTATAAAATAACCATTGTTAAGAAGCCAAAGCAATTTAATCGAACAACTTCAGGTCTTTACGTTTACCAGGTATGTACTACTAAACCAGACTAAAAAACAGATTCCCTGGCTTAGTTTTGGTGATCTACCTTGTCCTTCCTCATTGAAGCAAAAGTGACAGTAGCAATTATAGACAACAACAACAACAATGAAAAAAACCCCAGCATAGCATTAAGACCAAGAGGTATAAAACACCCTGGAGAAAACTTGAAATAAATGTAATTAAAATGACCTTTTCCCCTTGAAAAATTATTTTTCAGTGAAGCACAACCCATTGAAGTAGTTCTATTATAGAAGAGTCTTCATGATAAATCCTGTCTTACAGGTTCATTGATTTAATCAGAAAGACCATCTTAATGAAAATGCTAATTCTTCATTTGGGTAAAGCAAAGCACAGAGGTCTTGAGTAAAATTCCCAAGCCGGTAGGCACCACAGCCCCTGAGTTCTGCATTGAACCTCACTCCCACAGCCAAGATCTATATGCCACAATAATATATGTCCTGTTCCTCTTCTTTGCACTTTTTAAGCAGAGATGTAGCTGGTCTAACGAAACCAAGGATGGAGGTGCACTTCATGAGAACTAATCTTTGCACAAAGGCTGGGGTAGGAAAGAGTACCTGTATTTCATGTCTAATATTCTTCACAGCCTTGACTCTAGAATTTATATATTCACAACAGTGTCAAATACTATTACTAATGAAACCCGAGGCATGCTGTTAGAAAGGTACATATCACAGAGGGCACGACAGCATAACTGAGGATACATTTTCAGTTTGGCATATCGCAGAACTGAAATTCTCTTCGAGGAGAACAACTTGCAGTCACAAAATGTATTACCTGAAAATGAACCGGAGGCACAAATCAAAGCACCTGTACTAGTAACTACATGTATAGTATCTTCAATTAAACAACTTTCCTCTTGAATATTTGACCCCAGCTGTAGTTGCTAATCAGCATCAATCTCAACAACTGTGTCTAGGGCACATGCCTGCTTTTCTTGATGAGACACTGGCAGCAGATGTATTCATTTGCAAATTACCTATTAGATTATACTTTCCTGTCTGTAGATGCATTTATTTCAGAAGCACTTAAAAGTATGTGTAAACATGTGCACCATTGAGTAGGTCTATGCAGCATGAATTAATAGGGTTGCAGCTCATGGCGGGAGGGATGATATGTGGTTGTGGGATTGTGGAGGGGAAGTCACTTCTGTGAAAATGGATTGATTTGAATACAGATTCACCCATGGGATAGGCACTTCCACCTGTACCAGTCAGCAAATCTATAAAAACATATTAATGATTAATTCATAATCGTTTAGATTTATAACGTGGACCCAAACCAGTCACAGTCTTACCAATTCCCATCGCTGCCTCCAGACCCGAACTGAGAACCTGTAAATAGTTGCAGGCTCCTTCTGAAAAATCCAATATGAAATGAGACACTAACACAAGCAGTTCTGGATCCAGATGCCTATAGATTTTTCTTCAGCAGAACTAAGCCAGCTTTGACCTTAGGAGGCTGTCTTCAGGATGCTGGTGGGAAATTTGGTTTTTATAGGACTAAGGTATTTTACTCAGATTGGTATAATGCATCTAGTATCCAGTTCTGCAAATACAGAAGCATATGACTGTGAAATCAGTGGATGTGCTCATACAAGTAAAATTGCTCTCTGATTGTACTGCTAGTAGGATTAGATTCCTAATTAATGAATGTGGTCTTGGTGCTTAGTAAATTAAGATAGAACAGAAGATTGCTGTTGATACTATTATGTCAGGGAGTTTTGCAATTAGTGTTCAAATTTTCATTTTAGTACTTCATTCAGCTCCTCCTTCCCATGCTAACAATTAAGTTCCCTAGCCACAAAACATCCATTACGTTGTGCATGTTGTCTGCAGCATTGATATACAGTCCCATCAGCTACTGTATAAGCTCTTATTTCACCTTCATTTACTAATATAGTCTTCACTATTGAATACTGATGAAGGCAAAGTAGAAAAACAGTCCTCATCAACATTTCACACATAGTGTAAACAAAACTGATGAAAACCGACTCATCCGTGCCCACTTAAAAGATTAGTGTTCTACAACCATTCTTAATTACCTTTTAATCTTTTCTTTGAATTCCTTCCCAACCTGACTGTATCCAATGTATTCCACCTTGTAATATAAACTCTTCCTTTTCTGCTGAGCAATCAGACACTTACTTCATCAGCAATGAACTTGTCAGTGAAAGTGAGATGACAAATCTGTGCCTTGCTCTATACAAGAGAAGTCAAAGAGCTTCTCATGGCACAGAGCTGCTACACAGCCCTTATAAATTATTTATGCTTCTCATATCCCCACATTCTTTATTCCATTGCCAGCAGGACCTTGTTGTGGTGCCTTCACTACTCACAACATGGTTATAAGCCCTGAAGATATTTGCCAAACTTTTACCTTATAGGTTTAGGAGTCCCCACACTTGTCCCACATGCATCTTCTCTTGCTTCTTTCTTCAAGAGCTCCCCCACTGCCCCAGGCAGGAAATTCCCTTTATCTCTGTGTAACAAATTATCTGAGATCCAGGACTGCTTTCTTGCCAAAAACAGTGAGGAAATGCAGAGGAAAAATATTCTGCATTTGGTGGCCAGACATTCCCCTCTCTTTGTGACTGACATGAAAGTTGTACCCTGGTTTCCACGCTCTTTAGATGAGCATGCTGATAGTAGACTGTCTTGCGCTGGGCTTCCTCTTCTTTTTGCATTCACAGAGAAGCTTAGAAGGGACTTGGTTTTATTCTAAGATGAAAGAAGACTTTTTTCTTCCTCTACAAAAAGGAAACGTTTTTCATTGCAGGGCCGAATATAGACATGATGTGAAGAAGGATGTCAGTGGGATGAGAAGTGCATCTTTCCATCATGTGGCTGAGGATATGAACCACAAAGAGCCGTGCTAATGGGATGGGGAAGTCCTGCACTTCTCACATCTTGCCCATTCAGTTCTAATTGTCCACTGCCAAACATCACAAGACATTGCCAGATTATTACGATGTCAAGGTAAAAATTCATAGTAGAAAGCACAAAACTGTCCAATCCTATTAACAGACCTTTCAAAGTATAAAGGATTTCACCAAGTGAGAGGGAGCTAATGTGATGGAAATAGTAAATTATAGGCCTTCAATATCATGCTTGCATTTAACTGAAGTATATTAGAATTGCAAAAGATACCATTTGAAATATACTTAGCAATGTAGAGCAGAGATAGTATTAATAGCATTAAAGGAATACAAATGTATTTACCCAAATGTCACAAATCTTACTAGGCATGTGTAGAATATGCTGGTTTTGCACAAGGATTGAAATTAATAGGCATGACCTTTTTCTGACTTGCCTTTCATCCTCATAAATTCAGCATGTTTGCAAAACAGGCTCAGTGGGATTTGTTTGTGATTTTTTTTACATCGAACACAACAAAACTTACAGTCTTTTTTTATTCCTAGTAGTCTCTTAAATAACAAATATTGTAACAAGATGTACCCTCTCTGAGTCATGGCAGTATTAGAAGGTTAGCATCTAGATTTATTTACAAGCAAGCTTCCATCCTTGGATGAGCTTTCTCAGCAGTCGATCTGGACCTTATTCATAGACAATAGTGATGTTTAGAGCGAAAATAGGGAAAGCTTAGTCAGAATGAATAGATGGTATTAATTACACTGCATTCAGAATGCACATAGCAAGGGCTCCCTGTTAAGTGGTTGATTTTCAGCTTCCAGTATCCCTTGGTCAAACTTATGCACAGGTATGATGATGAGAAATCCTGCATCCTGCCAGGCACTCATTTAATTCAAGATTTTCTATTCAATAGAGGCCAAGGATAATATTTCACAGAGAGATGCAACAGCTCCACAAAGGAAAATTATCTGTTCCTTTGGAGAGTATCTTCCTACCCCCTGGCAACCAGCTACTAACTAATGTTCTTAATCTCAGTGATTTGCATCTTTTGTATTCTTTTCATATTTGAAGTTCAGGTTATCCATTTGTATACCTAGTCCCTTCAGGAATAGTGGTAATCTCTGCCTGCATGTTGTGAGCATTACAGTTTGAGCAATAAGGATTGTGGAGCACATATTCCATTTCATGTGTTTTTAAGGTAAGCCTTTCCCTATCAGTAAACACTGCTTGTCTTACAGTTTACAAAGGGGCAAATAGACTGAGCTTCCCAGAATTTCTGAAAATCTTGCATAGCTCAGCAAGTGCCCAGGAAGTTTCCTAAGCATTTGATGTCTTTAGAAAAGAAATAACCAATGCTTCTTCTTCCACCTATGTCAGCAGAAATACTTCTGAAACCATGTTTTTCTGGTTTTCTTTTTCTAGGCACTGATTTTCCATCAAGCGACAATGGGGGTCCAGAATAAAATTGATCTCCTCCATATAAATGATATTAAAATACAAAGCTGCAGATTTTTTCAGAGCTTAGGATGTGGTAGGCTGAATAAAGCCATCATGAAAATACTTTCAACAGGATACCAGCAGCTTGGAGCTGTGTGATGCTGCTCTGTTCTGCCATCTCTCACCCTGCATAGCACCCAGAGTGAGACCATGCGTAGAAGACGGTGTGGATGAGAGTGGCATCATTGGACCCTTGAGGGAGTTACTGAGGGAGAACTCAGTTTTAAAAGCCAACAGTAGATCCTTGCTTCAGGGTTAACTTAATTTTCTGATAAAGAAGTTGTGACCTTTTCAAATATTCAGAATTACGGTTTGGGTCTCACAGGTCTCTGCTATTTGCAATGGCATAAACCACTATCTAAGGATTCTGTTGTACTAGAGTATTAATAGATTTCAGAGGTGTAACTTGGAGGCCTGTGAAATACTTCAGAGGAACAAACATCCTTAAAAACATCTTGTAGAAAACCAAACCTTATACATTTAAGAATGTCCAAGGCATGCAGCTTCATTTGAGGTTAGGTTTCCTTTTTAAAGTATAGTTCTGTCAGATTGTAGCTAAAACATACACCAAATAGCATAATGGAGGCAAAGGGGAAATAAATTGTACCACTAAGCATATTTAAGTTAATATTGGAGCTCTGAATACAGAAATAGTTGTGAAAATCCTCCACGGGCTTCAGCAGTAAACGAATCAGAACTTTGATAAGGCACCAGTGGCCGGAGGATCATTGTCCTGACTTGTTATCCATAATGAGTTTATGAAAGACTAAAAGAAAAGTTAAAATGCTTGCCAGACCAAGTGTGAACTTTTAACTTGGTAAAGAAATCCCAAATGTACTTTTATTAATTGCCTGATTTTCAAGTAAGAGCGTTGTACCATTTTTTGTATCAATTACAGTGAGCCATAGCCTCTAATTGCCTAACTACCTTATTTTGAATATTTCTTACAACTGCTTTGTCCCATGAGACTTCTGTGAGGAGGCAGAGAGGCCATGAAAATAGGTTAATAAGAGGTCGCATGAACCTTTCAGCACTTCATGAAAGCCTGACAAAACTTTTGGCCCAGGGAGAGCTTGCTGTTGAGATGGTGATGCTAAATTGCAATAAAAGACAGCAAAAATACAAGATTTCTGAGTTTTTTAAAACAGATCCAAAGGTATTGATGGGTATTGATGACACTGATATGGGTGTCAGCCGCATATGCTGAGATTTTTATTTCTCCCTGGTTTACTTATTTTCTAAATCTGTGGTGAACTACAAAATTACATCTTATGTTAGAATAGCATTATGAAGAGTGCCAAAAATAATTTTGCTAAAGTTAGGAAATGCCAGCTTAAAAATGCCAATACAATCTCAGTTTGGTCTTTTTCCCCCTTGCAGAAAAATACCACAACTAATTATATGACTGTGTGCTACTTTTTTCACAAGGTGTTTGCCTTTTTCATTATCTGGATTGAAATGATGTTCAACCCTATGTCGTATATAGGCTTTGCAGCAAAGAATTCTGTGTTCCGTAGGAACTATTGTTACACTTGCACTGAAGTTCTCAAGAAGATGGTGGTAGAAGGGGGAAAAAAAAGTTTCAGGTTTTGTCCAGTTCAGCTGGACTGGCATCTGGATGTGCCTGTGCTCCTGCTGCTGACTCCCTGTGTGTAGGCAGCTCATCACTAATTGTGTTCTTCAGTCTCTCAATTCCTTTTTCTGGACCCTGACTTGCAGAAGTGCTGCTATTTCACTCCTGTTATGGAAATCAAAGTGATCACTGAAGTAAGGACAATACCACACCTCATGGGCACAGGCAAGACTATTTGTTTGCAACTTAACTTTGTCCCATTCGGGTTTTACTATATGGATGCTGTTCTGCCGACATAGCTTGTATGAGTATTACATATGCTGAAATTCGGTACACGGGCATTAAAACTATTATTATTCCTCTTTTCAAGCTCTTCTTGGGGAGGGGGGGAAGGTTGGTTGGTTTGTTTGTTTTTAAAAAGAAGGTAAATATTGATGGTTTGCAGCTTCTGTTTTCCCATATCCACCTTTCTTTTGGAAAGAGCTAGGTTTTCACTTGCAAAAGAGCTGCAGGGTGTTAAGAATTCAGTGTCCCTCAGTTGTTCGCTACAGTCTTCCCTGATGAAAAGCAGCACCAGATGGGTAAGCATCCCTGCATTGTTGCAACATAAAGGAATATGGATTTGATCAAACTCCCTGCTGCAAATGTCTGGCTTAACCTCTCACTGAAAGCCTTTTTCACCTGAAAGTTTTAACCCATGTAGGACAATTGCCAACTGAGCTCATCCAAAACCGTGCTCCGAGGACGGGTAACAGGCGCTGCTTGAGCTGCAGCTGAGAGCGATTACATGCCAAACAGCTGGTCCCTGAGCTGTAAGTGATTCTCGAGCTCCATAAATTTGTACCTGGGACAAATCAAGGTTCAACAAGAGATTTTTCTTCAGTCTATCCTGAAAGAAGAATCTAATCTTTAATTCCAAACTTGCATGTGCAATTTCTGGTCCACAAATTGCATATGCATTTTTCCTATTCAGCTATTTTCTGAAACTGGACCTCTTGCGCTAGCTACACATAATCCACTGCACTTAATGAAAAGAGAGTTAGCCAGTTTCTTTAAATTGCTCCTGGAAATGGACTGCCACAGTGAATGACAATTGTTTTATCACAGAAAACATCAAATTCTGATCACTCAGAATGTTCTGATTTCTACTTGATTTGTTTTCCTTTGAAAAGAAGAGAGGTTTTAGAATAAACGTTTCTATCAGTGAGAGAAAATTCTGATCAGAAATGGAGAACAAGGACTGTAAGAACAATTTATTATAAAGAGATCATGCCTAAGGATTCAGTGGGTTTCTAGTTCCTTTCCTGTTAGCAATAAAAGCCACATAACACAGTTGACGATCTTCGTGAACTGATATAATTACAGTCCTTCAGTCATGCTTTCCTCACTACTTATGTGGTGTGAGACACTCAGAAACAGAACAAAAAACGGAAAACATTTAAATAAGTGCAAATATCCATGCATATGCTGATCATTACATGATTTTTAAATAAAGAGTAAATCAAGTATTGGATTTTAGTTAATGGGGTTAGGCTGTTTCTCAGTTATTTCAAGAAAAATGAATACAGCAGCTGCAAGATAGTTCTTGATCTGGAAATTGCATAGTGGAATGGATTTATTTTTACATGATGCAGCTCACAGATTGAGGCATAGGAAAGAAAGTTTCTACAATACTGTATCTCCTTCTTTCTTTCTCTTTTCTCTTCTTGGCTGTAAGCAGTGCCAGCTACCTTTTCCATATTTAAGTATTACTTCTGAATTGTGTGTCTAAGTGTTTATCAAGTTGGGAAAATTTAAACAAGTTTTGCAGTATGTTATCAGAACACTTCTCCAGCATTGCCTAGAGGAGATATTAAAAACAAAAAGTCAAACTCATTTCCAGTTTACTTCTAAAGTAGATGAAGCTTTCACATGTGTGAGTTTTATTGGTCTGTAGTTGTAATGCAGTAGAGAGTTTTCTAGGAATCAGTTCTGTTTTGTTGTTTGTATTGCTTACTTTTTTTTTGTATATAGGGAAAAACCTGCTTAATCTTACATCCACATAGAGATCATTTCTTCCAAGTTAACACTTAAATCTGTATCAGGAGAATCAACATATGCATCATAATTATAACTAGGTTTGCACAACACTGGGGTTCTTTTACTGTTACTCATTTAATATTCTGTTTATATTATTATTATTATTATTCATTTTACCAGGTTTCATTTTATCATGTTTCAAAGGTTTTATTTCTCCTTCTGTTACAATGTGTGTAATACATGTACAACATACTGTTTAATAATTGTTTTGGATAATTTGCACTGGTGGTGAAATACCTTATGTCAGCAATTCTAGGCGGTTTGATATATGAATTCATATCAGTCTAACACAATAAGATGGGAAAGAAAAGGAGAATGCTACAGCATGAGCTGGCATTCTTCTTGCATGAAATTTACTGTGTTGCTGCTGGAAACTCCAGCACTGGTTTGTTTTTATATTAAAGCTGAACTTTCATTTCTAACGTTGCAATACATT
This sequence comes from Numenius arquata, assembly GCF_964106895.1. Lineage (NCBI taxonomy): Eukaryota > Metazoa > Chordata > Aves > Charadriiformes > Scolopacidae > Numenius > Numenius arquata. The sequence continues at coordinate 6,981,553 of NC_133587.1, read as the reverse complement.
ATTTCCAAGCATCATGGTATGTGTAGGAAATAGTCAAATTAGATTAGCTTGTTTTCTAGGTCTTATTCTCCTCTTTCCAATACTACACAGTTTATTGGGATCATAGGCAATTGTTGAAAATGATGGTAGAGAAGTGACATTTTTGATAATTTGCAGCAATTCAGATCATCTGAACATCTGAATTTTAAAAGCAGAATAGGAAATAATCTCTAAGTAGGTTAGATCGGAAAGAAACTACGAGATTTGCTCCATTATATTTATTGAGGAAGTCAAGTGAGAGCAGCAGCTGCACTTTAGCTCAGTTAGGTGGTAAAAAACATTAGAGGTAAATATATTTACCATCAGCTGCATATGGTGACAGAGCTGGGTGACAAAAGCCATGTTTGACTGATATGTATTTTTGGCAAGTAAGGTTCCTTAGTAGTTCCTGAGATGAATTTCTCTGCTCTGTAGTTCACTTCATCCAGGTCCGTAGCAAGGATGTAGTTCACTTCAACCTTGCCTTTCAGCAAGGCTGAAAATGCTGGCATTTATCCCTGCGTCCAGCTGAGTTTCCCCCTCACATTTCTTCTTTAACTTAATGGTCTCTGTCCCGCTTTTGGAGGGGTTCCTAAATGTTAAGGTGTTCCTTCCCACACTCCAGGTACTTATTAAATATGACTAATAAAATGTCACGGTGGACCACTCCAACCTTCTGTGGGCCTGATTCAGTACAGACTCTACCTACTCGTGTAGCCTGAGACGTGAGTATCCCCATCGAGTTTAATGGAACCACTCAAATGCCTGAATTTATCTACATAAGTGCTAGGCTGGCTCCGTGCCAGGAAAAGCTACTAATGTACTAGCAAACAGAGGAAAAAAAATGTTGTTGCTGTTTTCTGGAAATCCTGTTGTTTTGTGAAGTGGAGGCCTTCTGGTTTAAGGAGGGTCATCTTACGTTTCATGCTGTTTCTCTAGGTCAGTAAGTTGCATTTGGATCTCCCTGATGACAAGGTAGCACCGAACGTGCCTCTTCAGTGCTGCAAGAACTCTCGTACAAGGATGGGAATGTTTATTCACCATGACCCGGTGCATATCCATGCCTCTGGCATTTTTGTTTTGATGTAATGAAATTGTGTTAGTGGATTTCTGTTAAACAGATGGCTAAAATCCTTACTGATAGTTTGGAAAGAGGGGAAAAAGAGTTGAAACCTTTTAATGCAACCGCTCGTTGACTTTCGAAGTTAAAAGTCAGTCAAGTCCCTGGAGGTGAAATTGAAATTCACATTTCCCCTATAGACCATTCATAGAAACCCAAAGTGAGTTTTAAATCCACCAATTACCAATGATTCTGTCATACGCTTGCACATTCAAGACTGTAATAACGCATTTTGCACATTGTGTGGAGAAAGTAAGCAGCAGGATATACTGAAGGGGGAGGATAATAAGGGATCTGCCCAAGGAGCACAAACCAGGAGTGGGATGGAGCGAAGAGTTGATTCCACTGTTCCTTCTTTCTGGTGCCCTGCCAGTCTGACCAGACTCACTTCCAGTTAGGATTTTGCCCCAAAAAAAGTGGTGGGTTGGTTTTTTTGGGGGGGGGGCTTTCAAGTTACCTAAGGATAATAAGAGAAGTGTCATAGCTTTGAAGAGCACAAGCTGGCATAGTCAGAGGGAGCTTGCCAGGGACTTCACTACTACAGTGGAGTTAAGTCCAGCTCAGAGGCTCTTCCTGTGGCAGCTGGAGGATACTTCACGTTCCCATTTCCCAAAGTGACTGCAGTCAAAAGCCAAACAGAATTTAAATTTGTACTTGACACATTGCAAACTGTTTTGGAGACAGTGGTGTTAATGACACAGCAAACTCTGCAAACAGGCGACCACTACCCTATGTCTCCTCAGGAAAAAAAAAAAATGAGAGAAATTTTTAATTGATTGCCAACAACATATCGTCACATTCTACAAAATTACAGTTCTAGAATATTGTTCTCAGTGGGACCTGCCATTTCAAAATTAAAAGCTAAGCCATTTACTAAAAAGCTGTCATCACAGTTGTTTAGTTGCCTAATTGCTGCTTCTTTAATATGTACTCACACTGTTACAAGCCACTTTTACCAAACTAAATTAGAAAGTATATATTACAAAGAGCTGGTGATTTTAAGAGCATCCTTCTAATTACTCTCTCTCATTTTTCCAGTAGCAAACACTGTAATTGTTATGGGCTTAGGTTTCCTGCAGAGTAGCCTAGAGGCAAACCTTGTGCACTTATATTTGAGCATAACCTTCCCTCTGCCCACTCTCATTATTATGCAAAAAGGTGCTGAGAATAACAAAACTTGTATTTTGTTTCCCTGAAACATCATCTATCAGGCTGTGTCCTTGGAGACCCTTGGAGAGGAATAATTGCAAACCCACTAACAAATAAAAGGAACGGTTGTGTCTCATTCTGTCTTTATCAACTCAATATTGAAACCTTTGAGGGTGCAAAATGTTTAAGTACCTACACATATTGAGGGAGTAAAGTTTATTGGCTAACTGCCACAGAGGTAACTGAATTTAATTTTGTTTTCATTCTTGAAACTTGTATCAGGCATATCTGGACCTTTGGGTAAATGCAATTTCTTGTTATGAAATAAATACAAATAAATAAATGAATAATGTAAACTGACATAAAGGCAGCACTTTAGTTCCAGCTCAGGCCACTGAACAAGACAATGGTCTAACTTAAATGCTACCTAATTTTTAGCTGTGTAATTTTCATGACTGTAATTTTTTCTTAGTTGTGCACCACTGTTGCATCCTTTTACATTTGAGTACTTGTGTCAGTCATAAGACCCCTGCAGTAGGTATTATGCCCTTATTTATTTGTGCTGTGCACTGTGGATCTATAATCTGGAGCAGCAGATCCTCAGCATGACTTTCTTTTTCTTTTATTGAAATCATCCTTCATTTTGTTTTCTGCACCCTGTTTCTCCAGGAACACCAACTCTTTACAGAGAGCAGTACTATACCTAGGAGAGAAATTCATCATCTAGGAAAGAGCTTCTAGCTCACACTTTTGTAAGACGGATAATCGCAGCTATGACAGAGAGCAGTCTTTTTTTAATGTGTATTTCTGTTGTCTGTTTTAGGAATCTTAGACTATCCTTGAATATGTAGGAAAAAGGTTTTGCTTGGTGGCAATATTAGTTTAATGTAATTTATTACACATGTAAGAATTTTCCATCTACTAATTTCATTTTATCGTCTAATTTCATAAAGACCTTCCCTTGGTTAATCACATTCAGTCTTTTTCAGACATTGTGAGTAACGTAAAATTAACAGACACAGATCACAACCACTTCCAGTAGGGTTCAAAAACAGGCAGAATGGTGGTTCCTTACACCCAGCTCCAATGTGCCTTGACATCATGGGAAATCCATGGAAGCACCAATACCAAACAGTATTGGTTGGGGTTTTGTCTGTTTTTCACTAGATTTGTCCATCATTTTGGTTACATTCTTTGTTTGTTGCATGTGTGACCCATAAAAACTCTTGATGCTCTCTACTGCACAAAATGCTCATCACAAATTAGCAAAAAATGTGCTTCAATGTAAAAGTTGTTGAAAGACCATGGTTCATGGAGGCCAGTGGAAGTTTTCTGTATTTAATTCAGTGAGCATTCTAACAGGTTGCAGGGTTGGAAGCTTGTTGATTTGGTTTATGGCAGGTGTACGTGGGAAAGAAAGACTGGAGGAGAAGCAACATACAGGCAAAGCACAAGCAAAGAAGCATTTGCTCAACACACCTCTATGTCCCTGTGATGGAGCTGAATCAAGATTTTTCATATTCCTGAAGCATGATCAGCTGGAGACATGTTTGTTTGACAACGAACATAAACCAGTATTTAATAACAGCCCCCAAATCCACATAGATTGTTAGATTCAAGGATTTTGCTTTGAAAATGCAACATAACTCATGTATGAAGAATAACTTTGGGTATTGGAGGTATTTGTGCCAGGCAACTCACGTGTTCTGGCATTTGAGTTCAAGTGAAGCCGTCAATGAAGTGTGTTAGTTACCACTGAAGTTGCCCTCTGCTAGAAAATAAGAGTGAATGGAGATAGGGAAATGGAAATACATATTGCCTGAGTGAGGAATCTTTTCCCTTTGCCCGCCACATCTCATAGAGTACTCACCATATTTTTAATCAACATAAGCACAGCTACCACTGTCGTCTTCCTACCCACGCACGACAGCAATATTTCATTGTAAACTCCACTTTGGTGTCTGCTTATCTAAAACTCTCTCCTTCTAGGTCGCCATGTCTCTCTTACCTCCCCATTTCAGCAGTTGCATGTTTCGTTGTCTGAGTAGCAGTACATGCAAAGTGATCTCTTCAGAGGAAAACGAAATTTTCACAGCCTGGTTACATCTACGGAATTTTGACAACTTTCCTGGTGATCTGTTTCACTTCACTGTCCTCTTAAGCTTTCACTGAGTTCTGTGATCTTTAAATTTATTTTTTTTTCTGTTAACTCCTATGTGACGTACTCTTAAGATCTACCTATAAAAGCTTTTTTAAAAAAATTTAAAAAGGAAAAAAGATAAATAATCATGTAGTTCGTTAAAAAAGATGGTGTCACCTCTATAGAGTAGCCTGACTAATCTTTAAGCTTCTACACCAAGCAATCGATTCATTTCTCTCCTTAAACTCATGGGTGCTTTTCTGTATTCACTGGTATCTTTGCAACATTTTTATAGCTTTTCCAGTGAGTCGGTGCACAGAAAGCAAATAGTGAAGAGATAATTAATTTTTAAGAGTTAATTAAAAAAACAGAAAAATGTTTTGATAGAAAATTTGAAGTATTTCTAAAGTAATTATCACGATACATTTTAAAGATGTAACAGATTCCTTAATTCATTTTTTTCTCTGCATTTTCTTTCAGCCTTACCTTTGGAATTTATTCAGAGAGTTTTGAGGGGCTAGAGGACAGCTGTTTTCCTTCCTCTTTCATTCCACTTCTGTTTTCCTTCTGTTGTCTTGTAGCTGAAAATGAAAGGGAAGCCCAGACAAACGTGGAAGACAGAAAATCTGAATCTTTACATGTTCAGATGGTGTGTTTTTTAAAAAATACAGAAAACAAATAAAAACTGCCTATTTTGTGGATGTTAGGACCATTATCTGCAATGGTGCATAGATAATTTTGCAGGTATGTGTATACCTATATGTTTTTAATCACTAGGCATTTTGGTGTTTTCCTGAGAATTTCTGTTCAACAGCAGACACTTCATCTAATTATGATAGATCAACTGTCAAATTACATGCAGATTGTAATTCAGAGGGGTGCTAAAACTCTGAAGATTATGTCAGATGAGGAATCCAAATACATCTGTGTGTGGACATTTCTTGCCAATAATTCAAGGAGCTGAAAGGGAAAAGATACACATCTCCATCTCTGTTTTCTGTCAATGAAGTTAAGGAAGAGGGAGGGAGTAGACTGGAAAGAAAGAGGACAAAGCTGTATTGCTTTGTTATCACTAAGTTCTGCAGGTCTCATATTAAATTCTGTGTATTCAGGTAAAACAACTAGGCTCGATTAGGCAGCTTCATGGTGATAACTAACTATAACTGACATGTTCCTGTGTGTGTGCACACAGAGAGCAAGAGTTTATCATGACCCTCTTGCTCAAAAGTGACAGCAGTGATGCAGATCAATCCAAATGGGTTTCAGCCATTCCATTATCCCAGCATCTCAAATACCAGACACTATATATATTACAGACATATTTGAAATGTGGTTTAGAGGTTAATTGTAATTAAACACTTTGTAAAGGAGTGATTAATAACAATTGAAATCTTTCCTGTAAAGCCTAGCACCTTTGCTAGCATTTCTAACTCTACAAGTTACATAAACAGACCTGAAGAACATGAATAGGTAAAAGAACTAATTTACACTGAAGGATGTGAAACTGTTCAAATCCACCTGCTCAGGCCCACCCACATGCATGAAAAGGTGTTGGTTTCTACTGGATCTTGTGTTATCCTTCTTTAATGAGTATAAAACTTACAACAGTTTTAATACAGAAAAAACCTGTGTGTACCTTGAGCTCACCCACAGTATATATGATGCCTCTTGCCCAGCCATTACTGAGGGGTTCCAAGATAAACCCAGGGGTAACAATGCTTGGGGTCGTTGAGCTCATGATGCAGAACTAGAGGTGGTGCCTTTTTCTACAAAATCTAACAGGAAGAACTGGGATGACTGCACTGGTAAATTGTAGGGGTACGTAGGGTAAATCCCTAGGTGCCAGGCAAAGGCAGTTCTGTTACTCACAGACCAACTTGTTTTCTTTGTTGCAGTTTGGATGCTGAGAATTTTGGACTCTGAGTGTGAGCCTTATGATGATGGATTCCCAGTCAGAGTACAGATGAAGTGATCAAAGGTGCTTGATAAACCGATGAGTTCATTTATCATAGGGTTCTCCAATTTATCACATGGGTAAACAACAAGCTGTGAGTGATGACAAAGACTTTATTAAGAATTATCTCTGCTAAATAAAGTTTTGAGGATGCTTCATTATTTGAAAACATCTACATCAAGCGTGAATAAGAAACACTTCCAGTTCCGGTGCATGAACTCTCCTTCCCTGGGGAATCTGTACTCCATGATAGACACCAAGATCTCATGGATCTACTTTCCCTTTGTCACTGAACACAAAGGGCAAGACAAGCCAAAGGCCTCTTCAGCTGCAGTAGCATTCACCCCAAACACAGGTTGAAGTGCAATGGCAGTGTAGTAGTTTGGTAGGTGTGCACTAGTATCAACCTTGTTTTCTTTACCACAGGATCATTCTGGAGCTACTGAGGGGCAAAATATGTTCTTCAGGCAGGTAAAAGAATCATTTAAGGCTGCTTCAGACCATGCTTGTTATAGTCCCAGGGAGAAGTTTTGTTGCTGGAGTTACGGTGTTGAGTGGTACCTCACCCTATCCACACCCTTGACATGGCTTATGTGAACCATGGCAGAAATGGCCAGCACAATCTGGAAAAAAACCCTCTAAGGTGATTTTAAAGTTGCTTTGTATTGCTGTAGCAGTACAAAATGGCTTGGCTGAAGGCTGAGATCTAGTCCCTTGTATGTTGCTAATTCAGGATCTATAATTCTTATCCCTAATCCTGGCAGGAGGGTTCAAAGTCCTTCCTTCTAAATGCATTATTTTTGTTGGTTTGGTTTTAATGGCAACCGAGGACTAACTCTCTATGCATGTCAATTTTTTAACATCAGTAAAGCAGATCTAATTTTACCCAAGCAGTTGAGGGTCTGACAGATCTGGTGACCTTTTATTACAACGTCATTTACAAGTATGATTAAATTATTCACCATGGCTGAACTGATACCCAGATTAGATATATTTTTCTCACGAGGCACTACAAAATATACTACTTTACCCTTCGCTGCTCACTCTCTGTCCAGCGTTTTTTAAAGAAGATTTCACATTTCAGTGTTCACTTCAGCTAAGGTGACCCTGGTCTGGGTAATTTATTCCAAGCCAGTTTAGAACACTAATTTCTCTCCAAAATGCAGATGCTCTAGCTCCATGCTAGGGATTTAGGGTGTGATCCTACAATCCCTTTGCTCTTGGCTTCCTACTGAGTTCGTTTAGCTGTGTGAAGGAAATGTGTGATGTTGCTAATATAAGAATCTAGACGGAGTGCGAGCAGGCAAAGGAGGTGGGCTGCAGCTTTGCAAGAAGCAGACTCAGAATGGATTTGAGGAGTTGTTATCACTCTTGAACTTACTATACAACTGTTTGAAATATAGTCACAGTGTCACTCTGATTGTAGAACTGTGTCTTGGTATTTCTATAGTCTCTGATTTAAAAAAAAAAACAAAACACCAAACATTCCTTCTTTATTTCAATCAGTTCAGAGCAAAAGCAATAATAATCTCTGTTCCCTGATTTTACCTCTAGTCTTGTATTGTTTCCACACTGCTTCCGTTACCTGTGGCTCAGACATCAGCTGTACCCGTGTCAGTGAGCAGAGCAGGAGATGCTGTTATAATTTGGGTCAGTTTTCCTACATGATGCCAGAATATGCTCAAATACATTTGGGGTTTTATTTAACCCTAATGTATTAGATCCAAAACTGAACCTGCCGTAACCTTGTTATACTGTTTTGTATAGTACTGCCGAGAGATAAGAGCAGTCACATTAGCATTAACTGCCCTCAGCGTGTTTTTTCTTCTAGATCTTCCCTTTGTCCCTAACTTAGGTAGCCTTTATTTGAGGTGGGTTTTTTTGTTCGTGTATACTCTCAAAATAGACTAGTCTTACACATTGACACCTTCTGCACACACCGTATTTCTAAATGCCTCTATGAAAACTATACAGTCACAAAACTTGCTGCAACTCCAGAGGTATCAAACATTTTCTTTTCTACTGTGATATTCTCCCCCTATATTCTTACATGAACGAACTACTCTATGTTCAATTTACATGCATTAATTTAAGAAACAAAAAGGCTGAAACAGGAGATGGTATAGACCATTTTGTGCTGATTATTGGTTGTGGATGCAACACGACTTCAAATTTTTCAAGTATCGGAGTGAAATTGCTAAGCACTGTAAATTAACTAATTTGGACTTTTCATTGTTCTTGAAAAAAATGCTTGTATTGCTCTATTGCTCATTTAACAACAAAAAAAAAGGAAGCTAGAAATTATTTGCAGTATCCTGTGAATATTATTTGAAGTGTCATATTGGAAACCTCAGTCAGGGTCCTTACGCAAGAATGTTATGGCTCAGGCAAACACCTAAAGCAAAGGAGTCCCCCTTGCAGAGCCTGTAATTTGGACAGACCGGGGTGTCAGGCTGCACAGAGTAATTAGTGCATGGTTTTACAGACAGTAGGGAGGAGACAGACAGCCATCTGAGCTCCTTAAATGTAAGATCCTCTCTTTTCATGCTTTCTTTGGTTTGCATCCGAAATAACGTGATAGCGTCCTTTCTTCTGTTGCTGAATGTCAGATCTTCACAATGTTTCCAGAGTTTTCCTTTGAACCTTCTGTATCCTTTTCTTCTGACTTTCAGTGGCATTTCCCATATTTAAATACATAATATTTAGATATTTTGGCTCTCATGAGCTCAACTGTTGTTTATTTCTTTAATCTTCCTCAAAGATAACTGTTATTTTGTTATTATTTTTGGTATTTCTTATCCTAGGCCCTGTTTCTTCCCAAACCAATTTTTACAGCACATATTTTAGACAAGCTGTGAAATCATGGAAAATCAAGGATATTGCTTAAAGTAAAATCCTTCATGTTTTGATTATTATTGTTGGCATGCATGTGTAGATGAAAGATGGAAGGTTCGTTGCCAGAAAATATTTCTTTAGTGTGCCATCTAAGTTTTCAGTGACCTAGCAGAGATTATTGGGAAACAATTACTTTCAAACATGTCACTCAATGTGAGCAAGATTACTATAGCCGATTCTGTGCTAAACAGTTCCAGGCTTACAAAAAACGGCTAATTCCTAAAGAACCCGAGAAACTAAGAGTGTTATTAAAATCTACAAGATGCCACAGAACATCTGGCTTCCAACATCCATACTAATGCTATAGTTAAGAATAAGTCTGCAGTGTTTCTACTCATTATCTATATTTTAAGAATTTAAAACTATCAATTACGATACAAAGAAATTGTACAAGAGGGTTTTTGTCTGTTTTACATTAGCTTTAGAGTCTTAGCCAAGACTTTTACAATGCTTTTCTTCCCTCTTCTACCTTCTAATTAAAGAGGCACCTTCATGAGATTTGGACTGATTTAGTATAAAATGTTGCTGCTGTGCATCAGAATAGAGAGTGTTTGGTATTGACCTGGTTTATTTAGAAACCAATAATCTAAAGAGAATTCTGCCACTGTAAAACAAGCATAAAACAGATGAGAAAACCAGACTCTACAGCTGAGATGCATTCTGGAAAGAGAAGAAACGGTTTAACAAAGACATCTGAAATCTCTGCAGAGAATTCAAAGCAACAGCTAGTTTGGAGATTAACGTCAGTTCTACCTACAGGCCAGCAAGATCAGTTTTCTCGTCTTTAGTGAAAAACGTCTGGCTGAGCAACCTACAGATCTCTACTCCAAATAGTTTCTGGGGCTGGCCTTTTCTTGGCATGAATCATCTGAAATAAAAGAAGGTTGAAATTTTAAAAGTGAACAGAGGATTTATACTTTTGTTTGCTAGGCGGTCGTGCAAAAAATCCAACTTGGTGGTCTTCTAAGGTAGCCTTCATTTATGTAATGCTCTCTCTAAAGTAAGTTGTTTATTGGCTTGGTCTCTAATTAGAGAAGATTGACCTAACTCCTACAAGACCTAGGTCAGTTCCTCAGGTCAACAAGAGTTTTTCTTTGCCCGATCCATAGCCAAAATGCAAGATGAGCTTTTTCCTTTTTTTTTTTTTTTTTTTTTAAATTTCAGCAGGCTTTAATTTATCTCTCAATCCTCCATTTCTAGAACCTGGGTTACTGGGTGCCCAGATATGAGAATATGCAGTTGATTAACTCTACATTTGACTGGTGTTAAAGGATTCAGCAATATCAGACTTCTTCATACCTGTATTTTTTAATTTAGTTGTACCAATTAATTTTTATTACATTTGCCTCCTGTAGAAGAACCTCCTTTTCACCCTACAGGAAAAACTACTTTCTGAATAACAAGGGCCTGTTTCTGCTCTCCCTGAAATCAATTGGCGTAATGTGCTGACCTTCCAAACTCTAAGCAGCAGTGTAATAAATCTGAAATCAAGACTCCCTATAGGAAGAAGCCCTTTCTGATTTATATTTCAGCTTGTGCTGGTACATCTGGAATGCCTAGGTGACAATATATTTCACATGCTCAATTCTGTTCAGACATATAGCAGCAGATGAAATTGGCTTGGTTTCATGTAACAGAAAGTGATGGTATGAAAAGATAAGACCATTCCTTGGATAAATTGGGACTGCAGTAGAGGAGACATGTAGGAATTTGTGATTCACCTACTAGGAACACACACTCATATCTTATATCCAAACCAACATCTCAATAGAGTAGTGTTCCCTCAGTACTGAAGGAACAATTTCTTATGCCAGATCAATTTTTTTTTGGTAGTGTCTCTTTATGGTTCAATTGAAAGCACACAAGGACCAGAGATGTGGAGCTCCCTAATTTGGCAACTTTTCTTCCTTCACAGAAATGAGAAAGGAGTTTGAGAATGGCTGTGCTGGGTCTGTGCCTCTGGGGACAGCTTAGTCCACCATGGCAGCCTCCAGTGATGAAGAACAGAAACTGGCCTGTAACTATTACTTGCATTAAAAGTGTATTTTTGTTAATTGCATGCGTTATTGCATAGCACCCATAAATGTGATACATGTGGAGGCCTGGACTATTCCTTTCTTTCAGTATGCTAGTAAAGCTGCTCAATATAAGGTTGTTCAGTGCCAACCAGGAGTATCAAGTGTGATCCCACCTTGGAGCCAAGATCTTCAGGGCTGAGCTGAAATCCTCATTTCCTCTACATGTTCATGTCACTGACCCTATCCCACTGGAAATTATCCATTCTACACAGCCTTATTTTGATTCTAGATCTATGGGCTGCCTTAACGCTAATAATAGTTACTGGCAGCGAAAGTAACTAACTTCAGGGTAACATGCCAGGTGAGTAGCAGTTGCATCCACTTGTAACAGTGCAGATGCTCAATACTGTGTATTCAGTAGCAAAATTCACTAAAATAATAGCATTAAATTACTTTTACAATAATCATGACTTTTTCTAAAAAAGGAGAAATGTTACTTTTCCCAGATTTCTTGCATCTGAGAAGGCCATGATGACGGAGCTTCTTGGGCCTGTCCAAAGACTTTCAGAGCTGTCAGCAGCCCCCTCTGTCTCACGTGTCTTCCGTCACGGCACTGGAAGGACTGTCTCAGCTATCTTTAGATTGTTTTATAAGCCCTGCTTCCTTTGACACTATCTAAGTTTGTGTCAATGCATCTTTTATTGCCTAGTTTAATTTGCTACCCTTGGGATCTCACGTAACTTCTGAGTTCAACCATTTTTCTTTATTTAGGAGACTCACCAGCATTCTATTGGTTTCTCTGGGTACCTTGCAGAAAATCTCAGGCATCTCAATGTGCTGCTGCTTCTCCCTTTTGGATGATAGACTGAGAAACAACTCATTGAGCTCCTGCAGTTCTTGAAGAAGTCAATGGGTATCAGAGCTGCAGACCCATCTTTTGGGATCTGGCTCACTGGAACACAAGCAGGTGGCTTAGTGTGTATTATTACAACCTCAGCCTCCAACAAGCAACATCAACGGTCTGCTTCTGGCTGGTTAAACCATCTGTGCAGCCTTTTGGGTGGCTATTGGTGCTGTAAAGGCGCCATACAGGTTTGAATGAGAGTGTGTACATGCAGGTATACATGGGTGGGTACATAGTAGAGGCATATAGACAGAGAAAGAGAGGGAAATACACAAGGCTCCTTGCCAACAGCCATGGAAAAAAATTCACTTTGTGCTCTTTCTGCACATTTCAAGAATAATAATTATAATGAGGTCATAAGCGAAATGTGTAGGTTAAGGTCATTCCTGATTATTCATTTCTAGGCTTAGCCATGCTTGTCATACTGATTTAAACAATTTTGCCTTTAGGCCCCTGGAGAGCCAACCCCTAGGTCTGCCTCTACTAGCATGAACGGACACTGGGTACGGCACTAATTTGGCTTCTGAACATGCTTGCAGATCCTTCGTTGTGTTATATCAGAAGTGAATAACAATGCTACTTCCACACTGAGCTGAGGAAACAGCCTGAGGGCTCAAGAGCCCCAGCCACAAGTTAAGACTAATGTAAATCTTATCATAAAAAATGTAATATAAGATAAGTCTAGTCTGGGCTTGGCTTATTTATGACTGCATTCCTTCAAATTTATAAATGATGATCAGCTGAAGTGGGAGCTGACTCCCCTCTCAAACCAGTTTCTCTCTATATTGTGTTACCTAGTGGGGCCTTTTTAAGCACCACTTTTATCAATGTATAAATTAAATATAGCATTTTTCTTTCAACTTGTCCTGTCTTAGTCCTGAGAAGAACTTTTGAACTTTTAAAATCTTTTGGTTACTTTGAAAATCAAATATGAATTACAGGCAAAGAAAGAAGCAATCGTAGTGAACCCAGATGCTCACTTAAGAGGAGCAGAAACCAACTAATTTGTTGGTTTTATTGCCAGATTTGAGCTTGTAGCCAGCGATGCCTATTCCCTGGCTCCCTTTATTCTAGCAGTCAGTGTGGCAGTGAATCTCCAGGTAGATTGATCAGTCCAAGTGTCTGCACTAGTGTCTTCCCTCCTGTTGTCTTTATCATTTCATCTGCTCTCATTGTCCTCATCTTGACTTCTTTCCAAATAGAAAGGGACATATTTTTCCCATTACTTTTCCCGGCTTAGTTTCTTCAGGCCTTTTATCAGGCTGCATTATCCATTCCTTATTCCCACACACTCTTGAAAGCGTGGTGACCATTTGATCGTTGCTGCATACAGCTTTCTGGGGGAGGGCTGCTCGGTACCAAGCATAGCGGTGCTACCTACTCTCATTTATATTCTTCAAGCAGTTCACTGTATCTGAGAATCTTGTTTGCTTTCCTCCACTGAGCCTCTACAATGAGCAGACAGCTTTAGGGATTTTTCTGTAATCACTTATAAATCTCTTCCCTGGTCAGTATTCTACAGTGCCTTTCCACTGAACAGACACTTCCAGCTTCTATTACTACTGTATTGTTGGATTTGAACTCAATATTTTACAGCAATGATCTGCTACAGATCTTTTGGCATTACAGTTACTGAAAGGCAAAGGATTCGTTGTTTCTCGTTTTTTCCCAATGCAACTGCTTTTCCAGTCTACTGATAATGAATAAGATGGGGGAAACTTGTCCAAAAAATCAAACTATTACTAAAAATGATACTGTTTTTGAGGGGAGGGAGATACTTCTTTTACAGCAAAAGTTCATTTAATCTTTAAGATCTGCTAACTCTTGCCAGCAATTTTACTCAAGCATCTTCCAAAGGTATTTTTTGTGTCTGGCTTTCTTGTTCCTCACTAGAAACTTGTCATGAATTTATTCCAGAGGCCAGTATCCCTCTTGGGGAATCTTTCTCCCTTAAACTGAAGTACTGTTCCTCTGGTGCTTCCTGTGCATGATGGCAACCATAAAAAATGGGTCCCAGAAGGTTTACCTTGTGCATAGGAACTAAAATTCAAATCTATAATTCATTTACACTTTCTTTTTAAAATTCATTTAGTGTAAGCAAATGAACATACTCCGATTGCAATACATTTTCTGTATTCAGAACTGGCAGGAGTGCCGTCTGAAATGCTCTTAAATCAACACAGTTCTGATGCCTCTATTTTATACAAAGAAATTAAAGTAAAATAAAGCAGCTATGTATGAAAAAGCAAACTGCCTGGGTCAAGAACACCTGTAGTAGCAAACCAACTGTGACAGACAGCTTTGTTGTGTTTTTTTAGAAAGTGCAGTGCATCAATCCCTCTCTTCAGCTGACAGCTGACAGAGCAGATTATGAATTCTTTGCTGATACCTTCCCACATGAAAGAAGGCCTTTAAAACTGAAAAGGGGAATTGCCAAAGTGATAGTGAGGATTACAAACCACTGGGAGCAGAACAGAACAAGGCTTGGGGAAGAAAATTCTATTTGTTTGCTCTTCACTAGCAGCTACGACATGAAGTCTTTGTTGGGGGCAGAAGAAAACACAAGGTGAGAAGAGCAGTCCAGGATTCCCCCATCACAACAAACACCTGACAAGAATGAACATCCCCACGTCCTGGTCAAACATCACCCACTCAAACTGCTCAGTTGTGGAAGAAGTGAGATTGTTGGTCCCCACTGAAAACAATGTTTGAGCCTAATGGACTTCCAAGCACACATGTTTGAAGTCAAAAAGCAGGTAGCACGTTTTTAGCTTTCTAAACTTTTTTTTGTCAGAAATCTGTCTGTAAAACTTTTTCATGCCACTTCAAAAGATTTTTTTTTTGTTTCATAGGTCCAAGTGGTGAGACTTTTCATACATGTTTTGGTCACTTCTGTGTACAATCCATTTACAGCTCACTCCACGGAGAGATGAACACTTAACAGAGCGACCCATCCAGCTTAGTACAGAACAGCATAGAGAAAACACTCTTTTCACTCAGCTGTAATGAAAGACGTTCCTTCATTTCCTTTCAACTTCTACACAGTAAGAGCAAGTCCAGCTTACCTTCGTGCCTGTATCTTTTGGGAGTGGAGAGCATTTCATTTGTTCCCCCAGTATAAGAATGACCCTATGGTGAGCTCTATCGAGTTCAGGATCCTTTTAGAGCACCATTTTCTGGGTGATTTAGGTGTGTAGGCTTCTCTTCAAACCTTCCTTCTAACACTATTGACAAGAAAATGAGTCTGTGGTGTAGCTCATAATTCTGGTTTCCCATCTTCAGGGATTCTTCCTGAGTTTTTATTGTTTCTGGGGTTTGGGAGACTATTTTTTTATTAAGCGTGGCCTATTCATTGGGTTCTGCTGTGTAAAATAAGTTATGGGTAGTAATTTTTTGGACTGGGTTTTGGGTTATTTGTTTGATGTTAATCTGCTTAAGTATTAGGAGTTTAATTGAAAGTCTGTAAAAGGAAAAAAACTTAAAGGAAATGAAACAATTGTAAAGATTAAACAGCTGCAGGTGTCCCCTTCCAAAGTAACTAGGGGACCAACAGAAACTACTGCAGGATGACGCTACTTTCAGGCACTTGCAGAGTAAGAAGGATTTGTCCTAAGGCTGAGACCACAGAGCCCCGTGCTCCTGCCCACCCAGCTCCACTCCAACCAAGGGTCCAAGGATGGTTTTGGCAATCTGAAGGGCAAGGAATAGAGCCAAGCAATCTCACTCCCTTGGCCTGTGTTCCTGTCATGGCAGCCAGTGTCACGGCTGCTCACGCACGGTGTCACGGCTGCGCAGCCCTGACACCCCCTCAGCCACATCAAGGCAGTGTCTGCTCCTGGGTATTTTAATGCTAAACAGGGCTGTTGTCTATAAAAAGGAAGGGACAGAAGCAAGGACATTTTTAAATGTGTTATAGTATTTCCCTGATGGACTCCTCTTGATTATAAGTAATCTCATTAAGTGTAGTAATAATGAGGTTGCAAGTAAGCAACCTGTAACCCAGGGAAGCTAATATTTGCAAATTGAGAAGTGCTCATGAAAAAAAAAAAAAAGAAAAAAGAGAAAAAGAAAATCTGGCATATGCTTGCCAAATCACACCTTGCCACTCCTGAAAATTCAACACTACAGGTTTTAATTTGTATTTTCTTCTTTTTCTTTATCAGCATAGGATGAAAGGGAAAATTCTGCAAGAGAATGCCAAGCAAAGGGCATAACAAGCTACAGCATTCAGGTCACGTATGAGGAAAAAAAGCTCTTTAGATTCTTTCCTTGAATCTTTCCTCGAATCTTTCCTCCCATGCCATTTTCTCTTTGTCTTGCATGATGATACACTTAAGAATTCTCTTTATTTCTGTAGGTAAGTAAAAGATTAAATTCAATTAAAAAGTATAAGGCACCGTCTGTCACTACTATGGGAAGACAGAACCACAACATTTCCAGAGAAAATTGATCTCAAGTTGCAACAGCAGCTGAAAATACCGGTGTGTTTTGTGTTAGTGTTTCCTTTCAACATTTTCTGAGGTGACAGCCAGGCACGGCAGAGCACTCCAAAACTGTTAAGTAGTGACAAAACTAATATTTACTGTTTTAAAGCACCATCACTGTTAGTTTGATTGGCCTGTCTGTTTTTAAGACTGGTATCGTTTAGCTTTTGATTGGCTTATGAATCACGCCTTTATCACTGCTCTGGGTACCCTTATGGAGGTCATCAAAATGTTTTGGATGGTTACAAGTTCTGGGTAGTCCCAGACAGCCTTGAAGCTCTGTGTCGTGTGCTGGTCGTTGGCATCGTTTCCCCAGGTATCAAGGCAAGGAAAGCTTCTGTGCAGAGAATGGGAACCCCTCAGTGCACCAAAAGAGGGATATACAGGTACTTTCCTAGGCGTTATTTATACGCATTATAAATCTGCTCTACAGTTGGTAGAGAGAGCAAATGGTGTGTCTGCAGTTTTCTGAGTGGAAGTAATTTCTGGCCACAATTGCACTCAGATCCCAGCTTGAATGTACTGGCAAAATTAGGCTTTAATAGTGTGCTTGAAACACATTGCTGAAGGACTCGTTGCCAAAAGACACATTACAAAATTTGGGAATTTTTTTTTTCAAGTATAAGAGGGTGTCTTATTTTAACTCTTCCCCTTTCTTATTAGCTGGCATAAGAAAACAGTTTATCTAAAAATCCTTCTCACTGCAGCAAAACACAATTTTTAATACAGTGGGGTTTTTTTGTTTGTTCTTTTTTTTCTATTATGAATGTTAAGGGAAGTACCATTTCTGGCTCATCCTTGCGTGTGGGTCATTATTGCATGAGTGTGTCTGTGTGTGCGAATGAGTGTGTTTTCAGATCAAGTAACTGTCCTGGTTGCTGGGTAATGTAATGAAGCCATAGGAGAAATCTTCCCCCAGCTTGTGAAGATGTAGTGGGAACAATTCTCTTCTGTAACAACTCCTCAGGACCAGGATACTCAAGCAGCACCACAGATGGTAATAGATCAATCGACACTTGTCACTGCAGCGAATTTTCCAACAAATAGTTTAAAATTAAGCTCTAACTTCCAAAGTTCTGGTTTTTAGTGGGATCACAGCTTCATGAGTAATGATATCCAAAATTTCTTGTGAACAGTGACTTAAATAATGGAAGTAGCTATACCTCTGCACCGGGGTGGTTTATGCTCAACACCTTTGTATGCGTAAGGGAAAGGCATGTGCAGCTCAGGTCACTAGAAGAGCTAATTTGCAGGTAGTCAAGTAGACACTATATGAAAGAGAAGACAAGACTGAATATCTTTTCCAATTTTAAAATATTTATATACCCAGCATTTTCAGATATCAACGGCATGGACAGGGTACGGAAAAGTAACCATGACAGCACAGAGACTGAGCAGAAATGAGTATAAATAAACAGTAGGACTTACTTGCAAATACAGTTAGCTGTGTTGAACATGCACAGTGGGAATTAGAGGTGAAAACGGGGCACTGAATTGCCAATCAACTCATATGTGTTACTGTATGCCTCAAGTTTCTAAAGAGCTTCTCCTATCTCGTTTTGGAGAGTTTTTCTGACTTTTATGAGGCTCTTTCTGTTAAGCAGATCAGCTCTGAAGCCATTTGCCAGTGAACGCTCACTGAAAATTCTGCTTTTATGAACTTGAGCAGATCTGTCTGGACAGATAAGTTTTACCGTGGATAACAAAATGAAATGGGTTAACTTGCACATATACATTGGATTAGATTCACGGTATCTGTCAAAACAAAAATCAGAGCATTATTACTATCATTTATGCCTAGAGAGACCACAGAAACTATAATAGCAAGAACAAAATGCTTAGACTATTTCCTTTCCTTCTGGAACTGCTTAACATAGTTGCAGAGTCTGAGTCTTTATTACTTTTGAACAAAGCGAGTGTTTTATTTTGATTGCCGACTTGTCAGATTTTAATGGCATAATCTATGTAGCAAAAAGTATGAAACTGTTGAAATAGTATCTTTTATCTGCTTTCATATTCTAATTCATATGTGTATTTTTGTACTAACTACAGTCCAGTAGGTTTCTAACATAAGTTTATGTGCAAGGCATTTCAGAGTCATGACTGTTCACTTTGAAAGGGCCTAAGAGACATCTCAAAATCAAAATATGTCATTTTACCATAGGTTGTCCTTTTTCTTGGCACTGCAGTTCATCCGGTAACCTCTCAGGCTTAAGCATATCCATGATACAATACAAAGTGTCAGCCACACTAAGCATCCTTTCCTATTGCTTTTCAACAGATCCAGAAATGATCAAGAAAGCTGAAATTACTGCAGTCTGACAGTTGTAAAAGGTCACCAAGTTAAATTAATTCACGTTATTTCCAGTGCATCATAATATATGGGAAAGAAATTAGCAGACCTCTCAAACTCAACGAGAACGAACCACTCCAAACCCTGAGATTTGTGAAGAAAGTGACTACAGGGAGGTCAGCGTTGTCACTGCTGCTCAGAGGAACGGGAGGCTGGATGTTAGCTGGGCAGAGAATGTTGTTTATTGTGACAAACCTTCAGGGTCTTCATAGCCCTGTGAAATCAGCTTACATCTGATCCATTAAAACCTGAGCTTTTTTGAGAAAAGTTTCTTCAACTGAGAGCTTATCTCTTTTCATAGCTCAGTGGGGAGGGGAGGCACTTCAAACATCTTCAGGTATCTCCGAGTTGTAAAGAATTAGGTGCCTCCAGCTGCCGCAGGTAGTTACGTACTTGTGCACACTCTCATGTTGTTGGCTGATCTGGTCAGATTGGCTAGGACAGATTTGATACTTGCAAACTTCTTAAAATGAGATGTTCCTATAACAGTGGGATTATAACAGGCTTTAAAAACCAGAAGCCTTTATAAAAAGCTAACTCAGACTCTAAGCAAGGCTCAGGTATTTTTGTTCTGATCGTTAGCGTATTTATACCAACAATTAGTTTGTTTTTAAATGCATGTTAAGAGAATGGAATGCCAGAAAAAGAAATTTTCCACTATCAATGAAAAAGCTTGACAAATTCCATACTTCAGTGTATTTGTCATAAATTACAGGAATGAGATATCACAAAATGATATCTCATTATCATGAGATATCATGAAATGATCATGGAAAGGGAGGGTTAATCATCTCTCCATGCAGGGCTGTTCTTGGCTGGCCACTTCATATGGCAGGCTGGTAGGATGATGTTTGCATAATAACAACGTGCCTTACAGACATTGTTCTGGAGGTAAACTCCTTCACCTGCCATGCTGAATCTGTACAGCCCATCTGACATGCAACGTTCATTTTCTGAAGTCTCTTTGGACTGGAAAGCTATGAAAACGATCTGTCCCTACATATTCCAGTGTGAGGCATGTGTCCTCTCGTAGGTGCAATCAGTTGTACGTTAGAAGTGTAGCACAGGACAGTGTAAATCTTATGGCAGAAGGTGTTTTCCTGCCAGAGTTTGGGGATCCAAGGTCATCATGAGGCCATTTGAAGATTTTTCAATGGGAAGATGATTAAGATGTTCTAATTCCCCCTGAGAAACTTTTCATTTGTATCACTGATTTCATATTACTAAGTGCAGAGTTATGAAAAAGTGTTGTTGTTGTTGTCTTCAGCAAAAGGAGAATCACTCTTCCGTCCACCATCTCTGCCAGCCTCCGAGCAGTTGTCTCTATTTTAGCCACCTTTTCAAGGACTGATTCCCACTCAAAGTGCCGTGGATGAGGCAGATGGACCTTCCTGTGGCTCATGCACCCACCCTCACTCATGACAACAGATCTATCTGCACTGCTTGCCTAACCCTGCACACGTGTAACGCGGCCAGAAGGGAGCAAATCTCCCACCTCACAACCCACCACCTGCAAAGCTCTGCACTGGCTCATCACAAGAAGACCAAGTGGTCTGAAGACCATTGAACATGGCAACTGCCACCCTGTGTGCCCAAATTAAAGAAACATCTCTGCTCTGTGGCACAGAGCTGATCCCCCATGCAAAGTACCAGTGCCTAACAGCCGATCAATTGCCTCGCCATGGTTTCTGGTGAGGGGAGATGAGGCAGCAGTGCTGCTGGTGTGAGCCTGCTTCCTTGTGTTGAGGAAAAGTACCAAACAGCCTGGGCTCAGCCTTAAAAGACACTGCTGTGGGAATGGTAAGCGATCTTTTACACCTTGGCATTTCCCTATCCGAGAGCTTTACGTAGGTCTGTAGAGAACAACTGAGATTGCACTTACATTTCATTGGCACTCCTTAGTGATTTCTTCCCTGGAGGGACTGACAGCACAGGGAACAAGGATTTCCTAAATCACCTAATCCAAGCCTTTTCTATTACAGAAATGCACTCATAAACCTCATCGGTTTAACGACAAAGCTTGCGGATTTCTGTCTGGCTTTGTAGCTGACACATTCCCAGTGTTCAACCAAGGATCACTCTCTGGATAGTGTTGAAGGTTCCCAACCATCCACCAAAGTTTATGTCCAGTCAATGTATATATGTTTGTCTTTTGTTTTATTTGGTCTTGTTTTCCTTTGGCTTAACAGCTCTTCTCCCTTCCTTATGTTTGCTCCATGAAAAAATTATAGAGAGCATTTTTATAGCCTCTCAGCCTTCTTGTTGCTTAAATGAACATATTGAGCCTCTTTTAGCCCCCTCCTGCGAGACACTCTCCATCCACATGATCGCTGTCGCAGCCCAGTTCCGCATCTGCCCACATATCAACCCACCTTTCCAGTAACCAGACCTGTGCCTGTCCAGATGAGGCTTCATCAGTGCTTGCTACTAGACTTGCTGCTTCCTGTACTGCTCCTTTCAGGTATCTGGGATGGAGACTAATGGGCTTTCTCACCTAAAGTGCATGAAACACTTAGGGTTTTGCTGCCACCTGGGCTGTGGTAATGAATTGCAATATATTCATTCCCATCACCCATCCTGCTATTGTCCCTACACTGAAATCTAAGTCAGCACTCTTTTGGGGGTAATATCTAGATTATTTTTGTTCTTGACCCTATTCTCACAGCATAGCATGCCACTTTTATTCTTTTTCTCCTTTTATTTATATTGTAAAAAGCCTTTTATTCCTTAATGTCCTTTGGCAAAGCCTAACTCAGCTTGACTTTTGAACAGTTTTCTACTTACTTACAATATACTTTTTTCAAACCTTTAGGTTGGAACTCTTCCCTCATATTTCCCCAGGCTGGGCTACAGGTTCCAGATTGTTTTTACACCTTTGGTTTAAAGCAGTTAATCTTGTACCACATTTACATTCCTGAGATTTTCACTCAAACTTGATTACATTAACCTGTCCTCTCTCTTCTCAGATTGAGCTCCTTTAGATTAATATCTCCTACATCTTCACCTGTTTTTCTCTTTAAATGACACTGGTGTTTTGACCAGTCTTATTTCCTATTACCATCTCTTCAACAGCATCAAAAGCCACTGTAAAATATCCCTGTCTCCTCTTATTACACGTGACAGTTGCTGATGATTTTAAATACCAATGCAACTTCTGGCCATGTTTTTTTCTGTCAAAATAATTATCTAAATCACTATGCATATCCAATGGTAATTTAGGAGACCCCTCAGTATTCCTAATCCTGACAAAACAGACTCTTCCCCACCATTCTACCCTACACTGATTTTTTCCTGTGGTTTTCCCCACCCACACAAAATTATATTTTTTGTGGTAATTTTTTCTTTTATCAGAATTTATACACAATTGATGGTCCATCACTGGTTTTCTCTCTCATTGGAGTGAACCTGGGGAACTCTTCTGGTTTCTGTGGAAGTGGAGGAAGCCAGAGAGAGGAGATGGAAGTGTTATCATCTATTTCACAATTTTCTACATTCAGATCTACTAGAAATCTAGCAGATGGCAGATTGTACATACTAGATCTACTGGAGTTTGTCCCTTCCACCAGAGCAATACAGGTTAAACATTTGGCTCTGAGATTCTGTGATCATTCTTGATGTAAGTAGAAGGTCACTTCACCTTTTGAGGCAAAAGAATAAAAATGAAATGTTCCTGAATTCACAGTTCCACTTAAGGGAACAAACTCACACCACATCTTCACACTTACCATAATTCTGATTTTATTCGATGTACATTTAATGTCATAGAATCACAAAATGGTTAGAGTTGGAAGGGACCTTAAAGATCATCGAGTTCCAACCCCCCTGCCATGGGCAGGGACACCTCCCACCAGACCAGGTTGCTCAAAGCCCCATCCAGCCTGGCCTTGAACACCTCCAGGAATGGCGCATCCACAGCTTCTCTGGGCAAGCTGGTGTCTCACCACCCTCATTGTAAAGCATTTCTTCCTAATATCTGCTCTAAATCTCCCCTCTTTCAGTTTAAAATTGTTACCCCTCATCCTATCACTCCACTCCCTGATAAAGAGTCCCTCCCCAGCTTTCCTGTAGGCCCTTAAAGTAAATATCCAAAGGTCACAAAGCATTCTGGCTAGTGTTTGTGCATGTGTTTATAGATGCTTTCTCTGCAAATTAAGCTGACATCTTGATGGGTAGCAGATGTCTGATATCATAATGGTACATATGGGATCATTCATGTGCCAGACCAAATCATCAGATATTCTAAGGGATATAGGAAAGAGACAAGGAACAGCACAGGGAGGGGAAATACCCTCCATAATTTCCTACCTTTAAGGCTCACTAAAGTGCATAAAGTGATTATTTCAATCAGCAATTCAGCCAAACTCACAACCCAGAGGAAAAATCCATTGTTCAGTTTCACTAACTTCTCTTCGTACTTTACCCTGCCATGTTTTTTGGCAGACAGTCACAAGGACTAAAAAGTCTAAAAAGATATATAAATGTAAAACCCAATAAGAGGTAGACTCCAAACTGGGCTACACAGGCAGCCAAAGACATGACCCTTAAATCAGACATTCATATATTACTGCAGGGTATTCTGTTGAAAATCCTGGATAAATGGCTCACAGAAGTCCTGCCTTGTGCTGTGCACTTTGAACTCTTCACTGACGTAAGGAATCATGAAGGGGCTTAAGAAAAGATAAGACTGGGCTCCAAAGCTCTGCTGAAACATGAAACAAAAGTGAATTCTTTACAGCCAAGCAAATTAAAATCCACCTGGAAATCTGGCATTTTGTTTATGATCATGTGTCTGCCCTGGCTCAGAAAGAAATGCCGCAGAGCAGATGAGCAAAAAAAAAAATGAATGGGCCAGTATGTGTGAAGGTTCCACTAAACTGCCCCCGGAGGGGCCAGCCATCACTCATGCAGTATCATATATACCTTACCTCTAGTTACTGCCAGCGTGCAAAGAAAATCACTCACTAAAAGAGACAGCTAATGAAATGGTCTTTAGAAAGGGCTGGAGGGAATTCCTCGAAGCAGTTCTGTGGCTGATAGGGATATTTTTATCCCTAGTACAATTGAAGTTCCCAACACTATTGAAACCTTAGTCTACACTATGAGCAGATTAATAATTTGCTTGCCTGTCATAATCAGAAACTGGCTGCACATGCACTGAAAAAAAGAAAAGCTCAGCTCTACTTGAGCATATAGTATAAATTAGTATCTATGCCTTACATTAGATTTTATACCCATCAGTTGGATTTTACTGCAGTGTTACAGCCGTTGTGAAAACATAACCAAGCGCAAAAAGACAGTGATCAGAAGTAAATGTCTTCTTCACAATCTTTTATGGGTTTTTTTATGCTCGCAGGAAAACAAGATCCATGCTTCACAAAGTCCTGTAGGTTATTACCATGTGTTAAATTGTGATCTGCAAACACAAGCTGTTCTTAAACAAGAACAAAAAAGAAAAAGCAGATGGTTTCTTTTAACGTCATGTGAAACTTTTCTTGAACACAAGCGTATGTCTTCTCCTCTCCAGCTGGCAATTCCCACATGTAAATGATCTGATTTTATCATTTCAGGAGACTCATAAGACCCCCTCTTTTATAAAAAGGCACATTACCCTTAAAGACAGAGGAACAAAGAATGCCAAGTGCCTCACAATAAAGCTACTGAAAATATTTTTTCCTTGATTATCTATTTGAAAATGTGTCCAGAGCTAATGGAAAAGGAAAAGAGAGAGAATGAGAGAATGTGAGAAAACAAATAACCGTGACTTCAGAAATACCATTGTCAGAACTTTTGTGACTCAGACACTTTTTTAAAAGTCTGTTTGTCTCGCTGCCACTGACAGCCTGGCAGTCGCCCGCCTGTTCGCAGTGGGGCTGCCCAGGGGATGATGACTGCAGGTGCAGAGCAGCAATCTGCTGCTTTAGCGAGATAGAGCATCACTTTCCTGCGGCTCCCACACCTCACACCTGAACCTGCGAGGCATCAGGATCGGAGCCAGCAGAAATGTTTGCTTTCCACAGGAAAATGTGTGTCTGTGTTGGGAGGATCCCCAGCTGAACCCAGGCTGGGGAGGTAATTATTCTTGATGGATCCCCAGAGAAGAGTCAGGGGTTTGTTCTGTTGTGTGTGGTTTTTTTTTTTTCCTAGTGTTCTTTAGGTCTGAGCTGTGTATAATATTTTGTTGTATGCAAAAAAGAATTTTTTTTTAAGGAAAAAGAAAAATCCATATTCAAGAAGGCAATGGGTTGGATGATTTAATGTTAAGAAATTCCTTGATGCAAAACAGTAGTGGAAGGACTGAGATTTGCCACTACATTAGTGAGGGCAGCTATACCTGCCATTTTGCGTTCTCTGTGTTATCTCTTATTTGGACAACAGATGTGAAACTAAATAGAGTTTAGTAAGAAAACTCTGTTACTTGTGTTCAGTCTATGCTGATTCTAAACAGATGCATTTTCATAGCTGGAATGAAAGACTTACCAAAACCAAGGTCAGTAGTAACAAGAAAGAACTGCAAGATAGAAAAATGAAAGTATAATTGTTGCAGGAAGGACCCACAAAAGTGGTATTAATTCTCTCACTCTGCAACTGCTGGCACACACTTATGTTTAATTCTCACTTTGCTTATGCCTTTTATTTTTTCCTCAGGTGTAATGTCCTTGACTCAATCAGAACTTTTCCTGATGAACCTCGGTGAGGAGAGAGCAGAAATGTGATGTTAACTGTGCAGTATGAGATACGTAAATGCCTGCTCCGAACAAAATGTGGTATTTCTTTGTATCCCAAATGCCAGCTCCTCACCTTCCTTCTGCCTGCAGTACTTTATTGAACCACATTGAATCGGGGAAAAATTGTAAATTACCACTTCAGTAGAGAAGGAAGAGGCACAGAGGAGCTGCAAAGTGACCACAGAGGTCCCCTGAGCGATGGAAACCTCGTGCTGTGCTGGGAGCCACGGATGATGCCTCCAGGGCAAGAGTTTAACTGAGCAGCTCCATCTATTGCATTCAAGCGAGACCATTCATCATCTTTCCTTAGAGGTCTTTCTGTAAAGTAATGTTTGGCAAATAAAATAGCTCTGGAGTACAGCATGGTAGGAAATTAGTTTGTCTGGACCAAAATTTTTGGAGAATTAAGTGTTCTTCCTAATTCTAGTCATTTGTCCCTGTCAGTGGGTTTTTCTGAGGACGATGAGTAACAGAAAACGACACCTAAATTGTTGGCGTTCCTTCACAAAATATGAGATTGAGACCTACTCCAGAATAGCTAGTAATGCAGTGGTTAAAAATCAAGCTCCTGCATTCAGTTACCTATTCTGCCTTTTCATATATCAGAAATAAAAATGCCTGACCCTCAGGTTGTTGGCTTTCCCAACAAACACTGTTTCTGTGTTTCTTTCTGGAGCTGTCCCACTTCGTGTTTTTAATTTGCCATTCTGTTTTGTTTCTTCACATCCAATCATTCTCCTTTGCATAACAAAACTGACCCACTAACAGACAGCCCTCTGATTCATTTTAAAGCTTTCTTTATGAGCTGTTAAAATCCAGGATATGGGCTAATTTAAGAGCCGATAAGCCATCCCTCTCTGCAAGCCATTTTAGGGAGTTTCAACTAGTGCTTACAGTTTATCCTCTAGATGTTTAATCTATACTTTTTTTAGAGCCAATATTTTAAAAAAGAAGTGGCACTAGTATAATAACGCCACTTAGTAATTAAATATTAATGCTTTTCTAAATGTTTATTATGTTCTTAAATTAAATTATTTCCATGCATGGACAGAACCAATGACTTCTGTTCTGCAAAGGAAATGGCATTAAAACAAGCATTTGGCCATTTAGCAACAGTTTCATTGTCCTCTCTTCCCTCCTAATTTGCTAAAATTGAAAGGAAAACCACAGAAAAAAAAAAAAAGAGAAAAAAAAAAAGAAAAATAAGAGAATTACAGAAAGTGGACTTGCAGTGAGAAGGAGTGTTATATGTTCCAATTACGCAATTATCAGAGTTCAGAACACAAATTGCACCTTGTGGTGCTGCTTTTCCTCCTTTATTAACCTTTTGTTTGTTCAAAAGCATCTTTACTTGTCTCCATGCGTGTCAGTTTTTGTTTTGGAAGATGATGTTTTGTACTCAATAGTAAAATGCCAAAATCTTTCATCCTGCATGCATGACCTCAATTAGGTCAATTAAATCACCTGCTATCAAAAGCCTGAAAAATTCCTCCTAAGAAGGTATGGCACCTCACCATGATGCTTTATTGCCTCTTGTTTGCCAATTCGACCCTTTTTGTGCCTTGCACATTTCAAGGTCTTGAACAATTATACCATGATTTCACATTACAGAATTTCTGGTATTACTGTTTGTCTCCTAATTTTTGTTTTAAGTTTTACTAATTTCCACATTGCCTGTTACACATTTTAGGGTCAGAGCTCCACAGAGCAGCCAGAGGAAAGATGACTCAGAATTATGATCTCTACCGTTGTGCTAATATGCACTTAACTAACTCTAAAGAAATGACATAAAAGGGTTGGGTGCAGGGAGTGGAATTTAGTTCTGTTTAAATATTAGTCTTTCTGTGGAGACTGCCTAAGATTCATGCCCTTTTCTAAAGAAATTGTTTGGAAACCTTCTGATAAAATGCTTTTTGCAGAGGGAAATACGGACTCAATGTGATCACACTCATTGGCAGCTCTACTAAGCAAAGAGACCCTTCAATGCCCAGCTGAGGGATCAATTCACTAATTGATCCCAGCTGCAAGATCAATTAACACCTTCTTTGACATCAGAGAAACCAGATGGGAGAAATCCCTTCTAAATACTCAACCACTTGGGAAGTTTCAGTTAGAAGTCTGAATTTCCGTAGATACTATAACCAACCTGCTCCAACACACGAGTCTGTAGGTAATTGGGCCGTGTTTGTTTCTCTGTTCAAGGAACTTGTTAATTTCATTGAAGAATACCTTTTTTTAAATTATTTTTTGGAAATTTTTTATGACCTTGTATCAGTTCAAGCAGTGGTTTTAGTTGGAGAAGTTTTGTTGGGTTGACCACACCCTTTCCCAGCAACTGGAGAGGAGTGAATTGGGTCTTCTGCCTGCCAGAGCCACTGGTTGGTGTCTTTGGGCAGTTGCACGCAGGCACCGCTGCAGAGCCCCAACAAAAGCCAACATCTCTTCTCCATGAGCGCCCTGAGCATGGCGGGACCTGGTTATTCTGGTAGGTGTCTTCTCTCTCTTGCTCACAGAGACTTTCAAATGGATCTTGTATTTTGAGAAAGAAGGGAAATCTCTGCATTTCCTGGGAAAGAAGCTATATTCTTTTGCCTGCCCTGATGCTGGTCTGAAGGGAATTGCTGTGTTATCCTAGTTTGTTTGCAGTGCTGTTAGTTTTTTTGCTGGGGAATTTCCTATTAGTTTTAAATCTACCGATCTGTCTGACAGCTTGCTTTCCTCAATATTATGGGGCAGCACTCTGTGATTTGCCCTGTGCTCTATTTACCTTGGCTGAATGTGTATTGTGAATGTGGCATTTCCCTGTATTTCCGGTTTGTATTGAAAGAAAATCCAGATGTGTGGTGAGAACTGCTGTGTGTTTTCTCCTGTAGCATAGACACAGCTGGTGCAGAGCTCAGAAGCTGTCTCTGCTGATTAGGGCAGAAGAAAAGTTCTGCAAAACAAAAATGCTTCAGGATAACATGAATCACCTGTGCTCTTTTTGGGAGAGTGTTCTTGGAAAGAGGGATGAAATGTGGAGTTTATGCATTTCAAGGAGTTAATCACATATACACACACCCATCATTTGTGAAATAAGCTGTTGGAAACAAAAGCAAAGTGGATGATCCTACCCAGACGGAGTAGTGTGTTGTGGAGCTTGGTATAGGATGTTCTGAAGTGACGAGCTCTTCTGTTTCAGAAAGTAGGAAATTATTTATCTTTCATAAATTGCATTATATTAAGTTATAAAATGTAATAGTTAACTGATAACTAACCTTTAGAGACAATAAAATGTTTTAGCTGAGAGCATCACGAAGCACAACTCTCTTGTTCTGTATTCAACCTTGAAAGATAGCTAGGCACCATGTTTTGTAGGTATTTGCTATTGCCTCAGTGGTTGCTTGTTTTAATTTATTTCCCTGAAGTCATTCTGAAACAAAATACACTACCTGTGTGTTTGAGTTATTTAGCAAAAAGCGGAGTGGCAATGAGAGGTGGTTGAGTCATCTTTTGCGTTTGGCGGGGTGTGTTTTTTGAGGGGTGGTTGGTCTGTTTTTCAGAGATTATCAGCTAACTGTAGCAGAGAATTAATTTTTCCTTCAAGTACACACTGAACACGTCTCACTCTTTCCTGTGTAAGACTTAAAAATTCATGAGAGGGGTTTGCCGCACGAGGTTGTCTCCCCAGCTCAGCAGGAGAGGCAGGTAATGGGCACAGCACCTGCTTGTGCCTGGACACGTCCACCCTTCCAGCTGCTGAGGCAGCTATTTGGGAGGGCACAGAAAGTTACCACCTCCAAAACTCCTTAGAATTCACTGATGGCCATATGTAGCCCTGTGACCTTCAACAGACCACTCTATTCTGCAAAATGCCTCCAGGCTTGGACTCCTTTTGTGCTACTCTCTGTATCCACCTGCCAAGTACTAATCTTTTTAGTCCAGGGACGCTAGATACCTCCTGTCCCACATCCCAGGCAATTCACTCTGGTTTTTACTTACTCTGCATTGCCCTCCCTGCTTTCAAAAGCCAACGGCCCTTTTCTGCCTGGCCCTACTGTTGGCCTAGTATGTGTCCAGGGATAAATCATTTAGTCTCTTATGCTTCAGGTCATTTTCTGTAGTAAACCTTAAAAAAAAAAAAATAAAAAAAAATTATAGTATTGAAAATAATGAATGGATATTGTATAGTGTGAACAAATAAAGTTAAAAATCCCACAACCCATGCTCATGCCATTAACATTTAAGATTCTTAGGACACCAGTACCTGTTCTGCAAAGACCTGACATAAGAAAGCTTTTTTTTTTTTAAAAAAAAAAAAAAAAAACACCAAAAAAGAAACAAGCTTCGTTTTAAATTCCTATTTCCACACATCAGCCAGCCTGCAATTTACCACCAAAAGTAGGAGGGGAGGGCAGAAAAGTCCACTAAAATACTAATCTATTACAAAACATTTTGAGATCCCACAGATTAGATGCATTTAAAAAATACTGTATTACAGACAAGCAACACTATCATTTCATAGGCATCACAGGTGCAGTGCTAATAAAAAAAGACGAGATACCACTGATTAGAAAAGCCTCTGTGGCTGGATATTTCACACAAATGCTTCCACAGATGTAATTGGGTAATTGTCATGGTACATCTCAATAAATCTCTTCACTGTTTAAGGGTAAAACCATCATCTCTGAATAATCCCCTCCTCTAGGCACAAAGCTTTGTGACAAATTCAGCTTGTCAACGTTGCCTCTTAAAATGTGTAATTAAAATAACGGTCTTGCAGTGGCTATTTTGCCAGGTGACATTTATTTTATTTTCATTTTTTTTACACTACTTTATGACTCTGTGTCATGAGTTATTTGGAACAGGCCTTTATTGAGAGAACCTCAAAAAACCTCGAGCACCAATTATGATGTAGATTAGCAGTAGTCCTTGCTGAAAGTGTTGAGAGCCTGATACTGAGGGCGTATTTCTAGAAGTCCTTTTTTCATATAAAACAACTCTGAAAACAATAAACAAAGACAGATATGGGAGAGGGAGAAGAACAGAAGCTAAGGAGATGAGTAAGACAGCATGGGAAAAACAACTTGGGTGTACTTCAATCTCTCATTATTCATATTTTCTTCCATTTGGGAGAACGATTGCTCAGAGAATTCAATCCTGTTACCAGCTTCTTTATCAAAATTGTCTTCAGAACTACAGTCCACTGGAAGAGCTCTTAAAATAAAGCTGTTTGAAAGTTGTTATTCCCCTTGCCTTCCGGCACAAAGCGCTGCCCGTAGCAATGACGATAATCCAGGAGAATCATGTTTTTAAATGGAAAGCAGTAAACTGTCAGCATAAGATTTAAGTCCTGGTGAGTGAGCCCCGTAGGCTTCACACCGCTGTGCGTGGCTGCTGACGAGTGGCACTGAGGACTTCCCAAATTCTGCAGCAGCAGACAGCAAAGTCGTATGTGGAGCTCGGGAGGAAAGACTTCTTTGCAGAATTGTTAACCAAACCTGCTTCCTTTTGGAAGCAACACTGGCCATGCTGCAGTGGAGCAGGCGGCCTATAAAGTGTCGTTACACCCAATTTGCCTACATATACTTGTTTTCTGAGCTGTTGAGAGTGGAAGGGGTGTCTTTTCCTGGTTTGCTGGATACTTGTACACTTTATGGATCGTGCAGAATGCCCTTGCTAAGAGCAATACCACTGAAAAGCAACTAAATGAAAAGATTTTACGTTTCCTTTCCCCACAAAGTACTACATGTGTCGCTGCAAAGAAAGCCCGGCGTTCCTCTCTAAGTGGGTTTACAGATTTGAATATGAAATATCCTGTCATCCAAATCACTCAGATTGGATCTGTGGATCCTCGTCAACTCTCCAGTTCAGACTACTGGATAAACATGGGCTGGACTAAGTTTCTGGCTTTCATTTCACCATAATCAGATATTAAGCTGCTTTTCTGCTGTAGGGGTGCATGTGGTTGAGGCAGACATCAATTCCTCCTTCAACGTAGGATCCATGCTTCGAGCTCTCTCTTGGATGTAGTTCTACAGTAAAATTATTTCCGCCTCTTCCCATACATGTATTTGGAGACAGAAAAGCAAGCAAGTCACCCTGAGTAAATGGCTTGACTAGGTGCAACCTTGAGGAGCTGGGATCCAGAGAGCAAGAGTAGATGTTCATTGTCCTGAACACGAATTCTGCAGTGGACACTTTCACAGCCCCAGAGCAGACATTCAAACCAAGTGACTAGTCACTTTTTCAAATAGA
Source organism: Numenius arquata (assembly GCF_964106895.1). Lineage (NCBI taxonomy): Eukaryota > Metazoa > Chordata > Aves > Charadriiformes > Scolopacidae > Numenius > Numenius arquata. The sequence goes on along the minus strand of NC_133587.1, from coordinate 6,949,556 downwards.
TGTGTGCTTCTAAACAAGTTATATACTGTCTTTCCCTACCTTCCCGAGATTAACATACGTCAGGTTTTGACAGCTCTTGTTGCAGCACCATCCCAAGACCATGTTGTGACTCGTCTCTCAAAGAAAGGCACAGAGCTGTGTAGGGAGGGGAGTGTGCAGCCCAAAAGCTGCATTTCCAAATAGCAAGCAAACGTTTGAATTATGGATCACAATTAACTACTAATTGGCCATAATGTAAGCCCCTTCTGAACGGACATGGTAAATATTGAAACAAATGGGCTGTTATTTTTCAGACCTGAATGCTAGTCACTTAAAATGAAAAGCTAATTTCAGCCTGGGAGGCAAGCTCTATATTTTAATCAAGTGTGACAGATCGAGAACAATAAATGAGCATTTAAGGTGAGGGGATATTTATTTCCCTACTGCAAGTTTATATGTGATAAGTTGTGCTGCCCAATGCAAAATAAAATTAAACTGTAACTTCGATACAGATCTCAAAGAAGCCTCAGCAGAAAACCTGAGTAAAGCAAGCAATACAAAAGAGACCACTCTTTAAGTAGAACAAACCACGCTGTTAGAAAAGCTTTTGTAGATTTTATTTTTATTTATATATATATAAGGCAATTTTGCTGTTAAAGAAGTGCTTGGTCTTCTATAACATAATTAAATAAAAACCTCACCAAGAGCCATAAAGAGCTGGGACTTTACTGTGGTGACATTTTACTCTGCAGCCGGCCTGCAGAGTATGCTTGGAACTTAAATATTGAAATAATATCTTAGAAATTATTTGATGAAGGTCTTTATTGCTACAATAAAAATCTGGTGTTCCCTTTTGTTCAAGGCACATCTTCATCTTTAATAAATGTAATTGGTTTTGTCATAGTGAGAGGGAGACGGTGTTTATAGTTGATGGGACTTTTTTCTATTTTCAAAGCATTGAGCTACAATTCCAATATTGTTCTTCTAAACATTGGCTAACATTGATTTTCTTTTTTCAAAAGAAAAAAATGAAATTAAGTTCAGGTGGATGTTTTCTAACAAATTAAACTTCCTTTTGGATCAAGGATTGTATATAATTTATATATGCAATGTTCTGAAGAACTCATCTCTCTTCTGTGTCTCAGTCTGTATAAATAATTTATACTTTTTAATATTTCAGCACAACCGGTAGAGCTGATGTTGCTCTGAACAATTTTTTTTCCTACCCAAGCAACAAAATCAACCTCAATTCAACATATGGAAAGGGTTTTAATAAATGTATATGATACAGGGTTATGTTGAAACCAATAAAAAAATACCTCTACATAGGGCTATCCTCAGATGAGATCTTGTACGAAGTATCTACTGGAGTGTTTTTTGCCCAGTCAATAACCAACTATTACAAGCTAGTGAGGAAAAAAAGTTGATGATACATTAGGAAACAAGCCAAAAGAACTAACTCCCTCGTGAATTTCTAGGTATTTTCCAGCATTTAGTAGTGCATGGGTATTGTCACAGACTGGTGCATTTTTATCTTATTTTTTTTATACACTGTGCTCAGTTTCCATCTCTCCAATGTGTTTATGCTATAGCTGTGGTAGTACAAATCCTACTGTGGATGCTGGAAACTATTGGCATTACTGCAGTCAGGCAACACTGTGGCCAGATCTCTGAGTTTCAATCTGTAACTAAAGGAATGGATGACAATTTTTTTTTTTTTTCTTTGCATATTGAAACCAATGCAAAAGGAAGGGTATCTGAATTCAGAAAATCCAGGTGCCACAGAGGTCAAATTTGGATTTCTTGGCTGCAATACATCTCAGGGACGTGTAAGGGCAAAATTAAATTCTAGTCAAAGAGTAAATCAAAGAAAAGACAAACACAAAGATCCTTCTATTTACCCTGTTGTTAATCTTTGCCTCTTCCTAAACTCATAAAATAAGTTGTTTGAGAGAAGCATTTGAAATCGTGTTTCACTTAAAGTTTTTTGCCTGAAATAAGTGTCCATCAAGTCTATGTATGAGAAGTCTTTTTTTTTTTGATAATAAACAAGCTTTTTACTTCTGTAATTTTAACCTCAAATGAAGCCCAATCCTGAACATTTTTTTTAACTTTTCAACATAAAATTCAGTTCTGCAGAATCATTATAAAAAAAAATTGGCAATTTTTATTAAAGAAACCTATCGTACTTTTTTGTTTCCTTTTGTAGGTTTAAAAAAGGACAGCACATATTATTTCTTAACTTGTGAATGTAGTGCACAAATTTTGACCACCATCTACCTCCAGCTCCTGCTGGAATGTGCTATGGAAATGGCATGAGAAACAGGATCCATCTAGAGGGGTCCTTTCCTGGTAAACTTTCCGGCTCTCAGAACTGGCTTTCAGGAACTTTGGGCCATAGTATCCAGAGCATCATAGTTAAAAGCTGCCAACAGGTTACTGTCTTTATGCATTTGTTAAAAGTATTTTATTTTTCTGTCTGCTTTGTCAGCTTTTTCCTTTTTTTACCACTCATATCCATTCACTAAATGGTGAACGGCTTTCCAGCTCTTATGCTAGTGCTCACACACACACCCCAGGCACTTTTAAAACAAACTCTTTAAAAAAAAAAAAAAAAAAAAAATCTTGTTAAAAAGCACAAGCTAGGAAAGGTCATGGTAGACCACAGACATCGGCAGGTGCTCAGTTCTAGATGCAAATGTTAATAATAAACTCCCTGTACCCAAACTTGCTTTTATTTTGCTGGGAAGGGGGTGAACCAGCCTGCAATGTAATCCTCCGACTGTCTTCCTAAGAGGTCTGTTCATCAGTCACCGAGTAACCCTTGCAGGGGGCTTTGCTAGACATAGTACCCACACTAGAGAGCTGAATCTCATTGGCACTGAGGTTTCTTGAGAAATAATACTTGAGAAATTAAGAGGGAGCCCAATTTAAACAAAACTCAGGCACAAATGCTGTATCACAATCAGTTTGCACTTGTGGCACTACTGTTTCTTTCTCCTCCAAGAACTAACCCCAGGGTGTGCTGAGCTTTGCCTACAGACTGTGAAGCACCTGCAGGTCAGGGCTGGTCTCAGGATCAACATCATCTTGTGAATAGCGTTCCTGGGGAGAAATACCCCAGATTCACCAGAAGTCATTTTACTGTTCCTATACCTATTAAAAAATGCCTTTGCTGGTAAGCTTCAGGTGGAATTATTACCAGTGATCTCCAAGAACCTGTTTTTTCAGAGAATTAATCAGCTGGGCCTCCTCAGCTCCCACAAAGCCCTTACAGAGTCCTCCATTTGTTGCCGTCAGAGGCGTTTAGTTTCCTGAGGTGCAGGAAAGCTAAAAACCCCAAGCCCTGTGTGTTTCTGTAAAACCCAAACCAATATTTCTCTCACACTGCCAGTGAAACACTTTCAATGTTTAGATTATCAGTCGGTAACTTTTTTCATTCATCTAGGTTTGCTATAAGCGAATGGAGGGATGCGTTGATTTCTGTACTGCTAAAAAACACTCTTAGGTGTAAACCCTTCATGGGAAGGGACAGTATTTCTATTCTCCTTTTTCTAACTGGGACTACAACTCAGTAAATAATAATAGTGTCCCAAATGTTCTGCTCTTTTATTAGGTAGTAGGAGTGTATTCGTACTGCCTAATGGCTTTAACATCTATACTGGATGTTTCGTGCTGCCTTTTGGAGAATCTCTCTTTCTCTCTTCCCTAAAGACGAAAGTTAAGCTCAAGTATTATAGCCCAGCCCCTTGGTAGTTTTCTTTAAAGGGTAGATGAGTACCCTCATCCAAGACAGCTTTCCAGATATGTTATCTAAATTTTGATTTATTATTTCCTCCTTCCACGCAGTTCTCAAATCAGCCAGCAGACTCAAAACACCCAAGTAGTAGATTCATGACCCACAGCCCATAGTGTCTCTCCCTCCTCTTCCTCAGTAAGACCACCCATCAGCAGGAGGGAAAAGCTGTTCGTAAGCACAGGCACTTTTTTGTCACATACCTCAGAAGCCAGCACTCGACAGATGGAAGTTAAAAAAGAAATGTGTTGGCTGCCTGAGGCACGTCTTAATTTGTCGCTGAGCTCCGTTTGTTTAACTTTTAATGGTTCACTTCGCTGAACTTGCGACTGAAAATTACCATGGGGGGGGAATTTTAAAAGTTAAACTGAAAGTTTTGATGTGGTGGGCCTGTGCAGCCAGCACCTGGAAACACCAGAGAGGCCAGTGGGCAACCCAGTGCTCTTTGCCAAGCGCTGCTGGTGGGTCACAGGGACCGCCCCAGGTGTAGTGATGCTCTGGCATGTCCTAGGGCAGCCAGTGGGGTCAGCCCATGGAGGACTGTCCCCACTTGTGCTGCAAAACAACCCGGCAGAGAAAGGGGCTTAAGCTTACACGGGAGCTCGGGAAAAGCTACCCTGTGACTCCTGCTCAGCAATTGGAAAAATAATAGGTTTTGATCCTTCCCAATGAATACATAATAGAGAATACAAAGCAAAGCTTGCTGAGAAAAGAATAAAGAATATTATAGACCACATTTTTCAGTCACCCTTGGTTTGCCCTCTGGTTTTGCATGCTGGCTTTTGCAGTCAGAAATGGTTGCAACTGTATGGAGCCGAGTCATTTTGTAGTTGCAAGAATGCATTTCTGTTGCCAAATGGCAGCTAGAGAGCTCAGTACCTGACTGCCAAAGAAGCCTCAGCCAAGCAGTTATTGCCCAGGCATCAAACTTGTACCCTATATTAAAAAAAAAAAAAAAAAAAATTGTTTAATACAATAAATGAATATCAGGTGAATTTCTTAATTAATATGTATAAAGATAAGGGAGAGTTGTCAGAGGTCTATTCTCTTGCTAAAAACTTCAAATGATCTGGGAAAATCAAAAGGAAAAAAACCAAACAAACACTTGGACTGGCTGGGGATATCCTAAATGTTCACAGAGGCTACTTCCATCGCTATTTTTTATTATTAATGGATAGAGATGGGGCAAGCAAATATGAAGGCAATTTATTTACTTTTCTTCTTCAAATCTCCTGATAATTTTCCTATTAGTCTTTGTAGTATCTCTTCTCTGATAACAAACAGAAAAGAGTTTTCTTAGTTAAAGTAATCTCTATGGGAGAGATGGAAGGAAAATGTTTGTGGATGCTATTTGATGAAAACAGAGAATTCACTTTGTATTCATGAGCCGTCGTCCCTCTTACTTGTTTCCTGTAAATATTTATACAAGCATCTTTTTCCTCCCGAGGATTTTGCGGAACCAGAAGCAGGTATCTTGGGGAGTATTCCCCCAGTGAGGGCCTGCCGTCTACCCTGAGAGCTCCCGGGGAGCCTCGGAGATGGCTCATTATGGAGCAGCAGCGATGCTGTGCGGAATGGGGTACCCACTGCACACAGCAGCTAATGAGTGCCTAAAGCAGTAGCAGACATGGCAAATTTACAGGCTGAACTATGTTAGCATAAACTGTCTAGAAAATAATTTTTAATGAACAAGTTAATTAAAAAAACCACCAAGTGCATTTGTAAATAATTGGGGGAAAGAACTAAATATTAACAAAAGAAAAATTCACAGTCCAGACTGACTGTATTTTGCATGTTTTTCTTTGAATGTATTTTACCCTTTGGAGGCTGCTATACAGATGTCATACATCTATTTATAATGTTCCTGAAAATTGACTACGATAAAGGCCAAGTTTGTACCACTACAGTCACTGAACATTTTGCTGCTGTCAACAGTGTGGGCCCTGTTTTGGGAGATGAACAGACCCCTCAGCTGGCGCAGGAAATAACTTTACCTGCTTACACCTAATGGTGAGGAGTTCCCGCTATGTTTCATAAATACAGCAGAATTTTCCACATTCATTCCTGTGACAGCTCAAATAATAAACTTCTCAGTAATTTTTGTACTTCTTCTTAAAGTCAAAACAGTTGAACTACTTTCCCTACCCCTGAGTGTACCCTCCTGGGCATCCCAATCGGCTGCTATTGCAGTGGGTCCTTCCCAGGGCTATTCACAATAGCCATTACCTTAACGAGTACTTGGATAAATCTCTCTGGCAGAGCTCCTGAATGGGTGCCACCTGTGCTCAGAGCCCTGATGCTCCTCCTCCCACAAAGTTTCAGGCAGTAACCTGAGGTCCAGCAGTTACAAACTTTGTCCCTGATGAAGGCAGCCCGTGTGATGACAGTACAGGAAAAGGGGCATCTCCAGTTTAGCCCACCCAAACTCTGTCTCCTTCTGGAAAGGCCCAGTTCAGCTCCGCTGTACTTACGGTGCAGCCAGTGCAGCACCTTGGCAGAGTTTCCAGAGGTTGATCCTTGTACACTTTTGTTGATTATCATCAAATGTTCACATCTTGAGGGTTTGTGGGTTGTTTTTGTTTTACCGTCTCCCCCTCAAATTGCTTTCTTTCCCCAGTCATCACTGCCTGATCCTCTTGCAGCGTATATCCCCAGCATGTTTTATTCCAAACTCCAGCAGCAGAAAGTTACGTTTCATTTCTTTTTCCTGCCTCTCTTATTTGTAATTCTTTCTGCTAAATTAGGCATCTAAAACGTGCCTTATTTTGAGTTTTCAGAGAACAGCGCGCACATCTTCCCATTTGTATGTGCTCAGTGGTAATTTCAGGATACGTCTCCTCAGTTATTAGTTAAGCTTGTAATGCAGCAGCAACACGAGCCTGGGGTTCGGGGAGCCCAATCAGCCCCTTAAAACTGTCCCCAGTGCATCATCCTGACTCTGTATGAGAGAGCTGTGACTTTGTACTCCAGTGCAACGCACTGGAACAAAACCTCTGTTCAGTGTGTCTGGATCTGTGCTTTAAAAGGAAAGGGGAAGAAAAAAAAAAAAGGTCCACTTGCATTTCTTCTTTCACAACACAGAGATAATCTGCTTTATGGAAGAGCATCAGCCCATAGTGACTGATCCATGAAACGCATCACCCCTGCTGCCTGCGCAGGGGAAAAAAAACGTGGCGGCGAGCTGCTGTCGCTGTGTGAGAGGGTTTTGTTGTGCCAGCGCGTCCTCTCTGGAGCGCTGCCCCTGAAGATCCACCGACAGACAGCTCAGCAGGCCCTGGGAAGCCTTTCATATCTGCCTTTCCTGCTCAGGTCCAGCCCAGATTAATAAAAACAGCTAGCAGGTTCAGGAATTCTGTTCATACTGCAAATCTCTACTAAGCTGTATGTTAGGGAGAGGAAACCTTAGGCGGGCTTATCCAATTTGTGATTAAGTAAAATACTAAAATTTGAGGGGTGGAAGTGATGTTCATGTAATGTGTTCAGGGTTTGGACATCCCTGACAGAGCAAAAATGCTCAAAAAAAAAAAAAAATGCTGTAGTTGAAGAATACTTAGAATTTCCTTTTAGAATAAACGAAATGGAGAGCTGCACCTCACTGCAGCACCGTCACCCAGGGGAAAACGAGCAGCTCGTCACCCTGCGGAGGTGGCAGGTGAACTGCTGGCTCCTATGGATGGGCTGAGGCCGTACCTGGGCAATGCAGCTCGAGGGATGGTTACAGATGGGACCCTCTGTGAACACAGTTTGTTCACAAAGGCTTTTAAGCCCAATGCTTCTGAAGTAAACTATGGCCAACAGCTCTGAATGCTGGGACTTTTTGCATACTATAGAAGAGGTGCTGGAATGCCACACAGACAGGAAAACTCTGAAACCTGAAGCACAGGGAAAGGCACACCCCAGGGGTTAGTGGCTGCGGCACGAGCTGAGAGCATTCGGAAGAGCAGCAGCTGAAAAGAGTGGATGGATGCACTGGTCCTCGGGTCATTCCAGTTTCCAAAGTAAATGCGGAGGTTGCTAAAAAGCTGATGTTTTTATTAAAGCAACATTTTGTTCTTTGGAGAGATGAGCCACAGAAGTATGTAAGAAAACACAGGCAGCAGCTCCTTGGTTTGCCAGCGCTTGCTTTTGGTGTCTCTCAGATCTCTATCATCAAAACACTAATTTGATTACACAGTGTTACTAACAACATAACTAAAGACTTACTCATGTAAGCAAGGATTTAGTAGGATTAAACTCAGTGTTAACATTAGGAATGTGGTGTGGCTACAGTAAGGTACAGGAGGAAAAACTATTAGTTGTTTATTCCCACTCCAAATCCTGCTATTCATTCAATGATCCATACCTTTCTTTAGATATAAACAGAATATTAATCAGCCTTTCCATAGGGATTTTGATTCTAAACATGCTTTTTGCCTATTCTCTATATGAATATCAGAAAATGAAGATAGAGCGAAATAAGCAGATTGCCTCAGACTTTTTGCAGATTGATTTCTTGGAGTTGTATCTCCACACATTGATCCTTCTGTGATCCTTTGCTGTTGCCTCCCATTTGAGCAATACCTATAGGCCCTGTGGACCAAAGGTGCAGCGGGTATGGCGGCTTTTGCCCCTCTGCGCTGATGATCAGGGAGGAATGACCTCAAAAGCTCTTCATCTGCATTAGCAGGTGAACTGCTACTGCTGCCCAGAAGTAGTAGGGAAACAACTACAGAGGAGGGAGGTTGCCCTTCCAATGCTTCAAGCACTGGGAGTTTGCACTGAAGCAGCTTCTTTCTCTTAAACTCCAAATTCCTCCGGTGATGGTTTGTGAGCCAGCATAACTGCAAAAATTATATTAAATTGGTTAAGCAATTGATTTGAGCCAAGAATGCAGTTTAGATCTCAGAGCTGTAAACTGTATAGTCTCTGGTAAGGAGGGAGTCTCATCCACTGAGGACACAGCGAAGTTCTTATACGTTACTCTGTCCTTTCAAATGGTGTTTCTGCACTGTGAGGAGAAAGAGAAGTGACAGCATGGCACAGGTAACACGGAGTTCCTGGAGGAGGGTGTAACACTGAGGAGCCTTCCCCTGCAGAGGGCTGCAGCAGAGTGAATCTGGGTAAGGCTGTTTCTGTGTAGTCACCAAGGGGGGAAAAAAAAAAAAAAACCACAAAACAACTGCTTTGGAAAGTAGACTCCTAGAATTGGAGAAGACAACATTTCACAAAAGATTTGAGGCAGACCAGTCCACAGCTGCCGCAGGACTGCATTCCCCCACTGCCAGCCGTGTGCAGGTGGAGGTGGTGCCCAAGGAAGGGACACAGACCTGCAGGGACTGCGATACCTATCTCGGTTGTATTTGACTACTTCGTTTAGTTTGCTGTATTCTCTGAGTCAATGACCTGTCCTTTTTTCCCCTCTCTGTAAGTTTCCCCCCTTTCTCGGACTCATTCCTTGTAGGTGGGGAACTGTGGCTTCTTGCAGGTGTTCTGAGGATGGGATCCCCATATTTTAGAAATCCCACTGCCTGATGATAGACTTGCACGAATCACACCTACTGCATGTTGCTGACAGCAACATCCAGCAGGAGAGTAACAGAGAGATGGATCAGCACCCATCACCTACTGGTGATGTCTTCTTAACAATCCAACACAACTCCAGACCTCACTGTGCATGATCATCTGTGATTATGTACAAGTATTCATTTATGTTTATTATTGCTACATTTTATTTAGCAAGTTCCTTTTCCAGCTGTCCTTGATACTTTTAACTGCACTTGGAGATCAGTGTCTGACACAAATACAGATCGCTGCCTCCAAGAGGGGATGAGCAGCTGGCAAAGAGAACTCAATAAAACAATTTGCTCTGGTGATTTTATTGGAGTATGTAAGTAAAAGGGTTTTAATTCATCTCAGTGAATGCTTTTTTATGATTTGCATCACTGAAATCATACTTGTGATGAAATGAAATAATTAAAAAAGATAGTCTCCTCTCTTCATTGTATTTATGATTAACAAAGTAAATGAAAATCCAGCCTTTTATCTGACATCAAATAGTATTGCATTTTGGAGTTAAATTGGGCATTCATCTTTTTCTGGTGAGTTTTTTGAAGCTTAAACGTACCTTTCTTTTTTTCCCTTTCCTTCCTCCTTGTGTTTCTGAATACCAGTAAATTAAAGATGACTAGAAACTGGAAATGCTTTCAGAAAAGGTCTTGAAATTCACACACATGCACACAAAAGAGGGAGAAAGAGAGAGAGAAATGTAAGCTCTCTTCTTTCATATTAGCATCACAATCAAGCAATTATTCGGAATACTTCATACATATTCCACCAACCTTTTTTTTTTCAGTCTGCATTAAATAATGTATTTTATGCTAATCTCAATTTACAGAATTATACAGCAGCATTGTTTTACTCCTCCTTTCCCGATGTTGAGAAACAACTAATTTGGCAAAAACAAGTTCTCTAGTCTGCAAACCCTCCATGCATAGCTTTTATATAAGTTACTTAAAGACCAGCCTTGTCAGACAGAAAGCCTGTTTAAGGAAAAGATGGTAGGAAACAGCAGCACATCACTGAAAATTTAACCATTGTGAATTGTAATGAGAGAATTATAGCAAAGATAATAATTTCCCTGCACTTCCATGTACATTTGTATTACTACAAGGGAATTACCTGTGTAACTGAGACAAGAATCAAATTCGATGTCTCCAAATGACAAATTGCCCTTGCCGAAGTTTTGTCACTGATGCAGATAGGAGCAAGATTTCCCTGACTGCACGGTCTGCAGAGCCAGTTGCAGGACACAACTGCAGAAGGGAAGGTGGGTAAGCAGGAAAAGGCGCTATGACCTACTTGATCCTTGTGTCTTCTAATTCATAAATTGATTTTTTTGTGACATTGGTTGTTCCGGGCTGATTTTGTACTCTTTCATTCTTTAACAGACAGCCAACATAAAACTGACAAAATCAGGCTCTTGGTACTTTGTATGTGTCAAGTGTTTGACAGCCACATTTTGCTTGTAGTTTACCAACACCTACCTCCAAGAGATGAGCCAAAAGCATATTGCTGTAATCCATCTTCTCCTAAAATGCATGAATTAAATCTCTGAAGATATCTGGCTAAGAGGAGGGCAAATTAAAGCAATTCTTCCGTAACTTTCTGAGTCCTAAAATGTGTGTATGCTTGAGAAGGGAGGGCTGCAGCGCACAGAACTGAATGTGGCTGCAGAGCAGCACAGCAAGCAACAGGCCAAGGTTTTACCTAAGAGTATTTTCTGCTCAGAGGAGCAACAGGCAGCTGCCTAAATAAAAACTGAGTAAAGATATGGAAAAGCAGCCCCGTGTACTTTCTCCCATTCTATCCTCGTAGGGGAGGAGATAGTATAGCCATTGGAAATACAGCAGACAGACATTTCTGACGTTCCAGCTAACATCCCAAAAGTTGAATCGCAGCCAGTCACAGTCCCTTCTGAAGGCACCAAACCCCTGCAGTTCTGTCTTTTTGGACTTCCAGCTGATGCAATGCCACCGAATGGCCAAACAGCGCTTTGGCCTTGAGTGCTGACCTTGCCTTTTTACCATTACGTCTCACCACCTCTCTGTCCCTCCAGACACGGGTCACGCATATCTTTGTGTGCGATTCAGACTGTGCCATGGGCACTGCCATCTGAGTTTGTCTCATTTGTCTTGTTAGCCCACCTCGTGTATTTGCCAATGTTGTTAATTGCCAATACTGAACAAGGTTAGTCCCGGAATATTTTTTTTTCCCCTTCAGATTTTGTCCTAAAAACTTGTCTGCAGCTAAGATTGGACTTACAGGCCCTTAGTTGCCTGAATAACTTTTTCTTCCAGATTCTATAATTTGGGTACTATGGTCTCTGTTCTGGAGCAGTTCCTTTGTAAGCACATCTATTAGAAAACACTTCAAACTTCCTACTCCATGCAACAGTTTTATATTTCAGTTCCTTCTCTCCCTTCTGGGTTTGGCATCAACTAGGTGTGTCATAATCACAAAATAATTTTCTTGACAATGTATATATGTAGTATGTATAAAGTTATGCCCATACATCTAATTTTGATGAGATCTGAAATGTAGAATAATAAAGAAGAATGGAAGACAACAAAGACAACTGATTTTTTTTTCTTGTTTTTACTTTTTTTACATACCACATCAAAAGAAAGCCATGAGATCAAGTGAGATTTTTTTTTTTCTTAATAAGGAAGTTCTTTAAATAAAGAATCTGGGTTGTAGATTTGTCATGCAAACTTTCCAGCAAGCAATTAAAGCTCAACATTTACAGTCAGTTAGATGAACCAGATGTATTCCTGGCAAGGGAAAGCTTGAAAAGCAACAGATTTTGAAGTACACTGACAGCCCTTAATCTTCAGACAGAAAAAGCTCTGCTTAGGAAGCCCTCCAGTAAGTAAATTATTTAGTTCATCATGTGTTACTTAACAGTTCTGTTATTTAGACTTTTGATTGTTGAGGACTTAGTAACAGAGTAAGAAAGCCCAATCTATCTTCAGCAGAAGTGAAAGGTTCTCGGGGAACTAGATTAAGTCTGTACGAGCAACGTGAAGTGTTTTCATCTCCTAACCTATTTTAAACCAAATGACTGGGTTTTTTTTCTTTATCTCTTAATGGCAGTAGATCTCCTGTAATGTAGAAACACTCAGCAAAATAATGTAGTGAGATTGTGCTAACATGATTTTGCCAAAAGCAATCAGTATATGTTACATGTACTGTAAAGGAGAAGGCAGAAAATTATTTCCTTTATAGCAGCTGCAAAATCAAGAGAAAAAATTGACCCTTCATTAAGTAGGTAATAGATGCCCATTTCTGTTTTGAAGGAAAAGACAGAAGAATGTGGGCATTAACAAAATGGGAGAGGTGCACCAGACAGCAGAGGGATGCTGGGGGAGTCAGGGAAATCTTTACTGCAACAAAAGCATTTTCTTAGATCCGAGGCTGACAGCTCAGAACTATTCCTCCATCAGAGCATAAGCTTCTTAAATGTTAAATGGATCCAGCCTTTAACTCAAGGCACGCGTGGGTGTGACACACTCTGTCTCATTCACCTCCTTAATACACACTTCAGTGGTATCTTTGACTGAGAAGTCCTTGCTATCTTTGCCAGGTATAACCTCTGTGAACGGTCATCTCCTAACTTTGGGAAGTGGACAGAACCTGGCAGCTTTACGTAGGGAGTCTGAGTTTCTCCTGACCAGGCCAAACGGTCATGTTTAGTTTGGAAAAGAGAAGGCTGAGGGGAGATCTCATTGCCCTCTACAACTACCTGAAAGGAGGTTGGAGAGAGGTGAGTGTTGGCCTCTTCTCCCAAGTGAATAATGACAGGACCAGAGGAAATGGTCTAAAGTCGCGGCAGGGGAGGATTAGATTAGAAATTAGGAAGAATTACTTTACTGAGAGAGTGGTCAGGCACTGGAACAGCCTGCCCAGGGAGGTAGTGGAGTCGCCATCCCTAGAGATATTTAAGAAACGTGTAGACATGGCACTTCAGGGCATGCTCTAGTGCCCGAGATTGTTGGTTTGTGTCTGTGAGTGGGTTTGGCGTGTAGTGGGTTTTTTTTGTTTTGGTTTTGGTTTTTTGGGGGTTGGTGGGGTTTTTTTGTGGTTGGACTCGATGATCTCAAAGGTCCCTTCCAACCATGAAGATTCTGTGATTCTATGAAATCTTTGATTTTTTGGATAGGGATTACAAATATTCAAGGAAAAGAACGACAACAAAGTCTAGAGAGTATCCTACATAAAGCTGCCATATTTTCTGGGCTTGCTTTATAAACAACCAAAACTTATTTCAGTTTCTGTTATAAAGTACAGTAAAATAACGAAATCCTATCAATTTGCCTTGCCACAAGACATCCGCTCATCATTCTGCCTCTGCCCAAAATAACTGGCAACCCGGTGCCTTACTCTGGCTGCCATTGTTTACTAGAAGCAGCTCGGCTGGAGCACAGAAATGCAATCACACTCTTCCTGATATTGCACAAGATAAGAAGGAGCAACCAACAGCATTAAGTCCAGGGTTATTTTTCATTTCCATTTATATTTCTTTATCTTTTTTTGTGATTAAACTCTGCCTTTGATATTTCAGAGCATGAGCGCATCTCCCCCACCCTAAACTAAAGACTTGGGGGAAAAAAAAAATAAAAACAAAAGTGTTTTTCTACTGAATAGTTTACTAGAGGAACAGCAAGGGTCACCCCGGAACAAGCCGCAGCGATGTCAGAACTGGCCCATCTGCAGTAACCTGAGCCTTTCCAGCCACTCCATAACTGATTAAAAACAAACCTTTGGCTAGGTCACTTTGGTGAAAGAGGGCAGTGGGAACTCTTTCTCCACTGCAATGTCTGCCTGGAAAATGATTTAACACAGACATTTCTTATTTCATAGGTGAAGGAGTCCATTTGGCTTAAAACCTCCAGTTATTTTGCAACTATCATTGCAGAAAAATAGGCTTGTTTTCAAGAACAGCCTCAATTTGAGAGTGTATTTTGCTGTATAATGAATTCTCTGATTTGTGGCGGCCTCAGAGGCTGCAAAAACTCTTCCAGCTTGCAAACTTGAAGTGCTATAAAAGTTTTAAGACATTAGATATTATTTAGTGAATTATTGAAAATGGTATTGTTTGAAAGGCTTGCAAGCTTAGCAGAAAGGGAGGAGAAACAAAGTTTAGATTTGAAAAGAAAGAGAGACAAAAACTGTCAGAGGGTTGTCACTGAGCCAGTGAAGGAAGAGTTGTCCAGAAGAGTACTCCATGCTCCTCCAGTACCTTTTTAATGTGCATGGTAACTTCTACACAGCCGCTCTTTGCAGGGAAAATCGGGACTAGGCATACATGTAAGAGACATACTGAATAAGCAACGGTTTCATACTTCATACCTTTTGTCTCTGGGTATGTAACATGCATGTTGATGCTCTCTGAATAGGTACAAATGAACGAAATGAAACACCTGCCTGCTGCAGGATTTGCCTGAGGATTTTTTGTGTTTTCTAGGACAGGTTTAGCAGAAAAACATCCCTATATCTTTGACTTTTATCTCTGGACAGACTTGGGATATAAATCTATCTAACCAATTAATCTACCTAGAGACCTGGTTTTAGTTGAGGGTTTCGTATTGACCAGTTGTAGGCAGCTCTCAGCTCAGCAAGCAGGGGCTTTGAAGTGCCCTTTGGAAGCACTTATCTCCTCCCATCCGTGTAAGAACTCCTGGAGTCTTGCTTGGGTTTGGAGCAATCTCAGGTGTCAAGTCCTGCAGCGTCTCAGTGATAGACATTGAATTCCGTTACTAATTCTGGCTGTTTGGCTCTTTAACACGGCACGTGCTGTAGTGCACTGGTTCTTGGGTAGCAATTTCAAGTAATCAAATTCCTCGGCAATCTTTCAAACACCAGCCGCTGCACTAGTTGTACCCTAGTGATTTTGAGTCATGTTTTGTCCTGCAAGTCAATGAAGATATGATAATTAGTTACTGGCCTGAAGCAGAGGCTGCTGTGACAAGAAGCAGCCAGCTCCATCAGCGTATTAGCATTACAAATGTAAACCTTAGAGTTAAAAAAGAAGTAGAACTAATATTTAATCTTGCTCTTATTTCTCCTAAACTGTTTGAACTCAAGACACAACTGAAAATAATTTTCAGTGCAAATTCTGTGGTGAAAAAATACAATAACCAAAAGGAAGTGCTTAGATTTTAAATTACTAATTCAGTATAGCAGAGATTATAAGTAAAGTAGGTATACATGTAGCCACATAATAAGAACGTAACTTTAAACAAGACAAAATAGTTCTTTTAAGTAATACAGGCAAAGAACTTTCTTGTCTTAGGGCTAATAATTCATTTAACCTGACAGTTATTTCAGAAGGTTTGGATGAGGTAAAATGGAAGTTTCTGGGGGATGCTCTGCACAGATAGATTTTTATACTTGGCAGCTATCATAGCATTTTATTCCTGAAAAAAAGATTTTGTACTCCAGGCATACAATTAGACGCAAAGCACTGCATTCATCATCTCTTTCTCAACTTACTATCATTATTTGTCAAAACCTTTTCTCAAATTTTTTTTGGTCCTGTCAAAACTGGATTACTTTCCTTTTAGAAAAGCAAGTGATTCAGCTCAACTGAAGTTAGTAGCAATGTGGTTTTTTCTGGATCAGGTTTAGGATTAGCACTGGTGGTTTTACTGAAACAAACTGCAGCAATCACAATTATTTCAATGGGGCAGGGTTTTATGACTACATCTCTTTTGACGTGCTTTTTGTCTCTTCTTTCTCTCTACTACTCCTCAGCTATACAATATTTCTATATTATCATTTAATATGAAACAGGATCCAGAAGGCTCATTACAAATAGGAAATATGCTCCTGTTTGCTAAGATCAAGTGGTATGACAAAGCACTTTTTAATTTATTTTCATTCCATAGCTCTTTCGAATCTATATTTATCCTATGATACTTACATTGTGCTTAAATTGTCTGTCTTTAAGAAAAAAGTTACTAATATCCCTATAATAGCTGATAGAATAATGCATTGGCATGGGAAAATTTTTAACTAAAAAATTATTTCTTTCTATTTTAAGTCTGCATGAGGTACTTATCAAAAAAGTTCGACTGAGTGAACTGCAAGACTGATTATTTTTTTCCCCTCCTTAACTGATCAATTAATTGTGTAGGTATTGTGGTTAAATAGGAGGGACATTGGTAGTCTCTAGACAGAGATTACTGCCATCTATAAATGTATTCAATTTGTCAGCCCTGGGGTTTCACTGGGAGCAGTTCAGTACAATAGCAACAGAGAAAGGAATGTCCTGATAATTTTCTTTAGCAAATTCCAGCAGAACTGTTGCACATAACGAACTGCCAGCAAACAACAGTAAATCTGAGAACAGAGAGGGAAATACAGCCGTATTACATCATTTCAGAGGGGATGGAAACACTCTCCATAAACACTCTTGGATATAATGTATTGATTCCTAACTGCAATTTACTGTTCAACACAATCATATTTATTCACCACGCAGACATGAATTATACAATTTGTGCCTGCTGATAACCAAATGAAAGAAAAAGTCCATTCCAGAACTCAGCCACAAAATTTCAAGGATTCCTTCATCCATAAAATCAACAGAGAAACAGTAATAATCTTTAAGGTGTTTTCAGTAATGAAGGTTTTACAGTGGAATGAATTCCCAGGGTGAATTAGACTAATTCAGAGTCTGATCACTTATAGAAAATGCTGCAAGGCCTTCGCTGTAGATTATGTTATATTCAAAATCTATTTGCAGTAATCTCTGGGGTGGGGGGGGTGGGATCCCGTATTGTGCAAACACAATTTAAATGTTGGCAAAAAGGAGACTGAACAGTAGCAGCAGCATCACAGAGGGTGAAGTCCTGACTCCTCTTTTTGAGTAGTTTTTGACATTGATCTAAATAGACATTAAACTGACTTATGTCTAAATAAAATGGGAGGGTTTCTGAGATGAGGCAGTGTGACCCGTGGAAGGATTTCTGAGATGAGGCAAGACGAACTGTGCCCCCAACTCCCAGCCGCCAGGGACCATCTTGTGGGGCAGGCAGCCATCTTGTTGGGCAGGCGGCCATCAGCGCGGCCGGGCTGCTCACGTACTCTGTTCTTCGTAGGGGTCCCGGCCAATCAGAATGAGGCGTGTTGCGGGGCGGGAACGCGGAGGCGAGTCCAGGGGCGCTGACTGAGTGGAGTGGCAGCTCCGCGCCTTTCCCGCGTGAGGGGCACCTCAGCCCTCAGTGCTTCCTCCGAGGGCCCCGTTGTGTGTGTGTCCCTTGAGCTCGAGTTGTGGTCCATGTGTTAAAATGGTCCGATCTGCAGAGAGTGCAGGTTAAAACAAAAGTTTTAATTGTGACGGCAGCTCTGTTGTGTCATTGTTCTGCCGGGGGTCCCTGAAGGACCCGCCTGTGCCTGTGGTGCCGGGGGGGCACAGTGCCTCAGGAAAGATGTATCACCCAGCTCCAAAGAAGAAAACTGCCCGGTGAGCCCAAGTGTGGTTGCTCTGCATGAGCTGTCTGGGTCCGAAAAGGCATACAGGGCAGATGTACACACTGGGGATAATACGAATATATTGGCGTTTGTCCCAGTCTCAAATTACAGAACAGCAAATTCTGTTGCAGGGACTCTTAATCCAGAGCACGAGCACTCATTTTTGGCTTTTTAGTGGTAAGAACAATCAAATTAATTTTAAAATGAGGTGCTACTTTTTACAGCGCTGAGTACAAACTTCATACATTCAAAGTGATCTGTGGTACTCCAAATAGAAGATGTAGTTAATGTATAAAAAATGATCCTATTCCAAATACTGGTAAAAGCTCAGCTCACCTCTCCCATATGATAAAATACTCTTCTGAATATTGTACAGCTGGAGGAAAGGAGGTATAAAACTATGAAATTACTAGTGCCACTGACTTCTGGGTGTCCTTAAACAAGACTCGGTTCGAAGTTGCAAGTTCCAATTAATTGTTGATGAACAGTAAGCCAAAAAAAAATGTCAAGTAATCCTCAAGCTGTAGCTGATGCCAAGTCTGCCTTTGAAATATTGATGGCGGCTGCTGTGTTAAGTTGGAACAGCAGTGTGTGTTTTCTTGCATAATGTTCCTCAATATTTAGTGACAAGTGATAATGCTGTCCCACAGAAAATCCCTGGGACATAAACTGTCAATGAAATGTCTCTTGCAGAGACCTTTCCATTACAGTTTCCATCTCAGTGTTGGTGTGAGGAGAAGGGTCAGCTCCTACTGCTTCCTAGCAAGCTCTACAAAGCCTGTTCCCTGAACCCGACTGTTCTTGGATCATCTGTCTACTAGTTACTTGTCCCAGTTTTCTCTCCAGTTCCCCAGCATGTTTGCTCAGCTGAGGCCATGCTAACAAAGAGCTGTCAGGACCAATATCCCAGGGATTGCTCAATGCCTGAGATAATGCCACTTCACGCTGTCGCCATGCCATGATGAGGTTGAGGTCCCCCTGCTCCACCCTGTGCCAACATCTCAGCGATGCTTGGTAGGAATGGTTGAGAGCTGGTTCTGTCACTGATTAGAGGGGAAACAACTCCCCGGGATGAGTCAGGTCTGAGTCAGGATGATCTTTTTAAAATGTGTTCAAAGCTGCCTAACAAGTGTGAGCTTCAGTCTGTCATACAGTGCAGTATCTGATAAATACAGCTAGAGCTTCTCTGTTCCATTACACAGAAAAGTACTGTCTGTACTATCAGTAAGGATAAAACATTAAATAATTGAACAGTATTGATCTTAAAATTGACTTACCAGAACAAGAGGATTTCCTGTATATTTTCAAAATAAAGTCACTGTGTTTCTGTCTATAATCATCACGTGAGCCCATTGACAGGTTTGGTGGTCTCAGCTTTACAGATTTTGGAAGTCAATACAGAGAATGAGTGTGTGTGTTTTGAAACATCAAATATATTATAATTGTTCCTATTTAAAGCTACAAGCCCTCAATCAAACAATGCCTTTTCTATCTTAGAGCAAAGCCTGCTGCAGTAACACAGGCATGCGTTATCTAAATAAAGTTTAAAGACTTGTATTAACCACGAAAACTGTAGCACATCTGATTTAAAATGCCATTTCCCCCATGTTCATTACGTTGCTAACTTTATGAAGACAGGTATTTATCTTCAGGAGATGAGCAATATAGCTTTCAAAGGTGAACGTGGGCAGCATTCTCCTTGGTGTATGGCCCGCTAAGGATAGGTCAAATAATACCAGTTACAAATTTGGGGCTTTCAAAACACCATTTTACAATGACAGATAGAAGTTAGTTATATTTATCAGCTGTGTAATAGAGTAACAACACCTACTGCTTGAAACATGGGAACTTGCCTGCGTTTTCAAAGGTTTGGATGCCAGAACTGGATGTAAAGCTTCCTGTGCTCTCACAACACTCTATCTTTAATTGCAGTTTTCGCTTGTGCCTTATCAAAGCAAATACTCGTATGTGTTGCAGTCACCTGGTGTTATTTGCACAAGATTTATTCCTACATAGAAATGTTCAGATACAGCGCATGTAGAGGCCCTTGTATTTTTGGTGCAACAGCTTTCCTGCCTTTCTGAGAAGCTCCGAGCAGGGCATGGAGGGTCAAGGCAGATGCCGGCAAACACATGCACTTGGTATGAGCCAAGGTTGTAGCTGGTTTCTCAAAACACAGAACTGAAGAAAACTGCGTGCTTGAAATTATTCTTGTCCTTTCCTAGGTGGTTCTGTTCGCAGATAGTGCTAGAAAAGCTCAGGACCACTTAGATGAATCCTTCTCTGATCTTTAATATTCTTGCCGTCCTTCAACTACATCATTCTGTGGAAAGCAGTGTGGAGCCGGTAGAAATGGCTGTGGTCAGGATTTCCATTTTTGCTGATGTTCTAATTTTTTCAAAGAGCAATTGGGTTTCCAGATAAACTTTGTTGTAGGGCCTTTTTTTTTTTTTTCTCCAATGAGAGAAAATACCTGCTTTTAGTGCAAACTTTGACTTTCACTGTGGAAGTCTGCAGCCCCAAGTGATAAAAAACCACTTGGAATTGGTCCAAATATTTCTTACCTTTAGTTTTGTTTGCGATTTTAGAAGGTTTTGTTGAATGGTGGTTTCAGCACAGTCAAGATCTTCTTTCGAGAGCTGAAAATGGGGGGGGGGGGGGGGGAGGTGTGTGTTGTTTTGGGGAGTTTTAAGGGATATTGTAGTAAATGTACAGACTGCCTCAATGATTGCCACACTTTCTTGTACAGATTTTTATGTATTAAGGGCCACAGCTTCAGCAGATGAGAAGCAACATAGAGCTGCGTATGTCAGATGAGCTATATTGAGCTATTCTAGGTGTTGCGCTGGGCCCCCAAACCTTAACTTTGTGTTTAATTATTCTCACTTGTAGCTCTATAGACTTAATACAGGAAAGAAAACCCATGCAATCATGATCGTAACCTGGATTGCAGTTTTTTTCAAGGTTAGGGACAAAGTGAAATTATTACACTGTAAAGCTGTCACAAGGGTACAGCTTTTCTAACTGTTACGGAGAATCTGCTGCTAAACTTGAAATGACAGGCTCATTGCCAGCTTGGGAGAAGTCTACACAGGTTTATTGGGAAGTAAACCTTGTAAGAAGCATCTCCAGACTCATTTTGATACAGAAATGTTTTACAGATTAAAATCTGTTAAATGTGAAAATAAAATTTGCTGCATCAATCATCAGCAATTGAGAAAAATCCAAACCAAGGGAAATAACTTGTAATGAAATCAGTCTTTTATAGACTTTTGAAGAGTGCCATTCTGGGGCAATTTTACCTTTTATGCTTTCATAATTTCCTATTTGACTTTTACTGCCAATTGCTTTAGCTATTGATTAGGAAAGGAAGAATGTGAACACATTTTTGAATGATTGTTACACAAAGCTGCTAAATATGACTTGCAAATATCAGCAGTCAGGATCCATCCATCTAAGGAAGCGTTGCACCACATGAAAAACCCTCACCATCAGGAGATGTCAGAGAAATGTGAGGCCACACAGGAAATTCTGACTGCAAAACTGATGGGGTGGCATTGCAAGGAAGGCAGATCCCTGCACATTGATTCAGCAAAGTACTACAGTCTGAGCCTTTAGTTTTAAGCAAATGAGTTCTTAGGTACTTCGGTACTTCTATGAGTACTGAGTGCACGGGATACTCCTGTTCAATTAAGTGACTTGAAATGGCCATTAATAAACTTGAACTATACTAATGGACTCCATAAACTAAAGAATTGACTCAGCACCTCTAATTGTAACAATTTTTCTGATCTGATGTCTTATATATAAAAAAAAAAAAAAGAGTCAAAAAGGGTCTGTAAAGGAGGAGTTGAGTGCAGCATCATTCTCTGAATACGCAGGGCGAGGAGAAGAGTTTCACACTACTATAGTGAAGTGGCACTGACCCAAGTGCCATAGGGCCTGGCCTTATGGACTCTTAGGAGTGCCAAAGATATTGTGTCAGTTTTTTCCCAGTTGATTTGGAGTCTGCTGCAAGGCTGTGCGTCCTGGGAGCTTGGTCTCAGTGGGCGCTGGCAGTCAGGAGTCTGCAGGACCCAAGGTCTCCGTCCAGGCAGAGCAGGGGCAAGGGACAGCCCAGTCCTACCATATGTATTTTGGCAACTGGTAACTAAAAGTTACTTTTAAGCTTATGTCTCAAACTAGGAGCTTTGTATAAAAAAAACATTGTATAATCATCTCCCATTCCTAAAATGATCAAATGCACCATTCAGGAAATTGAAAGACTGATAATTCAAGCAATATGAATTTCTCCCTATGTAGCTTGATAATATTCACTGGTTTCCACTAGTATATCATCTCTGAGCAATCTCTGACCAGATATAAAGTCATGCTATGGTACTGTGGTGGTTGTGATGGCTCTTTTGAATGATGATGAAGGTTTTTACCCTTTAAAATCTAAAAAAAACCTAATCGCAGCTTTCTACATTTTCTAATTCTGTCTCCCTCATCCCTCTATTACGTGTTCCTTAACTTGATTCCTTGGGGGGCTGGAGAAAGAAGGCAAAGGTGTCTTTTCTGAGCAGGTTTTGAAATCTCATGCTTCTCTCACTCAGTTTAGCCAAAAAGAAATAAATTATCAGAACTTCCTTTGTGACAAGCATCATTCCTTTAGAAACATATTGGGGATCCAGGGACTGGAGGTAAAGGAGTTAAAATTTTAAGGTTTGAAAGGAACAAAATGATCATAACAATGCAGGAAGGGAAAGAAAAACTTACTAAGAACTAGGATTTTGGATGATTTGTTCGCAGCAGTTTTTCTCTGAGTTATCTTTGCATGCATAATTCTCTCTGGAGATATTACTAAGAGATGTAGCTGGAAAAAATTATAAGGGTGCGTACTGTGAATCACAGAGATGATGATTCAAATAATAATATCTGATCAAGAAATAGGTACAATGGACACACATATCTCTTTTAAAACTGAAAGGCAATTTCCGTAAATGAAGGAGTAATTTTATATGATCATATTTGTCTACATCAGAAGCAGAAAGATATAATTTATCCTTTGGTTTTCTTTGCTGTGAATAGTTTATAGGTGGGGTCAGCCAAAAGTGGATATACTCAGCTAATAACAGTATGGATTCTTCAAACAAAATATAAGGCAGATTGGTCCTTGTAAGAGAACAAGATAATACTGTATTTGTATTTCCGCAACTAGCAGACAGATCATTATACAAGTCAATGCCTGGTGCAGGGCAAGAAGCAGGGGAAATGGTAAATGCTGCACTTCTATGGTACACTCAGGGTGGTTATTTCTCAGACATTAAAAGCATAGGTTAGGCAGTCTGGGGATTTGGCTCCAAGTGATTTCTGAAATCCCTGTCCTCTGGGGATGTTGACCCCACGAATGAGGTGGGAGCTGTGAGCAGGGGCAGAGGTACCCAAGCATCTGGGGAGGAGCTCACCCCGCAGGCAGCAGTGCAGTCCCCTGGTCATCTGCTTGCTGTGGCTTCACCAGCACCAGATTCAACCAGCCCTAGCACTAGCCATGCAGAATATGCAACAAAGACCTTTCTTGTTGTTTTAGAAATGGGGTTTAAATGATTTGCTGTTGCCATGTCTTTGTCTTAGAAAGAAACTATTCTCTTCATGCTTGTTCTGGTCAGGTTTCCATTCATACCAGTGCATGCTACAACAAAAAAATTGGCTCTGTTTGTTAACCGTATGGAGATTTGTTTTTGCAAGTTTTCAGGTGATAACTATTTTACTACCTTTCTTACTGTTATTCAATGTCAGTATTGCAGTCTATTTCTCAGCCAGCAAGATGGTTCAAAGATGAAGAGAGAAGCAGTTCAATAACCGCAAAGAATTCAAAATTATGTATTATAAGGATTAGGACAGTTGGGGAAAAGGGAATAAAAGCTGTGAAGTTTCAGGTCTGTTTCCAAGCAGAATTTCTCAAGGGAGAGGGGAAAAAATTACACTGCAGCTAAAAATGAAAACGGCAAAATAAAATATACACGAAGGTGAGAATCAGGTATTAACTTTGAAATTTGATTTTGTACTTTCCCAGCTAGAGAATTTGAGCTTTTTGGAAGCAGATGACAAACCAAAACACTGAGGGGAGAAAAGAGAAAGGTAGAAGAGGAGGTGATTGATAAAAAGGATTCAGTATACAGTCTTTTTAATGAGACATTTCCATTTATGCTGTGAGACTCAGGAACTTGGTGCCATTTAAGTAGTGTGTGTATTGTACTGTCTCCAGCAGCTTGCTCTTGATTAATTCCTCATACCCCACACACCATTTCTGATATTTATGGCTGAATCTTTGCATAAAACAACCAACAAGGGGCAACAGAAGCAGCAATACTTTGGTTTTTTCTATGAAGAACCTAGAGGGTGGTGCTTTATTTACTTTTTTTATCATCTATGCAGATGTTTGTTTTCTTTATCTTGGTAGATTACAAGGCAGGGAAGGCTGGGCTAATGAACACTTTAATAAAGCTGTAGAAAATGCCACTGAAACAGAAATAAACAAGAAAGCATCATATCCTTTTTCTTTCTCACTCATGTGTCATGTTCTGTATGAATCCAAGCCCCAAATCTTCAAAGCCTTTTTTTATGGCAGAGGGTCCTGTGAGGAACTGGCAAAGAATTAATCAGGAAAACTCACACCACTAATGCTCAGCATATGCCCAAACGCTTTGCTGATATGGGATATGAGCAAAACTGTTGGGCGAAGACTTCTTCAAACAAAGTTGTGAACATCAGTGGAAGAAGCATCCTCCCTATCCTACAGTGTCTGCCTCAGTTGTCACCTGTAAAATTGAGAACAGGCCTCTCTGCTGAGGTTTTCAATGAGATTGTCAAATGTGACGAGATATTTTAGGTTGTAGGAACTCATTTCTTTTTGAACTGAGCTCCTTTCATGAAGAACACCAAAGAGCCCTTAGATGACAGCAATGTTCCATTATATTTGGGCTCTATTTTAACAGCTACTTGGAAATCTAAACCCAATCACTTGAAACTGAATTTTCTATTCACCGTATAAACCTGAGACAGTGAAATTGCTCTATAATCTGTGCAGGAGAAATAAAACTATTATAATCCTTAAAGCAAAAGCATCTGGACTTTTCTCCTCTCTCACACACAGTTTGTATCTTGGACTGTGTGTCTGTTAATGTCAGTGCAAGAATTGATCAAATTGCAGCTCCTCAGGTGTCAGGGATGTTGTAATGAAGCAGTTGTAACAGAGCACAGTTACTAGGAGTGACCGTTCCCCCAGCTGTACCCACACAATGTCCCTTGGCACAGGCAAGCTAAGGCCATAGCAGCACCAGGGCAGTAACAAGCTCCTCGAAACACTGCCTGTTTGATGTATCTTTGTCTTGCTCTCTGCTCTCCGGATGGCTTTGTTTTGTCCAGAAACCTCTCTGCTGGTTTGCTTTCAAAGTGTCTGTTAATTTGATGTTTGCAGGCAGGATAAACAGGGGTTCCAGCGGTACATATATCCTGTGGTGATTGGGTATGAGGCAGCTTCTACCTGTCCTCTGGTGTCTACAGGGGGGGCAGTCTGGGGACCTAAACTGAGTCATGCATCTGACATTAGTCAGTTAAATGCTACTTTGATGTTAACCTTTAGCATTGCACCCTGTTCGCTCTCTGTCTACCTTCAGAATGAGGGCACAGCTCTGACCATCCCCTTCTTTTCTCACTTGTGGCTGTTACATATCCCTGGGCTGGATCTCTTGCACAACCATGCTGGAAACAACTGAAGCCTTAACTCATAGTCCCTCTTTCACAGCTATAACCCTAACCGAGCAAACCACTTAAGTACATGTTTTATTTTAGCGCGTACTTAGCTCTTCCTGGTTTCGATGAGGCTATTTATACCTTTACAAGTTTAAGCCAGTTCCTGAGCTGGTGCCATGCCATCACACCCGCCTAATGCTAGAAGACTAGCATATGGTCTAAGTAAAACCGCAATTATCTTAATGAATACAGGAGCTTTGCTGGTTTGTAAGGCACATCATTGGTAGTATATCTTGGAAAGGTCAGAGTCCAGGCTCCTACTGAGTATTGGTACTTGTTTAGAACTGCTCAATGTTGTGTTTTAAAAGGGCTTTTATAGATTTTTCCAATAACTGCATTCTACATAGAGAACAAATGGCAGTGGGCTCAAAACTAGAGAAGTGTTCTCTGGTTTTGGTTTGACAGACAGATATCTGATACTTAGTCCCAAAATGGTTGTTCCGTGCCAGGTAAGCAGGAGATAAAGTTGGAATTTCCGAAATACATCTGCAGCGTGCTTGGGTCTAACAGACCTTTTACTTTTATGGTCACTAAATTACAGTAATAAGTGATTAGAATCAGCAGTTTGGCATGTATAACCTACTACACACATCTCTTTTTCATGAGCAGTAAGTACTGGCATAATGGTGATTTACCCATCAAACAGGGACTGCCAGGGTTAAGTGTCAGAGGCCTCCAGGAGGAGCAGGACTGGGCTGAAAGGAGTTGCTCTTTCCTAGCTGTGTCATGATGGAAGTGAGCCATAGCTGGGGCCTCCCTGGGCTGAAATGAAGGCACTTTAGGAGCACAAAAGGCAAGAAATCAAAGGGAAAAAATGTGTTTCTGTTGTCATTTATTTTAGAGCTCTTTTTATCCGTGAAGTAAACGCTGATTACAACTCATCACAACAGGCCATGCCTACCAAAATGCTGTCAGGGCTTGTGTGATTGCTCTCAGTGCTCAGAATGGCAATGCAGGTGTGAGGCTCTGCAGTCTGTGCCTTCTGCTTCGGAAAAGCACCATGTATATGCTGGAAATGCTGATACTTCATGCCAATGTGTATTAGCCCATTTGACCCCTCTCTGCTGTGTATATTGATCTACTATCGATATTTTCCTTGCTTATACATCCCACGTCACATACCATCTTCCACTGCTACCATTCTCTATCTCATTTAACTCTGGAGGAAAGGCAAATCCCTCTTCTCTAAGTGTCACAGGGGCAAAAGAAGTTAAAAGTAAAATTTTCCGAGGAAGTGGGGACAAGATTTCCATTAACTAGTCAGTCTCCAGTGAGCTGAACTGTGCCAAAGTATTGGACCTTTTTATAGCAATTTGTCATTACTATCCTTGGGATTAGAACAGGAATTTCCAAAATCCGTTATGGCACTTGGGTTTTTGTTGCCAACCAATAGTTAAACATTTACAGCTTTCAAAATCTAAGGAAGGACATTAGATACGCTTCTAATCCAAAACAATCTTAACAGCTGATGAAAAGGAGAATATTTTTATTCAGACCCTTGCAATGCTGTAAAAGAGACCTAAGCCTTTGTTCTTTCTTGGTTTTCCTTTTTTTTTTTGTATTTGTTTGAACAGCGGTTGTGAAGAGAAAATATCAATTCAGGTAGAATCACTGATTTTCAAGGATTAATATAAACCATTTTAAAGGTACCTTGCTAATGCCTGATGTCTGAGTAACTTCCACTACCTGCAAAGTCTTATTGTGATCTAGACATTAAATAATTTCATATTATGCAGATTAATTTTCTCTCCTGTTTTAATATCAAGTTAGGGTTACGCTGTTTTTCCCTAGGAAGGAGATAATGCATGCTGACTATGTGTAAATTGTGGTCCCTTAATATTTAATATGATTTAATAAAATAACGGTGCTTTCCTAATTGGGCTTACTCATAGCTTGGCTTAAAGTCTATTCTATAAAAGCGGCAAAGACCAAGAGCAGACACTTTCAATTCACAGAATCACAGAATCACAGAATCTTAGTGGTTGGAAGGGACCCTTGAGATCATCGAGTCCAACCACATTAAAAAAAAAAAAAAAAAAAAAACACAAACAAACAAAAAAACACAACACACAAAACCAAACAAACAACAACCCCCCCCGCCAAAAAAAAAAAAAAAAAAAAAGCACCCACCAACTAAACCCCACACCCATAACCTCACACACAACACCCCACCACAAACCACAATCCCGGGCACTAGAGCATGCCCTGAAGAGCCACGTCTACACGTTTCTTAAATACCTTCAGGGATGGTGACTCCACCACCTCCCTGGGCAGGCTGTTCCAGTGCTTGACCACTCTTTCAGTAAAGTAATTCTTCCTAATATCTAATCTAAACCTCCCTTGCCGCAGCTTCATACCATTTCCTGTGGTCCTGTCATTATTCCCTTGGGAGAAGAGGCCAACCCCTGCCTCTTTACAGTTTCCTTTCAGGTAGTTGTAGAGGGCAATGAGGTCTCCCCTCAGCCTCCTCTTCTCCAAACTAAACATGCCCAGTTCCCTCAGCCTCTCCTCATAGGACTTGTTCTCCAGACCCCTCACCAGCTTGGTGGCTCTCCTCTGGACACGCTCCAGCACTTCAATGTCTTTCCTGTAGTGACGGGCCCAAAACTGAACACAGTACTCAAGGTGAGGCCTCACCAGTGCCGAGTACAGAGGCACGATGACTTCCTTGCTCCTGCTGGCCACGCTATTCCTGATACAAGCCAGGATGCCGTTGGCCTTCTTGGCCACCTGGGCACACTGCTGGCTCATGTTCAGCCGGCTGTCCACTAACACTCCCAGGTCCTTTTCTGCCGGGCAGCTTTCCAGCCACTCAGCCCCAAGCCTGTAGCGTTGCTTGGGGTTGTTGTGACCGAAATGCAGAACCCGGCACTTGGCCTTATTAAACCTCATCCCATTGGCCTTGGCCCACTGATCCAACCTGTCCAGGTCCCTCTGTAGAGCCTTCAGACCCTCAAGCAGATCAACACTCCCACCTAACTTGGTGTCATCCGCAAACTTACTGAGGGTGCATTCAATCCCCTTGTCTAGATCATCAATGAACATATTGAACAAGACTGGCCCCAAAACTGAGCCCTGAGGGACACCACTGATGACCGGCCGCCAACCAGATTTTGCTCCATTAATCACAACTCTCTGGGCACGGCCATCCAGCCAGTTTTTTATCCAACGGAGGGTACGCTTGTCTATGCCATGATTCTCCAGTTTCTCCAGGAGAATGCCGTGAGGGACGGTGTCAAAGGCCTTACCAAAGTCCAGGTAGACAACATCCACAGCCTTCCCCTCATCGAGAAAGCGGGTCACATGGTCATAGAGATCAAATTGGTCAGGCAGGACCTCCCTTTCATAAACTCATGCTGGCTGGCCCTGATCCCTTGGATGCCCTGCACTTGCCTTGAGAGCTCACTCAGGATGATCCTCTCCATGATCTTTCCCGGTACTGAGGTCAGGTTGACAGGCCTGTAGTTTCCGGGATCCTCCTTCCGGCCCTTCTTGTAGATGGGCGTCACATTGGCCACCCTCCAGTCATCTGGCACCTCTCCTGTTGACCAGGATTGTTGGTAAATAATAGAGAGAGGCTTGGTGAGCTCTCCTGCCAGCTCCCTGAGAACCTTTGGGTGAATGCCATCCGGCCCCATTGACTTATGGGTGTCTAGGTGCATAAGCAATTCATTAACTACTTCCTCCTGGACTATGGGGAGGTTGTTCTGCTCTCCATCCTTATCTTCCAGCCCAAGAAGCTGAACACCCTGGGGGTAGCTGGTCTGACTATTAAAGACAGAGGTAAAGAAGGCATTAAGTATCTCAGCCTTCTCCTCGTCCTTGGTTGCAAGGTTTCCCCCCGCATCCAGTAAGGGATGGACATTTTCTGTCACTCTCTTTTTGTTGATGTATTTATAGAAACTTTTTTTGTTGTCCCTTATATTAATTGCCAGGTTGAGTTCCAGCTGGGCTTTTGCCTTCCTGATTTTTTCTCTGTATGACCTAACACAATCTCTGTACTCCTCCTGAGTTGCCTGTCCCCTCTTCCAGAGGTGGTAAACCTTCCTTTTTTCCTTAAGTCCCATCAAGAGCTCAATTCTCTCAACTCCTGATTCTCTGGAGTACCAGAGCATCCTGATGGGAAGAGAGCTGAGCCCTACACGTGGAGAAGCTCCACAGCGCTTGCTGGGTGCTTCCACCTGTGCCACCAAATGCTGTCCCTAGAGCTGGCACGGCAGCACTTTCGCAGGCATGTTACCTTACAGAAGGGCTCTGCTCTTTCCTTTCGATGAAGGCAATATATTGACCCACATCTGCAAAGCATGAAATTATGCTGACTTGTGGCTTAGTACCTTTCTCTGACTTTTTAAATAGGAGATGTGGACAAAGGAAGGTTTTCAGACCGTGTGACACCACACTGCATGCACACTGATGAGCATATTCTGATCTCTGACCGTTTCTGTTCACGGTGTGTAACTCCAGTTGTTCGCACAGGAGTGCGACACACAGTGAAATCTGGTTGCATCCCTGTAGTATGTGTTTGTGGTTTTCTGCATCTAAAGGAGTATAATGGCCATACCTATCCTGGAAATCTTTCCCTGCTAAATCCTTAAAGAGGCCAGGGACTCCCCGAGGACCGAGAGTTTAGTGTTAAAGGATGAAGTATTTTCATGTACAGAAACTAGAGTCAGAAGAAAGCAATTTCTAGTGATCTGTCTTGACCTTTTTCCCTGAATTCTGATAGACTCCCACCCTGCTACTTCCTTTCCTGGACATCTGTGATTACAAAGGTTGTCAGCAGAAGTGATGAGGGTTTCTATGATCTTTGCGTGTGTCGACACAAATTGCTCTGGCATCACTAAGGCTGACTGCAGAGTCTGGCATAGCAGCTGGCAGATGCTACCACAACTCCATGGCCACTAGTACCCTGGGTGCACTCCAGCCACCAACCTCGCTGTGAGCAGGAGCATATGCCACTTCAGCACAGAGTAGTCCTGGCACAAACTGAGGTTGCACTGCTTTTCGCATTACCATTTGCGGGATCTTACACTAAGGACTAATCATGTGTGTCATATGCAGAAAGGAAAGTTTCTGTTTCACAATCTTCCATTTAAAAAAACAAACAAACAAACAAAAAAACCACTTGTAATGGCTGCTTCCTATTGCTTGAAGCCAACAGAAAACCTGCAGTTTCTATCCAGTTGATGTTAATGTAATTCTGAAAGTTAATTTGTTCTCAAGTGAGACTAAAAGGGGATCTATCCCATGGGATGGATGAGCGAGCAAAGGATGGAGAGGCACTTCAGATTTCTGGCTTGTGTTTATCCTCTTGAACATACTTGATACAAATATATGGTTTCCTGGACAACTTCTTCAAAGGCCATCTGGTTCAGAGGCATTGGGCCCACTCCTAACTTTGCCAGATTCCCTCCACAGAAGGTAAATACCAGTAATTGTGATTTATATGTGAAGCCTGCGTAGCAGTGGAACTGCCCTGGCTCTCGGTAGGAAGTCTGCCCTTGTGAGATCCGGGAGCCACGCTGTGCCATATGTACCTATCAGTTTGATCCTACTTCTTGGCACTTAATGTGCCACCAGAAATTGTACTTGCTGGAGGAATGAGGAAAGGATTTGAAACTTGTGAAGGCCATCTGGGCAAGGTCAAAGCGTACATAGCAGGGAGCTGCTGCCGGCACATAATTGGGGAAGGGAGAGTCTCACGCAGCAAAAAATCTAACAAGCAAACAGGCAGACAGCTGCAGGCAGGGCACAGCCTGAATATCTGCCCTCAGAGGTCGGTTACAAACTGACTGGGCATGATCTCCAACTGGTCATTAGGGTATACACCACTTTCTCTCCTAAAGCAACTGTCACATTTTATGTTCCCCCATGAAGAAGCTTCTGCAGACAGGCAGGAACAAGCTCTGCTGGCCCTGTGAGCCACGGGGAGCTGCCCGGCACGCATCCCAAGCCAGCTGGAGATGGTGATGCTGGGCTGGCGCTGGAGAATAAGCCCTGGTCCTTAGCCCTGTGGCAGCACTGTATTGTTGCTGCTCAGCTTTCCCTTTGGATCAGGTGTACGTTTAAATGTTCCCAGCCAAATCAAGGCTCCCAGGCGACTGCCTACAAACTATCAAGGTGATTTACTCCAATTGGAAAGACTTGGCTCAACAGATTAGAGGGTCATTTACCCCTGTAGTTGGAATATAAACTGTAAGAGACTCCGATGGTTATAGGCAACCCAGTCCACAGATCACATTGCTTTGCATTGTACCACTAGGTGATGCATGCAGCTTGAAACTGAGCTGGTCCAAGCTGTTAGGTATTTTTCAGTTTTCCTTACAGTAGCAAATCTTTGTCCAAAGTCAGAAGAAAAAAGTCTTACCCACAATTTGTTTACTTAAATACTGTGCTTTTAAAAAGGCACCTGTAATGAAAATGTTAAGCCTGGTATCATTTCATTGTGAAGATTTTATTTTGGGAGACTGTCAGGAATGTCAGGAGCATTCTGAGACAGTGCTATAACTGTACCAGAAGGCTCTCATACAGTACCAGGAAAACTAAGAAATAGGAGGACTTGAGGGGAACCTGTGAATCTCTCAGCAGGCTGCTGAAGCTGCCAAGGAGGAGTCTAAAGCTGAATGCTGGTAGGGCATGTCACCTCTCAACTGAAGCCTTGCAGCATCCAGCACCGTTACGCGGAGTGGGGCAAGAGAATGCTTTCCCTTCCTTTCGTAATAGAAAAAAGTTTATCAGGCATCAAAGAAAGCATTTTCACTTACATTTAGTTTACATTTCTTCTTAGTAGTTTTCAATGATGTAAATGAGCCCTTTGGCCCTGCTGTGGCTTTGTTATTACTATCTGTGTGCATCAGAGCACATACCATCTTCCTGGTAGGCGCAGATGAACGTCATACATACAGTAACAGATATCTGTTAACGTTTGCAGGCATACTTCCTTAAAAAAACAATAGAGAATGAATAAGCCAATCTGCAAAAGAGTGTTCAGGAGGGAGTCAGGTGGCAGGCAGCATGCCTCTGTAGTGTCCTGAGAAACTCATGGAGACACTGCCATTTCCCCAGCACATCGCAGAGCTGATCTCAAAGCTGCTCGTATGTTTGCATCAGCATTTTGGAAGATTTTACTGGGATTTTGCTGGTTTTGTTTTTCTAAAAGCTGTGGCACAATGGCAGGTCAGGCAGGGTACACCAAAACCTTAAACCAAATAATCAAAAGTTATATGAGCATGATTTTGGCAAATGTAATGGCATGGAAACTCTCTGCTGTTGGGTTTGGTTCCATGGTGAGTGTCAGAATGGAAGCAGCCTGGTGGGTCTTCAGGGCAGTTCCAGTGCGAAAGAAGTTCCTTGTCTGTAACTGGTTACGGAGGGGAATTAACTTCTTTGTGTAATGACTTCATCCTACATCTCTGTCAAACAATATTTTTGATGGTGCAGATTCTCATCGGCAAAAGAAATTTGGGTGTGAGCTGTGGGAAGGGATTTCCAGATTTCATTACTGTTAGTAACTGTTCTGAGGAGACCTGTCCTCAAAGATACACTTTCCTTTATGTATCATTCAGAATCAAGCAAGAATAGCTTTTGTTTTTAGAACCCCATGGATAGCACTAAAAGCCATGTAGTATCCCAGGATAATCAGGGAAATACCCTTCTGTGTATTATACTCTATGCAGCATTTGAAGCTGAGGGATTTATAAGCCATCCTTTTTTTTCGCTAGCACATTTTGAAATGGAATTTCACTGTATACTCACAAATAAAATGCTATTAAGAAAACATCACAATGTTCCCAGTCAACAGTTTTTCTTTTATTTGGGTGAAATTATGGATAAAAACTTGAAGGGAAGCATTGACTTCAATTTATTGTTCCTCTTAAGGCAGTTAAATATTCCATTAACTGTAAGCTAAGGCATAATACAGGAGGTGAATGATGGAAGATTAATGACCCAGTTTAAAGGAGGTACATATTAAGTCATTTTATTTCAGCAGCACAGAGTGAGAAGTCTCCAGTTGAACTAAGTCCATGTAAGAGAAGAAAATATGAAGCTTATGAGGGAAAATGTTTTTCACTGTTAAACAAACCAGATTAGAGCCTAAGCCACACTGCATTTTTCAAAAGAGCCATTAAGTTTATTGTTCCACTTAATATTTATCTGAAGTGATACCCAGCCACCTCATCCAAGGTCATCAGCTACCCCACTGCAGTAACTGCGCTGCAAACAGATCTAAATTTCTGTCCAAGGACTTTATATTCTAAGTGCTTTGCTTCACTTCACCAGTCCAAGGGATTCTGGAAACCGTAAATCCTCGCCTGTAGTTCTTGTTGATCATTTAATGAAGTGAATTGTTATTGTCTTTGTCAGTGACTTATTACAGCTGCAGTAGATGAGATCCCTTCAGGTTGCTCCCAGGGGAGGAAGGCACAAATGTGCCGGAGCGAGGATGCCCGTGCAGGGTGCAGCTGAACCCTGTAGGGTTCAAGGCAGGAGGGAAATCAGGGCTCTCCGCTGGCCTTAGACTTGCATGAAGGCTGAGGAATTGCTGCTGAGAGGTTTGCGTTTCCCTCTCTCAGCTCTGGAGGGAGCCAAGGCACCCGACTTTCCCTACAAACCGAAAATTTTTCCAGGGCTGAAATTCAGTAAGCCAAATCACAACCTGTCGCGACGGAGGGAAGACAGGGCCACTCAATATGAGTGATCAGCAAGCTTCGTTTATTGATTCACACAGTGGCCTTTTATGTTCTAACATAATTAGCTCATACATATTACAAAAGTTAAGCTCATGATTGGTTAGTTCTTAGAAAGATCAACTCCGCCCTTGGTTCCTTCTTTACAGTTACTTTCATCCTCTTTTCCCATGCCTGAGCAGCTGCAACCTCCCTGTTATCATACAACAATTATAGTCAAGGACGAGGTGTCTTTACCAGCCCAGTAGTTACGGGGGCTGAATCCGATGTTTCTCAAGCTTTTGCTCGGCCAGCTGGATCATGTCTACGTAACCCTTCTCAGCTAGCCATTCTCCCACAATTCCCCCGTTTTTATTTTGAATGACATAGGCTTGGTTAAACATCCGTAACACAAGGGTTTTCATACAAGACAACACACAACTCACACAAAGCAATGCTATTAGTACAATGATTAAGACTAGCAATCCTGTCTGTAAAAGGTTTCTCAGCCATCCGGACAGACCCAACCAGTCTCCAAGAGCACCCCTATAAGGCACGTAGTAAATGGGGAGCGGGGTGTTGCTAGGCTTGCACAAAAGCTGGTCGTGTTGAGTGACCGAGCTAAAGTTATCCACACATTTTCTCGTGGGTCAAACATCTCGCTATATGGGATGGCTCTTATGCTTACAACTAAGGCAACTACTATAAAGCTTTCTATACCTAAATTAACCATTTTCTCTGTTTCAACTTCTAAGCAAATAGCATGCACATAATACCTAGGGGTTACAGACCCCACAGACTGTACAATTAATTTCTGTCTTTGCGACCTCATGGTTCACACTCAGGCGCAGCGGTCTCAGTCCGTTGGTTTATGGTGATTAGTCGGGTCACCTTTAGCGGTGACTTCAGGGTGGTCGATGGCGGGCCTTACCCAACGGCTGGGAACCCAGATGGTACCTTGTCCCCTATGGTCCATCGTAGAAGGGGTGATTTGCGAGCAAGGGTCAATCCTCCTACTCCTGAGACCGTGGCATTGCTCGCGTAGGTCGGCCATTGAGCCGGCCACTTATGCGTGCTGATTATGGAGATGTCAGCGCCAGTGTCTAGAAGAGCAACAAGTGATATAGTTAGGTTGGCGTATTGCACAGCAACCGGGCGTTGTGGCCTTTGGCGCAAGCCGACAGTTAGTAAGGCCATTTGTCCTGTAGATCCAAAGGCTCCTTGCCCTCGTGGCTGCTCTTGCAGCGGTGGAAGGGCTCCCGCAAGATGTGGTAGGGGAATTAATTGCGCCACCTTGGTGCCTTTAGCGATGAAGAGCGGTGGAAATAACGTGTGGGCCATGATCTGGATCTCACCGTGGTAATCTTTATCAATCAGTCCCACCAACACATTAAGTCCCAGCATGGTGGCTGATGAACGGCCTATAGGTAGTGCTCCGACAGCTTGTCCATTGATACAGATTGGTCCTTGAGTGCTAGTAGTAATGCTGACAGGCTTTGAGCCCAACAGGGTACAATCTACTGCTGTTGCCAGGTCCAAGCCGAGGCTTCCGCTTGTGGCTGGTCTGAGCTGAAGGGATTGAGTGCTGCCGGATATGCAGCCGCTTTTTGTGTCGGCGCGGGGCGGCTCTTCCCGCTGAATCGTCCGTTTCCCGGTTTGGAAGCGCGACATGCAGTCTCATTGTGGTTGTCCAACCGGCAGTTTCTGCACCATACTGAGCCGGCGTCGCAGTTCCGTCTGATGTGTCCAGCAGCGCCGCAACGGTAGCATCGTGGGCGAGGTGATCCAGTAGCATTTAATCGTTGAACGGAGGCTTGCAAAGGAGCAAGGGCTGCAAGAACTTGACTCTGCGTAGCCTGCGCGTGTTCCTTTAAACTATTCCCTAGTTCCTTTACTGCCTCAACTAACATTGCCTGTGGCCCTACCGGTACCTGAGCCATCCTTTCTAGTCCTTCCTCGATAGTCCATGTCCCTGGCAATGTAGCCAAGATGTTGCGTGTGGCCGGATTACTATTTTGTATAGCACACTGCTTTAGTATAGTGCCTCTGAGATAATCGGGCACCCCGGCCGCCTGTATGGCGTCTGCTACTCAATCTATAAATAGGCCAAATGATTCCTCTCTTCCTTGCTTAATACCCATATATGAAGGGATTCTTTTTTTTTTTTTTTTTTTTTTTTTTTTTTTTTTTTTTTTTTTTTTTGAGTGAACGGCTTTTGCTTTTTTTTTTTTTTTTTTTTTTTTTTTTAGCTCGGTGTTGCAACGGGGCGTTAGCGACTGCCCGCCATGGCTTTATCAACTTTTTGGCTGATTTATTATCGCATATAACTTCGTCAAACAATTTATCCTCATATTTACGCCATTCCTCGTGTTCAAAAACCGTATCTGGATTATCAAAGCAACCTCTCGCTACTCCATACGCTGATAACCCAGGCAACTCCCTTTTACAATCTATACCCTGAACGCTCCGCTTTTCTAAAAAGCATTTGAGCAAATCGTACGCCGCTTCTCTGTTCATACCTTCGTTATCTATACCCTAAATGCTCTGCTTTTCTAAAAAGCATTTGAGCAAATCATACGCCGCTTGTCTATTCATACCTTTGTCAGCGCGCTGTTGCAGCCTTCCAGACTTCGGCGGCGCGTAGCCGGCAGGACACTCTCTATAGGTGCTCCAGGGCGCGGGGACCTTTTCCTTTAATCCCTTTCGCTCTCAGGCGCGGGGACCTTTTCCTTTAATCCCTTTCGCCTCCTGCGCTGCTTACAGGACCAGCACTGAGACTCCGTTGACCGTGGCTCGCAGGTTCAGCCCTCTGTAGGGTCCCTGTTTCGGGCGCCATTTGTCGCGACGGAGGGAAGACAGGGCCACTCAATATGAGTGATCAGCAAGCTTCGTTTATTGATTCACACAGTGGCCTTTTATGTTCTAACATAATTAGCTCATACATATTACAAAAGTTAAGCTCATGATTGGTTAGTTCTTAGAAAGATCAACTCCGCCCTTGGTTCCTTCTTTACAGTTACTTTCATCCTCTTTTCCCATGCCTGAGCAGCTGCAACCTCCCTGTTATCATACAACAATTATAGTCAAGGACGAGGTGTCTTTACCAGCCCAGTAGTTACGGGGGCTGAATCCGATGTTTCTCAAGCTTTTGCTCGGCCAGCTGGATCATGTCTACGTAACCCTTCTCAGCTAGCCATTCTCCCACAACAACCTAAGTGAGTAAACCAGGGGAACAATAGCGTTGTTTCAGTGGGCTATGGCAAAATGTGCAGCAGTGAATCTGCATGAAAGACCTGTGAAATAATTCTACTTAGAGTGAATTATGATCTAAGGCAAATATCACATTTTTGTGAACATGCCCTCAGTTGAAACAGTGTGTTAGAGTAGGCACTTTTTTTTTTTTTTGCTTTTTCACTCATAAATCTCTAGTGTTTCGTATTTATAGGCTGTGAAAGTAGAAAGGAAGAGTGCTTTCCAAGGCATTTTCCTCCTGTTTGGCAAAGCTGGGTGGCATTTCAATAGCATGTTGTTATGCAGCACTTGGAGAACACAGTGACTGTAGGGAATTACGGAGGTATTGGAGGTAAACTTTTACTACTGTGTAGTGCTGAGCTTGATTTACCAAAAAATGTTGATTTTAAATAACAAGCTTTAGGCTGTGAAATCATGATTTTCCGTTAAATAAGACTTCATAACATTTGTGAATTATGAAATATGTCACACTCTGCTGCCAGTAGGTTCTACACTACAAGCTTTACTTTAGTAGCAGTGTAGAGCATAATATTTACTTTAAGCCCTAAATTGAGCACAGAATCTGCAATAAAAGTATTTTAAAATTCTCCAGCAATAAACAAAGCAACAGAAAAAAAAAAAGGAAAACAAAAGTCTATGGTGGTGTATTGGGTTTTTGTCATCAAGGCAAATACACTGCCAGAAATACTCTTAACAAATATAACAGTTCAAACTGTTCCTGGTTCCGTCTTTGTTAACATTAGAATAAGCAAAGGAAAACCTTGTAGAGCTCCAGGTACAGCATCTGGCGGTGCAGCTTTTCAGGAAGCACAAAGACCCACACAAAAAAAGCAAAAAAGATCTTTTTCAGTGGCATTTTAACAAGAAATAGTGATTTCTGGAGGCGTTTGGGAGGTTTTTCTTTTCCAGCTCCTGAGTGAATGTCTCCTGTTGTGAGGTTGTCAGCCTGCCTTGGTTTGTCCCGTGTGCGGGTCACACCTGCGAATAACACAAATTAAAATAGTCTGACACACTTTACGTGGTATAACGCAGCAGAGCAATCTACCATATGAATTAGGACACGTTTGGATTCTACTGGTCATTACGGAAGTAGAGCACTTCCATAGGTGTGCATAGGTTCCTTCCAGGAAATTCTTAAAGAAACCAGCATTGCATAAATCACAATAATATGTGAAGTTGGTTTGGGCTGAGTTGCTTTAAGAGTTAGTAGGGATCTCCTTTCTTAGGGATCATTTCAAAATGTCTCTTTGATCTTTAGGCCTCAAAGGTAAAGATAGTCATTATCAATATACAGATAGGTAAATGGGGGCATATCATCATCAAAGGCCAAAGGCTCTAAGATACTTTGATCCTTTCAAGTTCACATAAATACCAAATGTCATTTCTAAAAGTGCCAAAGCCAGAGAAGACCAAAGACAACTGGAAACCAATCTGACTTGTGCTGTTGCTCTTTTCTGGTGTTACACTAAGATATTAGGGCTCCTAATTAGAAAAGTGAAGAAGTGCCTGTATCTGGTTGATTTTGTAGGATCCTAGTGATAGTAGTGTGTGGTAGATATGCTCTGACTACACCTTTCTTGGATTACATTCCTCAACAGACCCAGGCAAAGGAAAACGTTTCTGGAAGGGTATGAGTCTCAGACACAAGCTACGTACTGAGTAATAAGCAGGGACTGGACATATTCACCTAGCCTTTGCCAAAATGTCATGTTGAACATCTGCCATCCAAAGGTCCATCTTATGCAAATGAATTATTTTGTCGTACAACATGATCTATCAATTGGTAGAAAAAACAATTGCCCAGAACATCTGGGTAACTCTCACTAAAAATGCCGTACCCCAGTAAGGCACATCTGGGTTTTCTTGATACTGGGTGAGTTTTGGTTTTTTTTAGTGACTGTGGGAATAGTGCAGTTCCCTGAAGACTGCTAGCTCCAGATCTCACTCAGCAGTGTTGTTGGCAACTTTCCATATACTCTTACTGTTCAGTTGCGGCTTCTGGATTGCTATGGGCATTCATTTCTGAAAATCAGGCCCAAGATAATTTCCTCAGGTGTTCAGGAGGACTCTGCCTTCCTTCATCCTGCCTCAGAACTGCCCACCTGGGTCAGTGCATCCATGCACCGTAGGACTGGGCAGTGCCTCTATGCCAAGACATGGCCTGAGGGGACCAACGGAAATAGCAATAGTTAAAAGGAAAGGTAGCAAAGTAACCCTAAAAAAAAAGGCACAACAGGACTCTCTGTATTAAGTAACAAAAAAATTATGAAAAAGTGAATGTTGTAGAGAATCACTAAACACATGATCTTGAACCTATTGCTGGTTTTTATTTATTTTTTACTACACCTATTCAATCATTTGTATAAGCATTCTTTTTGCCTCATTCCAGGAAGAATGCTTTTCATATTAACCTTTTAGCTAAATACTGATGATGAAATTTTTCCTGTAAACTAGACAGTAAAGGAATGAAAAATTTTGCTTATAGATATTCCCCACTAGAATGACCATGGCCATGAATATGCAAAAGAGATTTTCAACAGATTTCTGTACAGATATATGGAAGTTGAAGATATTGTTGGTCCCTCGGTGAAAATAATGTCTCAAAGTACATTTTCTCCCTAAATTTATTTATTTGCTATTAACAATAAATCAATGGAAGCTTTCATATTTTATCAGAGTCATTTGAGTTTAAAGCTCCCAAGAGAAGCACAGAGAGAGACAGAGAGAGAGTTTAAGTGTTTTTATCAATAAAATGGTGTGCTTTTTAACACTTTTAAAATATGGTATATATCTTCTGGTATATGTGCATTTTTCCACATATAACCTGTGAATTCTTACTTACTGATACATTTATTTTTACAAGCAGTGAATGATAGTCATTTTGTTCCCAAATACTGGAAGCAGGATTCTGACCAGGATTAATCCTTTTTGAAATCAATACAGAGCTGTTGGGATTGAAATTGCTCCATGGGCTGCAATTAGCCACGTACTCATTTGAATGCTGCATGGCTCACATACATTAAATAGTGATGTTTGACTGGGAGGAGTAAATGATATCTGGTAGTCATTGAATCAGGAACAGGCAGAGAATGTACAACAGTTTGGGGCAGGGAACTTGTTAATCATTTTGAACTTCCAGTTTCTGCCCCGCAAAGGCCAGGCACAGATCTGGAATTAGACCATCACAGGGACCAAATTTTCTCTCACGCCATTTTGAGCTGTGAGGACCAAGAGTTTGCCCTTGGGCTGTGTCTGACAGAAAACTGTAAAAGAAAAATAGCTTCACTTTTACACATTTTCTCCAAAATTTTATGGACCAAAGATTTAGGGGGAGATTCATTTAGTAATCTAGGTCTTGATGCTTAAAATTTTGTATGCAGAGGTGCCTCTGAGGAAAGTTTCATTTTTTAACCAGCAATTACGTTGTATGGGTGCATGCATGATTATGCACACACAGTTTTAACCATGTTTTAATTGACTAAAACTTTAGGTGAGCTAAGTCTCTGAGATTCTAGGGGAGTTTTTGTACACACTATTAACTGCAAATTTTAAAAAATATTTCATTTCTCTGGTTTTCAGCTACACAGTGAAATCTGAAATTAGCCTGGTTCAATGGATGGGTGGCTGAAAATTAAATGACAGAAGCATAAAATATTAAATGATATTGACTCTTTCTTTCTCTCTTGCTCTCTCTCACACACACAAGCTGTATATTAAAAGACCAAAGCTTAAAGTTTTAGATATATTTAGCACTTCATTACGATATATTTAATTACTTGGCACCAACTAAATGCAACCTCATTAATTTCTAATATTGTTCTGATAAGCCGGCAGATATCGTTTATTAACTGGCCCTCTGAGAGACATCTCAATAACATGGCCATGTCCAGTGTTTGCAATGACATAGAACCTGGACAAATAATGGGAAGGTAATTTATAATCTCAGCCTGTAGGTCCTAAGATTATTTACATCTGAGTAATATCACAGAGCGAAAAACTAATTGCATTCCTAAAATTTTTGTGACAGCAGAGTCTTCTAACATAAAATGATTTGCGATTCACAAAACTATGGCTGAAGTGAGAATTCATCAAAAAAAAAATACTTTCGCTTGTATTATGACTGACTCTCTTAATCAATGCAGAGATTCCTGTTTCGAAAGAAGTGGGGCTGAGCCCATAAATCGCGTACAGTATCTGAAAGAGCTTCAATAAAAAAATGAAAAAAATCTCCTAAGTAGAAATGTTTGCTAATGAAAAATGTGAAGTATAACAAGTCTTCAAGTTTAATCAACCCTTTAATTAAATGAATCATTTCGTTTCCTTTTATTACTTTACCTTCACACTCTCACCTCCTGGTTTTTCTTCATGCTCCTAATCATATAACCAGCAAAAACTTTGCATTTTAATAATCCTACCTTCAAACTTTCTTTGTAATGTATTGATGTAATTTGTCTGTAATAGAGAGAAACATTGGACCCTTTCAGTCTTGCACATTATTTTGAAATTCTTCTCATACAGTAGTATTACAAAGTGTGTGAGATGCTGGTTATTCCTGAGTTCAATAGATTGATTGGCTGGGGATTGATTAGTCATCAGACTACATTTGGGAATAATTAAATACTTCAGCTAGTAGATAAACGTGTGCATTGTGTAGGGTTTAAGGAGCATAAGGGAATTGTTTCATTGACTCTGTGGCTACATTGTGATATGTTTTTTCTAGAGGCTTGATCTAGGGTTATTTGGTTTTATTTAAGCAGACTGCAAGATGAGGTTGTGATCAGAATAAGAGACTAGAGTGTCATTACACCAAGGCCGTGCTGTCCGGGTCTGTCACTTGTTTGCTGTATGATTTCAGAAAACACCCTACATCTGACATTGTCTCTGCTTATCCATTTCAGTTAATCCATCTCTATGCAGGATGAATGCACCATAGAAAACAGCTTCTCTATGAAAATATGAAAATGCTCCTT
The DNA here is from genome assembly GCF_964106895.1 of Numenius arquata. Classification (NCBI taxonomy): domain Eukaryota; kingdom Metazoa; phylum Chordata; class Aves; order Charadriiformes; family Scolopacidae; genus Numenius; species Numenius arquata. The sequence continues at coordinate 6,907,086 of NC_133587.1, read as the reverse complement.
CGTAGCCATTTTATGGAGCAGGATCTGGGACCCACATCTGCCCCTTCTCAAGCGAATATCCTCTGCTGTGGCATTGGTCAGTCTAGGATGCCCTCTTACCTGTTTAGCTGGGTGAACACCCTCCAACTGGTCTGTGAATTGAGTTCTTGCTTTGTCAGTCCTGTGAGGAGGTGGCTCTGGGCATGCCCATCAGCAGACAGGCCAGAGCAGTTCTGATGAAAGCCAGGGCTTTAAGGACTGCAAACAACAGTCTATCGTTAGAGCATCTAAATTTAACATCAAATGCTGTCAGGGCTGTTAGGACTACTGTGCTTTTGTTATTCCAGTCCATAGTCATAAAACATTACAAATAATCTTGGTGCAGAAGAGTTTGTAGTTGCGTACCAACCCAGTTAGAGAATGCCCGCTCTGTTTGCAAGCCAGCAGGTACCCTGCTGCCTAGCTAGCGGAATTAATTGCAAGTAACTGGCACATTTCCAAACAAACACTATTCATCCCTTCATTATCACAAATCTTTGCTGTCACTTCTTAATCAACTCTTCATTCATAATTTTGCTGCTTCTATTTTGTTTACATTTCTAGAATGATTGATGTAAACACACTTTATACTCAACAGTAATTTTGCATGAAGATTAAAACTGTGGCAAGCAGTTTGTAAGATACTGAGTCTTGACAGAAAAGGAGCTCAGAAGACAAAATTCTGGAGCAGGGCTGGGAACTCAGACGTAAAGCTCCTTCATCCAAATTATCCTTTTTTCTGCCCGATTCCTTGGAACCAAATTTAAAGCAAATTTTCTTGCTTTTTAAGGGCCAGCATTACTAAAATTGTTCTGCCTTCTACATATGAAAGAAAATTTGTCTTGTCTCTTAGCCTGCAAAAAGAAAACTGCAAAAAGAAAAAAGGCAATGGCAGGAAAATTAACTGCCAGCATGTTGGCATAGTTCAGTTGTTTCCCTATATCTATTTATTAATTGTCAAGCAGGAAAATTCTTGTCACTACTTGTTGCATTACCAAGCTAATGGCAAGGAATTCTCTTTCATGTGTCATCCACATAATGAACACAAAACCCTGTATCTGAAGACGTAGGCCATGATGCATGCATTGTGTTTAATGCCATCTTTTTTCAATTCTTATGTGATTTGCTTCTTAATTTTGTAACTTCTAGTTAAATTAAACGCTTCATTCTTCTGGTTAATTGTTTGCTTCTATTTTAGAGCTTTTGGATTCCTTTTTCTTTATCTCCAGATTCCATTGTAGTTTTCTTTTAGCTTCCTTGTTCCTTAATATTTGCACATTGAGCCAAAAATCCTCTCTCGACTTCTGCTGGACTTGAGTGTGAGTTCAGCACTTCCAAATTCAAACTGTTCTATGACGAAATCCACTGGAACAGTAGCTCTTCAGGAATTGCTGTTTCGGTCAAATTCCCCAAGTCAAAAATCCCTAATTTTAACCTGCAGATCCACAGAATGATAGTAATGTTAACTTATGCAAATGTTGAGGCATTTACTTGATGAGTGTTGAGACTTCATTCATTACTCTTCGTCAAATATGCTTAAGATCCATATGTGTCACAGTAATTAAAATGTGTATGGTGGGGAGGGGGATAAAGAAGGGTGACTAAAGAGACCGTTACTGAATAGATCAAGAAACAGAGCTGTGTTTTGCTGCCGTCACCTTTAATATACTCAGAAGCTCTGATATGGCCTAATCTGTTAACGTAAATTGAAAAAAGTCATGATAGCAAAAATGAATAAGGAAGGAGTGCACCAGGAGGCAGAAGTATAATTAAAAAAGCTCCCTTTATCTAAAAATTTCATTAAAAACAAAGAAACACTCAAACACACAAAGATATATAGGACATAAGTTTTAATTAAAAGTGCAGCTGCTGCTTTGCAGTCTCGGCATAAAGCACACATTTCTCTCTTCCAAACAACTATTGTCTGGCTCTAATGTTTTGCCCAGAACACCTCTGGGTCTGACATTACCACAAAAATTCACAGTGAAATACAAAGCTGATCAAAGCTCTGTGCCAAGGGTCCAAGACAGGGACTGCAGCTTTGCGCTCCTCCCTCAGTTCCGAGTGACAGGCTCGGAGGCTGAACATCCTCACCTTCACCACAGGTCCTGGTGCTCTGCCACAACCAGGATGGTGCTGAGCCAACATCTGGGACCACAGCAATGCCAGTGCTGTGAATTTTGAATCTGGAGCTGGCATGGGGTATTGAGGGTTTTTTCTGGTTGAGGCATGAAAGTCCTGAATATTAAGCTAAAGCAAAGCCATATAGCACTATAAACTCACTAATTCAGTGTTTAACAGAAATAGTTGGTTTCTTAAACAGACTCTTCTTGAGTGAATTTATTTTTGTCAAATCCCTCAGGAATGAGCAGGTTATAGGATTTTACTGGAGAAGTATAAATGCTTCAGCTTTCAACAGGTTTGGGAATGCAGGGGTGAGACCATAGAAGCAAAAGGCAGGCTGTTTCCCAGATAAGTACGTTTTGGAGTAAGAATAAGGAGTTACTCTGAAGTGGAAACACGAGAAGTAACTAGTCTGTTGGCCCTGAAAAAACCCACTGAGAGTCTTGACCCAGCTCTGTGGGCATCCTGCTTTGGTACGGTAAAAATATTTGCAAGTATCAGTCATTGTAGACAAAGATTTCTGATCTAAATGAAGCATGGTTTCTCCAAGCTCTGCCTTTCAGATTTGCTCCATGAGGCAAGATTTTATTTATTTCCCTTACCTGTAGATGGAGATTCACACAAAAACATGTGATGTCTCGTCATTGACTCTTTGAAGAATAAACTCCTCCTCTCAAAGGTCATGTGTCTCATGCCAAAAATCACCTATCAGTAAAATTAAGGACTCAATGATGTTTTGCCTTTGCACACTGAGAAGTTATGTTTTAGGAATAAGCTTATTTAAGAAGCTTTGCACATTTGCATTCTCAGCTGAGACGGCAAACGTATCTCCAGGTCAGACTGTAGCGATTTTCCCCTTCATTGGACCAAAACAAGACCCCATGCAGCATTTACATCTTCAGATGGGGGAGTGGGATAAGGCCTCATGCTGATCTTTGCCATGGGGATGACACTTACCCATGGGTATTTCACAGTTACTGTCACTAGGCAAACCTTTGGAACTTTACAAAATACTGGACCAGCTGCAAAATTGTAGGAAGTCAAGTTGGAGCGAGATTTATTTCTTTGGTTACTCTTGCAGTTCAAATTGGTCTCTTGTCTCATTCCAGATCATTTGATTAATACACAGGCTGAGCACTGGAAGATATTGGTGCATTGCTAGGAACTTGCTTACAGATGGATCAGGGGAACTTTGAGATATTTTCAAATTTTCATTTTGTATTTATTTATTTTAATGCTGTTCATTGATTTTTTCCCTCTTCAGTTTTTGCAGAGCAGACCTGTCACAAGTGTCCTTCATAAATCCTCACATCTGGTTTCTCACATAAATTCAAGCCAAAGAATTCTTAAGAAAATATTAAAGTAATTTACATTTCTGCCAGGGATCCTAACCTTCCCTCTTCATAAACAGCACAAACATGTCAAGGAAAACTCCAGAATAAAGGCAGTGTGTTAAAAAACATATTGCCTGCTGCCTGCAGACAATCTTGATGGGATAAAAATGAATCATATCTCCCTGCTATATCTTATTTTGCAAATTTTTCACAGTGAGAGCCAAGGTTAGTGTTCACTGGTCCTGTATTAAAGTCAATCTCCTTGGCACAGAGACAGACAGAGACACAAGTGTGAAAGGCAGAAAAGAAGCAAACCAGCCTAATTCAGTAAAATTCAGGAGACTCCTTCCCATGGTAACCTCTGGAGGACCCAGAAGATATTATGACTTTCATGTAGCTGAGCCCCTTGCAGGGGTGTAATACCAGTGCCATGGTAGCATCGCAGGGACGCCCAGGGTTCATGGCTGCGGCTGTTGTGGCAACTGTCAGTGCCCAGTATAATAAATGCTTCCAAAAAGAATTATTTATTGTTGCCACCTGGATGACTTTCACAGAAAAAAACATTTTACGAAATTGGGTTCCCTAATTAATGATAGACTGAGGTTGCCGTTCCCATACTCTGATCACTTCTTTACCCTTATTTGCCCTCCTGTTTGAAACAGTAAGCACTTCTTTGCACCTCAGGCATTTTTTATGCTCATCTGAGCCAAGAGAATGCTATTCCTGCTGCTGTTTTGGCACCTCAGAGCCCCACCTGTGTCTCCATTTTAGAAAGTCGACCATAGCATTTGCTCAGAGTACAGTCCTATTGCCACCCCTTGAGTGAAAGACCAAATTTTATTTGGGCCTATATTTCCTCCGTGCAGAGTACTGTATGCTGCATGTCAGGCTGGGAGGTAACCCTTTATGTATGCACTATCCAGAGGATCTTGTGCAAGCATAAGAGAAAGCAGCTCTTTTCCTCTTCTTTCTCTCTATTAGTCTCCAGTGAACAGTGTATTATATGAAGTTCTTCAAATCATAGCTTAATATAAGCCTCAGAGTTATGTTTGTGTCTTCACATATTGGCCAGTAAACCTAATTTAATCTAATTTATCTGTTCTGGTTGATCTGAGGAGCTTCAAAAATGAGTGTTGGCAAATACAGTCACAGAAAGAAAGTAATAAAAGTTAATTTTGTTGTTAACAAATACCAGTGTTGGTGAACAAGGATTTATGGAGGTCATTTGGGAATCTGATATATATGATTTCATTGCTTCTGTAGTTTGATAGGTATCTTGCTGGTTTACAGTTGCTATTCTGGCTGAGCTTCATAGCAGTCACTTATTAAACTGCAAGTAAAAGCATACAGTGTTATACATAATGGATATTTTTAGCTGAAAAAAACTAGTGAGGGTACAGGGGCTGAGCTCCATCAGTTGAATAAATCATTCTCCGTTTCAGGTGTTACCCAGCTGACGTCTGATCAAGTTTGGAATATACATTTGGTGCAGGAGAATTTTAATTTGGATCCTGAAGCTATTGCATGGTTTCAAGAGGTCTCATCAGAAAGCCGAGCAACACACATGATAACACTGAGCATCTTGCCAGGCGTGAGGACCGAATGAAGAGCTGCTTTCCAGCCTGCAGGTTGGGTAAGGCAAAGAGACTGCACCAGGTAGGTGATGCTGCCGGCTACCCACAGGGAGGGCTTTCAGTTTTCAGGGTGCAGGGAGTACTGGTACAGGATCTATTGACACACTTCAGTGTCATAGATGATGGCAAGGAAAAACACACCAGTGCTGTAGCTGCTATACAAATAACCATGGTGCTGAGAAGCTTCAAAGGCCCTGGAGTGCAATTGCTGAGAGTCTCCATGCCTCACGTAACTCTGACCTCTGCGCGGGAATTGCCTTGCTGTTCGAGTCACTCCTCAGTCACAACTAGAACTGATCAATGGCATTTATGAGATAATTGAAAAAAAAAGTCCCTACTGTTTCTTTCTTGAGATACTGCCACAAAAGCTCTGTGCAAACTCTGGCTTAAAGAAGCACCAATACTCAGGTTCCAAGGAAAATCACAGTCTGCTTACTACACGTACCAAAACATGGGTGGCAGACAGGGCATCGCTAGGTTGAGTTGCAGGTGCTGTTTGGAGGGGACTTTGCTTTTGAATTTCCCAGCTGTTTGAGTTCCATCTCTGCAAATTATAAATAAAGTCCTATCAAACTGTGAATCAATGCTTTTATTGGTACAGTTCTCACAAGGTATTTTTCTTTATAGGTGAATGCTGTATAATTAGATAATCAGTATGACAGCTGAGTTATGATACTTGAAAGTGTTTGCAATATCTGGATGAATAAGCAATGACTTTTATGAAAAATGAAGAATCATCAATCAGATATTGCAGTAGTCAGAGTCTTTACAATTAATGATAATCAATAATAAAGAAATAGAGATAGGTAAATGTTTTTTCAACAAGTTTAGATTGTTGATCATGGAAGTTTGCTTACTAATCATTAACTGCAGCTACCTCACCATCTTATTTTATACCTTCCTGCTGTGAGAATATCAGTCTTACAAAGTTTTGAAAATATTATCTTCTAGTATAAATAGTGCTTATTTGACATCTAGCTAGATTTTCTTTTCCCTTGGTTTAAATTGAGAAATAAGGACCACGTCTAACTTCAGAAATTTCTGTGATTCTGCCCAAATGAAGGGACGCATCTCACTGAGTTTAATGAGAATGTAAAAGAACAGGCAGACCACAAACACCAGACAGACTCAAAGTTACTTTAAACAAGAACGCAATGCGTTTAATCTTAGTTGTTCAGCTATTCCGCATGGAGATGTTTGTGAAGTGTGTGCCTGGAGTGGGTTCGCAGGGTTACCTCTAGCACTGCTGTTTCTTGTGCGCTCACTCCTATGTGGGGATCGTTGCAAACCAAAACCTCAAGCAAAAACTCCTGAAACTGGTATGCAAATACAGAAGTTTGAAATTTTCAGTCACAAGTGTATGATTTTCCTTCTCTTTAAGTCTGGGATCAACTCTCAAATCTGTGCTTTAAGCCCTAAAAAATTGCATTGAGGAAATCTGTACCCATTTTGTTGTTGTTGTTTTGATAGATCCAAATCTATTAAACACTCTCCAATTTATTGGAACTAACTTTTGTGCAGTAAAAATGCTATCCATCAGCTTTGTCTTGTAATCTCCACACTGCATGTTTTCCTGCCTATCCAAATAGATTAATCACAGAGATATCTGAAGTTGTCAGTTAGTTCCTGGGTGACTATCGCTATATCTTTCTTTTATTTTCTTCTTTTTTTTTTTAAGTGGTAGGAAAAGTGGCTATACATTTAATTGGGTGAAAGTGAAGTTTAAATCAGAGCCTGATAACCTTGTGCAGAAAAATATGTTAATGACTTAACACTCGTGCTAATGTTAATTAGATTATTCTGAAATGGAAGCACATGTTTCTAACAGTTGGCAGACTTTGTCAGTATATGAACAACAATGTTTATCTCCTTGCTAGTTTCCTGATCTTTCAGTATGAATAATTGAAACATTTTAGTACTGGAAACTCAGTATTTCATCTCAGGCCAAACTTAACACATTTTATTTTATTTTTAGGCAGAAATGCAGCAATACATCAAAATAATGAGAGTTCATAAATCCATGGATATGCTTCTATGATTACAGCTGAATGTATTTGTAGGAAGAAAGCCTTGCCATCTTTTCTGTGCTATCTTATTAAATGGGTCCTTTAAACATTTTCCATCTAGGCTCTTCTTTTGTTTAAAGCTACTGAATCAGGTAATTCATCATTTATATTCTACAAAGATGCAAAACTGTGATCAATAGAAATTGAGGGAACTCAGTATCTTTTAAATGCTTCTAGACCCTTTGTATATTGTATACAGAATTTGCTGCTTCAGAAGAGAATCCCAAGTGATCAAGTGATCAACCAAAAGGATATATTTGTATTTTTTGTCTTTCTCAGCGATTTGCAATACTTGTCAGACAGACACTTTCCTGTTTAAAGGTCAGACCCCCCCAATATATGCCATGTTGCAGTCATGTTCAATTTTTCCAACACTTTATTTTTTTTTTACTCCTGAGAGCTCTCTGTCAGTCCTGAGTGGTTCATTTCCCTGTAGCTTACTTATTAAGTACAGATATAAAATGCTTGTACTGATAGGTAATAGTCAGCAAGTCATATTTACAAGTAGAGGTGAAATGGAGATGTTTTAACGCAATTGAAAGGTCTCTTGGCTTTGACACAAAGTATGTGGAAAAAGCCTCTTTGGTTACACCGACTGACTGGGCTGACCTCTTTCAGCTGCAAAACCACCTTCAGAAAACCTGCATTTAGGGGCTTTTTTACAGCACTGAAATTCTGTGCTGAAAACCAGGAATGGCTTGCTAACCTCGTGCAGCTGGCAGCAGGATTTCCTGTTTTCCCAAGTATTAATTCCTCAGCACCAACACCGCATCTTAGGCACGTGTATTTTGTATTTGCAGTGCAAACTTTGTGCTCAGACCTGAACCTGCTTCTTACCTGCGTTGTGTGGACAGGAGCCCAAGTTTGAGTTTGGAGAAGATAGAGAAGGGCCAAGAAGGAAAGCTCAAGGCCAGGCTTTTTGTCAAAATATGTAGAACTGGATGGTCTGTGGGCAGTGTGTCTTCAGAGCGCTGGGTCAGAAAGGATTGCAGTCTCTTACCCATGTCATGGTCCACGGTTAGAACCTAGGACAAACCTAGAAATGAGTCAACGCAAAAACTGTATTTCCAGACCAAGCTGTTCAATGCAGAATTTCTGCACTCCTTCAGATATTTCACTACTTCTCTTAATCTGCCAGGCAGTCTATAAAGGACCTTCAGAAAACAGGAGAAAATGCACATCTATTTGGTTTAAGGAATTCATAAATTTTATCTGACTTTATCTCTGAAATGTCATATTTCTTGAACAGACCCGAACTAGAACTGTACTTGGATCTCTTTTGGATCAAAGGCTCAGGTTTCCTTTCAGTGTAAGGGTTTTATGTGAAACCTCAAAGAAAAAAGTTAAAAGCTATAACTTGGAAACCATGGCCACTTTCTCCCTTCAAACTGTATTTTTAATTCACAGTGACCCTTAATATAAGAGGAAAGACCAAAAAAAATGAGACACAGGCATTTTTATTGAAAGCTGTGGGAAGAGAGGGTATGAGTGAGCTTTCCAAAATGAAGTATTATATAGGCAGCCCAAATGGCAACTGTCAGGTCAAAAAAATAGAGAACAACTGTACTGTATTTCTGCTCACTATACTCTTAGATTATGCTGAATCCGAGCAATGTGCTACCCGGCAGTCAACCCGGGTTGCTTTGTGTTTCACTGTCGGGAGGTGGAATTAGCAAGTTTGGGATGAGTTTACTTCCCAGCTACTTTCTCAACTGAATGTCAATATTCACATTCATTTCAGTCATGTCCAGTGTTGTTTACGTTCTTTTTCTATATACAGAGGGAAAATATGACAGAATAATTTCTTGAAGGTTTCATTCTTTTTCAGGATTCTTAAAGGGAAGAGCTACTCTTTTCTAAATTTCCAAGCAAGAAAATCAGAGACCAGTCTGACACCTTTAGAGAATTAGATGGTGATTATGAGTGAATGAGGCAGAGGGAAATTGCCTAAGTCTTTTTTTCCTGAAACAGAATTTTCCATTTAGTATAATACCAAATTTTGTTACTGAGTAATGTCTCCTATAGACTTAACAGTTAGTTTGTAATTGTTTTCTTTTATCTATGTGACTAATGAAAGGTACATGATAAAGGACTGTACTAAGAGGCAAATGAGGATATTAGGAGTTTTTGTATGTCACAAGTTTTATATATTAAATGTGGAAATTAAATTAGGCTTCAGTCTCCTAGAAATTTATATCTTGGCCCTTGTTATACTTCATATATTTAATTAAAATGATAATATATTTGGCTGTAGTTGTAAAATTATTTTAAAAGAAAGTAATTTCTTCTGGGGCCTTATTTGGATTGTGAATTAAAAGATGTAGAGATGCAGAAATAATAACAAGGTCTGGTGGGAGAGTGGTCAGAGCCTATTGTTGAGAGTTTATTTAGACCTCTGGTAAATTCAAATTAAAATGTCTCCCCAAATTAAGGTTTCTTATAATTGCGGCGGCTGCATTGGCATTAGAGACAGAAACATTTTCCTGATGCTTTTCCTTTGTTCAGCTGTTACAATTACAGTCCCAGAACTCTGCTTAGAGTTTCATAAATCCCAGAGTAACACACTAATGTATCCATTTCCTTTATCTTTTAGTGTAGTTAAAAGTAGAGCTGTCTTTTCAAAGACACTGTGATTGGAATGACTTACGTTGACCAGTTCCAATTTTCTCTCCTTGTAAACTCTATTTAGTGTTACAAAAACAATTCAAAGGCAGATTGTAGGTGCCACACATCTCCTCTGACCTTTAAATCAAATTTAGTATTTCACTCTGTAGTAGGCCACCAAGCAAAACTTGACAGCTTAATAAAGTGGAAATTTTAGGCAATAAATCTAAGAATTCTTCCATCATTCATGAGAAAAGAGATCAAAGTTTTGCCTTATTGTTGAATATCTCCCAAACAAGAGCTTCTGAAACTTGGGTAGAATAAAAACTTGTATCGTCAGAAGTGTATTCTCCTGCCCTAAATAATATATCAAGGAACATCCTACTGTCTACTTTAGCTCTGGGATAGCCTGCATGACATGCAGCAGTCATCTTGAGTAAGATCAATTAATGCAATGGTCTGATTACATTACCAGTGATGAGCTGTGCATTTCAATGCATGCAATCCCGAAAGAGCTCCCTTCCCCCAGAAGTAACGGGTATACATTAGAAAGATATTTGGTCAAATCCCAAATAATGTGGGTCAAACTGTGGGATAATGCTGCTCCCCATAATTCATGTAAAATGATGTTTCTTTGCTCTAGACTCAGTGAGAGGAATTCTTGTCAGTCCTTGTCAGGAGTAACATGGTGTAGATATTTATGAAAACAGCTGCACATTTTTTTACTGACAAAGCAGTTTTACAAAAGTACCTTTTTTTGACAGTGATGTGCAGCCAAGGTTAAGGGCATCGTGAAAGGCGCTTGAGGTAATGACGATGGGAAATGCAGTTTTGGGATTAAGGCAGAACAAAACCCAAAGAGAACAATTAAAATGTTTGAGACTGCATCACAAAAAAACATCATTTCTGAGTAGAAAAAAAAAAGCCCTTCAGGTGCAAAACCACCAGGTCAGGGGAGGTCTGGCTTTCATTCAAGGAAGTGTGTGATTACATGATCAGCCTGAAGCGTGTTCTTCAGTAACCTGTCAAAGCAAGACCTGATGCACCACAGAGCAGGCAAGGATGATGTTCAGCTGTGCAAAACCACCTGCCAGATACCTGACTCTCACAAAGGCAAGGCTTTCACTCAAATCCTTCCAGTGATGTCCCACGGTTTGTTGCCTTGTTACTACAGCCATTGTCTTTTTATTACATTGCATGTGCTATATCCCATTGGATTTCTCCCCATATGTTACTGCCTGTGACTCTACAGCTCCCATAAGAATTTTTGCATGTTGTTTTTTTTTAGTCATTCCCCAACCATAGGCTAAACTAGTTTGGAAAGACATTTCCCAGCAGTTTACTGAAGGCATGAAAAAACATAAAGTGTTAGAGCTAGGCCAGTGAGTACCAGCACCAAACAAGCCACTGTCTGATACATCCTTTAACAGCATTTGTCACCAAAAGCTTTTGAAGATCAGGTCTGTCTTGCCTAAATAAGGGTTTTCCAACACAAAATCTTGCCTTTGTATCAAGATCTGGCAATTAAAAAAAATTAAAACAGAAAAAAATGTAATGTACACAGCAATGGAAAGATGTGCGTTAGGGGTTGGGCTGGAGACATTGGTGCTGCTTGTCTTTGCAACTGAGGAGATTGTGTGGAATGGTTGGTATTTTAAAGTTGTCCTTGAAGAAGGACAAATTGAAGGTCCCTGATTTCAGAAATTATACTTGTCTAGGAATATGTATTTTGTAAAATACTGGGAGTTCTGAAGTAGACGTTTTTGTTCTGTGGGAGAATGAAACTCAGATCTTTTGAAATTATTCAGGAAAGAGTCTGAGATCTGCCCCAGATACCCAGAGCTATGCAATTAGGACATTTATCTGGACATCATCAGACAGGATGGGACATGACCTCAGATTTTCCATGTCTTATATAAGTTCCCTCTCTCTTGTGTTTTGATTAGAAATTTCACTTTGAACTTGGAAAATGTTCCTATTTCAATGAGTCAACATGTCCTGATGGGGAGAAAAAGGGACTATTTCACTTTTGACAGAAAATTCTCATCTTTAGCTCCTGGATGAACTAGTGTAGCAGTACCCACAGTGTGATTTTTCAGAACAAGGCAACATCTTTCCATACCTGTTATATTTGCTATATATCTGTTTGACCTGTGTTTCCCTGGAAAAACCTGCTTAGCTTAGAAAGGAATGTGAGAGGATCAAGTCTCCACTGTGCTTCCTGTAGAAGTCCCCTAATGGGGCTTTTGTGGACTTAGATAGGATGTAAGGCTAGGCTGGAAACCCTGTTTTTTGAAAGGAGTGCCAATGCTGCCACACAGATACCCTCACTCACGTTAGTGTTCTAAGTACTTAAAGCAGGGTTTAAACAAATCCTAGGGCCATTTTACAGATCTTCTGTCTCAGGATGAATTTCAGAGTAAGACAGAGAGGACATAGGTTTTCTGTTTGCTTGCCAGGTTCCTTTTTACCTCTTTTGAAATAAATTGTTAAGTACTTGTGTAATGCTAGAACTGTGAATGAGCCTAAAAGAAGTACCTCTCTGTGTCCCCTCTAAAGAATAAGACCAGGCTTCAGACATTACAAATATGTTCTCTATAAATCCATGGAATTTGCTGTAGCATTAATCTTCCAGCAGGGATGGGAAACCATTATCCACCATATGAGTCACTTATACTGACAATATCTGATAAAAATAGTATAGGAATTGGAATTTGCTTTTATCACTTTAGCGTAAGTGAGAATTCAGATGGGATCTATTGTTACTGTGTTCATTTATTGTCTATTATTAGCAAAAAATCCATTACTTCAATGGAAATATCAGTAGCAATGTATGTAATTACATTTCTTTTCTCCTTTTTTGCATGCATGAAAGGGGGAGACTTACATTAAAGGACAGTAAAATCTGCAAATAGGAAGGGAAGGTGATTCTGCAGGGAGAAGCGCAAGGATACACACCCCCATATATTTGTGGGAGCTGTTAAAGATAAAAAACATTTAAAGCTGGGAGGATGAGTGAATTAAACATTTCAAACAATGGGGGGGTCAAAAACTTTTCCAAACCATAGCAGAGCTTCCACTGACTTTTTATGAGTCTGGAAGGAGAAGACATAGGGAAAGAAGCTGTGAAAAAGCAGATGACTTGTGAGCAGCCTTTGGGAGCTGCAAACTCCCCAAGGTGACTGTGTGTCTTCAGTTACTCTCCTGCACCAGTGGGGAACCAGTTGGCAACATCTGTTTTCAGGCCCAAGCACTATCAGTCCCACTGCGTGGAGATATTTTCGCAGCTATAGTCAGTTGCGTGGACAAAAATGAGTGACAGAATAATGACCATGTTATTTCAGATGTGCACTATAGAGTAATATCTTTGTATAGGAGTCTGGGTCAAAGGCTGAACTGGCGGCCAATCTGAAATAGTTAATGAAAATAGAAGATTGAGACCTGCTTTTATTTTAGCAAGGCCCACTGGGAGGTATTTTTGGTTAAGAAGCAAAGGAGATGGTTGAAGGATGATGGAGCTGGACTCTTTTCAGTGGTTTCCAGAGATAGGATGAGGGGCAACAGGCACAAGCGGGAACATAGGAAGTTCCATTTAAATATGAGGAGAAACTTCTTTACAGTGAGAGTGACAGAGCACTGGAACAGGCTGCCCAGGGAGGTTGTGGAGTCCCCTTCTCTGGAGATTTTCAAGACCCTCCTTGATGCAGTCCTGAGTAATGTGCTATAGGAAATCCTGCTTTAGTAGTAGAGTTGGACTAGATGATCTCTAGAGGTCCCTTCCAACTCTGAAAATTCCATGATTCCATGATTCCGAGATGGAGGAAGATGCCTATCTACTTCTCTCAATAGGGGACTGTGGCCCAAAATTTAAGGTTTGTCGTGTCTGATTTTCACATAGGTCATTGAAGCAGTCAATCAATGCAGGTGCCAGAGTTTGTAGGATTCTTTCAGTTTTTCTGATCATTTTTTTAAGCATCTACAGTTGCCAAAAATAAAAAATATCCAAAGCACCTTATTTTATTACAGAAAATACAAATTTTCTGTCAACCTTGCAAATAGGACAAAAGGGCTTAACTTCTTTCTTTTGGACATTATTCACAGAATAATAACAGATGAATTTGCTCCCAAAGTAAAGATATATTATTTCAAATTGGTCCTATATTTAAATATGAAATGAGCTGGCATTTTGTCATGTCAGCTAATGAAACTGCTGGGGAAAATCTGAGGATGAAAAATAGACAATTAAATGGTTTCTTTGAAAACAAAAGAGGGATTTGCATATCTCTTTATAATGATGAGTTTGCAGTTCTTTTCATCCAGGGTACCAACAAAGTGTAAATGTAAATCTATAATGTGTCTGAGATCCAGAGCACTTCAGGTTACTGGGATGAGAGCGCTTTGTGTTCTTGCTGTCATCTGCAAAGACAGACGCCCCAGGCTGGGAAACACTGAAAAAGTAACAGATAACCATTCCCTTTCATGATGCCAGAACTATAATTCCATCAAATATTTGGCTTGCAAAAAAGGACTATAAGAAGTGAATACAATAGATGCTGCTAAAAGCTCAGAATTCATTGCCTTAGGCGTTCGCAGTAATTGTAACACATTCCTATACTTAAAAAAGGAGGTACTGCAACTTAGGAGATTTTAACAGCTCCCATGGCATGTTTCAGCGTAGGCAGGTCTAGGACAATGCAGAGGAAAGAGAACAGGTCTGTCCTGTTCTAGGACAGACCCCTGGTCAGACAAAGGAGTTCAGCGAGACTGAGAGACTTTTAAAAGATGGGCTGTAATTTATGTGAAATGATGCCTGTAGTGAGGGGGCAGAAGGTTTTAAGGAAATCAGTAGGAAAAAAATGCTTGGATGGCACAATATTACACTCTGATATTCCAGATGAGTCAACTGTAATCAGGGTCTACCTGCATGAGGGGCAAACAGGCACAGGACAACAGGCAGCCCTGAGACTTAACGTTCTCATTCGAAGACATCTAGCGGAAGATGATCATATATAGGATGATATGGGGGCTTGCCATGGCTAACCCAGTAGGAGCAAGGCTGGGAATAAAGACCAGATCCAGTGCCCTGTCCCCTGAACACTTCACTTTTGCAGTTTCAGAAGGGATTTGCTGATACCTTTGTGCCTTGGATGTAAAAATCTGCTGTCTTACTGTCATAGCAGTATTAGTACCTGAGATACATTTTCATACAGCTGTACAGATGATGGATATTATGTGTCTTCACAAGTTTGCCTTGCTAATCTGTCATGGTTTCCTAGGCAATGAAAAGGAAATGTACAATGGACCACAGATTTTCATTTAGTTTGTATTCAACAGTAATGGAAGTGTCTATATTGGCAATAAAAGAAAGAATATAGAATCAGAAAAATAAATAAAATACATAAAAAAGTCAGCCAGTACTGATGGCCTGAAAACATAACTTTTATCTCATTTTTAATATGGGATTGAAAACAACCAACTACAAAAACAAAACACGCAGCAGCCCCTTTCCAAACAAACAGAAATCTCTCCAATTTTTCAGAAAAAAAAAAATTATTTCAAGAGACTTCAAATGCACATTTTGGCTTCTGGTTTTCCCATTTTCCTGGAAGAGATTCAGACGCCAGATGCATCATTTGAACTCTTTTGATGAAAATGATATTTTCTTAGAGAAAATACTGATTTTTAAACCACCATTCTCATTGAAAATTCCTGACTGCCTTCATCTTTTTGATCCGTTTTCTTGCATAAACTTCCATGGAATAAGACACGGACTACATTTGAAGGATCATTTTAAAGCATTAGCTTTACTTAATATGGCTAGACTTAGACTTACACCCCTCAGATCTATGGAGAGAAGATTACCAAAAACAAGCTGATCTCCAAAAGACCTTTAAGACTATACTCCTGATATCTTCTGAGGCATCTGCTGATCTACTGATAAGCCTAACCATTTCCAATATAGTTTGATAGACAAGGCTTTAAGGAAAGGAAGTGAAGTAATCTCAATAGTTTGACTCTCATGATGTGTTTTATGGAAGGGTTTGTGCCGAATTCATGTTACATTTGCCATCAAGAATGTGCTTCCATGCAATTTTACAGCCCTGATTCTTTTAAAGTTGCTTCTAGCCCATTGCTATTCCACTGACTCCAATGGCATCATTTCTGATTTATCCAGGAGAAAGTAAAATAAATTAAAACCCAATGTATGTGACCCCGGGATTTTGGAAATGGCCTGAAATCAGTGTCTTTGAAAATCTGTCTGTATTGTGTGGTTTTGTACACAACTTGACTACTTGACTGTTGGATGATTGTAGTATAAAGTCCAAATTTCTTTATTTAGTCCCTAGCCAGGAAAAAGTGATTGACTTAGAAGAAAGAACAGGATTGAGAGGCACAAGGGCATTTAGGTAACTGAAGATACACTTATTGGGATGGGCAAACATTGGCTACTAGCAGAGTAGGAAGCTAGTTCCTAATGAACTGCCCTGGGTGCCAGATCCTGACGCTTCTGAAAACCCACTAATCAGGGTATCCACCTTCCTGGTGCTGTGGGCTTACATATAGCAATAGGTGATGGCTAAGCCCCTGTGCTTCAGACAGCTTAAGGGCAACACAAGTGACTCATAGACCGGGAAGAAGAGTTTCTCAGTCAGTCTGTTTTCCCACTGAGGGATGGGGCTGGGACAGAGTGATAGCTGAGTCCCAGGCAATGTCAGCAGCAGCGCCTACTGCTGTTTTCTATCCCAGCCAGAAATTCAAGATGCTTACAGCTTCTTGCAGAGCATCATGTGCTCTACACCAAGCATGGGAGCTGCTTTTGAACTGCTGAGAACTTGCAGATCATTCGTGGGTTAATCAACCCTGCAAAAGGTGCTTACACACACAAATACACTTATGTGCTGCTTCTCCATCCCAAAATAAGCACTCAACATTACCAAAAATATGAAATAACTAACTTGTTGAGTACGCACAATTCCCCTGAGTAGGGCTACAACTCAGGTATATGGAGCACTAATTATAACGAGTTTTTACCTACATATATGCAGTAAGCACATCATAGACACAGAATACAATTTCCTGCAGGCTTGGTGGTACATACATACTGCTGCTGCATCTCACACTGCATAACTCTGGAGATACACACAGCTTTGGGCAGTACATCACAGTCCCCCAATTATAGATATTAAAATTGAAATTAAAACTTTATGCAAATTAACTTTTTTTTAAAAGTTAGGGTGAAAAGTGGGGATGGAGGGGGGGGTCCGAAAGTACTGTCATTTAGGAATGTCTGCTCTTGGCTGGTTGTTTCGTGTTGGGGCCATTCTTAAGTTTTTAAAAACGGTACACAGGGAATACTGCAACCAGCAAGCGGATGAGTTTTCTTTTTTTAGACATGACGTATCATCTCTGATTTTGCAAAATATCGTAAGTAATTATAATTACTCAGATTGTGTCATAGTTGGCATTTTTTTGGTGCATTTGAGAAAACTGCTATCGCAGTGTAAACTACTTTAATCTGACAGAAACTGAAAATTTTTTGCATTTATTTCCAAACCCATTGCTGCGGGCTGATACTTTTTTAAAAAACATTCCATGTATTGTCTACTTGGAATGACTGTTTTGTGTATTAAGTTGTGAAACCATGCAGTTATTTCAGTTATTTCTCTGAATCTTTTGGTAAGGTCTAGCATATTCACAGCAGGTGAGATGTATTGGACTGGCAGCTACAGCAACGTGCCAAGCTATCTGATCTGTATGAAGAGCCACAGATGTTAAGCCTCAGAGCTGCACTAAGGTCTTGTCCTTCATGGTTTGCCCAGTGCCACCTAGAGAGCAAATGGGCCAGTCAGGGAGGAGTGCCAGGCACCCCTGTCATGCATCTGAGCTCCCTCCATCATCGTCCTCCCTGATGGAAAAAGGAAGCAGCATAAACTTTTTCATCAAGACTTCCTGGAATTAATTATTAAACTACACAGAAGTAGGGACCCCTTGCCATTTTTACCTACACCAGCTTCCCAGGGAGTGCAGTCACAGTCTCTTTGAACCGACTGCTGGGCGCTGCGGAGGCTCTGATCTCCAGCTAATTTGCTGCCAGCACTGTAGAGAGGAGGCTTCTTGCCTGCTGCCAACTGTGCCTGTTGGCACGAAAACCCCTTTCCCTGAAAAATGCACACGCCTTGAGAGAGGGAACGAGATGGTAGTGGGGTAATATTGTCAAGAATTTTCCTTGTATACTCAGTCGTGAGCCAAATAGTCAATCAACCTTTACTGATCCTTGCGAAACTCCAGGTGAGCGCGCAACTGACAGTACCTGGTGCTGACAAGTCAAGTAGATGAGCCCTGCCCATCTGTATGAGCTGTGGAAGAGAAACTCTCCAGCTTCAGAAGCAGTTTTCTGTAGCACGGTCTCAGCAGGACCTTCTTTAAGTGCTGGCAGAGATTCAGGCTGTGTCTGAGTATGCAAAAGGCATTTCTGCACCTGGCATGTCAAATCAGCCCATTCTCAACACGAAAAAAAGGACTCTGGCTACACAATTTGAAACCAGTGTCTAAAACAGATTAGCACAGGGTAGGTTAATAAAAAGTGGAATATATATTTTTGCTGCTGACATTTGCTAAAGGATTGTTCTGCTCTCCAATGGCTTTTATAGCAGAAAAAGAAAAGCTCATTCTGCCAAAAATCCTTGAATGTTGTATTGAGCCAGATAACTACTACAAATTCCTTCACTGTATGTTATACCTTTAAATCTCTAAGGAATCCTCTGGCTTTCAAGGTAGACATCCTTTTTGTATTCAAGGCAGCACAGTCTCTTGCAGAGATATACAAACACAGGGAGTTTTCTTAGGGGTATTTTCTCTCATTTTTAGCTTTGTTCCCTAAGGAAATCCTCATGTTTTGGGGGTGGATGGGAGGTTTATGCATGTACATCTCTCCTTCTGTGTTCCCTTCTAAAAATTCCCATTGTTTGATTTCAGTTTTCTCAGGCAAACAAGCAAGTGAGAAAAGCTGCAGTGGGAGTCTGCAGCTTATTAGACACCAGAGAATCTATGCCAGCCAGCAGCATTATAAGCACTTAAAGATTCAAAATGCTGAAAAAGCTTTACTCAGGGCATGCAACTTCTCGAGCTCCAAAAATCCACATGGGGGAATTTGTGACCTGGGAGAAAACAGCTTTCAAACTCTGAGCACACCAGGCATCAATCAGGAGATACACGTAGGGCTATAGATATGGCCCCCAACCAGTGCTAGGGGCTGGTGGGATTGGAGGGAAGGAAGACATCGTGGATTGCTTTAGCGCTCAGCATCCAGAGATCACTACTGATGGGGACTTAGGAAAGGCTGGGTAAAGCCAGGCTGCTCAGGACTCCTGTGTAAGCGTAGCAGCACCAGGCTCCAGGGGTTTGTCTATGCTAGAATATATTGCAGGGAATCAATATATATCAATATAGCTAACTCGGGAGATGGTAACTACATGCAGAAACTGGTAGATGCAGATGACAGGAAACCTTAGTAGAATTCAGGCAGAATTAGTTAATCAGGCAATACAAATCCATAGGAATCAGAACTCATTAGTTCTCGTGCTCAGCAACCTGCCTTTTTTCCCTCATTTTCTCTCATTCAGGCTAGATTTAAGAAGCTGCTTCTCATGAAGGGAAAAACAGAGACTCCCAATTCTAGATTTAGAGCACATCCCAAATCCTTTGAAGTTAGAATTTTGTTCGGCTCTTATAAAATGTACATTCAGAGCTGCAGCATATTTCTCCGTCTTATTCCCTGATCTTTCAAGAGGCCAGGCAATAATTACTTTCAAACAAGTTTCCTTACTATGTGATCATAGCAGGCTCTGAGTTCCTGTGCCAGCATTAGGAAGGATGAAATCTACAGGCTTTTTTTTTCTTAACTTTGTACAAGTCAGATTCTTTCATTAATACCTACAAGTGGATCCCCTTGTTGGTATCGAAGCCCACGAGGCTCCATGCAGCAGTCCTGCCTTGTGGCCTCCCCCATGCCAGGATGAGGAGAGGGAACCCAGGCTTCTGCAGCTCTTCCTCCCCTTGGGACAAAATCAAAGTGCAGGGTGGGAGCTTCAGTGTCCACCAGTATGTGGAGGACTTAGTAGAGCAGGAGCATGGTGCACCTGGTGTGTAGTGTAGGCACCTTCTCAGGAGCAGAGCTGGGTCCCCAGCATTAACCACAGGAGCTGCATGAAACAAGGGCAAAGCAACACTTGACTGTTTGTTCATAAAGCTGACAAAATGAATAGCTGTTAGGAGGTGTTTTAAAGTTTGTTAGGAGGAAAATTAATTGCAAATTGGTTTTTGCTATGTCTTTTCCCTAATGAAACAGAGTAAAAAGTCAATTCCTAAAGTGTCGGGTAGAGGAAGGAAAAGCCTTTTTTTATTTCCCTTTATCCCTTCTGCTTTCATAGGTCTGGCTTCACCTGCTATTCTGATTTCTTTTCCTGGTTTCTTTCATTGTCTTCATCCCAGGGCACCAATCCATGATTATTGGCAGATTGCAAGATAAAAACTCAATAATCTCTCTTGATACTTTACCCTTCCTCTGCCATCTGCTTCAGTATTAGTACTTTCTATCAAGAAAATACCAAATCCTCATCATGTGCCTGTGAGGAGTTTCTCTTACGAGAGAGTCAATTGGAACTGCGTGCATGGCAGCATATAAAGGGATTTAGAAGGTGGTAGGCATTGATTGATGCTACCCAGGGCTTCATCCAGCCCTACTGAATGAGTGCTCACATAGGCCTCCTCACACTGACCTCAACAGCTTTAGTATCTCCCTTAGTAAGAGTCTTCTGGCAAGCTCTGGTAAGGTAGTAAATACATACAAAAGAGTTTCTGAGCCACTCTGTAGGAGACTGGTGGGTTACCTGATTTAGCAGATCTGTCAAGGGTCCACTCCCGACCACATAGCTTTGGGGGAACCTCTGTCCAGAGACTGAGGGAAGGTCAAATAACCTGACAGTAGCACTAGCACACTGGGAGACAACTTTTTGTATCCTTTTTGGATTACGCATTTATGACCCTGGAAATAGCAGTAAGAAAGAAATTTAGTATTAACTATCATAGATTAAGAGAATGCATTTGGAATTACCCTTGTTTTCCATAAATGTGTCAGTGTTTGACTAAACAGATATTTGTATTTAAATCCATATATCTTTTTATTCTGGAGTCCAAGGCACAAAAGATGCAAAAGCAGAACTCATACCCTGTTCCCTGTTATCTGTGGAAGTTGGATTACAGGCTTCTCAGGAGTGAGGAGGTAGCAATATTTTAATTATTTTTTATAAAAACTGCACAATAACAAAAGCTATTGTAGGCTGACGAATACCTTCAAACTAATTATCAATCCGAATATGATATGAAGAAGGGCTTTTCAGAGCTTAATCAGAATAAAAATGAGTAAGACTGAAAATTAAAGGAAAAATATCAGAGAAGAGACTAAAACAATTTTTGGAAAAAGCCAGAATAAAGAACTTGGGGAGGATTAAGGAGTCCTGAATTGAATTATAAGATTCTGAGTTATATCCAAGTGTTCCTTTAATTGAAAGGGTATTCTGAAATCAAATACCACTCTTCATGTACTGGGAAAAAAACACCATAGCTTTGCTACCCAGACCAGGCCTGTGTTACACTTCTAAACCTCTAAACTAGAAACCAGTACAGCTTGCATACACTTTCTGTGAATAAAAAGGTTGAGTGGTAAAACCCAAACAGTAATTTTGGACAGAGAACGTCAAGGACAGGTACGGTGTGTATGGTGGCTGCCCACTGGTGCATGTTGCCTGTCTGCCACCAACTGTTCTGTGAGGGATTTGTTACCTGTTTATGGACCTTCACAGCTGGCTGGATGGGCTGCTTCCCCCGGCATTCTGCAGATGTGAGATATATCCCATTAAACTTAATCCCGTAAATTTGGAGTAAAGACTTCGGCTCCTGGGCCTGTTTCTGGATCTCATTTCCAGCCTAATCACATCGTTTTAATCATCTTTAAGAAATACAATCCTGTTCTAACACCAATAACCTACCAGCTCAATCAGCAGGATGAATCAAGCATCCACTTTAGCGTACGTGATTCGTAGCTGGGAATGTAGCAGTAGCTGGTGTGTGCTCACCGAGCAGGGTGTGCACGTTGCGTGCAAAAGCATTGCTGAATTTGGTGCTCCTTGAACTTGGAATGAGATTGGCAGTGAGATTGTGGGAAATCCTCTAATTTAGCAAAGCTGTGAATCACAGCTCCTAGGTGGTGGTAAAGTCCGTCTTTATCCAGAAAGCTGTGAATATGTACTTACTTAGCACCCACTGAATGCAATGGGAGTTGAGCATATTCTTAAAATTAATCACATTGGAAATGAGCTCTTTTTAAATCAGGAAATCTACTCACAGGGAGAAGAGCAGCACAGCTTTTTCTACCACCATTTTGGACCTAAAGAGACTGTTTTGTGGGCAAAGCAGGAGGAAGTCTGGAGAACTTGGTTGGTTCCAACAGAACAGTTGGTTCCTGTTGTTCAGTGCTGATGTGTCAGAGCACATCAATCACAGGTTTCTAGTACCTCCAGCTCTGAAAACCAGCCAGGCACCAGTTTTCAGTGCCTACTGGATCACAGCTGAGGAAGTTTAATTGCTAGGCCAGTGTGAAAACTTCCATATTGACTTTAAGAAAAGTGAAAAAATTTAGGTTTTGCTGACTGAAATACTTTGTGAATTATCTGAAGCTGAGGGAGGTCTAGATACTGTTCTGGCTGTTATGGTCCTGGGCACCTTCTCAGTTCTGCCTAATAGCCAGCTGAAACCAAGGGGACAAAACAGTTTCAGGGGGATTTTTTGAGTTTCTTAAAACTTGATACTAGAAATAGCACCTCTGAAGTCAATAGCATTGCTCTTGGAGAAAATACCTATTCAGCAAGGATAACGGTATAAGAGTCCATCCCAAGGTACTGGGAAAAGGCTGCTCAATACAGTATTTGTATCTAGTGTGTAATTTGAAAAATATCAGCGTTTCAACAGTACCACAAGAGTGCGAATGTTTCAGTAGACTTGTTATAATTGCCTGGAGTTGCAAAAGGCAGTTTTCATGCAGTCAAAATTGCATTTCCTGTTGATTAGCAACATTTTTTCTCTGTAGCTGAAAAAGTGAAATAGGAAATCAGGCCTATAGGTGATTTGCTTTAACATAACTTTTCCCTCTCTCTGTTAAATTGAATGCTATGAGTTAGAAATCCAACGGGGAAGAATCTATTACAGTTCAGTTTGATTCCAGGAAAAAAATAAAATAGAGTATAGCACCTTGATTTCAGATGGACTGAATTAATCGAATTAATCAACAAGTAATTCAAGTAATTAAGGCTCTAGTAAATTGTCAGAGCTGCAGTCAGATTCCCCTCTGGATACTAACCAGGCGATTCTGTTTGGGTACACGATCTAGTCCCTTGTTCATTTAAACTTCTGCTGGTCTAGTGGGCTTTGCCTCTCCCGTATCTCTGGCTCGTGTCCTGGAGAAAGACTGTGCCTGGTGCTCCCAGACCCGCAACCGGCCTCTCTGACTCCCGCTTCCCCCCAGCTGCACTCTCATCTCTCACCCATCGAGCCTGGTGGGAGCTCTGGTTGGGGGGTTTATCTCTCTGGGATACCTGCAAATGAGAGCATGTATCTGAGACGCCAAAAACGGCGTCCCAGTGCACCTACATAACTCATAAAGTATTTACTAGACAGTATAGGTCTACAGAGGTGCAATCAAAGCCATGAGATGCTAATACTAGTTCCCTACTTCAGCAACTATCTGTGGCTTTATTTAGGCTTAGATCAAGTGCCATAGACTCCTCCTGTCCCCTCCTCCTACCTGAAACGTTCATGAAGCTGTCAGACCTACCAGGGCAATGTTCTTCCTCCTGCTGCACTGCGGGCTGTGGTTTCTCGGTGATCCCTGAGTGCTTGCACAAGTGTGTCAGACTCTTTGAACACCGTCCTCTCAGGACATTGTTGCTACTGAAGTGACAGCAGGCAAATACGGCAACGCCAAATTAAATAAAAAAAAATTCAAGTATTTTTAAAATTAAAAAATTTGAGAAGTTTTTTTGGGTACTTCTGCAGTACTAGCATGGGAGACAGAACCCTCATAAATATTTTTAGATTATCAAGTGACAACTGCATGAGGTTTAAAAACAGCTTTTGGATTTTTCTCATGAAAAATACTAATTTAGGGCCTGGTCAGTACCTTTTATGTATATTGAAAAGATTCTGATTTACATCATGGAGAGTAGTGTTTCGCCTCAGGCTTGTGAACACAGTGACAGTCATTTTATTATAATACAAAATTCAGAGTTACTGAAGTCTTGTTTTACTTATATTAACATCTCTTTGCATGAGGAACAGAAAAGTTTTAAGGTTTAGTAGTTTGATTTTTAAAAATCATTTTTCTTTCAGTCTGTTCCATGGAGTTGACAAAATGTACATTTGGTTAAACAGATATTTAACTAACGGAGGTTTCATACAAATACCTGCTTTGTGAAAAGCTGCTATGTACTATGCAGGGACAATTTGGATCAGCTCTTGACTTCAGTGGGGCCAGAATTTCATTCTAAAGATTTAGGACTCAATCCAGAAAGCTTTTACTCATACGAGTGATATTCGCTTCTGTGTCCCAATGATTTATGCCAGCTTGTCACTAATTCTAATAGAAGTACTATTTTCTCTGCTTCTGTATATATAATCACAGTTGAGCTGCAACGAATTCTTAGGCTAAGTGATGGTTCATATCTGAACCAGAAAAGCAGTTACTACCACACGTCATCTGGAATTTGCTGTGATCACTCAAGCCATTCATAATAAAATTAGAAGAATCTCATTAAAATTATATTCTGTATTTGACATCACTGGTTAGTCTTAATATATAATGATAGACTTAGCCATGAGAAAGGCGCATTGCATTGCTGTCTACTGGAAAAATAAGATGCTGTAGATTTCCGTACCTTGGGAAATATATGAACCAACCTAAATTTCCTCATAATTATTCTAGGTAATAAAGATGCATTTTAATAGAAGAAACTAATAGCGGGTGACATTTTTACGGAAGATATATAGCTGTGTTCTGCATATTTTTTGTAAAGTAGCAGGGTAAAGCATTTGATTTGAGGCACTAAATAAGTTATGAGAATGCAATAAAATACTGACTGTGGCTTTAAAAATATTTGTCCTTCTAAAATACCTCCTACAAATGATACAGAAATAAATGGGGTGTATAAGAGAAGAAATGCTGGCTCTCCACTCCAGCTGGCAGTTTGTTCTCTTTCTTTCTTTAGTAGCCCAATGGAATGGAACCACATTTGAATTCTGGTTGCTCATAAACCAGTCAATCTGATGCTCCCAGTTGTGTTATAACTTCTCTGGCAAGCAAATACACAGTGCAGACTAGCAATAAAGCATGCTCTGAACAGTGAGTGTATCAAAGGTATGTTCATCTCATATTGCTAGAGACACAGAATCACAACAGCGGCCCTGGCAGGGCTCTGCTCATGAGATCGCCAAAGGCATCAGAGGAAAAGGAACATAAAAATTATTTACTATTTCTGCATATAAAATCTTGTAGCTAAGCTTATCTTTTGAGTGAAAAAAAAAACAAAAAAAAACCCCAAACAAGTAAGTGTTCATTAAGGCTGTATTTTTCCTGAAAAAAAGGTAGATGATTATGAAAGCCCTATAAGGTGCCCAGTTATCCTCCAAATATGTATTGACCTCAAAGAAAAGCAGCCTCTGAGACTAGAGATGAGACAATTTGACCTGCAGGAGGAAGTGACAGCATTCTGCACTGGCAGTGACAAGTCCAGGGCTGTATTAGAAAGGCTGAGTTTGAAACTCTATTTATTTCTCCACGTTTGACAAAGTCTCAGTCTGATCTGAACTTCATTCAAAGAGCTGGAGGTTGATAACATGTCACAGAATACAGAAGTATTTCATCTGGAAGGAGCTAGCTCTCGACTTGGCAGGCAGTGGTAAGGCTGAATCAAATGTTTTATCCGGGAAAGTATTTCCTTCAGTGGCAATTGATGCTTCCAGATGACATCAATGTTTCAGAAGACAAAAAATGTTCATTGTCTTTCGACAGTGTCTGAATCAATTAACATTGACCACAATAATGATTTTAAGTTTGGAGAACTTTGAACAGGGAGAAGTACGTCTGAAAGGTCTGCGTAGTTTGGACTTTCGCAGTTCAGTATGAATAAATTAATTACAGTATCACCTTTTCACCCAGAAGAGTATAATTAATGTAGCAAAATAGTATAATTTCTTCGGTTTGAAAACACAGGCTGGGCACCAAAGTTATTTTGCTGTCTCATATTTCAGTAAGCCACCCAGAAATAGTTCACGAGCAAACAAGATGCAGGCTGAGATGGGTGAATAGTTCTGTTGATTGTGTCTTGTGCCTTTCTAGCACTTTTCCTAAGGACTCTAGCCAGAAACTTTTGAGAAACCAGGAGAAAGTGCATGTCCAGCTGATAAGTAAGCTACTAAAAAAATCATTTTTAAAAGGGGTCTTATGGGTTTTTTCGAGAATGAGCTTTTGTACTAGGCTGTGTGAACCAGATTGCAGGATGGACATAGGCAAGATGCTGAAGTTAACTCTCTCTCCATACATTGGGCCTTGGTGAGAAGTAATATTTGATACAATCCATGCAGAACCTGTGACTGGACCTACCAACTCTGACTTTTTGCTATCTGTCACTGTAGGTATATTGAAAACTCCAGCTTTTTGAAGGACATTAGTATGGGATGGGATGTCAGCAACCTATTTGAACCAGAGAGTATTTGAACCAGTGTCCGATGCTGGTCACTGGATCTGAAACACAGTGTTGCTCCTGTCACTTGTTTACATAAGGATTTTCTATGCTTCTTGATAGGAAGCATCAATTCATGTCATGGGATATGGCTTTGGAGAGAATTCAAGGCTGCTCATGGTTATAAAGTCCCCTCTCCTCTTGCACTGGCCGGAGAGGTTTCGTCCTTGCATGCAGTCCCAGGTACTATAACTTCTAGATCCGTGATGCTCCTTTTCTGTGGTTCATGACGTTAATTTTGGATTAAGTAAGTTATTTTCAACAAAACCGAACTTTTCAAGCTGTAAATGTCGTCTATAGGAGCTTTTCCATCCAAAGAACACTCAAAATGGCAGCTACTTTCAAATATATAAAAGCTAATTTTGAGCAGTCGTAATGCTATATGATTATGAACTTTTTGAAAAAAAATCTAAGTTCTTTTACCACAAAAGGCTACTTTCTCATGAAAATGGTGAGAAAATATGTGTATTTTTAACAAATCTAAAAAAAAAAGAAAAGTTATACTCTCATATTAACTATATTTAATCTTACCTCTTGTTCATATAGGGAGACAGATTGCCTTAAGGAATGAATTGGCACTACTCCATAGAAGTTAATGCAGTTTTTGTCAGTTCATACGTTCTAAGAGTTTAATCCATAAAAATATAACATAATTTCAGAAATCATTAAAAAGTGAAAGACATTTCTGGCTCTGCATCCCAAACCATTGTAGCCAGGGGAGCTGCCAGCACTGATCTTATTCAAAGAGATTTCTCTGTTTAAGTGATGATTAACAGCACTTAATGTGTTTATTCTGCTATGCGTGCATGCTCCTTCCATTAACACTAATGTGGCTTATGCATTTCCTATCTCAGAGATATAGACCCCTTTAAAGATGATGTTATTTTTTTTCTGTCCATAAAGTCTGACTTGGTAAAATTAGAAATGTATAAAAATCTCCTGCAGCTTTGATTGATGTTAGTTCAGAGTCTTGTGCATTAAGCTGATAATGGAAAAGGTGGGAACCTGACTCCTGCCTACATGTACGAAGGGGTATTGCTAAAGCTCAATAACACCTACAACACTTTAAAAACACTTTTGGATCAAGATCTCAAATTTGAGTATTTTCCTAGAGGCCAGAAAACGCCATGTCATTTTTATGTGCATCTTGAACTACCTAAATAATTTCGGAGAAAAGCAATTCTCCTTAGTGCTTTTGAAAAGGCAATACCTACATCCACACCAGGCATTGGCATCACAAAGCACCATAGCATCTGAGCTGTGGGTGGCTGTGCTCTGGGGAGTTGTGTATGCGTTCCTCCGCAATGTGGGGGAGACACCAAACGCCTCAGAATAAGTCTCACAAGGTGCAGTACATCAGTAAGGGGTTTGCCAGTGCTGGCTGAGAAGGGAACCACCAGGACTTGCACCTCTTACTTGTTACTCTATCATCATCTGAGGAATTGTCTTATAAAATTCCTTCCTTTTTTTCTTGCCTTGAAAGGCAGCAAGGGTAAGTTTTTTGCTGTAATAATCAAAGGGGAGCAGGTCAGCAGTGCATTTTGGATGGATCTCACTCACACAGCTCATTTCCACACTCCGCCTGGGGAGCCAAGCCTGAGCCCTCAGGACCATGTTCCTGTTCCCGGGCCAGTGCTTGTCTCACTCTCCCTGTTGAAGCTATTCATGTTTCAAAAAAGAGATAAAGATTTAATGCCTACATGGGACAGAGTACAACCTTACCTTGAGGAGAGGAGTTCTGCTTCCAAGTCATGTTCCAAAACCACCTTCTCTTTTTTATCTGCAAGCAGTTTGGGGCAGGCGCGGTTGAGGCCTTAGGTGATAAAGCAAACAGATAATTAATAATTAATTCGGTATAAAAAAGGGGAATCTGACAAAGCCAATAAAAGAGTACAGTAGAGAAAGAAAAGGTGATAGACATGAAAAGAATGAGAAACAAGGAAAGTTGTATTCTATTATTTTTCTTTTAATTCCCTACATAAATATTCCATTTTCCTCACAAACTTTATATTTTATTGTTATCAGTGGTGGACAAGAAGTAACCGGATCAGTGTGTGTCCTTTTAGCTTTATTAATTATATAAGATAGTTATCTAAAACCCCTCCAGAAACTGTCTGATTCATTATCTCAGTTTACAGTGAAAAACTTACATTATTTGTTCTGAATGAGGAATGGCCAACATCCACTTTAAGTATAATGTGAAATGTATTACAAAAGTGAGATAAGAAAAAGACCTTGAGTGTTGATTCTCAAGACTGTTAGGATGCAAAATAGCTTTCCTAGTTTCCATGCACAGTAATTGTATATGCCAATTGGGTGACAGAAAATATGCAAATAGATATTTAGGTCTGCAATTACCTGATTGGGATGCACAGACATGGGAATGGCTTAATCAGTTTAGGAAAGCAATTACAGATGCGTTTTATGAACTGCATAGTTTAACTTCACAGAAATCAGTTTCTTGAATTATCTAATCTGGGGCCAGTGACTGTTCTGTGATATATGCAGTATTAGTTCGTACCTTAAGATTCCTGTATTTTGTTCAATATATCTTTCATCCTCAGAAAGTTTCCAGCTGTGCTTTTAAAGGTGCAAAAACAAAGCTATGGGAAGATGATCATATCAACCATATTATTCTGTTTTATAAATCTGTAATACATAGTTATAGAATGGCTGGAGCTATTCCTGAAGCAAAAACCCCATGGTGGTCTTTTATTCAGGCACAGCCAAGTCTATGTCTTGCATTGCTCAACGTGGATCCAGGAGGACCTGCAGGAGCCGACATTTGTCATTCATAGGTCAGCTGCTTGCTCTAACTTTTGCTACCTTCTAATGTTTTCCAGCCCTATTTTCTCTCTGAGATCAGAGGGATTTAGTGAACAGCATTGTTTAAATGAACTCAGCTGACATGGCTTCACAAGCTAATAAGGTAATTGTATCAATAAGTTATCAATCCAAGGGAACACCACTTGTGCTCACAATGGGAAATATGAAGGACAGAGCTTTTATCTTTGGGGCTTTTTAGAGTGGAAAGCATTAAAAGTGTCTAAAGATGCAGGAGTTGAAGAAATTTCTGCTTATGTTCCATTGTCAAGTATGACTCACATGCACAAGAAATTAGGGACCCACTGACTCATACCAACTTGCATCCTACCTGTTCAGATTTCATCCAGGAGTATTTTATAATGCTGTTATAATATCACTTCTATGTTTATTAATATGGCAGTAAATATTGGGTGTTACTACAGCTTTCTGAATATAAATGCTATGTAACAACTACATTTTTCCTGATGTAGGAGGAACGTATGTCTGTTTACCAGCTGTTAATTCCTTGGCTAGCTAGATTTGTGCAATGTTTTACATTCGAGTGAAATTATTAATAGAAAATAGTTGAGGATATTGGAAAATTTTCATCTCCTTTTATTTACTATTTTTGCTTTTTTCAGAATACTTAAGTTGTGCCATCAAATTGCTACAATTATTAATAACTTAGCATTAATTAATGTATCAGTGTAAATAGATATAAAAACTGAGTGGAATGCCCATTTCAAAGATTTACATATTATTCATTGAGGTTGATTTACCGTAGCTTCGTATGTTCATGAGTTCATTTTACTTCTGTAAAATGCAAACATATTCAATGGAGAGCATTTTCATTCAAAACTTAAAAATTTGTTCTCTGATTTATCCCAGTGGACTTTAGGAGCAATTCCAACTCCACTCTAGGAAGTCAAAGGATGTGACTCTGTCTGGGGCCAGGATAATCATGCCTTTCATAGGTTGGATTAAAGAAAACTACAGAACTGTATCATTAGTATTAACTGTCTTGCCAACGCAGAACTACGGTGGTATAAAAATCTCTCTGAATACTTTGCTGGTACTTCAGCATGAGCACTCTGCAGCTCTCCAAAAATACTAAAATAGATCAACCACTGAGTTTTTGTAAGTTCATCTTCTCTGTGGACTCTAACAATTTAATAAATTTTCTAGTGCCAGCCTGAACTCTCCTTCTAGCTACAGCTGATACAGCACTGAGAGCTCTTCTTATTTTTTTAATGGCTAAATCAATTTCTTTTAGTCTTTGCAATACTGTTAGATCACTCTGCATGACAGTTTCGAGAAGGAAACCTGGAGACCATATGCCACATGGAAACTCAGTCCTTCTCCCTGCCGTTCTCTGCTTGCAAATATAATTGACTTGGCAGCGTTTGTTGTCGCAGGTTACCTGGGTCTTCCCACAGAACTGAAGAAACGTCTGGGAGCCTCGCCAAACGCCTCTCCCAGCACAGCTGAACGTCTGGAAAGGCATGAGGAATTTCCCAGTAGTCTAGTGCAGCTCAGGTGCCTCCTGACAGCCTTGTGCTGGCTGACACAGCTCAGGGTCCTACCAAGGCCGCCGGAGCTTCCGGAATTGAAGACCACAATGTGGCAGTTTTAGGCAAAAGTCGTATCATTTTAAAACATGCTCACAAATATCCCGAAACACTTAACACCTACCTTTGTGTAAGCATGCCTTCCTCCTTTTCCCCAGAAGATGCACCTCACGCCATTTTTTAAAGTTGTCCAAAGCTATTACCATATACACAATAAAAAATCAGAGACTTCTCGGGAAAGCCTGATGAGAAAAATCCACATTCCACCTCCTTCCCTTTCTCTCAGTGAGCTAAAACGAAATAGTTTCCTCTGTCATATTGTGAAAGAGTCAATATGTAATCATAGGAAAGTCTTTATGCAATATTATTCTTACAGAGCTCGCATGAAATGTAAAGTCCTTTTCTACATATTGAATCCACCACGTTACCTACCAGAACATCATCGGTGCTGCAAGAAGGCAGTGTATCTCACAAAGGGATATCCACTGCTGACTTTGGAGCCTTCGTTATTCAACCTGTGAGACAGGCTGCTTTTGTCTACTGTGAGAGGCAGAAATTTATTTCCTTTCTAGAAGTTAGGTCACAGATCCTCAAATGACATAAATTGCCCTGGTTCTGCTGAAGTAAATTCAACAGTTTGCACCAGTTGGAAAGCACATGAAATTGAGATCATTTATTCCATCTGCCTCTGTCCTTAATCCAGGACTCCACTCTGCTCAGCTGGGATAGAAACTTAACTCAAGAATAGGGGACCTCAGATGGGGTGAACCTCTGATTTATTAAATTGATTTTTTTTTTAAGAGGGATGATTACAGAGGTGGGCAAGACTATTAAAATATGCAAAATTTGTCAGTTTGCCTGCAAAAGGAAAGAATAAGAAGAGCTTCTCTGTCAATATGTATTATATCAAATATTTAACAACTGTTTCTTGGAAACTAGCATGTAAAATAGGACTATTGATCTTGGATCAAATGGTTTGTATTACTAGATTACAAGTGAAATCTGCAAGTGGCAAAAAATATGCTTAAACAACAGGAAAATTTATGTAGCAATTGCTGTATAATGAGGATGCTCAATAGCAGATAATTGCATATAAAGTACTTTAATGCTAACTACCTACTTTAAAAAATTGTTGCAAAATTGGGTTGATAATTAAATTATAATTATAAGCAAACATGAAACTGATTATTCTCAGAAACTTGTATGTTTTATTTTCAGAGTTCTGTAGCTTCTTTTTTCTATGTGACTCATCGTGGTGAGGGTTATTGTGCTCCTTGTTTTGTACCTCTATATAGTGATTTTTAATCTAGTGTTTATATAAAATAGTATACATTTCTGCTGAACTATGAGTATGGACATTTTTAGCCACACCTCATTTGCAAGCAAAAAAAAAGAATGGAAAAAATCTATTTCGTTTACATGTGCTAAAAGTCAATGAGCTCTGATTAGGGAAAATCTGGTTCAGATATTCCATGGATGTAAAATGAGATGACTGTTGGAGATGCACAGCCCAGCAATTGCAAACCTCTGCCTGCTTACTTCTAAGTGAAATATTAGCTGTTGGTCTTGGTGCGGCAGTTCCAGCAATACAAGTGTTTTGTTTAGAATAGATAGGTGGACAAAATTGCTCCCCTCAGAGGTAGAAGGATGCTGTGTTTGATACTGAGGATGACGGTGAGCCTCTGAGGAAGACTGAGGAGAGGGGAAAGGCAGTGTGTCTAGTACCTTCTTTTATGCAGAGCAGAAGTCCAGCTGACTCTGGATCAAGATCACAAGGAAAAAACCTCTTTCCTTTTTCCTTGCCTTCTGATAAAAAGCCCCGGCCAGTGGCTGGACCTGACCTATGCTGCTCAGCTTTTAGAGAAATAGCTGTTTTGTAACAAGCCATTTTTAAAGTTGTGACTCGCAAGGTGCTTCTGCTTGTTGGGTTTGGCTTTTTAATGGCAACTTAAAAGACAGTGAAAAATGATTGTTTTGCATTGAGCCGTAAGACGCTTCCTGCAAGGTTGTAGTAGTTTTGCTTGTTTCTCTGAACTCGCAAAATTCCACCACCCGACTTCTCCCTCTCCCCTTCCAACAGTGCTTGTTTTGGGTCAGAACATTCCTGGAACTTCAAAGAAAATTCATGTTGGAAATGGAAGCCTTCATCCCCTCTGTTAAATATTTGTTACTGGGGCACCAGCCTGCATTCCTCCTCTTGCCATGTAGAGCACACATCATCCATGTGTAGAGCAGATCCACATCCAACAGCTCTGAGTTTTATTCCTAATCCTTTCTGTTTCCCAGTACTGACAATTTTATAATTGTTATTTAGAATAGTGTTTTTTTAAAGCATGGACTATGCAATATTTGGAGTCATGTTGCCTGCCAGCACACGATAGAAAGCTGCAATGCAGGAGATGAATAATCTGCCGTATAAAGGCTTGTTTCCGTCTGTTTTCTCGTAGCCCTGTAGTCTTGTGTTGACACTTGCATACGTACGTGTTTTCACAGTGGGGGAACTGCAGCTACAACTCCCTTCTTTTAAGAAGTCTGCAGTCCTTACTCGGCTTTGGAGAGCTAATGCAGCACGTCATTGCTAACAGCACACGGGAGTTGAAGGTTTCTGCTAAACTTAAAAGCTTCTCACAGATTATTCGCATTCCTCCAATAAGCTTCACCACTTTTACTCAGCGTAAACGAACCTCATCCTTTGAGCTGTGCTCAACATAAATCAAACCTATCACATTACTGTCAATAGGAGTTACTCACACCCATGAAGAGACAAATAGCCCTTTCAGTTCTTTTCATGCACGCAGAAATCTTGAAGCATTATTTTAATGCTGCAATTTAATGACAGATCTCATTTGTGTCATCCGACCTGTTCTTCCTTCCTCCTCTTTCAGATGATACAAAAACAACCCATATTTGCTTTTTTGAAACAGTCCCATAACCAGCTATATGTTACTAGATGTGTCCTTTTTCTTTCCATTTTTTTCATACAAATACAACATCACAGCAATTTCACTCATTGTGGAAATAATGCATTTCTCATACTAATCTTATAGAGGAGTAAGTTGTAATTTAGGTACTTTCAGCTAACAGCTGCAAGGCTGAAGCCAAAAGGTAGCACACTTGTTTTTGACAAAACCGGATGATTTTTTTCACAGACGGGGTGGAGCACGTGTCTAAGATAGGTATGTTGGTTACAGTAAGAGAATGTCGGTCTTGTCTCCTGGACTCTGACAGTGATTTGCTGCCAAATCTAGAGCTCATCTAACCTCATCAGGAACACTTTTGTCCTGTGGATGTTATGCATCCCTTCTGAGTCATTCTCCAGCACCAGTCTTTCTAGGGCTCCAGATATCACAGATGGGAAGTGCAAAGTGAAACAGTCTAGAGGACAAATCCTATCCTGGCCCAGGAGGGGGAACATTTGCTGCCAGAGAAGCTGCCTTTAGCTGTCCTGCCTGAGCCTTCTGATGGGGAGGTAAAGATTGGTTCTGCAACTTAGGCCTCAAACCTAAATCAAGTTTCTATAGCCAGTAGAGATGTAAAAGCTCGCTGCCCTAGATGTCCTCAAACATAAAGGTTAAGATTTTATTTAATACATGTATCTACATGTTCCAGTAGCTAGAATTAATAGTGTCTTTCTCCTGTTGAACCCAGCTGGTGTGCTTAGGTGGAAAATACTAAGATCTCCAGGAGTACATCAGCACTCTTTTTCTGTGGGAAGTCTTAGCAGTCCTGATTGCTTTGTGCAAACTCAGTCTGTTGGGAGGCAGGATTCTCTATGGAGCCTTGCAAACTCATCACATCAGCTGTCACTCTGTGAAAATACAAGTGAAAGCCCCTGTTTCAGTCTCACAGTCCCTGACATTGCAGGGGCCTACTCCTACCATAAAAACACAAATGGGTAGCCCTGATAGAGGTTCCAACAATCTCAGTTTTATTTATAGATAATCTGGTTTATTCATTTATTATCCCTGGGGTTTTTTAAACATAAAACATTTTTGGTTGTGAAAGGGAACAAACACAATCCCTTGTGGAAGACAATATAATAAAATGAATCAGTGTGCAAGTAAAGTATCCTTTGGTTGGATGCTCTTTTATTTGGATGCTTGTGATATGAATCATTGTCTTTCTGCTCTGGTCAAAGATTATTTCATTTTCTCTATCTCTCTTTTTCCCCCTTCCTCCTGCACACTCTCCATTAGCACCATCCAAATCCCTCACATTGCATTAGAGGCTCATTTTATTTATAATTAAGTAGTGATGCAGTCATATGTATTGTTGCATTTGAAAGATGGTCTCAGCTATGTTGGAAAGCTGGAGATTCTGAGCAGGGTGCATTAAGGTTAATTATCTAATAATTTACAGTATAAAATGCAGCTGCAGACACTTTGATTTTCACTAATTGTGGCATTGAACAAAGTAAATAAGAATTTGCTCATATTCCAGCACTGTGACTGTGAGAAAAAAAACCTTTATGGCATTTATGATGTCCTTTCTCTCTCCTTGGCTTCCGTGGCACATGAGCAGCCTTCAGTAGGGTATCATCCAGAGTACTGGAATCTCACCATATTCGTTTTATAATGATTTTCCTTTCTTAATACAATTCAGATGTCAAATGCAGACCAGCTGACTTTTATTGCATTATAGGATATCAAACCTGTTATGCTATAGAGGCAATACTAATAGAGTTTGATGGTGTTGGAAAGACAATTTTGGGGGTCTGAGGATGAAGTGGAAAGCCGTGAAGCCACAAGCATGAACTGAGAGCTACAGAAACTCCTGACTACAGGATCTTGGTCTCTTTTCTGAGACTATATAACAGCATATGGTCCCGGGTCTCCAGGTGGTATAAATCTGTATAGCTTCACTTAATTCATAAAAATGGGCAGAACACTAAGTGTGAAAGGAGACATGCTTAATTGTTCAAATATGTCTATGCCAGTCATCCTCTAAGTCTGCTGGCATCACTTGGTGTGTTTCGTGATAACTGAGACCAAAAGTGCAGCCCTTGCTCACGGTCATCCTCTTGAAGATATTCTCAAATCAAGGAGTATGAAGAACTAACATTTCCAACTCCCACTTCGTGTCTTACCAACAGCTTTATTTAGTGATTTGCAGATGAATATAATCAGCTCAGCTCTATGTAGGACAGCATGGAGCAAAGGGACTGGGAGAAAGCATATTGAGCACAGGCAGATATCTGCAAGGGAAAGGGTGACAACCTACAGACCAGCCTCTGTACCTGTCCTGTCTTACCTCCAGAAAAAATATGCAGTATTTCATGTTGCCGTGATAACTCATCAATATCTTCCTCTATCAGAAACAGATGGTTTAGTTCATTGGGGTTTTTTTATGCTAGAAGTATCATTTGGAGTTTAGATGTTCCATGACATTTAGCAGTGTAATTTCCTATATATTAGTTCAAATCTTGATATAGTTTTCCTCTTAATTCTTCTATCATGAATTTTACCTCTTTGCGTAGCACCAGTGCAAGGATTTTGTGTCTCTGAATCGCTGGCTAATCCACCCTTATACACAGGAGTGAACTTCATTCAAGAGTTTCGGAAAGAGGCTTTTTGGATTCTTATAGCTTTTTTTTTTCTGGTGCTGACTATGTAGAGTGGCTGAGGAAGAAATTAGGATATTTTTGGATACTGTAAATAAATGCCACTCACACAATGTAGAAAGCTAACAAATCTCTTCTATTAGGTGTAAACAGTGTGCGAAAGCATTAATTGCATTTAATAAATATTAATTTTTTTAAGAAAGAGTCTCACCAGCTTTCCAGATTTCTGAGCTCAGCTAAAAGCAGCACAGATCAGCCGTGAACAGCAGAAACTGAGAAACACCTCTCCTCAGGAGACATCAGCCTTTCTTTACAGAAAGGATAAAAAGATCAGACTTCAACATTTCATGCTGCAGATGGTCAAATGCTTCGCTTTCTTTTTCCTATAATTCTTTTTGCTGTTCAAAATCCATTCAGAAATTTTCCATTAAAGGTTTCTCAAAAGTTTCAATCCAGAATGAAATAGGCATTCTTCTTTCAGCTGGATTCCAGTCTAATAATTTGAATTAAAAACTTGGGTCCTTTCAATTTCTCACATAGGAAAATGGGAGTTATTTGGGGAACAGATTCCCCTCACCGCTACCACTATCTAGCATTTCTTAAATTCTTTTAAAGAAGGTTGTAACAAAGTGAAAGAGAGGGTGTAAAGATGTTTTTCTTTTCTTTTCTTTTTTTTTTTTGTCTTCTTTTACTGCAGGAAAATCTTGGCAGAAAGCAAAAAAGGGATGAGGAACTGGGGCTGGCTAAGAATGCATACTTACTTATTAATATTTTTAAATACTTTGTATTGAAACACTTTACTGCTAATAAGAGGACGGATTTGGAGTTTTTTGGATCTTACTTGTTTTAGACCTCTTCCTCCAACATTTTCTATGGGAAAGACTTAGAAAAGTGAGATAAGGAGGAGCTCTTAATTGTTTTTAGTTGTTCATAGGCTCTTAATTGTTGATAATTCCACCAAGAATAGGAAGAGGAAAAGAGGGAATATTTGAAAAGAATAGGGGAAGCAAATCCAAAGAAGCCTGGGAATTCCAGATCATAACTTTTATAAAACAAAACAAAACCAAACAAAACCAAAACAAAAAACAAACCAAAAAAACCCACAAAAATTAAAAAAAAAAAAAACCAACAACCAAACAAGAAACCACACAAACTAAAAACCCACAACCAAATGCAATAGCTACTTCTTTTGAATAGCCAGGCAAAGAAGGGGTCGGAACAGAAGCTTCAAAAACATATTTTATTGTCCAAAAGCAGTTGTTTTAAGAGTGTTATTTTGTGTTCCACCTGTGATCCCAGCCCCATGCCCCCAGCAGCCTGCACAACCCGCTTGACTGCCTGGGGCTCAGAGCCGCTCCCCGGGAGGATGCTCGTGGTCCAGTCTGGCCCGGCGGAAGCCACATCCTCAACCCAATCTCTGTTATTTACACACGGAGTAATGAGCTGGGTCCCATAACCCTTAATCACTCTGAGAAGTGCTTGCACACCCAGCAAGCCCAAGATGACAACAAATGCAACTCAGGGTAAAGAGGTGAAGATAAAGGCTTCCTGATATGCACACAGAATTAAATATATACAATGGTATTTTACGTAAGTAAAAGTTAATTAGAAGAGATAATCCAGAATGTATATAGAGAGCCTTGAAAACTGACAAAACCTTTGTTTTTACATATAATAAAGCTTTCACTATTAAGGATCAAAAGCCAGTAATTTGTGAAGATTCATTCTAAACAAAACTGTTAAACAAAGGGTGATATATTGAGAAGAGACCTTAACAAACCAGGCAGTCACTTCATCTTTAAAATACTGTTGTTGCATCCAGTGTTGAACTGTGCAATCTTTATATTTAAAGGGAAATCAATATCATTGATTAAACAAAATAAAAGCTGCTCTATAAGAAACTATTACTAAATCTGGCTGCTGGAAAAATACATTGTTTTTAAATCAAACTGATAAAAATCAGTGTGAGTTTCTTATAGCTAGACATGATGACTAAAATGTACAATAAGAAGCAGAGAATTACACATTTTATCAAGAAAACATATGCCACTAGTTTGAAAAAGCTTCTTATGTCCTTCCTTCTTTCTCGTGCAAACAGCTCTCTGCAGCAAGCAATTTGCTGGGGGCTTTTATTTAAGTGTAACGTTTTAATGGATTTTTTTTCCTCTTCCAGAAGATGCATACAGCAGTCAATCAAATTAGTGTCAAAATCCTAACCGCAATAAAATAGCCAGTTTAGTACAATTCTTGAAGGCACAGCCCTCAGATTTAGCTCTGTATGCCTTCATAATGTGGTTGTGGGCTTCCATTCAGCAATACTTACACCAAACACCTTTTATATTGGAAAGAAATGGAGCGGTGCCAGTATTGCTGACAGAACTAAAGGGCTATTTTTCAATTTTAGTAGCACAATTCCACCCTAGCACTGAATTTCTGTTGTAATAGTTTTATCAGTCTTATAGAAGCTGACATTAGATAATTAAACTGGCATCCAGATCACCAATGTAAACGTACAATGGTATATTTAAAGGCACAGAATAAAGTAAATTATGACCTAGGCTGACATAAACCAAAATTTTGTATGCAAAGTAGTTTCTCATAAATTTGTTTAAGGAGGCTCTTCATTAAAGTAACACAGTTCCTTAAAAAAATCCCTGTCTGTCAAAGATACTTCAATTATCTTTATTTTACATTGTTTTTCTTCTAGAAATAATAGTCAAGAAGGTGCTCAGAATGCTTTTATCTGAAGTAATAAACCTCCAGAATGTTCAAGTATAATTAATTGCATTGCTTAAAAGTAAGGGCTTCTAGCAGAATATAAGGGTCTTGACATTTTTGTTATGCATAAACTCTACTAGGCTTATGCCATAATTAAGCATCAGGATTATATTTTCATTACATTTTTAAAATTTTCATTAAAACTAGAATAAGGAAAAGTTACAACAAAAGCTAACGCTTGAATAAAAGTGATGACACATTCCAAGACTGAGGTATATAAGAACTGAGATGATAATATTATAAATACATTTCTTTAACATTTGTCAGAAGAGCTATTAACTTGAAATTTTAAAAAAGACAGTAAATGCTCCAAAAAGCAAGCCAGGGTTTTGCACTTTGCAAAGAAATAATAGCAAAGCCTTCTTTTATAACACAGTTAAATCAACACAATTTGCTTCTGAGTTATAAAGCAATTAAATGTTATTAGGCAGCAGCATGGATGGACTTGGTTATGGCCCAGTTTACAGCACTGCAAGCCAAAAAAAGATCTCGTCAGGTTTTCACAGGAGACTTTACATGTTAACGAACTTCTCTCTGCATCTTAGGGAAGGGTGAGATAGCACCACGTGAAAAACCTGCAACATAACACACACCGGTGTCTGTTTTACCAGATGTTGCTGCTGCTGCTCTGCTTCATAAAAGACAATAAGACATGGTTTATTTTTGCCCGAGTCAGACAGGCTGTGGCTTTGAACAAGGGGCTGGATCCTGAAGACCTTACACAGCTGAATTCAAAGGTGCTGGTGAGGACAGGAAGACAGGGGAGAGCTTAAGCATTGAGCTGAACAAAGCATTTCGAAAGGACTCAGATTTCCATATTCTCCCTGGCTGGTGTTTTTCAAGCACTGGCTTGAAGATTTCTAGCAATCTGGATTTCACCAGTGTTTTTTATATAAACTACCTATAACCTTGAGCTCTCAATAAAGGGGTTTAGCTGCTTACCCTGCAATGTTATTTTTCTACTTTTAGTCTTCTATTTTGTCCTTTAATCTGTCTGTTTAGATGTGGACTACATACAGATTATGATCCAACATATGATTTCCATTAGAAGTAGGATATTTTTCCTAATATTATATCAGTAACAACTTTCCTTGTCACGTGAGGCGCTTCTCTCTGTTCATAGTCCTTATAGCACTTACAATGCCTCTCAAATAAGAAAATACCTATTTCCCTAAGTAAGTAGAGTCCTTTATAAGCTACCTTAGCCTCAATTGCTTACCATCAGGAGTGTGGTAGTAGTTATAGCTCTGTCAAAGATGTACCGATGTGCCTACCCGTGGCAGTAAAACTGCCCGTGGTTTTACTTTGGCCATTGAAGACACCGAGCAATGAGCTGATGGTAATAGGGAAACAAGCTGGATTCCTAGTTGGAGCTGATTTTCTGTAACCCCTTTCTGTCCTGTACACCACATCCTTTGCCTTCTCCTACTCTTTATCCCCACTCTTTCTTTCAGTGTGCAGCTCTAAAGGAGGGTGGCCTTAGCAAATAGGCTAAAGATTATCACACTAATCTGCTATTTATTTAAGACTGTATTATCTGTGGATACACAACACATGCAGAAAACCTTGGCAGACGGCAGTGAGTAGAACTTTATGAAAGCAGTCAGCAGGATGCAAGGGGGATGCTGAGCTCATCAGTGACTCGATATATCTTTGTTAACAATCAGG
The DNA here is from genome assembly GCF_964106895.1 of Numenius arquata. Classification (NCBI taxonomy): domain Eukaryota; kingdom Metazoa; phylum Chordata; class Aves; order Charadriiformes; family Scolopacidae; genus Numenius; species Numenius arquata. The sequence goes on along the minus strand of NC_133587.1, from coordinate 6,866,077 downwards.
ACTAATTTTATTCCTGTGCTTTCTTCGTGTTGTAGAATGAAGAATTACCAACCGAGTTCCATGAAGTGCGGCTTTTCTAAGCTGTGGCCACATACTGAATGCCTGAATTATCCAAAAAGGACAAAACAAACAAATTTCTTTAGCACCATGTAATGAAAGCAAGTGCCAGTCCCACTAGACAGAAAAGCCTTAGTAGAAGACAATTCTCTGTGTCCTTGTTTTTAAGTCTGTTAATTTTACTTCCATTGTATAGGCTCTGCAGTCCTCATTAAGAAAAGATGTGATGCTGAAATGTCATCAAATCTAGGTTTGGAGAAAGTAAATACAGTTGAGTTTCAGGGTAGAAATAGGCTGAGTCTATACAGGTTTCAGATCCAAATTCAATAGAAAGTATCTCACTCTTCCTGAGAAATTGCAGACACAGTAAATGAAAGGCTTTAGCCAAAGTCTGGTGAAAGCAAGTAAGACTATTTTAGCCATGTCAAATGTAAAGCAGAAATAAGCAGAGCTGCCCCAGTTCACAGATCAGCAGGTTAGACTCTTGTGAATCAGCCTCTGTATTTGCAAATACATCTTGCATTTAAAGGGGTTGAACAGCTATCCTGAACAAGCCAGCTGTGGGTCTGGGAAGGAGCCAAATCCCCAGTTCAGTCCCAGCATTCATGCTTTACTGGCCACGTAACTACAGGGGCTGTTTGCCCTCTGCCCCCAACTGCTGCTCCCTGGAGTAAGACTTGCTTGGGCTCCAGCTCTGCATGCCCAGGGACCACCCCGCACTGCTCTGCACAACAGACTGATCCAAATACACTAAGCTGTCCAGGACCAAAGATATAAAGTATGTAAGTTAGGAGTGCACTAAAAATGTTTAATGCATTTGCTCAGGAGAAAAGTGCCTTAAGTATGGGATAGCATAAACCTCCCAGACACTCCTCTGAAATTCATCTACTTTCATTTAAGGTTATTTTACCCCTAAACAGAGCATTCACACTGAGACTTTAACATGCTGCTTCACGACAAAGACATGGGATGCGTAAAGCAGTGTAAATGGACGTCCATAACAGTGTCTCAAATACACGTAGTTGCTGACAATTTCTACATATTTCAAGACAAATCATCCAGTCCACCCTGAGAGTACTGCAAAGTTGTAAATATGCAGAAAATGGAATGAGAATGAATCAAGCTGAAGTCCCAGTATGAAATATGTATGACTTTTCCCCCACAATTTCTGTAGAAGTAATTCCATTATGGGTTTGGATATGACTTTTACTAAAATCGTAAGGGTGAATTCACTTCCCTCATCCCTAGAAATCTGAAATTCAATATTGCATCTTAGAAATCTCTTCACACATCACTCCGTAGTACGGACAACTTTCATGGAATCATAGAATCATTTAGAACCGTTTAGAATCATAGAATACCAGATTGGAAGGGACCTCAAGGATCATCTGGTCCAACCTTCTTGGCAAAAGCATACCTAGGTTGGAAAAGACCTTTAAGATCATTGTGTCCAACTGTTAACCTCTGCCAAATCCACTGCAAAACTGCTACATCTACCCGTCTTTTAAATGCCCCCAGGGATGGTGCCTCAACCACTTCCCTGAGCAGCCTCTTCCAATACTTACTTTCAGTGAAGAAATTTTTGCTAATATCCAATCTTTGTGGACGGAGTTTCATATATCAGGTAAAACATTGTATTTTAATGATCTGTTGGACGCATAGATCATCTGTCGCATAGATCAGTTCTCGCCAGATCACTGCAATAAAGCATAGGTTTTCCTATTTTTTTTTTATTAAGGCCATATTACCAAAAAAAAAAAACAACCCAGTAGCAGAGGCTCTTGTCACCTCATTCATGCACTTGTTTAGCCTGCTTTATTTCCACTCCCAGACTCAGCAGTCAGTTGTGCTCCTTTTATAGCCAAAAGTCCCCAACGGCTTGCAAATTAAGTCACCAAGTAAAGTGTGTCTGGTCTCAGTTTGAACTGTCCCTTCTCCAGCTCCCCTCACACCGATGGCTTTTGTCACCATCAGTCCCTGCCTGCGAGCTGGTTTGGACTGAAGTAGAACCAGGTTTTAAGCACTTGGAGCTCGACCCTCACTTAGTGCGTTAATTTATTTATGTGGCTTACAGGCATTTCTGTAGCCTACGGAACCATAGTAATGAGCACAGAGCTAAGAAAAACTTTGCTAAACTGCACTGTTGAATTCTGTAATATTTTTGTAAAATAGTAGCTGGGAAAAAAGCTGGGAGCAAAGAAACATCCCTGTGCTGTCTGGTTCTCACTCTCTCTGTGACCAATCCTAAAACTCTCCAACTTCAAAGAGAAAAAATACATACTGTTGATGTAGTACATTTTGCATTGCCATTGAACACGTAATGTTTAAAGGGCAGGCATTGTTTTACTACAACTCTTAACGGTTGTAGAGATTTGAATTTAGAGTCTGGCCATAAATTATTTAATCCTGTTTCATTTTAGCTCCTCTATTCTGGTTTTTACTTATGTAGGTAGCAAGGATATCTGGTCTCCTCCCATCAAAAACTCATGTTGCAGGCAAATTAAATACGATATTATGACCAATACTGAAAGCCATTCAAAATTGTCTCTGAAGTACTGTTTTAGCTACATTTTAACCACAGTGCTATGTTCAAGGCCAGTGACCTGGCAGCTCATTGCCACCTAAATTAATCTTGCTTACAAAACAGTTCCTAGCAGTATAGTCATATTCTGCAGTATTACAACTTCACCCAGACTTACATTTATAAGTCTAAACGGGGACAACTTATCTGTTGGTAAAGAATAAGCATCTAGAAACCATGATGCATAAATACATAAATAATCCAGTTCCTAACCATTTCAAAGATAAATGCCAACCACTCGCCTCAATCTGTGTAGACAACATCAGACAGAATGCCAAAGGGAATTTGTGTATTCCCAATGCCAGTACGAATTTTGAGAAAGCATCTTTAATACATGAAAGGATAATATATTTTGTAACCCACTCCATGCTGGTACTTCTGCACTGGCAATAACCTGGGTTATTTGGGGGAATAAAAATATACGAAACATTTAGAGATGATAAAACAAGTACAGATTGCCAAAGCCTATATAATGACTCAGATGTATCAAATCTAGTGTGTCTTAAGATAAAATACAGGACTAGACTGTACAGGAAGGATTGAAATGTAGACTCTCACTCTTGCAGAGTCCAGTCAATCCCAGTATGTACGTGACAATACTCTGCTTCACCACCCGAGTCATGCTCCATCCACAAAAGATATTAAAAACCCATCTTGGTGAATTTGCAGGAGGTCAGATTCAACTGACCAGACAGACTTTGTGCTCCTGTTTCTCTGGATGTTTTCTGACATGCCCCTATGTGAGGTAAATACTTTTTTTTTTTTTTCCAAGCTGTGACCCTGCTTAGCTCTGAACTCCAGGTTTGCACCTATGTGACTGCGGCACTCTTGATGTAAGTTGAGCTTTCCCTTCTTTACACCTCTTTGTGTAGGTGTAAGGTCTTTTACTCTATGTGAGATCACCGTGAAGATCGTTCCCTAAAATTGTCTAATTACTAAAGACAAAGGAACTGGTTAGATCAGGGTGGGGGGGAGAGGGCAGATTTTGGGAACCTGAGTTCTGAGTCCCTTTCTGACAATCGTTCCCTGGGTCACTGGGGACAAACCAAGCAAATAAATTGTCTATGACTCAGTTTCTCTACAGCTGCAACAAGTACAGCTTACAGTGTTAGACTATTTTCAGATAAGAGAGGTTCCACAGGCTGAGAAAGCAGTATAAAATGTTATATTATTACTATGACTCATTCAAAGAATTGGAAGACTCTTTTGTACAACTTCTCCATCTTTTTGCAATAATATGAAGGAAGAAATAATAGTAAAATTTTGCTTGTAAGAAATCTTTCTTTACCCTTTCTTTCTTTCTTTGAACAAAATAGTTTGGCTTTTATGCATTTGTAGGAGTCCATTTCACAATGCTTTGCCAGAGCAAACTTTCTTGTCACAGACTGTGCTGAGAAAAGCAGGGTGGCAGCCACTAGCCTGGCAGCTCTCTGCCTACCCCGTCCAACGGGAGGAACATGCACCAGGATCAAACCCGGTTCTTAGACCACCTAGAAACAGGTCTTTTCAAGGGCATCCCACAGTGATTTAGGAGCATCCCAGGGAAGTGTCTAGGCATGGCACATCTAAGATACCAAGTGCTCTGGAAAAAAATTCTTGTGTAGTCTTCTTGAAAATGAAAAGAGGGATTACACAGCCTCAAGATAAAGCAAAAAGAAATATTTTGGGGCCCGTCTTTCCACTGGGTGGGCAATGAGGAGTACACCCACATGAGAGGGGGCTCACCAACACTGACTGGAGGACAGCGTCCTCTGTAGATCAGCTCCTCTGGTACTCAAGAGGAAGAAGCTCTACCATGTGAGAACAGCCTTGGGAGAACTGTTGTTATCTCTGGACCAGCAACAGGGCAGGGAACTGCCACGAGTGCCATCCTGGGCATTGCTCATCTTCCCAGCTGAGAGCCCGGGGGGGCTGGGAGGTGGGTGGCTGTGGCATAGCAGCTAAAGCAACGTCTGCTCCCATAACCCCACCTGGACTAAACAGGGATGTGTTTTTAATATTTATTACCTTGTCATATCCCTTCCTTTCTTAGAAGACAGCAGATTTTTTATGAATACTAATGTGAGTCATCTTGACTTTGTCCTTCTCTGAAGGTGGGGTCTGGTGCCTAAACCCACCCAGACTATTACAGTTCAGTCAGAGACTCCTGGGAGAGAGGAGGAGATTTCATCTTTGAGCAATGTCCTTAGTTTAGCACAGCAAGAGAAATTTGGTTGGTTGACTGCATATCAAATTACTTTTTAAAACATTATCTATCTCTGTAAAGTCTTCTCTGTTGGTGCAACAAAGAATTAAGCAGACACATAACCTCAGACATGGAAGCAGGTACATCAAGATCTGTGGAATCACTTCAGCTTTTAGCATTATATGTGTGCTTAACTGTCAGCTGGATCTTGTCCTGCATACGTGTGTAACCAGGATGTAAAGACTATTCAAGATCTGACTTACAATTATAAATAACCATGGGATCTTTTTTAGAGTCTTTATTTTACCTGTACCAGAAAGATTACGATACTCAAGAATTTCTCCAGTAGGCTGGTTTGCCTTTCACAATTCAGAAGCCATAAATAATGCCTATACTTTTCAAGATAATTTAAGTTGGATTTGGTATACCATCAGTTTAAATCTCACTCCAAAATTGAATCAATCTTTATTCAGCTTCAAAATGTGCTAAATTGTTCAGATATTCTAAAACTCCTCTTCCTTAAGGCTTCTGAGTGAAAGTCTACATTTATTTAATAAAGCAGCCAGGATTTACTACACCAGTAGTGGTAAGCACTTTTTACTTTCCTCAAGATAGATTAGAGTTGACTGTATACTTTTTTTGCTACAACTGCACAAGTTTACAAGTCACAATTGAATTACCAAACTGAGGAAAAGAAAGATTATTCCTGTGGGTGCAATGCAGGTTGCAGACTTGTTTTCTTTTAAAGAAGGGTTTAAAGAATTAGCAATAAATGTTATCAACTGCAGCTAGAAAATGATGCTGACTTATTACTTTCTGGGGACCCTAAGGGGCATCATGAAAACCAAATTCCTTAGCTGAGCTTTCCAGAAGAAAACAGAAAAAAAATCTAACAATGCCTTTTGAACACCTTAAACTCAGATTTACTATAGAGAAAAAGACAAAGCTTATAGGCATCCCTAGCTTGCCCCTGAAGTTGCACAGCTCTATAGTGCTTGAACGCTTACTGATTTATTTACTACTTAAACAATATGTTCCCATTGTCACTAACAATGTATGAGATGAGGACGTTTCTATTGACAATCATCCAGGACAGGGAAAGGCAGCCAACTTTCTCACCTTCAGCGGAAACCTCCAGCGAAGCTCTAATAGCCAAAAGGAGCACCGAGAAAGGCTGTAACTTTATTTCATACCACGTTGGGGTGAACGGTCCACTGATCCGGGCGGACATTACTTCTCTGAAGATTTTTCCCTTGTTATCTACCACTAAATAACCTACTGGCTTTAAGGTCTGGAAGACACAAACTCAGGGCAAAGAAGAAACTTTGATCTGACTCTTCCATATATCAATTGGGTGGCCCTATCGTGATGTTCCAAGAGACAGAGGTGTTTTCCAAAAGGCTTTTTGAATGATATTTTTTGCAATTTTTACAAGTGCTGTTGCACATTAGGGGGTTTTTTCTTGCATCTAAAGGAAAACAATATTGCAAGCCATGTTTTTTTTTTCTCTATGAAATGTACTTGCTGCATTTTGTCCAGCTCTACCAAGCAGTCTTTAATGTTGAAACCCTTAGACTATGTGCTCAGTAAAATTTCTCATCTCGGGGTGAGTTTTTGACAAATCATCAGAGTTTAGAAATGCTCACAGTTGTTATCTTGCATGCCATCATTACTGCAAAACCCACTTAAGCCAACTCTATGTCTTAGCCCGGACTGACACTGACAAGCACAAAAAAAACCTCACAGCCTTTTCCACCAGCTCTATGTGCATAATATTGAATACAACTTAAATAAACTGGGGATTTGGTTGCAGCCTGCAAGTCAGAATTTTAAACTCAACATATTCTCTGTTTCTAACATTGTTATCCGATCAAAGTTACATACCCTCAGCTGTCTCTCAGAGACCTGAGGAAAAGCATCTTCCATACTCATTCAGTTAAGTAATTCCTGTACAAAAAGTACACGACAGCTGAATCGCGCTCAGTGAATCACTGTTTACAACAGACTAAACCTAGACTATCTCACTTAACCTGTATTGAATTCAAGACAACTAAGATAGATGGTCTCGGAGTTATCTTCTTCAGAAGCCTTTATTATTTTTGTAGGAATCCATTTAAACAGTCCACAAAAACTAAAACTCGTGATGCCACTGCAGAATTCATTTCTCTTATACAGCAGCGACTGCCTTAATAATCCTGTGGTTTAGGTATTCATTCTTCACATCTTTTCATTATTTGGATCACAGCTTTGCTTTCTAGCAACGAACCAGAGCTTATTTCTCCCAAAGAAATGAGAAATGAGGTGTCCTTAAACAGGTTATGCGTGCGTCAGATTATCTTCTGCCTTTCTAGCTATAAATCTGCCTCGCGCTGGGTAGTTCCCCTGTGCACTGACGGCTGCAACTGCTCTGTGTGACTTTTTGCAATCGCCAGGCCTGAGCTTGAACAACTTCTCAGGCAGGTGGTTACTGTCTTTCTTCAGAGCCCACAGAGGCTTCTGGTTGTCTTCCCTTATTGAGAAAAAAAAAAAAAAAAAAGCTCAACAAGACCAAATCATGCAGTGTTTGGTTAACTGAGCCTGTACCGATAACTGTTGAACTAAGCCAACATGTTTATCAATATTTTGATATTGATATTGATTTCCATATCAATATTTCTGGTTGGCCACAAGTCCACAGAGATGAAAGGAATGCAGGGAGTATAAAGGGTGAAAGGACAAATGTCCCTCTTCCTAAGCTCAGCAGGGACTGATAACGCTTCTTGGCCAGACACTCAGCCAGTTCTGAGCATCTGGCAAGATGACCAGAATCTATGAAAAAGCTTAAATAAACAAATAAAATAGACTGTCACCAACATCGTATTAGAAAGTAGTAGCTGAGGGTGCAGGTAGAGTCAGTCTGTAGGCACAAAGAAAAGCATCTCTTATGTGAAAGCTGGACCCCTTCTTCTACACCCTGACACTCAAGTGTCAAAGGTCTTCATGAAAATTTCACTGAACTTGAATAATAATTTCTAGTAAAATCTTTAAGCCAGGTGTGCTTAATATGATTTGGGTTTTCTCAGCAGAGGAAATATGAAGTGTTTGATTAGCCCTGAAGATGAAAACAGTATTCCCCATGACATTAAAGATACGTTCTGAAATAAAAAAAGACACCGTACATGAAATTATCATGCAGACCTTTCAACAGTTTTGTATGCTTTACCAAATCAATTAATGGTCTAAAAGTAAAAGGAGAAATCTTTGATTTCTGTTAAAAAAATAAAGGAAAGTGAGAGCTGTGGAAATATGGTCATCCAAAAAATATGAATGAACTTCCAAAATTGTATAATTTTTACCCAAATGAAATCCTGGTGACAAACATCATTACAGAGGAGCCTGAACATTTTATTTTCAAATACTTATTTCAAAAGCTCAAATGTTTTAGTTCTAATTCTTTCCCTTTTCCATTTGAACCAATCTAATCTTTCATATAAAGAGTGAGTTTAAAATTAAACACTGAAGCTTTTTGATGCAAAACAATTCTTTCCTTTTATTTGGAAAAAAAAAAAAAAATTATTCTAATGCATCTGCTTTTTCCAAACGTAATTGAATACAAATGGTGTTTCCTGGTAGGAAATTGTTTCAAGTGAAATTTTGCAACCTGCTGTAGGCAGGAGCATTGCGAAGGGTGGTCAGGTCTGCCAGGCTGCTCGAGAGCCACACCGAGCCCTGATCTGCCAGGGAAGTGCTCCGACGCCAGCACTACCCTTCCTCTCCTGGAAGAGCATCTCACCAGCAGCCGCCGTATCAGCTCTGCCAGGTGAGGCTGCCCGGTGGCTGTTTCTTCCGCCGCACAGAGGGAATAGCGGCATAACGAGGCGTTACACTGTTGTACTGCACTTCCGAGCTGTTTGCAGGTACGCGGGAGAGACGCCAGAATCAATTTTGCTCCTTTATGTTTAGTTGTGTAGTAGAGCACAGATGTATCTTTATTTTCATTTGCTTTGCTACTTAATTGCATGCCTTCAACTTAAGAGAAATTTAGCCTTGCTATATACTTAGAAGAACTTTTTCTAAAATTTCTTTTCAGACACCGGTTATTTTAAAGATTGCCTTTGTTTGAGAATCCCATATGTTGGCTGTAAATAGACCTTCGTTTGCAAAGAAAGGGATAAAATAATACCCAAACCATTGATTTTTATATTGAGTAAAACTCCAGGACAGCTAACAGCACGCCTGACTCTCAGAACCCTGCTCTAAGACTTTGACAGATGAACCCTCAACACTTGAGTCAATACAGACCCTCCATCTGCGGGCAGGTCTGGTCCCCTCGGCAGAGCTCTGCTCACGCTGCCCAGGTGCCATGGAGAGCTGCCTCCTTTCAGCATTGGGACCCTACAACACATTTAAACGTCCTCACAATGAGATTAGAGTACAATCTTTCCCTTGTGTCAGCGGTAATTCAGAAATCTCCATACTCTCACCTTGTTTTCGGGTGTGTCAATGGTCATACACACATTTGCCCTTTGCAGCGAAACACCCCAGGGATAACAGACCTGCTTTGTAGGAGTAAATCCAGGCACACGTGTAAGTACAGAGATAAAGCTGTTTTATTTGCCGATCTCCAGTGCTCTGCACTACACTTCTACATCTAGTTTCCTCCAGCAGGATTAAAAGCCATCAGATTACAATACGGTGGCCTTAACAGGATGGGTCAGTATCATGCATCGTAGAAAAGTATTACGCATATAAGCAGAACAAATCTAGGAATTCACTGAATTGGATGACAGGTCAAGAATGTATTTAGGTTAAGTAAAGTTTGTCATTTTCCTTCACTCTCGTCCTTGTTTTTTATCCCCACATCAGATACCGGCAAAACAACAAAAAACCAAACAAACCCCCCCGCATCCCTTTTCAGAAATGAACTTTTCTTAGATCATTGCTGATCACATTAATTTTTTTTGCAGCTAAGCTGAACCACAAGGCAAAGGAAAAAGGAAAAAAAAAAAAAAAAAGGAAGAACCTGTTAAAAATGATGCAACTGGCTTTTTCCCTTCCCCCAAACTGTGAAGATTAAAATAGTGATTGCTTCCATCAAACGCCTTAGATCCCAGCTTTCACTAAACAGACTATTCAAGCCACATTTCCATTATTCTCATCATCACTTATATAACGGTGACTGATTTTATCATTATTCTTTGTATGCATTCCCCCTAGTGCTCCAGGGTAGGAAAGAATTCCCCCCCCGCCCTCCCCTAACAAGCAACAGATAAATAACTTTAGCTCAGTGTCTAAGACAACGTCTCTTCTCCAAGGAGCCTTTTCCGTCTGGGCAGCAACAGGACAAAAAATACATTGTTGTGGCATGTGCCAGCCAATAAATTCCGTCACGGGGGATCTTCATTTATTTACATTGAGTCATCTGCTTAACATTGTCTCTAGAAGACAAAGAGTTTGCATATTATAAAGAGCTCTTACAATATGAAGGACAACTGTAATGAATTGCTGAGGTAAAACATGTTACCAACTCAGAAACCCTTATAAAAGGAGGAGAACATATATCTGCTGCTCTGCTTCAGCCCATATTTCACATTAATGGTTCGGCTTCCTTGTTGTGATTATGACATACTGCTTCTTGCATTTATCTTCTCTAGCCTAAAACCTGCTTATAAAACCACTATCCGTACTGCAGATGTGCTCCTCTGGGGGCTCGTAAAAAAAAAAAAGGAAAAAAAAAATAAAAAGAGTTGATAGCTAATTGTGAGTTCCTCGGGGCATTTAAACTGTCCTGTTTCACTGCATTCACCTTTCTAGAAACAGACGTCTAAATAATATGGAAGAGGAAACACAGAACTGCCACTCACTCCAAAAACATCCTTTGTTTTTAAAAAAAATGCTTTGTGTCAGTAAAAGGAGCAATCCAGCAAACTGAGCAGGACCAAGCACCAGCCATGGATGAGGTGGGACTCTGGGTCTGGCACCGGTCGCTTCCCAAACCCTGTCTCCATTTCCTCAGCAGTAACACTGAGGTTGCAATATTTATGCTGCCATGACCTGGCCAAAGCAATTTAATTAACACTCAGAAAATGTGCCGATACCACTTGAAAATGACTTAACACAAAACAAATAAAAAACATTGCTTAAAAAAAAGAAAAAATTTACTGTGTTTTCCTTCTCTGTGCTTCAAAGTTAGTTTTTCCTTTTTATGTAAAGACAAAACTGCTTGTGAAATGTTCAAAGCTACCTCAGTGCCTGTTCCAAGAAACACTTCTGTTACGCAGAGTCCTTTAAACGGCATCTTTTTTGGCTCCACAGGCATTTGGCACACACGGCATCTACAGCCTAAACCCTTCCTGGCAAATAGGATCCGACAGAACAGAGCAGTTTCTACACAGGATGAATCTGGGAGACAGGGGGATTCCTGGCTCGTACCAAAAATATTTACATCACCTGAGGAGGACAACATGGTTCTTTTTTTCCCCTTAGTTTTGTAGTAAAATAGAAATATAAATGAAATGTACATTAAACGGTAAAAATACTGATCTCTTTTGTAAAGAGATCACTGATAATAACAATAGATAAGTTATTCTCAGAAAGTAGCATGGCCAGGAATATTCCTTGCACCCTCAACCTTCCATATAAGCTCCAAAGTTGACTGCAAAGTGGGTATATGTTGAAGGATGTGGGAATAACTCCCTGGCACGTTCTGTCGCAGGGATGCAGAGTGGGAACTTCTGCCCTCACCAGAGTCAGTAAAACGAGTGTCATCAAATTCAACAGGATCAGAAATTCAGCTCTAACCTTTACAGTGCAGCTGAATGCAGTTTAAAGTTCTTTTTTTAAAAAAAAAAAAATAAAATCAAACCTCTAATCTTAAAGACCCTTTGAAATTTGAAGTGTCTCCTGAGCTGTTGCTTCTGAACAAGAAAACTACTGTAGCATTAACACAGAAAGACAGAAGGAAAAGGAAAGAGAGAGAAGAAAAACAGCAGTTTGCAGACCCAGCTCCATCCCGTCTGGGAGAAACTCCTACTGACATCGCTGAAGGGTGGGACAATGCAATGAAAACGAGCTCAAGATCTGGAAAGTAGCTCAAATTGTAGTCTAAAAAACCACAGCTCATTCTTATGAAAATGTTCGAATGTGGGCTGAGAGACGGGGTGAGCAGTTCCCGTCTCCAGAGGCCACCTGGCGTGGAGTCGGTGCTCGGCGCTGCATGAAGACAACACCAGCTGCTTTCCAGGGACGTCTCTCAAACTTTTTTTTTAACTGTAACTAGCAAAATAATGAGTTACTAATTCTGATTTTAGAGGCTGAGGAGAAAAATTTAGGACATTTCCGTCAGAACATATCCCCTTAATTGAATAACTTCCTAGACTCTCTAGCTAAAGTTTAAAGAACTGTTAACGACTCTGCAGCAATCAGAAATGTTTTGCCAAGGGGAAACGGACACCCTGTTAAGATGGTGCAGTGTTATTGCTGAACGCTACAGGCAGCTTTTAAAGATCATGTGTTTACAAACTAAAGAAGTTAGATACATTTGATCATTCTGAAAATCACACTGACACCTTTAATGCCATTTTTCTTCTGTCTGTGTAGGAACATGGGTAAGGTGAGCTTTGATTTTGCTAATTTTATACAAAATACTGGTGTCCCCTCCAAAATAGACTCTTGTCACAAATAACCTCTTTACAATATCATGCATATTATCTGCTGCAATCCCAGGGGGGGTTAGATACACATATATACATACACACATACTTTTGGGGTACAGAGATGATACATTTTGATTAGTCATAATGGAGAACTTTATATTTTTCAGCAATGTAAATCATTCACTTTCTTGCTGTGTCTTTCCACTTCCCCCCAAACTGCAGTGTTCTGTACAGAAACGATACCGTCTCTGACAAGCTACCTCCTCATCTCATTTATCCCATCAGGGCGCAATTGTACCCACCTATTCTCCCGAAATTCCCCCCAAAATCCTGTATGTTCGGTCCAGAAAAATAAGGAATTCAGGCACAATTCTGTGCCACTGGTTCCCTGACATTTTTATCAGGAGCATCAACCAGCCACACATTGGACTTTAAATCAGTGAAATATCCATTTACAGCGATTAGAGCAGTATCATACACCGCACTTGGCTAACAAGTCAAGAAATTGGAAACAAATTACCTGAAACAGCACATCCAAGCCTAAACTGGCTTTTAGAGAAGGTCTCAGATTGCTGGGTATGCTTCCATCCAGAAACATTCACAAATACATATTTTTTACTTAATTTAGAACCGTAACCTTCATGATCTGCAAGGCACAAATATCCATCAAATTCAGTGTGTATTTTGGGCGTGAGGGATGGAGGTTTCATTAGCAGTTCACGTGAAAATCATTTTTAATTGATATTCAATTTGATGGCACTGGATTTTAATGCTGATGGCAAAACCTAAAGCACAGGTCTCATCCAAAAGCCGTTGGAATCAATGTGATTCTTAACACTAACTTCAGTGAAGCCAAGATTTCTGCCTAAATGTTTTTTAACTAAAATGCATAGGTTTTGTCTAGATCGTTCTGATTACCTCTAGGATTCTGCCAGACTGAGCTATGAGACTTCGCCTGCCTCCCATGACAGGTTTGGTGAATCCCAAAAGCTTGCACTTTGCATATAATAATTCTATCCAATAAAAAAATAGCATGAAGTGACTTCCAAAATCCAAAGGTCAAAAATTCAGCTAACATATATTAATCTTTATTATGTAACAATGATATAATAAATAAGTTTATGAATTCATATGACCTGTACAAAAAGCCGAAAAGATATTGCACCAAGTTAGGTACCGGCTATTTGGATTTAATATTTGTTAAACATATGATCTAAAATTATATACAGTTGTGGAGTTAAGGCAAAGATAATACCTTTAACACAACAGAAGGTTTGAAAAATAGACATAATTACAAACACGGGGATCTCATCTCCAGCTAATAAAGTGGTTGTGTCTAAGGAAGGAATCCCTTAGGTTTTTAATAAAGCAGTTATTATCAATCACGTTAATTAAAATTGAAGAATAAGCGTGAGATTTCCTGCAGGGCAAAGTTTTGCAAAGTCGTGCCTGAATGATCACCTTTAACCCTGGTAAGAATATTTTTCTTAATGGTTATAATCTGCTCTTCTTTTTAGAAAGCAGCACGTGGCAAAGAGGAATAACTGACATTTCCAACTAAAATACAACCATAACCTCTTAGCTCTACGTAAGCTCGACTTGATTGTGACCAGTGACAGAGCATAAATATATGGGTGAACCATCCAACACACTACACGCAGAGGAGAACTGAAGTCAACCACTTATCAATAATAATTACCTTTCTCAAGACAATGGAATAGATCATGTCAGTTACGTCCCAGTGACAAAAACATGTATGACCAATATATCAATATACAGTTCTTTGGCAGCAACACACTAACTCTTGATTGAAGTCTGAACTCAAACTCTCCTAAATTATAGACCTGGTAGCCAGTCTGTTCATAATCAAAGAAAATCCACTTCTCCCATGAATCCAGTAAGTCCAGTAAATGAAATCTGAATAAATCTTGCAGGCAGCTTTAGACTGTAACATTAAGCATAGATATTTATTGTCTGCTTTAGTCTCAATCCAAATATATTGTATTTAAACACACAAAATTCTGTGAAACTTCTGAGTAGTTCAGATGGGGCCAAAATCCATAAAGAGAATCCATATTCACCCATGAGAAACCAATAAAGAAACATCAATCCCATGATGACAAAATGATCTTCATGTAACAGAGGCAATGATGAGTCCACACCTGGATGAATGTCACAGGAAAATTGACTTTACAGGGGAAAGACCAGAAAGCCAGAAAACGTAGAATACTGCCATCCACCGACCAGATTACCTTTCTCCAACTTCAGGTAAACCTTATCCTCCTTGTCTAGATAGAGCAGGACTCCATTAGTGGCAGCTTCACGTGTGACGTCCTTGTCCCCGGCAAAAGCAGAAATGACTGGCTTTCCATTTAGCATCAAATTAACCTACAAGAGAAAAACCGCTGAAACGCTCTAATTAACAGAAAAACATCAAGAACTATCACTGAATATTAACTACAGTGTAAGGGTCTGCTAAGGTCCCAGTCTTCACTGCTTTTGTGGCGGTGGTGTTTTAAACTAATAATTGCATTTATTTGGGGTGTAGAAGCACATTCACGTTCCGTGGCCGCAGCTGAGTGAGGGGGGTGGGACACTGTCCCCTGCGCGCCGTGGTCTGGGCTCCATCGGTGCGAAAGGCAACGCCACGTTACTGTCATCGGTGGCGTGGGCACATTAATTGTAACTCTCCCGCGATACAGAACCATGAGCTATTGCCTCCGCTTGTTTCACTGTGCCCCCCTCACAGGGTATTGAGATGTGCACTGGCAAAAAAGACATTTTCAAGAAACTCTGGCACCCAGAGCTGGGCTGGAGGCACCTACTGAGATGTCAAAGCTCCTGCAGCAGCCTTAGGAGCAAACTCTGTGTCCCTCCCCTTACTGACGGCGGCTTCGTTTTAAAGTCTAGAAGAGACCTTCAGCTTTATGAACCACTGCGCTGTCTTTTGGTACTGGATCCATCTTTCTATAAAACACTTCTGAAAGTCAGCACAGCCTCTGCTCTGAAAGCAACATCACACAGACACTCTGTAAATAAAGATGGGCAGGGGCTGGAGAAGCGGAGAGATCCAGGAGTTTCTCATTTCCCCCATGGCAAACTATTAGCTTTCTTCTGCTTTTTCTTTTTAAGCAGCTATAATGCAGTCACAGAGGGGTGAATTATGAAATGCTTATTCATATCGACTATGCTGGCCCTGCATATGCTCCCATTAATTTTAATGGGAGTCACCATGGAATAAATTAGTGCTCAGCATAAGTCAGGGCAGCAGGATCTGGCCCTGATTTGGGATTCGCCTATTTGGGAAATCCACTTAATCAGATGTCCCCCGGGAACCAATTTCAGTTTAATGATATTTAATGGCACTAACAGATGTTCCCGGGGCATAGTAATATCACTTCCGTAGGAAGCCTCCAGGTGATTCAGCGGTGTTTAAGTCCTCACGTGGCTGAGGCTCAAGCTGGTTTGCTCCACTGCAGAGGTTTCAGTCCTCCCCCCATAGTTATCGCGCGTGCAAAAAAAAGGGCATCAAGAGTTTACTTATTGCTTGGTTTTGGTTTACTTCACTCCTTCCGTACCATCTCTAGGTCAGGTTTCCCGGCAGATCATCTTACAGCTATTTTACTCACAGCAGAAGACACATCACAGGTTTGCACCGCACGGTCTCACATGAACTATGCCCAAAGGGAGCCAACAAAACTGGTCCATCACTTTATAAACTCTTGAGCTATGGAAGATTTTGGGCCGCGTCACAGGCTGTAACACCCCGTTACGAGCCCCAGTCTCCCAGGTCTGAGTACTGGCAGGTGAAACACCAAACTCTGCTCTGAACTTCCAGAATCAGAGCTTTGAGATCTTTCTTGGCAATATGTATTTTTTATCCAATGAAGCTGGCTGACATAGAGGTATTCTAGGCCATTTCAACCTTCAGCATTTAAGAGAGTGAACGGAACAAAGTCTGAGCATATTAAATAGTTTATAAGCTCATTATAGAGATTTTCATGAGGTCAATATTTCATTTAAGACTTTTGTCATTGACCTGAATGGAACCGTGATTTCCGGTTGTAAACTGAAGTCATATCACCAGGGATGTGAATGGGTTTGCAGTGGCTTTCTCTGCCATCTCTGCCATTTACACTTGTCTCAGGAGCTTTACCGGCAACCCAGGGCCACAAAGCCACGGCTGATCCCTCCTCCTACAGAAAACAGCTTCATCTCAGCCTTGGACGCTGAAAACCACGTCCAGGAGCAAAACGCATCAGGGGAGAAGCATCAGATACTTCTATGAATCTGGTGGTCTCATGGGTGGAAACAAGGGAAGCCACAGATGTTACTCCAGATCTAGAAAGCCAGGATGTGTGGCACGGAAACTGCATGACCTGGCATGAAGATTCAGGAATGTGCTTTAAGGAATTTACTGTTGGCTCAGCGAGGGGATGTTCAGGAACTTAAAGGCTTTTCCTCTAAGCTAGTGCATACTTGTGTTTAATTAGGTAATTCAGCTGCTATTAAGCTACAGAAGAAAGTACAGAATCACTCTTTTTTTTCCCCTTTCCTTTTTTTTAATATACGACACATCTTTTACATATTATATAGTGAAAAAAAGTTTAAACTGCTATAAAGATTCCCCAGAAGACATCCCTGTAGAGGTATAACCTGGCGGTGTAGTATAGAACAAGTAGAGCACCCTAATTAACCTTGGTCCACAGCAGAGGGGTGTCACAAACAGCCACCTGGCACCATCAGCTGTCCGGCCAGGTCACAAAACTGTACAAAACCAATCAAACCAGGTACGTGTCCCCACAGCTCCCGAGTTCAAGTCACTGAGTTTAAGCTGTAGCAAAATATGATTCTTCTAGAGTATTTATTCAATGAAATGAAATGTAGAGCTCTCTTTTACTCTTGTGTCATTCGTTCCATTGAATACTTTATTTCAGCCCAGATATTCAGTTCTCAGGCTCCAGACGTGAAGTTACGGCCGTTTGTCTGAGGTGAGGACCTCGCCTCGTTACAGCTGTTCAGTGGAAATGTATTCACTCTGCTGCTGGGAACTCTGACCACAGGTTGCTTTAATCTAAGCTATTTTTCTTTGAAAGCACTTTAAATACTCTCGTGTTCAGTCAAGATCCTATTCTAAATAAACAATTTAAGTAAAAGAGTTTATAGCCATACTTGAGATCAACGTACCTGAATTGTTTGACTCTGGTAGACTTTAATTACGTGAAAACTGAAACTGTAAATTCCTTTTCTTGGTGCTACAAAGACAGACTCCAACGTGAAAAAATTGCCCACATTTACTAGGATCTACAAACAAAAAATACAGCATGGGAATTAGTACAGGTGTTCAGTGCTAAATAAAAAAAATACAGACCGGAGAAACCGTTCACCCATGGAAATTTTTTAATCTACATCTATGCTGCTTTATTCATTGCTCTGTCAATTGAGTTGCAATATTACTCATAAAAATGGATATTTAGTTATATTTATAATACAACTTTACTATAAATAAAGTAGGGTGGGAAATACTTCTTGCTTTGCTGCTGTATCATACCTTCAAGACCTTTCTTCTACACGTGTTTAGAGGAGATTAAGAAAAGGCATTTTTGTTCATCATTCCCCCCAAAATGACATGAAAACACTAATTCAGGAAGTGGCACCTTGGTTTTGGCTAAAAAGCCATGGTCAAGTCAGCACCGTCTTCCCGAAAGTCTGAAGCTGCGAGAGGAAGAATGTACATGAACGAAACAATTCATTCCCCAGTTTCCAGTCAGACGAGTTACTGGAATACCCGGCATCTCTGGGCACAAACTGGCCGTGAGCCTTGGCTGCTTTATTTGGGTCTGTAAGCACTAATAACGCTTTGGGTGGAACATATTAAATGAGCACAAGGTCCATATGCTAAATATCTTCTTTAATGACTACATTTTTCTTTTTTTCCACTTAGTTATGCTTTATTTTTAATTGATATTTTTGGTCTCCTTTATGCCAGACACAGCCCTAGAAAGCCAGGGGGAATGCCCGTGAAGTCAGGGTAATTTCCATCGCTAGCATTAAGCTACGCGACATGTCTGCCTTCGGTTGTCACGACAATTTACTCTTCATCATGATATGGAATAGGAAGCAAAATAACCACCAGTCTTGATTACCTTGGGCTTGCCCTAGGACGGGAGCTGGTAAATGTGCTGGCGTCTGTATGTCATTAGTGACCGAGATGAGCGGGGCTGTACTGTGAACCTGTGACTGTGACAGAACTTAAATGATTTTTCCTTAAAATTCATTCTTCTTTCCCCTCTCAAAGGCTGCACAAGCCTAAAACCCACGTCTCAAACCTACGCAGGCTGCTGGCACCTGAGAGAACCCTGTCCCCAAACCTCCTGGGGCCCCGTCCTCGCCGAGGGCTGCCTCTGGGATGCTCGCACGGTCCCGGCTGCTGCCCCCGCCTCTCCGGGCGCCCCTCACCGCGGCAAAGACCCGCGGAGGCCGCTCGGGGACCCGCTGGGCACCGCTTCACCCCAATAACTAACTTGGACACATCCTCCGCGGAGGCGGCGGGGCCGGAGCTGGCGACCCCCGGAGAACGCACGGTCCCCACGGCCCCGACGGCGGCCGCACCGCACCGCGCTCCGCTCCGCGCCCCGCTCCGCCCCATCCCCGGGGGGCAAACGGGGACCTCCTGCGGGGCGCCACATGCCCTCCGCGGGGCGGCGGTCCCCGGTTGTCCCCGAGCCGAGCCTCCAGCTGCCACCTGCCCGGCCCCGCCGGTTCTCCGGCTGTGGGATGCGGGGGCTCCCCGCAGGCAGCCACCCCCTGCACCCCGACTTTTGGCCCGAATTAAGGAAATGGGCGAAGCGGGGGGGGCTCTCGGGGCGAACGGGCGGCGGTACCTGTTGATGGCGCCCGGCCGCGTCCCGGCGGGGGTGACGGGCACCCCGGCCCCGCGGGGATCCCCCCCCCCCTCCCGCCCCGGCCCCCGCCGCTCACCTGGTCGAAGTAGATGATGCGCGTCTTGTTGCTCATCTCGGAGGGTTCGTGGTTGGTGCTCCTGACGGCCGAGAAGGCGACCTTGGAGTTGGCCGCCCGCACGGAGATGCCCAGCGGGGAGGAGGACGAGCCCTTGGCGTCGGTGGCCGGGTTGGAGTCGCAGACCACCAGGCACTTGCCCTCCAGGACGATGGGCTCCGTGTCGTTCTGCGCCCGCGCCGCGGGGCCGCCCAGCGCCAGGGCCAGCAGGACGGCGGGCAGCAGCCGCCAGCCCATGGTCGGCACCCGCGGCCGCCGCTCCGCGCCCCGCTCCGGCCACCGCGCCGCGCACCGGCGGGAGGCACCGCCGGCAGCCGCTCCCCCCGCACGCACACACACACCCGCACACACACACACACCCGCACCTCCCGGCAACGCCGCGCTGAAAGTCTTTCCTCCGGCTTCTTCCCTCTGTCGCGCTTTTTCTCTCTCCTTCTTCTCTTCTTCTCCCTCCCCCCCACCCACCCCCCGTCCGTCACCACTTTGTGCCTTTTTTCTTTTTTTCTCTCGTTCTTTACCCGGGTCCTTTCGCGAGCTCTTTAAAACACGCTGCAAAAAGCTGCCGAACAAAATAAACACTTTCCGGTGCCCCCTTTGCTCCCCTCTCTCCACATCAAAAAAGGGAGTGAGAAGGAGGGGGGTGAGGGTGGCGGGGGGGAAAAAAAAAAAAAAAAAAAAAGCCCTCAGGTGGATTATTGATGAGAGAGAGGAGAAGAGAGAGGTCACGAAGAAATAAAACCGTTTGACGTTGCCATGATTGCTGCTGCTGCCTCGCTCCCCCCTTCGAGCTGGAGATCCAGGATGCTCCGAGTGGTGGAGCGGAGAGGTGGTGGCTTACCCCAAAGCTGCCAGATCCTGTGTCTGATATCACCGCCGGGGTGCTGCAGATGCCAGTTCTCGCTCTCTCTCTCCCCCCCCCTTCTCTGCCACAACCCCCCCAAAGAGTTATGTCATAACAAACCTGCCCAGCTCTCACCTCGCTGGGCAAATACGATGCTTCGTGACTAGAGACCCTCCTCTTGGAGTTGCCCCCTACGCAGACACACGCACTTGCCTTCCCAGGCAACTTTCTAAGCAGCTACAAAGCCAAAGGGATATCAACAGAACACTGGAACGTCCCCTGTTTTCAAGAGGAGGAGGGGGAAAGAACAGCCTGGTTGAAAGGTGGCATCTGAACCTGGAGGAACCTCCCAGAGCACAGACCTCCTGTGTGTGAATTTGCAGCTTGCATTTGGGGCTGACACCCCGACCCTGCGCACGCTGCCATCGATTCCCCGCTACGCAGCCAGGAGGGAAGCAGCACTCCTCAAAGCCAGTCACTTGGACACTTAGATCATTGACAGGACTTTGCTGTCTGCTCTTTGAGGATTAATGTTGCCAGGTACCACCTCATGGTGCTGCCAAATGGCAGCTTCTGGTACTGGTTTGATTAGACACCTCTGTCTAGTGTTTCCTTTTTTGATGTGTGCTGAAAGGATTGGAAGAGTGAGCAGCTACCTTACCTTGGTACTCCCACATATTTCAAGATTATTAAAAACGTGAGTGTTTTGGTGCCGCTGATGGCTTCTAGAGAAGATCTCTCCTGCATCACTTGGTCCCATTTGAAATAGTCTCACGGGGAAACCTAAACCCTCTTCAGGGACTGGCAGAAATGATACAGTGCTCCCAGAAGCAGAATTGGCTGAACAGATTTCCATCCAAAACAACAACAAAGTGCCTATAGTTTGTAAGAAATTGAGCATATGATTTTTAGGTCGATACCTTTCAATACAACAGGGTTTTGTGCCTATAACAGCCTTGCAAGAAATATGTCTCATGTCAACCATTAACCACCAGCAGCCTTCGTTCCCTTCTTGTCCAGAGCCATCTCTACCTGAGTGCAGCTTTTCTACCTTTCAAATCAGCTGGGAAAGGTGCTGATCCATTTTGGAGCTGCAGATGCCAGCACATTCCATAGAGGAAGAGGCCTGGGATACAGAAAGCTCACGCAGCATCTCAGCTCCACGCGCTGACAAATGCTGGCCATAAATCTGGACACGAGCAGACAAAAGAAATTAAAGAAGCAACAGGAAAGTAAGAGGAATAATAAAAAGCACCGAAACCCACTCTCTAGTGATCACCAAGGCTTTCTGCAGGCAAACGTGAGCTGGGGCTGTTCTTCAGCTGATGTGGAGAACTGAAGGTGAAGCATTAAGTCTGCAGAACTCAGCAAAGTCTTCAAAAAGCCATAAAGCAGCCAAAAGTCCTCTTAGCTAGCAACAAATACAACACTCTCCAAAATGCAGAAATTTTAAGGAATTTTATCAAATCTTAAGGAATCCCATTGGCCAGACAAGAGCTAAAAAGGAATTTTACTGTTTTCTAGGAACGCATCAATATCCTCTTATTCACCAACAGACAGAGTCGTCCAGCTGAGAAGTACCACTCGCCGTAAACAAGGAAAGGAAGCACGAAACAAAGCAAATACTTGCAGCACAACTTTGATCCTTTTGTAGAGATTGGATCTGCAGATGAAAAGATTTAGGGCAATGCACGGGAACACCTGTCTGGAGGACTCTCACAAAACAAAGCTGTATGGAAAGAGGAAAAGATTTTGTGCCACAATCTTTTGTAAATAAATACAAATGTATAAATAATTCCACACTATTTCAGCATCTTGTGCTTAAAAGCTCTTCTGTACCTCATGCTGCTGAGTAGCCTTTTAACACTGCATAAATAACAGCAAATATATTTATAGCATGTACATAAATTTAGATTGAAATTCAAAACTGCTGACAATTTTAAAAGATCGATCATTTTTCAGAGATTAAAAACTTACAATAATTTCAGACAAGTTGTTTTAATTTCATTTTGTTGTGATCAATGACATCAACTGTCCGTATAGTGGGGAAAAAAATGGGAAAACAAGAAAACGGCCGAAACTCAGATGAAGAAACTGAAAAAAAAAAAAAAAAAAAAACCACCAAAATAACATCAAAACCCCAACTGATCAGCAAGACAAGGTACAAGCTGGATCAGATTTTTCAAAAGTTGACTTTCCTATTTCCTTGTCTGGAGGTGCAGGCACCTGCTGAGCCTGGCCCAGCCGCTGGGTTTTCCTGCTCCACGTCTCTCTCTGGACTATCTGAGGAGCTGCTTCGCGCAGAGCAGGCGCAGCAGCACAGACACAGTCGAGATGAGGAGCCCCTCTCCCTCCCGTGCTGTTCTCCCCGAGTCGGGCACACAATTCTGTGCGTGCAGGGTACTTCAGCAAATTAGGAAGTAAATACGCAGCTAACTAATTACAGCCATTTGTGAACACAGCTACTTAATTTCAGAGCTCAGTTGTAATAAAGTTAAATGCAAGTTAGGACTAAATTTGCACACACATTTTGCACGCAGTTATAAACCTTCTCTTGAGATCACAGTCTGCAAGAGCTAAGTGCTCCTCATCTCATACAATCTATTCTGGAAAAATCAGAAAATATAACAAAAAGTCTCTTCGAACTAACTGTCAGTCTGCACAGATAACGTAAGACGTACATTAATGATGAATACTTCTTACCACCTGTGAAAGGAGACTGAAGTGGACTCCGTCCTGCAGCGTGGATTGCATTTGCAGAAATGTCAACAATTTCAAAAAATGTTTTGGCAGATGGTATTTAATTTTCACATCAGTGGTACCCTAATCTGAAGGAAGCCCGATTAAATGAGGCTGCTAATAAAGATAACATGAAGAAGGGAGCAGATTCTGAACTGAAAATAAAAATTGAATTCTTCCTGAAACTAAAATTAATACAACCTACAATAAAGTTGCATTCTCAGACATTCAGAAGAAAAGCATCACACCCAGCGATGCTGTAGATAAGGTCTTTTGGGACCGCTCAGACATGGCACCCAGTCACAATTGAGAGAGTAATGACGACAGTTAAAACAAACGCTTGGAGGCAATGGATCAGGCCCTTAAGTGGAGACCAGAGCCCACTATCAATAATTTCCAAGCTGATCACCAGGCTGTGATGGCGGATCCCACAGCCGCACGCCGAAGGCAGGGCCTGGGCTTGGCCAGGGGGAGCCCATGCATTGACCCAGGCAGAGCTGCTGGTGCAGCCGTGAACTTTGTTCACATGGTGCTCCCAGAGAGATTGGATCTATAAACGATACACATAATCCAGCCTCGAATCCACGCCTAAATAAACAGATTGGAGAACCCCCGTCACCAAAATACCTGAACAATATCACAAGACACCTCCTCCTTTTTTCCCCACCTACACAGCAGGAAGAGAGCTTAGAGGTTCCTAGCAGCGGCGTTTGGGTGGTTGGGCTGGGCTCGAGTTGCTGAACAAGCCGAGGGAAGTTTGCTGGGGGTGCCGTGGGAGAGATGAGTTGAAAAGTGAAGTTTGCATTTAATTCATAAGCAGCAAGGTTAATGATTGTTCTTATTTCATCCGACAAAGAATTTCTTAGTATTGATCCAGCTCCCTCTAACAAGGATTTATTTTTTTCTTCCTTTGAAAGAAAAATGAGTAAAATAAATAGCAACAACTCTCAAGAATGGAAAGTCAGTTAGATTTTAGGCTCACTGTTTCTTTCCCTTTCTGGACACATGCTGTGGGAGCCTAAAACCATCTCCAGTTGGAAGTATTTTGCTCTTTCCCAGGGAGCCTCCTGCAGTTGTGCTAGGCATCTTTCTGACAAGGGAAGAGGCGGGAGGGAGAATAGGGGAAGAGTTGCAGGGAGAATAAGGAGCAAACACCATGTTCACATTCACATTTTCTTTTACCTCTTGGCTTGTAAACCTGCATTAAATACAATTTCTGTATCAATATTGCATGATACTTTTCAAATCTCTTTGGCAAAGAAAACCATCCTGCTTTGTATAATTAGTCATTTGCCTCACAAAAGGAAGAAATAATGTGCCTCAGACTTCCTCTCCTGCTTTTGAGCTTCTTGCTTGTGTCTAGAGGCCTTATGAATTCTCCCAACCCCTCGGTAACAGGAGCCCTCCTTCCTCTCCTTTTCTTTTTTCTTTAGCCTAATTATATTTCCCTTCTGTCGAGCTGAGCTTTGTGTTTGCTGAATGTGTAGCACGGGTTTGTAGCGAGCAGGCTGAGCACCCATCAGCCTCCCCCTCGGATGAGCCCCCCAGCTCCGGGGCTGCACTACTTGGCTTCTTCCTGAACTCACCCTAATGAGGAGGCGCGGGGGGAACCGGTGCGGGGGGCGGCGGGGAAAGAGGGGGCAGAAAGGCTGGATTCAAAGGCAGAATACTGATGGCAACTCAGACCTGTGTCTGTGGAGCTCAGTGGTCAGACTTTTTACCATCTTTTGACATTCTTTCAGGCTAAACATTGTATTTCCTAAGTTGACTGTCGTCTCCATCTGGCTGCTGGCTCCCGTACAGACCAACTTGTCTTCTAGACAGCTGGCCCTGTGGCTCGCAGCTAGGTACACAGTTTGTTGGCCAAATCCAAAAACTAATTCACCTGGCTAATGAGCTTAATGGTTCTTAAGAAGATTCAGTAAATATTTTATAAAGTAAATTTCGCTTCATTTATTTAGGCATAAAATGTAAAGAGATCCCATAGGAATATAACAAGATCTTCAGCCATACATGTGCATATGGCTGGAGTGACTAAAACAAACAAAACTTTTTGCTATTTAATTCAGACAGATGCAGAATCAGACTTAGATTTTCCTTGCCTTATTTTAATCTAAAAGCCAGCCTTGCTTGGCTTTTTAAGTAAGCTTTTTCTTTTTGTCTATTTTTAATGTACTTCTCTTCATTCCATTCCATCTTCAAGAATTTTTTAAACTTTCTGCAACAGCAGAACTGAGAAACCAATGAAAAACAATTGTCTACTTATATTTGTTGGGCTTCTTTAATTTCCCTGCCACCCTGCTATTATAAAGTTGTGCTTTGATGGCCATCAGAATTTTAGAGGTGATTAAGAAAACGAAGTCAGCAGAATGTCTGCATGTGTGTAAAGGTAAAACTGTTCAGAGATGCTGACAGCGTTGGCATTTGAGGTCTTTATTCAGCATTTCCTGCGCAGCCAAACCTTTGGTTTTGGCCAGTGCTGCAAACCTGAGCACACTCCAGGCCCAAGCACAAAGGGTTTAAAAGGCTCGTGGCCAGATTCTGCGACTCCTCACTGCAGCGTGTTTCCACGGTTACTCTGCGATAGGTGTCCAGAAATATTCCACAGTTGTACTGAGTCCAATAGACTTAGTCTGGATTCACATCGGTGTAAAACTGAGAGCAAAAGTTGAACTTGTATTTTCTTTTTACTCCTTCCTAGATCCTAAATAGGAGTCAATCGTTTGCAACATCAATAGGCCAGTAAATTTCCTCATTAATCTTGGCTGGGCTATACACAAATAGTTTAATATTTCTTGTGTTTATTTTTATTCAAAATATTTCCAGTAAATCTCTTTCTAATTTACATGTTTATCCCTTTTGTAAAAACAGGGCTTTGGTGGACTGTGACCATAAAATCAACTTACAATCATTAACTGCCTTTATAAAAGGTACTTGCAGCTATATAACTCCTTATAAAGGAACATTTTATTCGTGTTTTACTATTGCATTTCAGTTCATGTCTAGCAAAAAAAACCCCTCCTTTTTCATGTTTTCAACTGATTTACCCAATCCATTTATGCAATTTTATGAAATAAATAATTTTGCGAAGCACTGCACTGACCTATGCAATGATCTTAGATTTTTCAATTGCATTTTAATGAGGCAAGAAGTGTGATTACTTTTTTTTGCCCAAATGGAATAAAATCACACAATACAGTCAGAAAACCGGAAAAATAGCCCAGCAGGAAAATCTTTCCCTTTTATCTGAAGGGAAGGGGAAGCAATATGGTTTGTTACTTGCTCTGAGCTTCAGAACCCATTTCACTGAGCAAGGTGTTTACAGTGAACTCAGGATGGAGTTTGCAAAGGCTTCAGCAATCTGCTGGCAGCCAATTTAGCTTAAACCGTTGAATACGTTTTGTGGATATAGTTTGCTAATTTATTGTCAAGGAAACCACAGAAAAATTAGATCCTGAAGTGGCGTAATTTAGTGCATCTCCTTTGACATCAATCGAGGTACACAGATTTCCTTCCCTCAAGAGAATTTGTCCCAGATAAATTTCTCACTGAGTGGTTTTCATAGCAAGGGTCAATGAAAAACTAAAAATAACATTGCTGTGGGAATAATTTGCATTAAAAGAAGTGTCTAAGACAGAGAATTAAGAGACTGTCCATTGGTTGTATTGCTTATTCAATATTTAAAGGGAGCGGATTGAAATGGAAGACTTGTGATGATATTCAGGGAGGAAGACACAGGGAGTGGCTTCGCATTTGGATTTTTAGTGCCATCTACTGAGATGTGCCAACTTTAACAGAAGAAAAAAAACTCCATTTTTTATATATTGTAGTTTTCAGGTTTTTAACTTACCAATTTTCATTGCATCCATTGGCTGCTCAGAGTAGTTTCCAGCCTCCTTGCAGCATAGGTCATATCAGATGGTCCTGCTACAGTCACACACTATTGAGAAACATATGAAAATCACAGTATGGTACCTTCAAGTAGCTGGTTTCTCTCCTCTTATTTTAAAATAAAAATCAAAGCTGGGCACAGCCCTCCAAATCTCTAGAAACACCTTAGCAAATGGGACAGAAATGTGCCATGGCATTTTTTTTTAACTTCTTCTCCCCAGCATGTGGCTTCCAACAACTATTCTCCACTCCTCCAACAGGTTTTTTAACCTTTCTGCAGTGGTCAAGCAGCTTAGAGGGGCTGGTGTTGAGGCAAGTCGGGATGGTGTAATAGTGCAACAAACACGGGAAAGTTCCACACGGAGAGGCCTAAATAAGCAAAGCTGAGCGAATAAATGATTTCTTTAAATTGAATTAACCAAAGCAAAGGTTTAAAGGAGCAAAACAATTTGGTGATCAACCCCCAAAAGTGTTCTTTCCCCTTCAAAGAAACAAAGGGTCTTGGGCCAAATGAATCCCTTCTTTGAGAAAAGTAGAGAAGTTTGTTTTGTCTACAGGCTTTTTATGATTAAATGCTGGCTAATTTCTGAAGAAGTGACTTCCAAAGAAAAATCTTGACATTTTTTTTGTTGTGGTGTTTTCACTTTCCTTCCATTTTCTTTTATTTTTTCCTTTCTTTTTCATTTGTTTTGCTAGGGCTCAGCAGGGCTAAAGAGAGAGGAGAAAATTTGACCCCAGTTCTTCCAGAAATTTCCTCTAAAAATTTGACCTTTCCAGAAATTATTTATGACTCCGAATATACTAAAGAACCTCAAAGTGCCTAAATTTCACTTCAGTCTTTCAGAGGCAGAACACAATATCTCAAACCTTGTTTCTGCTGTTTTCCCAAAAGCGTTCATCTTTTAAAAGCAATGTGTGATTTTCTTAACTTAGTATTTCAGTTAATAGATCATTTGAATAGCAAATATTATAATCTTAATGTACATTTTCTTCTGCAAATTGTGGGGTTAACTTAGGGAATGCATGTACTTTATGTAACTTAAATCTGCAAAATATTTAACATCAAGTGTCTATTCAGTTCTAATATTTGCAGTTCACAATTGGTAGGAGGTTAGAAAATGAGTAAATGAGTCTTTCAACCAGAGAAAAGAAATAATACTATGTAACTTACCCAACTATTTGGGCAGTCTTTTACTGTACCTGTGTCTCTTGGTTGCCTTCTTGAGTATTCAGGACCAAATTTCACTTTCTCTTGCATTTGTACCATTACCTAAAGTGATCTGGAAGTAAAGCTTAATAGACTGTTTTAGAAAGAAGGGTGCTTGGGTTTGTTTTTTTTAATTTATCTCCAACTCCATTAGTTAGTGTAATAATTTTCAGCTATAAGTTAGCAAAATATTTAAAGATAAACAAAGTATGAGTAGCCTAACCTTTGTAGCAGATGGGAATCGATTAATCTGGTTAAATATTGTGATGGTTTTTAATCAAAGCAAAGCAATGAAAGACTTTCTTCCAAGGCTTACTTGCCTCCAGCAAGTCTAACTAGTGCTTCCCCTGCATCTCTCTATAATGGAATCCTAACAGAAGAGCATTTTTTTCATTCGTCAGGTATTTAAAACATCGTTTAAATTAATTCAAGTTTGAGCTTTCTGTTTGTACGTCCCTATAAATGTTTAAAACTGCTCTTTTCACGGAAATTACATGGCAAGAAAAGCAGAGGGGATTTTGGTATTTTGATATTAGACTCCTCCAAATATGCTTGTTGAGGTATCGTATATGGATAAGGACAAAAAACCCCCAAACCCTGAAGTTTGAATGAAATACTAAGATCATGTTAGGTACATCCTTATTTTTCAGAATTCTCAACCCTCTATAAAGCTTGACACCACATTCACAGCGTTCCTCTGTGCTGTGCATACATCACTACTGCAGTACAGAAGAATTAAATTAATTTTTCGATCTTCCATCCTTCCTTCTTATTAATCTGAAAATTGTGCCAGCAGCATGAAGGATAAAACACATTCCCTATGTCCATTAATCCAAGAGGTAAATGCTCATAATCACTCACGAATAGCACTTCTCACTATTATTTGTGATACTTTACAAATCATGCCCTGGAAAGCATCCTGGAAACCACACATTTACCAGAGGGCCAAACAGGACAATACCACTGAAGATGACCAGCCAGTGAATGGGAAACACACGGCACTGCAAGAGCTGGGCTAGAAAATCCCCCTTCAAATCCCCTCTAAACTTTCTAAGGGAAGCAAATTCATCCCAGAGGATACCAACATTGTATAATTAACTATATGTAATCTAGACCTTCTTATAGACAAACTGCAGCCACCTCTAGGATGGAAAAAGATCAAGTCTTTTAAAAGCATTTTTTCCATTAAGTTTGAATAATTTCCTGGACGTGTTATTGAGTAATTTTTAACCAGACCTTTCTGATTCTGTCTAAGTAAAGCTGTCAAGAGCAATAAATATCTATTAGCTATCTTTGTGGTAGTGAATGCTTTAAAAAGATGCAGGGAAGAAAACAATACATGTATTTCACAGCCAAGAACTCAAGTTCATCAAACCCACTAATTTCTTTCCCTTGGCTGGTAGGTGTCTTTCCCAGGTGATAATCAGTTGCCATGTTTTTAACCCAATTTCTTAAGGAAATGAGGCTCCTGAGCTCACATTCTGTCTTTCTTTTGGTCCTCAGCTAATAACTTCTAGAAATGTTAAACTCAGCGAGAGATTGTGAAATCTCTGTCTTCTCCATCTTTAGAGGTATTCAAAAGCACACCAGACATGGTCTCGGGCACCCTGCTCTAGACTAAATGACATCCAGAGGCATCTTCCAGCCCCCACCATTCTGTGATTCTGCTAAACTCCTTTATTTTTTTCTCTCTTCAATGAAGCTACCAAAATACATAAAAGAAGTACTAGGCAAAACAGAAATAAAATTAAACAAATGTCCAAACAGTAAGTACTTCCGAAGGGCTGACAGCATTAAGTAATTACTCTGAGGTCAAAGTACTCAACAAGGGTGTCCTTCTCTAAGACTCCCATTCCAAAAGTCCTTTCTTAACGTGCCTCTCAGCGTAATGCCAATCCAAATCTATGGGATTTTCAGCTTGAAACATTGGCTCTCTTTCAGAAAGTAACAAAATTTCACTGACTGCATTGTGTTGAGCTTTCTCTAAGGCTGCTCACAGTTTTTCTACGGGATGAGTTCATCAAGATGAATGCTAATAAGCAGTTATCTGAGTCTCAAAGGATTGAGATAAAAAAGCTTTCACACAGAAGCTATTTTTTGCATTTATTCCAGCCCTTTGAGGAGGGTGTCAGAACAGCCTTCCTGCTTGCAGGAAGGAAGAGACAAATTGATAGAAAGCTTACACACCTAGAACACAGGCTCTGCATTACTTCTCTGCATTTGGTCCCCAGAACTGGATCCAAAATCCAAACATAGTCACCACATTCACAGAAATCAGAATCTAGGGGTTCTAGCTCGTCAGTTTATAGCCCACAGCCTGAAGAGAGGTAGATGTGAGCTCTGAGCTCTGTACCAAAAGAATTTCAACATAAAAATATACAAACATTTCTTGAAATAGTGACTGGCACTTAGGTTTCCTCCTTCCAACTGACTGTCGCAGTTTCAAGACAGTCATATTCTATGTGCGGCTTAATAACGCTGGAGTGGTTTTGCACAGCTGCAAGGGGAAGAGGTGGGAGCGATGGAAATGAATCACAATTGTTTTCTAAATTTTGTTCCCTGAAATCTCTATTTTGCACAGCACACCCGCACGGATACGGTACAATCAGTGCCTCTAAATGAGAAGCTGTGAGAGCCAGAGAAGCGCCTGACAGCTCGGCACACGGCAGGCTGGGGCCGCGTGGCTGTTTCATCAAATGCAGCCAGAGCTGTACTTTGGAGGGCAGAGTCATCACAGCCGCGTTGTCCTTTCGCAGGGCAAGTTCAGTAAATCCATAATCAAAAGGATTTTGGTTGTTTTTAATTTTCCTAATCAGCTTAATTCCTGACAACAAAGTGAGACATCAGATTGTTTTAAATGGCAGGATTCCAAATAACAAACTTCAATTTAAGCATTAATGACAGCAGCTTGGGATGTTATCTGAGAATTAGTTACTGGCTGAGAAAAGTTCCTGTTTTGAAATTGAGTCGAGCAAATTTCTATTTATAATTACATCGTTTCAGGCCAAGTCCTACAGAGCTTGTTCAGGAGAGTTTTGGTATGAGTGTACTCATCAGTACTTGATCTTTATAGACAATAACCTCTGGGGTTATTTTTGAGTTTTAGTTCAATAGCAAATGACGTCACCATTGCATACATCACTAGTTATTTATCCTCGTACAAGCAAAAGACTGTCAGTTATTTATGTTTCAAAACACATTGTAGCATTTTTAAACTGCATCCAGAAACTTAAGATCTGCATCTGAAACCTTTTGTTTCAAATGTCTTATTTGTAAAATGAGCTTAAAGCAATGTTTACCTACTTTGTGGTTTTCTGTTGTTTAATTACTGCTGTCCTTGACTAAAATATTCTCAATGGGCAAGATTCATCCCTGGGCAAACAGGCTGCAAGTGTAAGGCTTAAGCACATTTAGCAATCCCTGCAATCATTTCTCTGTACACCCCAGAAAACGCAATCTGCTTCTTGCACATATCACATCAGCTGCAGTAATATACTGTGACGTGAAATACTCAAGTTAATTCTAAATAAAACCATATTTG
Organism: Numenius arquata; assembly: GCF_964106895.1. NCBI lineage: Eukaryota > Metazoa > Chordata > Aves > Charadriiformes > Scolopacidae > Numenius > Numenius arquata. Next base: position 6,834,381 of record NC_133587.1, on the reverse strand, counting down.
CACAAAGTATTCCTACCTGCATGAGTCTGAGTTAGAGTTTTCATTAAAAGGCGCTCCCTTTCTTTGTTACTCTGGGAATAAAGTAGACGTTCAACTTTTGGTACATTCTGCTTTGGTAGCGAGCAGCAACAGTGGAGGGGAAAAAAAGGATATTTGCATTCAGTTTGGTGAGAAAACTTAATAGTTGAGCATTTTGGCAGTCTGAAAATGTCTTTCAAATCAGGGAATGAAATCTTGGTTCTATGAATATCCACAGCAAAACAACTGTGTGACGGAGGGAAGGATCTCACCAAGAGCTTTTTGAGTCCCTCTCCGAGTCAGAGCACCTCAGCACTTCCTCAAAGCAGCCCGCAGTTTGAATGCTTTCATATATTCTTCTTTAAGGCAAGCAGCTTGAAATTTAGTTGTGGTTCTTCTGAGTCATCATTAGCAGCAACTTCTTAAGGACAGGAGCAAGTATTTTCTACAAATACTTTCAGGCTTTAGTTGTTGTATAGGGAATGCACAACAGGTTCCCTTTTAGAGACCCCATGTTTTTATTCATTTCATCTAACAGTTTTTTTCTTCTCCTACAATTGCTGTTTGTATTTGAAAAGCATTAATTCAAACTAGAAGAGCATAAGTGACTTTAAAGCTTTTATGCACAGAACACCTTCCAAGTGATCACAAGTTTTATTTTTGCTTTACTGTTCATTTAAACAAATTAGCAGGCACAGGCTGCCTGTTGCCTGGTCACCTAGCAGTTCAAATAGGAAAGGAAAAAAAAAGGAGGACTGAAAAGCAAAGATCAGCCACTCTCCTAGGATACAATTGTCCATTTGTGGAAGCTGAATTTTTTCCACTGAGTCTAGCGTTGGATAATCTCAGCTTTTTACATTTTTGGTTTGAGGCAACTCTGGAAATTTCTGCCTCTGGGGGAAGATATTCGTATTTCAAACGGTGAGTTCTTGAAAAACCCTTGTGAGTGGTGGTACACATGTAACACCGCTCCTCTGGGAGCTCAAGTCAGTTCTGCGACCTGTGTCTATACGAGCTCCACTTCTTACAGCATTTCTCGGGGCAGATTTGAATACACAGAGACACTGGGCAGGCGGATCAAGTCAGAGATTTCTGTGGGGAGCCCCAGTCCCAGAGTGTGGGGCTTCCCTCCATCACACTTTTGCTGGAAACAACTAATGTTTTGTATGAGATCCAGAAATTCTCTTTCCTGTTCTTGACGAAGTACTGCACACACTAGCAGCATTTTAAGAAAAGAAACTTTCAAAAGAGATCTCTATTTCCTTACACAGCTGAGCTGTCATGAAAGAAAAATCAGTACAGCATCTGACCCACAGCCTTACTTCACAGAACTGAATATTAAGACAAATTTTACTGAGCAGAACGACTTCTATAACATCATCATTAAGTTTTCATATTTCATAATATACTTTGTGGGTTTTGTGGGGAGACAAATAACCCGGATGTAAAAATACTACAGTTCTTGCAGGTTGCTACTTGGCAGAATGCTCCCAATTGCATTAGTTTCCACAGTCAGAAGACTCACCCAACCTTGACTGCAGGTTTGCAGGATGAAACTGGCAGCTGCTAAGGAAGAATTCCACAGATATTTTCCACACGGAGACTTAGAGCTTGTCCATATAATTCCAAATAAATGTTGAGATATAGCAACTGTTATTCTTTATACCACTAACACTTAGTAATAGAGTTGACTTGAAGAGACTTGTAAAACCCAGACTTATGCAAAATAACACTTGGGAAAAAAGAATGAGGTAGGCAACAAGATCTATTTATTTATTTTTACATATAAATCAGAGGAGGTCTCTGAAACTCACAGGCACTGAAAAAATAGTTTGTTTGAGAAAATTGAAACATGTCTCCTCAGTAAGCAACCACTCCATAGGAAAGCTTTGTGCTCTCTGAAGGGGCTAGAACTTCTTGCCAAGAAGGTATCTGGACATTAATTTTTTAAATTAATGCTCCAGGATATTCACACAAAGACACAGATATCGACTACTGTGTAGAATATATTTTTAATTGGAAGAGGCCATGCCAGCTGAGCTATAAAACAAGTACAAGCTGTTAGATATAATAATAGAGAAAAAGACTAGGGGAAAAAAGTGAGTCATGAAGGCAAAAAAAAAAAAAGAGAAAAAACTATTTAGTTAAAAGAGACTTCCCAGGACTCCTGAGCTAAGGTAATGGTAGAAAAACATGAAACTTATCATGACCATCACGAATACTGTTCGGGGATGCAGGGATCTTGATACCATGGAAATGGCACTTGTATTCAGGATTATCTTACATGATTCACATATAAATGAAGATGGTTCAGATTTTGGAGCAGTAACGACACACATCAAAAACTGCAAGCGTTGTTTACAGTCCATGTACACACACTGTATAGGGCATAGTGGTATAGAGATGCAAGAAATTAAAAAGGAGCTTCATTTTCCTCTTTCTATCAGAAATGAGTGATGTAAGCTGTAGCTCCTGATTTCAGCATCAACCAGATGTCACTGCTCTCATGTTGACCTGAGGCAAATATAGCCAATATGTTTTCTGTAAAAATTAAATCCCTTTATTTGCTTCTGTAAATAATTTTCTGTAAAATAAGTATCAGGGGTACTAATTTTGCCTTTTTTTTTTTTTACTTTATTTTATTCCTTTTGCCTCTGAGAAACATGACTGCATGTTCTTAACATGCATGTTCTTAACAAGCAAGCCTAGTCCTGACGAGGCTGTTGAGAAGCCAAAATAACGCACTTTGTTAGGGCAGACATGCAAGAGCTTACGGACAGCAGCAACACTGGCGCTGCAAAGCTGAGGGGACACACTGGGTACTTTGCTGCTGCTCCAAAGCAGAGCTCTAGTTCAGGCATCCTGTACCTCACGTGAGCCAGTTTCTGTATATGACAGGTAAGTGCCTGGAAGATGATATTAAACATATAAAATACATAGTCTGTTGAGACTCTTCCTCAAAGATCTTTTTAGACGTCCTCTAAGATGAGGGGTGGATTTAAGGCAGAGAAGCTAAGCAGCAAAGCCCACTGGCATTCACAGCTGGTGCCAGGTTTGCTTCTCACAAAGCTGGAAGAGAAGTTGCTGTTTTACTCATCATCTTTGCATAACACCTAATGCCTCCTGTTGAAGACATTTCCCTGAGCTATTGCTCACTGGCCAGGAATGAGATGCTGCCTGGCCAGAGCACCCCTTTGAGAGGAGGACTATAAGGATTTGAAACCTTTGGGGAGTTTCACTTCCTCAGTGATTTCTCAAAACAGAGGTGGGGACTACCATTTTAAAAGATCACTTATGATCCATGCTCGCGTCTTTGAAACAGAAGTTGTGTGCACTTGCCCCCAAGGAACAGATTCAGCTTTCAACCAGGAGCACTCGTGAAGGGCAGGGGTTCAGCTGCATCTCCTTCCCTCAGCAAATTTATCAAGGTTGATGTGCAATGAAGCCCTTGCCTTTGGTGATGGGCACATTTGCTGCAGGAACACTTTTCTGGCTTTTCACATGGGGGTGTGCTGCCAGTCATGGCACATCAGAAGCTGTAACTTCCCAGGAACTGCAGCCTGTGATGCCCTTTAAAGCACTGAGGCCAAGACAAGAACAAAATCTTGGCCTTCTTTCATCTCTGCATTCCAGACAGTATTCAAGTGTCTCGGTATTCCTGGTGATTGTCCCTTACTGTCTGGCATGACAGTAAAGGTACTGCAGCAGCAGCAAGCCGGTGGGTGCCCGGGCTCCTTGTTGGAACTTTCTCTACATACCTGGATGTTCAGCAGTGGTCACATCCAGAACAGGAAATGAAATGCTGGATATAGAGAAATTGTATATGCCAACCAGAGGGTTGCGATAATGCAATTTTTAGATGTAAGTGCACCTAAGCTGTAAGGAGCCATCTAACTCCTTCTAGCACTGAAGGCAGGAAGAGTGTTCAGCATTTTTATCAAAGCTCAAACACTGTGAGACCCAGGCAGTCAGACCTGAAATAAGTCAGGTAATACACTTTTTTCTCAAACAACACTGTTTGCAAAACTTGTAGAGAAAACACCAAATATCATCAATGACCTTTTAGAACTATTTTATGCTTTCAATGTTAAACACATCCATTTTGTCTTTGCATTTATAGGCCTCCTTTTCTTCTTGTATATTTGAGCTCCAGATAATTATTCTAATTAAAAATATGTAAAAGCCAACAAATGCAACAGAAGTATTTTCTCTTTTGAAAACCAGGGATAATTACCTCCACTATCCATTACTTAGATGCTTCATGACACATTTTTATTTTGCTTCTCTGATATTTTTTTCTTCCTGCCAATGCAAATCTCACACATTGATTGACTTCTATAGTATTTTACCTGAATGCTTGACATTAGCCATAAAAAGCACTATTTTATGGTACTACTGTTAGGGTAAAAAAAAGAACACCACCCAGCCAGACACTTTCTCCATTTCATACTGAGGCTGCAATGCTTTAATAGCAGAAAGACAAATAAGAATTTTTGCTAAATATTGTCCTCTGTGAGTAACAGCTCTCCATTTCATTATAAAACTTGTGAAGTATTATTTAGAAAACTACACCAAAAATAATTAAAAATTAGTTACCATATAGAAACTTATGCACTGAAAGTAATAGTTAAAACTCAGTCAGCAGACTGGGTATCAAAGGCAAAGATTAAAAAGAGAAATTATAAAGTGTCAAAAGTGTCTCCTTTCTAAATACACAGGCATCTCAAGGTACAACAGCACATACACCAGAAAAAATAAGGGAGAGGTTCAGAAGTGATCTGTGATCCTACAGGTCAAATACCACTTACAAATTATGTATTATAAACTGAATTATCTCTTAAAATCAAGGTATATGCTGTACAGACTATATACGGTCTATGCGCTACTTATTAGTAGAGAAACTTTCAAACCAATTAACTTAAACATTGTTTCCTGGGCTTCTGTTTCCCTCACCTCTTTGTAAGATTTGTATTGTCCTTATGGCATGACTTCAGCACAGGCTTTCCTAAACTCACTAATGAATGAAGATATCCATCCAAATAATTCCTGAGAGTCTACATCTTGCGGCTCCCCAAATTTTACCTGTAAATTTGAAAGAGAAGAATATTTAACATTCATATATCCAAGTCATCTAAACTATGTCCAGGATCTTAATGAAATTAAAAGAGCAAGAGAAAAGTTAAATACCTTGAATAATAATACTAATTTAAAAAACAATTTAGAGCTGGCTAAAATCTCCAGAGAATTAAGATCCAAAACATCCCAAGGAAAAATGGTCCCAGGAGATGTCACTGAATTCTCTCAGTAACCTGGCTTTCTGTATAACCCAGTCTCTCTGGCTGGCCTATAGATCTCCAGCTGGAGAAAAATCAGTAAACTATGAAGCTTCCTGGCTCTGCAGATTGTTAGGTGAACCCGTTCATAAAAGAAAATATGTACATTATGGAAACAGTTTATATTCCATGGTGGGCACGGCAGCAACACATTCAAGCCAAACAGTTTTCCTTTTTTGACATTTTGCTCTGCAAACAAACAAAAATATTCACAGGGAAGCAGACATTTTTGGAAGCAAAAGTAATTTATCAGAGCCACTTTTCCCTGTTTTCTTCTTTCGTTCATCTGAAAAAGGTGAACAGATGGAAAGTTTTTGAAAAAGACGTGAACAGTACTGGCATAATATCTGCTCTGCTGTAAAAGAGGAGGCAGAAGGCAGTCTACAAAGCTCAGTACTAGGAGAGAGATTCCTGCATTAACTAGAATCAGTTCCACATAGGTTCTCCAGTTCTAGGATAGGAAAGGATTTTTTATATTAAATCTCTTGCTAAGGTTTAATTCAAGAGGTTTGTCATCGTTTTCAAAGATTCCTCCTTAATGGGATCAATGAGTTAAAGAACATAACTCTGCCTGCAACGGCTTTCTAATTGAGCAGAACAAATCTAGAGAACATGCTCCAAAGGCTTCATCAAAAAGCTAAAAAGGCATCTTGTGTTGCTGCAAGTTCTTATCTTGGCTATAATTGAGAGCTACGCTGTAATTGGGGGATACAGCTCTCCCAAGGCTGAACAGCAACCTAGTTGTATTTCAGTATTTCAGATTGTAACTGAAATATGGAAAGGTTTGGACAGGTATCTGTTGTTATCTAAGCATGTTTGCCTTGACATAATCTAACATGTTCTTAGGAGCAAACCCTCTGCCTGGAAATCAGAAACACAGTAAAAGAAACCATTCACATATAATCCAGTCACAAAAACTTTAACATTAACCAATGACACCTGATTAATAGTTTTGCCTGTTGTGTTCCTAATTGCACCTCCTGGGTGCTCCAAGCCCTTGATCTTTGGCATGCCTCGCCACTCACCCATGGTGTACCATCAGTTAAGCAGTAATGAGAGAGGCATTTCCTGGAGCTAATGACCATCTGTGAGAAGTTGATAGCCCACAGCTATACCACAGGCAGTTATCCCCAATTTATTGTTCATTCCATAGAAGTGTCACATGCCAAGGTCATCATTGATTTTATAAGCAGAATATAAAATCATAAAGGTAGGCCTGTGGATTTTTGTTTTAAGTGCAACATGATTTCCATGGCTACCTACAACACATTTCCAGATCAGCTATTCCCCCAGGTAAACTGGACTACTCCTTCCTAGTGCTGTTGAGATGATAGCCTGGTCTTTGATCACCATCCTATTTTATATTTGTTTTACATTTTTGCTGCTTTATAAATATGCAAAAAAGATCTGCCTAGCAATAACATTATTCGGAAGGAAAAAGAAAAACAACACTGTAAGTGAGAGAAATATATCGAATGCCTAACTTGAGAGCATAATGGGGAAGGGAGGACAGAAAGCAGCTCGGTTAAAACTTGAGGAAACTTCAGCTACAAGGAGAACAAAATTCTCTTTCGATGCAAATAAGTCTCAGATGACAGTCTCCAATACAAGGAAGGGAGGGAAAGGGCCTCACACATATGTCTGTAGCATGGCATCACACGTGTAATACCTCCTGGCTGAACGTACACAGCTGGAGAGAAGCAGTGTCCGTGCAGAAGGATTATGGCAGAGTGTGTACACACAGGAGGGCACATCCAGCACTCTCTGGGGAGGGCACAGATCTGCAAGCAGGACTGGCCACACGACGCTAACTCCTTCTGAGGGTGACTTTTAGGTATAACGGGTGAAATTCTGCCATACACTATGCAAGAAGTGACCCCCAAAGGTTTTACAGCAAAAGACTCCCCACTTTTGGAATGTGATGAATACTTTTTAACCATATCCACTCATGTTACTCAATTGTTAATTCTCTCATTTACACTATTTTTCCACCTTTTATTAATTCTTTTCTTCCCAGTCCTTCAACCTTTTTTGTAGGTTTGGGACTGAGTTCTTTGCCTAGTTCTTTTGCTACCATACAAATTTGGCTTGTTACCCTACACCAAATCATTTTTCCCATTTCTGAAAGGCTGCAAGAGACACAAAGAAACCCTTGCACGTTCTTACAATATTAATTTTAGTAAAACATTACTAATTAAATTTCCTTGGTCAAACGTCTCACTAATCTTTATTGTCTGTTCAGATAGGAAGAACTTTAGGGACCTGGTTGCATCTTCTGTCATATCATAAAACTTCTAATCTTCTCCCCCACATAAAAAAAGGAAAAGGAAAAAAAAAAACCACACACAAAACCACAAACCCAGACCATTTAAAGCTGTGTCCTAATCCCAGGACCAGGAAGTTATTCCAGTTTCAGAGACTACCAGTGCATATCAGCAAATCCGTCCCTTTCCTTAAAACCTCCGAATGTGACTATTCTGCCAGAGAACACTGTTACCATAGCAGAGACCTCCTGAATTTCTATCACACTCCAAGAACATTGTACTAAACAAGGAATCTACATGCTATGTTGTTAAAAATTGCAGCGTGGAGCTTTCATCATTCTTTCTGGTGTGACCCTCTGACCCAAAAAACATTTTCTAGTGTATTGGACCTAGACGGGTTACTTCTGTTCAGAGGAAAAAATGATGGAGAAAATTAGGTGCTTCTCCAGTGCAAGCATGGGTGAGTATAATGGGAACAAACAAGAACAGACAGTTTCTTTATCAGAAATCTTCTGTCCGTGGAGCTTCTTTTCTGCTCTGCTCATTTTTAGATCTGTGCTACTGCTAACGTCTCTATCCTTGTCTCTCTCACATTCGAATAACAGTAGCTAAATCAATGCCATGGACTATAAGCTCCCCACTAGAAAAAGCCCTCAGCCCAAGTAACAAAAGATTTGCAGCGCTCTACAAGCCAAAGACATGATTGCTGGTAGGCACCAGAAAAGCATGGTGTTTTCAATAACATGTTTTCTGTAACACGTTGAAAACATTCAACAGTTAAACTCATTGAATTTGTAAAGTTGGTGACCCAATTGCCATAGACCCTCTGAAGAGTGGGCTATAAGGCCTCAGGAAAAATGAAAGCCAGATTTTCTTTCAAAATATTTCACTACTGTTAGATGTGATTTCTTTTTTCAGTTTCAGTGGACAGTATAACTATTAAGTATGTGGAGGTAGGGGAACTTCTTGCACTTCTTTCTTCCTTTTTTTTTTTTTTTTTTTTTAAAGAAATGTAGATTTCTTTTCATTGCATTTTGATGTGATACATACCAATATGTTGCTATAAAGCTTCTTCATTTCATCACATCTTTTTGACAGCTGGGATAGATCCCCTTCATATTTCTGAATTAAATCCTGTAATAAAATAAAACTTCTTAATTTGGTATAGGAACATAATATTAAGGCAGAAATTAAACAGCAGTGAAAACAAGATGATTCAAGTCAAAATTCTCATGTCACAAAAATTTCACATTTCACAAAAGATAAGCATACATCAAGCGCACACATCTCCTTGCAAGTATTAAAACATCAAAGACAAAAAAAAAAAAAATCAGTGTTAAAGAATTTTTTACTGCATCATCTAGTGACACTACCTAAATCTATTAAAATTGACAGAACTAGATAAGCATCATCTGGCATATTCTAGGGTTTTTTGCACATGAAGTAAACACTCCCAGTTGCTAGTTCTTGAGTCAGAAACAAGGCCTCAGAAACCTAATTATTGAAACAAAATTTCTTAATCACAGTTCCTTTGTAACATATACATTTATTATGTATGTATATGCATATACAAGACAACTTAATATGTATTGAGGAAGCATAGCATTGAGCTGTCCAAGGGAGAAGGAAACATGGGTTTAGCCAGCACTACCCAGTGAAGCACAGCAGAGATGAACGTGTCCACACCACGGCAGTGGGGAACACCCTCGCTGGAAGTGGCCCCATTCATAACCAGCACAACAGTGCTCTTGAGACTTAAGTTCTTTACCCCTGAGCTAATAAGGCTTGTGTTTGGCTCTGCTGAGTCTTAGCCAAAACTGGGCTCCCTCCAGCCTGCTCAGCCACCTCCCCATTGTGACCTCCAGCCTACCTCATTCTGCCACTAGCCTGGGCAGAACCATCTTAGATCAACCTGTACACACAATGTAGGCATGCCCTTGGATGATGTTTCTCTGTGCTATTTTCCCTTCTGTCTAAGGGCAGAGGAAGTTATTACAAATTCCTATATGCTCTGAAATTGCTATTATTCCAAAGTACTTATCATAGGTAACAGTAGGGCTACCTGTTCCTCATCCACTCCAGCCCATTTGCCTGTGAAGCAAAAGCAGGAGATGCAGAAACTCTGAAAAGCCCTTCCCATGCTGCAGCTTACAGTATGAGACTCTATCAGAGGGGAATAAAAGGCCACTTTCCTTCAAATGCACCTGACCCCCTTGCCAGGGCAGGACTCGGCAAAAATTAAGCAGATTACTCATCTTTTACCTCTAGCCCACAATAGGGTTGTGATAACGTTACCTTTAGTTCCTTGCAGAACTGTGACTCCTGGGGTGTCGCTTTGATTGTCTTGGGTTTAATAAGCCGCCTGCACTGAATAACATTTTCCAATTCTTTTTTTAAAACTAACAAAAGAGAAAGAAAACGAGAAATTTCACTAGCACACAGTTGTGTCCAAGGGCTGCAAATGTTTAATTTAGGACACATGGAAAATTTAGGAGAATATGTGTCTATAATATGTTCATCTAGGAACATTAACTTTCTGTTTTTAAATAGAAATCTTAAAAGAGGCATGGGTCTTATGGGAAAATGTAGGATGTGATCACTTCACAAGCAACTGCAGAATAACGAAGAGGTCGATAGTATGGTTATGCAGCAGCCGTAAATTTGACCTTTCCTGGCTTTGAGCATTGGGATTAGCAATGAAAATAACATTCTTCAAACCTACGTTTTTGTGTAGAAAGTTCAGGGTTCCTTTAAAGATAAAAGAGCAAAAATTCTACTCCATCTAACAGTAAAAAATCTTGTCACTTGGCACTGAGCACTACATCAGACTGCTACCGTGGGACCTCTCGTGGTGTGAAACAGGGGAAGAGAATACAGCCTTGGCTCCAGGGGCTCAGTCCTGAACTGAGCCAGGCTGCAGTCTAGCATCTTCCTCCCCTGTGCTCATGTGATACTTGCAGCAGATTAACCACAGGATGTGCCTTGAACAGACACAGGATGAGCAGGATGTGCTGAGAAAGGCTGGTTCAGTGGTATTTGGTCCATCGCTTTCCCTCTCTGTTCTGGAGAATGGGATTCAGAAGATAAGAGTGATCTATGCTGGGCCCACCAGGAATCCATGGAGAATAGAGGCCAGTCAATCTCCTCCAGTTACCATAATTCATCTCCTTCGATAGCTCCCAACAGTTTCTGGTACAGTGTCTATTTTATCTCTTTACCTATGACTTTCCAAAACCATCTTTAAAATATTTAGTGATTTTGAATTGCTACCAACATATTCCCCAAAGAACACAAGTGACTGAAGGTAAATAGTGCTGGGTTTAGTTACATGTCTCCTAAAAGGTTGATTGGAATTTCTTGGAACAGAATAAGAAACACATTTCAGTAGCCTCAAGCTACATACCTGGCTGACTCCCAAAGCCCAGCAGAATAGGAGTAAGGGTTTTTCAAACCGAAAACTGAGAGCAACTAGCATTCAGGAACGTTATCAAAGACTGAAATAGGATATATTGGTCTGTAGTTACAGTCAACACCCATGCCACATTTTCAAAGGCAGATTTTTTTTTTTTCTATAAACTTTCAACAGAATGGAAGTCATTTTCATCCACTCACACACCTTCTCTATCAGCTCTCAAAGGGTTCCATCTAAAATCCATTGACTTCACTGGTCACCTTGTGATACTGTTCAATGGTAATTTGTAAGTCTCTCAAAGTCTACCTTACATTTGAACAACCTTATTTTTCTCCCTCCTGTCGACTTCACTCCTTTCTTGAGAAGGACATCAGTTTGGTTCAAAGAAATTCTTGAACTTCAGATCTGTACTGTAGGAAGTTTTCTCCTGTTGCATTGCCTGCTCTCGGAGACTCTGCTACAGCCATAACTTTGATGGACACTAGTATCACTTAACATTTGTAGTTTATGATAAACTCTATTTACCATGGGCAGTATATTTTTTATTTTTCTAAACCACCTGGACACACTTTAATATTTCTTTTTTAAAAATTCTTCACAGTAACATGGCAGGTTAAGTATCACCATAGCAACACTTTACCTCAATGTTTTGAACCTTTACCTCGCTTTACAAACTACAGAAGTGCAATGATAACCTGTTCCAAATGACTGCACAACGTATGAAAATCTCTGAATTTAGAAACCACATTTACATACCATCAACTTCAGCACTGAGGCCCTTCATGGAAGCTGGAAAGGAAGAGAGGGAAAATAACACTAATAAGAATCATATTGTGAGGATGAGAGTTTCCACAAAAGTTGAAGGACTTCATTTTTTTTTATTTGTTGATTTTTTTTTCCCCCCTCCCTTCTCTTACCATCAGGAACAGCTTCAAATTCTGTCAACTCCTGAGAAAATTTAGCCAAATCAGGCTCATGTAAGAAGATCTGTTCCACAAGGGCGTGAAGCAAGGTGAACGTCCTTTCCTTACCCCGCAACAGAGGCAACTGCAAATAGAATAGAGCAATAATTGACAGACTGAGCTATTATACTTTAAGGAGAAGAAGAAAAAAAAAAAAGAAACAGCAAGATGTTGATAGCTCCCAGGTAAATTTGACAAGAATAGAAAACACAATAAAATTAAACTTCTCCTTTTCAATCTGCCATTTCACAGACATTCTTGATTAAGATCAGCTTTACTCTTCCATATCTATTGACCTTCCTTGTTCTTTTGTGTCTTTTTGTTCACAGGGGTCTTTTTTAACTTAAGGTATCCTAATTGATTGCAACTGATTTTGGACCTCCAAACAGTAATTATTCCTTTCCACTTAAAAGCAGTGTGCTATGTTCATGAAGATAGTAAAGTTCCTTAATTGAATCTGGGAAGATGCTCTGTGGCAGAAAATGATTTTGTAGGCATTTTTCATTATGATAGATGTGGTATAACAGCCATTACATATATTATTAAAAAAAAAAAAAGAATGCAAGTTTTGTCTCAGAATTGTCACTAGAGTTATAAATCACTCACTCACATATTAAAGTCTCCAGATGGGAAAGATACCTTACAAAAACAAAATCAAAATCCTTCTCTCCCCTATTTACAGATCAGGCATCATCTTACGATAGTATTAAAGGTACAAGGCAGCTTAGGAAATTTGTATGTATTTCTTACTTTTTAGGATAAGAGTATGATGCTCTGCCACTGTTGGGTGGAGGAGGGGGAAAAACACAGTGCTCAGTAGCAGCATTTTCTGATGGCAAATTCTGATGAAGAGGGGCAAGCAGTTTCCTTAAACCTGATGGAAAACTCAGCCTAATGTCACACAAGTGGTAGGTCAGTGAAGAGACAATTAAAGAACTAAGAGCTGGATGATTCTTCTTGTACAGCAGATCTCTATCAGGAAAAAAGTAAAGATCACAACTGCCACCTTTGTCCCCTATTCAATCATCCAGCAGAGCAACGATGGGGGAGGTAAAACCGTTACAGGCAAATTTCACTCCCTTTGAAATTACTCATTTATTTACATTCTATTTCTGAAACTTTATCTTAAAATGGCATTGTACCACTTACTGCAAAAGACCTTTGCATTGAAGTAAAATGGAGCACTAAGAAAATACCCCAGTGCCATAAAAGTGCAACTACCACAGAAGAAATGCCGTAGTTACAACCTCTGACCACAGTGAAATGAAGAGGATCCATACAACAGTGCTCTGCACAAAACTGCAAAATACAATTTATCTAAACTTGCATCTACAGGGGCCTGCAGCTCAGACACCTCTTCTAGCCAGGGGTTCTTAATATCAGGGCAGTCAGCATTTTGATGCTCTACCTCATTAGAAACACAGTCTGTTCAACACCACAATGCCCCCATCCAGCCACTGCTGCTGTCTAAAATGGGGAAATGCATCTTGTTACAACACACATTAAAGAACACATTGTTAAACAGGATTTTGTTTCTGATGTTAGCTTCTCATTAAAAATGATTGCCTTTCCCCACATTCTGGGTAAAATTGAGTTAGTATTAATGGCTAACATACCTTATAATATGATGATTTTAATGATGAGAAAAATATTTACTCACTTTGGTCAAAGATGACAATCTAAATCCTTTAGCCTTCTCTTTTCCAGCCTTTTCATTTAAATGATTCCCAATGGCTAAAATGTACTCCAAGACAGCAACAAACTTCTGGCTGGATTGCAGCTGCTTACTCGCTTGAATTTTCTGGTTTATTAGCTGAAACACACAAATCTTCCTTCAGTTCATACTGAAAACGTGAATAAGTCAGTGGTGCCAATCAAACCTTCCCTTTGCCAAAAGCCCACCTGAAGTAAGTCACACTTTAGCTGATGGATACCTTCCTATTCAACTTCCCTCGGGGAACAGGCCAGGGCTTTTCAGGAAGGACCAGTTAAAAGTCTCCCACCAAGATAAAGCTGGTGTTGGCACAGTCACCCTGTGCCCGATGGAGGTCACATCCTTTCTGGCTGCCAAACCAGCCCTGCCAAAATGACTTCAACCTCATCTCTTAAAAATGCTTCTGAAGAAAAAGTATTTTTCTGTTTGAATGCACCAGATTGCACCAAATGTCAGGCATCGGGGGAAGCAGATAGCCTGAAGCGCAGTGTAAGGTTCTCCATCCTTCACCTCCCTCCCTTCTGTTTATACCAGCTGAAGACTTATCTTATCAAAATTCTTAGCACAGTTTCCCCACAAGGAAGAATAATAATTTCCTGTAATCAAACTCCTGTATCAATTTTTGTTTTCCCAGGGAAACCACCTCCCTTCTAGGGTTATAGACACAAGAGGTGGGTTTGGTTTAGATTAGGAAACATATATTTTTTAGCACCACACCTCTGTTCATCAGTCACTAAGACAAAAATTTAAAAACAGAGAAAGGATGAGACACACAGGAGAGCTGAAATCCGTTATTAAAACTTTTATAGCACATCACAGGGCTGAAAGCCAATATTCAGATTGTCCCATAGAATTTTAGGTGTATAATCTATGTTTTACAAACATGCATTAGCATGCATAAGTAAGAAAATACTTAGCTAATCAGCTCTTCAATGAACTTTAAATAGCCTTCAAAGCAAACAGTATATATAATAGCTTCCAAATATTCAAATATTTCTTTCAGTGGAGGACAGCAAAGGTGTAGCATTGTACCAGGCAGGTCAGAAATCTGTGCATCTCCCAAGTGTTTTCCATCTGTTCCTTTTCTGAGTTTTGTTCAGTTACTATGGTTTTAATCACAGCCAGACAAAAGATAACAACTTGGAATTGCAGAACCTTCAAATTTTGTTTTCATTCCCATGAAGAATAAGAGCAAAACATTTGAAACATTATGAAAATTTCAGAGACAGATTGTGTCGAAATACTTTGTTTTGAACCAAAGCATATAAAAACCCTGGCAGGTAAGGCAGTGGTTTGGAACAGGAAGATCCAGTCCCTGAGACTGGGACACTGTTTATTTGCAGCCCCCCAACCCCTAGGTCATCCTGAAAAAAGCAGAGGGAGATTTGAACTCTGGCTTGCAACATTTCAATTAGATGCTGTAATCCTTAGGGTGAATAGCCTCCTTCAGTCTTCTGAAAATAGTAAATGTCTGAGATGCTGGTCGAATAAACTCGCTCTAAGTTTCCATGACTTTAGATTGATTCTTTCAGCTTGTGGGGCAAGTACCTCCCCACAAAAGGAATTGAATTTCAATGGTGAAATTTGCTTCTGTCTTATCACTGGCCAAAGAAAGAAGAAAGTTTAACAGCGCCAAATAAAAATTTGAAAATCCTTCCCTGTTCTTTTCACCCCATCTGTCCCACTGCCAAGCCCATTAGCAACTGCTTCTTGAACCTTAGTGGAATAAGGATGAAATTAAATGCACGTACATGCTTATCATAGTCCTCATTTATTTCCTTTTTTTTTTTTTTTTTTTTATTGTGTTTTGTTTTGAACCAGTACTGTGGAATACTATCACTAACCAAACACAATAAAATGAACTGGATTCCCAAAAAAGTATTTCAAATGCACTAGCCCATAGTGCCACTGTATGTCACATGTAGCCTGTCTCTAACAGTTTCGTGTCATTTACATTTCCTTGGCTATCAAAGCCATGACCTATAGGGATTTTGTTAAATTTTTTTAACCTTTTTGCTTGCTACTTTTGAACAGTGAATTGCTCACACTATGGACTGCAAGGTGTTTTGCTATAGGAAATAAACAAAACAAAACCTCCCCAACTACACAGCTTTGAAATCTTCATTGAGGCCACTTGGCCCTGTACCATCTAACTGGTAGATATTGATTACAATATCTACCAGTTATGGTAGACACTATGAAGGACGCATGTTACTTACAGGCTCCAAATCTCTCATGCTCATGGGGAGCTCACGTACAGTAAGCAGGAGATCCAGCCTCTGGCTTAAGTGGGGGATTTTACACATCTGCGTAGAATTGAACAGAGAAGGAATCAAAACTCGTGTTCATACCAAAACATGCATGTTTCATAATTTCTTGAGTAATTCAGCTGTACCATAGTTTTCCTAATTTCTATGCTCATTTATTAAATACATTCTAGGCTTTAATCTGTAGATATACTATGGCACATAGCTGAATATTCATCATTTGCATATGCAGATTCAATAAGACACTGTATTCTCATAGGGCCAGACATTATTAAAATCAGTGACACTCATTTCTTGGGAACAAGAATGGATAAATGCATACAATGTTATGCTTACAGATTTTGGAAATCTAACTCACAATAAATCACCTCCTACTTTGGAGGAAGGGGAGAGCACATGACTTGAAGACACAAAGGGATCCATGAAGTTCTCTTCATAATATCTACCTTTCTCAACCCTTTATTAGATAAATCCTCTTATACTGATTCTGGCTGAGATTATAAATTTAAGTTCCAAACAACAGCTTTGTGTAGTGGTTTTATCTTGAAGTGAGTGTGCTAGAAATAGCATGTGGTGTCTTTTAACACGGTACCTTCTTACCTCTAACATAAACTGATCAACCACATGCAGCTCTGAAGGAGACCCCTTGAATGACTGGTACCTTTCTGTGTCTTTTGGTGTTGGCATGTATCTGTAAAATAGCAAACGAAAATTAGATGTCCTCTTCCTCTTCATTCAATATTGTTGTAACATAAAATCATCATTCCGTTCCATGCATTGGAATTTCTTACTGTTCAGTGTGGTTTACGTATTGCTTATTTATTCTTCAGTCACTGGAACTTCATAGATATTTGAGCCAACTATGCAATGGAAAGCAAAAATGATCTGCACATACATCTCTGTGTGTGGAAATGCTTGAAAACAACTGTCCTTAGTGTTCACCTGCAGATCTATAGAGAATTGAAAATGGCATGGGCTATTTTGGAAAAGGTAAAACCACACAGAGTTAAGGCCATCATTTCCGAAGAGGTTCATTAATTCTGTGCTTGATACATGTGTCTTGTTTTCATTGATTGGATGAACATATCTGACAACCTTTCCGAAGCACCTAGAAACAATATACACTTTTTGAGCAGTTATGGCCATGCTGGCTCTGCCTGGCTTCAGCAATAACTTCTTTGAAAATGTAGCACAAAAGCAGAGCAGACTCGTACTATGGTGTGATTAACCAGCAGGCGCCACAGTCTGACCGACTCCTACCTCTGAAACTTTTTCAGTTGCCCATGAAACAAGAGTTCTGCATAAGGTAACAGAATACTCTCCCCCACAGTACTCCAGAGCCACAGATTTTTAGAAAACTGACATATTTAAACATGCCTCCTCTTGGAAAAATAAACACACCACCACAGTTCCCCTCTTTTGGAGATCTTCCTGACTGATATGCTCTGAATTCCCACAGTGTATCTTAAGAAAAATGAAATTGATGTTATAGCTAACATATGAGAAGGAGTGTTAAGAATCTTAAATAAGTATTCTGATATACTATCTTCTCTTCTTTCTCTGCAAACAACTGCCTACATTTGTAGCAAGTGTGACTAAACATTCATGAGCATAGATATAAATTTTCATTAAAAGTAAGGAAATTTGTTCAAAGACAGAAAAAATAAAGCAAAGATTTTAACATGTTAAATACAGTACGAACAATAATTTTTTTTACTGTTGTCAATAATTTAATATGATATTTCAGTTGAATAATTGCTGGGGTTTGAATTATTAAATCTATATTAAAGCATATTACAAAATATTATATTCATCACCCCTCATCATCAAGGAAAAAAAAAAAAGAATTCTCATTTAAAAATAACAGTTACCTGCTGGCAAATGAAAGAGTTTTTTTTATCATTAAAAATAATTTGACTTTGTGAGCAAATTCAAAGAACATTTTTTTAAAAGCTGACAGCAAATATCTTCATTTAATCAGAAGTCTAATATCCCATCAAATTGTTTTTTATGTATTATGTATATGAAATGAAACTAGCAGATTATCTAGGAGGTTTAAAGCTTAAAGCATTAAACAATGGAAGCCATGGAAAAAGAAGCAGAACAATATGTGAATGCAGTCCATAAATACCTTTTTACTTGAATGCAACTCTAATGGAATTTTTACAACAAAAAAATTTCCCACTGTTCTGAAAAATTAAGTTTAGAGAGACAAAGAATGCCTTGCTATTGATTTTAAGACATCAGGATAAAGAATCATTCAGAGAACTACGGACAGGTTTCCATATCAAAGTCCTGAAGTTTCTAATAATATTCCACCACCTCCACTACCTTTCACTGGATAAACGAGCAGAAAATTTTGCTCCCTGGTCACAGTCTTGAAAATGTAATCTTGGTTTTGGCCTTAAATATTTTTCACACTATAATAGTAGAATTTAGACTTCCTGCTCAGTCTTAGACAGTATGACAGGTATTTGCACAGAGCAGAATTTTCCAGCCCCTGACTATCCTAATTCAACTTCTGTCTTATCCACAGGTTCTCAATTAACTGGAGGCCACAGTTCCACCGTGGCACCTAAATCAAGTGGAAAGGTCTTCAAGAAGTGCTAAGTGTTCTGCTACTTGTGTCATGCCAAGTCCACTACAGTACAGGGAAAAGTTCTGAGGGCTGATGTTTCAAGATAAGCATCTGCTCCTTTGATGAGATGTGTGAATGGGAGCCGTAAGACACTAAACTGCCTTGGAAATCCAACCCTCAATTCTGAAATGCATCTCATCTATTTCAGTAACACTTTTAAAACTGTTGGGGTGGGAAAAATTAGCTTCCTTTCACTACAAGATTTGCACATGTATTCCTAGATTTTGGCAATAAATAAGAATCCCAGGAAAAGGATCCTTGATCCTATATAACATATAGCAATAGAGCTTCCAATCCCTTACACATTCGATTGCTAGAAAAATTTCCTCAGCATCATTGCTATCAAAGGAAGACTCTGAAATCTTCAAGGAAAAAATAAAATCTTTCAAGCTTCATTGCCTTCATTATTATTATTATCATCATGATCATCTGGTGGCAAAGAGCCCAGATGCTATAAATTAGTGTTCACAGTGGTGTTACCAACTTCAACAGCGTGGAGATCCTGGACTGAATCTGCAGCGGTGGATCAGGGCTTGAACCACAGAGCGTGTTCAGTGTTCTCCTTCAAACTGAGGTGTGAGCAGAGGCTGCCCTCGAAAACGGGGCTGGCCAGACCCCAGGCACTCTGTGGGGCTGCAGGACTGGAGGCAATTCCTCACTGCTGCCAGCTCCAACCCTTTGTTTCTCCAGAGACAGGCACACGTAACTGGAGAGCATTCTTGACGTCCAAAGACATGTCACTGAGTTGTCTCCTGACCAATTCCATCATTGCAATTAGAAACTGCAGTACTGCAGTAAGACCTTTCTTTTGTGAATGAAGCCTTTAAGGTTAGCTTTTGAAAGGCAGCAGAAATCTGTTACCCTCATCGGGGCTCTACACCATTAGGATGAGGATTTTAAGGCCAAAATTAAACTCATGCCACAAGAAGTAGAAAAGTCAGTTATTTACTTCCTCACTTTCTTTGCCAGTATCACCTTTTTCCAAGATTGTTTTAGCAAAACACTCAAATCTTTTGTCATTTTGAAGCAAGAAAAAGTTTCACATCAAGTTTCCATATGAATGTGTTTAATAAAATGGCCCAAGTATCACATGAGGACTGGGATGCATAATGGATACTACTCTAGGATCCTACTTCTTTTCTTTCTTCTATGTCTTAAATTATTCAAAGAGATACAATCCAGTTCCTACAAATTGCACATGCCAATAGTTGGTTTACACTCCTGAAATCTATTTTTCTCAATATAGAAATTCATTTTTTTAAAGGTATAGAAATTTGCATTTGCTTTGAACCCACAAATCTCTGCCACTCAGAAATACTGATATTCTTACTATACCATAATCCCACGAAACTCCTTTAAAACTTGTCTGCCTTCCCCCTCTCCAAACCAATTTTCAGTCTTTCACTTCTGATCCTACAATAGATGGTAAGGCTGTAGTAAGAGCTGTTGTAAAGTTTTCTCATCAAGTTACACCTGCTCACTGCCCCAACTTATTCTTTTACTAACACTGCTCCTTGTATCTACTTCACAAAACCATGTCAGATTTCCTGTCATTTCTTGCAATCCCCTTTCCTACACAACATGGAGAAAAGTGCTATTTTGGGGGCATGTTCTAAAATCTCAGTGGCAAAGACTGAGATTTCTGTGTCCAGCCCGAATATTCTGTTCACAGTCAGGATAGATCCAATGTCCCAGTAGTATCTTTCCTGAACTTCGCATTATTTGCAGAAGATTATGCCTTCTCCAAAAGTTAGCATACAAGCAAACAATTGAACCCCAAAGATTACCTTCTTAGTGCTGTAATCTGCTCATCTGTAAGTCCACCACTCTCTTCATGTATAATGTATAGTTTTTCTTTCAGCTCGCTTGGTTTTATACGGAAACTTTTAAGAAAAATATCTGGAGGAAAATGATTCTTAGGTTACTTGGAATAAGATGCTCAAGGGAAGGAAAAGTCACCAAAACATTTAGTATTTACCTTTCAGATTTAAAAAAAAAAAAAAGTAAAAAACCCCAAACCAGAAAAAAAACCCAAAAACCTTTCAGAGTAGCTTCTAATACTAAGGCAAAAACTTGGTCTTCATATTTTCTTTAAATATACATAGCAGTAGTCAAGCAAAAATATACTTCTGCCAGAAAATAGTCAATGCTTACAACAGAACTATCAAGATACTGTTATCAGAAGGTACTTAGGTACCCCTTCCCTTCTTCCACACTGCCTGATATTCTAAAATCTGATTAAGAGGTTTTGTAATGTTTAAGACTTCTGTGCTGACATGGGGCTGGATCATAGTATTGATTGCGATAGGGAAATGAAAATAAGACATCTCTTCTCCAATCAGGTGAAGAACCATTTGTAAGGCTGTTGCTCCCAAAAAGACTACTTTGCCTTGCCACTTATTCTTTAATTACTATCTGTCTCCATCATCATTACCAAAGGATGAAGGTAAAAAAGGAAGCACAAGGAGGTGAACAGAGGGCATCAGCAGAGGAAGCGAAAAGGTTTAAGTGTTTCTCAGTGTTGGCACGAAACTTGTCCTGGAGTCTCTGCTACAGCAGAACTCCTCTGAGCAGCACAAGGGGATTATTTTTTCTCTCCAATTCTAAGTAGTAACAGAGTTTTTCAGGTTATAGGATCTCTCTGTGGCCCAAATCAGCTAATAATGGTTCTCAGGAGACTGTTGGCCAACGACTGTTGGCCATTTATTCTTCCTCTGACACGCTTTCTACCCTTCTAATTTTGTTACAAGATCTAGCTTTAGTGCTAAGTCTGGCAGAATCTTCCCTTTTGCCTTCTTATGCTTTTTATGCCTTACACCTTTTGCTTCCCTATGGCAGTTAAACCAAGTATCTCTTCAGGTGTGGCGATGTCTACGGACTGTTAAGAGAGTGAATAACTCATAGAAAAATGTTGATTTTAAAATATTCACAACCTGTCTACAAAGTATTTAATATTTTCTTATTTGCTTTAACATTTTCAGTAGTTGAAGCTGAATAAATTCTAGTCATCAGACTTTGCCAAAACATTTTGCTAGGCAAAATAAGAATTGTACATGTGGGAAACTGGGCCTCATACAGAGAAACAGGCACCAATCAAGTCATCGAAGCTGGTATTTTGAGTCCTAGTCCTAGTCTGTCACCCACTAGATCCCACATTCTTAGATTAACATATACATTATCATGTCTCCCAAAACTTTTTCATTGGAAATCTGAGGATGTTTTTCTTGTCTCTCTCTTTCCGATACCTGTTCTCTGTATGGCAGAAATTTGTCTACCAGAATCCACTAGATAAAATACAAATAAAAGTGAAGTTCTCATACATTGGACTTGAATTTTGTGTGTAGATCTTCTCTCAGAACTCTCATTTTTCTCTTATGTTCAGAAACCCACTCAAATTCTCAAGAAATTTTAACCTACCGGCATTTTGGAGCTTCATATTTTTATTCGATAATTTAAGAACTGTGGTTTGCAGCGCTTGTAGGAAGATTAATCAGAATTCTCAGGATCAAATTTGCTTTTGATCTAAGTAATGTCCATTATAATAAGTATATGCCAAAAATCTCACTGATGGGACTTTAAGGGTAAGATTAAGAAACCAATGTAGAACGTCTCAATGAAAAAAGTTGTAAGAGGAATAGGATCAAAAGGAAGAAGGGTGCTATTTGCAAACCAAAAGACAGACATTTCCTCAAAGAAACTGCAATAATTTAGTAGATAAAAGTGCTATTACGGAATTCTTTTTATCTACAACAGCACTTTTGTATCACTCACTTCCTTTTAACCCTTCAAATTGTTAGTCAATGGATGCAATAATTCCAACAAGTTATCTCCATTTACAGTTTCCAATTAAAACTTTATTCAATCTCCAAAATATATTATTTCTTATCAATATTCATAAAGATGAAATCATTAAAACTTCAAAATTAACTGCCTGAAATTCTTTACACATGTAACATTTCTTAAAACATCTCTAGGTTATAGAACTTTTTTGGAAAGCCATCTCTGTAATAGGAATCAGAGTACCCTTTGAAGAACAATTACTCTTGCTCCTTTAATATCTACCACTTCTCATGAAAATAATTGAAAGGCCTTTATATCATGTTATTTGTAAGACCAGAATTATGTGTTGAACTGCTTCGTTAGCTGTGCTTTCACAGCTGTTCCAGGTCAGGCCTTTGGCAAAATCATACCTGGGATATGAGAGAGAAGGATCCTGTTCATGATCATTCAAGACCACCATTCACAGTCTAAGCTATCGGACAGAGAAAGCCCAAGGGAATTCCTGTGACCTGACTTGTAGGTGCCTCAAGGCTTCTTACACCAACCAATTGACACCTACATGAATATACTTGAACTCAGTGTAGGACAGACATTGAGCACGGTACTCAAAGTTCCAGCTACCAAGCCGTTTCTATTGACTTGTTTCACCTGGACAGCCCACAAAATTTGAAAAGCCTTTGAAGTCAGCATCTCAACATTGATTTCACAGGTGTCATACATGATTTTACACATCTGCCCTAAGACAACAGCATTACAGCTCAATGGCACATCCAGATGTTTTGTACAAGAGGAGAAGCTTGGTGTTTCTACTCTACATCATTAAGGACCACATTTATAGCAACTGAGCCATGAGATGTATTTTTATAATTTAGTAGAGGGGCACTGAATTAAAAGATGATTTAGACACAAACTTGTCTCATTGCCTACTGACTGGCAGAAAGTAGAAATAGAAAACGTATGCAGTCCTCACCCCAGGCTTCCAGATAGGAGTACACAGTTCTTATTAATATACTTACTGAAGTTATGTGCAATTTTTTGATCTAACATGATGTGCTGATTCACTGAAGGTTCATTGCCCGAAAATACTGCCAAGTCCTGGATCTGGAACTGATCACAGAGTCTGGATACATCTATTTTTTTCTTGCATGGGTCACATGATCCCCAGACAGATTTCTGAATCTAAAAATATAGGAGTGACAGGGTAAACAAAAAGCCAAAAGAACAGAGGCATTTTGTTCCATACAAGCATAGAGAAAGGCATCCAGGTTGTTTTGTGGCACAGCTGTACTTTCGTGATAACTATACATGTAGTACAGACTACAATATTATTTTTTTTTATTAACAGCTACCATCAGTTTCATCCTCACCTTATCACAAGGAACAACATCCCAGTGAAAGGCTTTGGTTCTCTTTGTCGATGGAGAGAGGCTGCAGGGCTGCGGCAATGCAGGGGGGGCTGGTGGTACCTCTGCCTTACTTATGGGAAGTGGAAGAGATGGTGGGGCTGCATCCTTCTCTGCAGGCTGGGGGCTTGAAGACTTCTTCAGACTGATTGTTGCAGAACTCACACCAAAGTGAAGTGTCTCCTCTTTCTGTTCATTCAGAGGGACAGCAAAATCCTCATAATCTGCTTCGGAGGAGGTGCATCCTTGAGATCCCTCCTGAGACAGGGAGGCACCCTTGCACAGCTGACAGTACCTTTCTATAAGGGACACCCATTCGTTCTGGAGCTTGCTAAAATCCTCTGTACTGTTCTTTTGGACAGTAAAGGGTATTCGAAACCTGAAATTTAAGAATGTCATATATAAATGCAAGGAAGTGTAAATAACATGCTGACTAATACAGACAGAGATTTTTTATTTAAGTAGAATGATGTTCAGCAGCTTTACTTGTCAAAGGGGCCCAGTGGTGCTGACTCTGACCTTTTCAGACAGAGTTAATTGCTTACGTGTCTAAGGTTAGAGAGCTGAAGTTTTGCCATATATTGACTTTGTGGTGCAGTTACCTCATAATTCCTCTTCTCCACCTTGAGGGAAGGTGAACAACGTGCTACGTCTTACTATGCTTGTTGCACAAGGTACTCAGAACCTGTTCACATCTGTCCTATCAAGCTGAATGACGTATCTCTTCACTGGCTCCTGGCATGACAACTAGACAAGTCTTTGTGGGCAGTATTTCAATGTATCTTCTCAATTCCACAATGTGGTACTTTTGATTCCTCCTTAAAATACTCATCAAATCACTGTAGAGCAGTGGGAGGGGTAATCTATATAATTCTGATGGCCTCATTTGTCCACTGTTGTATTTATTCTGGGACATTGAGAGTCTCTGTTGCTTGACCTTGTTTTCAGTAGTTCTGCTTTAACAAATTATTAATTACCAACTATACTTACAAATAATTATGTTCTTTGGTCTGAACTGAGAAGGTACTGCATCCATTCTCCTTGCTGACACTCACATTACCACCTGCCAAATTAATTGTGTTTGTTACAGGGTCTGCCGTCTTGTTCTTTCCTCCCAGACCTATGCAATATAAAGTCAATTCTCCTTCACGTAGTTGTACCAAGTACCTGAAGGACAAGGAATGGAGATACAATTCATTCTTCACTGACTACTTACTTACACAAGCCTTGCCTTTGTTAAAGCATTTTCTAATGTCAATAAGTCTCCACATTTTTATAGCATCTTCCATGGAACAGTCAAAAAGTATCAATAATAAAGCATAAAACCTTTGAGATAAGGGCTTCTTATTCTCATCTGACACAAGTAAACTGTGACATAAAATATGAACTTCCAGCCTGCCATGCCTATTGAGAGCGCTAAAGCTAAGAAGATCCGACTATCAACTAAAAAAATCACACAAGCCCTGTTAATACATTAGCTACACTCTGTCCCTCCCACTCTATTTATTCCTCTCATTGGTTTGGGATGGTAGATCTTTTGTACTATAAGCTTTTAAAGGAATTCACTATGTGACTGAGCAGCACACATGCTTCAGAGTTTCCGTGTTTTCCAGGTTTTACTGCCACCAAGCTATAAAGAAGTCACCATAAGTTAAAGCCCAACCTTAGTCCAATAACTCTCCCTCTCTTGCAAATGCCTCCACAGATGCTCTAACTCCATGAGGACTGATCCTGGTACCTCCTCATTCCCGAGAGTCACTTGGCAGGAAGGCATCAAAGTATTCTGCTCTCAAGGGCTTCCATCAGAAATGACTGTGCCAAAATGTGGGTATTACCTATTTAAATGATAAATTAACCCTGGCACAAATTGCCTCTCTATACACAGCTTCTATTAGAGCAAAAAGCTCTGCTTCAGTCTCTCTTCTAGGATTCTGCTCTGCTGCTTATAACAAAGGCCCCACATTCAACAAGTGGGGCTTTACTGTAGGAGTTTTTTCTTCTTATTTAAGCATTTGCATTCTCATTTTTCTTGAGGGTTAGTGCATTTCTTTATCATTCTGACAGTTCTATCAGACCTTTCTTCTCCTCCACTCTCTCTTCAAGGTGTGGCTGGTTGATTAAGGTGTTCTATGAGGAATTTAAATAAGTTTAGCTGCTCTAGAAGAATTAAACATAAAATATAAATTGCATCTATTCCCACATAAACAGTCAAAGTGATAAGAATTGTTTAATGGAGCTGGCAGTTATATTGATCTCTCCTTTCTTTAAAGCAGGGACTTATAGTTTAATCGGATCTCCAGATGTTTCTACCATTATTTACTTTGCCAAAAAAAGAGAGGATTAATATCAAGAAGAAAGCAACAAGGGCTTTGCTTCACAAGATAAATAAAAATCAATTTCTGTTTGTTAACAAACTTGTTAGATGTTGCAAAGTAACAAATCCTGGGACACACTTGAGGATACTGTTTACAAGACATACAGTGGTAGCCTTTTAAAAACAATTAAAATCGTTTTCTATGGACTGTGAAGTCTTTTGAGGTAATTGCCCTGTGCAGATAATTACAATGTTAATATTTTTTATTAGTTTTTGGTAGACAGATTTTTTTTTTCCTCTTTTTCTCCTTTGATAATATAAGCAATTCCCAGGTATTTTAGAAGCTTGCTCAGGGGAAGGGTGGGCTGTCTGTAGGATGGGTAGCAAACTATGTAAAATCATTGTGGCTGGTTCACTAATAGAATAAGCAGAAGAAGTAGTCATGCTTATCTCCGATGGTTTAGGGGCTGAATGAAATGATGGTGACAGTCCATTTCCTACTGAATAATGATTCCTGTCTCTGAAACCACCACCCCATTAGGCCAGCATGTTTGGTCTCCCCCACTGGAGGGAGGCGCAGAACATTATGAGAACAAATTATGAATTTTGGGGCAGCCATTTGGCAAGTGTGAGTCAATGTTCTCTAGCAGGACTCCTATACTCCTTATCTGCTTTGCCAGTCTTTTTCCCCTTTTCCTTATGGCTGAAAATGGAGTAAAAAGTAAAGAGGTAAACATGAAGAAGTGCCACCATTAAAATCACTCTTAGCACCATCACCATTATATATTTGTGTTAGTAATGCACACAGTAGTCTCTAGCACACATCAGAACTTCATTTTCTTGGGTACCACCAGTGCACTAACAGTTAATTTCAATGTTTTCATCTCATGCAGATTTGGCATCTAAGTTTTACCTTTAAAAAGCAATTAATTAATCAGCTTGTTATCAGCAAATTAAAATCTTAACATATTTATCAGAATTTTTAATAAAATCTACAACCCAAAAGGTCTACAAAAGTGCCGTTCATACTTCACCCATTCAGTGGATGTGAAAGTGTTTTCCTGCAAATCCAGCAGTCCTTCATGTATCACATCACATTCTGCAGGTCTTCCAGAGCAGAACTCTGCTGGTCTCTTGTACGAATTGCTCTGTATAACTCTGCTCAGAAGGTACATTATCTATATAATAAGCGGCAGCAGAGAGAGTATATTTTCCATGTTAATTCCCCTGAATAAGACATTAATAGGTGGATTTTTCAAGTATAAAAATGATAGACAACACTATAAGCAGGAGCCAAATAGGTGACATAAATTAACGTAAAATAAATAGGGTCTTTCTATGATGTTAAACTACTTCACTGCAATTTGGTTTTATGCGCATGGTTCTAAACCTGTCAGTGGAAGGAGAATATAATTTTGTTCTGGAGGGGTTACTGTAAAACATAATTTTACTTCTTTAATTCATATACAAAGCAATCTAGGACAAAGTTTCTGTTCTGTTCAGTTCAAGCCCAAGTGGTAATTGATTGCTTTAGCTTGAAATCTCAAACAAACCCAGCAGAAAAATGAAGGCTTGCCTAC
Source organism: Numenius arquata (assembly GCF_964106895.1). Classification (NCBI taxonomy): domain Eukaryota; kingdom Metazoa; phylum Chordata; class Aves; order Charadriiformes; family Scolopacidae; genus Numenius; species Numenius arquata. Next base: position 6,806,696 of record NC_133587.1, on the reverse strand, counting down.
AGTTGAAAATAGCATGGATTAAGGTGGGTGGGAATTTGAAGTGCTCTTTTTGCTATATACGGCCATATTTGGGTGTTCCTACTTCAGAATACATGTGCCTTTTTGAGCCCTTCTGCTAAATGTAATCTATTTTGTAAATTTAGCTGATCGACCATGAGGTACTGTTCATTGGGAATAGAAGTTTCTGCACACAGAGAGAACCGTTAATTTCAGGAGGGATGAATCTCTCTGCAAAAAGCCCCTTAAAAATGAGTCACATCACTGTTCCATGCTTTTTGAGAGTCTGTTTCTCAACCTAAATTGTGCAACTGGCATCAGCGTCTCAGCAACAGGATGACACAAACTCCAAGACTTGATCACCCCTGAATGCATGGGGTATCTGCATTCAGAAGAAAATGTAGTGCTAATGTAATGACTCAAGTTTCTCAAGTTTCAGCATAGAGCCTAATTACAGTAACTACTTGGAATATTTAACTGAACCTGGAACTCAAAAGGAGCTGAGACCGCAAAATGAAATAGCTCATACAAGATCTTGCAACACTGAATCATTCAATTAAACAAATATCTAGTTGTACCTAAGCTGTCTTCCTCTGATAATTTAATAATTTCAGTGTATTTTGATAGTAAGAGATGAACTACTAGGTCTTTTCACAGCATCAGGATGGCCTCACTCATTCTTCTTAAAAGCATGCATTTTAATAAATACTTATATTTAAAAACTGCTTAGAAAATTTCAATTAAGGTTCAATTGTACATGTCATCAGTTTTGTTTGCTTGTTTAAATACAATCTCAGACCACTTATATTCAAGGTGTAGCTGAAGAAATGCATCCACTTTCATATCGCGTCTTGAGCTGGCTTTACATCTTCAGTCCTAGTGAACCGTGGCAAAATCCTAAGGCCAAACTTTATCCTGAACTCACATTCCTTTTGTTCTATGTAGGAACATACTCAGAATAAAGACATACCTACTTTTTTGCTTGTACAATACACAGCATAACAATTCCCATTTATGATTAGGACCTCATGGGTACCACCATAACATTAGCTGTTATTTATAGCAATCTATTGTAAAATTGTAAAAACTTACCTTCCTTTTATCATCAAGAGACACTGCTTCCAGCTCATAATCTTGTCGTCCATGAAACACAATGCTGAAGCGCCTCCTTTCAGTATCTTCACAGGCTTTGACTTGTGAGAAAGGGAACTGTTTCTTAATAATTCCTTTCTCAATGTTAAAAATGGTCTTTGCGTTGAAATCAATCTGGAATGGAAAGTTTTTCATTACTTGATTCCATCACTTCTCCTCATTGAAAGGGAACGACAGCATCCCCAGTATTACCACGCAAGGGCATTTAGATAAAGGACCAGCTTAGAATACGTATCTATCTTGCCAATGGATAGAATAAAAAATGGCATTCCATCATCAAGATACTGTACTATATTTGTCTTATTTACAAAACAAACAGATATTTATTGTAACTGTGTTTCCCTATCTCTTTTGATGAATATGCATCAATTTATCATTTTGAAATATTATTTCTTTTTAAATTCTCCTTGTCTTATACAACCCAGTGCAAAAACTTCCCCTTCAGCAGCAGTGGTAGCACAAATTAATAGTACGACCATCTCAGCAGAGATTCAATTACGAACTGGTTCAACCTATGCCACAGTACTAAAATGAAGTGAAGGTGGTTATTTTTATAACAGCCACTTCTGTGTCAAGAAAAGAGGATAGTATTGAGAGATTAGTTTCTGTTGTAAATATTACTGAGTTTTGGTTCAACTCTTATCTAACACAGATTTTTTAACTGCATGTATAGCTACACATATATGTGTATGTATAGGTGAAGGGAGTGAGTATAACAGGGAATAAATTTATTTTATTGCTGTTTCACAGCTATAACAATTAAAAACTGTTTGCTTCAAAATAAGATTATTCTTCTTCCACTGCACAATCTATACTTGCAGTGTTAAAAACTGGTACAGACAGTTTCCAGTATCTGTCCTGTGTGTCAGTCCCTGCTGAGCAGAAACAGCTTTGTTGATACAATAAGATGCGAATATTATCTGACTGCCCAGCTTCAGTGAACGCAGCCCACAGAGAAGCCAAACTCTGAAGAGTCTCAGATCTTGCCTGAGTTAGATGTTTACCTTTGGTGATAAATGATTCTTGGCATCTTTCATTCCTATAGCACAGACCAGGCTAAGCAAATGCTAACACCGTGGCCTTTCCCTCCATTCTGTTTATAGCAGGAAATCTCCAAGTCAGAACCATACCCATTATCATCTCTGACTTTGAAGGGTGCTGGTAACTGCGGAACTGGAATTAAACTACTCCAGAATCCCAAACTGATAACTTCCACATCTAATATAGCTTTCTCCATTTTTCCATCAGCTTTATGTCTAAACAAATAATTATTTAATTCCAAAAGCTGGTGGATATTGATGGAAATACAGGGATTATACTTTTTACAATTAGGATCTAGTAAACAAAAAGACACCCTCTAGCATGTATGACTTGGACTTGCTCGTTATCAAATTTTGTGCAAAGGGCAGGAAAAATTCAGTGAAATCCAGGTTCCAGGAAACACGAAACCTTTGTCACTCACTTCATGGAATCGGGAAATGACCATCAGGTATTACTGACAGAAGTTTGCTTTCATATCATTCAAGAGTTGTCCCATTATGATACAGTCAATAAAGCCTTAGAGTGTTTATAATGTCAAAAAAAGAATTCAGAGGACAGAGTAACCAGAGATGAAATGCGCAGTCTGCCAGAGGAACCTTCTGAGTATCCCCAAGGAACATTTCTTTACAGGGTTTTAGAGAGTGCAGCTGAAGTGATGCCATGCCAAAAGGGACAGATATTTAAGTATATCTACATCACTTGTATGCAATTACTCTTCCTAACTAATAAGAACAACTCCCAGGCACAGCCTATTATAATCAACCGTCTGTGTGACGAATCGTGTATCTCGGAGGTGAAATAACCTCTTAGATCATCAAATCCATCTGCAGCCCTGCCAGAGCATCAGTAGAGGGATTTTCAGATACTACCTCCAGAATAATTTTGGTGTAAAAGGTAGAAAGTTGGTCAATATCTTGTATTTCTCTGATAGGTTCCTCAACCACAGGATGTATTAAATTATCTCATAATGTTTATTGAGCAATATAAGCATCCTATATTTTTTTATATATTAAAAGTGAGAATTTTTAAAGTTACCTGCAAAATTCGTTTCTGCCACCGATAGTGTTTATATTTATAGATACTGAAGTTAAATTGTGACCCAGTTAGCAAATCCTGTGGATCCTGAAAAATAGAACAGAAATCAGCAATATTTTATAAATCAGAAACACTTATTTTCTGTCCACTCAAATCCAATTGTGTTCTTGGGTGAAATCTCCCTCAGTGAACACTGTACAAACAACGCTGGAGGCTTTGCAGAAGAACTCCACATGGAAGCATCCTCCTAACCCGATTTTCACAAGCACAAAATATCCACAACTCTTGCTGAACTAATGAAGGGATCACAGATTGGGGTGGTAGGTGGGAGAGCAGAAAGCAGGAAGACAGGAAGAAGAGCAGAGCCCATGGAATTGTATTAAACACATTTCAAAACACACGAGTACAAGCAATCTATTAAATGGGCTAAACAGCAAACAAGAATCATCTGTGTCTCCAAAGAAAAATATTTACAGACCCTTGAATGTAGTGCAGTAAAGCAGAAGATCTTTGTTCCTTCATAGTATATGAGGTTACACAATTTGTTATCTGGTCCCTTTCAGCAGCTGTAGTGTGCATGGAAAATGACTAATTTTATTATCTTTAGAAAAATGCAGGGAAGGGAAGGTCATGATCCAGCTAAATTAAATTTGATTTTTTTCTAATAATTAGCTATCACAAAATTTTAACATAGCAGAAGTAGAAAAGGCAACCTTTCGCTTCTTATTCCAAGAATATATTTCCATGTTATCTCACACTGTTGAGTTCAAGATTTTTGTTGACTGCAGCCCTTATTTTTGCTTCTCCTTCTTCTTTCCAGCCCAGAAGTTAATAAGCAGTTCAGAAAGTTATTTTTAAAAATTCCAAAAAGCACCAAGTTTATCTAAAAAAATCACTATCACTCCTGTGGTGCAAAAAAATTTCAGATTGTGTCATTAGCACTTCATAAGATTTCACTGTTTCCTGGAGATGTTCCCACAGGGAGGCTAGTTCAAAAATCCAGAGCAGAAGTAGAAATAAATAGCAACATTTTCTCCAAAGAATTCTCTGCTGGCATCTCTGTGGTGATGCTGGACAGAGATTGCAATGAGGGAGATACCGGACAGGGATTAGAGAGGAGTACAAGGCTGATGTACACAATTAATGTACTCCCCGCTCTGACTATTTCCACTCACCATTATCAACTTCTGCTTTTCTCAGGAAAGAACTTCCATGCTTTCTATAAAATGGAAAGATGCTAATGTTCCACTTCTGATTGTCAGTGAAGAGGTGAGGTCTTTAACAGCAGAAAAATGAAATTTTTGTCTCAATCTGATTCTTAAGAAATCTCTGAACTAGACCTCTTGGTCTATGTTGTTGTAGGACCTAAAACCAGTTTTAAGCCACCTTTACACTGATTCTACTTTTGCCTAGTGGAAGGTCAGAGCCAAGTGTTAGAACTGAAGTCACACTGGCCAAGGATTTGCACACTGTAGCCAGCCACTCTTGTGGCCATGCATAATGCTGAATTGTCAGACCTCTTATGGCGACCAGTCATGCCCTAAGGACAACCCAACACTAGGAGGCACCTCAGAGATTAGATCCACCATTTTCCTGAGGTGGTTCATGGTATCAGCCCAAGGATTTGCCCTACATTTATTGTTACATTACTTGATGCTGCACTCGGAATAATAAAACTCGTGTGGATGCATCTGATCTAGATTTAAACTACTTAATGCAGACAATGACATCAGTGTAGCTGCAGCATGTACATGAGATACCCATTACATAGGACACAGGTAACATTAGCCTAGTACTTGACATATTTGGTAATAAACTGGAGTGCATACGTTTGCACAAGTTGGGACTGCATCTTTGAAAGCAATACAGACATACTCCTAACGCTCAACCAGGCTTTCCAGAACACGCTCATACATTTGAATGTCTTGCAAAATAGATCAAAGGAGTGACCTTACCTTTTCAGCATACACCTCTTTCTGTGCCAAGTGCAAAGCTCCTTCAATGCTCACTTCTTTATTTTTCACCATGTTCATAATTTTGAGGATTTTTTCCTGGCTTAACTGGAAAAAAAAAAAAAAGTCAATCAAATGTTTTTAGAGACTGTGTTTTCATTTGGCTATTGAGGATACAGGGTGCTTGTGACAGTTACAGCTATGGTATCTGCCATAGAATTACAATTTCATTCATATTTTATATTCTATCGACAACCTGCCCAGCATATATAATCTCCCTTTGAAACTTGGTGAGAGTCCACAAGATATCAAATATACAGGGGCTTTTACAATTTTAGAAGATGGGGCGGTAATATCTGGAGATAGAACTGCTAGGAGGAAATATTTTTTCGTTAGAAAATCTGGCAAGAAGTGAAAACATCAATTTTGCATGCTTGCCTGTGTCTTACCCTTAGTGTAAAGTACAGCATACAGACAACATGAAAGCAAAATCGGGAGTATTTGAAATTTTCGGGGTGAAGGGGTGGGAAAAATTGATGTTGGTATGAGCAGGTATAGCTGTCACGTGAACTTATTTAAACATGTGAACAAGCCGGCATTACACTTCCTCTTTCTTTTACCAAAAACCGAGGTTGCACAGTCCATAAGCTTACACATAAATTTATGTCACTAGTAAACCAGGTGGGGATTGCAATGGCAAACAGGAATCAAGCAAATAAAAAAAAAGGCAAGTGGAGTAACTAGGGACCCAGAACTACATCTGCTTACACTACTGGTAAAACTATTTCACAGACCTTGTAGAAGGATTAAATCACCTCCCTTTGAGACAGACCAAAGAGTTCCCTTGCATGATATCCATTCCTCAACAGTAGCCGAATTAGGAATTTGGAAGGAGCGTGTAGGTTTTACAACCAAAGCTCAGGAACTTGTGATTATTTTTTTTATCCAGTAGCTTAGCTACAATGGTCAATTAGCTATAATATACAATATTTCCTACCCCCCGGAGAATGACCTAAAGGCAAAGTGCTAAAAAGGAGGCAGAGGAGGCAGCAGGGCTGCAGCTGGTTTGCAGCTTCCTGTCCTAACCAGCCACTTAATTGCTTTTCCTACGCCTACAGCTCCCCACAGATATAGCAGCTTCTCTGCTAAAAAACCCCAGCAGGGGAACAGGGTCCCCTCCACCCATCCAAGCACCACAGTCACCTGGCACAAGTCTGATGGGCAACATAAAAACAACCATTCACACCACAGAGGTCAGGGACCAGTAAATCCCCAGGGTCTCTGTTTTTCCAAGCCACACTACACCACACACACTTTAGCTTACCAAATTTCTAACATCTCAAGCAGTTTCTGGTCAACGGACACACTGTATGTTTTTACAGCCTACAAATAAAACTGGGAGTAAAAGAAGAAGAAATATTTTGTTTTTAAAGCCTTAGAATTTTCAATGCTGATATAAAGGTAACTTACGGCATAGCTCCCAGCTGCAAATAGTAATGTGAACAGTGAGGAAAGAATGAAAGCAGCCTGATAATTCATTCACACTTGCTGAGGCAAAGAAGTTTCCTACAATGACCTCCACGTTCTGTATTTGAATTTTAAATGGCTGTATATTTACACCACACATACACTGTACACAATCAGATCTTAACAAGATAATTCCCCACTGAACAGGCTCTGTGTAAGCAAATGAGAATATGGATATATTTGAATTGAAAAATATGGTTTCCTTAAGGCTAAGGTCTGCCAGCTTTAGAATGCAAGATCCTGTTTGTACAGGATAGCAATGCTTGATAGGAAGTTGGATTGTATTTTTGCGATTGTTTGGCCCTTTTGTAGAGAGAAGAGTTCAAAGATTTTGCAGCAGGATGACAATGATAACATAAGGATAACATCACAGCCTTCGGCCAAAGGCATAGTCTGATAAACACAAGCAGGAGAAGTATTTATTTCCTTTGCTTCAGTACACAAGTAACTCAATGAGCAAGCTCAGTTCTCATTTGAATCTCATGGTGTTGTCCAGCTACACAATATAAGGTGCACATCTGCAGGGATGCTTCCTAAGACCGGCCAAGAAAACAAGAGTTTCAACTTGAAAAATATGAGGCTTTGAAATTTCTTTTCTAGGATATAGGTGACTTGGGTCACCATCCCTGTTCTCCTGCAAGCAGGCTCCGTACTCTGCAGCACCCTAAGCACTAGGTATTTTAAGGTCTGTCTTTCTGGCCGAATATTCTATCTAGGACCAAAAAACCTTGCCACAACATCTCTAACAAAACCAAGATATCTTCCTGCAATTCACTGTGTTTCTCTTTTGCATTGCTGAATTTATTTTTTTCTTTCCACTGTTACAAAAGAATTGCAGAAGCGGATGCATTTTTGCTCTGTGAGGTACTCTTTATTCTGCTTACCTTCACCAAATCTCCTTTAAACTAGAATGAAATTCTGCCCAAGACATGAAAACAACAGGGAACATCTCCTAATTTGCTTAATAATGTATGAAGAAAAATGTTTGTAAAAGAGAAGCAAATCATTTTGTATATTGCAAAATCAGGGAGGTTAGTTAGTAAATTAGACTGCTGACAGTTAATGCATTCCCCAGAGAGCACACAAAAGACAGCGCTTGGTACAGGTTATTTTTAACAGCACCCTGTTGTTTTAGTGTCTCTGTAAACTCTCTTTCTCTCTGCACATCTGTAAGCAGGAAGGAAACATCTCAAAAGGCAAGAGAGGCAAAAAAAGGCACCTTTCAGCTTATGAGAACTGTCAAAATTATTTGTCAGAAGTCTGTCTGGCTCGCTTAGGTTTTAGACAGCCACACGTTAGTATGGTATTTTTACTTGCAAACAAGACTTGAGTAACAGATCCTGACCTTTATCATTTTGTATCTGTGGGGCTTTTCTCTCAGCACGTCACAATTTTTGTAATGCTCATTCTTGTGTTTGTTTTGGTTATATTTTTTTTCTTAAAAGGAAACATTTTTTGTCATATTATCCACCGAAATGCCACTAAGTCAGATCGTGTTATATTGCCTAATAGAATGTGATTGGTGCAACCAAACAGAATGTTTTTATACAAGGCTGGATTACAAAAATTAGAAAAAAAATTAAATTCTTCTATTATAAAGCATGCACATTAAGGAAATACATGAGATGGCATTAATAATGCATTTGTTTACCTGCCAGGTTAAAGATTGTTTAATACAGATTAAATTTTCATCACCCACCCAAAATTTAGTATAGTCATGTAAGCAATTTGAAAGAAAAATCAACGCTCACAATTGAAGGAAGAGCGTAGGGCTCCAGGCATTCTCTGTATATCCATTACTCCGTAGGGTGAGGTTTTTATATTTTTGGCCTAGACATGGTATAAAACGCATTTAGTGGTGAGATATGAAATTTCTGGCTTATTCTTGGGCAGCTGCCAACACAGTACTCTACATGACCCCTTCCAGGGCTTCCTGCCACTCTCCGTTTACACAGCACAGTCTCACAGGAGGCCCTAAGAGGTATGTAAGGTTTTGCATGTCATCTCCACCCTGTAGAAATATTACCCTGATGACTCCAGAAAAGTCCCCAGACCTTCTGAGCATCAACCAAGAAAGAAGGGTTAAAGCGACATCATCGGAGTCATTTACAGTTGGTTAAGCAAAGCACCGGAAGGCGTGCAGAGCACAGGTAACCGTTCAAGGGTGGGACAAGCAAACATCTTCCTCTGTCTCATCCTCCTAACACACACTGGTCCACATTCCCCAGCCCACCACAAGATTGCTGTGACTCCTGGGCAGTCAATGGAGCTACCTGGGCTTCTCTAGGTGGCAATTCATTGCATCTAAGATCTGTCTCCTTATCTGGCAACTCTTTCCATTACCTACAGAGGAATTTGAGCTACATGGCTTTTGCTCAGCTTATTCTTATTCTGCAGACCATCCTACCTGAATCATAATAATATGACAGCAACCTAATGCAAAAGGACTCCTGGAACGTGTGCACGTACACCCATGGAGATGTGCAGCAAGAAATCTGGCTGTCAGTCAGATATATATATGATCTCAATTATTACAAATACTGGCACAATTCAGTAAGACATTATTGTGAGTTTACTTACGCGAAGATCATAGCTAATATGCACCGAGCTCTATCATTTCCTGCAACAACAAAACCAAGTCATGCAGAAATCCTGCTCCCCATACAAACGAGGAGAAATTTTTATTCAAGTCTAGTCAAGCTTTTCACTGTTCAGCATTCCTTACACTTGTCCTTATTAAACATTAACTGCGTTAAACATTCACATCTGCTTGCTGCAAGGAATGAGAGACAAACCAACTCCTGGCTGCCATGGGACCTAGAAGGGAAGGCTGGACCGAGAGGGCTCCTTCCTCATCCTCTGCACTCCACAGCAGCATCTCCCTTCTAGCACTGCTGGGATCAACGCTCCAAGGGACAAGAGGGGTCAATCCAAGAGGTGCCTACATCTTGCTTTGCAGAGATCTCATGAATTTCTGGGCATAAATCTGACTGAATGCTAGTGTTTTCCACACAAGAAGAAATATGCTGTTTTAACACATGCCTGACATTTTTTATGCAGCATACGGTCATCTTTTCAACCATTTTAGAGTCCAGTTTTTTAAATACAGCTTTTAATAATAGATTTTGTCTTCTATCCAGAACAGCAGGATAAAGAGACTTTGAGGTAAAGCCTTCTGGGGATTTTCTGTTGACTCAGTGCCTTCCAGCTACAGTGCAAAACACTTTCTACAAAGCAAGTACAGTGTAGAAGCTTAAAAATAAGTGCCAGGATATAATGCAGTGATTGACCTGTGATGAAATTGCAAGTAGCAACTTCCTTTTCCACACTGTATTTTTAAAGAAAACACTTTTTTCTTTTTCTTTTTTTTTTTTTTTTTTTTGAAATCAAAGGCCATGGCTTAGTTTAAGGTGGATATTTGTCTTTGTGTCCACTGTCTTTAAAATAACTTAAATTACATATTAAATATATCGTGAATATTGGGGCAATCTGGGTTGCCTTAAAAGTTCCAGTCTGGTGTTACCAGCTTTCATCTCCTAATGTATTCACTTTTACTGGGTTTTAACTTGACCAAAAAGCATACTGAGCGCTCCCACATATTTACAGGGGGGTGGCTGTCTTCTGTGATTAGGATATCTGAAAAGCCTTCACTTGTAATTTACATGAAATATCAATACAGATGACTGATGTGATATTTTTATGTGGCAATACCATCTTTTGTAGCCAGTCATAGAGATAGACCAATATTATTTGTCAAACCGAGCTGCTATTCATCAAATAAATTATCCATCTGTAATAATGTTTTGCATTATTTGTTCAGTTCTATATCTGGCTGAATAATATCTGTCAACATTTATTCAAAGAAGAAGGTATTTATCAAACACTAGCTTGATTTCCTTGAAAGCACTGGAAATTCTGCCACTTTCAGTAGAAGCCCAAAGATATTTTATTATAATTTATGTTTTCATTGGTATAAAGTTATATAGCAATTAAGTACAATAACAAAAAAATCTCAAAGAGCTAGTCTCACAAATATTTAGGAACCTAAAATATAAACTGGTGCCTAGTGACACATATATAGTACAGCATACAATACAAACTAGTCTGCCTACTTCCAGTTTTGAAAATATCACCATACCAAGGAATCTCAATGCTTAAAGATTTCTCCAAGTTCCTTCTGAAAAACAGGCAATTTATAGGTCTCACACAAAGCGATTACTTTAGAGTTTCCCTCGATCACCACTTAACAGACTGGCATGTCCTCAGCAGGACCCTCCTGCTCTAACAGCACTTGGAACTTGTCAGGAAATGACACTTGCAAAGTAATTACTGGGGTTTCACTGAGAAAACTCAAATGATAAACAGAGTAGCGTTGCACAGGAAACTGCTTTTGTTTTGTACTATTCAGGGTTTTCATTCATGATCTGGTGATGGACTAGAGATTTTGTTTATTAAATTTGCAGCCTTTGGCACAAAGGTAGAAAGAACTGCAAGCAGGTTGCAAGGGGGATTCAAATTCCAAACAAGCTCAACAAATGAGAGAAGCAATAATATGCATAAGTGGCAAAAAAAGAATTCTTGAAAAAATTCAGCAGAAATTATCAGCTTCACAAGGACTGGCTGAGGAACATATTTTCTTCAGAAAAAGACCCAGAAGTTATAGCAGCTTACAAACTGACACAAGTTAACAACGTCATGCTGTTGCAATAAAAGCGAATATCCCACTGGGAGGTTATAGACAGCAGCAGAGTCTGCAAACCACAGTACTCAGCACCAATAAAGACTTCTGCTGGAATAGTGTGTGAAGTTTTCCATATCTCCAGAGAAGAGTTGGACATGTTGGAGGAGTCCAGACCAGAACAATGAGAATAACCAGCACTTTGGAAAAACATGGCTTACAAGGAAAGAGAGGAAGGACTGGGATTTCACAGCCTAGAGAATGCTGGGGGAGTCTTCAAATACATACATGAACAGCTGCTGCAAAAAGGAAAGGAGCAGGTTCAGCTTAGATGCTTGGAAAACAGTAAGGATAACACTAACCACTGAGCTGTCTAGGGAAGATTATGGCATCTCTCATTACTGAGCATCTTTAAGAAGAGTGGACACTGGAACGCAAAAGCCTTGGATGGTGCTTTGACAGATGCCCTACTAGGTCTGTGCCATACCTAACCTCCTTCTTATTTGACACATATTTTGCACACTTGTTTTGCATTTTCATTAAGTCCAAGCCTGAGTGCAAAGAACAGATGCTTTCACTGCAGTGAAACTTTTCTTCTATGGATTGCAACGATTAAAATGTCAACTGCCCTATTCGTGCTAGAAGTACACCTGATCAAAATGCTACAATGAATGAGCAGGGAAAACATACGTGGAAAGCTTTACATTACAATTGGTATTCCAAAGGCTTGAGGAAGGCACCACAACAAAAACGCAGGAGTTCCCAGTATGAACCGGTTTCCAACTTTTACTGTTTGTGTAATGAATCTCCAACATGTTCAGGTTTCTTTTTTTTTTTTGTCATTATTAAATGAGATTTACATCCTCTTCCACTGTCACTTTGTTTTCCTCCAAAACGTTGGCCTCCACAAACTACATTAAAATGTAAATAAAGTGAATCCTTGCTTTAAAAAAAAAAAAAAGCAAGATTTTTATGTGATAAGAGACGTGTTTCTTGTTGAACGTTGTTGTCAGTTGAAATTAATTAAGTGGGTGTAATCTGAATTACCTAAATAGAGGCAGTGTGCCTTTGAAGTAGCTACTATGGGAAGATTTTCAAAAGCATTCAGGGATAGTTTTCCACCAGGCATATTCAGTGCAAGAGTAAAAACTCCCATTGATTTCAGTGCCCTGGCATCACAGAAACTTGCAGTATATATCCTGAATATCTGAAATGATACTTGATTTCAAAGCAATACTTAAGTGTGAATTCACCTAGTAATTTCTTGGTGTATTAACTTAAATGCTATACTACAAAATGGACTGAAATAGAATAGAGAAGGTGGTTCAATGGAAGTATTTCAATTTGTTACTAAACTAATAATGTTCTATGGCTTTAGTTACAGTAAGTAAAAAAAAATCCACGGTGATAAAAAATATCAAGGATTATCATATTTGGTTATTAACATGATAGTCTAATTAATCTTGAGAAGAAACAAAAATTACTAGACTCTTTCACAGTGACACTAATTATTTTGGAGAAAAACACGCATCTTTCTGTTCACAGGCTTACAATCTCGTCTTGTGCCCTAACATCTTGTAAAAGAAAGATACATATCAAGCAACAATTGGGCTGCTAAAATTATTAAAAGCTGAACAAGACTCATTTCATTATACTTGAGGTTTATTAGATCATGTTAGTTAACACCTGCTAAGCAAAAAGTATGAAGCACAATACAGAGAACACAACACTGATTTCATGCATGTTTAACTGAGAATCCACGGTCTCCGTGAATTTTACATTAATTAGCTGGAACATTTAATGAACAAACTCTTCATTATGTTCTAATCAAAATAACGTCTGAGAGCTTAAGGAAAAACCCCAACGAGCATCCATCTGCTGATGTATCATTTCTGACCTAACTTTTTTTTTTTCCACCAGGATTGAGATTTTACTCTTGCACTGAATGTGCAGTCAAAATTAAGTGGGTGTCATCTGAGGGATTTCACCTTTGTTTGGGTGGTGAGGAAGACAGAACTCAGGATGTACTTTATCCCTGTCCCACAGGCATTTCTTATGTTCTTTTTTTAATGAGCTACTTCCCACTAAGTAGCAGACACATGAAATACATGATGTGTCTTATACAAGAAACACATTCCCAAGCTTTGAGGTGGTTTTAGATGGATCAAGGAAAAGTGAGCTCTGATTCCCACACAGACTGTTTCCATATTGATGCTTTAGTCTGCCTACAAGTCATTCTGGCTTTAAGTATAGGTGCAGTCTCAAAGCAATATGCACTGATCTAGCATATCTTTTCCAGCAGCTCTGCAGAACCCACAAACACCCAGGTTCAAAACACCAGCAGGACCAAGGAAGCTGAACTGTCTCAAGTCCTCTGCGCTGGTTGATATTTGATGTTAACTGCAAGGAGGAGATTGTTCTGAATCCACATCTGTGCCAAGCTGACCACCCAATATGTACAGTCAAGTCATTAGAAGCCCCTGTAGATCAGCAGAATATCAGATTTCTGATTTGTAGTCTTAAAAACAATAGCCCATCTCAGAGACTACAAGAGCTGCTCCTGAGGCTGGATACATGTTCACAAATATACGTATCAGAAGATATCGAATCATTTGGCTGAATTTAAATGGAATTGTTCCCTTGGTAAATATTCAGTGAAAATCTGCTTCTTTAAGCTACCTTGGAAAACACTGGGGTGGAGGGGAGAGTGAACAGGGAAATAATAAATAAAAAATTAAAAAGAAAAAGTAACTTAAGAGAGGTGTCCTTTAACAAAAAGTCTAATGAGAATTATATGGGAAAGCCATGGGGATAAAGTACATTAAAATCATTGATGAAAGTAAAGCAGGGTAGAAAAGCAAAAAGTCTGACAACTGTTCCATCTTGCACTGCGATCTTATCAGCTCTCAGAAGACTTAGATGAAAAATCTCAGGAAGACACACAGTCAAGTTTTAAAAGGAGTTCACAAAAAGTTTAAAACATTTTTCTCAGGTGCAGTTTAGCTTTCCAAATATTTTGGTGATCGTACAACCTCAGCTTTGTACATACGCTTTATTGCAGGCCTTGGGGGAATGAAAGAAAGGGAAAAGCGGCACCATCTGTTTACGGTTTCCTGTTTTCTTATTCTCATTCATGTAAGCACTTTGTGGTAGCAAACATTTGGTTATTTCCACATCTGTGCCACCCCTGACCTCCCCAGCAGTACCTGAAGTAAGAAATAAGGGCAATGATTCATGAGCTGCAGCTCAGGCCTGTGCATCAGTGCCAAGCAATAAACGCAGGAGCTGTAGACAGCAGAGAGAGGGAAAACGCTTCCAGACTGCATTTGTGCCTTTTCAACACCACTGTCATCAACAGCTTCTCCAAATAGATCCCAGCACCTCAGCATGTCGTTACACTGAATAGCGCCAGATGGGACCTGGAGTTTTATTACATTTCAGCTATTACTTCAGCTGAAGCAATTAATATCTGTCAGGATAAATTGACTCTGTCTTTGGATCACCTGTTACACTGCCCACCACAAAAATCTTCAAAGGCCACAGAGGTTGATGTTGTATGGAGGTAACCAAAGGCAGCAATTTGTCCTGTGCCCTTTTTCCGCTTTGACAAACCAAACAGCAACAAAAAGTTTTCATCCTGGTTTATGCAATTGCTCTGGGTTTCTCCAGAGCCTCACCTAGCAAATTGTTCCAATGAACATCTCGTACTTCTCAGTAAAAAAAGGGCTGGATTCTCCCTAGCTCTCATGCTGTGCTAGCCAAGCCATCCTCCATAGCTGCCCAGGACTAACTCGGACCACTCCATCACAGCTTCTCAGCCAACACATAACAAGTCGTTCTTTCTCCTAATGGCTCTTTACTTCAGGTCACACACCAGGGAACCTACACTGATACATGCTATCAGCCAACCTAGTTAGAGAGTTTTCCACTGCTTAATTCTCCAGATAACAGACTTCCAAACATGCAAATATTGAAAGAAGCAGAATGCTACAAAGACTACATATCTGGCAGGCACTCTCAGACAAATTCAATAGTGCCGCAAGCTGATGTATATTCAATTCTGGCGTATCAATCACTTCGGATGTCTGTATGACTATCAAAAGACTGTATTTGCCTATAATATAACCCCCTTTTTTTTCCACTCCAATTACCTTATGGAAATTTTTAGCATAGATAATATGTAGTATTAATAAATCCTCCCTAACATGGCAACAGAAAAAACTGATTTTCTCTCTTTGCCCCTTTCTCTGTATCAGGAAAACCTCACACAGTTCAACTTTAAGAATAAAGCACAGAAAAATATTGTTTCGTACACATCTTCTGCAAACACTTTCTGATGTATTAGACCAGTCTGTGTTCATATCACATAATAATCAATTACATTAAACAATCTACTGCAAATTCCTTCCCAATAAAACACAAAGTCATTTTCAGTTTCTGATATGCCATCTCTTCAGTTACGCACAACAAATAGCACTTTCACACAAACCATAACAGTTTCTGCCTTTACCTGTGAAAAAGTGTCTTGTGTTCTTGTATTATCCATGTCCATGAAAATTCTATTTGTTTCATCAGTATCCCATAGGGTTGCAAACTATAGTTTATTCATGAATCACACCTGCTTTTCCACAGCACAGTTCTCGCTCTTTCTCTCTGCTTCTCTCTCTTATGAAATCTTGCAGCCAATGGCTTTTATTAAGTGTTACTTCCTTTTATGCTGAGAACTGAAAGAAACAATAATGATGCTTTGCTTCCTTATGGCAGCTCTGTGAAAAGACAAAAAAAAAACGTAGAAGTTGTTTGTTTGCTTTTCTGATATTTCTGTCCTAGTGACTTCCTGAAATCACCGAGCCATGAATGCTGAAATTATGATTTATTACTGGACACTGGATCTATCCAAACACCCAACAAATTTCATACCAAGTGTAACAAAGTTTGCCTGAGGAATTACAAATACAATGCTCAATTTTCACAGCAATATTTTTATGCACAGCAGCAATCTTTAACATACGTCTTCAAACTCCAGCATGAATATGTGCATATGGGATGAAAGCACAAAGGCACCTGCAGGTTAATGTACAAGATTCCTGTAAAGATAAACAGCATTTTAAACTCTGCCTTTGCTATCTGTATCTGAGGAGAGAGCCTAGTGATGAGAAGAGGGAATTAACAGTAAGGCACTCCTAAAATCTCACTCTGGCTCTGACAAAAATCACACAGCAGCTACAGAGAAAGTATACCTCAGTTTCCCCACCTATATATTGTGACTTCTATTATGACATAAAAACATATCGGAATTAATTCAGAGATTAAAAAGTTCTGAATAGACGTGGCTGGAAGGTGGACTTTTCATATTTTGAAATTTCTCCTCCAAATAGAGGCAAAAGGGAAAAATCAAAAGCTATTAAGGATCTCCTGCAAAGAAAAATTTTTAGTAAGTTACAGGAATTGAAACATTTTGTTTCGATGACAGGTCTCCTTCCTTTACTAACCTAGAAGCAATTTTTTAATAGAAGCAACGCAAGGAGAGGAAGCTGAGAAGTTCAGTGTAGAAGAGGTGTGAATGGTAGGCCCTGGGCACAAGGGCAAGGCTCCCTGGCCCAGCTCCACGTACCCACGCATACAAATCCCACGTGCTCTTTAGGTTATGGACCTACGGACCTAGTTATGGACCTTCTGCTGAGGAGCTCGGCTGATTTATCTGCCAGAGCTCAGCCAAAAGACAGCACTGCAAAAGTAAGAAGGCAAGTACGGGCAGCCTGAAACCGGGCTGGAAGCCAGAGACAAGCTGTAGAGAGTGACATGGTGCAGAGTTGGCCAAACCATTCACCTGGTGGGCAGGTCTTCAACATGCCAGAAACAGATCTGAAGCCTGTGCCTCTGAGAGCCATACAG
This sequence comes from Numenius arquata, assembly GCF_964106895.1. Lineage (NCBI taxonomy): Eukaryota > Metazoa > Chordata > Aves > Charadriiformes > Scolopacidae > Numenius > Numenius arquata. Next base: position 6,789,419 of record NC_133587.1, on the reverse strand, counting down.
GATTCACCAGCCTCACAGTAAAAAGCCTCACACTTGCTAAACATCGTAGATGGACCCAAGAGAGATCGTAATAGCCAGTGGGTGGGAGAGAAAGGATTAAGAATGAATTCTCCAAAGATTACTTAAGGCAATTCAAATTAAATGGAAGGTCAATATATGCTAATATAAGCAGTTTTTAATCTTTTGAACTGTTTAAAAGTTAGTCCTATTATTTGAAAGAATCTTAGTTTAAAAGGCCAATAATGTAACAGGGCTTAAGTCCAGATCAGAAATATTTAATACAATATTGTCTTGCTTTCAGTGCTCTCAATTCTGACTATTCTATGTCCAGTATGATAGGATGGAAAATTTTCCACTGAACCGGAAAAAAAAAAAAAATCATGGGAAACATGTTTCTTTGACAGCTGTCTTAAGTCATTTGGTTAAAATAAAATAGCAAATAACTCACTTAGAATCAAATTTCTAGTATTGGTCTATTCCCCTTTAGAGTCCTCAGCCCTTGAAGAACTATGATTTTCTTTTTAAATCAAAGAATCCCAAGGAACTTCTTTTTATAATGTGGTTATAGCACCACAGAATATTTTAGAATGGGAAAATTACAGGTTTCTTTTATAAAGGTTCTGCAGAGATATTAGATGGTCTTTTCCCCTCCACTGCCTGCTGAGCAACATGTTCTGCAAGGTTACAAAGTCTGTGAGAAAGCAGTTAATCAGAATGGAGCTCGATTACTACTTTTAGAGCAAACATTTTCAATTAATCTGAAGTCGTTAATTACACCTTCCCTTAATAAAGGCTCTGGTGTAATTTTCTTTTTTTCCTCTCAGTTAATCGATTCAAACTTATGCCAGAATCATGCACTGGAGCAAACACATGGGAAAATTCAGTGCTTAAATAAACTACTCTCCAGTGAAGACAAAAAATACAGGGAAAAGTGTTCTGGACCAACATGGAAGAACAAGAACACTCTGTGAATTGTCTGACTGATGCACAAGGCAAATGTGTTGTATCAGCAACGTATATTTACTTCAGAATAACATCAACAACTCTGACAATAGAGAAAAAAGCTGGTATCAAGGTGACTTTATAACCACTTTTCCCTCTTTACTACTTGCACCAGGCGTGTTTGCTGTCAAGCCTTTAGCCTGGGGAAGCACCATGCCTGCCTTGCCACGGCCTCTCTGAAAGTGCTGCTGCCCATCCCACTCACATGGCCACGACCCCTGAAGCTGGTCCCACTCCCACCAGTGTGCATCTGCCATGCTTTCCTTAGGCTTTTTCAGCAAAACAGACTATTCAGGTGTCTTAGATTTTCTAACAGAGATTCTGAACAGCTTTTTCCAAACTCCCTTCACTTCTGTATCCAACCACAAGATGTGAATCTCCTTGTCAGCTCCTGGTTTGCTTTATCTCCCTTCTCTTGTTCACCAGGGCCCTCACAGCCCCGGGAGTGACTTCACATGCCAGAAATCAGAGATTTCCCTACCTGTTTTTTTAAGATGTTAAATCCGCAGGATTTTTTCCCCTTCTTAAATATGTTATCCCAGAGGTGCTGCCACCATCACCGATGCACTCAGCCTTGGCTGGTGATGGTTCTGTCTTGGAGCTGGCTGGCATTGGATCTACTGGACACAGGGGAAGCTTCTAGTACCTTCTCACAGAAGCTACCCCTGTAGTGCCCTGCTACCAAAACCTTGCCACAAAACCAAAATACAGCTCGTAACTTGTTTCACCTCAAAATTACTACCTAAACCTGTTTTATAAATGGGCTCGCTCTTTTTTCTGTGGAACAGTGCTGAAAAAAAGAGGAAGCCAGAACTCCTGATGACTCCACGATGTAACGTGGGGTTTTGACCTAGCATGACAGTGAGCATACCAAGGGCGTTAGTCAGCAGAAAGCGATACGGGGACACATGCTGAAGGTAAATCAAGAAAAAATAATTGGGGGAAAAAAGGTGAGTAACTGAAGAGAGAACAGTTCATTTTTTCTGATGGAAAGAGGAAGAAATGTCTGAAAGGACCAGAGGGGGTAGAAGACCTACTCCAAAGGCACATATTGCAGTTGTAAGAGTCATTTCTTAGACTAGGTTAATAGGTACATCAAGAAACTGAGATACAGGATTAAAAACACCCTGACATTAAGGGCTGGCACAATAAAGGGCTTACATGTACTGCTCGGTGACCAAAGCAGAGAATGTGCCTTGAACTGCAAACACAGAAGAGAAAAGCGATACCTTCAGCACAGCATGGATCTCCACAGAGAGAAGATACAGCAAGTTGAGAGGCTCCTAGGTGCAAAGGAGACCAGCAGATAAATAACCAACCTGTAGGATGCTGGGCTTGCACTTCACATTAAATGTGGCTGACCAAGCACTGGCATTCAGACATCCATCTGTCCATCCACCCATCCATCCATCCTCCCTTGCACGCACTCACTCACTCTCTCCTCCTGCTATGGAAATTTCATGGTTTGAGGGATTTCAATAATTTTATTTTAGTTGTTATTTTTAAAGCTACCAATTTGGCAACCCTGGGAGACTGACACCTTCCATTTACTATGTGAGCTGCCCTGCCAGGGTGCTCCAGCCCATGGCCAGGGGGGACACATGGCTGAGACACCCTCAGCCAGATCCTTTGTGCCTCCTTTGAAGTCAGTGCTGCCAATGAGCAGAGCTGGGAATCACTGATGAACCAGGGATAAGAGAGGAGTGGTCAGCCTGGTCCTTCTCACACCTGAAAGTGATACTTGTCTTACATGGACCTTTATTTTTAAAGGGACAGAGAACATTTGGGGCTACATTCCAGGGTTTATTTAGATTTTCAGGATGAATAGAGCCCCTTCTTTCCTTCTCCCCCAAAAGGCGGCCACTGATTAATATTTCAGGGTGTAAGGTCCCATAGACATCACACACATCTTTACAGCTCAATAAAGAAAGTCACAAAGGGCTCCTTATGCCTTGCATTTATGAATGGCTCATTCTTCAAAGTCCCAGTAAGACAGCAGGGAAATCCCTGATACAGATACGCCAGGTGTGCCAGTTCCCAGCTGCCTGCATTGGGGAGGTTCAGCCCTGCTCCAGAGAGAAGCTGCTTCCCTGCCAGGAGGTCAAAGTCACTTTTTCTGTCTCCACCAGCATCTAAAAGGAGTCAGTCTGGGCTCAGAGCCTGTTTGGTAACCACTCACTCCTGCCCTTACTGATTCCTGCAGTAGGACTGCACTGCAGGGAGTAGAAATGACATGTTAGAGACATAGAAGAGGCAGGATATGACCAGGAAATCATATGTTAAATCCCTGTAAAAAGCAAAGAGTCACAACAAGAGCTGCCAGGACTCGTGTCCTCCTGCGTGGGGAGCTCTGCCCCACAGCCTGGCTCTGGGGCTGCACCTCAGAGACTTAGTGATACAAAGGGGGATACAAACAGCAGTCGTGGTCAGTCAAGTAGGAGCACGTTGGACTGAATACAAGGAAATAAATGTATTTACCAAAAGGCAAAAGAGAACTTGCAAGAAATAGAGGAAGCGCAAGGAGGGGATTTTTTTTTCCAAGTCATTCTGCCTCCACAGGCACAGGTGAGCAAAACAAGCTGAAATCGGCATTTCCCTCAATGTTCTTTGAATTCATTGAAGAAGTTTGGCTCAGTGAAGAAGCCAAGAAGTATTAGAATATAAACCCTTAGCAATTCAAAAGAGAATATTATTAAATTTCATAAATCACCTCTGCTTTTTAACATGAGCAAAATTCCAGTATTTTGAAGCAAAGGAGATCTTTTGGGCTGAAATGGACACACTCCGTTTCACCTGATCCAGAGTGTGACTGTGCCGACAAGTTATAATGAAACTGGAAAACCAACCAAACATGTTACAAGGAAACCCTTTTTTCAGGAGGTTTTGCCTTTTCTATTTCCCCAGTGAATATCTAGCACAGAAATTGATGGTATTGCAAATTTTGTGTATTTCTATTTGACCTAATTTTGATCCTGGTTTTAAGCAAAAAAAAAAATATTTATGCTCAACAGATTAAGCTACACTGAACTGGAAGATCCCCTGTGCATTAAATACAAGGAGAAAAAAAAGGGGGGGAGGATGAACAGAATATGAATAATTTAAAACTTCTGTCAAGCGAGTGAGTCTGTGAAACTAAATTCAGGTCGAGAGTGACATCTAGTGATGCTCAGTACACAATCTTCGCACAAATTCCACCAGTTTTTGCAGTGTTCTCGCCCATAAATCCTTCCCAAGGTACATAGCTTCATACATCTTAGCCTCTTATGTCTCTGTAAATTTATTCTTAAACTGTAAGCAGAAATAATACATTTCAATATGAAAAAATAACGGTTTATGTTTAACTATTCCTGTTGAAATCAGGCACTTATATCCAAAACCCAGTCCAGGCTTGCCTGGCAGGGTCAAGAGAGAGCACACTCCAGATCCGAGTGTGCCAGAATATATCCATTTCATCTGCTATTTATTATTTAGTTCATAGGTGTGATTTTTTAAATAAAGCCCAAGGGAGGGAGGAGAGAGGAGGGAAGGATGAGGTGGCTGGGAGAGGACTGTCAGCGTGGCAGTATGTCCAACCCAGCAGGACACTCGGATGCCTGGGGACCGTCAAGCTGCAAGGAGGCACCAGTGTTGTGCAGTAGAAGCCCAAGTCAGCCACACTGGCTGGACGTGTGGCAAATTTGAATATTTTCCACATGTTTCACCAGAAATACCATAAAAGAAATATTTTCCTGTGAAATGTGGGGTTTAATTTTTTTCAGGTAATTTGAGCTAATTTTTTAATTAATTCAGTGCTCACATCTTGAATGAATAGTGGGAGAATCTAGAAAAGAAAAAAAGCTAGAAACTAGAAGATAGAGATAACACATCTACTCATTAAAATGAGGAAGTAGGGACACAGTGCCTAATTGATGGAGGTGTCATTTTTTGGCTTCTTTTATAAAAGCAAATATTCTTTTCTCATTCTTCACTTTTTTGTACTATACATTCTGCAAAGCATAGTAGCTGTTTGATACATAAATAAAGCAAATCAGTAATTAGCAATGGAGCTATTAGCTGTTCCTTTGTGAATAGGTAATGTACAAACTACTTAGTTGCTGAATTTTGAGCAGCAAAATGTTTTCAGCATTCTTCTGCCTTTGATAGTGGTTCATTGTCACCATCAAGAAAAGAAAAGAAAGAACCCACATGTTTCTAAAAATAATGGTTCTTCATCTAGTTGAGCAATTTCCTTTGAGCTTCCCACTGTGTGCAGCAAACATTAATAAAGCAAATGTCAGAGCAGTGCTCCCGGTACATCCCTGCAGTGCCCCAGTCCTTCTGAGGGCTCTGCTGCATAGGGAGGAGGGGACCTGCTATCCCCGCTGGCTGCTCAGCTCCACGGGACGATGACACCGACCCCACAGCCCACACCAGAGAGGAGAGCCACAGCTGCCCCTGTCCCAACAGCAGCCACCACATCTGCCGTCCCCTCTGCCTCCCGCAGCCAAGGGGCCATCGGGAGACAAAATCACTTGCCTGAAAGGGGTGACATAACCCTGACAAGGAAAACTTTGTAAAATTGTGATGAATTAACATAAAACCAAGCAGTGCTTGCCATGGAAAGTCCCTCTCAAGTTTAGTTGAAACTCGATGGCCTTTAACCAGCACCGCTCACACCTGCTTGCCCCACAGCCTGCACTTCAGAGTCAAAAAAGCTTTGCCAAAGTTGGTGACACTACACCGATTCATATTTTAACTCATTTTCCAAATGCTTACTACATACTTCATGAGAAATTCTAGACCTCTGAACATCACTGGTGATCTCGCGTTGTTAATACTGATGCTGCATCCAGTGATGCCCCCTAAAGCTAAGCATATTAAAAAACAACATTATTCCAAGTTAAAAAGTGACAACTCTATATATTTACTCTTCTGTGACACAAGATGGCACCAGACACTACCTTAATTTCAGGCTATCAAAAAAGTGAACTTTCAAAGCAGTTTAAAATTGAAGAGCCATATATACGGGTTTAAATGAGATGAGTCAGAATACGCTGGACTCTCCAGTGACTGTGGCTAGGGTGTCCACCACTCATGGGAACAGCTGGGGCACCAGAGGGGCAAGCGGTAAATGCTGAAGGGTTTGAAACAGCAAGAAATTGGCTGTGGGATCAAAGTGAAAGCTAAAGCAATCCTGGCTCTTGAAAGTCTCTGAGGGCAACAGTCAGATCACTATTCTGAAAATGTGAGACAACTGCACCACCCCTTTAATGAGGTGCAAAGGGGGTAGAGGAGTCGGGGTCTTCCGTACTCCAGGATGGCCTTTTCATCCTGAAAAGAGGTCTATGACAAAAGGATGCCTTTTCTCCTGCAACCTACTTTTGAAACTTCGGTCCTTTCACCAATCAAAATAGGTATCTCGTTTTTGAAAAAAGCAAATATCAAAAAAAAAAAAAAAAAAAAGATGACAGGAGATTGCAGCTGCCTCCTCACCTTCCTCCCATTTCATTCTGGCCACTGCACCATGTACTTCGACAGCACTAATACAGTCACCTCCGATGTTTTCAGTCTTGGTTGGCAAATGACAGGATAAGAATAAAGCAAAAAGCTTCCGCACACAACTGCACGCAGTTGTCCATCTGTGCTCTACGCAGAGCTAATCCCATTGCAGGCTTTAGACAGGAGCATTGCAAACACAGTGACAAAGCGTTCACTAAAATCCTCACCCTTCATACACTCAGTGGTGTGATTTTAAGCTCAAGCAAGGCAGTGAATCACCAAAACTTTAGCAAACACATTTGCAAGCCCAGCTTTTCTGAAGAGAGGTCTATTACACATCCCTAAACTCAGCTAACCCAAGTTGAGATTCCTAGATGCTGGCGTTAAAAATGATTGACAAAATTGGTGTTCGAATGAGGAACTTCATTGAAATAAAACTCATCTTTGGGTAGCCTCTTTTGGTACAGTCTCTGAAAGAGCCCAAGAAAACAGGTCTGACAGGCACAGTCTTGGGCAGCAGCAGCAACAGAAAACTGAAATGGGCTAAATCGAGATCCTGCCCTGCCAATTTTCCCCCCAGGAAGTATTCATCATTATCCTCTATTTTACAATGTAGGGAGCACTCAGCTTCACTCTCTTCTGTATTTTTAGCCGTAGCTGTTATTTAGAAACCTTAGCCACCAATGTTTGCCAGTGGCAGGTTATTGCTAAGAGCTTTTTGAAATTCCGACCTTGGTGTCACTGAGTTATTCATCATCAGGCTATTTGCTGGGCAACGGAAAGAGCAAGGGGAAGTCTGCAGAACCTGGCCATAGTCAGTCATCACTTCCCACTTAACACGGAAAATGAAGGAAGAGATTTCAAGAAAAATACCTGCCCAGCTATAGAGAAGAAAACATGAAGCTCAGACTTACAGGCTGAACTCGTTCACTACTTCTCTGCTTCACTACTACTCGTTCACTACTCTTTCACTACTTATCTGCTTTTCATGGAGTGAGAAAGGAGAACCACATTTGGGGAAAAAAAAAAAAAAAAAAAAGTATCTGGTAGTTAAGAAGTTAAGATATAGGCATGAGGTACCCTGGCATTGAATCTCATATCTCCACTGCAAAATGGTAAAAGCAGTATTTTATTCCCCTTCCTGCTCTGACATTTAATTAGCCAGTGCAGCAACAATAACCCACTAGGCAGGGGTGTGTATTTATAACAGTGACAGATCTCTGGACACCCTGTTAGCACATAGTCTTGGCAGATTGTCCACACAGCCCTTCTAGCTGGCATTGCTTGGAGGAGGAAAGGCAGCATTGGCTCACATAAAGAAAATCCTTCACAATATTATGCCTATATAGTGTTAATATATTGTATTTAGACACATATTTAATGTGTATATTTAAAAATTAATTAATAACAACCAGTCCAGAAGACAAAGGGAATAATAGAGCACAGATTCAAATTGACAAATCAGAGGGAGCAGGAGGGGTTTGAAGGTTCACTCTGCCCCTCTGCAAGAGTTTGTTGGGCAGTGGTGCAACATCCTTCAGACTAGGAATGAGGGAGCTCATGAGGTCAGGCTTCATTGGTTTAGGGTTCTGGCACCTGCATCCTCTGAGGTGCTGGCCTAAAAGAGCACGGTTACAAAATGTTTGGGGAAGTTTCTATACAGTCAACAAGAGTGCTCTTGGTGAGTTCAGTTGAAATTTAATTCTTTCTGCCATCAGAAGTTGTGAAAGGTGAGCAATAGATGTCACCTTTACATGACAATACCTTTTCTCATCAAGACAATATTCAGTACAAACAAAAGCTTAAACACCAGCTTGTTCTGTTGTGTTAAATGGGAAAATGTGCTGTTCAGAAACACCTAACCATATGTTATTATTAAATACAAAGAAAGGTGTATAAATAACCTTGCGCGCTTGAAGTGATGAAAAAAAAAAAGGGAAGGAACAAGAAAAGGTATGAAAATAACTAGTTGTCACTTCTATTTTCCATAATAAATGGTACAAGGTTTCGTCAATCTTATTTGCTTTCCAAATCAAGAAGATCCTGTTTCTAACAGAAAATATTCCATATCACACTCTGTAGTTTGACATTACTCGAAAAAATTGGCTCATACTGCAAATTCCAGAATCTAGAAAAGGGAATCTCTCTAACCCGGAACAGCATTTACATCCCTTTTTGTTGAAGGGCATCATCTGCGAGGGCACATGTGGCTGGTTTAATAGATGGGCACAGGCCTTTGCTATTCCAAGTTACCCCTAAATCATAAGAAGTAAAGATTGCCTCACTCTGTTCTAGAAGTTATTTTCAAAAAGCAAGGCGGATAAAAGCACCGAAGCTGCATTTTTTACAACCATAGAACAGTATTAAGGCCACATCTTCCACACACAAAAAGAGTATAACAGAAGACCCTTGGATCAAATTAACAAGGAAAAAGTTAGACCTAACTAGTAATTAAAATTAAATTATAGGTTCTGATAGCTTTTATCAAAGTCTTTGAGAGAGAAGCAGTCTTACAGGAGTGCTCTTCTGCAGCTAGAAAGAGGAAACCACACATCCCATGGCCTTTCCCACTCATTTCAGGAAAATTCTTTATGCTGAAATATGAACTGAAAAACCAAGTAAAAACTTGTAGAACTTGTGGGACTTTTCTCCCCCCTGAAACCTTCTGCAGGTCTAGGAGTGGCTGGTGACAGGCACAGTCCATCTCTAGCATGTAAGGAGAAGCCGCATCGGCAGGGGAAAGCTTCAATGTTCTGGTTGTGGGGTGTTTTTTTTTTCCTATTCTCCTTGTTTGAGTATTTTGCCTGCAAGGAAACAACACTGGACTCCAAGTACAGCGACAAATTGAGGCGCTCTAAGCATCAGCAGAAAAATCTCTCCCAAAATCCATCCACCCACAGCATCTGACAGCTCAGTAACATCATCTTTCAAGCTTGCCAGTCTCTAAAGTCTTACAGTTATCTGTAGTACCAGGAGTGAGGTCAGTCAGCAGCATTAGGTTACAAGGCTTTAAAAGGTCAAATGCACCCACTGCTCAGCCCCAGCACCACAAGGCAATGGGATTTATAAAGACAAGGGCTTCCAGGGAGATGAGGAAGATATTCCAGGGATTCTTGGCACTGACAAAGCTGAATAGCAGAATACAGCTGGCTCAATCACATCTGCTTGTCTCTCACTGTAAATGAGAGGACAAAACTGATACTGAGTATTATTAGTCTAAAGCACTTAAAATCCCTTGAATATGACAAAGCACCTGCAGGTGGTAGTAAGTGTTTTGCAATCAGGTCTGCTTTGTCTCCTTTTATGCTTGGATGAGAAGGAAAATTGTATATAATGTCCAAAGGTTGAGTCTGTTTAAATTAACCTGTTAACTGGCTGAAATTATAGAAACACTTATCTGAAAACCACCTCATCGCAATCATTACTGCATGTTCTTTTTCCTCACTAATCACAAAGGCTGGCAGGCCACCTCTTCGTTTGCAGTACTGGTGCTTTGTGCTCCAGCCAGGATTGAAAGAAAATTCAGTGGATCAGATCCCAAATGATGCAAACTGCTAGTGCTCTGCTTCAACAGGGTTTCAGTTGGTTTTATCAGGTGAAAATCTATTCTTCCAATTTGCAAATCTCGTCCATTAATCTGGTACAGACATATACAACTTCCACTGACCTCAGCTGATGCCAGGTTCATGCTTCCCTCAGATCACAGGGAGCCTCAGACTATAAAAAAAAACATTATTAGCTATGGACATGACTGTAAAGCATATGAATTACAACTTCTTTGAAAAAAACAATTGAAATCATCTTAATATTGCATCTCATATCTAATATTGCAAGTGATTCTACAGTCTGTGAATGTGACAACTAAAAATGCTCTTAGAAAGCTGTTATCCTAAGACATTCAAGAAAAAGACAGCACTTAATCATCTGTTTAAAGCAGTGTCATTGTATGTCCTCTTTGCCAGATTCTTGTGAGGCTCCTACTTCTAGTTTTGTTGGAGTGTGATAATCTTCAAGTAAAAAACAGCCCAAACCACATTTCCACTATTTGTTATAACTAGTGATATTTTCATGATTTCAGATAAGAAAACTGAAGAGGTTTTTTTCTTGAACTAAGTCAATACTCAAAAGGTTCATGATCTGGTGAGTAAGATCTAAAGTTTAATTTACTGCATTTGACAAGTATTCTATTATCAAAACATAAAATTCTACTAAGACAGCTTTTCAGCATCAAATAACTGTATGCCAGTAGAGAGCTGAGTAGCCATCATGATGAAGTGCCCAGGTGATGAATTCAAGCACATATTTACAGATATTTCCAAATCAAACCCTGTAAATCAATGTGCACAGAATTGAAAAACAGCATTCTTCGCTTTTGCTCTGCTAAGATAAAATATTTTACCTGCTAAGTCCTCTCCTGAAATGACTAAAACTGAGGAGGGGTCTTCAAGAGTATCTCACTGTTTTGGGTACTTGGAGCCACAGGAGAGTAGTATGTACCTGCTGCATGGGAGCAACTGTCTATTATCCTCCAACTTTCTTTAAAATTTCCAATTTCATCTGTCACAAACTATGGTTGAAAAAGAGTGAAAATAAAGCAAAATGATATGCATTTATCAGCCATTAGCACCTTCAATCTCATGGCAAGTGTTAAACAAGGTTTTTCATTCAATAACCTCACAAGGGAATTCTCTCTAGAAAAACTCCATTATCCACACTTAGCAGTAGGTGTTATTTTCTTTTACCTTTCCCTGAAGATTAAATAGTTTAACTAGTGAAGAAACAACTGAGTAATAACATACAAAAAAAAGGAAACCTTATAATATAATCTGCTTTGTAAAACATGACTAAGTTTTTTATGAAAGAAAATGAGTTGTTTTTCTTTAATTTCATCACAGCCAAGATTCCATTGATTTTGCTGTCATCATCTTATTTACAGCTTTTTTTTCTTGGAAAGGGAGTTATTTTGGGGTCAAGTTATGAAATAAAGGACCTCATTATCATGAGATAATGAAAGCCTCCTCGCTAAAAGACATCCTGATAGACCTAATCTCCACATTGTACCCATTTAATCTTTGTGGGCTTGGGGTGGGTTCCCCTGACATTTTAAAATCAAGGTTTATGGTGGCAATATGTGAAAATATGAGCTTAAACTGTCTCATCTTTTCAGGCAAAGAACTGAATGGAAATTAGATCTTTCAAATCCTGGGCAAGAGCTCTAATCAGTAACCCAGAATACAAAACAGCAAAGACGCATTTTCCTCTGAAGCCATTCTAAAAGGAGGATGTGGCCACTGCTAAAGGTTGTCAAATCCGGTCTCAGGTATAGAGTGTAGTGAGGAGAGAGCACCTGCAGGTATCCACCCAGCTGGCCTACGTCCTGGTCAGGATTAGACACAAGGAGCTCTATCAGCCAGACCTGAGACATGCACAGGCTCAGACACAGAAATTTTTAGAAACATTCAAGGTCAAAATTCTGGTTTTGATTGAGTTCTAACGCCTCCACAGTTCAGGAAATATTTGCATAATGAAATTCAACATTCATTTTTGCAATCTGGCCTTCAAGCTGCTAAAACTTTTCTTTTTTATGGGTTTTTAAACTATTATTCATAGAAGCACAGAAGAGTGCTTCTCTCAGTAAAAACTAAGTTAGATCACACTTATTTAAAGACTTGGTTTTAACTGTAGCAGTCTACTCAAGTACTGGTATTTGTATACAGAACCAATACAAGATTTGAGCTCTAGGTGCATTTCAAAAGATACCTACTGCTCAGCTAAGTGAGACACTGAAGACCATCTTCACGATCCCCCTCCAGTAGATCATTCTGGAGGCTGGAAAGCACAGCTGTTTTCAGAACCAGAGTATAGGGGGTTAAGTCCTCATAGTAAACAAGCCTGAAAATCACCCCTTGCCTCTATAAACTTTTGCATGTGTGAAGAGTCATCATAAGAAATATATTAACAAGAAAAAAAACCCACCAAAAAAAAAAAAAAAAGAGAAAAGGAGAAGGGTAATTCTAAGGCCAAACCCACAACTATTTCTTACCACCAATCTGCTTAACTGAATCAAAGTCATGCCAAATTTGTGAAATACAAAGATTCCTCTCTATCTACAAGGAACAACACATTTTGGGGATTTGGGACTGGAAGGTGAAAGAATAAAATATGAGAAGGCAGCAATAGAATTGTCAATGATAACTGATATAGCAGGGGACTGAACTTCATGCTGCAAGAGATGCTTTCCCTTCCCGTGCACCTATTCTCCTCTGACCTATGGCCCCGGCTGCTGTCTGACTTAAACATGGCATCACGTCACAGAGAGTAGGTGACAGTTGCATAGCAACTACAGGGACAGAAACCAAGGACTTGTCTCATTCAGTACACCAGAAGATTAAAAAACAACGTCAATAGTTTCAACAGTGACTTTGGTTTTGCATCCAGAGAATAAACAAAAACACAGCAGAAGGACGACACTACTCCCCAGTTGTCAAATAAACGTACTCTCACAACACCTGGAGAGAAGGCTATGAAACGTAACATTAATTGTGGACTGCAGAGCCCAAGACAAGAGGCAAGAAGGGTATTTTACCCACTGATTTAAAATAGATGAGAACACTTTCTGTATATTAACAGAATTGCAATGAAACATTCAGAAATACTATGAGCAAAGCCCAAAGATCCAAAACCTTGACTGGTCCCACTCAACCTGCATGACTTCCATACTGGATCTCCTCTGAACAACAGTCTTGAGCACATCCCAGGCGGCAGCAGTTTAAAGTTTTCCCTTGAGGCCTTGGTATAAGAGGTGGGACCGGCCATGCACAAGGCAAAATTTTGGGAGTACACACAGACTACTCATCTTTCTAACTTTCCAATCTTTTCTTCACCAGGTTTTGGTGGAGAGAGGACCTAAACCAAGTATTATTTATTTTTACATGCCCTGGACTGCAACACTTGCCATGGCTCTGCTCCCCTACCCAAGTGGACTTCACTGTCTAGGAGACTGAGGATATGAATGTCTACTGTCATTTTCATAAGTTTTAATATGTTGCCACTCCTCAGATGTAATGTAGCAATTGCCAGGGTGCAAATCCACACCGAGACTGCAGTGGATGTTACAGCAACCTGTCTATTTTGCACTGCAACAGATACAGTCACTAACTATATCTCTGGAAATGAAGCAGGAACTGACAGCTGAGGGGCAGCAACTTATTATACTATGTTATCATAAAATATAGTGAAAAATTACAGATCACATAGGTTTTCCAATGCTGAGCAGAGAAACCCCCTTAAGCCTTTTCACAATAAGGCCTTACATGTTGTTGCCTTTTGTGCAAACACAGCTTCTTCCCATTTTTGCAAAGACCATCGAATAAGTTTGAGCTTGTAATCAGATACATGAGGCTTTAGTCCACTATTTTTAGCACTTGATGGCAAAACTAATAGTGCCATTAATCCACTTTGGTATATAACATTCAATTTCCACTTCAAATTGCATCTCAGTGCAAATGGTACCTTGATTCTTGCTGTCAGATAGGTTTCATTATGAATTTCTGAATGTATTTAATGACTTATTCTCAGATTCAGTTGAAAGGCAGGGAAATCTGTAACGGTCTTTTGAAAGAGTATGGCAACAAGGGGTGAAGTGTTCTGGAGTCGATTATTTACAGGACTAATGCAGTATATTGCTGAGACTAACCAAATGGGGAAGATAGAACTAGAATGCAAATGGCAAAGCACTCCTATGAATTGGTTTACATGCGGGTACCCAAAACATAAGTGCCCCTCCATCAGCAGATAATCCAGAGCCAAGGCCAGAAGAATGAAGTTTCTCCAGGGTGAGCTCTCCTCCATGATTGGGAGGTCTGCCTTTGATTCTGTCCTCACCCTGAGAGGATACAACCTCCACCTGCCACTTCACAAGACAGTACCAAAAGCCAGAGCTGGCAGGGAGGGACATCTGTCCAGCCTTGCAAAGATGGGCTCCTCCTCAGTTGGAAAGGCAATGTTTACAAGGCCAGTGATAGTCATTATGTCTTGAAATCACTGTCTTCAGTGCAATACATCAGCTCGAGACAACTGGCAAGAAGCAACTGGGGCTCACTGCACAAAATAAAGATAGCTGCTCTAGGCTTAAATACATAACTGCTACTCTTGAACAGAGGGAATATATTTTCCCTCCCATAGGATCAGATGCATGGGAGAGATAGCTTAGAACAACAAACTATCTGCTTTGAAATACATCACTGTGAATTTAGGGAGAGACTAATCAAGACTTTTAAAATGTTAACCAGACAACTTGGTGGGCAAGTCACCAGCTATTTTTTCAGATTAAAATTTCTGCACTGGGTATTGTCCTGGTAAAGGTATCACCTGGGGCTTGAATTTGAGATTTGTTGGCTCTTGGTATTGAATTATGGGTGCATGATAATAATTTTGTGGGCTCAAAATGAATCTGGAAAAGATTTGTGACTTTTTGAGCTAACAAACCTGTAATAGAAACCCCATACATTAGTATAGGTGACATTGTGTTGCTTCGATTCTAAAGTACTTCTGCAAAAACACGAGTCATTAAGTACATGGACAGCAGTAAGTACTTTAAAAAAAAAAAAAGAAAATCAAAACTAAGAAAATTCACTACAGAGATATAGTGAGTGAATAATGTATAAGGAAAATCTACCTTATGTTTGCCTGTTAATGTATGATAACTGACAATCTTCCATGTCCTCCATAGGCCTAAAGTCAGTACAATTCCAGTGAAGATAACTTCTGGTGGGCTCCTGTCAGAAAAAGCAGCTGCTGGGGGGGGAAGGATTATTTTTGAAAGAGTAAAGAAAGGAAAGGCCACATGGAAGCTTCTTTCATTTCTCCAGCAGAGATGTCTAGTTGGGCAGATCTTCTAGTACGGGTGCCCAAGGGTGCATGGGCCTGCTGAAATACTGGACACAGACCTAGCACCCCAGTAACACACTGGGTCAGACCAACTCATCCCACAGCTCTGTGTTCACATGAAGTGCCTATGAAGGTTACTAAAAGAACCTTCATTAAAACAGGTCTAATACCAGAGCAGTCCCACGTACCCAGCATTGACTCTTAGGAATAAAGGACTTTTCAGAGAGTTAAGAGATGATGAGAACGTCTAAGAACAGTTAGGTCAGAAGGCTTCAGGCTGTTGGAGATGCTATCAAGGAAACCAGACCAACACTAAGTGTCCGTTCTCATGAACTGGGCAATAGTATTAAAAAAAGGTTCAACTGAGGCAATTGAACTTGAACAACTCTGTCCTTGAAACCAATGCTGCCAGAGATGGTTTGGAAGTTTAATTCAGCTACAAATTAATTTCCACACAACTGGTGTAATAACCAGCTGAGCCTCGGGCCCTCCTGGGATGACCCTTCTCTGCCAGTACAACATAGCACACTTCTGCAGACAGGGAGAAGGGAAAACACAAAAAAAAACAGCACAGAGAGCACAGTGTGGAAACTCACACCTACACTTTTCTTCACTTGTGAGCAAGGAATTTAGAACTGAAGTAAACAAGCATAACCCAAACCATTCATGGCAAGGAATGAAATCCCTGGGAGCTTATCTCTGATGAAACCAATGTTATCTAGCTAATGACAGCCTTTGGAGAATCTCAGCAGTTATATCATGGGCATATTATTTGCACCCACAACCCATCTGTGCTACAGCTCACCCTCAGGTTGTTGTCTTGAACCACAAGGTCCAAAACCCAAGAGATCCCAGGACATTCTCAAGTGAGGAGTTGTCTTGACTCAGCTCAGGGCTCAACCAGCTCATTCAAACCAGGCAAGAGGAGCTCTGGCTTGGGGCAGGAGAGGAGCAGAGGCCAGGACAGCGTATGGGCATCCTGCCTGCCTCTGAATCCCTGCCACACTCTGCTGCTCACCCCTGCTCACTTCCATTAGCAGGACACAGCTGCCGAAAACAGGCATAAAGTTTTGCTGGATGAAAATCCCATTTTTTTTCAAATGAATTTTAAAGCAAATCCATCCTATTCGCTATCTGCAGAGGGCGCCAGACAGTTTCAGATCCGCTGGTGGAGCCAGCGGTGGAGATGCTGTACCTGGTGTTCACAGCTGTCAGTCAGAAAGGTGCTTGCTCTCTAATAGCCAATGCTCTGCACGGAGGATTAAGTAGGAGTTGCACATATAAATCCGTTAGTTCTCTTGTCCTTTCTTGCCACTGAAATAGCAAGAGATACTTCACTGAGCTGCAACAAACCTGCACTGGCCCCGGCAGATACTAGCAGATGAGAAAACTCCCTGCTTTTAATCATCAGGAGAGCTAGAACCAGCAATGTGCTGCTGGTGATTTTTCCCTTCAGAGGAAACTGTTTGATGCCTGCAAGATTTGAAGCTCACTTTCTTATGAAGAAGAGCAGCCTGTGACTGACACAAAACTCACTGTAAATGCAGATTTTTTTATGTTTCTACTTGTAAAAGTGACTAAAGAAAACTCCTGTTTGATTCCATCTCCTGTGCACAGCAACAACTTAGAAGGACTTCTTTTCCTTTGTCTTTTCTTGCTCCCCTTCATTTTTTTTCTTAACCTGTTCTCTATCAGATCCTTAATCACTTCTGAATTCAACTCCTTTGCTCACAATGAATACCACACACTTTACATTTTCATTTCAGCCTGTGCTGCTTAATGTCACTGAAGACTTCAATGACTCAATTCTAAACAGAAGCAGTGATGGATTTTGTGAGCAGGTCTTCATAAAAGCCGAGGTCTTCTTGACTTTGGGGATCATCAGCCTCCTGGAAAACATCCTTGTCATTCTTGCAGTGCTGAAGAATGGAAACCTACATTCTCCCATGTATTTCTTCCTTTGTAGCTTGGCTGTGGCAGATATGTTAGTGAGCATGTCAAATGCCTTGGAGACTATCATGATTGCAATCCTGAGCAGCGGCTATTTGATCATCGATGACCACTTTATTCAGCATATGGACAATGTTTTTGACTCAATGATTTGTATTTCTTTGGTAGCCTCAATTTGCAATCTCTTGGTTATAGCCATTGACAGGTACATAACTATTTTCTATGCTCTCCGTTACCACAGCATCATGACTGTGAAGAAAGCTTTAACCCTGATTGTGGTCATTTGGATTGCTTGTATCATCTGTGGCATCATATTCATTGCCTACTCAGAAAGCAAAACTGTCATTGTCTGTCTCATCACCATGTTCTTTACCATGCTCTTTCTCATGGCCTCCCTTTATGTTCACATGTTCCTGTTTGCACGCCTGCATGTTAAGCGGATTGCAGCCCTCCCTGTGGATGGGGTGCCCTACCAGCGTACCTGCATGAAGGGAGCTGTCACCATCACTATATTACTTGGGGTCTTCATTGTTTGCTGGGCACCTTTCTTCCTTCACCTCATCCTCATCATTTCTTGCCCAATGAATCCATACTGTGTCTGCTACACTTCACACTTCAATACCTATCTGGTCTTGATAATGTGCAACTCAGTAATTGATCCACTCATTTATGCTTTCCGGAGTCTGGAGATGAGAAAGACTTTCAAAGAAATAGTGTGTTGCTGTTACGGCGTGAGTGTGGGACAGTGCATGCTGTAAACATCTGGCTCTGTTTTGAGAGTAGAGAGAGGATACACACAAGAGGTGTATGAATACATATATGTATTGAGATACATAGCAACTCCAATTTAAAAGCAGTGCTTGAAGGAAGGGGTACAGGAAAGAAAAAAAAAAAATAACCTTCTGCTTGATGCCTTGAATCATACTTTTCAAAGTGAAAATCAGATTCAACTACATTATATGAAATTATTTAAATAGCTATAACAGAAGGAAATCCAGAGTGGCTTACAAAATAGCTTAAGAGTCCTTAAAGCAACTGCCTTATAGAGACTGAAATAATATTCTCTCTACCATTTATTTGTACTTGTTGCTTTATCTCTGTGCCACTATCAAGTCAGTGTTTTCTAAAAGATTCCATTAGTAACCTCTATGGAAAGCTATTCACTTGCAAGACAAATCAAAACATCAACAGGTAACAGCATTGCTCTACTCCCATGCCTCCACCTTTTATTAAAGAATAGATTAAAATTTATGCTGCTTGCTATAAAGCAACCTGAGTAAAATCTTTGAAGGGTGAAAGTAAGCATTCCTCTTGCACTGAAATATTCTTTCAGTAGAAATCAGTTAAGAAAAGGAACAGCTACTGTATCGGTGATAGTGTGACTTAAACAGCTGCCTGATAGAAGTGGCTCATATGAAGAAGGCATTTACATTACTTATTTATATCCTCAAATTTTTAAGTTTAATTTTTTTTAACTGGAATGCACTGATCAATGTAGTATTTGGTATGTTAATACAATATGTCACAGAAATCTCCTTTTGATACGTTGTCAGCAATGAGACCCATCCCTAGAAAATGTTGAAGACTACACAGATCTGAACATAAGGAATAGCTAAAATGCAAAATAGTTTGAATTTAGCTTTGTGTAAAAGCTGGAGTCTTTAGAAGCATCAATTTGGCTAAGTTAGGTACCTGGAAAAAATAAGATGTGTATGGCAGATATGGTTTCTATGCCTTGAGAAATATATGTCCTGGGTGAGTCTCTTTTTACTCAAAGAGCTTTGCACTGCATTCAGTGGATGGACACTCCTGCATTGGAAACAAGAAAGCAACATGCTGTTTGCAATCATTTTCAAACTCTGTGTGCAAGTTGGTGGCATGTAAATCACGCAACTTCTACAATAATTTAGTCTTAGCCTCAGCTTTTTTTAGGAATAAACCATATAAGTGGCCTTCAAATAGCACACTGTAACTGAGCAAAGGCTGGTACGATTTGTAGATAATGCAGTGTACAGACAGTATCACAGACAGTGCCAAACTACGAAAACTCTAAGCAATTCTAAAGTCTACTTTGCACCTTTCTGGTATCTCACTTATAGCAGGGGCAGCAATCTGAAACCCTCAGGGTTGTCTATTGCTTTCAAACATCTAAGAGATCTCATTTGACTTCAGACTATTTTTTAAATTTTTTTTTTTTTTCATTCATTTGAGTGGAGTTACTAAGTTGTTATTTCTGGGACTCCCCTCTGTCAGTTTAAGACTAGTTATCCAGACCAGAGTTTCCCAGTTTACTCTGCCTCCAGCTGTGCATTCACACACTAGTCCTGGTACAACTCAGGCTGATGGTGTTCCACTGCTACTGGCTCCAGAATCCAGCTCTGACTGTCCATGGGGAAGATATGTCCCACAGTTTGCAAATACTGGCCTCTGTTTGTCTGTGCTTTATTCTCAGCATCCTACAACCTCTGTGGGGAGCAACCTAACTTCCCAGTTCTATGGAGTGTATAATTTTCATGGGGCCAAGACCCGTCTCTCCCTGTGCTCTAGCCACACTCTGCCCATCAGGCCAAACCAACTCCATGCTCCCTGTTTCCTTTGCTCCCTGAGCACACCCTAAATTCCCTAATCGAGTTCCCATTTCCTCCCATAACCCCACCCTCCAGACTTCTACCTTCCCAACACTCCCACTGTTCCAACACTTACCTAATCTCATAATCCCTAATTTTAAAAAAATTAACTAAAAAAAAAACCACCAAGGTTGCTGTGGAGCATGTGGCAGAAGAGGCACAGATGAAAATTCTCCCGCATTGCAGTTAGAGACCAGAGAAAATCCCAACAATTGGCAAGTAAGCTAAACCTGAATGCTTTCAGCCTTATCTGTGTCTCACAAATTACAGTTTGGCAGTACTATGATCTGTTCTGTTAGCTCAGCCTGTCTTACTTCCGCAACAACCGATGTGGCACATCAAGATGAACTGAAACAAATCTGCACAGGAAACAACACAACTGGCCTTTTGTGGTGTGGAAAGACTGTACCTACTTGTTGTAACAAACACTACTTATTGTCAGTGCTACGTACCTTTATACTCTGGAGCATGGTTTGCCATGTTATTCTGCCTCAGGTTATTGTGTATTTAGCTTTTATTGTACCTGATGTCCTACTTATTTCTCTTTTTAAAAGTGATTTTAGATGAGACTGATTCATACTGTGCTTTGCCTTTAAGCAAAACATACATCTGTTAAATAAAACAATCTGAAGACATCACTTAGAATCATGTTTGCTTCTATCAGAGCACCGTGCCGTGTCAAACCAGACCTAGTGGTCTGGGTCACAACACTAGAAATAGAGTCTAACATTGGCAAATTGGCAAAAACATCCTAATTTTACATGCTGACCACAGAGCTACACAAAAAAAAAAAAGAAAAAGCAGAAAAAAAAAAAGCCAAATGCCTCCATCCCACATGCAAACACAATGGAAGGAGAATCCATAAAATCCCTCAAAAGATCTCTCACAGTTTCCGGTACCAGCCAGTGGAGGTACAGCTCCTCCCCACAGGTTATCCACAGAGATGGATGGTGGGTTTGTCCAGCCCCAGTTCCAGACTCCCAACTCTAACTCACACTTTGGAAACCCATGGTGCAGTCTTCTGCATGAAGTCAGGACAGCAACCACCACAAGCCTATCCATGATGGGAAGGGAAAGAAACAGTCTCCATGGGACTGAACCCCACAACAGTAGGTAGTGAATTAATATAGCAGCTACAGCTCCAGGTGTGAAGTGAAAGGGAAGGGAAGAACAGGACTGCACTCTAAGGAAATATCACTCCTATCATCAGTTGCTATGGGCCAGAATTAATGCTTCACTGAGAAGGGAATCCTGGAACCAGTGTTCTGCCGTCCTCAGGGACAAAGCTGAGGTTCAAGTTGGAACTCATTTAAGAGATACACAATGACTGGAACATCATCAGAAGCCCCCCAGAATAACATTATTTCCCAGCAGTGCACCCTATAGATGTATACATACAGCAGAACTAAGACATCACAGCAACACATGCTAGTACAGGGCAGCAGTCCTTAACATACACTAGTAACCAAAGCAACATCTCTATCTGCTGAGAATCTGCCCCTGTTTATAATCGCAGTGAAATATGAACACTTTCAGAGTTGTTACTATTAAGCTAATGTATAATCTGTTCATAAGAAGAAATGTTTCTTCCTTGGTAAGAGTGCTGGGCTGAACAAGATATATGCAGTTTCCCCCTAGATAGCATGAGAAATGGCAGACGAGAATATCGTTGTCATCTAAAGGTGTCATTTATATGGATTTATTGATTCAGTTTTTCTGCAAGAAAATCAGGCACTTCACGAGCACTGTAGGATTACTATTTGCTCAAAGACTTGTTAGAGAAGCCTCATACATTCAGACAAATATTTGAATTCACAGGAGCATGAGTTATTCTGCTAAGTCAACTCAACACATACTCTGCAAATTACAGCCAGATTTGTCTCCCATATAAAATTCAGCATTACACATGCAATTTTCCCTTCAATAAGTGTCTAAATATTTCATAATTGAAATCATTTGTCCTAATGGATAAATAACAAAGTCCAGGCATGGAATTCTGCAGTCAGCCAGTCATCATTAGGGCCATTAGTAAAAATACCTTGATGATCTCTTCACTGAAATAAGATGCCTCTCTGTTCAAGCCTAGTTTGGGACCGGGGTTAGCTGTTTGGTTTGGTAGCCATATCTAAACCATTAAGGTTATTTTAAAGCTCACCCACAGAGGAATACTGCTTCACAGCATACACCGGAAACCCCTTTGCTGGGTAACCCAGCCCAATCTCAGTTCCACACCTCTGAGATACTATGAGAGAAACCAGATAACCCAGGCATGGAGACGCTCAGCATGGGTACAGCAGATGCAGCAGTTCCAGAACATTTTGTTCTTTCCTATCTCCACCATCCAAGAGCACAGACAAGCTGCACCCAGACTGACTGATACAAGATTATCCCTTCTGAATAAGGCATAGGCATCTGGACAGCATTCAGCGGGCTATAGGTGCAGGGCAGGGGCAGGAGGGCTCACAGAGTTTGTATTAGCAATCCAAAGGACAGCTCCAGATATCACTGTAAGTGTGGCTACCAACTCATAACAGGGATCTCTGCCTTTCCCTCTTCAGAAGAGCTCTGGGTACAGGCATGGAACTAATTCTTTATCATGACTGTAACACAATGTCTATGTTTAATAGGCTGGCAGGTAGAGGAAAGAAAGACCTTTCAAAGATTAATGAAAATTCCTGCCCATATATATCTCTGTGAAGAACATTCAGATGGTGCTCTTCTGCTGAGTTTTTAAGGTTAAAACTCAGCAGGTTAAAATACAGCCTTCTTTTTAAGTGGTTCAGTTAATAATGTACATTAAGTGGACCAAGGCATTGAGGAGGGAAGATAAAGCAGATTCTTAAGGCCAGAGCTATGAAGTAAGCTCATTTGCACAGGGGAAGCTCACTACACTGGGAGCTTCGCATCATCACAGCTGCACATTTCATTGTGTTCTCTACCAGGATGCCCTGTAATGGGGTCACAGCTCAAGTCAGACTTTACACTGATGAATTAAAATAAGCTCTATCAGATTCGCTCCAAAGAGAAAAACATAGCTCTTGATGGTTTAAATCTGCTTGGAAAACAAGCATTTTTTTATTCTTCTTGTTTGAAAATAATTTTTCCAGCAATAACAAGCATAGGGAAGCTTGCTCCAAATCCACTTTTCATAACCATCTACCACATTATCATCATCACAGTCATTATATATTTCATAAGCAATTTAAATTGTTGCACAGGACTATGTTCATTCATCACTCTCGTAATATACACCTGTTAGAGTCAACCCAAAATCACCAGGTAAGGCACTAACACAGGACTTTGCTACTGCTACCGGTGCTGATTTGAGCAAAAGGCATATTTTCATCACACTCACTGATTCAGTGCTGTACAAAGTAGCCCTAAACCTGCCTGATATGGGGAGATTTATGTATCATAGGTGTGTTAGAAGTGTGTCTGAAACAGAAACCATAAGAACACAGTAAATTTGGTGTTTCTGTGATGCTGTATTGGTCAATGGGGCAGAAGTCCAGAAGTATATACTTCAACAGGAAGAACTGAACTAACACTTTTAAGAGTTAAGATAAACTTATAACATTCACATCATTCTGAAAACACTAATGACAAAGGTCAATCTACTCACTATTCTTACATATTTAAATGACTGTACACAAGGACATACCTCCTTGTTCTAAGACGGTGATGGAAATCTCTTTATTATCTACATTTTTGCTGGTATGACTATTCATAGTGCCAGAGCTAAGTATCTGCCCTAAGCAGTTACAACAGTTATGAATTTCCAACCTTTTTTTGGTCTTGCTTTACACTTTTCATTTCTTTGTGAAGAAACACAAAACTTTTTATTTGAGGCTATTCCTCTCTTGTGATTACAAAGAAGGCACTGCTGAAGTGAGATTTTCTTAGAAAAGCCATAAATTTGTGATTCTACTACCATTAGTACTTCACCATTAGTAATAAGCACAGTCAGTATTCACCTTCGAGCCTAACCGATGCAATTTTGGTTTGTTATACATCTATTACTGATTCAAGGTCAGAAATGAACAGTCTAAAAAAAAATTAAAACATACAAAGCAGTCCCCATTTGCTATAATGGGTATAACAAGCAACACAATGCTTTCAACACATTACTGATATAATCACTACAATTATAAGGATATACATTGGGGGTAAGCTGCAACTGAACTACAAAATCAGAGGCCAAACTTGATGGACTTGAAACCACCCTGTATTAACATATAAATATTATAACCAGGTATTAATTGATGTAACAATGAATATAGCTTAAATTAACAGGATAAGCTGAGGTTTCTTTTTTAAATAAATACCCACACACTGAATCAGAAACACTTCCAGCTACACAAATTCACTAACTTAACTTCAATTAACATTTAAACACAGATAAACGTACAAACATCCAGAGAAATGAATGTTTCTTGAGACTTACATATTTGCAGAGGTACAAGAAGCTGTAGCTGAGGCAGAACAACTAGAGACCTCCTGCCTATATGCACCTGCTATTACACATGTTCCCATTCAAGTTTGTTCACTCAACACTATCCCATTTTACACAAGCAGTTGGGCAGCAATCACAGTGCCTCTCCACCTTCAAAAGCTGCACTACTGAAACAACCTACCCCAAAGGGGCCATTATACTGAGCGAGCTGATAATCAAAGCAGTGAAAAGGTGCAGCTGGGAGAATCAGTCTAAACAGTTATTTCCTGTGAAGAGACAAGGCAGTGAGGGCCTATTAGCACTCATTTCATTAGAGGTTCATATTACTCCTTAAAGGAGTTTTGCATAAGTGTTGGTGCGTATGACTTCAAGCTGCTCGAGTGCACACTGAGAAAAGCATCCAAGTGGGATTCAGAATAAGTGCATTAAGAAACACAGTGCTTCCTCTGCCATTACCATACAGCTGTGAGGGTCATCTCAGGACTTCTTCAGCTCAAACTGTATTTCATAGAATCATAGAATTGTGCGGGTTGGAAGGGACCTTTAAGATCATCTAGTCCAACCATGAGCCTAACCCTGATAAAAACCATCACTAAACCATGTCTCTCAGCACTATGTCAACCCGGCTTTTAAATCCCTCCAGGGATGGTGCCTCAACCACTGCCCTGGGCAGCCCATTCCAAGGCTTAATAATCCTTTCAGTATCAAAATTTTTCCTAATATCCAATCGGGAACCCCCCCCCCCCAGTGCAACTTGAGGCCGTGAAGTTGCCGTATAGAGGCCATATAGAAACAAGAGTGGCTGCCGATGGTTATGAGCACATTGCAGTAAATATTTCCTCGAGGAGGAAGAAATGAATGCAATTTCTTCACTCCTTGTTTCATTTATGATTAAGATCTATAGAAATTAAGCTTCATTAACAAAAAGCACGGCGCAGCAAAGAAAAAATCCCCCCAAATCACTCTCAGTGTAATAATTAGCTCCTTTTTCTCCAGTTCTCACCACAGTGGAACTGGGACGTACTTCTTAGTGCATCTTCCTTGATAGGGAGGAATATATAAAACAGGAGAGGAGTTTTAACTCTTTTTCTCTTTTTATAATACCTTATTGCATGGTAGTGAGTATACCCAAAGGCTATTGTTGCAGGCAAGGAAGTTCCTCTCCAGCAGTCACTGAAGAGGATGAGACTCTTTTACTGTCTAGAAAAGTCAAATTAGACCACTGCTTCACTGTATCTATGTCAGGAACAGCTTGCTTTCTCATCTACAGAGGGAGCTGACAGGGACTGCTAGAACTTAGCATGCTAGATGTTATTACCTAATTGCTAGCCAAGGTAAGTGGTCATGCAAAATTCTATATTCAGGAAAAAATAGAGAAGGAGCATGATTTTTTCAAATAACTTGCCCGTGGAACTAAAGATTCTTTTTATCTCTACCTCAGTGAAAGACTGAATTTCTATCCAACCCTGTAGACCTTCAGCTTCCCAGATTTGAAATGAAATAGTGAAAAATTTACAAAGTTGCATTGTTATGAAATGTGTATGTGATGGAAAGTGTCAGGCAGAGGCATCTCTGTTCCTTCCAGTTATGCCATCACCTCTGAGATCACCCAGACACTGGGAGACCTGGAGCTATAGCACTGCCAGCAGGCTGGAGATAGTTCCATGAGTCATTGCAATTCAG
Organism: Numenius arquata; assembly: GCF_964106895.1. NCBI lineage: Eukaryota > Metazoa > Chordata > Aves > Charadriiformes > Scolopacidae > Numenius > Numenius arquata. The sequence continues at coordinate 6,763,337 of NC_133587.1, read as the reverse complement.
ATTTTCATCACCACTAGGATCAACACCTCTAAGAAAATTTTGGGCAAAAAAGAGAGGCAAGAGAAAGCTGGTTGGGAAACTGAAGTCTGAACAGCTCTGCAAACAGCTACTGGAGGCATGTAGTGCTGTGGGACAGGGCGAGATCTGAGGATGGATATCTTTGGTGCCTATCAGCAGATAAGAACCATTAACTGTGAAATCAAGCGTCTGCAGCTAATTAGTACAGACTTCATCTGTAACATTGTTGCTGTCTTATTTCTCAAAGCCTATGTACTACTCCTGTCTTCACCCTTTAAGAAAAAAGCACCTCTCCACAAAACACTTGTCTCTCAAAATGAGGCGGAACTTATTCTTCATTTTGGCAAAATACTACTCCAATCCTTGTAGCTTTTTATTGCCTGCCTCCTCATCACAGTCAATTACGTGATACCTGTGAAAAGATTTGCCTTTAGTAATTTTAAAATGGTACAGCGTGTACTTGGAAATGCACTCTAAATCAAGGACTCGTAATTTAAAGTTCTTAAGTGGTATATGGACAGTAAATAAAGATAATCTTTTGTTTTCAGATTTCTCTGCATGAAAGCAATTCGGGTAGAGTTGGGAATTCAAAACTTCTGGTAAATCAAATCAGGAGGCAGGACCAAACATGAGGCATGCAGTAAATTTATCTTCATACATAAGAAAGCAGTTAATGGATTTGCATATAGAACTTGATATACAGAAATTAAACCAGACGCTGGACTACTGTCATGATAAAGTGTGCTGCATTGTATTTTTATGTTCGTGTAATAGACCTTCTATTTAATCAGAAAGGCATGTTATCTAACAGAAAGGTTGTTCGTTAAGATTTAAAGATGCTCATAAACTTAAAAGAAATTGTTGTTATGTAGACTGTTACTCTATTTCCAGGTTTGCAGCCAGTTATGAGGTGGCGGGGCCTTAGTTCTTGCCTTTGTGACTATGCAGGTTTTCATTTCCTTCTGAGTCAAGAATGTGCAATCAATAGCTGTGATCAAGTATTCCACAAAAGCTATCAGTGGCACCATTAACCACCTTCATATCTCTCATTTGAGAAACCAGCTATCAGAACTCTAGTACAATTCCAGTAATGAAAAGCATTTGCAGAGAGTTATGAAAGTCTAATGTTTAAACAAGCTTTAAAGGGTATTAATCATCCAGTTTTTCTTAGAGACCATGGGCAAAGTAAATCAACATATGATTTAATTTATGGTGATGAGCCATGTAAATTGCATAAAGTTGGAGGGGTGCAAAGAAGAAAATTTGGATAGGCCTGGCACAAGCTTTTGAACATCAAAACAGATCGGGTATACGTTAATAATGACTATTGTTTTTTGAGGGGGAGGTGTTTGGGGTTTTTTTGTTGTTGTTAGTTAGTTTTATTTTGATTCACAAGTGAATTAGCCTAGGAATCAATAGGGGCTAGGCTAGTGTTTAGCCTAGCTAATAGCCTAGGCTAGTGTTTAGCCTAGGAATAAATAGGGGCTTTAAGAAAAAGGTATTTCCCAACCAGGTTGGTCCTGGTATTTTTCATTCAGGAGTCAGAGCACACCACACGAATAGTCTTGGGACAGAGGTCTTCCCATTTTAAACAGATATCCACGAACCCAGCCTGTTTCTTCTGAAAGACACAAGTGTCTTTCTCAATACCAAAATCGTGAAAGCAGGTGCTACTTAAAAGCACAAAACAGGGGAACACCAGCTCCTCTATTATGCAATGACCTGAACATACACTTCCAGGGGAGGGCAATAGCAAAGAGGGGCAGAGTGTCCATCAGTTGATACCAAAGCAGTCTTAAAATATATTTTTTTAAGCAGAATCAACTAAAATTCTCTAAAATCAACTTTCCTCTCTGAGTTTGTTTAAGCTTATGGGCACAGCACGCTATGACATCTATCGCAGCAGGCAGTCACAAACAAAATCTGACTAGAAGATACTCTTTTGGTCATTTGATTGCTATTCTGTGCCTCCTCTCCAGCCACGCCACAGGGTTTTCAACCCTATGCACCAAATGCAGTCTCTCAGCTGTTACCCTCCTCCTCTGTACTGATGGCTACTGTTACTTAAATGACAGCTGAACAGACAAAGAATTCACCCCATCTCCTAAGTACTATTTGGCTACTACTACTTCCCTGTTTAATGCCATACCTAGCAAATGGGAACTTCACAGGATGTGGCCTAAACAACAAAAAAAAACCCAATAATCCATGTATACAACTGGTACAAACCTGCCATTTCTCTAAATAAACCTACAACTGTGTGACTAGAGTTCATACACTGGTGTGTCATTACTCTTCAGGCAAAATAAAGCAGGTGTGTGCACAGGAGTAACTGAGAAACTTCGTATGGGCTAATATACTTCAGAGAGGAGAGAAGTAAACATTTAAAATCAACTCAGGTAAATGCAATTAGTCAATAAGACAACTTACTGGATTCCTTATGAAATCAAAGAAGTTCCCTTTGACTAAAATCAGGCTAGATGAAGCAGAAAAAAGTACACTGAGAATGTTAAGTTTGGAAGTATGTGTGTACATGTATACAAAGTGACAGTTGCATATTTCAATAGTAAGAAGCTTTTACTAATGAGCAATTGTTCTCTTGTGCTAACTGCATTTAGATCAGAAAGCACAGGTTTTTTTTCTTTTGATGTAGCAAGCTAAGTTGAAAGTGAAATCATACACAAGCATATACAACTGAGAGCATACACAAGTTGACTTGTGGGTGTAATAACAATACAAACATTGTTTCCAGCACTGATTCATATAATTTAGCCTTATTATGGATGATCTGGCATGCAATTTGATAATTCTATCATATTATTATTGCCCAAAATGCATATATTCTTTTGCTGTTAAAAAGCTATCTTAAAATTATAAACCAGATAGGTCATAAATTCTGTTATAAAGTTAGTAACTGCAAAAACCTAAATTTTAAATCAAAAGCTAGAAGAAATGGGAATGACATTGGAAACAAAAGCAAATTTTCATAGGGTGGTGATTTTCTGTCAAGAGAAAAAAGATTGGATTTCTCTTTTTTTTTCCAGAACTTCTACAACTAGGTAGTAATTAGTAACAAAATCTATTGAAATGAAATCGCGCATACACAGAATCAGGTGGTGCACACATAAGTTACTAAATATTCTTTTTAAAAATGAATTCACCAAGCAGAAAAATATAATGTTCTCAGAGTTTCAATTCATCGTTTTTTCTCTCATCTCCTATAATATTAATTTAGACTGGTTTAGGTTAGATTTCTACCACCTCTGATTATTTATTGTGTAGTGTCACTAGGAACTGACATGTGACTATGACTTCATGTTGGAAAGATTTTTTTTCTCTTGTATTAAAATAGAATCATAGAAATGTCTAGGTTGGAGGGGACCTTTAAGATCATCTAGTCCAACCATCAACCTAACTGATAAAAAACCACCTTTGCTGGCTGACAAAAAACTATGCCAGATGCACTTAGCAGGCTCATACATTTCCAAAGGCAATCATATCAATGAGGCAAGGGAACACTTGCCTCCACTCAGTTTCACTAGCAAGAAGACTTTGTATTATTTTAGCCAGGAACAACAGCTTCCAGCTGGCTTGATGGGAATTAGTCCTAACCTCTGCTGTCTCCCAAATGGACAGAAAGACAAAACCTCTAAGGGATATTTGAAAATTTTGCCCTGTAGTTTTGGCCTCTATATTTAAGAATTCTAATTTTGTGTTAGCTAAAAACATATTGTACTTGTAACAGTTAAAGGACAATTAAGCCAATAATATCCTTTAAAACTGAAAGCCTACAAAATACAGACATTTAAGGCAACCAAGACCAAATAACAGTTACTTAGAATGAAATATCCACAATCTAAATTTTGTATGATAACACAAGTACAATGCTCTCTCTCTTAATGAGACAGGGTAATCAAAATGGAACTAATTATTTCTCAGATATGCTGGATTTTAAATATAATTTTTTGACCTAAGTGCATCTCCTTACCAGAATCTAAGAGCAGTGAAATTACTGACAGTCTGAATGCACAAGAAATATTCAAAACCCGCTCAATTATTATCTGAAAAGCAATATGTGGAGAGGTATTGAATATTGTACGGAAGAATTTGTTTTTCTTTGCTTAAGGAAAACTGAAGTACAAGGCTTTGTTTTTGCCTTGTTGCTGGCTTACAGACCAGAATACTACTTAATTGGTACCGTGGGCAGAAGCATCTTTCACATACTTTCCTGCTGTTGCCCCCTCCTAAATAAACAGGATTTCTTATTTAGCAACCAAAACATGCTGCTTATAAATGTTCATCTTTGAAGGTTCTGTAAAGCTTAGGGAAGAGATTGGAAAAGATGTAGGGGACCATTTCTTAAATAATGTCAAATACTGAATCTAGCAAAGTTGGCAGGGAGGATATTTATTTCAGGGAACAGTATTTTCCAGATTGTAACGGCCAAGAAATAGCTCAGAGAACAGATTTTGGGGGGGGATAGCTGGAGCTATGTGACAGTTTTGTGTTTTGTTGTCTTAAATGCTGTCCCCTTGGTAGTTCTCCTTAATCAAAAATTATTCTGATATACTGAAGTAATACTTTACTTCTAATGTGACAGTTATTCCCAATTTGTTGTATAATTACTCATCAGAAAAGGCAAATAGCTTCCTAGGCATATGCACAAATATTGCTATTTAGAAATTTAATTCACTGATACACTACCCGCTTTCTTGTTTTATTGGAAGCTGGTAAGAGCACAAATGTAATGCAAGGTTTTAATATTACTTTTTGTGAAGAGATAAGTACATTAAGACAGGTCTGTAAACAGTGCATGAAAGCTCTCTGTGATCAAAGCCACGACATCAAAGAACTTTGAGCAATCAGATTTTCAGAATAAAGGAAAAAATGGAATTAACTAAGAATACCATTCCCACATTGATATAGCAATGAATACAAGATCATTAAGCCATCTGCATAATGAGTGAGTATGTGTTAAAAGCCAAAAGTAATTTCTGTAGAGAAAGAAAAGTCTAGAAACAAGCCATATCTTAACGAGAAATTGTCATTACAAGATATGTATTTGTTTGGAAAATATTGCTTAGCATGACCATGTTAATGTAGTAATACATTCATTTTCAAAAATCTTCTTGTTTACATTGTGAATCCAGCAATGTCTTGTCCATTTTGTCTGGACCTATGTAATCAGACCCACATTGGCTGTATATTCATGGTGTCTAAGTAGCTAAAATGTGTACTTTCACATCCTACAATTAGGATCTTACAGTAAAAACCAGCAGTTTCTTAAGAACTTTCTCATCATCATGAGTTACACAATATGTATATATAATATATACATTTACATATATATCTGTGCATTTATACACGTGTATGTACAAGGCATATATTCATTTTCCTTAAGAAGGCACACTTTGAATCAATCACTGACAACTCATAGACAATCTGGAATTAACTGTTTTTTGCAGTCACATTTGGTTTTGCATGTATGAAAGTGTTATTTGTTTGCGTTCTTTTAGTAAGAATTTAAGCATCCTCTGTTCTGCTGTCTGTCTTAACATCTAGCTGGTTTGAACTAAAATCTGAAAAAAAAATGAGATCCACAGATTTAAAATGGTCACTTTAAGACAAACTGGCACAAGCCGTCTCCAATTTACTTAGAAAGATTGAAAGATTAAGACTACCTGCTTCTTGTGGGAAGCTTAAATTTCAATGGTTCTCTTCTAGACCCTCTGACAACTTAATCCAACTGTAGTTTCAACTTTTATCATCTTATTTTATGGAACTACAAAATACAACTGTTCTAATGGAGAAATTATAAACCAAAAGTAATTCTTTTTTATTTTTCTCCCTTTTGGTTCGTCCATACATTTAAAGGTATGCTGAGAACTGGGAACACTGAATTCTGGAAGAGTATAGAATCTTGACCATAAGTACCATAAAATGTGAAGTACTGAGCGTTCCTTGTGTAAATCCTGCCAAAATTTGATTGCAAATCTAACTCAGCAGGTCAGCATTTCTGAAGAGCTCAACATCCTATTTTGGAATAACAAAAAAAAGTGACAAGCCTCTCCAGCAGCTTGGCAGTGCTCCCCGGCAGAGCGCAGACCTGCAGTTCAAGCTCAGCAGGGTGACTTGTGCAAGCCAGAGAAAGATGATTTGGCTTTCGGTATGAACTACATCTGCAGAAGGTTTGCACATCTTTTCCCCAGATTGTCACAAGTGAGGCCATTCACAGATGGCCACCACGAGCAGGCTGATGCTGCGAGCAGCTTGCTGTGCCACACCATGGGCAGGATCAGAGCTGCTCAGCAAAGGCGCCATCTCACAGGAGTGCTTGAATTCAAACAGATCTAATCAGCAGCTCAAACAGGGCTGTCTTCTCCACCTGGCCAGAAGTGTTTATACACAAAAACAATATGCTAGTGTTTTCCTGACAGTCATGCTAATAAACTGTGGAAGGAAATCAGCATTAGGAAGCAAAACAACATGTAATTGCCATAGACAAGTACTGCAAAACAGCCAATTTGTCTGTGATTCAAATGAAAAATTACTATTACTCTGCCTTCATTTGCTACTTTCTGTATCAGAACCTGTTATTAATCATATTCCCAGTCCAGACTCCAGGAATAATACAGTTTAATACCCAGCAGGAAGTGGGTATGTTGACATAATAACCAAAGTATATATATTTTGGTTGAAAAATTACTTTCTTTCACGGGAGGAAGGTTATGGAGACATTGTGAATCTAGCTTTGATAAAAAACTCTGTTTTGAACAGAGAGAGACACCACCATGGGAAGAGTTGCTCAAGTGGAAAAAGATAATCATTGGATGCAACAGTGTACATTAAATGACAATTAAAGAAGTTTCTTATTAAAAAAAAAACCACACACAAACCACAAACCCAAGACAAATTACAAATCAATTGCCTCTTACTGTCAAGCACATGAAAATTAAGGCTTTCTTGACACCATACTGTGAGATACTGGCAGGGGTTTTTTCTATTCTGTATAAGCAAATGCTTCAAGCCCTGACTTATTACACTGGCCAGTTTCAGATCTCCAAATAACCTGCAACAACAGCAATAAAAAAGCTTGAGAATGTCACTTACTCCCAACAGGGGAAAATCCTAATGAACAAAAATCCTCTCCAGAAAAATTATCATGGTCAGTGCCCTTGTACCTCACTGTCAGGGGCCTCTCCATCCCATTGCCCGAGAATATTGTTCAAGAGGGTATTTCTGAAAACTCAACCTGTGACTGCTCATTTGCTGAATTTGGGATTGACCTGCATTGCTACAGAGCAAGGCAGCCAGCCGCCCGCCCGCCTTCTCACTCTGCCCACACGCAGCAGCACAGAAAGCTCCATGGAGAAAAGGGAACTCTACCTACACACAAGTTATGCTCCAGCAGTGCCGTGGACTCGCATCATTTAACCACCTGCAACTGTTCAACTCCAAGAGAGCAAAAGGCAGGAGCAACAGTTTAGAGAGACAGACATAAAACTAGGGTGCATGATTCAAACCTGGTGACACTACAGTATCAGGAGTCTTGCCATTTAGACTTTGCTGAGCCAGATTTTTTAAAAGAGATCGGCTCCCATCAAAGCATCTAAACAGCAAGGTCACCACTCCCAAAAACTGTCAGTGTGCTTTCCAGAGGGCTCAGGCTGCTGACTGATTCCGGAAGCCTCACTGGGAGAAGAGCCCTCCCAGAAACACTGACCAGTGGGAGTGGGACCAGCTAGAAGACACAACAGCAGTACAGGTGGCCCATTTCCCTATAGACTCTTCTGAATTGGACTGATAAAATGCAAGTATCTACAACTGCTTTCTCAGAATAAAACTAAACTGCCTGCAGTTGATTGCAAAGTACATTGATGGAAGTGTCCATGGAGAACGAATGAGAGCAAAGGCATTTTCAAGCATCAGCATTTCTCATACTCACCAGTAATTTCTTTTCACGCAGCTTTTATTCTCTTGACTGATACCAATTGTACCTTTTCTGTACTTTCTTCAGGAAGCAAAGATTTGTGCATTGCTTGTCTCCTGGCTACTCTCATTTATAACATGCTGCCATAATTCCAGATTCGTGCTTCTAATCCTACTGTTCTTGTTAGAAAAGGTGTTACTTTTTGACAATACATGATCATCTTCTCTCTGGGGTGCTCCTGCAAAGCAAAAAAACAGATGCTGTGAGGCTCGCAGTGCCGTTTCTGAACAATGGGAAGAAGTCACCCGAGCTCATTCCAATTTACTCAGCCTGTACCAACATGGTAACACTCTCATCTCAGAGATGCTGTCACTTAAAGGTTTGCCACGATGAAAGGGATTTTTTTCTCCAGATAATTAAAGGAAGAAAGACTGGAAAGCTACAGCCATTTCTGTAGACAAAAGCAGACTGTTTCATACAGTTTCCAAAATTGTATGACACTGTTTAAAATAAGGAATGCAGAAGAACTTTGTAATTACTGCTACCAACCAGTAATGTCTGACAACAGTGTAGAATAGGGAAGGAGACCAGCAGAACTGTCAAGTGGATGTGGAGGGTCTGACTTTCAGGATACTGCGAATTTAAAAGAGGAAGCCCATGTCATAGAAGGTGAATATTTCGCGCTGAATGTGTTCTAAGAAAGAGACTTGTTTCCCTCAATATCTCGTTCCAACTTCCATTGCAGAACAAAGGCAAGAACTACAATGCGTTCAGGGGTTTGGAGGGAGAGGTGGTTTTTTGTGGGTTTTGTGTTTTTTGTAGTTTAGGTTGATTGGGTAGGTGGGTATTTTGCAACACTCCTAATCACATTATTTGGTAGAGTGATGGGTTAAAAATCAGTCCAATTTGATTACCAGTTTTAATAATGGTTCGAGATAGCTCACTTTAAGAGAAGCTGCAGAAGAGTTCCTGTTGCAGTAACTAGAACAAGTGGAGAGGCACAAAGCAACCCTAGCTCCTTCAGATTCTGGAGAATTAACCATTTTACTGCCCTTCCCAAGGCTTTTGATTGTCTTTGACGTCATGAACTCCTGACAGCTACGATTCCAACGGGTTATGTCCTATTTGGAAAACATGACTGTACCCAGTCTATCGTCGATAGTGCAGCTCATGTCAAAGACACAACTCGTGTCAAGGTTCATGGCATGCCATGATGCAGCCCATGTCAAAGACCAGCAGTTTCATATCAGGACTAGATACGGGTATAATATAGATAGGGACACTTGCAGGCCACAGATTATGACAGAGCATGAAAAGCACACACTCTCTCTGTAGCGTGTAGTACGCTTCTTAATGCTTCACTTTCTTCTCACTCTGTTTCTTTCTCACCTAGGGGATAAATTCAAGTTTTATGAAGATATTTCTATGATACAGGGATAAAGACATAACTACAGAGTACAGTAATCAGGTGAGGCCAAAAATTCAAAGAACCATGAAGATTTGGTTCCCTTCTTTTCTAGGACCTACTGAAGCAAAATCCTGGAGTGTATGTTTGATTTTAACACCTCTGTTATCAGTGGCAAAGATCTTTCTTCCAGCAGTTTCAGCAGTAGGAGGTAATTGGAGGACATAACACAGCACAGCATTTTCAAGGAAAACTTGTTTTCAGATACCTGCTGAGCACCATAAATACATTCATTCTGGTTATGCTGACGCAGTCAGTCAAGCACAGACCTCCAACAGGGACTGTTCTGCTCACTGACAGGTGCTGAGGATGCTTTTATCATCTTTGAATATAACACACTAGCAAACATTTCTGGTTTGCTGTAGTCCCAGAAAAACTTGGAGTGTCCACCTGGTGCCAGATTACACAATTCATTACCAGCATGTAGGAAATAGAAATAAGCAAAGAAAAATCATTTGTGTAGATTGTTTTTCATTATGGTGAAAACATGATTCTTCATGCCAGCTTCAAGTCAAGCACTACTTCAATAATCATGGAAAAACTAAAGATGGGTAAATATTTGCAGCCATTTAGCTCTGATGCACAGCACAATCAATGGACCTACACAACAAGAAAATCAGGTGGGTACTTGCAGTGCCAGGTGCAAGTCAAACATGTTGAAGACATTCCAGCCTGAGCAGCTCCAGATGACCTCGTTCATACTGCGCCAGAGCTTGGGTTTGGTGGAGCTTTGGAATGTGTCCAGACCTATTTTGCAGAGTGCGTCTACACAGTACGTGCATCATTCTTTACCAAAGAGTAGTTTCCTATTGGTCTGAAAACCTTCCAGCTTCTCTTGCATCAGCAGAGCCTCAACAAAAGTAGCTTTGTGATCTTGTCGCTTATGTGAGTCCCCTCCTCTGAGGACTTAGAGGGAACAGGGAGGAGTCCTTGTCCTTGTTCTCTTCCAGTGACAAGCCCCCTCACCACTGTAGTGTATCACTTTATTGTGTCAAGTCATGGTACCTAAAATGTTAGCCACCAAAACTGAGGAATTTCTGTTATTTTGCTCAGGCTTTTCACTAACTAATCTACAATCATGAAGTACAGCTTTCTGATGTCTTTCAGAATCACAAATGCATTCTAAGAAAACCTCATTTTTCTGTTTTGTAGCATCTAAAGATGAAGAATTTTTCATGTGAAAATCAAGTGCTAGGCCTTCCCGATGTCTTTTAGATGAATGGAAATGTTCCAGACAATAACACTTCTTGTTTCCTGTGCCGATGACATAGATGTTATGGCAGACTGCAATCTAAGCCACTTGCAGTAACCATTTAATGCTTTAATTTTTTCCATTATATGTAATTTCGGACTCCTGGGCAGGGAAGTAGGGAGTACATGGACAACCAACACAGCTAAAAGCTTTGCAATTAGCCCAGTACGTAGTTCAGTGCAATTAACATTAGAATGAGTTTGGGTTTATAGTTTTCTAAGCCAGCTCCTAAAACAGTATGCAGTACTTCACTTTTAAAATAATTTAAGCATTACAATAGTCTCAAAATTCCCATTGCAATGGGGAAACTCTGAAGTAGGTATCTTTCCACTAGCATCAGTGCAATTATAGTTGCCCTGATACTGCCACAGCAAGTGTGGGGAGACGAATGTGGACCTTTGACTTTCTGTCTATTTGAAACCAGAGTTAAGTTATGAGGCCCCTTCTTCCTCTAAAAGCCTCAGGGAATTGGAAAGTTTTATGAGAGAAGTGAAGTAATAAAATGGAGACTTGTTAATCCCCTGACCCACTACCCTGTCCTACACACAGAGATAAAAGTGTAAGAAGAAAAGAGGTTAATACACGCCAAGGTGAAACATATGTGCACATCTTCTAGGCATTTCTCTCTGAGGTTTCCTTCAAGGTGGCTCTGCGTCCAGGATACTCGCCACTGCTGGCAAGAGAGCAAAACTCCATGGACATCATGTGGGAAAACTGGGTTCCTAACAGGACTGTAGATTCTTCTACAGGAGCCCTGAAGTTTCTAAACTCACATAAGAATGATTGGACTATCCTTCTTCTCTTAGTGAGGCTAAACAGTCTTGCCAAGAGCAACAAAAGTTATCAACAAAGCCTCTAAAAGCAATGCTAGATATTGGTTAAATATTTTGCATTATTAGTGAGGGGGAAAAAAATCCCAGTTTCATTTAATGTCATGGCCCAGTTAGGAAAACGAAGCAATACACAAAGATACAATACGCATACTGCCTGCTGCAAAAGCTCATAAAAGAACGTGCTGTGTCCTGGTTCTGAGTATAACATGGGATCTGCGTGAGTTTGTATAAACTGCCATTTTGCCATCTTGTCACAGTGTCCGTTATTCTTTTTGCAATACAATTGATCCTTTAGCTGCATCCAGTGCTCTGCTTTTATATGCTGTCCCCTGGCTGCCGCAGCCTCCTCTTTTCCCCACAGAGTATCCTTAATTAAATTACTCTGTGTTGTATCCAGACTGCAAAGGGATGAGGAGCTAGAGCTCGTGCACAGCTTGCATTCAAGCAAGGGGGAAGCAAGAAACAAAGAATGGCTCGTCTGGGGAGTGGTGCAACTCCCATGCAGTAGGCACAGGTCTTCCTGTGGGAGAAGACAGCCTCCAACCAGAGTACCTGGCTATAACTAACCTGGGAGCAGGACTAGGCCCAACATATCCAGCTAAAACAAAAAAAACCCTTTCTTATCTGAAGTATTTTTTTTTCATATATAGGCAATGCAGTATTTAATCCATTTATTGGCTAATTTAACATGTTGCTGATAGTTAACCTTAACCTAGCAGTTCACTGAGAATAGAGAAGTTAATTGCTAAACACATTTCCCCTCCTTTTTTTCTACTGTGTGTGCAAAGGTCAGACACGGAGTGTGGAAGGCAAAACCAGTGTAGCTGTGTCACTTTTCTGTAGTATGTTACTAGTGGGTGCTCCGGACATCACAGCTGGACTAGCAAAGCTCAGAAGCAATCAGGAACGTTTGAAGCATTTTGTTGGTGTTACAAAGCAGAGTAGCTTTGTAACCCAGTATGACAACAGTAACACGTAAAGCCACTGTCCTTTACATCTGCAGTGCTATCACAGGTAGACCATGCAGCATCCTCTCTGGTAACCTGCCTCCAGTTAACAGCACCGTGAAGCTCTACATGGCGCAAACAGCAGTTAAGTACAAGAGCTGTCCTTTGCTTATAACCATGTCTGCAAAACTTTAGCATAACAAGTACAATCATAGTACTTACAGTCTAACTAGAAGATGTGTGACATGGGGAGGTCATTGGGTACAGTCCAAGCAAGTGACCAAGTGAGCTTTAATGCTCAGCCACAATTCCCATAATTCCTAATTTGTTCTTTTGATTGCTGTACTTCTATTTTTTTATTATTACTTAATAAACAAACTGTTAATAAGCTTTATAAATGGATCTGGAAAGGGAGAGCTGAGTCACCTCTTTAGATAAGACAAACACATTATGTGTTGATTGGAGTCTTCTGGCACTCAGCTTCATTCTTTGCGCCCTACCGACCGCATGGAACCCTTGTTCATATGACGGGAAGAGGACACGAGCTAGCAGGAGTGCCTTGTCAGCCTCGCCACTTCTGTGGCAAAAGCCCACCACTGAGAGCTCTAGTTAATTCTGAAAGAACTTGTGCAATCTTTCCTATTATTTAGGAAATTAAAAATAGGAAATTAGAATTTTTCCAGACTCAGTAAGGACCTGCTGGGAAAAGGCAGCTAATCAGGGTGACTGTTAGCACAAGCAAGTTCAAATCTGCTAGTTCAACCCATTTATTGAGCTTCTGAATGCAAAGCTGAACTGATTTGCATTGATTTGCATTAACTTATACTTCTCAAGTAATTCCCAAATTCACTCAGGAAGTTCAGTCCTATGACTTAAAATATCCTGTTCCATTCTCTTGCTCCTCCCACTTTCCAATAGCTCTGCCCTCATGAAGAATTGGATTGTATTGCTTGAACTTTAGCAAGAGGCTTCTACACAGATTTAAAAAGCTTCTGAATTAAATCAATCAGAATGAAGGAGATAAATGGAGATAAATGAGACTGAGCTCATCAGCTTAATCAAAATAATAATTTACCCACATTACAATTCAGACAGAAATAACGCCCAATATGTGAAGCAGTATATAATTATATCTACTTTCAAGTAATATTGATGTTTCTAACAATCTGGTTAACATAACTGCTTAGTCATTGATGTATGTAAATTTGATGGTTCTATTCACATTAATGAATTTTCACAGGAAGTGACAAAATAAGTTAAAATTAATGATATACAAGGTAAAATATATAGCACTGACTGCACTCTTACTAGCCTAAATTAGAGCAGACACACAGATTCAAGCAAGATCGGTCAACTCTTGCACATCTTAGCAACAGAGTTTTAGGAATCTTGCCTAACCTAGGAAAATGAATGGGGTTTGGTCCTCATTTGCACTGAGTGGAGTCTGAACTACCTGATAATGGTTTAAGATTCCTGCTGAATCCCAAGTATGGTCAGGATTTCACATCAAACACCCATTGCTGGTTTTCAGGGAAGATGGGATTAGATCTACAGAATATGATGTTCCCAAAGGGTGTTCTAAAAAGCAATACAAGAAATCCTTCATATTTTTAAAGAGCAGGGGAAAGCAGAGGAGAAATAAATTCATCAGACCTAAGATGAATGTACCATACACATAAAATAAACTTCACAATCTGATCATCACATAAGAATCATCACAATGGAAAAAAGCCTCAAAAATAATTAAGCCAATGCACATATCAGATTCTGAATCAAGCAATTTTGCTGGACTAAGCTTAGAATTGAAATGATCTTGTCTGTGTGTGACTAAAGGTTACTGCTCTCACAATTCAAATGGAAAAATGTATTCATCAAAAACATATCTATTAGCTTCACAATAGTAAGCACTCTGTGAATCCAAAGAAGTTTCTTAGGAATAGGTAATACTGAAGGCTTACCCAGAAACCAGATAGCTGCCAATTTTCAGAAACAATTACTCAATTTGCTAGCAAACATTTCTTCCTTTGGTGCTTTGGAAGGAGAGGCTGGGTTGTACTTACACACTAATATCTATGTTTGCAGCTCTATCTACTTAAGTATTTTTAATTTTCTGGTAATTTGTTTTGATATAATTTTAGAAATTCTATTAAATATTTCATATAGCATCCCATTTTAAGTCAATCTCCAACATTACGTGCTATTATTTCATATACATCTTTTTCTTCAGCTCAAAAGCATTTCAATAAAGCTCTAAAAGCACCGGCAATGACAATATGCGATGTTGTGCATCACCATGGTAATGCTTCAGAAAATAGCTTTGATTTGGGGTCAGAAAGATCAAACATTATAATAGATTGAAAGTACAGAGTTCATCTTGATACAACCTAAAACTATCGTGCTCTAACTATCATGTTCTCATTTCCTGAGATTTGCGCAGAAGGCAAGATTCAGCCAAGAAGAATGCTACGAGATGCCAAAGGGATTTAGACCTTCAGTAAACAGGACGCATTCAGAAAGTCTGGGAGTAGGGTTAAGGTCCAGTTTCCCAGAGCTAGGCTTTCGAAGTTTAAGCTAACCTACATCAAAAGGCATTATACTTCAAAAGGATTATACTTCAAAAGAAGAAATTATTATGGATCATCTGTTACTTCATGTATCACTTAAACTATCCAGCTGGACTACTCTAAGTGGTTATAGTAAAATCTATCCTACAGCTAAGTAAACTGACATAACTGAGGTCAAGCATTTCTCTCAAGACAGTGAAACCTGGAAGAGAACTTTGATTCATAAACCTATAATCTCCCTGAGGAGAGCACTGCCCTGAGCTCTGAGGATCTGCCATACTGCAAGTGGACACCTTACAGAGATGCACTGCGTAGGGAGCTGGCACAGCACTCTCATAGCCTCATGCTGTGTTTTAGCTAGTAGATCCTGACCCTGGGCTAGGATAGCCACAACACCCAGCATTCAAGTAGCTTCATGTCCTGCCAGTTTAAAACAGCCTGCTGCAAATGATCCTGCAGTTGCAGTTGGAGGATTAACTTAACCAGAGATAACTCACGTCTGTCTGCTCCTGCCAATGGTGATATGTCTTCAGTCCAGCATACAGAATCCCACACCTGTACATGCAGAATAGCTTTGGGATTGGAACTTCTGCAGAGCTACCCTGCTCAATACCCAATCTCAACAACAAGCCAAGTGTTTATCCACTAATTTTAATAAGCCTCCAGCCCCCACCTGGTTTATCAGACAACATGGTAAAGTTTTCAAAGTACATTCTTTCGGTGCACATTTCAAAGGACATTCTTTGACCATAATTCAAAGAGCAAAAGCAACAGTGTACTGCCACCTAATTGGCAATCAAATTAGGCATCTCAGTTTGAGAAGTGCTCACGATACGTGTTTTCACTCACTGTAAATCCATGCAGGATTATGATTTACTTTGTCAGTCTTCCTGTGCTGGTGTTTCTGGTCTCATTAGGCATAACTTGAAATTGGATGATTCACTGTCTTTACTACAAATCTATAGTGTATCTTGAGAAAGCTGCTTAGCCTTTACTTGCTTCCCCACCTATAAAAGAGGGTTAAAGATTTTACCCACCTTTAAAAAGTACTTTCAGAATTATAGGTGAGAAAGGCTATTAAGTGTTGATAATAAGCCGTGTTATTTGGGGAGAGGGCTGTGAAATGGTGCTTGCTTTGGATGTAAAAGTCATCTTCCTCCCTTAGAAAATAAGATGTTATATTTGACACTTTTGTTGATCAGTTCATTTTTCTTAAAAAAAATAGGCATGTTTGGGCTCACAATAAAACAAAGGGTTTCTTGGTCCGGAAGAGTCTTGTTTTGCAGTTTGCTTAGCATTTATCTCCCTTTCCTCTTAGTCACACTGGTGAGCTTCTCCACCTGGTGGAACAGAAGAGAGTGACAACTGTGTCTGGCTGCAGTACAGGAAAGCTGGGCTTTTTCTTTCTAACGTTCGAGATTTGACAGAGAACAAGTACACCATTATTATCACGAGCTGTTTATCTCGCTACCTTCCAGATTAATTGAGGGAAATACAACATAAAAGAGTAGTGTATCTTGCAGACCTCTACATTAAGGAATTAATTTAGTCTTGCTACCAAATTAGCTATGCAATTATATGGTAATACATCATATCATTAGAGGACTGCCGAGTTATTTGTGTGACTGAATTGACATGATGCCCGATGTTCTGTGTGTATACTGACTGCAGCACTGAGTCATTTAGCAGCTATATTTTCATTCGCTTCACCCACTCTTGTCACCTCTTGACTCAGTCCTCTCTGCATAGACCATGGTTGTTGTAAACAGCCCTGGTGTGGCCTGGGCAGTGCCTGGATGTGGTTTCTGGTCTCTTGGGTGCACTCTCCTGAGCAGATTCCCATCTGAACGCTTCTGCGATTCAGCCCTCTGAACTCCCAAACCGACACAGATCTCCCCCAAGTTTTCAGCTGCACTGTTAATCTCAGCCCTAGAAAAGCGTAACAGCAAGAAAGTAGGTGTTTTATTAGAGCGGGTTACTCGAAAAGTTTTGTATGGTGTTTTGTTGTTGCTTTTTTTTTTTAAATCACAGATTGTTTCTAAAAAGGAAAGTATAAAAAATAAAAAACCCTGTTGTTGGAGGCAGGGTGGGTGGAAGAAATCCAGAGATTATTTCTTTCTTCTTTCCTCCTCATCTGTTAGGGTAACTTCACCCCTTGATTCAAAGAAACAGTCATCGCTTCGAGTTTAGTGACATTCCTTCCTGCCTTCTCTCTTGATGTCCATGGACCGGCCCCTCTTCATGGGAAGGATCACTCTTCTGATTCTTCCCTGTCGCGTACAGGGCACCAAACCTCAATGTCCCACAGCTTTAAAGGGCTGCTGCTCTGTGCAGACAGGGTGGTAATCAAGGAGTCAGTGGCACAACTTTCTCTCAGTCACGCAAGTGATTTTTAAGCACTTTTCCAGAATTGGCAACCTGCTGAGGTCAGCTTTGTCATCACAGGGTACAAAAGCACAGGCAGCACAGAAAATGGAAGAAGGGTACAAAAAATGGATGTGGAGGAGGCAGAGAGTCATCATTCAATAGTTATATCCTACTTGTGTGTTCTCTTATGACTGCTTAAATTTTAAACAAGCAAATACGAGAAGTGAGAAGAATTCTCTATGTTAGTTTGGTACCAAGGTAGCCACCCTTAGAGAGCCACTGCAAATTTTCATCAGTGCAAGATGAAAATCAAAAACAACAGACAAAGAAACAAAGAATCTACAAGTGATACAAGGGAGAATTCATCAGTATTATTTCACTTCAGACTGAGAGTGATTCAGATCCAGAATATGTAAAAGAGAGACGTCAAGTTCCTGGAAAAAAAAGCATCACATTAAAATAATCACTGGTTCTTCCAAAAGCTTATAAAGCTTCTCATCAATGTATTCCTTTATAAATACAAAAATAAATAAGATGGTAAGAATTACCTTCAGCAGTATGAAAAGCTAAGAAGTAGAAGTAGTTTTAAGAGCACTTTCCATGGTACATGCTCATCCAGATACATCAAGTGAGACATGAAACTTCTCATCCATTAATGTCAGCTCTGTAAGTTGAAGAGATGATTTATTTATTAATACTCTGTAAGACTAGGACTTCTTCATGGAAAAGCTAGGACTTAATATGAGCTTTGCTGTGAAGAGAGCTGCATGATCAGACACTCAATTTGTTTCCTCCCTCAAGATATTTTAGGTGCACAGAATATCAATAAATAAACCACTTATTCACCTTACTTATTCCATTATAAATGAGTAGCTGTTTGTCTGATTTCTGACACGATGGCAAAGCTGACAAATCTATTAAAGAAAACATTTCTATCTAAAGCCAAAAGGGAAAGAAAGAAAAACCTTATTAGTGAGAAATCCTTGAAAATAAATGTCAGGGTCCAAAGCCATGTAAAGTCCAGTTATTTCCAATTAAAGCTGTTGCACCAGTCCACAGATTTTCTTGACTGCCCTCAGCACTCAGGCTACCAGCTCTCTCTGCTTATTGGCTTTTGAATGTTAAAACCCAAGACATTTTACAAAACTTAAGTTCTAACATCAACCATTAGAAGATAGTCCATGCCATTTTAATCAGGACACAACTGATGAAACAGAAACTAAATTTAAAATCAATAGATGTCAAGCCACATTAGGTGAGCATCTGCTCATTTTAAACATTAAAATAAGTCCAAGAAATGTTTGTTCCATAATTATTATTTTTGAAGGGAAAAAAGAGGAAATGTTAGGTTAAAACTAACAGCCAGATATACCGGTCTCAGCCTGCTACTTTGCACTCCATTAACAAAGAAGCTGGAAAGCCCATGTAAGTGCATGGTAAATCAGATTTCCTCATGCTTTGCTTCCACTGAGCAGTCCAAAGCAGACAGATTTTTTAAAAGGTTGAAAGTGTTCAATTAACTTAAAATACTTTCCTCATTTCAGCACGAAGTTCTCTCTGTTCTAGGAGATTGTTTTTTTGTCTTCAACTCACTGTATTTAAATCATTTCAGCTAAAGGCAGGTTATCTGATAATGGATGAATCACCTCTAGGTCATTAGCAACTATATCTCCAAAAGTTCACATTGAACTCAAAGTGAATTTTCAAGGAAATTGATGTTTTTCTCCTTCACCTTCTGGTCCTGGTGGTAACAAGACTGTGTTTGTGCTAAGCCAGGTCCTCAACATATAAAACACAGCGTGAAAGTGGCAGCTGCCTTCCACAGAGGCTTGAGTCAAAAGCCTAAAGGTACAGCCAGGCTTCTGAGGCTCAGCCACTACCAGATAATTAGTCTTTCATTAAAGTTCAGGATCTGCATATTGAATTAATTCTCTGAAGCAGCTGGCCAGCAAGAAATTGCCCCACATACCCACGTAAAGCAGCAGCTTGAAAGCACCTCAGCACTATAAACAGCCCACAGTGCACATTATAAAGACAACTTGTCTTTTTAAATAAGAATAAAATTTCATATGAATGAGGAAGCAACTAAGTTCTAAACACCTTACAACAGTGGACAAATATTGTTTTGTTTTTTTACAGAACCCCAAACACCGCTATAAAGTACTTGCTCACTGATATAATTCTTTTTATCTTATGTGCTTTAAGAAATGTCAAAAAGTCACCAAATTCCTTTGAGGTACAATGAAACATCTGCCTGAGAGCACACAGTAGTCTTGCACTATGGTTTAAGAAAGAAAGTGAAGAAGAAATCTGCATCCTTTTGAAAACAGAAGACGACAAATCTGTTAATCAGACTTTTTCCCATAGTCACACACAAAAAACCTCAGTATTCATTACAGGCTATTCATCTAGTTTTGTTTTCTAGTTGCCAAGGATCTTAACCTTTGAGCACGGAAATGTGCAACCTTCAGGCCCTTTCATATTAAGGCAGATATGGGGTTGGTAATGTTACAAATTCTGTCATATTTATTAAATGTACAACTATCTGTTCAGAAGAGAAAAACATTTGGCAGTGTTCCATGACCTTCAACAAATTTCCAGAAAGTTGAATATATTCCCTGCTGGACATTCTTACACCCTGCTAATATACAAACGCTCCAACTGCAGAAACAAAATATAAAGTTTGGTAGTCTACAGCAGGAAATAACAAGCTGGAAAAGGTGGGGGGTTTTAATTATCATTAAGTATTTTTCCGAGTAACAAAGGTTCCTTCCTTCATTTGGAGCATTTCTAACTACAAAAATAAAAACATGCAATACAGGTCCTAATTTGTGAGCACATATGGTTGCTGCCTCAGAAATGCAATTCAGATGTTGATAACAAGCTAAATATAGTGTAGGTTCCAGAGGAAATTATTTCAATTTTTATCTTCAGTCAGTTCCACTTAGAAGATTTCAGAAAATCATCTTTAACCATTTTTTTAAGCTCCAGTGGCTTATGCAAGAGCTCCTATTGTTAACCTACATGGAAACCATTTTTCTAGCTAGCATTTTACATCATTTAATAATAACAAAAAAAAAGTCTATTGCCGAGCATGAATATACAGCTTAGAATTTCAATTTGATTGGTATTGTCCACTGAAGTACATCCTGTGAACTGATTATCTCCTCATTCCTCTAAATAAAGATCTGAAAAGTCTGAAGGTTTTTAAAGCATCTCTTGAAGCACATGCTGAGTTTGCCACAAGGTCAGACCCTAATTGCCCTGTTTGTTAACCCATAACAACACAAATGTTAGCATGTGCTTCAAGGATCACATTTTTCTATCTGTTCCATTGTAAAATGGAAACTTTCTCAAATGAGTGAATTTTCCCTGGCCCAGTTCCAGCCTGATGGTGGTGCTCAACCCAGAACAGTTCAAACGAGCAGGAAAGAGGTGCTGCCTGCGTGGCTGAGCATGGGGAAGCTGGGCACAGCCAAAGCTGCACCTCTGCAGAGGTAGTCCTGGGCCTGCACCCTCTGACGGCTGGGGAGAACATCCTATTCCAAGGGAAATAGCCATAAGAGAATGGGGTATCGCGAACTCAAGGCTATTTCTTTCCAATCTCATGTGCAAAGTTGCTTCTAGGTGGCTCAGAAAACGTATAGGGTAAGTTATTGATCCGGAGTCTATCACCTCCTAAAAATTAGTGTCTGCCAATGGTGTATAAGAAAGTCTATTCAAGTATCACAGCTGGATGACACTGTCACTAATAGTAAAAGACAGCTGACCTGGTTCATGATTAACTTTCCTAGTTTCTATTAGTTTCATCATATCCAGCACTGATGATGATATTGCACTGGAGCAACAGTGACCCAATTCAAAATGACACTGAGAAAGCATTTTGCAGATCTTGTTGAAATCATCATTTACATTTTCTATTAGCTACTATTCCCCAGCAGCCTGTAACAAGATTCTGCTTCTCAAATCGATTCTGCAGCCTGTTCCCACCCTCTTCTTTCCCTTTCCTGCACCCCACGGTTACCCATGGTAAAAGCAGAGTTACTCAGAAGGGCTGCACAGGCTGGATTTCCCTCTTTTTGTTTACTGTTTGTTTACACGCTGGTTTATAATTCTAGGGTATTTGTGAGTGCTGAATGCCCTGGTTTGTTACTCCTGTGCCATCTCCTCAACTTCAAAAAAAGACCAAAGACTTTATTTTTTCTTTTCCTTCTAAATTCCTGGCTTTATTCTGGTAACAAAAAATAAGGACATTATCTGAACTAAGCCTGAGCTCTTTCTGTTCACTGAGAATTAAACACTAATATCAAATACTGGTTTAGGAAAGACTGCAGTGTTCATCAATACGATTCCCCAGCACATAAAGTGAAGGTAGAGCAGAATTATAAATGTTCATATAATTTCTGTCTGCAGAGTGTTTGCCTGTCACAAGTACTTATAAATACCTTACCGCTAACAAAAGGAGAATTAAACGTCTCTGTGCACCATTGTGTCAGCATGTGAACTGCTTCACATGAGCCTTTAGGATCAATTATTTTGGCATAAAAATCTACAAAAGATGTGTTCGGTTTTCTCTCATTCTTTAAATGCTATTTAATGCTATTCCCATGGAAACTGCTTACAACCACATGCCTAATGTTTGTGGGTTCAAGCATTATCCAGGAACAACTCCAAATCCCAAAGGCTGCATCAAAAAGCTGAATCCATATGGACTGTTACCAGCAATTGACAAACGCTGATTTTTATTTACTTCATGGGTCAGCAGAAAACAGAACTGCTTAACCTGGTGAAGTTTTTAGCAGACAATGTATATTTTTAGATCTTTTTCTCCAACACAGTTACTTTGCCTACAGTCCTGTCGGAGGCAACAGAGGGCTTTTCTAAGATGAGAAATACCTTATTTTCAGGCCAGCAAAATTCAGTTCCACTTTGACAGCAGAGCAGCTTCCCCAAAACCATTGTCTCTTGGTTATCTGTGGTGCGTGTTGCATCCATTAAAAATGTGACACTTCACAAATAACTAAGAACAAAGAAGGTAACACCATAGGATGCTGATTGTTTCTGATTATTAGCAAAACCTTCAGATTTTCAAGGGTTCGATATGTCTGACGCTCAATTAGAAGCAAAATGGCCAACCGTTTTATTATTTTTCTTAATTATCTTGAAAGTATTTCTAGAAGGCAAGTGACCTATTCGTATCTGGGGGATGATGTACCATGGAAACCACTTGGAGTTTCCATAGGACTGAATGTGCTGTCATGGCAGACTGCTAATTAAGGCCCAGATCACTCTTTTAATTTATGACAGTTTTATACTATTGCAACACTATTCACTTCACTTAACTGCATCCAGCTCAACAAAGAGTGTTATCAGGTTGAGTTTCTTTATGAGCTTTTGGAATTGGGTTATTTTTTAAAACTCGTCCAGGCTTCTGGAATAAGAGGATCTATTCACAGACAAGTTTTCTTCTAACCTTCCATTTTTTTCTGTTTCTGCTTTTCTTTGAATGCTTAATAACCTTTGAAAAACATCCAAGATCGTTATTGTTTTCAATTTTTCAGCTCTCCTTTCTGATTCCCCATTTAAATTCACATTGCTGTATCTCCTTGTTCTTCTCTCCCATTTTACAAACTCTGGGTTTACAAGTGTAATTAAGAATTTGCCTCAGTGAGCTGAAGTGAGAAGTAGTCTATAATAAACAGATACACTTGCTAAACCCATGAATAGTAAGTGAATTCTCATGTACTATCCCATAGGATTAGAAATAATGAAGAATGTCTTATTCATTATTAGTGAGAAATTATGAATAATGAGAAGTAATACAGTGGAATGGCTTTCCTCCCTCTTTCCCTGGTGCTGAGGTTACCTTCTGAGCCCTCCTTCCTCCAGACTTGCTACTGTAGCAGATTTTATACAGTGGTGCTTGAAAGCACATTTTGGCAACTGGATACATATCTGAAGAACAAGAACCATCTGCAGCAGTAAAAAAACATTCAGCAATTTAGTTGGTATCTGTCCATATTCCCAGCAGATATGCTCATACTTGGCAGCGGCTCCAAGTTTTATTAGAAGTCAGGTAACCAGATTAGCATGGGATCGGGCCTGAAATAATGCAGTTTTTTCTCAGCAGAGCTCATTAGCTCAGCACAGCACAGACCAGTTATATGACTTCTGGTTATCTCAGAGCCCAAGGAGGTTGAGCTCCTCTCCGTAAAATGTGCTGTAAGCCTTCCCAATAAAAAAAAAAAAAATCGCACTCTGTTTTCTGTACCCACATAGGATAAGGCACAAGCAGCCTTTTTCCTAATGAGAACTTGGGAGTGATGAATGAGGACTGTCTGGGGACTCAGTTACGTTTCCCTAATAGAGCTCCTCGATGGCCCACAACGTCTACTCCCTCTTTGTTCCAAGGGAGTTGGCTGCATGACTACTACTGAAGTAACCACTTTGCAATAGCAAGTTTTCAGACACGGTTTAAACTGCACAATGAGTCATAAATGCGTTGCACAAGCCAGTTCCCCAAACTAGCCCAGCTGTGAAAAGCCAGCAGTGCCATCCATTGACTAAACTTTGTAAGGCATGTGCTTGGCAGGGCAAGAGTATCTTATCAGTGAACAAGCAACATCCCTCCATTCTGCCTTCTTGCTATTGCAGATAAATTGTCAAAGAAAGACTATATACGTTGGACTCTGATCCCAAACAAGTTTCTACAATGTCTGCTGTCAAGCAACAGCTGCCAGACATGTTAAAAGACTTCACTCATACAGACAGAGTATCTGCGTTAACACTTGCGGACTTTTGATGGATGGGTGCTTGTGCCAGCTAACTAGTGTCACAAGGAGAACATGACAAGTCATAAGGTGATCACGTGCCCAGAGCCCAGGAAAAGGCTCCTTATTTTGTAAGATCTCAAAGCTGACAACCCTATACAGAATGATTTTATTTCTAGTGGTCCTACTTGACCAAGTCACACTTGAAAATAGGACATAAATCTTTTATAAGGGATAGGCTAGATGCTTTGAAAGAATATTTCCCATTGTTAAGGACTGTTAGAAAGGTCAGCAGACCAAAAGGCTGCTTATAACCGTGGTTTGTAATCTGTGATGCTCTCTAGCTCATATTATAAACTACTCACACCTATCAAATGCCTGTATCAAGTAATAGTATTATTATTTAAGGTTTGGTCATTCAAAGCAGTTATAATTTTGGGTGTAACTGAAATTCTGGCTGAAAAAAAAAGAAGACAACATCAAATGAAGGCATGCTCTCTGCCCGCACCTGCTCCTCTCTGGTCTCAAGAAACGTATTGATGCAATTTTCCTGATACAAGAACAGAGATGGATACAAGCATGGGGACCTATGCTTCTGAAGGCCCTCTTGTCGCACTGCTCCCGAGTGCTGACTCTGTAGCACAGGCAGGAGTTAAGGACCACTTTGGGCCCTTTAACCGTGCTTTTAAGGAAGTTCACAGAAGGTTGTTCTTATCAGAGTATGTATCAGAGAACAGACTGGCTACGTCACTACTTTGAGAGGATGTGTCCCAGTGCAGCAGAATAACCAGCTGAAAGATGTGGGAACAATTTCCAGTAACCTCATACAAATAGGGGCTAATGACTGTGTTTAGTAATTCACATCAGCCTTTTCCGAGTACACTGCAGATTGAATATTGCACTGCACTGAGTTGTTTGGCCAGAATCTCATTACGGCATTATGAGCTGAGAGGTAGAAAAGAGGGAATCTGGCCTTGACTGTTACTTGTTTCGTCTAAATAAGCTGACAATTTGCTTTATAGCAATATTGGTAAGGAGCAAAGGGCAGGCAAATCTGCACTTGAGAATCTGAGTCATGGGCTGCTACAACAGAATGTTATCAACTATTTACATAGCTTTTAAGCCTGAAGGGAAAGAGGACAACTGGCTTTTTTATTTGTGAAAACAATTTGAAATTGCTGAACATTTAGAAAAACAAACACAAAACACATCTCTTGCGTAATTTTTTGTAAGTTCTCGTGAAGCTAAATTGTGACTGGTACAGTAGTGAGACAAATCAAAAAAATAAATCTAAAGGATGCTGTGCAGGTTTGAATGTCCGTGGGAACTGGAAGAGGTGTAAAACAGCTTGAAGAGGCAAAGCACTTTAAACATTCAGCTTCCAAATTTGGCCCCACAATGAACATCATAATTTGGCATCCCTTTCTGTGTTATACTCATCAGCACAAGACACTGCACCTTCACTGGGCTAGCTGACTTCATCTGTTTTAGAAGTTTGATAGCTGTTTTTCCAGAGGTAGGGGTCTAAAGCAGACACCTCTCCCCAGAGTGGGTTGCACTGAATGATAAATTAAATAGCCAGCTGAAATCTTATCCAAATGCCAAACCTCAGGAACCTGAGTGAATTGTTTACACTTCATTGCAAAATAAATATCAGTCTAAAGGTAGAAGATGGTAACTTCTTCACAGGCATGAGGAAGGGAAACTTTGCTAGGTACCAAAGAAGGTGACTTGAGTTAAATGCTAAAGCCTTTCTTCCAAACTGTGACTGGGTACGTCATAACACGTCTCAAGGAACTAGCAGTGGATACAGCAATTATTGCTGCTTCAATTGTAACCCAGGTTAATACTTACGGAAAAGTGAGAACAGCCAGTGACTTCCATGAAGAAAGTTGTGTGTGTGTTCACTGGCAGCGTTATTACAGAGACAGGGCAAAAAGGCCAAGAGCTGTTTGGACATGCAGACTGAGTTACCTCCACGTTAGGGTGAAACACATTAGTGGGTGCCAAGGAAGCTGCTTCTGCTGCCGCTCCTTGTAGTTTATCTGTTCTGTGAAAAACTAACCTTCTTGCTTTGCTGGGGCTATCAATCCCACACCCAGCAGGAGACATTGTATGTGATTTTCACTCACACATCCAAATGGCTACACATCACACCATCCAAATGAAAAAAATGTCTCATCAGAAGATTACCAGAGAGGACTCTTGTGGAGAGTAGAATTAATGCTGCTGACTTGTTGTATCAACTAAAGCGCAAAGATCCTGAAAGAACTATGCTTCCATGAGAAAAGAGAGACACCTTCACTACTCAACAGCAAAAGTCTGCTCAGCTATGTGCATGCCAAGGATGGGCACATGAAATCTTCAGCAGGTCACATAAATACAAGCAATTTGGGTGTTTTCACTTCTATTTTCTTCTGGTTTTACTTTACAGCCCTTTTTGCTTAACAGGACTATGGGGTCAATGGGCAAAGAGCAAGATCTGCTTAGTAGATGAAATTCATCTTTGTGAAGAGGCTCCCACAAGTCATCACATAAACTGCCAGATTTGCTTTTCGAGGGATTTGGGTTGAAGCCATAGTTCCACTTGCTTGGATAACCAGAGGTCCACAGTGGAAGTTCCCACACATCTCCAGGGCATGGGAATGAAACAGGGTCACACAGCCCCATTCTTCAAGGATTTGCAGGTAAATAAAGCAAATCATTCCTTTTTTGCTATCCTGTTTGGAGATTTTTCTCACCTTAAATTTCTCTCACAGACAAAAATACCTGGGCTGGCTTTCTCAGGATTTAGTTTTCCTAGCAGTGCAGTGTTCTCCCATTGAATAGAAGATACCAAGTTTTAATGATTTTTCAATGGTTTTGCTTGAGAAGGAAGATGTCCCTGAAATCTAACTGTAAGTACTCAAGTGTTTATGACACAGAAGTTTCCTACAAAATATGTTTATAAACTGCATATGGATTCCTCAAATGCCAGACAGGCACTGTGCTGTACTTTGCACAGATACAAATTTTAATTTCAAGGAAATAATATTTCCTGATATTCCTTTCCTGATATAATTTTAATTCATGTTCATCTTACCAAGTACCCACATTAACTCACTTTCATAATTTAAGCTCCCTTAGAACATGATGTGAAAAAGCCAATGTACTCAAGAACTAGACCACTTAAAACTAGTTCACATGCCATGCCCTTAATTTACTACAATATAAAAAAATCTACCTTAGCTTCTTTTCTGAATGAGGTTCATGATCAGTTCCCAGCTTCTCTCATTATATTTATGTACATGGCATTACTACATTTGTAATAATACTAAATGACACAGCTTCCATCATGCATAAGCAATTGCCACCCACTCTCATACAGGAACTAATTCCTACTTGCCCATTAGAAGGCATTATATTTTGGAACTATCACATTCACAATCTCCGAATTATTTGTAGATTAAATGATTTGAAAAACGTGTAATGAATTTGCTCTCATGCAATTTATAAAACTTAGAAGACTTCCAAGATTTCTTCATTATCAAAACATCATTGTAGTTTGACTAAGACATTATTAAAAGTAAGCTGTTACTGAATTACTAATCACATTTATCCTTACAAATGAACTTAACTCCAGAACTAGCTCATTGCAGGGTCCCGTAAGTACCACCGGTTGTACTTCGCTTGCAGTCTTGGCAAACCACAGATTGAACAACTCTGCAACACGGATTTCTAGTTACAGAAATTTCATGTTATAGAATACCCTGCACTTGGGTCACAACAATTTCAGGCAGTAAATAATGAGATGGAAGCCAGCCCCAAGTCCTACTACTACTGCAGGCAGAGAGGTAAATGTAGTGACACATAAGGAGTAACCATTGATGGACATATTACAGAAGGACCTGCACACCCAGGATAACACAAATGTGTGTCTGTGCAGAAGCATTTTCTTGAGCTGCCTTTGGAAGTTGTATCTTCTCATTTCTGTCTTAGTTACAGTGAGCAGAATGGCGCTAATGTCTTTTTCCCTGCACTTGTAAACTATCTTCACATTAAGATATCCTAAGCCAGATTGTTTGCTTGTTTTTCAATGACCATTTGATGTTTATGGTATTGTTCCTTCCTGCTTCTAAGCGAAATCTTCCACTGAGATTTTGGAGACAGCCAGACCATACATATAAAACTGCCAACTCCGATGCTTTTATGCCTCATTAACCGACCTCCTGCTCTTTTCTGCACTTGCCCAGGATTTCTAGACATCTAGCAGCAGCATAACACATACACCACCGGAGAGCTACTCTGTGCTCTCAACCATGCAATGGCTCTAATGGGTCTGCCAAACAAATACAGGGAAGGGTTCACTATGTATGTGCAGAGCCCAGTGCTGTTCCATGCCAGGGGAACTTGACTGATACCTCCTTTACAGAGCAAGACCAGAATTAACTCCTGGGATTTCTTTTAGTCAGAAAAAAATGACAAAGTTGTAGTGTGTTATGATTAGAGCGTTGCCATGTTATCATCTGTCTACTCAGGTGCTGCTGATCTATACTCACAGAAAACATATTAGCAAATTGCTTTGGCACACTAATAAACATAATAAATATGTCAACATAATAAATACATGAAATTGCGTTCCAAGAAACTATTCTTCTACAAAGCATTCCAAGAGAGACTAGATTTATAAAGCAAGAACTAAAGGAAGAGTAAAATCCTAGAACTGGCAGTGCTGTTTGTTATGCCCAGAACAGACTCTATTTTAATGCACGCAAAGCTCTCTCCCTCTCTTCGTCCAAGATACTCCTTGAAACCAATCTGTTCTGTAGTGCATTGCACTTAACGAGAGCCACCCACCATGCCGTTTCAGCATTGTACCATTCAGTGCTGTTCTGTGCAGTCCCGGCTTGTGCTCCTAAAAACTGCAAGCTCTTCCGGAGGGAAAACCTCCTATTTATCTGACACAGTTCTCCTATTGTACTCAGCCCTGTGTGCTTACATCACTGTAAAAACAACAGTATGCCTGAAGAGGAAAGGCTTAGTAATCAGGAAGACAGAAGTATTTTATGGCCGGAGCTTAGCATTCAGATGCATTGTCTCAATACATTAATACAGTTATGCAATATTTACCCTCCCCCCGCAGTGAGCAGCCTTGTCTGTGATGGCAAAGAGCCACCATTCCAGAACGCTGCAGCGACTGCAGTTATGAAAAGCCTTGGCATCGTGCAGGGTAGCTGTCATCTTGCAGATATTAAACCCTGTTCAGTAGCATTAACACTGAATGACTGGAACACCACAAAAGGTCTGGAAATCACCACAGTTACGCACTGATCCTGAAATTTACCCAATGTGGATAGAACTTTCCCAGCAACCAACTTCCCAGAGGACTGGGATTCACCCACCAGGAATATCCCCCCCGAGTATCTACAATTCTCCCACAGTGATGTTATGCTTCAATGCTATTTTTAATTCCCAATTTTCCTGTTGTGGTTTTACTATAGGAAGAGTGCTATAAATGGGAGACATTCACGGTGTTTGTTGGAAAGCTTTTGGTCTCAGAGATGCTATGAACCCCTTTGGGACTGGAAAAGCTCTGCCTTTGCACTCTGCCCTTGTAGCATGAAGTCTTGGCAAATTATTAGAGCTCTTCAAGATAAAGTCAGTAATTAAATGACCTGCCGGCACTGCGAGTCCATGCACCAGAACTGAAGTAGTGATGACACTTTAACCACTTTAAGTGCAGACTTAGGGAGCACTCTGAAAAACGACAGGCATTTTACCTTCCCTCCACACTTACAGGCCCTGAGGGGACTGAAAAAAGACAACTCTCCCCACATGGCGAGCTACCTGGAAGGCCGCACAGAAAAGCTGCTGCGCTCAAGCTCTTACAGCTCCCTCCAGAAGGGCGCTGGGGAGGGGGTTTAACCAGCCGAGACGAGACAGGGGACTGCCTCACACCGTCCCGAGTGGCAACACAACCCTTCTAGAAACTTTTTTCCCTCAGAACAAAAGCGCCCGGCCCCCTCAGCGGGCAACGCCGCCTGATAAGCGCTCTCCCTCAAATAACCGCCAGCCCGCCCGGCGGCGGGAGCCCTCCTCCTTAAAGGCGCAGCGCCCCCTTAAGGGGGCGCTGCGCCTTTAAGGAGGAGGGCTCCCGCCGTCGGGCGGGGCGGGTGTTCGGCTCGTCAGGTCTGATTGCCCGCCCCGCTCGGCGCGCAGAGTTGGGGGCTGCGCTGTTGTTGCGCCGTTGCTATGTACCGCCTGGTGCGCCTGGGCCCGTTACGGCCACTGGCCATCCCGCGCAGCCCCCCGCTCGCCACCTTTCCCCGAGCCTTGGGCTACGGTCCCCGCCTCGTCCGGGTTGGTCTCAGCCCGCCGCTGCCTCTCGGGACGCTGAGAGCCGCCGCCGGCACTTCCGCCAAGGTAAGGGGGGAAGAGGGGGTGGGTGTCTGGGATTCCCCTGTGAGGATCTGGGTGAGGGGACCAGGTGCACCCTCAGTAAGTTTACAGATGACACCAAGTTAGGGGGGAGCGTCGACCTGCTTGAGGGTAGAAAAGCTCTGCAGGGGGATTTGGACGGGCTGGATCGATGGGCCGAGGCCAATGGGATGAGGTTCAACGAGGCCAAGTGCTGGCTCCTGCACTTGGGTCACACCAACCCCCTGCAGCACTACAGGCCTGGGGAAGAGTGGCTGGAGAGCTGCCCAGCAGAAGGGGACCTGGGGGTGTGGTTCAACAGCTGGTTGGATATGAGCCAGCAGTGTGCCCAGGTGGCCAAGAAGGCCAACAGCATCCTGGTCTGTATCAGGAGTAGTGTGGCCAGCAGGACTAGGGAAATGATGGTCCCCATGTACTCAGCACTGGCGAGGCCATACCTTGAGTACTGTGTCAAGTTTTGGGCACCTTACCACACAAAAGACATTGAGATGCTGGAGTGTGCCCAGAGAAGGGCAACGAAGCTGACAAGGGATCTGGAGATCAAGTCTGGAGAACAAGTCTTATGAGGAGCAGCTGACGGAACTGGGGTTGTTTAATCTGGAGAAAAGAAGGCTGAGGGGAGACCTTATTGCTCTCTACAACTGCCTGAAAGGAGGTTGTAGCGAAGTGGGGGTTGGTCTCATCTCCCAAGCAACAAGCAATAGGAGAAGAAGAAATGGCCTCAAGTTACACCAGGGGAGGTTTAGATTGGATATTAGGAAAAACTTCTTCACAAAGAGGGTTATCAAACTTTGGACAGGCTGCTCAGGGAAGTGGTGGAATCACCATCCCTGGAGGTATTTAAAAGACGGGTCAACTTGGTGCTGAGGGACAGGGTTTAGTGGTGTTTTTGTCAATGGGAGATTGATGGTTGGACTCCATGATCTGAAAGGTCCCTTCCAACCTAGACAATTCTATGATTCTGTGTCTTGATGGGGAAGTGGATCATAGCTTTGATTAAAGCACAAGTTGTCCTGGCTTGGGAGTGTTTTCCAGTTTTTGGGAGTGTTTTCAAGATGAGGGGTTCAGCTGGCCTGCACTGCCCCAGTGGTGGGGGTTGTGTGTGTTTCCCTGGGGGCTGCAGGGTGTGAGCACTTCAGGTAAATCATGAAGAATAAAAGCAAAAAGGGGTTTCAGTAATTCATGCAGACACAGAGAAGCCTGGGTGTTCCTGGTGGCTGTGGCTGAAAGGGTTTTCTGAAAGTGGCTTGGATTTCAGCCCCTGAAAATGGCAGCGGGTGGCAGACTGGCAGGGTGCCTGCAGAGAGAAGTCCCAGGCCTGACTCTGCACCTTTTTGTTAGCTGAGAGATAAAATACGAAGATGCACCCAGTTAATTATGTGTTTTACTTTGCTTTCTACGTTCAGCTGATTTTTTGGACATGGGAAGGAAAAATTTGCATGAGTTTGTACCATTTCTTGTTTTGGTTTTAATTTTCAGTTGAGTCAGGGAGAAAAGCAAATGAGGGACTTACACGTAACTGGGTTTTACATTGCAGTAGATTATTAAATCATGTTTATGTTGGATTTCTGTAGGAGACAGAGACCTGCTTTACACCTGCTTGTGCCAAGATTGTGAATCTGAGCTTTCTATACAAAGCCTCATTTTACAGTTTAATTCCCACAGCTTAATTTTCAGGTTAATTTTTGCAGCCTCGTTACAAAGCATAACATGATGTTTCAGATTTGTTTTCATGCTGTAGTTTGTCCAGAAGCTGAATCTTTGTCTAAAGAATGTGAATAAAACTTGCTTTCTAGCAGAATTAAATGGAAAATAGGTGACTTGCTTTGTTAACTTGTACGTTATTCAGGACATGACCGTACTTGGTAGCCCAAATAATATCTGTTGAAGTGGTACTTTTTTTAACATCTTGCTTCAATACCATTCAGAAATTGCCTGGTGGGTGAGCCTGAGAACATAAGTGAATTGAAATGTACTTGGATGATGAGAACAAGTTATTTTTCAGCCCTTATTTTTTCAGTCCGTATGATCCATCTTACAAGTGTGGCTGTAAGACCCAGGGGTCCTCTGAGAATTACATACCTCTGTAGATTGTCTGCTCCTGTTTTCATGGTAGCTATCTGAAGAAAATCTTCATATTAGGCTCCTTAAATACATAATGATCATCTTCGTTTGGATGAAAAACTCACTATAAGCTATTAGATCTTAAAATACCATTCAAAGCACACTTGGCTTTTAAGAAAATCACACTGCTGAATAAATGAGTATTCTTGACTAGGCATGCGATGTTGATCGAATTGTTAGGACAGCTTTTGGCAGAAGGTATTATGAGACTGTTTTGTTCAGTTTATTAAACCAGATCCATTCAATAACTCAGTATTTAAATTTTTACAGACTGGGAGTTACAAGAGCATTCTCTTCCTCCCCCCCCCCTTTCTGTAATAAAACTGAAGAGTAAGAGAATGAGTTCTAAAGCACAGTGAAATAGCAGCCATGTAGTACAGCCATGTGTGGAACCTAATTACTTCCAGTGGCTGCAAGTAATTATATTATCTAACTATTAATCCATTCTTTAGCTTAATGAGCTTGCTTCAAAAACTATGTGTTTGAATATTTTTTCCTCATTTACCTTCTAGTATTAAAACTGCTTGATTTATGTCATAAAGGATTTCTTTTTCTACTAGATGTTCTTCTTTCTTAGTCAATTTTAGTTTCTACTGAAATATTGCTTTGGCTTGTGAGCCAAAAAAAAAAGTAACATTTTTTAAAAATACAAGAATCAGAGTAAGTTGAGCTACACAGTTCCCCAAGTATATATTTGTGGATCAGCGTCATTTCCTGTCAAAATGAAATACAAGGTAACACAAATTATAATTAAGAAAGAGAAATCCAGCAGTGAACATAGTTTTTTTTAGGGAGACCGGGGGCTAGTGTGGTTGGTATGGTTAAAATCACTGATTAAAGTGAGCTCATCTTACCATGAATGTTGTAAGAGGAGCCTGTCTTGTATCCTAATGTACAGTCTCACCATGTCCAAGGATTAATGAAAAGTATTTTTCTTATAATTTGTGTGCTTTGACACTGATCTTCAGTAGAACCAAGTGGTGCCAGGCACTCGGTACCTCTACCTGTCCTGTGGGCAACAGTGGTCTTCAGTCTGGCCGTCATATTGTCATGACTGCTGTTGAATTCAGCTGAAAAGAAAGGACTCTTCTAATCTTTCCTGACAACCACTCACTAATTACAGAAAAATCTGAAGTCTTTGTGGAAACACTTTTTTTATCCAGTTATTAGTTCTTCTGTGGCAAGTATGAGAAGGTACCCAATGGCTGACTTAGCAGCCCGTGTGCCCTTCTTTGCCTGCATTGCATTATAAGATTGCTTTGGGGTATATTTTAGTATGAAGTTCTGCACTTTCAATTTACCCAGATAAAAAGCTGTCAGTAAATTTTACTATGACAATTTCATTGTAGTTGGGCTATCTACACTGGCAGTGGCATGTTTGCATAGCTGTTGTCTGCATCATGGCAACAGTATTGCTTGTTGCTGTCAACAGTAGCAGTTCCCTGGTTCATCCTTTTTTCAGCTGATCTACAGAGGGTGATTTATAGAAACTTAAATGTTGGACCTCTTCTACCAGGAAGCTGTTTGTAAGCCAGCATCAGTGTGGTATCATGTAGGCTTCCAGTGCCATCTGCTGCTCTGCCCATTGAACAAAAAGCTACATTACAAGAGTTCGCTGTGTAAAGCTGAGCAGTGGGAGTAAGCAAAGATCTCTTTGGCACCTCAGTCTCATCTCTCAAGCAATTGTGTGGGTGTGCCTTGGCACATGTTTGGATCAAATGGAAGACTGGGAGTATAATAACTCTCTTTAATTGTGCAACTTGCATTGTGTGAGAGCTTGCACCAAGCTCAGTGCATCCCTTCGATGTGAATAGTTGGGAAAAGGGAGCTTGCATGGGCTCTGCCACAAGCATCTGCTATCATGATGCAAAAGAAAAAAGTGTGTTACTATCTTCCCAAAGCATTCTGAACAACACTGTACACAAGCCACTTATTTCAGATTGGTTCAACTGTCTGGAATATGATATTGTGCTTAATGCTAATAAATACTTTTAATTGTTTGTTGTTTTTTTTTTAGGATGCAGGTGTATCCCCTGAAAAGGCAGCCACGGATCCCTGTGATGAAAACAAGAAACTCAATAAATCCCAGCAACTGAAACAAGTTTTTAAGGAATACGGTGCTGTAGGGGTTTCATTCCATGTTGGAATTTCGTTAGTATCTCTAGGAATCTTCTACCTGGCTGTGTCAAGGTGAGGTTTGTGCTTACTTCTGGAAGGAAATATGTACTTTTTGTCTGTTTGATCCAGACAGAGTAATCTTCTGAATTTTGAGTATAGATGGATCCATAAACGGACCTAATCTCCCATCAGGCATGAGAGAACATAGATGTACATGGTCTTTTTGCATAGGTTCACGATGGGCCGGTGAAAACAGCAGAGTAGAGACTGCACCAGAGTAACTAGCCAGATGAGAGAGTTTATTTTTGTTCTGCAGAGATATCTTTTGTTCTCAAACACTAGTATGGTCTGTAAAGATAGAGCTGTACAAAAGTTCTGAAGCTTGGAGATAAGTTTATTTTTCTGGGTGTTGAACTCAGTTTCTGCAGTTGAAAATGCAGAAGGCAACAGCCACTGAAACAGAACTAGATTAAAAAAGAAAATACTAGATAGCCACATAGGAGTCAGGTTGGAAATTATGTGTCTTCTGGTGGGAATGCATCAGTTATGGATATGTCTGTTGAGCATGAGGTATTTCAACCAAGGAAACAGAGAAACACATTGCTTCTCAAAACATTCCCTCCCGCTTACGCTTGATTTCAGTGGGAATATGTGAATGCTTGATTTCTCTCGTTTACTACATGTGGCACAGGGAGACAATGAAAATACTTTCCTTCAGGTATGATTTAATTCCTAGTTACAAGATACTATGCTGGCAAGTGAAGGGGGAAAAGTTACAGTAACAACTTCTTTTGGAAAATGACTTCCAAACATAAGAACCTTGATGAAAGCTGCTATGACTATAGAGAATTAAAATATTAGTGGATTTGGTGGATAATGCTTATTTGAGACCCACAATATTTCCATCATTTGCTAGATTTGAGATAAGATACCATTTTAACAGCTTTGTATTCTTCTGTTAGAACACTCTAAGCCTAGCAACAGGTACCTTATTTGGTTTGGGTTGATCTGTATTTATGTGATAAATTTCATTAAGACACAGAATAAACTTTATTGTAAATTTTGGGAAGATGGATTTCCAACACAAATTCACAAATTTCTAACTTTTTTAAAATTCAAAAGCAGAGAAATAGGTTCTTTTATCAGAAGGTTGATCGTGGGGCTGAGTATTCTTCTGCAAATGCTGCAGCTTTACGGTTGTAAAACTAAGAACATATTTGACTTCACAGGGAACTTGTCAATTTAAGAAAAAAAATGTACATCTGAAAATATTGCATGTGCTGTTGCTACATAAGTAACTTGAGCTGTTACTGTTTGTTGTTTTTATTATTTAACAGCATCTAGATTTAAACATAAATTCCAGAGCTGGAAGTATGCCATGTTAAATTCCTTGAAACAGTAGCACTTTTAATTTATATTCTTTAGCGTGCAACCTTAAAATAAACTAAAAAGTCTTGTTTTCTTTTTCCCCAGTGGTGTGGATATGACTGCAGTTCTCTTCAAACTTGGTTTCAGTGAATCATCGTTGCAATCTAAAATGGCTGCTGGTACAAGCACGTTTGTGTTGGCATACGCTATTCACAAATTGTTTGCCCCAGTCCGAATCAGCATTACTATAGTTTCTGTGCCACTTATTGTCCGATACTGCCGGAAGATTGGTTTCTTCAAACCTCCTGCCCCAAATCCATGATGATTTCTTACTGGTTTTTACTCTGTTTTTTAAATGCTCTATACCCATGTAGCTTTTCAGATTGCTAAATTTCTTTGGAGGACTTATTTGAATTCATGTTAATGCTGACCTCCTCTTGTATTTCTTACTTGTTCTTTCAGGTAAATGTTACACTGTGAAAAGTGCTGTCCTCATCTCCTTTCCCTTTTGCCACCTCCTCTTTAGAAAAACCTGGTAAAATGGTATCTAGTTTCCACTGCAAGTGGTAACATAAATGCTTGACAATGAGCAGTCTCTTTAGAACACTCAATTCTAGGTCTTTATTTTTGGCTTCTTGGGCCTTAATTTTTTTCTTGTCAAAATAGAGTGGCAGCTTTAGTTTATTACTGTGCAGTTGAAAAACAGAGTAAGATTTTCTTCCTAATAGCCTGTGGAATAAACAATATCCTACTACATGAATAGTTCTTTTGGTAAATGTACGTATTGGAATCTAAGGTGGCAGGTGGGTGTTTCTTTTCTTATAAAAGGCATATATGGTGACCCTGGTCTTGCAATACAACACACATGCTGAACTAACTTCAGTGGGAGTTCCTGTATGCTTAATTATTGCACAGTGATAGTTGTTTTAGCCAGAGTAGGTGATGCACTGTTCTGAAACTACAGCTCCTTTGTGGTGCTTCCATGTTTCAAGATTTCATTGTTTGAAAATGTGCTTTATTTACAGGCTAGGAACTGGCCTTACTGAAGTCCTTTTTCAAATATTCTTTTTTAGTATGCCTATAGAGTCAGAAGGAATCCTGACTCTACTGAATCAGCGTAACCAGAATTACCTCCTATGTGAACATATTCCAAAGATCATCATGTCAGAGGGAAGGCATCTGTGGGTTTTTAATGAATTGAGATCTGTCTTTGTACTGGAGACACATTTTTATCTGAAAATGAACCCTGGGAGCTTTCTGCTCCTGTGAATGAAACTCAGATCTGCGAACGCTGCAATTTATAGCTTCACAAGAGCAATTCCTGTGCTTTTGTCTGACACTGTTATAAGTACAAGTTAGAGGTACTTTTCATTTCCTTTTTTGGACACTATTCCTATTAGAATGTAGTTGCACATGCATATATTCCCATACCACCTTTCAGTTCACCTAAAGACTGGATCCCAAAACTTAGGTAGTCAGTATAACATTCTGTAGTAAATCTGGGTTTCAGACTTAGAACCGTGCTTCTGTGAGAGAGCTTGAGCCAGACCCATCAGTCTTTTGGACCTGTTCCTTCTTCCAGTTCCGCTCTTTTTACGTTGTCTTTCTCTCTTTGTGCTTACACTTACCCCAAGGTGGCTCTGACACAGATCTGTTCATATGGGAATCTGATTAAAGTAAAATAACAGGAAATTACCCTGGTGATCAGGGTAATTTTATTATTTTTTTTCCTGGAATTTAGTGAAGTGAGAGGAAGGAATCATGTGGTTAGGATGAGCGTTGGCTGAGGGAGGGAAGGAGGAGCAAGTACTTTCTTTTTGTTACGAGCAACCTATTAACCCCACTCAGCCATAACATTAAATTGCACCCTAACTCCTTTCCCATTCAGAAAGTCCAGTGGATGCTCTGAGGATTCTCAGGCTCACAAGTGAGTAGGCAGTTTGTGCTCTATGAAGATGAGTCATAGTCAGATATATCCTTGTACCTCTCTATTATTGCTACCACTTGGTTAATCAGAGGTTTTCTCCAAGACAGGGAAAACTGGAAGAAATGCAGTTTACTTCCTCTGCCCTGTGGAAGCAAGATGTTATGAGTCTGACCCCTAAAAACAAAGAACCCCTTGACAAGGGCTTGGTCTCAGTGGGGCTGTGCTATTGGCCCAAATGAGGGTTTAGTGTCTTAACAAGGGAACAGTTGCAGCAGTGAGAGCAGGTACACATGCTAGAGGCTTGATGTACAATGCAAACATAGCCA
This sequence comes from Numenius arquata, assembly GCF_964106895.1. Taxonomy (NCBI): domain Eukaryota; kingdom Metazoa; phylum Chordata; class Aves; order Charadriiformes; family Scolopacidae; genus Numenius; species Numenius arquata. Next base: position 6,724,911 of record NC_133587.1, on the reverse strand, counting down.
TACATGGTATATATGCATGTATGTAAAGATGCATCACATTGTTAAACACTGCTCAAAATACCATCCTTAGGAGCAGGACATACTGAGAATCAGCCTTGCAGCATAGCCTGCTTCCATGGGTGCCACAAGCTGCATCACAGCTGCTTGGCTTGCTTATTAAATGTGGAGCCAATGCTCTGCTCCTTCATGTACCAAGTTCATTTTGACTAGCTGCTTATTTAAAAAAAAAAAAAAAAACACAAACTGGATTTTTCCTGTTTCATGCCTGCTTTGCAGTATGGCTGCTAAAGCTGGCAGCTTGTCTGAGCCAGCTCTAATTAGAGCATAAGTTTCAAACCAGCTTGTCCCTTAAGAAAGCTTGATTAATCTGTGTGATTATTATACCTGTGATGTGGATGGAAGCTTGTTTGCTGGGTAATTTGATAGGTAAAAAAAACTATAGTATCTACACAGCAGCTGAGGGGTTACCAACATGCAACCAACACTACCGTAGCTTTTTATGACCTCCTACTTTCTAAGACAGCTTAGTCTTTTAAACTTCAATGAGCAGTCAGTATTTCTTCATAGAAAGTTCAACTTGTGCTTGTGGTTTTTCCAGTTCACAGAAGCCTTCCTGCATTTTTTTCCTATATGCACGCATTCTTCTTATGAGTTCAGGGCAATGTAGGATAACAGAATTCCAGAATAATCATGAGGCATCCTTGTTTTCTTCATTTAATCAGTCATTTCTGATAAGTATGTTTTGTCCTAAAGTTGACAGAAAAGGAATATTCAAATACTTTCAAACCAATTTTCTGTAAAGCAGGAATCATTTAAAGCAAACACACCTAAAAGTTATTAAGAAACATCAATACTAACCTAACTAGAGACTTTCTTGCAGTAAAGAAACAGAGCTTCATTTAAATTATGACCAGAATTCAAATTACCTATTAAGATAAATATGGTTGTATAAACTACTGGCAATTTGTTTAGATGAAGTTTTTTGCAGAGTATATTTTAAATTAATTTGAGAATATATTTTGAATTCTAGAATCCTTGCTTGTAAAAGGATCGTTTTTTAAAGTGGTTTGTAAAATAGTGAAGATGACCATGAAGTCTTACAATGAAAATACAATAAATTGCTTTCTTTTAGTTTGCTTGAAGTGTTTTACTGATAAATGGTTGGTTTGTATTTTTTTTTGTTGAGTGGCCTGACCTTTGCTACATTTTAGGGAATTACCTCTTAAAACACTAGATGTTAACATTAATTCCTGTTACATTTGGTAACAATACTTTCCAGGCCTTTCTTAGAAGTGCTTTCAGATGATCTTGTCTTTGAATAATTGCATTTAAAAACAAAAAAGAAGCAGCAGACCTATGTTTCACTGGTTGTAGAAAAACCACAAGATAAGTATCACCACATTTGGTACTTACCTTCTAATCCTGTGCTGTGACTGTAGAATAGTAAGTGACCACACCAAGTGTGTTGTACCAGCACTAGAGCAAAATATTTATACCAGCTCCCTTTTTGACAGAGGTGGGAAGTAAACTTATTTTGTGATCATAAACAGGAAGTCAAGATGTACTGGTGGAAAAAGACAAGTGGTTATAGATAACCAGTGGAAGTGATAAATGCCATAAGGAACCTTACCATGCTGGTGGCAGTATATAACAAGTATTTATTTAAAAATTTGAGTGCTCACATTTAAGACAAAATAGACAAAAATGTACACATCATTTTTAGGACACAGAAATGCATTCACCTCACTCAGTTTCAGATTACACCACAGTGATGATACCCTTAGCAGCCCAGTAAGTTCAGAGGCAGGTATCTCTGGGATATTGCACTGTTCAATAAGCTAGAACCACAACTTCCTCTTGTTGGAACAATGAACCATTACCAGGACAGACCACATCATAAGAGCCTTGAACAGCTTAATACTTCAAAATCAACAAACCTGGCCCACATGTAACTGGGTTTCAAGTATATTAAGTATTCCACAAACTCCAGCTAGAAGTCAAATAATTTTACATTGCAATTAGAGTTTAAGACGATGGCCAACCCAAAGATTTGCATTCCTATTGCCATTGGATTCCAAGACCTGCTTTTGCTATTGCAATTAGTACAGTAGTCACAGTACAAGACTCCTTTTGTTGATCCCACGAGGTTGCCCCTGCTAAGACTGCATCCTGGATGAGACAGCATTATCACCCTTTGTGCTGTCAGGCATCTTTGTAGAGTTTGCTGTAATCCAGGGATGAAGTAGTACATCCTTCAGGGGCAATCGATGGAATGGGTTATGCTTCAGAAGCTTTGAAATTAAATCCCTTGCACCTTCTGACACAAATGGAGGAAATTTGAATTCCACCTAAGGAAAAGACAGGACACTGAAGACACTGCAAGAATTCTTTGGTAATAACCAAACTAGAGAGACAAAGGACTCCAAGGTACATCTAGTAAGGAAAGCTGTGTCAGTCTTGTAAACTATGCACCTTATGCCTAGTGAGGTAAGATTAAGTAATTTCATCATAATCCTGAAGAAAACAAGGTTCTCACTGCTTGTAGAAGTTACACTAAGTGTATTTTTCAGTGTACTTCAAGCAAGATTAGTTCACTCGAACCTTTCTAGGGTATGCAACAGGAAAAGTTAAGGTTACTTATTTTTAATAACACCTTGAATGTTACTGATTCTACAAATTAGAAGAGAAAGATGTGGAGATTAGTCACTTTATGAGAGAGCTAGGAGTTCAGATGGAGACAGAAACACTAGAACCAGGGAAGTCAGGCAAGGTGTCTTAAGGTGTCTTCTAGTCATTCTACCAAAGAACTGAAGAGAGTTTTAGAGATCTAGTTTTATGCATTATGTCTTGCTACAGTTCTAATACACACCCTTCTTCAAAATGATTATTTGTTAAGCCTCAATAAGACAACAGAACAGAAAGGCAGTACAGTTCAGCTAGTCCAAGTGTTAGCACCTACCCTGGAAATAGCTCTGTAGGTTTCCTGGTATGTTTCTGCTTCAAAAGGTGGTTTCCCTACAAGGAATTCATAGCACAGAACTCCCAGGCTCCAAATATCCACCTTTTCATCATGTGTTCTTCCCTCAATCATTTCAGGAGGCAGGTAGTCGAGTGTCCCACAGAGAGTTGTTCTCCTGAAGAAAAGTTTAAGTTAATCATTTACCATTATGGCAATTGTAAGATCCATTTCAAGAGCCAGACAGAAGCTAATGCTGGCAATCATCTTACCTCAGTGCAGTCTACCCTGGATAGACTCAGCACCACCAGAATACCTGGTAAAGAAGTTCTAACAGTAAATTTTCTACTTCTGCTTTAAAGCATCTCAGTCACTGTAATCAGTCTTATTCTTCAAGTTTGTACTACAGAAGTTGGAAAAAAACCAGCATAACACCACTCCATCTCTGCTACACCAGATGACTTAAGACTTGTGTTGCAGCAGCCCAGTTCTTAATGGATTTTTTTCTTCCCCCCCCGCCCCCATATTTTAGGAAGTTCACGTTTATCTCCATTCCATAACTACATGACAAGAAAGCTAACATTTTCACTCCAGAAGTATTTAACTGCATAGGATATATATTGAATCCTCACCTAGAAGATGGAGCATGCACAGACCATCCAAAGTCAGCAATTTTTAATTCTCCATTTGAGCCAAGCAGCAAGTTTTCTGGCTTGATGTCTCGGTGAATCACACTCTTTGAATGACAGTATGATAGGGCATCTGCTAGTTCTGTGACATACTGTATTTAGAAAGAGAACAAATCTTTAAAGTATAAGGACATCATCACTCTAGCTTATCTGGCTACAGATAAGGCATTATAGCCTTTTCTAGGCATAATTAGTAGTTTAAGTTAGAGCAATTATTCCTTAAACCCTTGAAGTCTGGCAATACAGGCTCTGCCTGAAATGACCAAGCACTCGCTATAAAGTGATGCTGAACATTGTTGTATTAGTGCTGTGCAGTAATTTGTCTTCCCAACTTATTCCTTGTTACAAGTGCACAAACAAACTAGCATCTAAGGAATTTCAGTTTCATACAACCAAATACAGAATATTATCTAGCTTTATGCTGCAGATATTCCAGATATGAAGACTAAGTAATGTGTAAGAAGCTCAAACAACCTACAGTAGCAGTTCTTTGCTCATCAAACTTGGTAAGCTTCTGAAGTTCTTTGTAGACTTCTCCACGAGGTGCATACTCTAGCATAAGGTAGACTCTTGTAACATCATGGAAGTAGCCGTATAATCTGAGAATGTTGGGGTGCCTGCAAAAAAGATGTAAATATTCTTCTGAACAAGGTATTTGTCCATATAACTTTAGTTTCCCTTTCTTGCCTCCCTCCTTTCAAGACAAGCATAGAAACTACAGCATCTTGTAAAGTATTCCTTCAGCTCACAACATATCCCTTGAGAGCTTCGTAGCAGATACATGTTTATCACAGCAGCAGGTTACTTCATTGCAAGGCAGACAGAAGTAAATTTTGGTACAAAAAGCCAAAAATCCTAACCAGACATTTCAAGGTGTCCTGTGTTTAAAAAGAAACTTTTATGTTCTTCAACAGAGTATGTTATCATAAACAACATTGCTCTGCTTATTTGAACATAAGCAAAGAGTGTAGTTGGTCACTATACTTCACCTAAGATGGGACTGTATTTCAACTTCTCTTCGTAGTTGATGTTCTACACCGGCTTCCTCAAGTTGTGTTTTAAAGAGCACTTTCAATGCAAGAATAAATTTACTCTTCTTTTCTCGTGCCAGGTACACATTTCCAAATTTTCCTTTCCCCAGAGGACGACCAATTTCAAAATCATCAAGAGACCATTGTCTTCTGCAGGAGGAAAGAGAAAATTACAAAAGCTAGATTCTTGCCTGGGCTTTGACTCCTGGGTTTACAATCTCTAATGTTCCTGTTCAATAGATACTTGGTGATCTGAACTAGATTTTAGTCTTTAAGAGAACACCAAGAGGATAAAATATATATTGAGACTTTTCAAAAGGAAGTTGTAAAAGCTAGTCTCTTCTTCCTAAAGTTTACGCACAGAGATACTAACATCAGCCACATTACTACAAAATCAAGACTGCACACCAAGCCATGCTCATTTCAGTACATTTAATGCAGCTGTATTACTAACTGTGTAAGGTGGCCACACTACAAATCCAACTTCACCCTTAGTTACATTCCAGTCTCTTGCACTACAGAGGAGGCTTTGTTTTCAAGTGTACATCTTGTGATTGGAGCAGCAGCTATCAGTGTTCTCCCACGGGAAGAGTTATTACTCATTTACCCAAAAGTTTTCTTTAGATTACAGGAAGTCCTTGTTCCTGAGAATTATCAGGACAAAGTAAGCTTTCCCAGTTTCATACGCTGTCTCTGTGTAGTGCCACTGGTCTCCACAACCAGGGAGCTCAGCTTCCAGGAGCTCAGCTTAGCCTTCAGCTTAGCTGCAACTGAGTCACAGCATGAAGTCCTAGAAGTTAAAAACAAGCCTAATCCAACAGGACTCATTAGCTGAACAATTTAGACATAAAACTTACTTTTTGGTGTCTTCATTTTTCTTTTTAGCAGTCTCTTCATTTTTCTGTTTAGAGGTGCTTTCTGCTTCAGAAGTTTTTGCTACGTATAGAGAAGCAGATCAACTTTATGAACCAGACCCATGAACACAATACAAAAATTCACATGGGGAGCAAATCTAATCTGTGCAGTATCTGCAACAGTTTTCAGAATACATCCAATGACACTTTAAACAACCTAGCGTAACTTCACTGTTAGCAAAGCAGCATAGCAGCTATCAGTGCTATCTAAATGTAATTTTAAAAGCTTTCTTAAAAAAAAAAAAATCAAAAAACCATTAAGCTTTCCCCCAAACCCAGTGAATTCTTGTGTATAAGAGATTAACACGAATACTGGAAAAACCATGATGTATGAGTGCCAATTACATTAACTCACAGCTGACTAGCAAGCATCTGGAAATTTTTAAACACCCATATTGGCTGTAAATGGGAAATCCTGGCAAGAAGGAGAGTGCAATAACGTCTCAGCTGAAATATGTGCTGCTATTCTGCTTCGGGGCACAGCCAAGTACTTCTTTACAGGACTGTCCCACATCATCAACATCAGCTTTAGTTCTTCTGCACTGCACTCTGCTTCACAGAACACAAGTATCCCAAGTGTCACAACTGTATAAATACATGTACAACATCTTCAGAATTACCAGGTGCTGCAGCCTGTTGAGGTTTTTCACTGTTCTTGCTTGGAACTTGAGGCCTAGCAGTCGCTTGGACTGGAAATACTGGTCGCTGCTGCGTTGTCTGGTTATTAGACAGTTTTTGGTTTGACAGTACAGATTTTTGTGACTGCACTGGAACTCGCTGGGGAAGGTTTGAAGGACACAGAACACGTTGTGCTTGAACTCCACTTTTCTGTAACCGGCTCGGGGCAGAATGCTGAGACACAGGGACACGTTTTGGGCCATCCCCAATGGGATTAGCAATCTTTAAAAAGAAAAGATTAGATGTTAATTGTAGAATAGCATATTATAATCTTTATGGCCCCATTCAGTAGACCAGGAAAGAAACCGCAAAACACAATAACAAGAGATGTTGAGGTTGTCCAATCTTATGTTTTATCAATTAAAACATCATTAAATTTCTACATTGACAAGAAAGTTAACAGTTTTCTGCAACAGCATACTTATTTATGGCTAGCAGAACTTTTACACGCATCTGAAGAACATCAGCCAGAGAAATTAAGCCAGCAGATCATTACTATAAAAACATACACTGCTTTGAGCCATTGCTTCCTTTCATCTTGCTATACCTTGCACTGCAATGGGAGCTCAGCAGAACAAAGCAAGTCTATTTGGTAAGGTTCAGCTCTCTGCTATAGATTTAGGCTTATATTTTAGAAATTCTTAGTTGTTCTAGGATACTTTGCCTACAGTTAAATTCAAACGCTAATGATTAGCTTCTCACATTTTTGACCCTCTAATGATACCTATGCAACAGTTTGTACTTTTTTCTTTCCCTAGATATTATTAGTCTTCTGATTCAGTTCACTAGAAGTAACATATTGACAGCTTGATTAAAAAGAAGCTTTGCCCATGCTATTCCAAAACCTTACCAAGATCTATTTGGTTTTAAATTAAAACTGAGAAAGTACCTGTGTTGCTATATAGCAAAAAATACATGATCAGGGTGATCTTGACTATCATGCACAGGCATGTGAATAGTGACATTAACACAGTGCTCACTTTTGAAAGCCATATCTGGATTAAGGTGGCTACACGCATTTGCTCACTCTTTAAATGATCTTATATTATACTTAAAATATAAGCAAGGTTTCCCAATTCGAGTATAACATACTAATACTAGCAACTAAAAACAGTAAACCCTGGACACTGTTTTCTCCACGAGAGAGCTACCAAGAGACAAAATTGGCAATTGTTTCCTGCACGTAGAAGACATTGTTTCAAGACATTTTTTTCCCCTTTTTTGCTATTTAGCTCAGCTGATAATTACTACAGACAGTTTGAAACCTGTAGCTCTTGTGCTATCAATACAAACGCACCCACCAAAACCGAACAGGTCACTTACCTTCGTAGCACGACTGGGGTATCCGGAATGGTTCTCTTTCATGTTCTTATCCATAGTGCCTGAGAAGAACAGCTACATACAGCCTAGCCTATAGATAAGACGTAGCCAATTGGAGTCAGTTCCACAAAAAACAATACGTCTCGGAGATCTTTTTCAAAACATGCTCCCCCCTCCCCCCGTCACCCTCCAACACCGGGAGGCCTCAAGGCCTAGCCGGGCCTGCCGTCCCGCCGCAGCGCGTCAGCTCACGCCCCTGCCCCACAACTGCCAGCCTGTGCCCGCAGCCTCCCACCAGCCGGCCCGGGGCCACCCCTACCAGCAGCTCCAGCGGGCAGGGCCCCCCGGGCCGCAACCCCACCATCGACCCCAGCCGCCTGCTCACCCCTAACCTCCGCTCCCTCCGGCCGCCGCGGCTGTTTGAATTCAAACCGCCCTCCCTTAAATACCCCTTTAAACTGCCGCCGCTCGCCATTGGCCCCTCTCCCGCCGATCGCGCCCGCTGATTTGTTCGTTTTCAACCGGCCCGCCCGCCGATTGGCTCTCCGCACGCTCCGCTCGTTGCGAGGCCGAGCCTCGTCGCCGCCGGCCCCTGGGGCGCATGCGCAACGGCAGCCTGCTGCGTATCCCGAGCAGGGCCGACCCGCCCGCCCTGAGGGCGGTGTTTGCGCTACATGCGTATTTTACGTACCGTCCCTCCGCCGCTGCCTCCTTCCGTACTCCAACTGCGTGGATCGGCGCCCCGCTTACACACTTTCCTCCGCAAAGTCGCTGCCTGGCCGGGTCTTCTGTTACGCAAATCGCGTACGCCCAGACCACCCACCTGTGGCAACGCTACAACTCCCCTCCCTTCCTCGCAGCCACCGAGGCCTCGCAGCGTGCCGCCGCCGGCGGGGGAAGGGCGCCAGGTTAGTCCCGCATCCTGCCAGGCACCGGCCTCTTCCCTCTCCTCCTCCACACACGCACCCGCCGCCCCGGGCCGCGGCAGAGGCGGTGCTGCCACCTCGCGTGGAGCCGAGCGCGAGTGGGGCCGGGGGCCATTGTGTCCGGTCGGCGAGGGAGGTGCCCCGGGTGGCGGTTGGCAGCCCCGAGGAGCGGGAGGACGGGCGGAGGGGTGAAGCAAGGCCTCGGCCTCGCCCGTGCCCGGACGTGCGGCCCAGGGCAGCGCTCCACGTGCCGGCAGCTCTCGAGGACAAGTGCGAAGGGGACGTACCCCCGGCCTGAGGGACCTGCGCCAGCCCGCCAACCCCTCGCGTCGCACCAGCGGTGACCCGCAGCCCCCCGCAGCTTCCAAAACCGCCACAGGTTCTTGAGGAGACGCTGAGCGGCCGCGGGACGACGCCACTCAGCGAGTGCAGTCTGTGAGTAGCGGCGCAGGAGGAGCGCGGGGCTGCCCTGCTGTCTCAGTTGCCGGTTGCCCCAGTGGTCCTGCTCACGCCCGTGAGGGGGACCTCGGCCGCCGAGTGACAAGCGGCAGCCGAAACTCGGTTTCAGTACTTCGGGCCTGTGAAGAACCGTGCTTGAAGGCAACTTTTAACTGTCTCTGCGGCGCGGAAAACAAGTGCGAAGGCGACCCTGGTTGTGTGTGTTGGTGTTTACAAGTGGTACAGGATAGGTAAAAAGAAGATGTCGGGTCGTCGCGTGGCTGCAGCGTGTGATAGACGTCAGCTGCCACGGGGCATGGGTAGCATGGCATCCCCCCTGCTTGACCCGCGTCCACTTCGACTGCCGTTTCTTGAGGCTGACGTGAGTAGGACTTTGGGGAGGGTGGCGGTGTGCTCCGGGCACAGGCGCTGGGCCTGCTGGGGGACCCTGCAGCCTGGCCGTGTGAGGGGCTTGTGGCTGTGCTGCCCGAGCGGCCGGAGCCGTGGGGGAGGCCTGTGGCAGGGAGCAGCAGTGCCTGACGCTTGTTATTTCACCTCCCCGCGTCTGGGGATCCCGGTGTCTCGGCGGAAACAGCCTTTCGCAGCTTTGCAGCTGGGACACAAAAAGCCCCGGCCCTTCACATCCCATCAGCTCCCCCCGCCCCCCCCGGCCTCCCGCCCGCTGGGGGCCGGCTCCCCGGGCTGATGAGCCGGTTGGGGCCTGCCGCCCGCAACCCACCCCGACCGCCGCTTTGCCGGCCGAGGCCCTGACCTCCCGGGAGGGTAGAAGGGGGCGAGGGTCTCCCGGAGGCGGTTGGCTGTGACTCCGCCCGCCCCGGCCAGGCCCCGCCGCGCCCCCCTCCCCTCCCCCCTCCCCGCCGCTCGGGGGCTCCCTCGGCGCGTCACCGGTCACGTGACACGGGGGGGCCCTTGCCGGCGCCCAGGCGCGCGCGCCGGGCGTCACGGTCATGTGACGCTGCGAAATCCTCTCCTTCAAGAGTCGCCTCCAATCGATCTGCGGGCGCTCGATGCAGCAGCCCTCGCGGAGGAGCATTCTGCGGTCCCGGCCGCCGCCGCCGCCTCCGCCCCTACCGCCGCCGCCGATCGATGCGCTCAGGGCTCCGGTCGCCATTTTAGGGGGAGAGCGAGGGAGGCAGAAGGAAGGGTCGGTAGGTACTGCCGCGGCCCCGCGCTTCTGCTCGACCCCGGCCCCGCTGCCCGCCCCAGGTCTCCTGCCCGATGCCGCCCGTCCCCTGCTCTCCGTGACCGCCGTGCTGCGGCTCGGCGCTCCCCGCCTTCATTCAGTCCTGCTCCCCCACGCCCCCTCCCCGCCCGGGCACTGGTCCTGCAGCCGGGGCTGGGCGGGAGGATGCGGCCTCCCGGGGAGGGAGGGAGGGCGGGACCGGGCCGGGCTGGGTGGGGGTGGCGATACTTCCCTGCACGTTGTACGTTAATGGGCTCCCCGGCGCCCAGGTCCGCCGGTGCCGGCGAACGGCACTGGCAGAATCCTTTTGCTAACCAATGCCGCATGATTTCTGCCTTCTCTATTGCTCCTTAATACATTTCGCGTTCTATTTATCGGCCACATTTTCATTTCCACAGCAAACGAGTGCAACAGGTTTTTCCTTTTTCTTTTTTCCCCTTTCATTTCTCTGTCTTTCATTCTGACCTAAAATATGGTAGTATTTGGTGTCTGCACTGAAATTCTGCAGGATGTGCTTTATTTGAAGGTTGTGGTTGTTTCATGCAACTCTCTTGTATGTGATTTTTCTTCTTTATTTCAGGCCCCTCCAAGGCATTCCTTGCTCACAATGTATAGAACAAAAGTCAGTTTGAAAGACCGTCAGCAACTTTATAAACTGATAATTAGTCAGCTGCTATATGATGGATACATAAATATTGCCAATGGCTTGATAAATGAGATAAAACCACAATCAGTCTGTGCACCATCTGAACAACTGCTGCACCTAATTAAGTTAGGTAAGCTGGAAAAAAAGCTAACATAAAAGTCCAGTTTCTACATCCCTAGCTTAAATCTCTGTGAATTGAGAGCTTAGTATTACTGAAAAGACATCTTTTATGCAAAGGTTATGTCTAGTAATAGCATAACATTTTTGTATATGTAGATACAGCCTTTGCTTCCATGGCTTTTTTTTGAAGGGCATTCTAGTTCTGTGTTTCATTCCTTAGTATGGATTAAAAGCAAAAGAGATCACTGAGTATTGTCACAATCTGTTTGTTTGAACTTCTGTAACATGTAAGAATACCTGCTCGGGGCCCTGGGTGACTGGCAACCTTCTAAAACTACACTCCAGTCAACAGGATCACCGAGTCCGCGGACCTAATGGAAGACTGACCCATGCAGTTCTCTGCCAACTTTAGAAATATTTTCTATATGGTTCTTCCTGACAGACTTGGAAAGGGAGCAGGCCCTTCCATTGTCAGTCTTCACTGGCTTTTATATATCAGTCTCAAGAAAATAAGCTTCACAGTCTAGGGTCTCAGCAACGGTATCGCCTGTTTTCTCTCTGTGTATCTTTCTCTCTGAGAGTACATCAGTGCACTCAAAATACCTGAGCTGCTGTTGAAACAGGCTGACTAAGTTACTGGAAAAGAGGTCTAGCCATAACATCATGTCTTCTCTGTATTGTGACTCAACTGGTTCTGCTGCCTGAACTAGTTGAGTTCCAGCGGTATAAATATGTGAAGCCTTGTGTCTGTTTGAAATAAGACTGCTACACTTGCAATTTGTAGATGAAAGCAACAAAAACATTTCTGTTGCATTTGATCAGTTGATGATCACAGTTGGGCATGTACCTGAGAATTCTTGCGTCTGCCCTGTTACCTCTTCCAGTGTTGAACTGTCTTTGTTCTGTAGATGCAGCCTGGAAATAATAATAAGAATTAAAAAAAAGGAAATCTGTAGAGTGGGTGTGAAGAGGAGTAAAAATTTTCATTTTTACTGCTGGGATATTTGTTTGTGGGTTTTTCTTCTTCCATGCAATAAACCAGAAAGGAACAGAATCAATAAATGCTTCAGTTTTTTAATTCAAATCTCATGTAATATCGTTCAGGCTTGTTTCTCCCTCTGTGAAGAGCTGACTAGAGGCCTGTTGACGGCTTCAGTAACTGACTGTCAGTGCCTTTATCAGTACTTACCACCCTACAATACTTGCTAGTTGTATTTTCACCGTTAATTTTAAGAGCTGTGTCACTAAACCTGCTCTGCAAGCTTAGCTTTGTTCAACAGGGGCTGCCTGTCTTAAAACCTGACTCCTGGCTGTTGCAGAAGTCTCTAGCGTAGATCTGGCCGCAGCCTGTCTGTCTAAGGAGAAGCTTAACCTGTTTTAAGTGCATCAACTTCTCTCTTTTCAGGCATGGAGAACGATGACAGTGCTGTTCAATATGCAATTGGACGGTCAGATACTGTAGCCCCGGGCACAGGAATTGACTTGGAATTTGATGCAGATGTACAGACCATGTCTCCTGAGGCTTCTGAATATGAGACTTGTTATGTCACATCTCATAAAGGACCGTGTCGTGTAGCTACGTATAGCAGAGACGGACAGTTAATAGCTACAGGATCTGCTGATGCCTCAATAAAAATTCTTGATACAGAGAGAATGTTGGCCAAAAGTGCTATGCCTATTGAGGTAAAATATGACTTGAATCGTAACCACTTTGTGAATTCTTGAGGTGCTGTCTGTTTGCCATGTCTGTGCCTTGTGGCTGGCCCGGTGGGTTGGACTAAATATCTGTCTCGCCATATTTCCTACTCCAACAGCGGCTCATAAAGTACCCTTGAAGAGAAGGAAGAAGAAATAGGGCAAGTATACCTGTGTAACGTCTGGCAGCAGCCTAGAACGTTGAGCCAGATATTGCTTCTAATAGTTGCTGATAGTTGCTATACTGTATGAACACAGTTCGTTTTTGAACCCACTTACACTTCTGGCCTTTACAGCCTCCAGCAGCTGTGTGTTTCAGAACTGTTCCACAGAATACATATTTATTTGCTTCAATTTTTCTCCAATACAGTTATCAGATAGCAATTTAAAATTGGGGTTGTTTGGGGCTTGGGTTTTTTTTGGCACAAAGTGCAGTGCACACCAAATTCTCAGCAGTGTCCTGTCTGAGTGAAAGTTGCAGTTTTCCCAGTTGGTGCAGCTTCCCTTAATTCTTGCAGCAAGACAGTATTTTGATTTGGACTGTTTATGAAGAATGTGGTATGTTGTCTTGCATCAGTTCTCTGCTACTGAAACTAGTTTGTCCTTGAGCAAGTCAGTTGACCTTTTTAAGATACAGGGAGCTTGTCTGATAACAGTTTATAATGGGCCTTCAAATAATTAAGATAGTGATTATGTGCCTAGTCGTGTGTCAGAAAGGTAGCTGTTGTTTCCCACTTGGGCAAGTATAAAACCTACTTTTCCTGTCAAAAGCATGTTCCATTTTCTAACACTCTAACTTGTTGAATGTTCTTTGTAGGTCATGATGAATGAGACAGCACAGCAAAACATGGAAAATCACCCTGTTATTCGGACTCTGTATGATCATGTGGATGAAGTTACGTGTTTAGCTTTTCATCCAACAGAACAGATCCTAGCATCTGGTTCAAGGGACTACACACTAAAATTGTTTGATTATTCAAAACCTTCTGCCAAAAGAGCCTTCAAATATATACAGGTTAGATACAATACCAGTTCAGAGCAACCAAAGCTTGAATGTATACATACTGAGGTATCAGTGAGTGGAATTGTGTCTGAGTTCCTAAGTGGTTTGGTATGTGGAAGTATGCAGCTACAAAGTATGCAGACATTATGAAAATTACATGTTAAGAGTTTGTGCTTAATGGATACCTATATTCCTTAAATCTAGTGCTTGTCTGCTTTTTTCTAATCTAGACCAAATCTAATATGGGTAACTTTGAAGTCAATTATGTTATCTTGGTTTTGGCGGAGAGTTTGGGATTATGTGGTGGTGGGTTCTGGGATGTGTGACTGGCTGCCAAAGTCTCCTGTCACTTGTGTGCAATATCCCAGAAATGAGCGAGCACTGCAAGCTGCTCTAGGACAAAAACTACAGTACATCTAAAGGTAGCCTGTCATTTTAATCCTGTAGGAAGCATTTTCTATTTTGCAAAAACAGAACACATTGTGCTAACTGGTAACTTAACTAGGTCTTTTAGCACTTTAATACCACCAGAATTTACATTTCCATTTCAGACTTTTTTTTTTTCTTTCTTACACCAATTATGTATTTTTGATCAAACAGGAAGCAGAGATGTTGCGCTCAATCTCTTTTCACCCTTCTGGAGATTTCATACTTGTTGGTACCCAGCACCCTACTTTACGACTGTATGATATCAATACTTTCCAGTGCTTTGTGTCTTGCAACCCTCAAGATCAGCACACTGATGCTATTTGTTCAGTAAATTACAACGCAAGTGCAAACATGTATGTGACAGGAAGTAAGGATGGATGCATCAAACTGTGGGATGGTGTTTCGAATCGCTGCATCACTACTTTTGAGAAAGCACATGATGGAGCTGAAGTCTGTTCTGCTATTTTTTCCAAAAATTCAAAGTATATCTTGTCAAGTGGAAAAGACTCTGTAGCTAAACTATGGGAGATATCCACTGGTCGAACACTGGTCAAATACACAGGTATGTGGCAGGTCACTTTCTAAGTACCTTCTTTTTCAGGTACTGACCCACAGCAGGGGTGGTAATACTGTCAGAAGAATAGTAATTCTTAAAGGCAATGGGAGACTGCTGCTTTCAGGGTAAATTGCCCCAAATTTTTGAAAACACTTCATGTGAACTAATTCCAGAAGAGGCACTATGATTCTTGTATGTCTGTCAGTGTAAACATACTTAGTCTGAGTAGATTTTGGAGACTTCCCTGACATCATTACTCCATTGCTTTGGAGGGAAGTTATCACTAAATTAGAGAAAAGTAAAAATAAATGCTGCCCTAAAGACTGGGACATTTGCACAGAGGGTTTTGTTCTCTGGTTTTGCTTTAGTGTGTTTTAGAAACATTGATTACTAGAAGAGCATCATCACTTTTCTTGCTGATGATCGTTTTGATTTTGTGACTGCTCGTTGCTAGAGAAGGGACACAGTTTAAACTGGAAGGGTCAAAACCAACACTTAATCCATTCCTGGCGAGAGTGGGCCACTCTCCTGCAGAGTACTCACCTGGACAGGGGGAATTGAACGTAATTTCGGGCAGTTGTTTTAACCATTAGACTCGTGCAAAAGATAGCTCTAGTGTGCCCTGCCAATATCCTGAAAAATAAGTGCAGCTGGTTTGTTTCCTTTTTTCCTTTTTTTTTTTTTCCTTTTTTTCCAAGGATGCAATTATGTGCAAGGTAGTCATGCTCACAGCATGCTGACAATACCATGCTTTAATCTCAGCAGGATTTAAGAGCTGGTGAAGGATATGATAGCAGCTGTGTGATGGGGAGGCTTTTGGGTCAAGCAGTAATGCGCTTAAGCTTTAGGAGTCGTAGCATGAAAGAGGAGAGGATGTTGAAAATTTTGCTTATCAGCTTTTGGGATGTGTTTGGTCCTTTTGTTGTACGCTAGCTCTATTTTGCTCTCAGCCAGCAGGGTGCAGCACCTCCTTGATAAACTTTTGCAAATTATCAGGTAGGAGGCAGGTGTGTGCAGTGCCAAGTAAATGCCTATGTGTGAAACGCATTTTATTTGAAGGCTGTGGAGGAAAGTATGGCCAAGGTAGGTTATACAATATGCCATATGATACATAACATTAAAAACAAAAGTTGTCACTGATAATGAGAATCTCTGTATTCTATCTGTGGTCTTTCCCCTTAGTTACAGCTGTAAGCCTCATACCAAAAATATAAGGCAAAAGTATTCTTAAGTGGTTGCACTCATACGGAGTCGCTGAACTTCACTGACCCAGTGGGAGTATTTAATCTTTCTGTCCTCTGTGAAATTTTAGAATATACTACGTATATAATTACCAAAAAAATCTCATTATTGATAGACCTGTTGTATGTGGAAGTGATAGACTAGCTGAGAAGATAAGGCTTTTTCGTAGAGTGCAGAAATTGATACTTATGAGATGTTTATCATTAGGTCTTTGGAACCTTTCTAAAACTGATCCTGTTTGGGTTAATATTTTGCTGCACGTATTTAGGAGCTGGTTTGAGTGGACGACAAGTACACAGGACACAAGCTGTCTTCAACCACACAGAGGATTACGTGCTGCTTCCAGATGAAAGGACCATAAGTCTCTGCTGCTGGGATTCAAGAACTGCTGAAAGGAGAAATCTACTTTCTCTTGGGCACAACAGCATTGTCCGTTGTATCGTCCATTCTCCAACCAATCCTGGCTTCATGACCTGCAGTGATGACTACAGAGCTAGATTTTGGTACAGAAGGTCAACAACAGACTAAGGACAGCTTTATAAAACAGCGATTACCCAGATTGGTTATATCATCTTGTATTGATTGTACTGCCAACAGATGCCTAGATGAAAGCCGTGCTGTGTCTGTTTTTTAATTCTGTCAAATGTGGCAGAAAAATGTCAAAATACTGAGACTAAGTTTTGCCCCATGCTAAATTTTTTTATTAGCGTGTGTGGCATTAATTTTTGTAAGTCATCTCTAATTGTACTCAAGGAGGGGGGCAAGGAGAATAAAATGATCCTTGCAGGAAGGATTAAACTTGTTCTCCCGTCCTCCTAAATCCCGCGAAAGATAATGTGACTGTGTCTTGCTCAGACTGGGCACCGTGAGCCAGTTTTGCTCTGCGTTGTATCTGTGCAATCCCACCGAAGTCTGTTTAAAGAATGGATTACACAAGTAACAGCAGAACTTGGCAAATATTTTAATGAAGCCTTAAGCTGCCTTCAGTTCTGATTGATTCTTTGTAAAGCTCTGTTTTGTATCTTTTAGTCTGGGGGGGGGGGTTGGTGGATTTATTTTTTTTTTTTTTATTGGCCGAGTGGACCTTCAATTCCGAGCCAGTCTTGTGCCATAAGAATCTCAAACAGGATTTTAAATTGTTTAGATGAATTCAAGAAATGGTGTTCTAGTTCTGGTATTAAAGCTCAGACTTGAAATCTCGTCGTCTTTTGAATTTATCTTAACAAGTGGGACCCCAAAGTAAATTAATGGTATTTTCAAGGAATATCCATGTTGCAACTGTAAATGTGACAGTGTGTCAGCATGTGAAAATGAGAGTAATTTTGCCATGGAGACCTGTATTGTCCTCTCAAAGAAGGAAACTGTTGTGCATATTAATTTCTGTATATGTACCTCAGAAATGTCACTTTGCTTCATTTTATTGAGAAATTTTCATCCTATAGGTCTGTTACACAGCACTTGAATTACATTCTTTTTATGATTCAAAAACCCAGACCCACTGTTTCTTCTCCCCATTATCTTTAATAGTCCAAGTTTCCCAGACCTCATTCTATTCAACAGAAGTACAGATCACTAAGAAACTCTGTGCTTAAATCCTCTCTAAGGTTGAAAATTCACTACCTGTTTTTACAGATAGTTGCCTGTGCAGAGTTTTAAATGTGTTCATTCATCCTTGTACAGTGCTCTGGGGCTGCTCCTTTGGGAGGCTTCCTTCACTCAAAAGTTCAGCACTTGCTTTCGTGAGGATTTTTAAATGTAAGATTGTTCTTACTGCTGGGTTAACTTTCCATTACCGCTGATGAAGTGTCTTGTCAAGGGCTGATGAGGGTACAGGTTTTGTCTGTATTTAAATAAAGATTACCTTTTTAAGAGTTATTTAATATATAAAGAAGGAAATGTATTAGTTTTCTTTTCTATATAACAAAGGAGAAGGGAAGATTGGGGATGTGTTAAAGCTTGAAGAATTAGTTTGTTGGGTCATGTCTGAATCAGACATAACTATAGAGTGTAGAAAGTAGGGTGGGTTTCTGAAAGAGGTAGAGAATTAAATTTAGTTTTCTTCTCAAAAGGTACTGCTGTGCGAAACATTTCTTAGCCTTAGCAACCCTCTCCACTCTTCTTCTGCCTCCCTTCCAGTTTCTAAAACTTGAACATGGGGGGCATGAGGTAGCAGTTCTGGTGGCTTTGTTGGTGGAAAAACAATAAGAACCAGAGGTTGGTGGGAGGGAAAAGGGAAGTATTGACACAATTAATGTGTGCTCTTCTCCCTCGGTGACAGCAGCCCCCTGCTGTTACAGCCAGCCCCAGCCCCTAAACTGATAGCAGTGGCAGGTTTTTTTGGAATGTCACATTTTTTTCAATGCTGTTAAAGAGGCTGTTCATAAGTAACACATCTGCTACAGGTGTTTGAACTCTTCTATTTTTAAAACACTATTTTGATGTTTTATGTATTAAACCGCTGCTGTGGTTGCTAAGTTAGCAGCGTGTTTTCACCTCAAGCTTCCGTAATTCTGTGGTCTTTTAACTTTTATTCTGTTAATGCAAAAACGTCCTGACATGGGCACCTTTCTGTCGTTTCTTTTTTGCTTGAGGCCAGAAGTTTGGGAGTTTTCTGTTTTAAGATATAAGGGCTGGAAGAAACTTAACTCATCCTATTTAGGTAGATAACACAACCCCAGAGTGAAAGAGCTCAGTACTACACCATCCCAGTGGTACTCTGGTGGTTGTGGTGGTTGGTCGGGGACGAGACTGGGGGGGTGAGGTGCTGTACAGCGTTCGGAGCCAGCCCGCGTGGAGGTACAGTCTAGAGGAGCTGTAGGCGCATCTCGAAGAAGCAGGTTGTGTACACAGTTGTCCAAACGCACAAACATCTGTGTGTTTGACCGCAGGGGAATACCTCCTCTCACTGGGCAAGTCTGGAAGTATCTAGTTAAACGTTCTTCATGCGATCGTGCTTCCTGCCACAATCAGACAGGCTTCACACCTAGAAGCTGTGTTTCATCTATTAAAATTCCATCGCGGTCACTTGCCCTTCACAAGTTTTGCAGTCGGTGGTAGCTCTTGGTAGCTACATCCCAGCGAGCTGCTCCGCTCAGGGAAGCTCTGTCATCCTCGGGATTTATCACCTCCTCAGGAAAGTCTCCATCACCTCTCTGAAGGTCCGTTGTATCCATCTAGCATGTAACCTTCTCTGGCCTCTCCCCAGAAGATGGTATCACGGAAGCGTGGGGAGGTGATGCCACAGCTAACACCTGAGGCCAACGAGCCGTGACGCCCTGACGACAGAGCAGCTTTGGAGAAAAATCATAATTATGGTTTTATATCTTTCAGCCTTCGGCATTCCTTGACTCTAGGGAAAGTCTTTCCTAAAAGGCCATTTCTGGAACTAGGCTGGTTCACCACCCACTGACACAGATTCCAAACTTTCTACTTAACAGGGGATACTAGTCTGGGACAAATATTACCTGGACACGGCGGCTGTCCTTCCACCAGAGCTGCCCTGTGACACTGAATCCCAGGCAAAACTGAAGTGCAGTAAAGGAAAAGCAGCTCAGGTAACTGTAGTTCAGGTTAGGAAGTTCTCTGGGTGGCTGTAAGGGACCCTTCAGACACCTGCAGCGTAACTCAGCGGGGTGCTGCAGGGCAGGAGCTGAAGCCCACGCATCTGCTTGTGTTCGTGCTTCAGCCTTGGTGCAGCCAGGAGGAGTCTCACCCAGCATTCACCCACCCCCAGGAACGGACGGTAATACTTAAGGTTTTCACAAAACCCCTTTATAACAAAAAATGGTATCGGTGCCGTAAGCGTTGAGACAAGTTTGGAAGGTGTGAAAAATGTTGGCTTCAAAATCCTGAATGGAGACGCTTGTGGCGGGTTTATTTCTACGCGAGGTTGTGCCAGCCTTGTGGTGCGTAGTGCTCTTGTATTCACTGCGCTGCTAAAAGAGGAAATGCAGGAACACGCAGCAAAACAGAAGGGTAACACTTCTGACTGCGGTTAATTGCGACAAGTTGGTGACAAGAGAGATCAAGGAAAATTCCACTTGCAGACAGACTTTTTTTTCTCACTTTTAGATGCTAATAGGGTTTTTCTGTTTTGCATCCTGTTGTTTTTAATCTTACCTGTTGTCACAGAAATTATCTTTCATGAGAATCTTTTCTATAAATTCCTAAATGCTTTTAGGAGTAGAGCTGTCAGATGTGCTTTCTTGAGACGTAGCTCCTAACACACAGTGACTGCGCGAAGCTGAATCCTCTTCATCCTGCCGTAACTATCTCTATTGCTCAAAGTGACGCCGCCGCTGAATGACAGCCATGGATAAAAACGTAAGAACCAACAGAACTGCAAAGGTATGTCTGAGTTTGTTTTTTTTTTAAATACGGCATATTTACATTTAAGATAAAAGGGTCCTAGGGTAGGTATGGTGTTTGAGTTCAGGCTGATGCTCGGGGATGTGGGAAACATTTGGTCTTCTCGTCTCGAGGTGGACGGAGGGCTCTCTGTGATGCTCAGGTACCTACTGTCTCCCTGCACTTTTTGTTGCGACAAAACTATTAACTGGAAAAAATGTCTTCTTGGAGAGGACTCTGAATAAAGCAGGATTCCTAAATAGCAAATACCTGTGAATAAACACAATTATGAAACAATAAATATGTAACTTCAAGGTTCCACCTGAGTTGCTTCTAGACATTAGAGACACGGGTGTATTGTCAGGGACTTTCTGTGACAGTCCAGGTGACCTGTTGGGTGACAGATAATTTCCCTACGTTACACACAAAACAGAATGAATTTTGAAGTGCTATATTTATTTCTTTTGAAAGACTGGAACTAGTTTATAAGGTTTTTTACATTTATTTGTATATTTGTATTGCATCTAGTATAATTTTATATGCATGCATAGATAAAATACCCTGCTGCAGCTGTAAGGGTTAGAGAATGCTGAAGTCTTGATCGAAGTCAGCGCCTTGATTGTCCTACTCTCTGCAAGTCTAATAAGCAACGTAATGGAATTATTATTTTCATCCTGTTTCATCAATGTTTACCGTAAATAAACTGCCTCCTGGAAATTTGATATAACGTAGTGGGGGAACAAAGCTGAGTACTAGCTTCATGAGTCATTTTTTTGCACTCAAAATTTTCCGTTTTGAGGAAATGATAAGAGGACTAATTTTTACGTTTTAAAAAATTGATGCAGGACACTTCATTTCTACACAGAGAAGAGTTTCTATTTCTAGAATGATCTAGGTATGACCTTTTCAGTTTTCTTAAGTGGATTGCCAATGGCTAAAGAAATGTAATGGTAGCATGTTGGTTTCCTGTTCTGCTGTGAGATCTTTAGACACAGCCATGGCACACCCCGTCAAATTCAGCTGAAATAACAATTGAAAAAGTCAAATTTCTTTCTGCAGTACCATTTTTGAACTGTTTATAAGGTTCATACTACCCTAGGAATACTGTTTATTGTAATATTTGTATGTTATACTTAATATGAAAATAGTATGGATGTGTTTTTTCTACTACCTGGACTTCTTGAAAGCACCGTGTGCCAACCATGAGTAGCTTTACCGTGACAGGTAACGCTTCGCAATTACCGCTGTGCCCCAGCTATTCCACCTTCACCAGGAAAACTGTTTCTGAAAACGAACCCAGCGTATGAGCACAGCCAGAGAACTGATGTTACTTCTTTCTTGTTGCATACACACCTGCCACAGGGTCTGCACAGGAAACATTGCACCTCTTGGTGCAATTTAAAACACAGTTAGCGTGACGGGTTGCGCTTGGGAAACAGTTCTCGCGCTGTTTGACAACATTTGCTGTGCTGTTGCCAAAGGAAAAGAGGAGCTTTTTTTAAACACACATTAAGTTGATCTGAACTTTGTCCATCCTTCCAAAACGCCCAGTTTACATATTCCCATCTCGTCCACAAACACCTGCATGAAGGACAGTGAGATGTGCTTCTGTGAGCTCCTCTGCAGCCCGGGGGTGAGCACCTCCAGCCCCGTGGCTCTGGGATGCTGCTGCCACCCCCGGTCTCCACCTCAAACACTGTTTGGGAGCAAATACGTGCCTCAAAATAGGATTTGCCAGAGCTAATACATTGAGCAAGGAGTTACTCAAATAGCCAAGAGGAAATACTGGTGAGAATGGTGAAGTCTCCGTTTTCCCAGGCCTCAGACACTAAGTTTGGGGCTGTTCTCAGGGATGCAGTCGGGTGGAAGCAGATGCGATGCCCAGTGTTCCTCGGCAAATCTCAGAGGTAAAACTTTAGTTCTGTCATGGACAAAATGGTCTCAACCCAGAGAATTTTCATCTCATGTCAGTTATTGCCAGTTACCACAAATTTCTAATCACTGATTTGGGTGATTGAGAAAGAATAAACCATAAACAATTAAGCAAGCACTTAAGTAAACACCTTTCCTCCCCCTTCCTAGTCTCAACTTACCTTATTTTTGTGCGGGGTACACCCAGTGCACCCCAGTTCCTTCAAGGAGGTGACAGTGGCACAGGAGGTTGGGGATGGGGAAAAGGTCTCTGGATGCTGCTCTGTGATTATTGCCCAGTTTTCTCCACTCCTCCCTCCCTGTCCCAGCATGGGACACCCATGGTCTGTGGAGGGTGTCCCTGCCCCGGCATGGCAGGGGTCCCGTGTGGGATTAGTTCAAGAGAACATTTAATTGTATTTGAAAGTAGTTTTGTAGCCACAAGTTGTGGCTTTCTTACTTGTATTTCTGTGTGGTTTCAAATGCTCGTAGCACCTGAATAATTCCAGGGTAGTAAGTGACGGGCTGTTCCTTATCTTCTGTGAGGAGTGGTCAAATTAGTAAAACTGCTGGTTGTAATAGTAAAAAAAAAAAAAGAGAGAAGAGAAAAGAAAGAGAAAAGAAAACCCCTGAAGGCATTCAAATGAGCTGCTTTGTGCCAATGTGCTTTGGACAATGGTGTCGCTGCTTGTCTGCTCCCAGCCCCAGCCTTGAGGTGTAGATTTTGTTGAGAAAGCATTTTCAATTCAGCATTTTCTATTCAAGACGCATTGCTTTTCTAGTTACATGATTGTGGGTTTGGGAGTGAGTGTCTGATTTCATCTTGAAGCTACCGTGGAAAGAGGAAGGAAAAGGCTTTTGCCAGAGAAAAGGCAGCAGATAGAAAAGCACAACCAGTAAAAGTTTGCAAACCCCAAGATATTCACAAGTACAAAGCAGTAAAACCTGTGTATTTGCATAAGCATGACCTGGGCAGAGCTGTTGCTGAGCAAATAGCAACTATGGATAATTTTAAATAACACTGTTATTTAATAATATTAAAGAATTTTTTTAAATAATCAAAGAAACAAAGCCCTTCAGCTGCCATTAACGTCTAGCTTTCCTCCTCTGGTGTTCTGCCCCTGAAGAGTGTGATTATTTTGCAGTGGTTTCCCTAATTACAAATGAGATCTGTTCAGTTTTCTAGACACCTGAACATTAATATTTCAAAAGTGTATGAAACCACTTTTAAGTTCAAAAAAAACAGGAGGAAAAATGATGCTGCAAAAATGCTTTAAAATCCAATCCTGGCTTTCTGGTTCCTCCCGGCTGCCCCGGGTTTTCCTGGTAAGATGCAGTCACAAAGCAGAAAAGGCATTTCCCCGGGGGTCTCTGCAGGAGGGACATCTGTGTGTCCTGCACCAGGCCCTCATTAGCATCAGCAGCTGCAGGCCAATTGCACCCTGCAGATAATTTTGCTACGTAATTAGCTCCCTTCATCCCCAATAGCTGCTCTCCTCTGGGGCTCCCAGCAAATGCAGCAGGAGGTGGAAGGAGGCTGGGCATTTGCTCTCCAGGCTCCCAGCCAGATCCTCCAGTGCTCCTGCCTCATCTATTCAACTGGGCTGGGGGAGATTGTCAGCCTTCTCCTGAGGTGATGGAGTAACAGGGAAGCAGGTAGACGACAAAATGAAGGTCAATGTAAGTACTGGGTTACTTTATTTCTGTTGTTGGTTTAATGGCTTTGCTTGTTTCATTTGTGGTGGACGTGTATATAGCGTAAAATCTGCATCTGCCAGGAGGATCGCTCTTCAAAGCGTGCCATTGACCTTGTTTGCATGTTACTAATAGCACATGGTCTTAATTTTTTTAATACAATCCAAGTTGTTAAGCTGAAAAAAAAAATGGTTTATCAAGAACAACAGTGTGGTTAAGAAGGGTAAGGTTTTGTACTGTAGATATTAAGCAATAATATGCCTTATTAAAAAGATTACCATGAATGACCCTGGCTGGCAATTAGGATATTCCTTGCCTTCCATATTTTCTTGGAAAAAATGAGGTTAAATAATTAACATTTGAGTTATACGTGATCTCAAAAAAGATTATGGGTTTTTTACACTGATTACTAGAAAATGCGTATGGAAATATTTTAACAACTTGAGTCACTCTTTGATGAAGAAAATGTCAAGTAATTTCAACATGAGTCGTGTGAGCCTGGGAAAGTCTGTGCGCTCTAGGATAATGATTGAGCACGTCCTGCAGTGCTCTTTGCAAAGAGAACTGAAGCTTGAAAGAGGAAAGGAGTGGTAGCAGCGTTCATTTTTAGGAAATACTGCTCTGCTCTGGGAGGAGGGGGGAATAAGCGGATGGATCAAATGGATTTTTATAGTCATATGTTGATGATTTTGCCCAGATTTCCAGCACACACGGGCACCCAGCATTAGCTTGCTTTGTGCTAAGCAGGACTGATTTGGCTGTGAGGCTGCCTGGGTCTTTCAGGCTGACGTTACAGCTGATCTCTGGCAGCTGGGACTCGGGGCAGGGTCTGTGTGGTCACCCTGTGCCCTGCCTTAATGACAGGGGAAGGGGCAGAGTCCAGCTGCTGCCCGGGAATGGTGATGCAGCTGGGGATTAGGGCAGGGGAAAAACCACCCACTTCTCTTCCAAAAGAAATGTTAACGTTTCAGATAAATGAAGCTTTGTGCAAAAGGGTGGTCTTAAAAAAGAATTAACGGTTTTGGACCGATAACTGCAGTGAGAGAGCTGGAGGAAGCGGCAGCGTTTGGGAGTTGTGGTGTCGCTGATTCATTATGAATCAGAGAACACCCACCCCTGAGCCTCTGCCTCTTCATCCGCTGTCACTTCTGCCGCGTCCAGGGAATGAGCAGAAACTCCACCGCAGGTCAGATGGGATGGATGCAGGGACAGCGTCCCGTCACGCTTGTGTGCCCAGGAGGAAGAATATACAGCAGTCACTGCAAATGAAAAATTTGCTCTTTGCTCCCGATATCCCTGTCCTGGGAATTTCTTGCCTGTTCCCTGGGCAAGCAGAGGAAGGAGAGCAAGGACTCTGCTCTGACGGGTCTCTGTGAAGCAGCTATTGCTTGGGAGGCAGAAGAAGGAAACTTGTACTCGTCAGACTGTTCTATATCTTTAAATTCATGTTTAGAAATAAATGTTGTAGTAAAATATAATTAAGATACTAAAAGGTCTAGAAAAGTCAAAAAAGTAATTTGGTGCACATGGGCAAAAACTTCAGATAGCAGAAGGAAACAAAACCCAGAAATACATATATATTCAGTTTTTTAAATATGAGAAATGGCAGTTTATTTTTCCCTGGACTTGGGCATAAGAGCACACATACAAAAATGCTATGAATGGGAATGAAACCCAGATCACACTGAAAACTGTTGGATTTAACACAGCTAGAACTTGATTAACTACATTTGTAGAGAAATGGGAGTTAGGGGAAAATGAACAGAACTGGCTTGTAATTCCCACCCCTGCAGCACTGCCTAATGTGTAGCTGCACAATTTCCATCGAGGTGGTTCTGCCTGAAGTTTAGAAACCGATTGTTCTTTATTTTATCAGAAACTCACTTGACCATTCAGAATTTAAAATCTCATTATTAGCACCCAGTTCCACCCTCCAAAAATCGATTAACCCTTTGAATAGGCAATAAAACCAAGTCCTGACATCCATTGCTTGTTGAAGCTTGTACAAAAAGATCTGAAAATTCTGTATAACAAACACTTATTTTCCAAAATACACAAACAAACAATAGAGTAGAAGGACCTTCTGCAACTCACAGAAAATGTTGCACATCAAATGCAAAGCCCACAGCTTGAAGGAAGGCCCATGCAAGTAATAATGTGAGCGTTTCAGGTAAATTCTTCCTTCTTCTGTGTGTGTTGACCATGTAAATTCTCTCTACAATTAACTGAAATGGGCAAAACTTAAATTGACTCAACTTGGCCGGCCGTTTAAAAGGGACTGCTCTGGGAAGTGTGTTCCTGGCTCACCGGGCAATGGAGAATGTTTATTTCTCCAGCTTTGTTGGGAGGTGAAGAGATTAACTGGAAACAGTTCTGTAAACATGTCAGAGGGTGTCATTGATGCATGAACATAACTGTTTAGCAAACACAGCCCACTGCCTTTAGTTGTATCTTTTCCTTCTCAAATATTTAAGTCCCATTTTCCTGCAGTAAAAGTGCTTGCAGATATTTTTTTCTTTTTATGTGCAAAATGGAGCTGAGAATTATTTATCTTCATCTACAAAAACTCCCATGATAAAAGCTCTCTTTTCTTTTAGATTACTTCAATATGTTTTTTAGAAGCAAGTTTAAGACAATAGAGGAAAAATATTATTTTATTATTTGAAGTGCTGTGAAGTACTACAGCACCTACATATCACAAGAAATAATACGTAGTAGTGAATAGTATGTAGGAGTTTCCAAATGCAAACTGAGTGGGAAGAGAGGAATACAGAAATTATTTTGGCAGACTTGCAGGCAAGACGCTCAAATTATCATTTGATAATCGTGAAGGATTTTTCTAGCGTCATTTGCATCTATTTTATGAGGGTGGGTTTTTTCTGTTGCGAAGTACTATTGGGTGAGGATAAGGATTGGGACAGGAGAGGGACCAGGAGATCTTAGTACTAGTGAGGTTTCTTGCCTTAGCACAGGTATTTATTGTGTATACAGAGCGTTGGTGTCAGTCTGTGTGAGTACTCCCATTCTGAGCTTATACAATTTTATATTATAGAATTGTACAAATTTGTATAATGATCAGCTTTACTGACTTAATTAAAAATTTCCCTCTCTTCATTAATAAACATGACTTAACAGCTTTCATTCTGAAGACTCCCAAGGGCTGCTAGGTTTTGCAGTGGGACCGTTGCTGGATAAAGATACACAAACTATAAAGATATAAAAAGTCAGATTTGTAGGGAGAGTCACTATCGTAACATCTGATCTGCAACCCAGTAAAAGAGGAGACACTTCCTTCTACACAAAAGCTTTTCTTCACATCTAAGTTAACTGAGCCTGTGTTACCAGAGGTCTTGTACTGTAAATCCATTCAGTAAGGTTGGCTCAAGATACATGACTAATTTGCATTGCTCTAACGAGGTCACGGACTCTGTATGGGGGAGAATAGCGTCTCGGGAAGAGGCTGCAGAGTTTTCTAGGTCTGTGCTCTGTCATCGTCTTGTTAGAATCCGCTCAGTGAGAGAAGAGTAACAGCGCTGTCTGCCGAGGTGCTTTCTCATGGGGCGATGAACTGGCTTTTAAGATGTTCTTTGTCTTGGGAGGCTTTTTTCAGGGCTGCTGACTGGGAAGAAGCAACAAATGTCAAAGAAGGAAAAACCACTTTGATCTCATCTGTGTTGCTTTAGTACTTATTCCATGTTGGTTATTGTAAGGACACATTAACGAGATCACATAAAATAATGAAGAACTATACACAGCTGGCCCTGGATGGCATTTTGTGGATGATAGTGTTAGACAGACAGTTTCCGCTCCTCTGGTAATAAAGTAAAAATACAGATCCCATTGGCCCCAAAGCACAGTTTCCTCCTAGCTAAGCGTCCCATAAGGTCTCTGCGATCCTGGGAATGCAGAACTTGTTTATAGTTAATGGCAGGTCAGAGATGCTTCTGCTTACATGATAGAAAGGGGCTGCCACAGTGAATCTTTACATATGTCCTAGGCAGCTGGAAGTGTAGATAGGGCCTGATTTCTGACAAATAGCTCCGCATTAGATGAGCCGGAGCCTGAGCTACAAATAACCTCGCTCCGGGTAACTGGAGATAGACTTGGTAGACCTTGGCTATCTCTGCTGCTGGACCAAGCGCTCAGCTGTCATAAAGCTCCTGTAACTTTTGTCTATAAAATTGTTCCTACTGTTACTGGAATCACAAAATCCACAGCCTGAGATGAGTTCTCTTAAAAGTGTCTCAAAAATGAGATTTCTTTGGGAAGCAAATTGGAACAGATTTGGCATCCAATGGCTCCCCAGTAACTCTATTTCTTAACATGAGCAGATGGAGCCCATGGGACACTGGCGGTGGGCTGGGTGTCAGGAGGGGACAGGGCACAGATGGGAGAGTGGTGGTTCCTTGCCTGACCTTGCAGTACTTTGCTTTACTCAGCATGGCCATACCCTCCTGATGGGAATATTGTTGGGGGTTAAACTCCAGTGGAACACAGACATAACCAATCTAGCTTTCCTAACTGACCCAGGTGAGTGGCTCCAGCAGGTTCTTCTAGCACCATGGGGTTCAGTACCACTTCAAACTCCACTAGAAAATCAGCTAACCCATAGCAAGCTCTTTGCTGCTGGAGCTGCAGCGCTTCCTAGTACCAAAGCCAGCTAGTTCTATGCTTGCTTTTAAGTATATCCTATAAAATAGCTAAACACATCAGCATCTCTGATGCTAGGCATTGCTGTGGGTTTGTTCCAGTTTGTTTTACCAATATTAGACTGATTTTCAACATCTGCTTCAACATCTTGGGCTAATACTTGTTGAATCCACAGCTGGGACTCCTAAAAACTAATGAAGCTTATATGAACAGTATTGCCTACATTCCTTTGGTGATAACGCTACATAAAAGAAATGTATGTAAAAACAGGTATCCCCCACACCAGCCCGGGTGTGCTCAGGTCCTGAGAGGCTGGGTGAGCAACCAGAATGCTTGGAAAGGAAACAAGAAATAAAGGGGACTTAATAGTCCTCTAAATAGAGGAGCAAAGGAGAACAGGGCAAAATACAAAGGCAGACCTGTTTGATCTGTTGTTTTTACACCTTGTGAAAATATTCTTTCTTCTGTGTTTTGGGGGGGATTAAAATTCAGCAGAAATGAAGTTATTTCCTTCGTGTGGTGCTGCTTGCCTTGGTTTTTCAATGAATTTCTGCAACTTTCTGCCAAGCTGCGGGCACTGAAAATACGCAGAAGAGTCTGTTCAGGGAAGATGTTGGTGGGGTTTTTTTTGTTTTGTCTTAGTGGCTTGGATTTTTTTTTTTTTTGCATCCTCTTATTGCACTGCAACAAGAGGCTTTTATACATTCCTTTTATAAATTCTTTCAGAGACTAGTTCTAAGTCAAAAGGATAAGAAATCTTCATTAAAATACCTTCCTAAGTTTCTCTCATTTTTAAAAATGCACTGAAAAATGTCCCCAAGGGCTACAAGCCAGTTAGATCACTAATGCCTTTCACTGTCACCTGGAATTGTATCTGTACCAGCGGCTGGCCAGTTGTGCCAGTGATGGGCTGGTACTCCTGAAAGAAAATAACTGAATGATATTGCTGTGCACTTACACAATACTGAAACTGAGAGCAGATGGAAAAGATTTGCTTTCTAGGTCTATAATGCTGATCATCTGCCCTGAAACTAGTAATTTAATTTAGCGCTGCCTTAGGTGGAAGAACCTTTGCTTTGCTTTCTTTTCTTTCTTCTTCTTTTTCCCCTCCACTCTTTGAGAGCTCTGCTGACCTGCAGAGGTCTGACAAGCTTCTAATTCATTTGTGTTCTATAGTCTGGAGGTTGGGGCCTGTCTCCATCACTTCTCTATTTAAGGTCTTTAACTTTTTGGTTCCAGCCCTACAATTGGGATATGAGATGATCTATAAACAGATTTGTTGTTCCAGCCAGGTCAGGTTTTCCATGGTGTCCTATCATATTTTTTTTAATCCCCTACTTTTTTTGAATCCACCTTTCAAAATTGGAACCACTGTGTTCTTCTCTGGATTGGTATCTTGCTGAGGTCTACTCACCCTTGGATGTTTGCACATCTTTATTGGCAAACCCAACAGAATGCGTGCTGTGCTTCAAGTGAAGAGACCACTCTGAGAAGGTTTATGACTTTCACGATGCAAGTTTAGAATTTAACTTTTCATTCCGTGGAATGCCCCCGAATATACACATCTTGAATGAAATGTTGGTCAGTTGAGCTTTGACAACCTCTCCATGGAACACCTCTGCTGTTGAATGGAGCTTTCACTGACCTGGCTGTCCTCTCATGTCACTCATTTTGCCCCAAAGCAGAGCTAGCAATGTCTATGAAAAGCAATGAGAGAATAGTTGGAATTATTTCTCCTGCTAATACCTGCTGCAGTTGCATTTTGTTGTTGCTGAAATATCACTAATGGGAAGGTACCTCCTCACGTGCATAGCTTAGGTTGTAGTCTACAGTAATTGCAGAAATTTTCACTGATGTGCACAAGCCAAATGCTGACCTAGTGAAAATCAGTATATTTACTCTAAAACAAATGAGATTTGAAGTTAGACTTGTGTAGTTTCATACACTGATTAATTAATTAGCCCAAAATAATGCGTGCTTTATGCTGTTTCCACAAAAAAGAATTAGCTAGGGAAACATCAACATTTAGAGGTTTGTTAAAACCACACTGTGAACTAAATGTTCCTCTTATTTGTATTGGTGCAGCTGGGATGGACAGTCTTGTCTAATGCACTAAACAGGGGCTCAGTTCCTGTGTTTGGGCTTCCTGGCTATGCCACCAACTTCCTGCGTGCGCCTGGATAAGGCTCTTCACATTTCAGTTGCCTGTTTGCAGAAGGGGCACAGTGTCCCTCTGTCCACCCTCTTTGGCCTGAAGAAGAGGGTCTGTCTTCAGCATGTCTGTGTAGTGCCCAGCAAGAAGGCATCAAACGTTAAGCTGGATCTAGAAGTGTTGCTGATGAATAGCAGTGAAAGTTGGCTGTTTTCCTTTTTTTGCAATTGCAACAATATTGTGTGAAGCCCAAACGTACCCCGAGCTGTGCTTTGGGCTGGGATTCCTGAAGGCCTGACTTCCAACAGGTTCAGAGCATTTGGCATTGTCCAAACAGAAAGTGGGCTCCCATGTTCAAGGCAAGAAGACTGTTTTAACCAGGCTGGGACATAAGGTAAATGGGACTGTTGTCCATCTCTGGCAGCTGCTGATGGACAAGCCCATGTATCACAAAAGGGCCATTGTTCATGGCCACCCTGACGACTGCTGCTAACAACAGGCCACTTTCATCAGCTGAGCTGACAAATTGGTTTTCTTCTGCTGCAACTTCAAGCCAGCTGTTGCTTTACAGCAAATGCTCTGGACAAAAATACAAGGCATCACGTTTCCTATTTGGGTACTATCTCTTTGGACATTACTTGCACTTTCTGATAAGAAACTAATGCTGAAACACAGCCAGTGTCCCACTGACTGGGAAGCAGTCAGTCTAATTTTAAAGCTGGAAGCAACTGGTATCTCCTACTGAAAAACACTATGTTTACAGAGCTCTCTACCCTTTGCACAAATTTCTCAGGTGAATAAAGGTACCGCTGCTACTACTTTTCATTCTTTTAACTGTTATCTTGTAATGAGTAAGCACATACACAAAATAAATACACTAAAAATAAAATGTGGTGATCTACACACTCATGATTGATTGCCAGAAAGTTATGGGCTTCAGCTGAGACAGGTAGGGCAGGCCTGTGGTGAGGAAGCTGGGAAACATGAATATTTGCCATCTGTGATCTTAGAAAAGTCACTTACTCTACTCTTCCTTGGTTTCCTGTCTAAAAAAAAAAAAAAATACAATAAGAGCACCCTATGAAGATGCTGAAAGATATACTGGAGACAGAAGTAGTCAGACACAGGTGACATCTCTGCGATGGAGAGAAACACGGGCGCAGTTTTGGGTGTGCTTACCTGAAGATAAGTTCACAAGCACACTGATCTGCCATGAAGACTTGCCAGCCAGCAGTTGTTTAGTGCCACTGTGTGCATAATCAGATTTTTCCCAGAGCTAATGTGTCCCATAAACCATCAGCCTGGAATGCTCTGAATCAGTAGGATCCAACTCTCTAGTCTGAGGTGGACGTGGACACAGACAGCTGGGGTCTGGGTCTTCAGAAGCACTGCAGCCTACCTCAGGTCTTCAGCAGTGTTTCTGCCACTGGTGTTACTAATGGGCACTTAGTAACTCCCTTGGTGTTGGTGCTACTGAGAGGTCTGTCTTCCCAAGGCTCTCAGAGGGGCAAAAAAAATTAAAGGAAAATAAGCAAGGGTTTGGTTCTTTTTTTTCAGATAAGAAATAATTAGTCTTTCTCATGTGCAGCTGAAGTCCTCAGATAAATTGGGTAGCAGGTAGGGAGGCATGAGTTTTACTTTTGGATGGCAGATGCATTTTCTCTGCAGGTTCTGACAAAGAATTCACAGAATGGCAGTGGGAAAAATCACCTATTTTTCATATAGGGATGTTCATAAAGTCCAAGTAATTAACAAAGCTCTGCAAGAGCCTTGAAGGGAAAGGTGCTGAAGAAACATCGCAGTATTATTATTACCTGGAGGAATTTAAAAGATGTGCTGATGTGGTGCTGAGGGACATGATTTAGTGGTAACCTGACAGTGCCAGGGTAATGGACTTTATGATCTTAAAGGTCTCTTCCAGCCAAAATGATTTGATGATTCTATGATTCTTATTGGTGTTACAGTGCAATACCAATGTTTTTCTCTCTCCAGAATACCTTGGCGAAGGCGTTATACGACAACAAGGCAGAGTGCTCCGATGAGCTGGCTTTCCGCAAAGGTGACATCCTGACAGTTCTAGACCAAAATGTCATTGGCAGTGATGGCTGGTGGAAATGCTCCCTCCATGGCAGGCAGGGCCTGGCCCCTGCTAACCGCCTCCAGCTCCTTGCTGCCTCTCAGGCTGTCCTCCTGCCTCCTTCCACCCGGAGTGACTCTGCAGAGTCACCAGCGGGCCAACAAAACATCTACCAGGTCCCCTCTGTCCCTAAGCCTACTGTGTCATCGTCTACCTACGAGAAGATGGAGGGGTGGGTTAAATCTCCAGCCAGGGTCTCTACCCTGCCTGCCCAAGGAATCTACCAGGTACCAGCCTTGGCTGCGCAGCTGCTCAGTGAAAGGACCAAAAGTTCAACAAGCCAGGTAAGAATATAAAAATAACAAATGTTATTAAAACAATCGCTGGGAGCAGGAAAATAATAAAGGCTGTTGGCCTGAGCATTTCACTGGAATTTGCAGCAAACCATTCAAATAAATGATGTTTAGGAAACTCTCATCAATTCTACTACAGTTTATAGCATACGTGAGAAATGCTGCTCTGGGCAACAGATGAGAGACTCTATATTCTGTAGTCACTCATTTTTTGACAGTTTAAAGCAGCTGTAAAATAGGGCAGGAAGTAAAGAATATACCATTTGTTTGGAAGAATCTAGAAATGATTTACAAACCTACCCCACAGTTAAAATAACAAGACACAGAACTTTCTCCTCTGATCTACAGCATGTGTCCACCCAGAGTTCTCTGGGCACACGTGGGGTCCTTGCATCCATCTGCACAGGAAGATGATTTGTAATAATAAAAAAAAAAAAAAAACACCACCCAAAAATCTCTTTGCTGTGTGATTGCTGCCTTCAGTCTAATATATAGTATTCCAGCACCTCAGCGAGCTCACAGAGATGCTGCCTCTCTCTTTTGCTACTCAATGCTGTCACTGCAATTGCACAAAGTAGCAGCACCTACTTTAGACATGCTGGAGGGCACAGGGTTTGGTTGTATGGCCTGAATCAATTCCTCTCCCAGCCTGCTTTTGCTGCTGCTGAGACAGTGACCAGGGTGTATGGGACGACAGCAGCCACCGGTCCCCTGTGTGGGAATTGCAAACCTGGTTTTCCGGGGTTTCGTTACAGCTGCCTGGCAGGAAAGTTGTGGAAACCAAGGTGCTGGTTCCTCTGTCTGGCAAATGGATGCTGGAAAACAGACAAACTCGGTGCATCTCTGGTGACTGAAACCCAATTTTCAGCGCTGCAGCTGCGCATTCAGCCTTTGTGTACAGTCACTGTAACTGCAAGCTCAAACCGAGTAATGGCTAGAAAAGACCCTTTTGCGCTTGCTGATCTGATTTCTCCACATTCCTAACCCTAAAGAAGGCATTTGGAAACTGAATGTGGGATTGATACAAATTTTCCATGTTGTGCCAGCAAATCAGAGTGAAAATACCATCTCTTATTCTCTATCTGAATGAATGGCCCAACAGAGGAGCTCCTTGGCTGTTGCTGTGTGTCTGTCATTTCATCATTTTCTTTACCTAAGCCTTGTTTACTCTAACAGAGAAAGGAAGAAAGAAAAAAGTCCTAGCCTAACCTGCTTTTATTATTTAGAATCTCAGATTTGCCTGAGCTGCCTCTTGCACAGCGTCACAGCTGTCCCTGCACCAGCTGTGCCATGGTGTACACAGATGGATGGGGAGGCTTGCGCTGAACCCCCTGTGCGAGCACAGAACGAGCCGCAGCGCTCCCCACTGCTCGGCCTGGATCCTATGGCACAACTGGCAAAGTTCCCGACATTCCCAGCTGTCCTCTGAGCAGCTGGGGAAAGCCACTGTGAGTCTTTGAGGGAGCTGATTGAAAGCAATAAAACAAAACAAGATCCCTCAGAGCCTGTGGGTTTCCACTCTATAGAAAAGATTTGTCAATTCTTTATTTGTTGCCTAATACACAGGGCACCTTCTTGCTTTACTGTGACTGAAAGTATTTTAAAATAATTCGTTCTCAAAGTGATAGTAAGGTATGATATTCAGTGAGTTTCCTTCTTGCTATGTACTGAGTAAGATCTGTCCATCTGAAAACAGACCTGGGCTAAGGATGGCTTTCTTGATACCACTTACCTTTTATCCTTTCTACTCGGGAAAGTCTCTTTTCTGCCCCTGTTTGCAAGTGAGAGGGCTCATATCACAGAGCGCTGAGGGGATTTGTGTTCACTTATCGTTCCCTTCCTTCAGACAAGAGCTAAGCGCTTTCACAAAGACAAGCAAGCAGTTGTAAAGCTGGAGTCTTGTTCCTCTGCCGTATTTCCCCAAAACTTAGTCACTACAACAATCACTTGCATGATGGAGAACGCTACCTCCGATTTTACAGAATTTATCGTAATGCAGCACTGTTTCTGTGGGTCAGTAGTTTACAATATTCCATTTATAAAGTAGCTGTCAAGAGCTAGGCTAAATGAACAAAACTACATGATTTGAGGGTTCATTTTTAAAAACGTCCTTCCCCAACACTCGTATTTTGGCACCTTAACTAATTGTCCCGCAGATCTCGTCACAGCTCTTAAAATGATGTTTTAAGCAAACAGGAGAATTAGTCTGTAATTGACTCAATGTAATTCCCAGATCAGACTTCTCTGTTTATGGAGCTGGACAGGACATCAAGGTAACTGTTTACTCCTTCCAAAGGAGACCATTTTTCATAACTACAGAATAACGTGTCTCAGCCTGTACCCTTTTGCTGCTCTCACTCCCACTGAACACGGCTTGACCTAATGGCTCTGTGAGACTGCAGAAGTAGAAATTCCCCCTCTTGCTTTTTTTAGTGGTTCTGCTTTTGGGTAGTCTAAAGATTTAAGTGATAACTGAGCTGGATTTTCTCCAAATCTTTTCTCTCCCTTTGTGTCAGTAAGGCAGATTGTCTTTGATTTGTATGTGCCAATTTTTATCTTATCTGAAATAAAGCAGAAATGCTGTCAAAGGAGAATTATGGGGAAAAACCACCATGCCTGCTTGTAAGGTCAGTCCCTGTCTATCACCATCAGTGAAAAGCTGAAAGGGTTTTAATCACTTAAGACTGGTTACTCTAATGGTGGCCTATTCAACTAATTGAGTTTTCAAAGATGCCCTGAGCTTCCTACTCCCTGCAGCTTTCTCATTACTGTTTTTCCCCTCTAAAAGCACCTGCTTACTCTCCCGAGAGCGTGCCGGGCTTCAGTCCCAAATATCAGGAGTGAAGTGTACGACGTTCCATCCACACAGCGCCGGGAGTCCTTACTCACGCAGGTGAGTCCCGCCATGGTCCCCCCATGCAGCTGTCACCCTGTAGGACCACAGAATAGATGTTAAGGTAAACGCTAGTGTTTCCCTGTTTCTGTAAAATTTTCATAAAATTTGGCAGAAACTCAAATATTTTTTTAGGGAAGTTCAGAACCTGAAGCGGTTTTCTTTTGAATTTGTTAGACATCTAGAGAAATGTGTCTTGAATTTGGTACGTTTCTAATAGACGCTTTCAGTTTTACCATCACTGAGTTCCAGGGAACAGATGAACCCTTCTCAGTGTCAGCTTCCGCCTTGGTTTGTCCATCAGGAAATGGGCTTTGTCTCCGTGACATTTGATTGGGAAGATTTCAAGATGGTTACAGAAGAGTCAGTAGTGCATGTAAAAAAAGAAACTCAATGTCACCCACACCAACCGCCTCTTGGGCAAGAAAATGCAAGGGATTAGATCATGTAACCATGACGCACTCGGGGTGAGGGCAACACTTTGATTGCATCTACCGCTGAAGTCTCTTGTTACACGATCTTGCTCTTGATACCACGCTGCCCTGGGGAGAGTGAACGTTACCACGTTTCCTCATCGTCTCACTGCAGCCTGTGCAGGTCACCAGGATGGGACAGGCACCAGGCCCCAGCACCATCCCATCACCTACCACGCAAAGGTGTGTGTGGGACTGGAGCACGTCCATGAACCCTCCCTGCGCATCTTGCCCTCCTCGGCAGCACCTGGCAGTGCAGGGTTGAGCCTGCCCTAATTCATTTGTTATCAAGTTATCCTCAAACTTCTTCGTGTTACCCACTTTGATGTCTAAGTGGGGTGATCCCTGCTCAGAGCCAAAGCCAGGCGTGTAGGTGGTGGCTGCCTGGCACCACCTAGTGCCCACCACCCTCCTGTGCAGTGCTATGGAAGGTGCTCCAGCAGCTCTCCAGCCGGTTGGGTTTGACCTATGATGTCCCAAATAGGAGCTACGCGCTACATGGCCCCAAAGCTTTTGATTCCACCAAAGTCGTCCATGGATTTTAAAAAGGATTTAAGTCAACCTGATTTTTTTCCCTTTGACCAGAGTGGTGCCACTCCGCCCACCTCACGAAAGGGCTCTCTGCCGGTCAGATCCACCGAGGGTTTCCAGGAAGAGCAGAAGCAGCTTTACAAGATCCCGTCCAGCCCAGAAAAGGCAGGAGCTGTTGTCCAGAAAGACTCACCAGTGGGCAACGTAAGTAAGAGTCGTTGGACACGAGAATAAACTCTCATGACTATGATGCTGGGCATGTGTGCTGAACCTCCCTCAAGGTGATGGCGGGGATAAGACCAGCACATCTTTAGTCTCCCTCATTTGTCCCTCACATTGAAGAGAGAAATACTACCTGGCTCCTGGGTAGCCGGGGTACCTACCAGGACCAGGGGTACCACTGTGTTCGCATTTGCTTTTTAGACTGCAGGCAACAAGATGACAGTGTGAAAAGCAAATTCAGTACCCTACATTGTTATGTCTGTTTGTAATATTTAAGCAGAAAGAAATTAACTGTCCCCATTCCATGCAGCACTCCACTGCCACCTTTTTGGGGAGCACACCTGGGTTTGGGAGGGGTCAGGCTTCCCATCCTTTCCCCTCTATTTGACAAGTGCCACCCTTGAAGAAAGGGTTGATCTGAAATTTCACAACAAAGAAATTGCCTTGATGGAAACTCTTTATTAGTTGAGTGCCAAATATTTCAGGTTCCCTGCACAGTTTGAGGAGGCAAGAGAATTTTGACACATGGCACACGTGCCCAGGGCTCAGGTGCAGCATCTCAGGGCAGACCATCCCAGCACAGGAAATCTGAGGCCTCCTGGTTTTTTGTGGATTTAAAGAGAAGTGCTGTAGGTTCACTGGAGGAGCTGGTCTTGCAGAGCCTGCTCAGCAGGGACAGTAGGACTGGTGCCACCCACAACTGGGGTGCTGGCATATCAGTAATCGCTCATTGAAGCTGGCATTCCTGACATCGCCATGGCTGTTAGCAATTGTACCGACCAGCTGCAACAGCCTGGGAGCAGATTTCCTTTCGGAGACACGGTTTATCATTGCTTCCAAAATCAAATTTTCTTAGAATTCTTTGTCCATGGGAAATTTGGAAAATTCTGGCTTTGGTCTGAAACACCCTGGTCCGGGCTTCCCTTCCCATGCACACTTTCTGCAGATGGGGAGGTCTGACCTGGCCAGTTCTTTCTAAAATTTTTTATTACATAGTGGTACCTTCAGTTGTTTCTTGTTGCCGCACACTCCTATAGCTCCCTGCACTCCCTTATGCTTGTGCTTTGTGCTTGTAAGGCATCCAGGTGCCATCTGTCCCAAAATGCCTGTTAGTATCAGTCTGGATTTTCTTACACAAGAAGTGCTCTTGCATTTGCATTTTCCAGCTTATAGACCTCAGCTGTGCATACCCATATATTTAAGGCATTGGGCAAGATCTGTATCTGCCTTAGCAAACCTATATCAAGTAAAAATTTAAACTCATTGCAGTTATTTGAGAATGGTCAGTTGTGTCTGTTGGTGATTTTTTATTGTCAGGGCATGCATATGAATGTGGGTGGGAATACTGGAAAACCAAGTGTTTTCTTACGCAGAGGCAAATAAAAGTCTTTGCTCCTTCTTTCTGTAAAACTGGGTGTTTAAAATTACCCACTAATAAACTGGTGTTTCACTTTTCTTGTAGCCATTTCAGAAAACTATGAAAGTTTCCCACTGCCAAGGAGTCAGGAAAGAGCTCACAGATTTTACTGGGTGGGGACACTGCTGTGTGATTTAATCACCTGTGCTCAAAATATTTTAACCTTCATACGTACAGCTTGTGTATTTTAGAAAGAAGATAAAATTATGATCTAGCATTTTTGTGGTGCAGTTCCACTGGCATTACTGGAATTGCATACGTTTGCATGCTCTGAGGATTCAGTTTTGTTTCTTATTTCTTGTATAAAACACTGCTTTTAAATCCCGTGTGCTCTGTTGCAGTTATATGATGTCCCTCCCAAAAGAGAAACTGATGTTTCAGAAAATGAGTCTCAGAAAAAGTTATGGGGCCACTACAATACCTTGCCAAATCCTCGAAAGTCAGAATGGATTTATGATATTCCAGTGTCACCTGAAAAAGCAGGATTAAAACAAAACCCCTCTGGCCATTCCTTGGAGAACCAGGTGCTGTATGATACACCACCCACCAGATACAAGGTGCTTACAACAAATACTGAAGCCAAAGTTATAAATCCACAATTATATGATATTCCACCAACACAACGGAAATTAACACTTCCGGATATCCATCTTTATGATGTTCCATCCTCACGGGACGTGCTCCTTCTGCCACAAAACGGTAGCTGTGATGTACCCCCAAGTCTCCTGGTGGCTCCAAAGGCTGAGAATCAGATCTCTGAAGAGAATGTTTATGATATTCCAAAAGGTTTGCCCACCGCTTTGCAGTCCAAGAAAGAGGTGGAAAAAAACAGCGATAGCTCTGGAGACCAAGCATACAGTGCTCCTCCACAGCTCTCGAGAGATGCCAAATCAGAGCAAGACAGATTATCTGTGTCAAGCGTGGACAGCAGAAGCAGCACACTCTCTACATCCTCGAAGTCTTCTGCTGAGTCTTCTTCTACATCGTCCTTGGAAGAGCCTGCCAAAGAAATTAAACTGGACCTTGATGTAGCGATAGAGACACTAACTAAATTGCAGCACGGTGTATCCAGCTCGGTTGCAAGTTTAATGATCTTTGTGAGCAGTAAATGGAGATTACAAGAGCACCTGGAGAAAAGCATCGAAGAAATTCACAGAGCAGTCGATCACATAAAAGTATCAGTGGGAGAATTCTTGGCCTTTGCTCAAGTCATAAAGGTAAATGCCTCTTACCTCACTGATAACAACCTTCAGACCAGAATTAAAAAACAACTAGAAATTCTTATGAACTCATCCCAAATCTTAACGGAAACAAGAGAAGCTCTAAACAACTGCAACTGGTCACTAGAGGCTTTGATCCTCAGGAAACCTCAGAACAACCCAGATGATCTTGATCGCTTTGTTATGGTAGCCCGCACGATTCCCGACGACATCAAGAGGTTTGTATCCATCATCATTGCCAACGGAAAGCTTCTCTTCAGGAAGAATGAAAAGGAACAAGAAATGAAGCAACCAAAAGTGCACCCAGAATACAAAATGGCAAAACAAATCATAGTGCCAAGAAGAATAGAAATAGATTCACTTCAAAGAAACGCTCCTCATAAACCCAACCAAAGTCAAGTCTCTTCTGAGAAACGACAAGAAAATGCCACTGAGGACTGCGATTACGTTCAGTTACAGGTTAGTACAACCGCATTTTACTGTCTATATTCTTGATCATTTGCAGATATTAAGCTATTAGCACTATTTTATCTTTGCACTTGTGCCAAATTCAGTTTGCACAACTTCCTATTTTCCAGACTTTATGTGAATTCAGGATTTTGTTAGAGTGCTAGATGGCACCTGTAGAATGATCAGTAATTTTAAGTAATAAAGAGAACTGGCATTTGAGAACTTACCCAGGCAGCCAGCACTAGGAACAGATTTTTAGCTTGCCTGTTTAAATTGATTTGAGAGACAGCTTTTAGCTGGGGATTAGCAATTTGTTTCTTCTCTTTCGACTAATAGTTCCTTTCTTGCCAGTACATTTTGTTTGTTTGA
The DNA here is from genome assembly GCF_964106895.1 of Numenius arquata. NCBI lineage: Eukaryota > Metazoa > Chordata > Aves > Charadriiformes > Scolopacidae > Numenius > Numenius arquata. The sequence goes on along the minus strand of NC_133587.1, from coordinate 6,684,304 downwards.
TGTGAAGGGATAACTGTCTAACTCGAGGTGTATTGGAAAGCATGCTTTCGTAGCAAAATTTGATTTAACAAATTAAACTCTTACTGTGAATTACCAAATATATTTGTTAGAATAATTTTTGTTGTGTTGAGAATCACTCCTTAGAATTACTGAAATGCCTACTAAGAATATAACTCTCTTGGTTTCACAAAGAAATGCTGGCCTATCCTTAGAATTTAGGAATTGTTATGTTTTCTTGATACTGGTTTCAGTCTTAGATCTTCCAGGATCCGACACTTTTGCTTTTAATAAATGTACCATTGTTGTCCATAACACGAAGACTGCATAGCAAGTAGTTGTTTCCCCCTGAAATAAGAGAAGAACACATTTATATTTAAAATATTTTATGTAAACCATTTCAACTTTGCTTTCATTTTGATTTGTAACAGGCACAGAAAATCATTTCAGGTAAAGAAGTAGCAAAGAAGAGTACAGATTCAAAACCAAAGGTATTTCTGATTTTGAAAACTATTACTTATGAGGACTTGTAGTCTCCGATTTCTGTGCTTGCTAAAACTCAAAATAATTTGCATTTGGACACACATACAGATCAATTTGTTTCCTCATAGTTCATTTTCTCAGAACTGGTTCTTAGAATTACTGCTTGAAAACCCGGCAAAACATTTACTTTCCTCAAATGTAACAAACCACTCTAGTTTAAAATCATACTATTTATTTGCTTGCCTTTGTCTACCATTTGGGATAAGGCTGTGAGAGTTAGCATTTCAAAATACCTTGTCACGCACTGGTATAAGGATATACTCTCTCGTTATTGTACAGTTTTAATCATTCATAAACCTCATGAAGCCTGCTCCATTAAAGATCAAGTCAGAATGTTTTGTACTATCTGAAAGCTTGAAGTCTAGACTGTAGAAAGGGTTGATGTTTAGCTACAGCACTTTGTGTGCTATCCGTTATTAAAATCATGTTGAGTGAAGTCTGTTTAGGGAAAAAAGGCAATCGGGAGAAAATACCACTTTGAAGTCTAATACTTTATAGAAGGAGAAATGATTGTAAGAGACTCTTGGACTGGGGCAATTTGTAGAATATTAACAAAACTCCCTGTAAGTGAAGAAACATGTGAATACAGGGTAGAGAAAATAAAGAAACAGTGTGCCGCCACACTGAGTCTACTTTTTTTTTTAACATTTTTTCCAGGTTTTGCCATCTGCAAAAAAGACTGTCACGCAAAGCAAGCAGGACTCTGTGAAGAAAATCACTCTCCCCGAACACTGTAAGCTGTGTTTCAGTGCACTTCACAAGGCAATTGGTGTATTTACTAATAGTCTGAGCAACAACCAGCCACCCGAAGTCTTCATATCCCACAGCAAATTGATCATTATGGTGGGACAAAAGCTAGTGGATTCTCTCTGCCAGGAAACTCAAGAAAGAGATGCTCGAAACGACATTCTCCACAGCAGCAGCCGGTTTTGCAGCCTCTTGAAGAACCTGGCTCTCGCCACCAAAAATGCTGCAATACAATATCCAAACACAAATGCCATGAGGGAACTTCAGGATCAAACTGAGGAGCTCTCGAAGTACACACAGCAGTTTAGAGCAATGATGGAATGAAAGACACTTTGCTGATTTTACACGTTCTCTACTGTTTTTGCTCCTTTGGCACATGGCAGCCAAGGGGGACAAAAGCAACTCAATGACGCCAGCTTTCAGTCACCTCTAAGAACTCCTGCCTGGCAGCTCCCTGGGTGCTGGTGTACTTTTAGCGGATGAAGATCCACACAACAGCAGATGCAGAAGAAGATTTGTACAATTAAATCTGTATTTTCTTCTCTGTTGTTCAGATCCTACTGGAAACGTTGTCATCTTAATGGCTGGACAGGAATGTTTGCTGTGCATTAGAACAAAATAATTTTATTATCTGACTGATTTCTTATTTTTTAATTTCTATATAGGTCAGAGAAATACACTTTCCTTTTTTAATTCGGGTATGTAAAGTCTCTGCATTTTGCTGCACAATGTTCTGTAATTTATGATACCCATCATCAATTGTTTCCTGAGGACATTACTCAAAACCTGTAATTACAAGTTTTTATTTAAAAAAAAAAAAAAAAAAAAACAGCTGCAAAGCTTATTTTTGTTTTTAATATATAAATGTGATGAATGTATTACGGGACAAAATCTGGCAGGTACTATACGTAGCCTAGATGTTAATGGGAAATATTGCCAGAGGAAAACTGCCTTGGAGGAGTCCTGGCTCCTGGGAAATCTGTGGGGAGCACAGCTCAGTCATCCTCTGGCGCAGCTTGAAGCTGTTCAGAGCATTGCTCCAACTGAAACAGGATTTATTTCAGTAACTAGATAATGCAGAGGCTTTGGATAAGCCCTTACTGCAAACTGGAAAGATGATGTTATTTCTTGCTGAGGGCCCAGACCCCTCGCCCTGGCCAGGCCGCCCGGGGCTTCTGAAAGCAGCCCATCACTGCGTCCATCTGTGTAACTCATTAAATTATCCCTCAGTTTGCTGGATCTGAAATACAACCCTGATGAAGGCCCTGTAACCACCTGGGCGGATTGTCTGTATGCCCGTGTTACTTGTATTTTTCCGAATTAATTTATTTTAAAGTTTTTATCTGAAATTTCAAAGTCTGGCCTTTCTTGGCAATGCTGTACCTGTCTCTCTGCCCTGAAAACGGACAATTAGTGTTGTGAGGAGGCAGAGCTAATTTGCCCTGGGCAGCACACGCGCCCATGGCCTATCTGTGGAAAACCTAGCTCCATCGTCTTCCTCCTTTTCATTTTCACTTGGCAGCCACAGTGTTTTATACCGTTATTTAAACGTAGTCATTTGTAAATATTACTGTTCGCACAGTTCAATTTCACGTCGGCTTTGTATGTTTTGTATTAAATTTACTTTTGGAATCACCGAGTGTTTGCACCCTGCCATGGCCCCCTCCTGCCTCAGCTGCCCAGGGCAGGGTGGGCTGAGGGCCGGCGGCCCGGCCCGACCCGACCCGGGAACACCTCATTTGGCCCTAAATCCCCCAAAAAGTGGGTGTCCCGCAGGGCGTTTCCTCACAGACCGCGGGGGTAAAAGCCCGCTCCGCCGCGGCGGGGCGGGCTGAGGGCGGGTTGGGGAGCGGCGCCACCGCGAGGGGGCGCTGTGGACCCTCCTGCGCGCGGTGGCACGTTCCGCTCTCCCCTCCGGCACCCGCCCGGATGGATTCGCCCGCCCCGCCCCTCCCGCAATTTTCCTTCTAGCCCCGCCCCCAGCCGGGTGGTTGCTAGGGAACAGCCGTGACGCGCTCAGAGCACGCCGGAAGTACTTCCGTAGGGGGGAAGCGGAGCCGGAAGCGCAGCGCTGCGGGGATCGAGATGGGATGCGATGGCGGCACTATCCCTAAGCGACACGAGCTGGTCAAGGGGCCCCGCAAAGTCGAGAAGGTGGGAGGGGGTTGCGGGAGGGCGGCGGGGAGTGCGGCCGGGGGCTGTCGGACCCGCTGTGGGAACCTGAGCCCTGACCCGGGCCTGCTGAGGCCTAGTCAGTTGTGCCCGGCCCGGGGTGCCTGCGAGCCCGGCCTGGCGCTCCTGGCGCTGGCAGCGCGAAGGAGAGCGCCTTTCTGCGCGGTCCTGGGCCGGTCTGTGGGTACTGCCGTTGGGTGTGGCGTTATCAGCAGCTGTAGTTGGGATCCGTCATTCTGGATCTGTGGGGTGTGGGGTTTAGGGGCCTTCCTTCCCCTAGGCGTACGGTGTCTGCTGGTAATGTTTTTGATGGATTCTTCAGTAGTGTGGCCAGGCCATTGTTGGTGTTGAATGTTGCCATTTTTTCAATCTATCTGTAGAGTGTCTTTAAGTGTTCAAGGCCAGGTTTGATGGCGCATTGAGCAGCCAGGTCTAGTGGAGGGCGTCCTTGCCCATGATAGAAGAGTTGGAACTAGATGATCTTTAGAATTCCTTCCAACCCAAACCGTTCTACGATTCTGTGTTTTAGGGTAATGGATATACAGTGGCATGATCTATGCAGGTAGGTAGATAAAGATCAGGAAAAATCTCACAGCAAATGGCAGAAAGTTTAGGCAAATTACACTTGCTAATGTAAAGTAAGTAAATTAAATCCATTTCTCCCCCACACCTGATTGTCAGAGTAGCTGTGAACCTCAAGCTTTCTTTTATCGTAATAAAATTCATGGGTTTAGACTGAAGCTTAGATGGTTTTAGATGGAGGTACCTCCCCGGTTTGCTTTTCTTGTCGTTTTGATCCTTACAGGCACAGTAACTGGTAGTTGACCCAAGCAAGGGTGAGATGCAGAACTAGAGAGAAGAGGGTAGTGGAGAACATGTGAAAAACAGAAAAAGAATAATGAGGGAAGGGACAGGTGGAAGTGGCAAAAAAATACGAGAATTGAGTTAGAGTTAGGAAGATAGATCCCAAGTCCCAGGATGCAGAAACATGTTTAATAGTTAGAGGTAAACCCTCAAAGCTGGTCATGAGTTCTGCTAAAGTTATTTTATGGAATAGCTTTGAATGCAGAAAGTAGGTTTGGTAAGATACCTGGGGATTTGATTAATGCTTCAAGTATCACTTGGTTTTATGTTTAAATAATTTGCAAATATAAAAGCTATTTTAAAATCATGACTATCTTTTTTTTCTTCAGGTTGACAAAAACGCTGAGTTGGTGGCAAGATGGTATTACTGTGCTTTGAGTCAAGAGAAATTATGTCGACCAATTGTAGCCTGTGAGCTAGGCAGGTATGAATGTTTCCATATAGTCTGCTATATTAAAAGATACTAATTTATAAATAAAGTTATGAGAATCAAATATGACTACTAAAAATTTTATATTACAGGTTGTATAATAAAGATGCTATCATTGAATATTTGTTGGACAAGTCAGCAGATAAAACTCCTATGGAAGCTGCATCCCATATCAAGAGCATTAAGGTAAACAGGTTGTGTCTAGTGTTAAAGACTGCCATGAAAATTAAAACATGCTACAAAGCCTCAATTTGCTTGTGTTCTCGCTATGTTGTTTGTGTTTAACACTAGAAGTGTTAAAAAATAGTAAACCACAGGGAAAAAAATCTTAGGGAATGTCATCATGGCTCAAAAATCATTAGTAAACAGCTTAAAGCTTGCATTTTTATTTTTCAGAATGTTACAGAACTAAACCTTGCAGATAATCCAGCTTGGAGTGGTGACAAAGAGAGTATAAAAGGTGACAAATATGATGACATCCAGTCTGCACGCTTTATATGCCCTGTGGTGGGATTGGAAATGAATGGAAGACATAGGTCAGTAAGTTTCTGGGTTTTGTTTTTAGAAGTGAGTACTGTGCTAAACTGAATAGAGAGCAGGTAAAAATGTTTGTGTCTATGATTTTGCAACTCATATACTGACTCAAGCCTTTGTGGGGAATATTTGTCCTCCTTTCAGAACGAGGCAGTTCAGGAGACTACTGAATGTCCTTTCATTTCATGTTCAAGAGAAAAGATAAAAAGTTAACCCTTTCCTAAATGAATTTATGTGTATAATACAGGATTAGAGGGCAATGTTAGCAGAGAAAAATTGACTAAAAGTTGCTTGGGGGCTAAACCATGAGAGATTGGCACGGACAAGCAGAGGGAGATTGGATGAGACCTCCTTTCGCATCAAATCAAGCAATTCTACCTCTCCCTGTATTAGGATCAGAATGGAGATGGGTTGTATGTCTATTCTAATCCTGCAATAGTATCGATTTTTTTATTGGGCTGAGGAAGGACATTTCTTTGCATCCTGGTTTGGGCAAATTAGCAATTTCTTTTTCTGTGCATGTTAACCCTCATAAGTGAGGAGAGGCCACGTTCTCAGCTTGATAGTTGCGAAATATTTCTTCCTCCAGAGAGTGATTACCCAGGAGATATTCAGATGGAATTAAAGAGAGAACCTGAAAAGTAAACCCATTTTTACCAGAGCTACCGTAGTATTTTTTTGTACGGTGGGGGGTGGTAGAGAGGAAAGGATTAACAGTAGCTGTCAGGAAAGGGTGATCGCATAAACTGTGTGTGTAATTGCTTCAGACGGTCTTGCAAGAATCTTCGATTCTTAGATTGTATAAATTAATAAATGCCTACTCAAAGATGCCGATAACTTTCTCTTTACAAATTCTTGCCGTTAATCAAGGTAACTGTGTCCTGCCAGCCTATTGCAGTGTTGTTTCTGTGTTAAATCAGTACTGCACATATATCTTTTGGACACAGGGTTTCTTAAAAGCAATTGTATGTCTTTTCTTTGAAGGTTTTGCTTCTTGAGAAACTGTGGCTGTGTGTTCTCTGAACGTGCTCTCAAAGAAATTAAATCAGAAGCTTGTCACAAGGTGAGTTTTCCTCAGCTTTAGTAGCAGTAGGGTCACATATAGGGGGACCTCCACAGATAGATACATAGATATAGGTACATACCTCTGTGTGTGTATACATATATATACACACACACAATTGCATTCACATCCACTATCATAAAGTGGTTTTTTTAATCTGAATATGCAAATTGAAGTGGAACTTGTAAAAGTTGTGTTTTATGATGGCCTGAAGTAATTCTATCTGGCCTTTTTAAATAAACAGGTGTAGTTGTAAAAATGAGTATTTTTGTTCTCGGAGACAGTTTGATTTTGCAGTAAATACTTCATAAATTTCATTTTATCAAATATTTGGTTATAATTTCAGTTTAAAAAGAGTGATTGTTTTTGTCTTGCGGTCTTGGGTGTTTGGTTTGGTTGGCTTTTTTCCCTGAATGCATGTGGTTTGTGGTTTATCAGTGTCTGCTCTGTGTATTTAAACTGAGTATGTTTTCAGGTCGTGTTTTGATCTCTGTACTTTTAAAGGAAATTTGCTGTTGTCTGTTTTTTGGGGGCAACTCTTCATAGAATTTTCAACAATTACATGAATTATTCTGGAAAATACTGACTGCATTTCATTTTACAGTGCTGGTTCGACCTCATTATATTGGTTTCTTTGAAGCTAGGGGCAATGATAAAAGTTGCAGATAACTCCATTTTTTCCTATCACTACTTCTATTATCAGTGAGAGTTGTGATGATAGTTGCCACATTCAGGCAGAGCTATTTTTCAGCAAACACCCTGATATTTGATAAAATGTACAGTGTATTTGTATTAAGCAAGATCTTTGAAGGAAAAACTTTCTTTGTAAGTTGTTGCAGGTGATGTGGAATGTTTTTAGTTAGATTTAGCCTCATATTGCTGCATTCAGTGCTAATTTTGTGCAATAGAACAATAGTTTAGTCCTAATGGCTTTGCCTTCCTGATGGCAGACACTGATTTATTTTTAATGAGGTTTTTTGTTTGCATCTAAATTTTTGTTGATAGATGGATGTAACTTGATTATTAAACGCAGGAATGAGATGTTTTGTCCATGGTTTGGACAGTCTGATAATCTTATAAAAACTAAATGAATCCCACATGTTTTCTGGATTTTTTTAATAATCAGCATTTATCATACCTTCATATTTGTGTGCAGCTGTTTTCACATACATGTGAAGTGTTCACAATTCAGAAGGATGCTTCTAGAAATAATGAAGGGGATTTAATATACTAGTCTGTCATCTTTTCATTATTGGCTTTTGGGGCACAAAGGCAATAGTAACCGGCTGGGAGAATGTGTTTTAGTCCACATTTCCTTTGATGAAGGTTTAAGAGTGATTCGGTAGATTTTTGGATATATACTGTTAACATTCTCAGTCTGTATTCAGAATCAAGAAGGGGGCCAGAAATCTTCTAAATAGGATCGTGGGGAACCGCTTGCCATGCGTTCTGGTAGCTAACAGTTTGTTTATATCCAAAGCATTAATTAGCAGCATTCCCCCAGCACTTTCTATCTTTATGCAGCAATGGAGTATATAGTAAAATGAACTAGAACTAATGAAGAAGAAAAAAAAAATAAGTGCTGTCTGTTGTACATATGCTAGGGTTAGAATTTTTTTTTAATAAATAGAATCCTCTTCTGATACATGCGCTGACAAAATGCAAAAAACTTTTTGAAGTAGAAAATGTTTGAATGTTGTGGACTGCCATACATGCGTTTCTACTGGGGCTAACTGCTGTATTTTAAGAATTACAACATGTTTTTTGAACCAAAATGTAACCTATGGGATTCATATGGGTCACAACATATTTCTTTTTCGTGGCCTTGCCATCTTCTGGCTGTCATTATGTGTCCATATGCTGGCACTGTGTGTCCCAGCCACCTCTTTGTGGGCAGAGACATTGTTATGTGACTTCAGAGTGTGACATGATAAGAGTAGCTCAAAAAGAATAATCCTGTATTTGCTTGTTTATGGTGTGTATTCAGTCTCTTTCCAGCTAGCAGAATCTGTGCATTCACTTCATCTCAGGGGATGCATGGATGTAAACTGGAAAAGTGTCGATCTGGGAGTTGTGTGGCAGTTCTCTTCCCCACTACTGTGAAACTCAAGAAAGCTCTTTCAAAACAAGCTGTTCTTGTGTATTAATTTCGCCTCTGAGCCTACAGAGCAGTCTTGATAGTCTGCTAAATTGTAAACAGCAACAGTTTCCCACAGGACTTTGTCAAGCAGATGCTGTAATGATGCAGTGAAAGCGTTCACCAGAGAATACAGATACCCAGCAGCCCAAACAACAGTTCTGCAGTCCTCACCTTCCAGCTCATATACTTTAAACTAAATCTTCTGAACTAGATGATGAACGTGTATTTACATGCTACAAGATGCATATCACAAAACGTTGTGCTCTCTGAAACTATAGATTCTTTCCTGTGCTCAGAGCAGAGGATTGTTTCCTTTCCAGGCCTTCTGGCTTGGCTCATGAGTTACCACTTTGTGGAAGGTCCCACGGACAGTTGTCTCACTGCTCAGTTTTCTTGGTTTTTTTCTGTAGCAGCTCATACAAGAAATAGAGCAATCTGTTTGCCCAGTGATATGCAGATCACAAAATAATTGTTGGGAAGAAATTGATGCATATGCAGGTATTTTCTCATTCAATGGGAAATGGAGAACCCCCAGATGAAGAATTCAGCATTGCTTGGTTTATCTCAACAGTACTTGCTGTAGTACTAGATTTGAAAGGCTTTATGGAGTCTGGGTACAGGGAGTCTTCCTATCAGTGTTCTCTTTCAAAAAACTGTATGTTGCCTCAATAGAAACTTTATGTGAAGAGCTGACAATATTAAATATACGTATTTATCTGCTTTTACTGGAATTGTTAAAAATACTGTATTGGTACTAGGGAAGCTGTCACGGATGGAGGACTTTTAGTACAGCAACTGTTAATTAATGTGTGAGGACAATCTCTAAGTGACTTACATCCCTTGGAAGTAAACTGTTCTTTCTTGCTTCACATCTTAAGTAGCAGTATACTGAAGGATTCAAGTTAAAAAATAACATTAAAGAAATATAATATTAAAATGTGAACACTAAGGCAAACAGACACTGTAAAAGTTGTTGAAAGAGAGATTGTCTCTTATTGCCTGAATGGTAAATGCTTTGAACTGTCTTGCCAAAATACAGAACTCTGTGGCCAAAGATTTTTGAAAGGGCAATGAGAATTTTTTTAGTGGTGGTTTATGTCGGAGAGTGAGCTTGTTACATGAAGTGCTTGGGACAAATTTTGAAGCTTCTATTTAGACTGAAAAGGGTTGAAAAAGAGCGTTGTCTAAAACAGAGCAACTTACGAATACAAATAAAACTTTCAGTACCTTTTTACACAGAAGTGTATTTTGTTTGAGCCGTATTTTCGAGGTTTTGTACAGTAATAAGAGAAAATTTAAACTATCAGTACTGAGTCAAATGCTAAAATGTGCGGGATAGGACTTTCAATCAGCAGGAAAAGAAACAACTTTGCTTTCAGATAACGGAGTTTGGTGAAGCCCTGAGTTTTCTGCTGCTTCCTATTCTTCAGGAAGAATTATGTGACACAGAAATTGTCAGTTTAAAATTTGCACTTTTTAATAAGATGTTCTCACTTATTTTAATTCTCCATCAGACCACAAAAATTAAAAGAACAAGTAAGACTGTTTCTACTCACTCTTTTTGTAATTCATGGGATCTTGGAGACTGTAAATTAGTGCTAATCTATGTTGGTCTGTAGATTTGGAACTTCCATTCTAATTGGCTTCCTGATTCTTGCATGAGCAATCTTTGGTGCCTTCTCATTTGGAAGTCTGCTGTTTGACAAAAATTACACTTTTAGAAATGACAGAATAAAAGAATCGCTTAGCAGTGTGTAGCATCTATTTGACCTCACTTTTGGAGGATTAAAAAAGGCACCATTACCAATTTTTAATGTTGACTCTCCTGTCTAAGAAGTTTTTGGTGTAATAGTCTGCTAGAGGTAATTTGGAGACAGGATAGAGGTTATTGACTCTGTGGTGGAAGTCCTTCTGGGAGTTCAGGTAGTCACTCTGGAAGATAAGGACAAGATTACATTTTAAAATGTAATTTCCTGTATCACTTCAAAGTTTATTTTGCAATTGTTTTCAGAGTCAACAGACTCTAATACAGACATGAAATAATACCCTAACTATTAAAATCTGTGCCATATAAAACACTTAATCAAATGTTTAACTTAGATACAGAGCTATTGAACATGTGCCTCGGGCTTTTTGAAACAGAAACTACGCATACAGCTTTCAGATATAGCCTTGATGTGTGGGCAGTGTGCTACAGAGCACAGTGTTTCCTTGAACAAGGTCACATTGACATGGTGTGCTCTTAGATCAACAGTCACCAAAAGTTAGTAAATATTGGTTGCTGAGATCTGAAAGTTGTGATCGATCTACTCATAATATGATAACGTGTATAGGACTTAACGCTTCTTATGTATGTTTAAATGCTCTCAGCTTTCACAGTTTTATTACTTAATTTTTTACTGTTGTTAGAAATAAAAAAATCTTTCAAGAATAGAATGTAGTTATGGTCACTTGGAATAATGAGTAGAATACTGCTTCTTAATGATTGAGAATGGAATGGTCTAACTATGATTTTCCTGGGAGTTTTATATATGTAAAACTTCGTTTAAAATAAAAAATCCTTTAAGGAAGGAGGATCATGCTCCAGTGCTTTTCCTGGATTAACATGGGTAAATTCATACCTAAATTATATTTTAAGAGAGGGTTTTGTGCAGATTTTTTTTCCCCAGTTTGACTGGTTCAAACAAACCCCTGCTATTGAATTTATCCTTTCAATTCAATTCAGAAGTGAGACATAATTGTTCTGTGTGATGGCGACAAAAGGTGAAAGGTAGATAATGGATTTGCTGCAGTGACGGTAACAAGGAATGTTCCATTCACGTTTTAAAGGACAACAGAGAGTGGATAAATGCTGGCAGTACCCTGCAGTGGATTGGGTGTGGCTTGGAGAGAAATTAATTATGAATATTGCTATGATTAATACATGCCAGAGACCCATTAGCTTCAGTAATGGTTTTCAGAGTGCCTCTCAACAAGCTCAGTGTGAACATACTGCATGGCTTTTTTTTTTTTTTTTTCCTTTCTTTCCATAAAAAAGCCATCCCCAGCAATATTTATCCACAAGTTCTGGATTTTACATGAAACTGAGTACAGCCCTTTGGGTGAGTTTGTAAGTTTCTGTAAATAAATAGGGACCAGATGGTCTTTCCTTAGGTTAAAGTTCATTTGAAAGAAATTATGGTTCCAAGAAACTTGTGTGGGAAAATGAGCGGTACAGTTCCAGGAACCTGGGAATAAGTTTGTAACAAGAAACTTTTATGTTCTATTGTTAGGTCATGTCAATTCGTTTGAATTTTTTTGGAAAAAACGCTTAATCCGTACGTCAGTTTTCCTGTAAAAACCGAGTGATATTTTGAGCGCATATTGAAGCTCACATCTAAATTGAAATTGCTCCTAGACATTTATTTATAATTTGTAGTTTCTGATCAAGTGAGTTTGTAAGTAACAGGACATACTTATTAGTTCCCATCAGAGTTTGTGCAAAACAATTGGGAGTTTATTTGGATTTACTGGAATGAAACTTTAATTTGCATTCCGGAGGATGAACAATTTGAAATGACTTCTCACAATGCAGGTTTCTCCTAGTCTTTTCCGTTAGTAGCACCCAACTAAAGACCTTTGGAGACAGGGGGTAGAGGTTTAATCCTATGGAAGAGTTATCATTTTGTATGAAAGGCCACCAAATATATCCTCTCTGTTTCCTCATATTCCCCCCGATCTTTCTCGTTGCACAAGTGAAGGGATTAATTTAAAAGTCCATAAGAGGAAACAGCAACTCTTGCCTGGAAAAGGGCTGGATCCTTGTTATTTTTTCATTACTGTTCCCTGGTTTTGCATGTGTTGTGTGTTCAAAGCCACTTCCTTGATTTAGACCAGCGAGTGCTGCGTTTGGTCTGCAGAGGGTTTGGGAAATTAGATGCTTGTCCTGGTTGCTGCTAGGGGTTTTCTCCGATTGCTGCAGACGGTTGCAAGGTTCAGGGAGGTTTTATTTCCCTCGCTCAGGTACACTGGGATTGAAAGATGGCTTTTCACTCAGTTTTCCTTTGTTCCCTGGCCTCAAATTTCCCTTGTCTCCTCGCCCTAAGATGCTGCAGAGACCCAGAAACAGGGACTTGAAGGTAAACGTGCATTGCAGGACCCCTACTACTGTTGCTGGCACACACACCCTTTTCATTAGGAGCAAAGCCTGAGTAGTGCAAGAGTGAGATTGCCAGGCTACACAATGAAATTAGAGATACAGCTGGCCATGGGGGAAAAAACCACCAACAGTGAAATGGACTGTGTCTGAAACTGGTTGTCGCTTGCTTATCTACAAGCTCTGAAATTTTAGCATGAACTTCATTATTCAAAATAATTGACTACATAAGACATACAGTAGACACGACATTTACTTGTGCTCTTTGTATTTTATCTTTGTTCAGTCATTGCTTCCATTTTATTATTTTCATACCAGTTAGTCCTTTTGTTGGCTGCAGACAGGAAGACTATGCATTTTTCCAGTTAAAGAAGTCACTTAAAGGATTATGAATCTCCTCCTTGTCTTCACTAAGTTAAAGGTTTAGACATGTAATTTTCTTCAAGAATTAACAAATTGGCAGTTGTCGCTCTTTATCTTCCTGTAATAAATAGAAACTGTTTATTTCACTGGCAGACTGGTAGTACAGTATTGTGCTTACCCTCATGCTGTAACGCACAGACTGAAGTCTATGGCTAAGAATGTTAATGGTTTCTGTCAGTATTTTGAACACTTGTTTAGATGTTAGTTAAGCTCAAACATTCAGCTTCATGTTGAAATGGTTCTCTTCCTGGAAACGCCAGTGATCTTCGATCGGGACTTCTGCCTGGTGCAGCACTTTAAGCCTGTAGCGTCTCTCTAGGCAGTCCATAACAAGTGGATATGTCCCTGGCTCGAACTTGTTGGCAAACAAATGAGGTGACTCAATAATCCACTGCAAATCCCCTAGTCCATAAACGCAAATATCTCTGATGTAATGACCTGTAAAGAGAAATTGAAGATATCTGAAAAAAGCAAGTAAGCTGAACAGAATCAATTCATCAATTCTTTACTGTGCTAAGTCTGTACAGTTACATATTCTATTTTTTTTTTATGCTTTCCTTAGTCAGCACTATTCTCCTTTTTTATTAATGTTCAAATTGAAGAGATTTAACCCAGTGTTGGTGAAAGCATCTGACAAACATGCTTGTTAAGTAAACCCTCTGCTCTTCACTGAAAACTGATCAGTCAAGTTAATGCATTGGTAACTGGAGGTTGAAAGAACAGTTGTCAGTAAGTATATGGATACTGTCACCACCTCTGCAAGAATACATCAGAACCTATTTAGTTTGGATACAGTGGAGTAATTTAGTAGGGTGGCTTGGTGTTTTACTTGGTACTTCCAAAATAAAATATATATGACCACTGAGGCACATTTAATAGCTAGTTTAAAGCATAATACGTAATAATGCAATGAATGATAGTCAGTGAATCAAATTTGAGTTCATGATCAAAATTCACATTACCTTTGCAGCCTTTGTGTGTGGTTCCTTCTTGATCTTTCCATTTAATGGCTCGTATGTTTCCTTCCCAGTCTGCATTGGGTGTAGCCCCTGGAGCATCTTTAAAAACATACGGTTCTGATAAGATTTCTTTCTACTTATTACAGGGAAGATTTTCACTGCTGAAGACTCTTTAAATGTAGCCACATTAAGTATTTATTTACAGATATTTTCATCATAAGAACAGATATTCTCAGTGTTACTGCTTTTTTTTTTTTTTTTTTTTCCTGGAGAGTTATGAGCTTTCTTGTAGCAAAAAAAAAAACCCTCTTTTAATCAACCTTTTTCTAGCCTTGTAGCTAATGGTCTGCACTAAAAGTAGTACTTTTCTGGAATCAAGCTTTGTTTCGTAGCCATCAGGAGATGTGACTTTTTGAAAGAGCAGCATCAAGGCTGAAGAAATCACCATAGTTCTGCAATGCAACGCAGTTAAGTGGTGGTATTAAGCTCTGAATGGGAGCTCACTAGCTCTCTGTGCCAGAGAACCTTACAATGCTGTTGGTCCAGGGGTTACTCATAGTAGAAATAGCATATATCTTACCATTTAAACGATTCAGTGTGACCCAGTAGTGTTCATCCGGACTGTACGTGTCTCTTGACCATTCAAGCAAATCTTTTGCACGTGCATCAGTCAATGTAAACTCTACAAATTCTTTAGTGAGTATGTAATAAGCACTACCAAAATAGATCGTCAAATTATATGGAGGTTTAGCTTTTATATTCTTTGTTGGATACACATATGACATTCCAGAATGTACATACTCTCTGTAACTAACCTGCGTCCTGTGTTTCATATGAAGTGGTTGGACTACCCCAGGAGTCATATTTTTACCATTCCATTTACTTTTGATGTATTGTATAATGTCTTTGTTTGTTTTAATGGGATAATCTTGACCACAGAGATTAATAACGTAATTCCACTGAATTTTGGAATGAACTAGATCTCTCATGCAATTAATATCAGCTTGCAATCTTGAAAATCCTGCATAAACAACATTTTCTCTTTTTGAGGAAATAAAAATATTTTCAAAGCAATTCACGATGTTTTGTACAGCAGCTTTATAATCTTTTGGTGACTTTTCATCAACATGTATGCAGTAAATATTCTGAGGCATATAAATAGCTCTTAGCAGCTTTACAAACATTTCCAACTCCTTGTGAATTGTGATGATGTATGCCAATGAGAAATTTCCTTCTTCATCTGACAGTGGTCTTGTGATAAAATGCAGAGTCTTCAAAACCATGGAGCAGTTGCAGGAGGTCTGAATGCAGCTGAGTGTTTTAGGTTGGTAGGTATTCTGACAAAAGTTACCGATTTTAAAGGCAGCGGTTTTACCCACAAAAAGAGCTGAACAAAGTTCATCTGGGTAAAAACCACACTCTGCTATATTTGCATTAAATTTTTGTTGATTTGGCTCTTCAGAAAGCATATCCTTTAGGTAGATGAAAGTGTAGATGAACATACAGACAGCAATGCACGCTAAAAATCCTGATTTTGTTGCATCAAGTGGGTTCATCTTTTAATTCCCAGATACCGTCTTCTCATCATAGTCTGTTTAAGTGTTCAGGTTATCTGGAAGGAAAAGTGAGATAAATAGAGGGAGACAACCTTTTTGACTGGTTTTTTTTAATAGATGACATGTTAGTGATGCATTTATAAACATTGAGAGTACTCTATTTCCAGTTACTCGGAGGGAGTGTGCGTGTGCCCGTATGCCTGCTGGTGCTGCAGTGTACTCAGCCACTGGAAGTGGTACTTGCAGAGCCACAAAGGGATTTTTCTAGGGACAAACAAAATTATCCAAAGAACCAAAAATGGCTTTGTACACATCATTACTTGAGCAAGGGGGGGTTCTCGCCCATCAGATAGAAGTTTCTTCTACTTTGAGGCAGCGTGTTTGCCAGTAGGTGAGTAGGATACTCAAGGTCTAGCTTTAGGGACGGCGTGCGAGCAGTGAGCCCTGTGTGCTAAGGGACGGCTGTTGCTGACGTTTCCTTAAGGCCTGGGAAACCTTAAGTTCTGACAGAATTCAGTAAATTAAATCAGCAGAATATTTATTAAATAAACAAAAGGAAGAAACTAAAACGTAATCCACAAAATACACCATTTTTTATCCTTATAAAGTCAGCAAATGTTTCTGAGACTTTTTTTTTTTTTTTTCTCTGACATCTTTGTACTGTGCTTTGGAAAACAGGACATGTAGACAACACTCACTTCTTATTTTTAGGATGTGTGCATATCCGGAGATAAGTACACTACTGCCAGTATTAGCAGTCAGAGATAACTGTGTAATTTACATCAGTATTGGCGCAGGAGTTTTTCCATTGTGATTTTTTTCTTACATATGCTTTGTTGAAAAGTCAGAAGAAGGAGAGTACAGCAGTCCTGAATCCCACAGCAATTACATGAAGCATTTGGTATAGACCTTCCTAGAGAAAACTCCAGGGTGGGGGAGAGGGTCCATCAGCTGCCATTAAGCTTAATAATTAAATTAATATTTTTTTATTTTATTTTCAAGATATTTAAGTTTCCCTTATTTTATTAAATGAATTTGTTTTTAACAAAATTTGTATTTCACCTGTAAATATTTCATGCTTTGCAGCTGTCAACATCACAACATATTTGTTATTACATAGGAACAGAGAACAAGCATATTTTTATAAAGATAATTTCTTTATAGGAATATTATTGTGGTTAGAAGGCTCTACGTTTTCATTAGAAGTGAAAAATACTTTCTTAATGAAAACTCAGCATACATCTGCCTTAGAAGCTTGAAAATAAAGAGCGTGTTGTAGTTAAAGTGGAAACAAGACATAGAATTTAAAAAGCATTAAAAATACAGAATTTGAACTAAGAGAATGGATACACTGTAATACCACAATTTTAAAATCTTATTAGGCTGTTGGGAAAGAACGTATTTATCTTATTGTCCTTACTGGTATGCACTGGGTTTCATGCTGGAAGAATGCCTCTTTTCCACTTAGTATTCCAGAAAACGGAGTTGTAGATTAGGTGGAGGGTTCATCCATTTTGCTGTGGTGTTCAGTCAGTCTGCTCTTCGGTCTGCCTTGAATGCACAGGCCAAAGAAAAAGCATTAGGAAATCAGGTCCCAAAAGAGTATTATTTTTTTCTTCACATCTCCGAAGGGACACATCTACTGGGTAAACAAGCTTGATGCGAGTCTTTCATGCATTCGAACGAAAAACTTCAGGAAATCAAATCCACGCCAACCTTTCAATATTGTGCGGAAAGGAAGAGAAAAGGAACGCTGAAAGGTGAAAGCCAGGATTTTCAGAGTAAAAATGAAATACACCGGGACTGTAGCCTGCTACCAGCTGACTCGCAGGGCAGAGAGAAGATCTGCACCAGTAGCAGAAGTTAGAGAGAGGAAGTGTCTGTTAGGGAAGCACTGATTTTTGCGGACCTGGAGTCAGAAAACCTGATTCATTCTGAGTGAATAATTACAGGAGGAGCATTGAGAGTTCTCCGAATTAGTGAATGTGATGTGATCTCTATGGTAGATGACACAGAAGTTCACTCTGGACATAAGAATTACACTGAAGACAATTATAGAAACATTTGGGATTTTATACCCACTTACAATACAGAACATCTGTACAGAATGAGTGTGCTCGTCAGGTTTTTTTCATTAAATGCATCTTTGTGGACAGGTTGCAAAGGATAGTTCCCTAGGGAACCAAGCTATAACCTGGTTGTTTCATACACTTAAATTTTTATTACTCTTCAAATAATAGTTTCCAGGGGTGCTTCAGGTTGTTAAGGGTTTACTATGGATTTTTCCTATTGAATTGTGTGGCACCTAGAAACTGTATTTTATGTGCCAGCATAAAAGTACACAAACACCCCATTATCAGGTGAAAAGAAACAATTCCTTCTCCAGTGTTAACATGTTTCTGGAGAATGACTAAATGATGAAGCCTTGCCTACAAGAACAGAATTTGACATCTTGTAGCCTCAGGGTATATTGCAGGATGAAAGCATTGGCTTTCTGCTAGCGTTTTGATAGATTTAGAGCTAGAATTGCAGCTGTTAGTCCCATCATGTATGAAATTTGCCGCTTAGAAGAATCCTCTAGCCCCTGTGCTATTGTCTGCTGTCAAGGACTATGCTACTGAATTCCCTCCTGCCCTTGAAGAGCAAGATGTCAGGCTGGTGAGAAAATCCTCTGTCCAGGCATAACCCAGTCTATGCCTATCTTGCCTTTTAGTTTTATTATGAGTGATATTATAGGTATTTATTGTTACCAGAATGTCTCTCTGAAACTCAACCTTTTCTGTGTCATGGATAGGTTTTCTAAATCTGGTGAATGATGTCTTAATTTTTAGAAGCGCCAAGAGCAGTATTTGACATTCTTCAAAAAGCAACCTATTTGTAGGGATTTTCAAGCACCTTCGTGGCTGCTTTTATGGATGTTACTTAACAGACAATTGTTGTAAGCCTAAACTCCTCAATCTCAATTAAAAAGGTAAACTCTGGAGAATAAAGTGGAATTATGTTTATGCCTGAAAATAAGCCTGTGAAATATCATCTCAGCTTATCAAGACCCCATTAACTATATGCTTTGCTGTGCATTTCCTAGTAACAAATCATTCTACAAGTTACTGTTTCTTCCTACCATAAGATTCTGGACTGCATCATTGCATCTCAAAATATTCTGTTCTGTCCATACTCTTTGTATTTACTTAATACTAATGTTTAGATAAAATTTAGTTCGTATGACTTCATAATTCAGTGAAGCAAATGACGTAAGAATACTTCATCTTCTAATAAAATGGTTAAAAGGCATTAACTCCTTATTTCTAAATGTTTTTATCTGTTTTTTGTCTGAAAGGTGTTTATGTTGGCATGAGCGTAGACATTTTATAAGCAAGTGAATACTAATTCACCTCTCTAAAAACCTAATGTAAAAATTAGTGCTTTTAACTGCTCTTTACTTTGCTTTTCTTTTTGCTTAAGCCTAAGGTAAGTACTGCTTCTGTGTTGTGACATGCATCAAGTAAAAGAAAAAAATTGTTCATCAAACTCAATTAATACTGCCTTAGACATTTGAAAGCATTCTTTCTTTAAAATATTGCATCGGGATTTAAACAGATTTATGGAGGTTTACCTGTTCATCTTTGCTATTTTTTTTCTGTTTTCCTGGTTGTTTTTTTTTTTTCTTGTGTAGTGTATTTGACCTCCTAACAATTTAAAACAAATACTATGAAAGCTATTTAAACTGTTAATTTTTTTACAGCCCTATAAGTTACTTGCAACAGAGCATAACAAGTATTTGTAAGTGTTGATTTTTATGATACAAACACCACTAGTAGTAATGACCTCCATCCTGCTGTACATCTATGATAAAGTTAAAGAGAAAAAAAACAAACCCAAACCCCCAAAACTTAGTACCCTTATAGCAGATTTTAAAGTGAAGTACCCTTATTGCAGATTTTAAGGTGAAATGGTCTTTCTGAAGTGAAATATTTGTCACTTTTCAAAGATTAAAACAAGTTGTGTTTTAATAAAGGAAAAACAAAAACCTGAAGTCCTACAATCTAATTTATTCAGTCTTACCTTGTACAAAATTAGCCAGGAGACAGCATCATAATAAAAATAAATAGGAGTCTCATCGTCCTTCAGCAGAATTCAGACAGCATTCTTCATTCTGTCGCTTGTGGAGAAATCTGGCGTAAGTGAAAGGGGTTAAACATTAACGTTAATGTTTTCATTTGAGAGTTCATCTGGCTTCCCGCAATGCTTAGCATATTTATTCTGCAGTAATGCTGTTTAGCTTCACAAATGTCCTCTGCTTCACAATAATGAGAGAAAACTTGAGCTTCTCCAAATTTCTTTTTCTACTCTTTTCTGAGACAGCCTTTAAAGGGCTGAAATCAGACTTTCAGATATGTTTGCTGATGATTATAAATAGTATTGCTTTACCTCTGAGGCTTTAACAGAGTGTGCTGCATGATCAGAACTGGAAAGGACTCGAACCCTCTCTTCCTCCTCCTCCTTTTTCCTCCTCCTCCTCCTCCCTCCATTCTTAACTGTTTGCCTGCTGAAACTTTCCAATTTGTGGCAAAAAATGTACAGCAAAGAATTGCCTCTGGTCATTTCTAGTAGCTGGAAGCTTAAAAGATAGTAAATGAAATATCTCCTTCCGAAACAGAATGTTTACTGTGTTACTACCTTTATAAAGGTTCTTGGGATTTTTAATAAGTGAAAAATTAACAGTTTCGGTTTACTGGAATTAGCAAAGTTTGTGGTTCTAGAAACAAGTAAGAAGGCTGGTGTATTTTGCACACGTTCAAATAAAAATAGCGTAGTGGTCAGAAATAAATGCAAAACCTCAAAGTCAATTAAGGCACGGCAGCAGGTATGGCAGATACAAAATTATCTTTGACTTTAAGGGAAGCTCTGTAAATACAAGCCTCTGCTTGGACAGTATTTTTGTAGTAGGTGCTACAGCTTCTGAGTGAAAGTTCACATTCTGTGAATTGGTACATAGGAAACTTTCCACTCTTCCCAAGTCACCATTTACTCTTTGCCTCAGTGTATGTCCAAGTAGGATGGTGATGTCAAAAATTGTGTTAATCCAATCTTACATTACTGATCTGCTAATGAATAAACCTCTGGAAGAGTATCTCTCTTAACATGTTTTTAGTTAACTGTTACAAGAGACGGTAATCTTTAATACATGAGCTTGTGTGGCTGGTAAATGAACAGATAGGGTCCTTGGTTGAATAGGATGTGTGTTCAATCCTCTTTCTAAATACTACCCTGCTTAAAGAGGAACAGTCAGCTTATGGTCATACATCTTCCATAATCTGGTGGGAATTGTTTTGGAACAGGCTTTGAAGACTTTTTGATCATATCTGTGCACCCTTTAAATAATTTTTAATGCAAGCATCGTAAGCCATTTAGATATAAACAATTTTGAACATGATTTTATAATTGAACCCTGAAATGGCTTTTAGATGGAAATCATGTTACAGATTGAATCTTGCATTCAGATCTCCAAGCTGCTCTTCTAATGCTTTTGTCCATTACAGAATAGTTTTCAAGTTCAATCTCATTTAGGAACGTCTTCCGTTCAAGGTGCTGCAAAAACATGAAGGAACTACAGCAAGTACCCTCATATGTATTTAAAGTCCCAATGTAAACAAGGTACAGCAAGGGAGACCCTGGGATATCATAAAACAAATATCTGCCCCAGAAGACCTATATCTGAAGGAACAATCTTTCTGAATTTGCAAAACTGAAAATTTCTTTCGGCTTTTATCCCACCATTTCAAAACATTGAAATAAAAATAGTGAGTTTTTTAAAAAGTCAAAATTAAAGCTTTGCATCCAACAGTACCGACAATTAAAAAATGGTTGATGCATATATATGATGCAACAACAGATCGTACCTACTGGAGTTAGTGAAACCTGGGAAGGTGGAGTTGGTTCTATGCCTATAACTTGCTGTACTTAAAGTATGTTTAGAAGGGTTTGGTCTCTGTAATATAATCTAGCTGTTGTCATTGCAAAAAACTATCTGTTTCCATGAACAGAAAGTGGACACTGTCTTTATTTCCCTGTTTCTTGTAAACACTTTTCATTTTAGAACAGTTCCACCTGTGTTTTCCAGATGGGAACCTGGATTTGCTTGCTTTTTCAAAAGGCAACATTTCCTGAAATTAGAGTCCTTTGACATAAACTTGTACTTGGAGGAAATTTCCACTTATTTTTATATGCTTAACAGAATATGTTTTTAAAAAATTATTGCAGAAATCACTTTTTAAATCACTAGCCTGTAGGAGGATGATGGTCTTTCATGCTGTATTCGGGAAAACACCCCACTTTTTTTTTTAAGCCCCATGAATGTGTAGGGCTGCTTTAGAATCATGACAGTTGCCAGTTGCTCCTGCCTCAGTAGAAAAACTGATTGTCCGTCTTGATTTTCTAGACTTCTCACTCACAAGTGGCTGAGATCATCCCGAGCTGGTATTTCTAACACTAGCTCATTGAGTAGCAATGGAAAAATTTGGGCTACTCACCCATTTCTTGTGTGTGACTTGTTATTCTGCCTGACTTAATATGCATCTCTATAACCCTTGTTGCTTCTTCGTAACATTTCTGACCACTTGTGATCAGATTAATTTTTTTAAATTGTGTTTGTCGCTTGAGCAGACTGTAGTCAAAGTACTGTCCATATGTCCTTTCATTTGTTTAATTCCTACTGCAAATCCATGAGTAACCTTTATAAACCTTTGTTTAGAAAACAGAAGAGTAATGACAAAGGCAAGATTATAAACTAATCTTGCAGATTAACAGAAAGCTTCTGGATTTAACAAAATAACAAAAAAAAATAGAAATTGGGATTTTATGAAAGAAAACATCATGGTCAATGTGCTGGCTTCACCACAGGATTGAAAATGTGTGCAGTGAAACATGTATGTCTTCAACCAGAACACAAATGTGGAATTACATAAAGCACCTCACATGCATTATCCAGATTAATTTATAAATGTACTTTGAAACTTTGTAGTGTTTAGTAAATCGGATGAAGGACAACGAGAAGGCAAGGCTGGGTTAATGAATAATGCTGCTTTTGTGACCCCTTTTATTCCCCACAGTAATTTTAATAATAATTCAAAAATAAAAAGAAAGCAAAAAACCCAAAGAACGCAAGTTTTCCTATCTGACTGTTGGGAAAAAAATTCCCTGGTGCTGTCTGTTCTACACGTAGGGGAGTGACCTTTGGTGGTGGTCCCAGACAGTGTAAAGGAACTGCTCCTTTCAGTTGTTGTTTCTTGTATTGCTAAGTTGAAAGGCAAATTCTTGAGCAGAGTGGCATAATGCTTAGATTTTAATCAAATGCATTTATCACTAAACAAACAAGACAAACAAAAAAACCAAACAAACAAAACCCCAAGAAGTACCTCAGTGTTTAGTTTTTTAGCTGTGGGGTTCAGAAAATTGAGTAGATTCTAGTTAGGACTACTTCGTTTAATCTCATCCCTGTACATCTTATGCTAGTAAAACAAGGAACCCATGAACAGAAAATACACAATGGGACCTTTTCTTTAAAGAAAAAAATAGTTGAATGTTGTTTATAAGGGACTGATAGTTAAATAAATACGCAATTTCCATTGCCCTATTACATGGAATAGGGCTTTGAAGAACAAAATATTTTTGTATTTCTGAAATTCTTTTATCATTTGCCGGGCAGATTGATATGGAAGCTGCCTTTAAATGCAGTTATCAAAAGTTCACAATTCACTAGTAAGATGAGTATTTATTCTCCTTTTTGTAAAGAGGGATGCTGTCAGTCAGTATTGTTTTGCTCAGTGGTAATAACGGCCGAGGTTTTCCCTTTGACATTTTAGGTGAGAAGATGTATTAGACTGAATTAAAGAGAAAGAGCTATTGGAACAGACACAGCGGCGAGGGGAGGGATTGGAGAGCTCCTTGGAGAGCTTAAACGCAATATTAATTCTAACAGGTTCAACAGCATAAAGATCTTGAAGAAAAAAATACTAGTTAAGTCTGTCTTTTTATTTTCTTGAAGTGTGGTGTTCCCTTTCAAGAGGAAGATGTGATTATCCTTAATGGTAATAAAGAAGATGTGGAAGTTTTGAAGAAAAGAATGGAAGATAGAAGACTTAAAACTAAATTAGAAAAGGTAATTTTTTTATACATTGTTTAAAACAAAATTGAAAGAATTATTGTCTGTAATGCCATCTGCTCTTTGGTCACATAGTTTTGCCTGCTAATCTTTATGCAGACTGAAGAATTTACTCAGTAAGCTGTGTTGTACGTTAGTGCTACTTTTAAAAGTAATAAGATTGTGTGCATGTTTTGTAATAGCATACTGAAGTTAATATGTACTGACAACTTTCTTTTCAGTAGCAGGCAGTGCATAGCACTCTGAAAATCACAGAATTCAATGCTGTGTGTAAAACGGACAGTGGACTGGCTATACTTTAGGTTTTTCTTGAAACAAAGAGCTTTTATTAGTTAATTCTACTAATGAGCAAAATCTTCCCTGTATTTCATATGGTAATTCCTGATGGCAGGTTATTAGTTTTTTGTTATCTAAGTATCCTCTACTGGCCACTGTCAGAAACACGATATTGGGATACGGAGATTCCTGGTCTGATTCTGTAAAACCACTCTTTGGAAATTTTGTCATGTTTTGTGGTCCTTACAGTCCTGAGTGATTACTGCCAATGCTAATTCCCGCCATACTGGTGAGGTCTTTGTGTTTATTTATTTATTTATTTTAATCTGACTAGGCAAAATGCCATGGAAATAAAGTCATTGCAGCTCTACTATATACTCTACTGTGTCCCACTACTCTGTGCAGTAGTAGTAGTTCTGTGGTGCTGTGCCATCAAATGACAGTTCTGCACATGGGACTTTTTTCAGCATTAGTATTTTTTTTCTGAAGTGGCATTTCTATTCTGGGGGATGAGAAAGCAAGCAAAAACTTTCATGTTGACTCGGTCCAGAGCGCGGACAGATTTAGTTGAATTTCAAGAGCGTGAATCCTCACTGCCTGACACTTTGAGCAACTGAGAGTTTAGATGGAGGTTGATCATCTCACCCCTGTTACTGCGCTTGATTTCTGTCTGGCTGTAGGATTAGATGGCATACAAATGTTTTCCTAGATTCTTTTGAAACAAATACTTGTTTAATGCCCAGTGAGGGTATGATTCTTTCTCATCATAGTGTCTTTATCCATCTGCACCAATACAGCACCATCGGGCCTGGGCAATAAAAGAAATCCTACTGTTCTGTTTCCTGCCTGTTCATGGCCTCTGCACTTAGTATCCTATAGCTTCTGGTGTAAGAGCAATACTGGAAATCTTATGCTGTCTCTTCAGATGTTTGAGGTTCTTTTTCTTTCCTTTTTTTTGGTACTTTGTAATTAAGTGTTTGAAAGAATTTCAAAGATAATTTGATGATAGAATATTTGAGATTTCTGTAGATGAGTAATCAGTCCCAAAAACAGTGGTCGTTTGCACTCGCTTTTCAGTAAGGAGGTGGCCCTAAGAAAGTATATATAGCTTTAGTTCAAATAATTTGGAATAGCCGAAAGCTGGTGCTGTCCCCAACTTCTGTGCAGTACAGAAGTACCTCAGTGTGCTGAGCACTTCTGTCTGTTACGGTGTCAGCACAGTCACTCGTGGTGGCAGACAGAAGGAAATCATGCCTTGGACTTCGGGCTCTGTACGCCTTAGGTGAATATGCAAATATTTTTTGTTTGTTTCGTGGAGGCTTTGGTGGAGGTGGTTACAGGCAGGTACAGTATTTGCAGATCTCTCAGTAGGGCTCTTGTATTTCATCCTCAAGTTCTGATGGTTTTTTGCAATGCTGCCTTGCCTTGCTGCACCAGCTGATGTTTTTGCAGCTAGAATTAGTCTTCTCTGCCATCACTGGCACCGTTGGCTCTCATCTGAGATCGGTGAGCTCCAGTCCATGGTATCAGAAGACATTTCTTCCTTTGGGGTCTGTTGGCACTGCTGTTGAGACCTCTGCCTCAGTTCCTTCTTCCAGCTGGGGGAGCAGTCTAACTGGACCTACTGTATTTGGGGCAGGAAACACAAAGCATAAGGAAGACACAGCTGGCACTAGTATAAAAAATTATTCAAGCTCAACTATGTGCCCCTGATTAAATATGTATGATATATATTCATTACGTATCATATATATGCATACATATATTTACAAACTTCTCATAATTCAGATGCCAGGTACTGGGAGGTAACTTTTCTTTGTAAATCCACCCAGAGTAACAAAGGTGGAAGCACCCTGAAAAGAGGTTTTTCGCATACACTGAAGGACACCAGGAGAGCCAAGTCTGCTTTTAGGCTGGTAACCCTCTGCCACCACCTTCTGGCTGAGCTTTGCAACAGCGTGTGCTATGGCTTTTTTTCCCTCGAGCATTGTCATATGCTTGACAGCGTAGGCTCTCCTATGTTTTATACACATTTAAATATATTTATTTTCTTGGAGTTTGTGTAGCTTCCTTGAAATACATACACCATTCTGAATGTATACAGAGTCATCTTCTGTGATAATAACGCCAATTGCTGATTTAATACATCTTTCTTTTTCAGCTTGGCATTTATGTAATCAAAGCCAGTAATGGGATTCTTGTTGCTGTTGTTTGTTTTCTTGTGTTTTTTAATCTGGACAAAAATAAATTAACTTGAAAAATCTGGTCCACAGATGCTTTTAAAAAATGTAGATTAACTATTTGCGTCTTTTCTTCCCAAACAATCCTGCAACAAAGGACCCTGTTACTGAAAGTTACCCAGGAGGGATTTTTAATTAACTAAATAAAATAAAGTGGGTATGAGATGCAGGATTATTCTGAAATTTTTATTGAAAAATATCTTTATTGATTACAGTTAACTGTGTCCTGTTTAATGTTGTGTAATTTACTGTCCTGCCATGTGGGTTCAGAGTATTAGATTACCTTAATGATGATAACACACACACACCCCCCGCAAAGTCTACAAACCAAAATACCGTATCCAGACAGATTAGTTTCAGCCTGCCCAGTTTTCTTTAAGGTGCCTTCAAGGTTGCCAAGGTTATTATTTTTTCCGTATAAAAATAATACCAAAAGCGTGGAGCAATATTGTGAAAGGAAGAGTTCCACTGTGTAAGACCTAAAAATGTACTAAATGGAATTGTGTGTCTCTCAATTAAGTTGGGAATTGTATATCCTTTCGGTACCTTACCAGACTCCTGCTTGTGTTGTTTCAGAAATCAAAGAAATGTAAGTCAGCAGAATCAGCTTCTCAGCCAGATACCACTGAAGGTAATGTCACAGCTACTAATTATGTGTAGCCTTCTGAGTCATCAACCAGATCCATGTTTGCATTATTTTTTTCTTTCATAGATTCTCCAGGTCCGTCAAAGGTGAAGAATGGAAAGGATTCTATCAATTCCAGTTCTGGGGAAAAGAGGCAGATTATCTTCACCAAAAGTTCAGGTTGGTGTTTATTCTTTAATCTTAATGTAAAAAATGTGAATAAATAGCTCCGCTTTGAAAAATATTATAGGAGAGATCCTTCTCTGACTACTTAGTACCACAGTTTTCAAAAGCTACCCTCTCGCTTCCTTTTTTAATCTTTCTCAGTAATAAAAGGTCATCTTCTGTCTTCGAGGAAGCCATAGTGTCATGGCTCACTGTTGCAAAGAACACCCTCTTCCAAAAGTGTCCTAAAAGGCTGCGCTCCCGAGCTGGAGTAGGAAACTGCCTCATGAACAGGCACAAAGCCCCTTATTCAGTAGAAACTATAGTCAATTGAATTTTTTCTTGATAGAGAGCTTTGTTTTACAATCTGCAAAATCTACAAAACTGACTCTGCGGAAAGTGTGCAAGGGCTTTTGTTTACCCATTTTCCCTTTTTTTGCCCAGTTTGCCTTTGTCCCATTTGCTGTCCATCCTCCTGTACTTAGAGTAAATACTCCAGAGCAGGAACTGACTTCTTGCTACACTTCCACAAAATACCAAAAACAACAGAGTCCCTACTCATGCCTGTGACTGGCAAGTGCTGTAGTGATGCAGATAACTATTAAAATTAGTAAACACTTTTCACCACGTTGCTTTTTTTTTTTCTCTGTGGAACAACACAGATCTGTTTGTTTATGGCATTCCAGTATTGCTGTGCTTTAAGTTGGTGGGAACCAACTTGAATGAATGAGATTAAAGATTCTTATTCACAGTGATATAGTCGAGGGTTTGGTGTGTCTGTTTTATAGGCTAGGAGATAGTGTGAGGAGAATTAGTAGTTGTTTTCCTGAAATACAAGTGGTCAAAAAATCTGTTACAGCAGTTTGTTTGCTGCTGGCTTGACTTTTAGTCCTCAATTTTAGCTGCTAATTTGCTTTGTGTCACTGGGAGCAGTGGGATGTAACTTCAGGACATATCGATATACCTACAGCAGTCGTGCAGCTATGAGTAAACCTGGCAGTCCTTTAGTCCAAAGGATGGTGCCCTCTCTTTACGTAATATATATTGTGTTATTTAATGTCTCCAATTCATACTGATGTTTTCATACACAACTATTATAAGAATGGGTACGTTTTTAAAGTCAGTCTGAGGTTCCTGTGCAAAGTATTCAATCGTCTACATTACAGCCACAGAAAAAGTCAATATAATTTGTTTGAAAAATCTGAGAGTAGTTAAATGAGGAGCTGTGGATAAACACCGTGAGAGACAGGGAGAATTTCCATCAGAAATGCTTTACCTGCCCCCTACTGTCTGTTTTTATAAAGGATAGACTTTTTAAAATATTTCATTCCAGATGATTATAATTATTCTTGGATGTTCAAGAAACTTAGTAATTCTAATAATATTTGATGTATTTTTCTTTCCCAAGAGTGTAAAAGAAAAAATGTGTCTTTTGAAATGTCAGGTCATTGGTTTATGTTTCTGGCAGCAGTTATATTGACCAGCAAGAGATTAGGAGGAGAGAGGGAAAATAAAGGAAAATCCATGGCCTGAGGAATGCCAGTAGCATAAGAATTAATTTGTGAACATGGCACCCTAAGGTTTCTGGACTTGTGGCGTACATATTCATTCTTCCAAATCCAGTGTTTGGTAATTCTTTCCAGACGACTATTGGTGGCACTAAAAGCAGCATTCTCCAAATATAAAAAGAGTCTGATCTATGATGATTTAGGGTCACACATATAATTTCTCTGACTACATGCAGAAATCAGTTCAGTGCGTTTTCAGACAGGCTCCCTACTAACTATTTACATGCCATCGTGCCTAAGTTAAACTAAATATGTTGAGTTTCGGTAGACTTCTATACATTCATTTCTTTGCAGAAAAGACTTGCCACGTGCTTTTTAAAATACTGTCCTTCAACTTTGGAGAAGATCAAATAGTTGTTACGAAAGAGGGGCGGGTTGTAGCAGTAGATGTAATACACTGAGAGAGATGGTATCGGAAACAGAGGGACGGGCATTTTCCTATCCCAAATATAAAATGATGCAGACCATTGTTATTGGACATAAATGACTTTGCAAAGAATAAAGGGAGGAGATAGATTCCCTGGGGACAGTATGTCACAAGTTTAGCTTTTGTCATCTGATAGCTAATTTCTAAACAGTACTTCAGGGTGGGGGAATACTTTCATGTTTCTTTCTTAAGACTCGAGTTCAGAGCTATTTTTCACTTAGAGGACCAAATGTTGTCAATACTGAATTACAGTGCAAGGAGTTTACACAAGTAGGAAAGAATTCCTCTTTCTCCAAGGTTTCTAAATGCATTTTGAGCATAATTTCTAAATGCTAGGAATGTGTTTGCTCTTAGGAACGTGTTTGTTGTTGAGTACAATTATGGGATATATTTGCGATAGCCCTGAAAAAATGTATATATTTCATCTCTGTACACATCGTTTTTTAAATAAAGACAGAAAAAAGTATTTAAATACTTTTATCAATTCGAAGCTGTTACGCATGCTTAATTCTGTTCCTTTTTCTCTGTCAGATAATGGAAATTCATCTGTACCAGGAAAAGTCAATAAGGTGGCTTCTACTACTACGAAGAGATCCATTGCAGACAGCGAGGAGAAATCTGAGGCATACAAATCTATTTTTACATCACACAGCTCAGCAAAACGTTCAAAGGAAGAGTGTTCCAATTGGATTACTCACACAGCATACTATTTCTGAAACAATGATGAGCCTGATTGTAAAATTCATTACTGCTTTCCTTCCCTAAGGCTTTTTCTGTAGAACTCTGATACAGAACTTTTGTTGTAATCCGATGTTATCAGGAATTATTCAGTTTGTAAGTTGTTTATAAACTTGTGACATGCAACTTGGGTTAAATAAGAAATAGATCACCAGAATCCGTGTTGTATCAGCAGACCGCATTCTAAAATGATGGATTATTTGCCCAAAAATTTTTCTTTTCTTCTCCCAGTTGGATGCTGTCATTCTTAGTCACACTGGCCAGTGTCCTTGGTAGCCAGAGCGAAGGTAGAAGGATCTGCCAACTGTCCTCTTCTATTGATATTTGCCGCAACTGTAATTATAGTTTTCAATGTATTAGTACAGAAATTGAGACTTTTTTAAACTTCCTGACAGTAAAAGGCTCAATAATGCTTTTCTTTTGTACTAGCTAACTCCACCCTCAGTAGAACTAGGTTCTGTAGGTGTTTTTGAGTAATTTACCTTTTGATGAGATATATGAAAGCATAATCCTGAAAATGATTGTACAACATTCTTATTGTACATATTGTTGTAGCCTGTTTTTTAATAACAGGATATTCACTTGTAAATCATTACCTATAAAGATGAGCCTGTAATAGTAAGGCTGGGGGGTTTTTTCCCAAAAAGGTTTTGGGAGTTTTCTTGGGGGGGAGGGGAGTTTTAAAGTTAGAAATATTAGGTCTGAGCTTGCTTTGTTTTGACAGAGGATCAGAATCCAGCGGAATAAAAGTATGACTTTCCTTTTCTGATGAGAGAGTGAAGTTCTGTGTACATCTCTGAGGAGCACTTTGCCATTTTGAATTCAGCAGCTTACATGAAAATACGAGCCTTTGCTCAGGGTCAGAGAAAACCACGTGTGGTGACCGGATAGGAGCAGGCAGATCTTAACTGGCTTTTTAGGGAGAAACGACTGGACACCACTGTCATCTGGGTCAAACCCATTGGTGGCTGATGGAGGGAACCCTTTTCGGTGCTGGAGTTGGCTTGTGAGAACCTCCCTCTTTCACCCTGCAGGCAAGTCGGATACGGTGCTGTCACAGCATCTGCAGTATACGTTGCTTTATCTTCTGACATAACATTCTTTACAGCAAACAGCTATCTGACTATTAATTGCTTGTTATAGAAAGAGGCTAAACATAGTATGTCACTCAGTTTTGCTTTTATATTTATGCTTTTTATCCCTATGACGTTGATTTAAATAAAACTTGCTGTTTTCATATGACCACAACACTTCATGTTCAGTTGCACAGATACACGAGTGCTTATTCTGTCAGTGCTAGAACAGAATGACTTTTTATGGGCTTTCCTATGGACCTTTTGTTCTTAGCTTTTTTCCAAGCACAGGAATCTTTTTTTAAATGTTAATGTTCCATAGCAGTGATTTAGTGGCTGAATATTTGAATGCAGTAATATCTATGTGAAAAGACCTTTTATAATCTTGGCACAAACTAAACAGAATAGAAATGCAGAAAGCAGGAGGCTTTTAAAACTACTGCATGATGTTACATTGTTACCTTTTTGTGTGAAAATGGTTAATTATCCTCATAATTTATTTTTAAAAGTGTCCCCATTTATAATTGGCAATAGTTAATTGGAGATTCAGATGGTGTGTTTATATTTGCGTAGGTGGTCTCCATGATTCTAGTACCTTGAATGAAACTGCTAGGATTTTATTATTATTTTGATGGGTATAATTAAAAATTGGCTTGTTGTGGAATTTATATGGTGGTAAGCATTTTTGTTTTCCAAAGATGTGAATGCACATATACATCACATCAAACAGTTTGAGGTTTACTTGAACTTCCAGGAAGCACTCAGCCACGTTTTGTATGCATGTCTAGTGATCAGCTTTGTTCTCCCCATTCCGTATTCTTTTTTCCTCTTCATTATTATCCTTTATTATTTGTTAGTTACAGGTAATTAAATTACTGCATTAAAAGATATACTATAGTAGGCCCTTTATTTGCAGTCTAATTCTGTTTTGACAAGACATGTTAAAGCCCTATTAGTATTTTATAGGAGTACATTTTTCTTTTATTTAAATCAGTTATAAATCCTAAGGGGAATTCACTTAATGCTTTTGGTTTAGCTATTACTTTGCTAAAGAATAAGAGAAAACGTAAGAGCCGTTTTGCTTCCCTTTTGTTGATAATACGTTAGGTGAAGTCCAGCCTGTGGAGTTGGTAACAGGCTTCCCTGCTCACTGAGGCATAATAGTGACTTCTTTTTTTTCCATCTGACCTGTTCATCTGTTAAAATAAATTCATAACAGCTATGATTTGGTTAATGTATGGATTCTCCATATACACTTGGGTTTATTATCTGGAATTGATAGTTTGTGCTGTGCCACTTAGCTAGCATTGTGTTTGGTAGTTTACCATCCTGACTTTGTGGATGGAGTTCTTAACATATTTACGGTTTATAAAAGTGTTGTCAGTGACTGATGAGGTCTTTTCCTTCCCTTTACAAAAAACAGCTGTGAAGGAATGTGATATATTGTTGGCATGTGATGCAATTCATCGCCACAATTGACTTTTGTTAATGTAAAATAGAGGAGCAAAAAACTGACACTTCTGTTGTTGGCAGGCTGGGTTAGGCAGTTGAGACTGGAACGTTGACTTGGCAAGTTTTAATAGATTCAAGCGAATAGTTTGCTGGAGGATGTTTGCTTTGTTGTGGTTCGCTTTTTGTGGGGGAGGGCAATTTAATTTTCTTTTAATGTAGGTGAATTTGAATGTTGGTGAAAGTTGAAGACTGCAGAAGTCTTAGAATCTGAAACCTATATTTTTTGAGATGCCACATAAGTCTCCCACAGCATTTCATCCATGTGTCTCTGTTCTGGGGAGTTCACAGAACAGTTAGTTTTGTTTCCATGATGTTCAAGCCTTGGCCTCTCTTCTGAAGAGCTTAAAAAAGGATCCAATTTGTGTCAGTTGCATAATAGGGGGATTTTTTTTGTGATGTGGAACCTGCCCACTGGGAAATTCAACAACTTCCTTCATATAGCGCAGTAATCAAATGCTGGTCGTAAAACCTGACCCAGATACACACTAGTGAAAAGGGAGAAGGACTTGGGGGTGTTGGTGGATGAAAAGCTGGACATGAGCCGACAGCATGTGCTCATAGCCTAGAAGGCCACCCGCACCCCGGGCTGCGTCCCCAGCAGCGTGGCCAGCAGAGTGAGGGAGGTGATGCTGCCCCTCTGCTCTGTTCTGGGGAGACCCCCCTGCAGTGCTGCCTTCAGCTCTGGGGTCCTTGGCACAGGAGAGACACGGACCTGTTGGAGCGAGTCCAGATGAGGCCATGAAGATGAGCAGAGGCTGGAACCCCTCTGCTGTGAGGACAGGCTGAGAGAGCTGGGGTTGTTCAGCCTGGAGAAGAGAAGGTTCCAGGGAGACCTTATTGCAGCCTTCAGTACTTAAAGGGGGCCTACAGGAAAGATGGGGACAAACTTTTCAGTAGGGCCTGCTGCGATAGGACAAGGGGTAATCGCTTTTAGTTTAAAGAGGGAAGATTTAGACTAGATATAAGGAAAAATTTTTTTACGAGGGTGATGAAACACTGGCCCAGGTTGCCCAAAGAGGTGGTGGATGCCCCATCCCTGAAAACCTTCAAGCTCAGGTTGGATGGGGCTCTGAGCAACCTGATCTGGTTGAAGATGTCCCTGCTCATGGCAGGGGGATGGACTAGATGGCCTTTAAAGGTCTCTTCCCACCCAAACTATTCCGTGGTTCTGTAACTATAAAGCTATATATCCTCATTTACCCTTCTGTGACCTGCCTGTCTCTCTGCACACTCGCCGAGCTCTCAAGTCCTTCCAATATTGGTACCTCTACAACTGAAAACCTGAGGGTGTTCACACATTCAGACTCAGCAGAGATCAGCCTGGTATCGGTGTTCAGTGCTGCAGCTTAATTCCCTACTCAGACCAAATCTGATGTGATATTTCGTGCTGTTTCACGGGATAAACTACTGTAACTTATTTCCTGTAAAGTACCTTTTCCCCTTGTCCCGGATGATCCATAACAGCTCCTGTAGCCTCAGACGCTGTGGAGCAGCTCTGATACCCGGCTGCAGCTGATGAACCAGCTTGTGCTCGCCTGTGCCATGTGCTGATCTGCGACGAGGACCAGAGGTGGCTTTTGGTCTTCATGGAGGACAGTGAACCTCGCACGCCTCGAACCTCGCAGGCCTGACATCCTGGAGCTGACAAAAGGTGGGTTTAGGGTGGATGCCTCTTTCCTGGCTCCCGCACACTGCAGTAAAAAGATACTTTCCTCTTCACACCTGAACTTCCAGTACCTCCATCCTTCTCACATTGTCACTGCAGGTCTTCTCTCCCCAGCCATCTTTTTCCTCAAGACCTCTAGCGTGTCGTCAAGGCTTTTACATCTCCGTGAACCTTAATTGTAATTTAACAGTGATTTATAATGTTGCCGATACAAGTGAGGGTGTAGCAGCCCTGAATCTCTAGAAAATTAGACTAAAATCCTTCAGAAAAGAAGCAGCACCCCCAACAGCCATGGGGAAGGTAGAGTTGAAGAGGAGGAGCATGTAGTATCTGTTTTGGAAAGACTGGAGTTTAGCGACATCCTGCTGATAAAACCCTGTCGTTAGTGAATAGTAAGCTTCCAGGGACAGAGTAAGGACATTCTGTAAGGATATGTTAAATTTTATTTCCCTTGACTAGTTTTTTATAAGTAATTGTAGAACTATCTTCTCTCTAATGGGAATAAAGTTTGAGAGACGTACAGTGGGAAAATGCATGCGGTTTGCTAGGTTGGTTGGGAGATTTTATTGGAATCTCAGAACTTCTCTGCTTCGGTCTCCAACTTCCATGCCATGAGATCATCACATGCCTGCCAAATTGACCAAAGAAAGCTTAAAGTTCCCTTTAAAACACGACGCTGGTTAGATTAAAATATTTCTTATTCATGTCCTATTCTTAGCGAAACTGAACGAACACAATTGTCTTTAAGTGTCCCGTCTTCCTTGCTTTGCAGCCGAGACGCCAGTTGCAGTTGGTATATTTTGCTCAAGATTCAGAACTGTGGTGACCCTGCCAAATAGTTTCTTAGTTGCATTTAAAAATAAAAGGGCTGTTTATACATTACAATCCACAGAGGGTCTGAAATCAGTGTGTCCGAAGATGAATACAAATCATAGACAAAAAGTGGTTTGTTGGAAGGCTTCACAAATATGGAACTGATTACTGCTAGACAGCGCAGATTTCCTTCTGTAAGATGGAACTGATATAATTCCTTCCTGACAGCTAGAAATTATAATTGAGTTGGGTTTTTTTTCTGTGTTTTAAACTTTACCAACTTTCAACATGAGCAAGAGGGATGGAATCCTAATCCATCTGCAATTGATGGGAATTCGGCCTGTAAGCCAGGATTTTAATCTAAATATCCATCCAACTGCCCAGTTAGTGTGGAGGTACTGCTAACAATTTCATAGCTGTGGTTTTGTCAAGCGTTTAACTTCATGTGGATTAAAATATCTCTAACAGGTCAGTGACAGAATTCAATTTGCAAATTGACTACAGATCTTTTGGGGGGAAGAACCGACTTCACTATGACATTGAGTAAAACGAAATTCTCTTTTTAAAATGTTGCCCTACCGGCTCTTTGTAACACATCCAGCAGAAGCCGACCTTTGTGTAGTATTTGTGACATCTCTGAGAGGTTTTCTCGAAAGTTAAGCGCTTGAGTTGGTGAAAAACACCCTCTTTCCCTTGTAGAAGCATTCATCTGTCAGACCACACCACTTCTCTTTTCACCCAGTTTTTCCCTTGTTCCTTCTCATTTGCCTCCTTCATTTCTGCTGCTTACAGAAATGAGACAGTGCTTTGCTTGATGATGATCAGGAGAGCGGGGAACAGGGAACGATGAGGGTGATGGATGCTCTGGTTTTGCAGCCCTGTTTGCTCTTTGGGGCTGATTTGCATTTGTTACGCAGCCAGACAGGCTCCTCGCCCGGCTTAACTTTCTCCATCTTCCAGGCCACATCCTGAATTTGGTGGCAGTTTGAGTCGGGATCGGCCCGTAGGTTGTCACTGTAGAGATCACCCCTCTCGCTCCCTGTGTGTGGCAGTTTTTAAAGAGCAGAGTTGTATCCGTGGGGGAGAACATCAAGATGTTCAGTCTCTTTCCTCTCCCTGTTACCGGTAAGAAGGTGTTTCCCTCTTCCTTCTGTGATCTTGGATGGGTGTCCAATCTTTCACTCCCTTCTCTCCCTTGTAAGTTATTTCCTCACTGTATGAGGATGTCTTAAGACTTAATTAGTACGTCTGGGGGACGGAAGATGTCCATACCAGGGTGCAGTGTAATTTGTAACCAGAAAACAAGGAATGCTTTTCCGTGGGCTGTCTAAGACTGACTTGACTCCGGAAAAAAAATATGTTGTTAGCCTAAAATAGAAACAATTTGACAGTATAAGTTTTCCTAACAGTCGGGAATGTCACAATTTTGTGTCATGTGTTTCCTCTTTTATAATTGAAAGGAATTCTGAGGAATCACTTAATATCCACTTTGCAGTGATAAGTGGGGTTTGCTGTATTAGCATCCAAAGGGCTGCCTCGGACGGGATGGGCGTAGCTTTCTTCAACTTGCCTACAAAGCTAAAGAAATGCAAAGCAGCTTATTGCTCAATTATGCTGACTTTAGCAACTAGGTAGGACAAATTAAAAAAAGAAAAAGGGAATATCTAGTCTCAACCTGGGTACTTAATGGGTCCCAAAATGTGCTGAACTCTTTAGTCTAAATGGGCTCTTTAGTGTGGTGTCAAATAAGTTAAAAAGCAAGAGAGCTTTACAAAGCTTCCTTCATTGTTTAAACTTGTTTAACTCATGTTAAGGCTAATGTACATTTATTCAGACTGACAAAGTGCTGAATTTACACAACAGGGATAGTAATAATTAGGTCAGATACTTTTTAAATGGCAATGGGGGGGTGGGAATACTCGACTCTTTTATGCTTATGAATGGAAATGATTATTAGCACTGGCTGAGGCCAACCGCAGTACCTGCATGTGCTCCTCTCACCCCCAGCGACTCCCCTTCCCCGGCCAGTGCTGGCAGTGCCGTGTCCCAGCTCCCCTCCCGGCCGCTGGAGCCCCCCAGTCCTGTGTGAGCAGCAGCCACCGGCCAGGCCTTGCGTTAACCTTACTTGTGAGAACACGGTATTCCTGGTGTGGTGACGTGTATTTTTCTTTTAGTAAGCCCGTAACTGTCCCTTGAAGCTGGCTCTCCTCTTCCCTGCTGGGATGTGATTGAGACCAATAAATTACACTAAGATGAAAACCCAGTCATTGAAATTGCATTGTCTGTTCAAGCTTGTGAAGTTTAATCTTTCATGGTGTCCACTTAAGGCTACCTAGTTCTTATGTATTTTTTGGAAGTGTTTCCCTTAACATCCCTACGGTCTGGAGTTGAAATGAGGTGTCTGCATCTTGCACCTTTCTCCGAGATGTTTGGTGCCGGTGACTCCCAGGACAGAATCCGGGATTAGTTAGTCCATGGAGCTGATCCAGCGCAGCAGGATTTGTTTCTCCAAGAACGTTTTTTTCCTTGGCTTTCCTAATATTTGAACAAGCACTCTTGTTTAATTCAGTGAAACAGAATCTGCTTGCATTTGAATTGTGGTCAGCAGCGGGCATGCTGGGCTGGTTGGATCTCTTAAGCTGTAGCCATTTACTTCCCCATTGAGATTTAAGCTACTCATAGCTCATTTGGTTTGCATGTTTCCATTCTTTAAGGAATCATTAAACAGTCTCAAACGTACCCGTCGGACTGGCTGCAGCCGCTGCCGCCAGCCGCGCAGGGCAGGGTCGACGGGGAGAACCATCCCAGCGCTCCCGTGTTTCAAAACCGCAGGAAAGAGCCGGAATTTGAGTGAATGGGTGAAGATTTAGTCACACATACCCCAGCTACCTGAGAACAAGTACCTGTAAATGTATGTGAGGGCGTGCTCCGGGTGAACGCACTCCCCAAAGCCGTGAGCGGGCACGGGGGCATCTGGAGCATCCCCGGGTGGGAGAGCTGGGGCTGGAAAACGCACCTCCCTCGAACTGAGGAACGACTGCTGAGCTGAAACCGCAGCAGGTTGGGTTATTAAAGGGAATCTATTCCTTAAGACTGCCCCCCCCCCTTCTCTCCCCCTCTTTGGCTTTGCGCCCAAACACCGCAGCGGCCGAAGCCGGGCTGCACTTGGCGGTGTTATCCATGCGGTGGCACCAAAAGTACAGCCCAGAGACAGGCTGGGGTCGGATCCGGCCCTCGCTGAGCTGCAGGAGGAGGGGAGCCTGGGGACAGAGCCAGCCCAGCCCAGCCCTCTGACATCTCCGCAAAGCCAAAGCCCAACTTCTTCCCTTCTCGACGTTCTTGTGCGCTTTCGCTGCTGCCCAAAGTTTCTGAAACTCCCTCCCTGTGCTGTAAGTCATCTCCGTTTTTCAAGCTTAATAAACGGCTGTAGATAAACAACCTCATGGCTAAAGCTTTCCCTTCGCTCACTCACAGAAATGTGCGCTAATTCCCTGTAACTCCGTGTAAGGCTGAGCAGGGGATGTTACAGCGTTGTACAGGGGTCCGGAGGGCAGAGAGAGGGGCGGTGTATGAGCTGGGTCGCACAGGGGTTTAGAGGTTTGCCACAGTGACTGCCCTGAAGAATCTGTGACCGCAGGAGAAATCTGCTGTCTCCAGTGTCCTTTCCTTCTTTGCCAGCTATTCGCGTACGTACGTAGTTTGGAAACTCTTTAGTATCAGGGAATGCATCAAAATTATGAGTGGGTAAATACTAATGGTATGAAACAGATGGACTGCAAAAAGGGGGGAAACGTCTCTAGAGGGAGAAGGCAGTGGAGGAAACAGTGCCGGTCTTTTAATAGGATGACTCTCAAGTGCAAACAGCAAGATTTATTTGACTGTTTAATACTCTGATTTTTTCAAAGAGTCAGAAAATAGAGGGTTTGTTCCACAGAAAATTCCAGTGCTTCAGAGCTTGTTTCCATTCCAGATCAGAATGAAGAGCGCAAACTACTCCCCCAAGTAATGTTCTATAAAATATTGATTTGGGATAGTTGAGCTGGGCCCATTGCCTGAGTTGTTCCACCTATGTTCACATATTTTCTCTCTTAAAAACAAGCAACTCAGGGAACTAACATTGAGTGTATCTAAAAGTTGAAATGAAATAAAATATTTGGTTCCATCACCCCCTAAAAACGCTGCAAATAGGTGCATATTTGGGATTTAAATCCTATTTTGTGGCATCTGCATTAGATTGTAACGTTTTCAGCAGCTCTCCTTGCGATATTTAGTACTCCACACTTGAGTTGGAGAGATCTCCAAGTCAAGCTGCCTGTAGTTGAAATTTTAAAAACAAAAGAGGGAAAGAAAAACTTGTCTTCTATTTTAGGGTCTTGCAGTACTGGAAATGCAAACACTGCAGAGTGAATATTTAACTAGTGCATGAGAATCTGAAAAAGTGTAAAGCAAATGCAATGCAGCAGTCTATTTGCCTTGTTCAACTAGAGCAGCATTAAGACATTAAAAATAGATTTACAGATTTCATAATGTGATTGCAACATTCACACAGGTTGGGATTTTTAATTTAACTTTGAACTGGATAATGCAGATTGCATGGAGACCAGAATGGACTATATTCTAATGGGAGAATTTGCCTTATGCAGGATTAACATATCAAAGGCAGAGAAGGATTTTTGGAGAAGATGGCACAATGATCTGGCTGGCTCACAAGGTTGACATCCGACTAGAGCTGTTGGCATCAGGGCAGGGTTTCAGACTATTTCAGGCAGTAGGGCATTAGGGAGCATGATTTTATCATGCTCCTTCGTGTTGACCACTTGTGATACAACCAGTCATAGTACAGTCTGGTAAATTTTGTTCTACCTTCTCTTGGCCTTAGAGGTCTGAGCAAACTGCCTTCTGCTAAGCGGTGGCGCAGCACAATCCTGGAGGGGCAGTGGGCTCCAGCAGCGTGCTCCCCTGGTGGAAGTCACCTTGGCACTGAAAGCATTTGTGCTGGGGCTGCCCATACCTCTCACAGCCAGTGGTGATTAGCTTCCATTCCTGTCGCTGTAGGTTGTTTTGTGTTCACTCAAACTAGAGACATTTGCATCTGCAAGCAACGCTTGATGTGACCCCTCTTGTATTTGAGTACATGTTATCAGTCTGCTTTGGAAATGGGCTTTGGCTGGGTTGGTTTAGCTGTAAAGCGGGAGCACGTGTGTCTCCTGGAGATGAGGAGCACTTGCAGCTCTGGCAGAGGTGCTGCAGAGTCCAGGCAGTTCCAGGTCAAATTTTGGGAAGTTTCCAGAATTTGCTGTTACCAGGAGAAGCCAGGCTGTGTCTGTGAGAGATTCCAGCACTCAGCGCTGAGTTATTTAAAAAAAAAATAAAAATAAAAATTAAAAACTAAGACAAGATAGTGGTGTAGCTGTTGGCTGGGTGAGTAGATGTCATCCTTGTTTCTTCCCTAACAGCTGCCATCGTGCTCTGACTCAGGTGAAGTTGATAATCTTGGTTTGAACGTTTTTCTAAATATTGCTAGAAAAGGAATTCAGGGCAGGTAGGTATTCAAAGAATTTGCATCCCTAAGATAGTTGCAGTACAGATCTTGGAAATACAGTGGAAAAGGTGAACAGCAGAAAGGATGTAGGCAGGTCCTTAGGAGCGACTGCTGGTGTGATGGAGGGACAGCCCACGTTGCCGTCAGTTTACCGCTGTGCTGGGTACTTCTCTTGGGAATACACTTGTCAGCGCAGCTGTGCCAGAGGTGGACGACTTCTCCACTGCCACACAGCCGGAATAATGGAATCTTTTGCTGTTTCACTCCAGAAGGATCAGACAAAGTACTGCCACCTGTACTTAGAAAGGCAGAACACAACTCTGAGCCCCCTGCACATGGAAATATGTAATTTTGAAGGTGCTGTGTCTGTCACACTATTTTGCCCCCCCAACACAAGGACATCAGAGGGCACTATACCACCCACTGCCTCCTAAGAAATGATGTTCATTGGCCCAGCCCCTGTCCACGTTGTAGCAGTATGTCTGATTGTGAAAATCCCTCTCTGAGATTTATCTTTTCGATAAAAGGTTCTCTTCGACAGCTGAACTCCTCAGTATCACATGAGTTAGCTTTTCCTAGCCAAAGTGGAAGCAGGGTATTTGCAAGTATCAATGGCCCTATATCCTTCTGCACAAAGACATTGCAGCCCTCCGTTGCTGTGGGAAGCCTGGTGTGCTTTTCTAGGATGGTGGCATTTCATGATCACAAGGATTATCTTTGTTCTGCAACAGTGTCAGAAAATGGTCCATATGAAAACAACTGAGTGATGGGATGAACAAAAGGAGTTATGAAAACTATATAATTTTGTCTGAGAACTCTGATGCCTTCTGGGAAGTATCGTATAATACCCAGCATGAAATATCCCATCAAACACGGACAGCACAGACATGGAGCAATGTTGAGCAAGAAGTTTGACCAGAGCACCGATTATTGATTTCAAAACATCCCAGTGCTATGTGGCCACAACAATCCGAGGAAAAATTTGAATAGTCAGAGAGAATCAAAGTGGTGCAGACACACTGCTCGCACAATGACTGTGGAAGATCACTTAATGCAGATATGCAACAGCTGCAACAATTTTCATGCAGAGACGTGCCTTTAATTTAAGTATAGGCATCGGCACTTGCAGGGGGAGGAATGCTGTCTGAAAGTAATAGTGAGCTTTCTGCATCTGGAACAAGAATTCATATTGAATCATATCAAAAGTGAAGGAATGGTGAGCAGCTTCAGCGCAGTGACTTGGGCAGTAACAGCAGAAGCTGAGGACTGCCTGTGAACTGGGATATCTCTTTACATCTTCAGAAATGAAAAAATGAGGTTATTTGTAAGCTTGTGTTGCTGCTGTCGGCGTGAGAGTTATCCTGAGGATAAGGATGCTGCGATTTGCCAGAGCACAAATTAAGCCATTGCTTTTGCACTTGGCCTTTTTTTAATCTACACTGCTGCCTTCCAGCCAGCTGCAGCAGCCGCCGGGGATTCCTGGGCTATTTCCAAGTGACCTGTGCACGATAACAAAGAAAAATAAACTTTTATTCACTGTATGGTGATCCCTAGCATCCGCTGGGAAGTGTCTGGAGATCACCAACATTAA
The DNA here is from genome assembly GCF_964106895.1 of Numenius arquata. NCBI lineage: Eukaryota > Metazoa > Chordata > Aves > Charadriiformes > Scolopacidae > Numenius > Numenius arquata. The sequence continues at coordinate 6,642,344 of NC_133587.1, read as the reverse complement.
ACACGCTCAGAACCATCCTCCATTAGTAGCTAGATACACCAAACCCAGCAAATATCTATTTGTGTGTTCTAGATGGAGTTTGAACGGTTGCTGTCTGACGGGCACAGACAATTCTCCAGTGTGGCCATTTTTGACACCAAAATGTTGGATTGTGGTGGCACAGCAAAACTGTCAGGAAACAGATTATCCACAGAGTACATCTGAAATGTCACTTTGAAAGTCACTGTGGTTTTAGGTGATCTTTTTGCCTTGTTTCTTCTAAACCAGAAGCCGTCTGGCTGAGGAATCTGCTCTGTTCTCCTATGACATTGGCTGGAGCTGAGGTCCATCAGTCTGTTGGGTAAAGCTCATGGTAGTATTTACAACTAAAACTGGCTGATTTTATCTGCTCTTCTTTTAAAGCTACACTGTATTTAATGACAGGTCTTTTTTCTGAAATGAAGTTTCAAATTTATCTGAAACAAAGGAGTAAGTGCTTGAGAAATAGGTTCATTCTTCTCTATTAGCTCCGGGTTCAAGATTTGGAGATTATTGAAACTATTTTCACTAATTTGCCTTGGAGCATTCCTGTAGGTTTTTTTTTAACCTCTGAGCATGTTTCATCAGCAGGTATTGCAATAGTCTGCAATGACTTTTTCTCCTTTTGGGCAAAAATTAAATATGAATTTATAACATGATTGCATTAAGATTTCAGAACTGTGCTGCAAAAACTGATCCATGTTGCTGTGATCCTACTTGCCCTGAGATTGCAGGCAAACAACAGCCCATTGATATAGTTAAACTTCCCATAGCAAGCTTGATATATCCCAAGCAAGGATGATGTATGTGCTTCAGTGTGTTTTTATTAAGCTTCTCTGAAATTATTTTCAAAGGGTAAAAACCTCGGCTTAGCTAGCTACAGAATTTAATGGAGCCAAACTGTTACCCATAGTCTTTAAAGAACATGCTGTAACCTTTTTGCTGAACAATCTGCTCTGCTGTTACCAAGTTTTACCCAATATTCAAATGAAACTTATTCCTTTTCAACCTTTGCCAAGCTGAGGTTATTAAGAAAGAGATACAAATTAAAAGGATTAAAAATGCAGCTCTAATTAAACGCATATGAGCAGTTAAGAGTCGGCTCTGCCCTGGTTATCTGTGCACATAGAAATATCACACAAAACTTAAAACAGCCATAGTCTCCATAAAGTGCTTGCTAAAGGCACCACCAAACACTGTAATAATATGCTAGAGCTTTTTCGATGCAGGTCCTAAAATGTTGTCAAAAATTAGAGGAGCCATTGCTGTGCCCACTTGCAAAGGAGAAGATGAGGCGGAGAGCGAGGAGAGGAGCATTTCTCTATTTGCATCTTCAACGAACTTGAAGTACGCGGCCTCCTCCACGGAGAAGAGCTCCTGGTTGTCCCCAGAAGCTGTGGCAGCGGTGGTCGCCTTTCCAAGCAGACCTGATGTTTCTTTCCAGAAGAATGTAGAGTGCAACCGAAAGATAGCAAACAATTCTGACTTTCTACGACAAAAGTGAGTTGGTATCTCTTAATAATTATCTAAACAAGCCCTTGAAGACACATAATCACAAAACAGCATGTGTGATCACAGCTCGGCATTTTAAAGGATTAGAAGGGGATTAGGACATTTGTAAATTCCTCACCAACCTTTTGTAGAGACAGGATGGAATATTTTTTTAAACAATTCATAAGCAGCAGCTGTCTGTTAAAAGCCTTTATTCCCCTGATTTGTGCTGGGTGTGGATCTCTGTGTGTTTTTTTTAAAAGGTAGCATAATATAGTTCATCAATCTAGGCTGCATATAAATCCTGCTTTGTATGATTCCTAGTAAGTTTAAAGGGCTTTATGCTCCTCGTGAAGAATGGGAAAGACTCCTTGCACCAGAGCATAACAGGTCCTTTCATTCTCCTGCTGGTGCTGCTGGTTTAACACCCCCACCCAAGAGAATAATATCACCTGGGGAAAAAAAAGTAAGTGAATTTTGAGCCCCAAGAAGTGTTCCAGAAAAGCCACTCGTATTCTTAGATGACTGGCTTCTTCTCATATCCTGGGACCAACGTATCATGATTGGCTTGAAAAATCACAGTAAATAATCAGGGTTCATCAGACAGGATAACAGGACTTACCTGCTTTTTCTGGGAATGGGAAACGAAGCTGGACAGGAAAAGAGAGGAACACCCTGACTCGCGCCTGCATCCAGGTGAGATGATCTGACAGATCATTTGGATACGGTGCGTATTAAACAGGGCTGTTACAGAGCATCCCTCAGGCAAAAAGGAATAGGAAATACTATGTTAAAAAAAAAAAAAATCTGTTTGCTTGAATGGGCTCATTTTCCAATATTATATCTGGCTACTGGTTGATGGGAAATGTTCTAGTGAGAGTTGTCCAACTCTCCCCTGGTAGGGAGCAGCTGCGGCACCCTAAAACACTGGTTTTGTAATGGAGGTGAGACTTTCTCTGTGCTGATATCTCATTCTTTGTCCAAGATTGTAGCTTGGTTTGGGAGCATGGGTAAAGCTCAGGAATGTTGTAGCAAAGGCTGCGGGCCAAAGCTGGCAGTGCTGCAGGATCCATGGGTTGTCATCTCCTCACCAAGGCTGCTGAGGATGGAGTTTCTGTGGTGCCCCGCTCTACCTGCTTCTAGCAGGGTGCAGTAACCCTTGCCTATTAGCAGGTCTGCCATGGATAGGTCAACAAAAAAAGCCTGCAAACTTTGGGCTGAGCTTTCAGGTAATTTTACTTTTTCCTCCAAAAGCCTGAACGTTCAAAGCTCTGAACCTGACAATTTCCTCTATATCAATATTTTACTATTTTTTTGCTCAGCCAAAAGCTAATTTTGACCATGTAAGCTACTTTGGGTTAAACACATTAATTTAAAACTTCCTATCTATTCCTTAACAGTCTGTGCATGACCACTTACTGCTATTAGTCTGAAGGGGTCTCAAAGCTGTCACCCATGGAGGTCCTCAGAAATCAGCGGATTTTTCTGGTCAACCCCATGCATGAGCAAACAGCTGCAGCAGCTCTGCCTTTAACGATTACACACGTGCTCATAAGCTTTCCTTATTTCTTTTATTTTTATTGCCTGTGTTTACCAAGGCAATCTTTACCTTACAATCGTAAGGAGGTTTGCCTAGAAAAGTTTGAAGAAATAGGTGCAGGATTTGGAGGAGGGAGGGAGAGTCCCCCGGCTGCAGTGTCAGGCTTCTGGCCCGTCGCCGTTGTGTGAGCTGGTGACTCAGGTATCAATAGAAGTGACCAGGCCACCACTCAGGCAGCAAGAGCATCCTCCCTGCAAGGGAAAGAGAGAGGTTCCCACCCCACGTCAGTTTGACTGGTTGTTTGCTCCCTTCTGGCTCTTCCTTCGTTCTTAAGTATATTTGGAGTGGTGTTTATTTGCCAAATCCTGTGCGGATAAGTAGGGCATGGGGATGTTAATTTTTGTTGCTACTTGTCCTTCAGACCTGGCCCGCGAGTTCTGGCCCAGGGCCGGGCTGAAGAGGTTAATGCGTTGCTGGCAACCCTCTAACCAGAGGCGGTTTGCGCTGCGGTGCTGCTCGCTGTAGAAACACAAACACAGTATTTCGTATGGTCACCCCTTAGGAAATACAGTAATTCACATTAGTTTAATTAACCCGGAGAAGCCATTGTACTGAAATGCAGCCACCTGTACGGGAGAGCAGGGCAAGCACCAGGGTTAAATGGGAGAAAGGTCCCAATTTTAAACCAGAAGAGTAGGTGTAAATCTTCCCCTTAGAAGTGGGGAGGGATTAGTACCTACAGGCCCAGCAGGAGCTCGGTTTATTGCTAATTGCATCTTCACATTTTAGTCGTATATAAAAAAAAAAAGAAAGAAAGAAAGATAATCCTTCAATATTTAATATCCCATTTCTTCACGACCACAGAGATTAATTGGGAAATGAAAGTAACTGGAAGAGAGGGGCAGAGACCAGGACAACACAGGGAGCTGCAGCCGGAGCCTGGGTGCAGGTCCCTGCCCTTTCCCTGCTGGGTTGTGCAACGGGAGAAGCACTCGCCACCTTAAAAGGTGAGGGTTTTTCTCTTCTTGGCCTGTTTTTCTCCTCCTCCATGTTTTAATAATTCCTGGGTGACTGATACTGACCTCGAGGTCAGGAGTCTCCAGTTTGAACAGCCAGGAAATGCCCTTCCCATTGGTCATTATTGCCTAATTAACAACTTGAAATATTTCACAATCAACGTCAATGACACAAGATGGCCATGTGGAGGGGTGGGGGCTGCAGAGCACTTGGCAGCATTTGCGTGTGAAAGGCAGGCAGTGAGATGCAGAGGCTGAGGGTGCTGCTGGCTCCTCTGGGCTCACCCAGGCTGGGATGAAAACTTTCCCAAATACAATGGGGCTAGAAACGGCTGGATTTAAGGTCAGGTATTTCCAATCAATGCCACGGTGTCAGAAAGAGCTTATAAAAGCTGGGAATGATGAAAAGGGGCTCGGAACAGCCCATTCCCTCCCTGTTACCAGTTCTGACCTCAGACAATGAATCCTTGCCTTGAATCAACAGGCTGAGCCAAGGTGGCTCGTAGCCCGGCAGAGGCTGTGAGAGACCAGGAGCAATTCCCAGGCTTGTACCCACCCTCATCCGCCAGTCAGGAGAGTCTGCCACCAACGACGTGCCATATATATATAAAAATCTACACATATCTTTCATGAGAGACACTCCCTATCCAAGGGTTAGAGGCACATTGAAATGTTTGTTAAAAAAAGCTGAGTTTTGGAAACAGCCTCCCTCTCTACCTGAGGAGGAAGGCAATGGAAGAGGGAAGTGCATTTTACTGTCCTGGGTGACTGACGCGTGAAAGCAATGCAGAAACTGCTGTGGAGCAAGGCGGCTTGAGGGCTGGAGCCTTCGGAGCTGGGTGTCTGGTCTCCGTGGGCTGCTTTAAATCACTAATCTGGCAGAAAATTCACACACCAGAAGCAATGCATGGAGGGGTCCAACAAACGCCAAGAGCTGTATCCTGCTGCTGGGAGCCCAAAAAAGGGAGAAGGAAGAGGTTAAAGAGAAAATGCCCCCCCCCCCCCATTTTGGCACTGGTGTAGCTGCCCGCAGAAGAGCAGCCTGAGGCTACATCTGCTGTAAGTGGATCCGGGCACTTGCCACAGTGTCCAGCATCACGCATCCGATGAGCATGAGGAGTGCAAGGACATGTTTATCTCTGCTGAGATGGAGCACATGGTGCGGCACATACACCAGGACAATGCTTTGTCCTGCTCTAGCACGTGCTTTGACAGTACCCCAGCCGATTCACCCCTTAAAAAATATAATAAAATTGAATCAAGAGGGGACTTTACTTCAACGTGGACATGGAATTGCTTATCTGGCACCCAGATGCCTTCAGACTGGATTTGGCATCCTCTGGCAGCACAGCCTTACACAGAGAACTAATACGGAGTAGCTAATTTCATACCATTGTAATTTAACGTTAACTTCCATCTGCAGGCACCAAGTGATGTGGTGATGTATCGATAGCAGTATAAAGGTATCTCACCTGCCTGTACAATGAATACAGCTGCTCCTGGTGAAGCTACCATGGAGGTACCAGAGCAGATGAGCCCGGACTGAGAGCTCCGTAACCGGCCTTTTCCTTTCGGGGCAGCATCATGAGGTGTATAAATGTTCTCCCATGTTACACCAAAAAATTAAAGAGGTCAAGCCAAACATGAATACACCTGAAAAAGCATTTACTACTATAAATGATGCTGAAAACTAATATGGGTGAAATACATCTGAACCCTTTTTTAATGCGTTTTTCCATTTACATTTGTTCATTGGGGATACTTGTGCCACAGTCAGCGTCACCATTTCCTTTGGAGAACCAGAGTTCTTTTATTTGTATTAATCATCTGCTTGCAATAAAAGAAAAAAATAATAGAAATAGTACTAGCCTGTCACTGTAGTATAGCTAAGGGTAGGAAAAACAGTGCAAAGTAACTGAAGTTTTTCTGTTGCGAGTGTGCTTTTAAAGGGTCTCAGAACTGATCAGCGAGGAGTGTGACTCGGGCATCCTGACAGCCCCGATCCTGCTCTATCCGTCACAGTGACACAGAAACCCTGAATAAATCCCTGGGTATTCCTGGGTCATGTTTGCTTTGTCTCAGACTAGTTTCCCAGCTAATGCTTTCAGAAACAGGTTTGAAATTAAGATTTCCATATTTATGTTCCTATTAACATAGATACATTAAAAAACTTAATGAGCTTATGTAACAAATTGCTACATTACATTGTTAACAATTCAAGAGAGGATCTGTACTTAGGTAGATAAGAATGGCATTTGCAATGGCACCAGCTCTGGTAAAATTACAAGGAGCATCAATTGCAGGCTTCAGGTAGACCGTCCTGAGACTGGAGCCTAAAGGTCTCCGGCATGGTCCAGTCCCGCCGGTGAGGTGTGTGCGTGGGGAGCCATGTGCCACAACCCACTTGCTGAGCTTAAACTGGGTGATACGGCTCGCAGCCTCCACCCAGGGACTTCCCATGTCCGAGGGACGAGATGAGGTTGCGGTTCTCTGGTGCAGAGCCAGCATCACCTCTTTGCCATCCCAGCCTTCCTGTGTTGAGCAAGACCCTTTGGGCATGTCTGCAGAGACCGGAGCTTTCTCTGCCTGCCCTGAACCGGCTGGATGTGTCAGCGGGTTTGGGAGGCCGCCAGCCATTGCTCTGCCGGAGCCAGTGTGCCTGCTCCAGTAGGGAATTGGTGTCTCGGGCGCTGTGAGGGCTTCTGGAGCTCCCAGATCACATCTGGCCAGCTTGGGGCAGGGGCAGGGCAAGCTGGAGGTGTTTGTAGCTTGTAGATATGCTTTACATTTCCGTGTTTCCTGCTTCCTAGCTATAAACAAGGAAATACTGAGTCCCCAAACGTTTGGGACAGGAAGACAGCATGGTGCCTACGTGCGTCGGTAGTGCAGAGCTGGTGAAGACCAGCAGAGCGTGGCAGATGTTCGGCCAGTCTGAGACTGCTGAAGGTGTAAATTCTCCCCTGGTTGTGTCCAGACATGGTCCTCTCTACTGACCAGGCTCATGGGCACAACAACGCTCTCCAGAGAAGCTGAGGCATTGCTTTTAGAAAGAGAGGGCTCAGGATTTAAAAAAGCAATTACTTAAACCCTTCCCTTTCCCAGTTAGTGCAGTTTTATATAGACAAGTCAATAGGCTGGGCCTCTTTCGCCCAGTCTCCTAGGAAGCCACCACTGGCCAACAGCCGTGGCTGCAGAAGCATGAACTCATCCCTCCCTCCCATTCATTGCAAAGTGTCTCTGTGACTATTTACATGCCACCATTATTAAGCAGGGCCAGGTTTGGGCTCCAGAAGGCACTGCGGGCTTGATGAGGTTTGGCTTGCTTTGCTGGAAGAAGCCATGGGTGTAAGTGGCAACTGGTGCCCTGGGCACAGACAGGAGCCTGGGTGCTCCCGGGACCCTGGCCACCCATGGTGGCTGCAGTGGCTTTATATGCTGGCTGGGAAAGAGCAGACAATACCTGCCCCACCAGAACAACACCGTGCCTTGGAAACCTGGGAACAAACTCGAACTGGCAAAGAGATTTGTGCTGTTTGCGGTAATGTTGCACTGAGCGGTTCCTAACCACACTACAACAGATTTACAGCCTCGCTGAAACGCAAGTGAGGATTCCTTTGGCAAAACTACGCTGGGATAAGCTATGCTGACAGAAGAGCACTTTAGCTGTGTATTCTGTGTTTACACAAGAGGAGTGCTTTATCGGTCTAGCTATACTGGCAAATCTCCCCTCAGGCTAGTTAGTCTTCTCTCCGCAGCTTTGCTGTGTAGCTGCAAGGGCAAAGTCTCCAAGGAGAGATGCTTTTTGGCACTCAGCGAGGGGACTTGCGAGAGCCTCGCTGTGCCTGCTGAGGGCAGCTTGCCAGGCTCACCCCCAGGGCAAGCATTGCCCGACAGCCTGGACCCAGGCTGGAGCTCAGGTCATTCTGGCAGGACACCAGCACACACCCTCAGCGTGGACACGGCGTGCTCCGGGGTAACCCGTCATTTGCATGGGTGCAGCTTGACCTGGTTTGAGCCCATGTCTGCCGCTGGATTTGCATCTGTTCAGCTGAGCTGGTTTTGTTTCGCTGCTGTGATTGTTTTCCATTCTAATGCAGCCCAGCACAAGGAAGTGGTGGCCTCGTTCCCCTCCTCTCAGCATCAGGGTTGGCTTTCAAAGGCAGCCATCTATCTTGCACCGATACGACTCTCAATTGTAAGAACTGCCTTCTCTGCCCTCCAAGTTCCTTCTTGTTCCTTGACAGATCTTTGCCCCATGGCTCCCCACAGCAAAACTTCCCCACGCCCTAGTGAGGGAGCAGCTCTTCTCACACCCCTCCTGGGTTTCCCTCAGCTGTCCAAGGCAATGCTCCCAGAGTCATTAATCTCAGCTCTCTGGACACCAGGTCATCTACCAGTATAAATTTGATCTGGATCAGGTGTGGACCTCCAGCTCCCCTTCTGCTGAGTTAGTGAAAGCACATGGTTAGGGTCAGCTTTGGAGTTTTTGTGAATTTGTTTTGGTGACAGGATGATGGACCACGTCTTGCTGCAGTGGTGTGGGCAAAAGACACCTTCTGCAGCATAGAACTGTTGGTATCAAGTTAACATCAGCTTCTTTTTTAATATATTTGTATTGGTAGAGTGAATTTATACTGACAGTGCTTTCTAGTGACAGACTTTTGTACTAGTAGTAGGAGATTTAAAGCTGGTTGAACTGTGTTGCCTGGTGGAGTCTGGACTGTGGTTCCTAAATCCCATGGGACAGTAACTCTGGGCTCTTTCCTGAAACAGCTATGTCAGAGGTTGGAAATCCAGGAAATACCTTTGTTATATCACTTAAACTTCTCTGGACTGATACGTACTGGGCACTTTTCACTGCTCCAGCAGGTAGAAATGTAGCATGGGCAAAGAGAGAGCTGGGGAGCAGGCACGGGGAGCCACAGCCGCCTGATCACAGAGGTGCTCCTGTGCAAAGCTCTGGTAGTACCAGAGGGATGGGAAATCATGGAGCATGTGCGCAGGGGATGAGAGGAAAAGGGATGACGGAGAAAAAGTTGGAAGCCCAAAGATGAAGCACCCTGAATCGTGTTGCCTCCATTTTATTACTGAATAGCGAAGGGTGCAGGTTTTTTGCACAAGAAAAATCATCTGGAGATCCCAAGTCTGCATCCTTCTGCGATCGTACCTTCATGCAATTAGCTGAACTTAGATACGAGGTTTATAAGTAGAGTGAATTCTTACCCCTCAGAGTGTCTCCTTTGTGCCTTTGCAGCAGTAATGCTGCATGAAGTTTTGCAAATAATTTTGCATGGAAAAAAATAGAGCTATAAAAAAAAATAATCTGACTCTGCATATATTTGCTACAGTAGCTGCAACATCATCCTGGACTCCTGGCTCTGCAGATACACCTGCAAAATCAAGTCCTTGACAACGCAGCTTGGAGGAATTTGGAAGAATTTGAAGGTATTTGAAGGTATTTGCTGGCACCTGATATTTTGCAATGCTGACAGCCCTTCACTGGTGCCTTGTTAGTGTGATTATAAATGACAAAGTGCATTATGTGTAGAGTTTTGACTGATGTAATTTTTGCCAGCAGTTCAATTTTTTTCCCCCATGCATCTCAGCTTCATCTTGCCATGTAAGAAAGGTGCAGCTCACCAGAGTATCAGCAGTGGAGAAACACCACAAAGGAGGAAACGTGGTGCCACCAGACCCTCTGCATCACAATTAAGCAAACACCTGTGGTAATCTGTTAACAGGGACATGCTAGGGAAGAGGGAGTGTGTCCTTGTGCTCTTCTTTGCCTCTAAGTGATAAAAAAGCCAAAGAGCTTGGGAGTTTTGTATTTGTCTCTAAATTTTTTGTCCCTCCAAGCTTTTCCCCCATATGTGATTCATTTCAGATTTTGTCCAACCAAGCTTTGATGGAGGACTCCAGGGAAGACTGGCTATTTAGAAGGATTAGGAGTTTTCAAGAAACTGGACTATGGAAGTAAAAGAGTAACTGAATTTGTTTTCTTTACTTATTTAAATTGCCTACAGGGAAAATCAACTCACATGACACATTTCCCTGACATTGAGATGAGTTTACTGATTTCATCACCCCTTTAAGACAACTGAAGAGTGAAAGGTAACCAGAAATAAGGGATCTGACTGTTCCATAAATTCCTTTCCTACTGTACAGGTACTGCCTGCGCCTCTTCTGAACTCCTTTATGTTCAAAAGTGTTTGGATAATTTATCTATTAGGATTTTAAACTTGTGTATGTGTGTATATATATATGGAGAAGTGGATATCTTAAAAAACACACTTAACAGACTTGATGAATCCCCTGAAGGTGCACAGACTGTAGGACCCAAGGCTGGGGATGCCTATCTCTTGTCAGTGGAGAAACCTTCCCCAAACCATCACTGTGGTGCCCCAGCAGTTAAAACCTGGTGCATCATTTAAGGTATCGTATAGCCTGCATATACCCTGAAAGCAGAGAAAAGGATAAAGAGAGCATCTCCTGGTAGATGTTTTTACAGTGCACGTATAGCTCAGTGACAACGCCCGCTCCTTTTTATAGAAGGGTCAAAGGAATGGGAGGCTCATATTGAAGGATGCGTACTAGCTACAGCCTGAACAATGTTTTTTCAGCTCATTTCTCTGTGTTTGAAATATTTGCTTTTCTGCTGTTTTAGCCTATGGGATTCTTGCTTTTGTGGTACTGAGTTGGGTTTTTTTCTTATTGTAGTATAAGCAATTAGCTGTAGGAATGTATGATCCACTGAGGCTTTATTTTTTAAAGTATGAATTATGTATATTGTGCCAAAAGCCTGGTTATCTTTTTGCTTTCAGAAAAGAGCCTAACTAAATATAGGAATCCTGAATTCACATTTAGCATTGCGGTGTTTTGGCTGTTTGGGGGTTTTGATCTTGGGTTTTTTTTCTGATGTGGAGTCTGCTTCCTGCACTAGCAAACTGAGTCCAATTACACACAGGCCAGCAACAAGGTCCTTTAGAGCAACACTCTGGCTAACAGCGATGAAGTTCATGGCACTGCTGCTCCTAATGGACATAAAATAGAGGGAATAAAAAATAAAATAAAATTAAATTAAGAAAAAAACCAAACAAAAACCCAGAGCATTCTTTCCCGAATGGAGTGATCACACCACCACAGGCAAAATATCAGAGCCCTGGGGAGGTACCTCAGGATCATTGGGCAGAGATGCGAGAGTCGTGGGGACCATGGCTCCCACTTCTCCCTCGGTCCCACCCGATAAGGATCCAGCTCTCCCCAACACTGGTATTATTACCCTTGTTTAATGAATGAGGAAAGGGAGGTAAATGGAGCTGCAGTCACATTTGTGGTCATCCCTTGCCTCGAGGAGAGGGACAGGCTTGGAATTTGGGTCTTCCTCCCCCCTTGTCCCATGTTGTGGTTGCAGACAGGCTCGTGTGAACTCCCTCCCTCCCAGGTATCCGTCTCCTGCCTCAAACCATCCAGCTTGACAAAACTTCTTGTGTACAAAAATCCAGAGAAACTCCTTCTAGGAGCCCGAGGCAGCTGCGCATCGCTGCTGAACCTCTGCCACATGCCGTGCAGCATCTCACCCAGGGCCCCAAACTGCCTGGCGTCAAAGGCTGTCACTTCTGCCCGTGAATTGCTAAACACATCCTCTCCGCTGCGGGCTCACAGCACACTATGGCCAGGGGACTCTGCTTCTCCAGCTCCGTTGGGAAGGAGCAGGAAGAAAACATAGCTGGAATCGTGTTTATTAAGCAAATTAATAGGTTGGGAAAAAACTAGCCGCGGTGTGGGCACGTTTGCTTCTCTCCTCCTGCAGAAGCAGGGGCTGGAAGCTGAGGCAGGGAGCAGGTGATGAGAGCTCGACGGCGCATCCCCTCGCCGCTCCCCATCATCTTCGCTTTCTCTGCTGGGGGGCAAGCTGCCGGGGGGGAGGGGAGCGAGCTGGGGCCGGCACACTCACCGCCCCCGGCTCCTCCGCCGCACCTCCGATGCTGGTGTAACACCCGTGTGGGTGCCAAGAGCCCTGCTGGAGTCCGACCTTGCCAGCCCCCGGGGATGCGGGAGCCCCGGGGGAGGTGGAGGCAGCCCGGACCGCCGGGCTGTGCAATTGAGCCAGCGCCCCCCGGGCGGCCGCTGCCCTCCCCGGTCGGTCCGGGATGGGATGCTCCCGGTGCGAGCAGCCACGGGGAAACATATGCACGCTCCCCCCATCCCCCGAGGCGCCGTAAAGGGAGGAGAAACGGCGGATCCCGAGCAAAAACCTCCTTAAAATCTCCCGGCTCCCGGTGGGATCCGTCCAGCAGCGGGGAACGACCGTGCGAGGCAGCCACCGGGAATAAAACCGGGCGAGGGGAGTCCCGCGGCAGCGGGACCGTCTCTTCGTTCCACTCCGGGGCCGGGGGCTGCCGGGGCCAGGGTTTAGGAAGGGGGAGGACAGGCTGAGATGGGGGGTGGGGGATGCGCAGGCGCGCTACTCCGCGCCCAGGTGTCCGCGGCTCCGCCACGGAGGCAGCCGCCGGTGCCGCACGCCCCATGGCTCTGCTGGGGAGGATCGACTGGCAAGTACGTACTTCTGCACTTGTCCCGGCCCCCCCGAGACACCCACCCACCCCCCGGGAGCCGTCTCTGCCTGAGCAGAACCCCCCCTCTGCAGCCCGGGCGGGGCGGGGGGCGGCTCTGCCCCCCCCCCCAGCTCTGGGCTGTGTGAGGGGGTCCTGCCCGTCCTGTGGCAGCCCGGGGCGGGCTCCGCTGCAGGGGGGGGGGGACACGACACCCCGCTTTCCGCCCCTTCCCGCCCCTTCCCGCAGACTCGATGTGGAAGTTACACGGAAAGTCTCCCGTGGCCGCGGGGCAGCAGCTCCCTTTGTAAACCTCTGCAGGAGCCGAGGCGACAATCCGGACAGGTTGCTGCAGTCTCATTAATGATACAGATAAGTGTATGTTTAAATAATTTTTAGAGGAAGAGGGATGTAACTAATTAGCATCCCCACGCTCTCTTTTAATTGCTGCCAAATAGGAAAACTACGGCGTGTGACAGAGGCTCAGCAGTGGGCTCTGGCTCTGCTCCCGAGAGCGTGTTCACACCTGGGGGGTGCTTTATGGTCCCCCGTGGGAAACTGCATCCTTGTAAAAAGAGAGGTGTGCGGGGCGCCTAAGCCCCCAGGAAGCAAGAAACCACTTCTCCTTGGAAACAGGGGATATCCCCAAAGTAATAATATTATTTTTTTTTTTAATAAGTAAATAAAGCTGCCACCTGTCAGGAGCCACCTCTCCGGCTGCTCCTCGGTTCCTGCACAGCTCTGACCCGTGTCTTAAAGGGAGTGTCCGGGAGGTCCCGTGTCCCTACGGCAGCCCTGGCTGCCTGCCCCTGTCCTGTGCCCGGCAGTTCCCTGGAAAGGGAGAGTTTCGCCGGGCGTGGGAGGGCACAGCCGGGCGGTGGACGGGAGCTGTCGCCGGGGCGCTTTGCAGGTGGCCCCCGCCCGCAGCCCGCTTCTCTGTCGCCTTGCGCATAAACGGAGAGGACTGCGGAAAGCCACGCTTCGGAGGGATAGAACGGCTCAAAAAGCCTTGTCCCCCTCATACCCCACCCCACCCCCCTCCCCAGATAAGGCCCGAGCCCAGATGCCGGGCCGTTTGCCCTGGCGTTTTTGCAAGGCACCCCTGGAGAGAAGCACCCGGGGCTGGAGCCTCGCTCGGTCCCGGGGGCGGCATCACCTGCGCGGCGGCGGCCGGAGCCGCTCTCGGGCCGGAGGCCGTGGGCAGTGCCCTTGCCGTGCCTGCCCGTGCCCGGCCCCTCGCTCCCGGTGCAGCCCAGACCCCTCTGCCGGTCCCCGGCAGCTGCCGCTGCTGCGAGCAGAGACCGAGGAGCAAGTGGATGCTCGGGAAAGTTTGTCTCAAAACTTCCCCGTATTCAGCCTCTTCTCTGCTTTCTCGGTTTGTTTTCTAGGAAGTCAAGTGCTTATTTTGGTCGCCTTGTTTAGGTAATTTCTTCTAAATCCCTCGCCCTCTTCCACTCGTATATTGATAAATATACGTATACACACACAACAGAAAAATAAGAAATTGAATTAATCTTCGTGATTTTGGCCACCAAAAGAAACAAAACGAAGGTGTTCAGACCTTGACAATTCTAAAGAACGAGAAAATCATGGTCGCCTCTCAGTGTGACATTTCTAAGCAGAAAGAAAATCTGGTTTCTGAGGATATGATAAAAATGACCAACGTTGCTACTCTACAGGGACTCTTTGGAAGGAAGAAGAGCTGATTCCAAACCTGGGAAGCTCGACGGTTCCCTTCCTCGTTTCTTTCTAAATCCATCTTGTCCCTTTAATACAAATGAACTTTAAGCTCCCCCTGTCTTTTATTATTTAGATTCCTAGTCTTAATGACGCCAGGAGCAGCGCAAGCACACTCGCTAATAATCGTCGCGAACTGCATTTCAAAGAAACATCCCTGGAAGAAAAACACCGTCGTTAAAAAAAAAAAAAAAAATAAATAGAGACTCCACCAAAAATGATAATGCGGAGTCCCTGCTGCTGATGGGCTTAATGCAACTGCTGCAAATCAGCACCTGCGCGCTAGATAAGGCAGATAACACCTCCAACAGTTACTTCCAGCACCCCCGTCCTCCACGCTTTTATTTTTAGATCACTCATTTAGTCGGATGGAGGTTTTCTGGGTGTTGAGTTTAGGTTGTTTTTTGTTTTTAAATTGTTATTTTTTGTTATTTTTCTTTCCTGATTCTTAGGGGAAAAAAAAAAAAAAGCGAGGGATGTGTGAAGTGGTTTAAATCTCAAGACGTGGGTCTGTCTCTGGCCTTTAATAACACTCTCAGGCTCCTTCCCGGGCACCGAGATAGCCGAGACCTCCGCAGCCAGCACTGTCCGGGGTCATCTTTTGTCCCTGCCACAATAAACAAACACTTGCTCCTCTCATGTAAATGAGCAGTGATCCGGATGCACCTTAAAACACTGGGAGAAGTCGTTGCTTTTGAAAACGATGTTCATTTTGTCTGACACACATAACTGCATAGATCAAATGGCTGCAGAAAGGTAGCAATTTGGCAGGGAAGTATTTTCTAAGCTTAGATGAAAGTATGCTCACGGCGTCCGAAAATGCCCGTCTCACCTCCCACCTGCTTCCCCAGCCCCAGTTTCGCGCGAAGAGATGAGACAGGCGGGATTTTCGTTAAAAAAATAAAAAATAATAATGATGCGCGGAACCAGTGGCACAATTCACACAGCCCCGAATCGGGGGCGCTGAATCAGTGCTGCTTTACCTACCAGGGATTCAACACAACTGCCATAATCTTGTCGGATAATTAAGTAAATTACACCTTAAACATTGGTAGCTTACAAATTGTAATCAGTAATTCAAACTCTTGGCAATTATGCAAATTGAGCTCAGGCTGGCGCTCGGACTTTCTCGTTTTTGCGACGAGGACTTTTTCGGAGTTTATTTCCCCCAGAAGCCACTGGACCCGCCGAAGGGGGGGGGGGGGGGGGCACCAGCGCTGCGCTTCCCAGCGCGGATTTAAACACAGTCCTTCCGCGCATGGGGAGGGGGATACCCCACACTGCTCTACTCCCGCCTTCCCCCCGAAACAAACCTCCACCCAAACACGTGGGGGGGCTTTTCAGGGCAGTGTCGTGCGGGGGGGGGGGGGGGGCGATGTCCACGCACGACTCCTCTTCCGCGGGCCAGGGCTGCCCCCCACCCCGCGCCCTGTCAGTTCCGTAGGCGCTGAGAGGGGGGGGGGGCGGCCGGTCGTGCGCTGCCTCCCCACCCCTCCGCGGGCGCGGAGCGCGGCGCAGAAGGAGTGGCTTGAGGCTGCGCGCTTCCTCCTGAGTGGCTGGCGGCCGCGGCTCCCAAGCCATCCCTGGGGAGGAGTTATGATAATCCTATTGCCATTAAGGGCGTCTGGGCAGGGAAAAAAACCCGAGTGACCACTAGCGCGGAGGGTTAGTCTGTCATCTGCCTTCATGCCTGCCAACTGAGCTCCGTCCGGGGGGCAGCTCCTCTTCCCCAGCGCCGACGTGGATTTACCGCCCGTGGGGGGGGGCCTCAGCTCTCGTCTGTTTTCGGCACCGCACACCTGGTTTGGACGCTGGACGCCATGTTGTGGAAACTAGCAGATAATGTCAAGTACGAAGAGGACTGCGAGGTGAGAAGCGCGGGGAGGGGGCGGGAGTGGGGAAGGTGTGTGTGTTTGGGGGGTGTCCAGCGTGGGGCAGCGCGGAGCTCCGCCACCCCACCTCCCCCCGAGCCGCGCTGCCCTCCCGCCCCGCTCCCTTCCAGCCGGGCGGGATTTGGCCCTTCCCGAGGACCCCCGGGTTGCTTTATTTTTTTTTTTTTTCTTTTGGGGGTGCGAATTTTAATTTTTTTTTCCGAGTTTTTTGAACTCTTAAAGCCCACATCCCGCGTCCACCGGCCGCCCGCTGGAGCAGCGCCTTACCGGGAGCGGGGTACTCCCCTCCGTACTCCCCCCCACCCAACCCCCCCGCGGAGTGGGGCAGGAGAACCAACAGCCGGGGCCGAAGGCAGACGCGGGCAGCCCCCCCCCGCGTCCGCTGGCGGAGCGCGGTGCCGAGTGTCCCAGCCCGTCGGGTCGGTCCGGACTGCGGGCAGGTAGCAATGCTGCGGGGATGAGCCGGGCAGTCCCGCGTCTCCCACCCCCCGGGAGGTGCTCCCGGGTTTTGATCTCTCCGAAAGCGGCTGTGTCCCCCGTCCGTCCGTCCACACCACCCCCCCCCCCCCCCCCCCCGGCTCCATTGGTCGCGGTCCGCCTGGTTGGCTCCTACAGATTAGCTGCAGTCCCCGCTTCACGCTCCATTGGGACCCCATTCACCTCTTATTAACTAGCCCTGTTATTTTAATGACCGTGAAGCCAGAAGCTGCTAAATCCCTGGATCAGCTCAATGTAGACATTTAAGCTTTGACTGCTGAGATTTGAAAGTCGGGGGAAGAAGCAGAGATGGGACGGCTGGAGGGAGAAACGCCGTCCTTCGCCAGCAGCCGTCGGGCGAGAGCTGTGCGTCGCCAACGGCTCCCGGGAGGGTGGGAGGGACAGACAGACAGACAGACGGGGGCCTCCGGCCTCCTCTGCCCAGGGCCCTGCTCTCCAAGGGCAGGGGATCGGCAGCCCCAGGCCTCGGAGCCTCCTCCCCGGCCGGGGCAGCGCGGCGGAAATCGAGCCGCGTCTCTTATTTGAATTTTTATTTTAATGATTCTTCCCCGGAGTTAAGCTCGGGGGTTAGTCCGTTGTTGTCGTGAGGAGGAGAGCAGTGGGATCTGGTTTGTAATCCCTTCCCTGGGAGCGGAGCCGATTCCTTACGCGAAGTGCCTTAAAAAGAGACGGTTCCCTAGGCAGGAGCGGGGCGGCTCTCCGCTCCCCCAGTGCCACCAGGTGCCACCGCCCGCAGCCCCGAGTGGCGGTGCCCTGCGTGTCCCCGTCCCCCCCACCCCCCCCCCCACCCCTGAGCCTGGGCTGCCCCCACTGACGGCCGCCCCCTTTCCCCCCCCCCTCTGCTTTCCAGGACCGGCACGATGGGAGCAGCAACGGGAACCCGCGGCTCCCCCACCTCTCGGCGGTCAGCCAGCACCTGTACAGCCCGGCGCCGCCGCTCTCCCATTCGGGCGCCTCCGACTTCCAGCCCCCCTACTTTCCCCCCCCGTACCAGCCGCTGCCTTACTCCCAGTCCAGCGACCCCTACTCCCACCTCGGGGACCCCTTCTCCATCAACCCGCTCCACCAGCCGCCGCCGCCGCCCCCCAGCCAGCAGCAGAGCGCCTGGCCCAACCGGCAGAGCCAGGACCCGGCCGGACTCGCCCCCCACGGTCGCCCCGGTCTCGTCCCCCACCTCTCGGCGCTGGAGAGCGGCTCCGCCGGCGGCCGCAGGGAAACGTACCGACGCTCCGAGCTCCTCCTGCCCCATGGGCACGGGCTGGACGCCTCCGCCCTGGCCGATAACCTGGGCCTGCACGACATGGCCCACCAGATGGAGGAGGTGCAGGTAAGCCCCCCCCCCCCCTTCCCCCTCGGACCCCCACGGCTCCGGGCTGCCCCCGCACACCGTGGGAAACGGCGGGACAGGCGCTCCCCGGCCGGCAGAGATGCCCGAGCGCTCCGCTGCGGAGCCGGGCACCGTCCCCTTCTGCACATCCCAGCTTTAATTGCCCCATCCCTGTCCTTGGAGCAAAACTCGCCTTTCCTCCCTTTTTTGCCCTTAAAATGCGGACGCGCGGGGCGGGGGTGGGTTTCCCAAAAGCCCCTCGGCTGCTTCTCTCTCAGCTGCTCAAGGTGCAAAACTTTCTCCCCTTTCTCTTTCCAGAATGTGGAAGATCAACACTTATTAATGCATGACCAGACAGTCATTAGAAAAGGTCAGTAAGGTGGCACTGCAGTTTACTTTCCCTTGTCAATAGTTAAAAGTTTAATGACGCACCGGTGAATTGACGCCTTATTATCTTTTAAAAGACGGCTCCTTTCAGATGGGGAGGGCGGTGGGGTTTTTATTACGCTCCCTCCGTCGGTGGGTTTTTCTAACGCCACCCGAGGGAAGGTGGCGGCGGGGACAAACCCCCGGGGCTGCCCCGGCCCGGCGGCGAGACTCCTCCGGGGCACACTGCCCGTCCCTGCCCTCGCGTGTGGCTTTAATCGAAACCAGGATCATGGACCGAATTTAATGCTGTCCTGGAATACGTGTGTGTAAAGTGACACGGGGCTTTTTAGTTTTGGTTGTTTTTTTTTCTTTTCTTTTCTTGGTTGTGGTTTTTTCTTTTTATTTTTTTGGTTGCTAGCACTCGAAGACAGTTTGGTTCTATTTTTTTCTTTTTTTTTTTTTTTTTTTTTCCTCTTCAGCTTCTTTACAAGACACGAGGAGGGAACGAGTTCACTGGCATAAGCCTGCTCGGCTCTATCTTAATCGAAATGGTTTTGTAACTGAGGTTTTAAAGAGGGGAAAGGCGTATTGACTCAATTTACAGTCATTTAGGGTGTGCTTTTTTTTTTTTTTTTTCCCCTGCCTTTGTTTTTAAACAAATTTGTGCTTTAAAAAAAAAAAATCAGTGGAAGTTTCCTCTGAAGACTTCAAACAAATACCTAACTGAGGAAAAGCAGAAGTGTTTGTCAGAGCGCTGATTGCTGCGTTTAGCTCATGGGAGAATAATTTCGCTGTCAGATGCACCACTGAAAAATCTTTCCCCCTCCGGGGAGCGGGGCCGACCTCGGCTCTTTAACCCTTTCGGATCGGCGCTGTGAGCCGGCAGCGCACCACCGGGGATTAACTGGGTGGATTCGCAAGGGGATGGAAAAGCTGGATCTGTGGTTTGCTCCTTGCAAAGCCTTTGTTGTCCCTGTTCTCCTAAAGGCTGAAGCCATTAACGAGCAACGTTTTACCTTCAGTGCTCTTCCGGGCTGCGTCCCTCTCTCTGTTGTGCTGTCTGTTACGAATTTTGTTGGGATTAAATTCCAAAGGTGGTTTCTTAAATCCGCGTGTGCGAGGTGGAAGACGAAGCCCAGCAGGAGCTGGGAGGCTTCTCCCTGCCCCGGCTCAGAAGGAGTTTTGGGCGGTAGCTGAAGGGTGCTAATACAACTAATCTGGAGTTGTATCATGCTTTTTAGAAGCATGGATTTGCTGACTTGGAGTATGCTGCCTCAGAGGTGTGGGGTTTCTGCGGTTTTTTTTTAAAAAAGGGATTTTTAGTTGTATTGGGCAGCTCCTTGAAATCTAGTGTGGCAAATATATTCCTATAGTTCAGGAATAGTTGTTGGGGACCTTTTGGTCGCAGCCCAGCCCCGTGCTGCAGATAGATGCTGGGGACTGGGGGTCAGTGGCGTGAGCATTTAACACAAAACAAAATCCTGTCTCCTGGTCTTTTTTTTCGTAGAAAGAAAATTCACTTGCCACTTCCTATTTATTTTTCCCTTTTATAAAATACCTGCTTTCCCTCCTCCTCCCGCAGGTCCCATTTCCTTAACGAAAAACAGTGCTCTGAGTCTCCCCTGCCAAAAGGATGGATTAATTGGAGTGGTCATAAACCCCAATGAAGTGTTTTGTTCGGTTCCGGGGAGGCTTTCCCTCCTGAGCTCCACGTCGAAGTACAAAGTGACAGTAGCAGAAGTCCAGAGACGGCTCTCGCCCCCCGAGTGTCTCAATGCCTCTTTGCTAGGAGGAGTGCTCAGAAGGTAGGCTGCGACTCCCCTACAACCGTCCCCATCGCGTCTATTGTTTGTGAGTTTTCTTGTGCTTGTGTGTGTGAGCAGCCAGATTAGCCCAGCGAGGAGCTACAAAAGCCTTTTGGCAATTTTCTGGTTTGTAAGAAGCCCGACAACACTGAATCCTAATAGGCTTTGGAAATAAAACTTCTTTGCACTTCCGCTACTTCTCGAGAAGTGCTATTAACAGCTCTGACAGCAGTTCTCATTCTCTGTTTAAAAGTCGGATTTTTGTCTCAAAAATGGTTCGTGGAGCTTTCTTACTCCTGTGACAGACTGTCTCCCCATGGAACAATTTTTGGATTAAATCTCGTGGTCTGGATTAATCACTCCAAGGACATTTTATAGGTCCTTTTTTGCAAACGCTTAATTCGGCGTGTGATTGTTCTACAGCTGTTGGTTTCGATGGTGCAGTTTGAAACATTTCGATTTTGACCTGCTGTGTTTCATCCCGGCTGGTTTGTAGTAGAGCATTTTAAAAGTAGGTCACTTGAAAAGAAGCCTGTTTTTTATCTTCCCCCCGGTAACTGGAATTTCTCATCTTTAAAAAGAAGTGTTCCCTGAAGATAAATAAGGCCTTTTTTGTTTTGTTTTGTTTTCTTTAATTACAGAGCCAAATCTAAAAATGGTGGCAGATCATTAAGGGAAAAACTGGATAAAATTGGCTTGAATCTTCCCGCTGGTAGAAGGAAAGCTGCAAATGTGACACTATTGACATCTTTGGTGGAAGGTCAGTCTTGAATGTGTCTTAAAAATAAACTTTTTTTTCCCCTTGTGTATAGATTTTATGCTCTGGGAAAGCACGGAAAGGCAATGAACATAATAGTTTGTTGTTTATTTTAAAGCGAGCATGATGGGGACATTGCAGCAAGGAACAGCTGTGTTGTCTTTGAGGGGCTCCTTTCCCCTTCATCTCCCTTCAAATCCGGCTGCTAAGCCCTTGGCCTACCTGCACAAACCCTTACTGTACTCCTCTTCCTCACGGCTGCATCGCAGGGATGCTGGCAGGGATGCAGTGTGGAACATGCCAAGCTGTTCAAAAGGCATGTTTGTCCAGTCTGTGTTTTAGAGGAGGATGGGTTGTTTCGGGTTTGTAAGGGTGTGTGCAGGGAAGGGCAGAGAAGGCAAAAGGAGTGAAACTCATCACATTAGTGGGTTTGGTTCCTTATTGGGAAACTTTAAAAGTGTGGGGCAGCTGACTCCCAATGCCTGGCCCTACCTCAGCGGTATTCTCAGAAGCTTTTCTAATAAACAAGCATATAAAGTGAGATTTATAGCTTTTGACTTCCTGATAGGAAACTGGAGCCCCTTTAATCTGTAACATGTTACGTGGACCCTGTATCGATTAAGCTGACTTGAAGGGTGTATATACATGTATGTGTGTGGTGATGTATTGTGTTTCTTTTTAAAGTAGCTCCTGGTAGTGGTATAATTTAACAGGAATAGAAGCAGCAATTGAAAAGTAATCTAACAATACCTTACTGCTATTTTACTTCTACATCAGCTCAAATAATACAGCAACTTCCATTTAAAATCTGTCTTTGGAAGTTGGGTTTAAGAGAGCTTATGCGTGTGCACGTGCACACATGTACATTACAGGTAATGCACTGATCATGCCAATCCAATTTTTTTAAAGCCTTATGAAATTGCCTTAGTGAAAAAAAGTGGCCTAGTTATACATCTTACACTTTTATTTTCTATATGAAAATACTTTAAAAAGTATTTAGAAAATTTACTGAAGTGATTAACCCTTTATTATATAAGTGGAATTTAGTTGCCAGGTTTTTTAAATATCAGTGGACAATTTGATCTGGAGTGAATTGTAGTCTTTGTTAAACAGTTAATCTGGCTAGAGACAAGAT
Organism: Numenius arquata; assembly: GCF_964106895.1. NCBI lineage: Eukaryota > Metazoa > Chordata > Aves > Charadriiformes > Scolopacidae > Numenius > Numenius arquata. The sequence continues at coordinate 6,620,207 of NC_133587.1, read as the reverse complement.
TTTTTTTTATTTCCAGTATAGAGGCAAGAGAACTATTTTTTTGTAGCAGTCACCTTGCAAGTTTTTTTTTCTGGATGCAAACTTACAAAGAAACACTGATCTATTAATTAGAAAATGGTAACGAGTGGTGTGGTGGTAAAATAGCAGTGTCCCTTCTTAAAAAGTGAATACACTTCAAAAATTCACAGTACTTCGCTTAATAATTTCCCTGATCTCCTTATAATAAACAGATGTAACTAGATTTAATAAGCATTCCCTTTTACCCACGCCAGGTGAAGCTGTACATCTTGCTCGTGACTTTGGTTATGTTTGTGAGACAGAGTTTCCTTCCAAAGCAGTGGCCGAGTATTTAACTAGACCACACATGGGCCGCAATGAAATGGCAAACAGGAAGAATATGCTGCTTGCTGCAAAGTAAGTTTTGGCCTTGGCTTTTTTTTTTTTTCCCTCCTTTTTAAAGATGCTTTTGTCTGACCATAAGTATCTGTGACTGTGGACAGTTTGGTACATTTTCATGTGTAATTTTAATCAGGGAGATGAAGCAATTCTTTTTATTAGGTTTTGGTTTGAATTAAAAACTATAGCAGCAGTTATTTTAGTCTCAACCAATAATAATAACCCTTTATGATAGCTCTAAAGCAGTTTGGACCAGTTCTGTTATTTTTTTTCTTTTTCCTGAAGTTTTACTGCAGTTAAAAGTCCTACCGGGCCAGCTATTATCTAAGAAAAAGATGTCCCTAGATCTGACAGGGTTGAGGACCTGGAGAGTGTGCGTGATCTGGGAAGGTGACCCAGTGTTGGGACTGGGAGCAGGGGATGGTTCACCCACCTGTATGTACGTGCAGCCCAGAGGGGCATTTCCAAGCAGAGTTACTGGTGGGCATGCTGGGCACGAGGGAAGCTGTGCTGCCACATCCTTGTAACTGCTTTTGGCAATAGCAGCACACAGGTTTCCCCCATGGGACCGACCCTTGGAGTCAAGAACTGTGGATATTCCCTTTTCACTGAAGATTTAAATAGTTCAGTGAAAGCCAATCTTTTGTAGATGTGAAAAGTTCCTGTGCTTAACTAAATTCCTACTGCAAAACTTTATGAACGGGGGGGGAAGGGTAAAGGAGAAGCTTTGTTATGGCTGTTCTGCAGCCACTGGTACCTGTAAATAAACCGCACACTGAATAGATCTCTGGTAGGAAATGCCTATGTTGAGTTACACTTAGCTTAAACCAGTGGCTGGAGTGCTCGCTGTCCCCTTTCCCCCCAGCCTTCCCAGGCTGAGGTCTAACAGAGCCTCCAGTTCGTGCTCCGTTCTGGTCTGAGATGTTTTCTGGTTTGGGGTTGGTGCAATTCCTTGCTTTTGAAGGCACCTTGACTCTGCAGAGGATCTGAGAAAAAAGCCTGTGAAACTGCTGAGAAGAGTTGTCCTGATTTTGGACTCGGATCAGGCATGCAAAACACACTCCTGTTGCTTAATTAATACATCTTCCCCTGAAAGAGACGTTCTTTAACAAAAATGTCTCTTGGAAATACAGTCTCTCTTTCCTATAGCTTGAACATTTTGCTTTTTACTGAGCACATTATCCTTTCTGCTCTTCAGTATTATCATTATTGGCATTGTTGCTAGCACTAATAACAGTCATCTTTTGGAAGATGTTTGTGATGATTGAGAAATTCTGATAAAGTGATGATTCTGTTAGGATTGCTCAGCTCCTGTGAAATCCCATCAAGGGGACAGATTTATAAGCCGCAAACAACATATGCTTGAGCATTATTAACCATTCATGTTTTGCCAGGCATATGTGTTAGTGTTTGCAGGATCAGGGCCTGGGTCTCTCTTAAAGAGGGCATATACATACAATATGCACAACTAAATTGAATCTCCTATTCAGCTGCTTCAGTCTTTTCTAAACCACTTAACTGCAGCTGTGGAAGTTCCCACAGAAACTAGCCTGAAATTCCCATTCCCCCCTTAAAATCTAGAGCAAATGATGCAGAGCCAGGCGGACGCCAGAGGTGGAGAGATTGTTCTGCGGAGTGTATGTGTTTTTGCAACAGAGATATAACAGAAGGTTCATCAGAAACTGGTGCTAATAAATAGGCTTTAATTTTAGACACTGCTGCTGCTGGAATAATGAATTTCTGGAAACTCTTAATTCCCATATAACTGCCAAATGTTTTATGTGGACTTTCTCTGTTATTTTTATTTATTTATTTGCTTTTGCATAAATTCCCACCATGGTGTAAAGTGTGATCACTTTGTGTCTTGCAGGCAGATCTGTAAGGAATTCACAGACCTCCTCACTCAGGACAGAACTCCTCTTGGAAACACGAGACCTAGTCCCATCTTGGACCCTGGCATCCAGGGCTGTTTGACTCATTTTAGCCTGATCACACATGGCTTTGGGAGTGCTGCCATCTGCGCTGCCATGACATCCGTCCAGAACTACCTAAATGAAGCATTAAAAATAGCAGACAAAACATACATGAACGCTGGCGACCAGAGCCCTGCAGAAACCAACAAAACCATTGATAAAATGGACAAGCACAGGAAGTAAAAGCAGAGAAACCAGACTTTAAATTCTTCCTCCTAAACACAGACTGGGATCTTCTTCCCGGGGGGAACATAGAGATTTGAGTTCTGGTTTGTTTTTGTTTTTGTTTTTTCTTTTTTAAGAAAGGAGGGGAAAAAAAGGAAAAAAAAATCATCTTATTCAGGATCTTCACTCCCCCTGGATCCATGAGACAAGTCTTTCTAAAAGCTGCAGTATCCCTTATCTGTGGAAGCAATTACCAGAAGATAAGTACTTGGTACAAGTGTATTGAAATCCTTTGCTGTTAAAAGTGGTGCTATAAAGGGGTTTTGATGGAAATATACAAAGAGATATATTTAGATTTCTTTTTCACATCTAAGTATCTAGTGGTGACCAGCTTCGTGTATAGTTTTTAAAATGCAGATTTTAGATGGAAGCCTATTTGTTATCTGATACAATTTCAGGGTTTTATTCTCTCTAAATGCAACAGTAACAATAAAGCAGTATTAAACAATGGTATATAGATTTATGTACATTAAAATTTTTTTATAAACACCTGAAAACAGATTATTCTGTGGGTTGTTTTTTTGTTTTATTTTGTTGCTTTTTTTTCATTTATTTTCAGACTACCATAGGAGAGTACTAAAATCCTGCTACACGTAAAAGTTATCTGATGGCATTTGACATGCTTCTTTTTATGGAAATATTCAGGCTTTTAAAAACTGCAGTAATGTTGGCTGCAGCGTATATTATCTTGGTATTTTATTAACGGGAGTAGTACAAAATGAAAATGCTTTTAGAAAATTCACTTTCTGTCTAAGGATATTGCAGCTTTATTCACATATTTATATTGTCTTGTTTTTAAATTGGGGGGAAACTTGAAAGAATAGGCACATACCTTTTTTTGGGGAAAAAAAAATTTTTTTTTTTTTTGCCTATTAAGGCCAAAAAATATTTCCAGGGAGGCTTTATGTGTATTAAGGGAAGCAGTGTGTTGAATGTAAATATTTATTTATGTGTAATTTAATCGGATTTGTAAATAATGGTGAACTTTTTAATACTTTTTTTTTTATAAATGGGTTTCAAATTTTAATTTTGGTAAGTATTTCAAAGGTAATGGGTAAGCTAAACATATCTTTAGGTTTATGCACAGGTTATGTTATACAGGGTATTTAAGACTTGTTTTTTAAAAATATCTCAATTCTTGCCACTGAAGATTAAATCTAATCTGAGGTGTATGTTCACAAAGCAATAATTTTGTGCATCATTCACCTGATAACTGACTAGACATGCAAAATGAGTGTGTGAGTTAGTGTGTATGTGAATAATGGAGGTTCTGAACTATCTTTACATATTTGTAAATGTTCCCAATATAATTCTGATGTATATGATAACCATATAATAAAAGTATTCTGGATAGAAGCATGGAATGTTTTGTTAACTGAAAACAGTTTTGTTTTCTTTCTATACTTCGGGAATGTGGGGCGAGTAGCACTAGAGGACACTATGTATTGAGTCATAATTGCAGCACTTTGTTCGGATTAACAGAACAGAAATATGGAGCTGTTTGCCAGTAAAACTAATGGTTTCAATTAAACACGTTATGTATCTCCAAGAATCTTTTTTTTTTTCTCCTTCCTAACATGTCATTATCATGCTAGTTGTCTATTTAAATAGGTGGCTTAAACACAAACTGCAAGGCTTCCTCTAAATAAAAATCAATCCTACCAGCTTTGTCTTCTAGTGAATCTAACTTATTATAATAATCTGTCTCCAATGACAAATATTTGTAAAATCTTGGCGTGTGAAATTTGATAGGTCTCCCATCTGGTTTCAGCCCAGTTTTACTGATTAGAAGAAGTTCACAGCATTTTGCAGAAAGTCCCCAAACTACTCTCTGAGGCAGTGGCAAGGCAGGATCTGAGGCGCTCAGTGGCATTCGGTGTCTTGGAGGCAAAATAGCCAAACAGAGCTTCCTGAAGAGAAACTTATTTTTCAGTGCTTTCTGAAAAAGGATTGTGAGCCTGGGCTTTAGCCTGTTCTTGGCCTTTCAACACCTGACAGGCGTTTGGCACACGCAAATGTTATACGAGTGATGATACTGGACATAACTGAGTAAGAGTTTGGTTCGTGTCATGGCAGCGTGTTTCTTTCACAGATAGGGAGAAAAGGCAATATATACAATTTCTGAGTACTTTGTTTATAAATCCCTTTTATGTTCTCATTTTTCCTTTAAGGGATAAAGGCAAACTACTGAAGGTGTGCAGGGAGAAGAAAGGAAAGGGAAGCTCAAAGAAATGAATGAACGTATCAGTGGTGAGCTGGGAGAAAGCTGTTCTTTGAATTGCAATCCAGTCCCCTTCTCTCCTAAAGAGGTGTGAAATTCCAGTCTTTGCATTTGTTAGACTCATTGCAGCACTTGAGAAATAAGCATTTGGACCATCTGTAGACACAAGCACAGCCGGGACACATGATGACTAACAGAATTTCTGAAATACGCAAACAATATACCATTCTGATAATATATTTTTAATGATTATATACACACAGAAATATGCTAGGTATGGTAAGAGCTTGTTTAGAGAATGTAAGGCTAGAGTTCCATTTTGTTTGTTTTTTTTCTGTTTCTGCTGCTGGACTGCTTATCCAGCATATATAGTATGATATTTTAGCTACCAGACAATGGAATCTTGCTTTTTATTAATGCACAAAACCAGGCTCTGAAATAATTCCCCCTTGGGATAGGAAATAAGCATGTTTCCATTTATTCCTGCGTGCATTCAAGCAAAGCCAGTCAATTGTCTAATGTACTGACTTGGGTTCTATTTATATGTTTGGAACATTAGAAATGTTGAGTTTCCATTACCTTAATGCTTTTTTCTCTACTGTATATTTTAGATGGTACATTATTTTGAGGCTCAACTACCTTATAAGCTGCGCCAGTAATACGAAACAAGAACAATGTCTTCCGCTCCATTCACTGAAGGGAACGGTTAAACTCTGACCTGAACTTGTCTGTCATCTAGAATTACTAATTTTAAGGAAAATGTAATAGGTTAGGAACTTCTTGGGAAATCTAAAAAGCACAGAGTTATCTGAACACACAGAAAGGTATTTGCTTTTTCCTGATCCTCAAAATTTCATGCTTTTTACTGCTTTACGTAGGCTATTCCCAAACTGGCTAAAGGAAAAAGAAGTTCTACTGTAAGACTCTTCTGAAGTTCCACTTTTCATTTGCAAATGGAATATTCAAATGACTGTCCAATCTTGTCCCTTGCCCTTCTCCCAGAAAAATAATGTGTTTGGCCCTTAGATAAGGGAAAATTACTTTAAATTATTAGGATTTAAAATTCTGAAGTTGAAATGGGCCCTTTTAGGTATTGTCCTTCTGCAAAAATGTTATTTGATGTATACCCACAAAGCAGCTGTATAAAAAATGGCTTCAACCATCTCTTGCTTGGCCATCAGCAGCAGCTGGGCATCAGGATGTTGGGGTCTCACCAGGCAATGCTGCTTCCCTCCACCTGTGGCAGCCGAACGCATGGCCTTTGCAACCCTCCCATCTGACAGGCAACCTGATGGTTACAGGTTATTAATCACAAACCTGATGCTTATTCAAGACCCTGGCTCATGAAATCATCTGACTTCATGGCAGTGTTGCTTTCAGTTTAAGAAGAACTTTTTTCTAATGGTCACAGCTTCAGAGAGAAATAATGATGCAAAAGTAGTAATATGTAAGAAAGCAAGGAAAAGAATGAACTTACATCTTAATTTAGTAACTGATTTCAGCTAATGTCATTTTGACTGGTTTTGCTTTACCCTTCACTTGTTTCAGTGTTATTTACAAATGGTTTGTCTCACCCTCTCTCTTTTGACGGTGGCCCTACTGCTCTCTCTTCCTCTGCTCACTCAGACTTTTGCAATACGAATAAACCCAGCAATGCATCTTGAAATAGGTCTACGTTGCTGCGATAGCCTGCTGTGCTTATTTGTTGTAGCCCTTTCTTCTCTATTTTTTCCCACATGTGATGTTTATATACATCCTTGTAGTTATTTTGGCCTAATAGCATGCAGCCTCGGTCCTGGCAGCGGAAGCGGGCTGCCTTCTGGGACATGTTCGGCAATAAGAGCTTGATTTTTTAAAAAAATTTATTTTATTTTAAAAGGAAAAAAATAGGGTGCTGTTAAGATTTTGTCCTAAAACTGTTACTTCACTGGAAGAACATTATGAGGTTAGAGACAAAGATGCTTCCCTCTCGCTAAAAGAAATCTCCAAAGTGTAACATGTTTTTCTGTTCATTGATATTTGCAGGTTTTTATTCGGGGAACCTGGAGCCAGTTTTGCCGAGCGCTCTGGGGTCCCTTGGGATTGTGACCCAGGGCCTGGTGGTGAGCCACAGGAAATGCATATGGAACATTGCAAATGAGAATTTGTTCCTAAACCCTGGCCACAGCCCGATCCACCGTGTCTTTGTAAAATCTGTGCATTATCCAAAGCAGTTGTGGTCTGTCATAACATTTCTGTGGTGCCTGGCTGTTGCTGCTGCCTATCGCCTGATGTCACATTATCCAGTAACGGCAAGGATGACCATCTCTGTTGAAATTACATGGGGCTCACGCTGGAACCGTATTTTTAACAAATTGTTAAATTCTGTTCTATATCATTTGCTGCCTTCTCCCTCTTTCATTTTCACTTTCACAGGGTTATATAAATAAGCTTTCTCCCAGTTTCAGATGCCATTTTGCATTCATTGGATGTTCTTGCATGTCTTACCAGGATGTTCCAGCTGGTTTCCATGGACCATTGTTGTGTAAGGGCTGGCCACAAATATTCATTTTTTCATTTCTTTTGGCTAAACAGCCCTTTTTAACTGGTTCTTGTGAAGGCCTTGTGCACAGGCTACTACTATTCCATGAAACATTCTCTGAATATTCCATTTTATCTACAGTTTGTCCATAATTTAAAATTAAAAACATGTAATCATACAGACACTTGCACTCTCTGCCACGGAACTCAAACAGTTGGTCATGAATACAGCAGAAAGTTCAGAGATACACAACAAAATAACAGAAGTCATCTTTCAGCTGAGCTTTAGAGCTTATTTTTCCAGGTCAATCAGCATAAAACTGAGTGAAAAGTAGCAGTTTAAGAGCATCTAGAAGGTAGTGTTCTTCAGCTGATCACTGCAATAAAAAATAAAAAAAAAGTTTTCTAGTTAGTTTAAAGAGTTCTTCAGTAACTACTGAAAGTGGTCTAAAATTATGCCAGCTCCCTTTGTTATAGACAGATGCTACAGCAGAGAGAAGGGAAAACGTTCAGTTGCAGCCCTCTGGTAGGACAGTCTCTCTGGGAGCAGAAACCGCTTCTGCCAGGTCCTTGTCCTGACCTTCCTCCTTTGCATCACATCAACTCCAAAGAGAGAAAAAAACATGAAACACATCAACAATGCAGGTTTTGGGGCATATTGAGTGAAATGCATTGTTTTGCCTTTGTACGGTAGTAAGATGCCCTTTACATTGTGTGAGGCTGTTGCACCTCTGCTTATTGCTGGAAGACCACGGACCTGAAAAAGCCAAAAGGCGTGAAGGAGAAGACTTGCACTCTTAAGCCTGGCTGCTAGGGCTGCAGGTATAGGGTCATCCTCAGTCACTGCCGTGTCTCCTGGAGCACAGACGCCGAGTGCAGCCCCTGCTTTGGTGCAGCCTGACGGCTGGATGATGCTGGAGTGGAGCTGGGCGCTGGACTGCGAGCAGCTAGGATGGAGGCACACGTGGTTTTGGCTGTGCAAGAGAAACAGTAATTAACCTCCAGCAGAGGGGTAGGGCAGGTACCTGGGACCAGTAATTTTCTCCAACTCTTGCAGCAAAATTTACCTGAGCTCATTTGTCAAGCTTTGAATCCTTAAATCTATAACTCTAATTAATTAAGAATCTCTAATTACCCCAAAACGGTGCTCTATATTTAAGGTTAAGGTGTGGTGAAATCCAGAGAAAACATGAGAGAAGCTGGAGGATGTTCAGAGCTGGAGATGCCAGGAAGCTGTGTGTTTCCAGAGATCAAGGTGCACGTAGGTGCAAAGGAAGGCGGATGGCTCAATGTGTCAGTGAGACCTAGGGCAGGTCCCAAACTGCCAGAAGCCACTGTCCAGGATTTCGACATCTATCCTTGGGTGTCCTAAGAAAGCAATGACCACCAAACCTCTCAGCAGGGGGTTCTTACATTGGAAACCCAAAAGCCGAGTAACCTTAGGGATTTAAGCCCTACTCTGGGTATTTTCTGTACGAGAAGCGTGTTGGATGAGGATCTGGTTTCTTACACCCTTGAACAAGAAACCCCAGTGGGGATATTATTGAAAACATTAGTGCAGACTGGTTCTGGCCCTGCCCTCAAAAGAGAAAAAATCCCTTTCACAGCTGAGGTCTTATTATATTAAGAATTTATAGCTTTTAACTAGGCTGTAACCAGTTAATGTGACTCAGGCAAAGATGTAATGTGGATGGAGGTACTACTTAGAGCCACCATTTTTGCCCTGCTGCAGAGGTTACTGTTTTCCAGACCTCACACATGAGTTCCTAGAAACCCAGGCTAAAGCACATTTAGGAATTAGGCTATGAGGTCATCTGATTAAGTGAGGGGGATCAGCTGAGTTTGGGGTTGATTGACTTCAGCAGTGCAGCAGCCATGAGCCTGAAACACTCCTTTCTCAGCACTGTTGGGCTGTAGCTCCTTCCCTGGGACTTGCCAGCACCATTGCTTCAGCAAAGGTAAGGCTTCTCCGTCTGCGGTGGGTGTCTTCTCGCCGTGTACAGTGGCTGTAGACAGGGTACATCTGCATATGTATGAGGTCGTTGTGGAGACGTTAAAGGAGGAGAAAAATTATGCATGCTTTTAGGTAAACGGTAGGGTCTCCCCTTCAGAGCCTCAAGTACTGTTTTCTAGCTCCGGTAGTTGGAAATCTTTGTATTGTCTGGCAAATAAACGCCTGTACTTAGTGGCTTTGTCTGGTGGAAGATAAAATTTGATAAGATCCTGGTAAGGCTGTTGTGAGGCGCTCCTGTTAACTTCCCCACAGAGAGCGGTTCCAGGGATTTGCTCCAGAAAAACTGCTAGGCTGGGGGAAGAAGTCAGTGGGATCAGTGATCTTTGTTAACGTTTGAAATAAACACTATCTTTGCCTGGTATTCTTATGAACTGGTGTGACTGGTGTTAAAAAACAACGTAAGTGTAGTTAAAATCAATCCTTTTTTCATATTTGCTTCAAGGTATGGCAGAGCTAATTGCGTCAGAAAGGTAAAGATGAGTTGTTGGGCGCTGGCTAAAAAGGTGAGAGAAACGTGATAAATCCGTGATGGGATTTCTTTTCCATTCATTTTTCTCAGGTAGCTTAAGACGTGGAAGGTGGGGGGGGGAGCATGATCAGCTGTTTGGATTGCTTCAAAGAGTACTGTTTGCCTGGGTTGGTCAGGACACAGCAAATGTCCTCCCTTTGCCATTTTCTTGAAAACCTTGAGGTTTTCACCTTGGAAGCGCTTTGCCCTCTGAGTGATGCCCGGGCAGCGCCGGGATGCTCTGATGCCTCTGCACACGGGGACCCGGGCTCTACCTCGGCCCTGGCGTGTGCCGTCATGGGTGGGTCGTGCTGAGGCACCCGTGGGTGCTGACTCACAGTGGCGGGGGCCAGGCCACCTCCCGAATCACCACCCGGCTCTTGGCAGCACCTGGCTCGCTCTGGAGGTCCCGCAGCCAGGGCCGAGCAGGCCCCAGCCTGTTGGGGCTGGGAGATCTAACGAGATCACAGCCGGGGCCAGGGGTGATATGGCCGCAGGCCATCATCTTACATAAAACCCATAAATTTGCATAATGTGTTTTACAAGATTAAAACTGAGGAAACTTTTTTTTTTTTTCTTTTTGCATTAAAGGGAAGAAAATAGGTGAAAGAGCTTTATAAAAAAAGGGGTATCAGAAACCTGTGGTTTCCAAAATGACAGCGTCAGTAATTGGGTTTCAAACAATTTCAAGGGTGGCTGTCTCGTTTGGAAATCTGTCATAGTGCACACGTACTTGGGGAAAACAACATCCCAGAAGTAGGACCAAAAACAGCGAATATGGGACCAGTGACGAGGAAACTCATCCCTTTTGAAGGAGCTGTTTCTCCAAACCTATTGGATGCCGCGTGTAGGAGAAAGCCCTCCTTCCGCAGTAGGGCTGTGGCGTGGAGAGGGTTGCCAAAGCTTGTCGAGTCACAAAACCAAGGCGTTCTTACTTTGCCTAATTACAGTGGGTGACTCGGATGCTAATGCAGAGGTCAGTAAGTGGCCTATGATCTCCAGAAATGCACCTTACTCGCAGCCTTGGCCGGTGCTGGCTTGCTGGGAGTGAGTGGATTTCGTCCAAAGGCCACCGCGTGGATCAGTCTGCTGATGACCTGTTGCTCAGCTGTACGCGTCTCCTGTGCTGGATTCCCTTAGGGGCTAGTCCTGTACAAGTTTTTTAGTGGAAAAATATGTAGAGGTTATGGGAAAAAAATTGCAGGTAATTGCAAAGCTTGGATGTTGTCTGTGTTGTGATGTGTTAGGAAATGCTGGCTGGTGTGTGTGAAAGTCTGATAAATATCCCAGAGTGTAGTGATGGCCATGGACCTCATTAGCTACAGCTGCTGCATGGGGGGGGGGGGGGGGGGGGAAGCAGGGAAATTCACCACTTGGGGAAGGGCAGAAGGCAAAAAGTGTCCCTGCTGGCTGGATGTAAATGTGGGCTTGGAAATTTAGTCTCCCCTAGAAATGTGAAACTTGGGGGTACACGAGGCTCCTGGCTGTGGTGGGGCAGGTGCCCAGCTCCCTCTCTGGGAATGGGGTGGCCAGGCTGGGCAGCAGGGCTGGCTGGAAGTTATTTTCGGCTGTTGCTTAAGGAACTGGCTACAATTTTAATAGTTGGTTTAATTGAACCAACCAAACTGCTTCCAGCGCAGCCCTGTACTTGTAGGTGATGAAGAGACTTGAATGAGAGGCAGTATTGGATTTCCTGGGAGGCTTTGTTTTAGCAGGGTTTGGCTCGCTAATCCCTCGCTCAGCCACTCCCTGCAGGACTCCCAAAGTTGTGGTCTTCGGCTTTTCCCTGGGACTTGGCAGTGGTGTCCACGGTTATGCCCACGTACATGGGTGTATCCATCTGTTTGTGCAGAGGGAAAGGCAGCTGCTTGCTGTAGATGCAGGAGATGTAAATTTGTGTCTTGTTACAGTGAGCTACATCTAAAGTATCTATGGTCAGATCAGGCACATGTTTAGGGCCTCTAACTGTCACCAAAATAAACAGCAGTGAAGTACCTAAGCACTTTGCAGATCAAGAAGACACGTCTTAAAAGGCAAATAGCTGTTTGCCATAGGAGAGTGCCTGGGATAGGAAATCTATGCTGTTAGTGTGGCCAATGTAAAGTGGTTGTGCAAGTAACTGGACTTGTGTCTGGTGAAAAATTTTAACTTTAAAAACATTTTTTATTATGTCTCTTCTCCCTACCCCTCCCCTTTCACATCTCTTATGAAATAAGCCTTATAAAATTACTAATCAGGGAGGGGGAAATCTCCTGCCTTGTGCCAGAGTGCAAACTTAAAAACAGGAAAAAAAAAAAAGGAAGTACACAAACACGTTGAGAGGATTGCATGGAGGAATAGCTCCATATCTGTGCTAATATGGCTCATTTAACTTGCAACACTCTGTATCTCTGTATGTTTTTCTGCTTCTTTCTTCCCATTCTTCCTTTCCCTTCTTCCTTGGGATTTAAATCCCTGCCTTTTAAAGCGTGTCCCCGCCCAGGCCCAGGATGGGCTGTGTGATTGTACTGCTGTTATCAGGATGACACAGGAAAAGCTGACTCTTCTCGTTGTTCCTATATGCAGTTCCCTGAGCCCTAAATGTGGCCCAGATCAGTGTGTGTTTAGGGGTGTCAACACACCTTCCACTCAGAAAGGTGGAAATGGTTATTACATGATGCGCTGGAGCTGGGATGTTGTGGAATATCCTCTCTTGGGAGTTTAATGACCCACATTACAATAACAAGTCAAGCAAACCAGTCTGTGCTTCTGCTCCTGGGTGTGAGAGCTGATTCCTGGAGCTGGTGATTTGATGTCTGGCTCCTGAAAATCTCTTTAGTTGACTCTTGTGTCTTGTACTTATTTCTGAGGCTTGAAAGACCGTCATATGCAGGCACCTTTGGGGCTGCATCCCAAGTACTTCATAGACAGCAAAAGTTGTGGTTCCCAATTTATCCAAAAGAGTAGTTTGAAGGAAAGAAGGTTCTTGTGTACGAAGAAGAAACATGAAAACTTATGAAGCCTGAACTGGGCAAATAATGTAAAGAACGTTCTGGGTTTTTTTTATTTTAATCACTGTGAAAGAAGAGTGTTCCCTCTGGCATGTGTTAGCTGACCTTTACAATACAAGGGAAAGGTGTCAAAGATTGTACACCCTTGTCAAAAATATGTACCTGAAAAAAACCCTGAGGCCCAGACTCTTTCTTCCATCGGGGTTAAAATCCAGAGTCACCAGGGCAGGTATGAAATTGCATCCCTGGGGAGGGAAGAAGCTGAGGGTAAAATGCACAACTGCTTTTCCAGGCAGTGCCGGCTGCAGCGGGGCTGTTGCAGGACTTGCCGGGAGGAGACTTCCACAGTGTTTTCCAGCGCATGAGGAGCATGTGAGCATTTATGGTTGAGTCACTGCTGAGCTAAAACACTGCCTAGCGATGCCGCTGGGTTGAACCATTTTGTAAGCCTCTGTAGTATAGAGGTTATTCTTCCTGTTACTTCTCTTGCCAGCACTAACCTATTGTGACAGTGATGTTGCTGGCTGCTGCTATTAATCCAGCCTTCCTGGAGATGCAAAAATCATGCTGTATCTGGGGTGAGATGTGCAGTTAGATTAATCCCTGCTCTGTAGTTAGCTACTCTGAGTCATGTCAAACTATGATAGCCCTTGTGTGCAAGGGTTATAAACTGGGGAAGGATGTGACTGGGAACCTCTTTTCCATTGCATTCCAGTGCTGGACCACATCACCTTCTTATATACAAGAGGGTCACTTGTCTCAGTACACCTCCCGATTTTTCCATGCAGTCATGCATTTCTGGTCCATGCTTCAACTTCCTGCCTCATCAATGCAGCCCTTATCCAGCCCTCAGCATCTCTGCAGATCTACCAAAGCTTCTTATCCTCAGAGATGTGTGCTGGGCAAAATGCGGGCTTTTTTGGGGTGCTTTGTGTTAAGGGATGGAAGGAACCAGCCAGAAGCTTGTGCCTTGTTCTTGCTCTCCCAGTAATGGTGGAACCGGGGCACTGTGCTCTCTGAACCATGCCACTCCATGCTCCGTCCTCAGCTGAATTTCATTCCCTGCCTTTGTCAGGAGAAAGTGGCCATATGTGCAGCAGGCAGGTGTCCTGCCTCCTCTCTTCGAAGCACCGGTGGAGTTTCTCATGTGCCACGACCAGGAGCTCATTAACGAGGGCCCAGCATGAGGTCTGCGGACGAGGGGTGCGGGCTGCCTCGCACAGATTGCTCCGCATATGATTATTTCCACACACTCCCCATCAAAACAGCCACGCTTTCCGCATGAGCTCCTCTTCCAGCTCTCAGCACCGAGGGCGGTCAGGAGGGGTGTGGGGGGAGTCTCCTGTTGCAGGCCTGCATGAGTATCCAGCCGTGTAGGTGCAGCCTCGGCCTCACAGAGCAAAGAGTGGGGAGGAATTCTTGATAGATTTCTGCTCTAATTTTCCTTCCAGTTTGACATATTCCCTCATTGGAGAGACCACGGCTTCCTTTATGGCTTCTCAAAGTCTGTATTTCGCTTGCTGTGTGGGGTGTCCGTGTCCAGGCGCTGGTGGCAGGCTGCAGGGGTCTCTGAGGAGAGGTGAGGGGCTGCCCCGAGCCGGTTCTGGCTGCTTCCTCAAGGGCCCCACAGCAGCCAGAGCTGAGCCTGTCGGCCACGCTGAGGGCATCCGTGTGTTAGAAAATAAGGTGTTAGAAAGACCAAAATGCTGCCCAGGAGTGGGGGGAAAAGTGTGAGAAAGAGCCCTGCCATCCCTGATGCGGTGCTCAAGGTGCTGGAGCAGAGATCCCCCCGTGACCCATGGAGGACTGGGGCTGGAGCAGGAGAGACGTGTGAGGGGGAAGGAGCTGTGGGGAGGAACCCCTGTTCCCCATGAAGGAGCGAGGTTGAGCCTGCGAAGAAGCAGGGGTAAGGTGGTGTTTTAATTTTACCTTTGTTTCTCACCATCCAGATCTATTTGAATTGGCAGTACGTTAAATTAGTTCTCCCCAAATCAAGGCTGGTTTGCTCATGACGGTAACTGGTAAGGGATCTCCCTTTTTATCTTGTTTCGTGAGCTTTTAAATTTGATTTTCTCTCCTGTTGAGGAGGGGGTGAGAGAGCAGCTGGGCGGGTGGCTGCCTGCAGTCCAAGGTCAGCCCACCACACTTACCCAACACTGTTTTCACCCAGTGCTTGTGCTATAGCCTTGATTCTTTTTATTGCAAACTTTCCTTCTTTCTCCGTTGTAAACGGGATCTGCACAGACCTCTAATTCAGCAGCAAGCCACCAGATCAATGCCTTAGTCAGTGGGGAGTCTCGCAGCTGAAATGGGCCAGGTTTTGGGCTCTGGATTCTCTGGACTGTGAGGATTGTGAAGGTTTATTGTAATTTCCTACAGCCTATCTACGGATTTTCCTGAAAATTGTGAGCAACATACTTAGAAGTTGTAGCAATAGCTAAAAATCTGTGCTTAAAAATATTAACGTTAACTAGGACTTGTGTGTGTGGTTACGATGGCTGCGTATGCAACTGCAAAGAAGTGCGTGTGCAAGGAATGCACAGCACACCCCCAGTGCTGCATGCACAGGTCTGAGTACTTGGATTCGTTCTTAAGATGTGCATAAAACTCCTTCCCCTCTGCTCGGTTTTACTGTAACTGACAAAGCTGCCTGACTCGAGCAGTTCTGAGAAGCATTTCAGAAATCTAATGCTTAAAATTTCACTGTGGATTTTTGGCTTCAGAGTGATTTTGTTATGTCCCCAGAGCCTGGTTAAATCCTTAGTTATAATGATTGCACACTGAAGGGTGCTGTTACATAGAAATGCTGTCCCATAATGGCTTCGTTGCTGTGGAAAATCCGATGTTATTTGGTCATTCCCTACGAGTTCCCTAAGCCATCAAGACATTTGCCTCAAGGCTACAAACACAAAGCTACAGGCAAAACCCTCTGGACATAATGAGTGGGCATTTATGCAGAACTAAAAACTGGAACAGCTGAGCAGTAGATCTATGAATAGCAAGCATGCCTCTAAGCACAAAAGACATCATTCTGGAATAAAGGGGTTTATAATGGTTCTGACATCTTGTATGTCAAGATCATGCTACGTTGTTGTAACTTTTTTTTTATGTTTGTTTGTTTGAACCACGTTCCTTAAGTAAGGTTTGAGTAATTAAAGGGTGTGAAGGAAACCCTATAGCTTTGGTAAGAACAAAAATTGGGCAACTGACACTTTTGGCAAGATCCATCATTTTGATCATGCTAGCTGGGGAACAAGCTTATTGCTCCTGTGCTGTTAGTATCCCCAGATCCACCCTTCAGGATTTTAGGGTTTTTTCTTGTATCAGCAGCTCTAAAAAGCTTGAATCTAACATTAGCTGAGAAGTGTCTTCTGATGGAAACGCGAGGGTTGGACTAACCATAAACTACAGGGTCAGGGAGTCAGGCAATACAAAGCAGGGTAATAAAATTCAGAGTGATTTAGATCAACAGGGAGCTGGAGGAGCTTAATGTTGAGAAATGTACTGCAGCAAGGTTGCAAGCCTTTGCGAGTCATCTATAGGCACTTCTGACTACATAGCAAGAAAAAGAGGGAAAGGGATGTGCGGCTCTTACACTGGGAGCATAATGAAAACTCAAACAGAGTGGAAATTGGAGCCGGAGCTAGAATATAGAAACAGCCTAGAGGAAAAATGAGAGGGGAAAGGGAATGTAAGCATGTACAAGGGTGATAAATTAATGTTCTGTGTGTCTGCATCCACATGTATCTGACCAGTTTTTGAGACATTATTGGTTTCCGAGATGGTGTGGGGTTTTGGGAGATTTTTTGGGGGGCTTATTTTCCAGCCCTTGTGCCAATGTACTGTGGGACTGGGGGAGGGGCTGAGCAACCCTTTGTGACTGGGAAAATGTACAAGTTCAAACATGTTTTGCAAGGATTGCAAAGTAGTTTGGGCCTTGCAAAATCATCGGTTGTAGAGATGAGCAAAGCCCTAGTACTGTGAAGTTCCTACAGGGAAACATGGCAAAGGGATTAGGCGTTAATCTCTGACTTGAGAAGATGTGATGGATGTCTGTGGTGCAGACTGTAATGCAGCACAGAGATACCTGAGCTGGTTGTGACTAGCTTATTTGGCAGAGTAACCGAGCTCTGCACTTTGGGGTATGGGAAGCAAATTTCCCTTCCACCAGCAGAGTAAGTTTAACCCATGCAAAGATCAATGCTGGAGAGTCCAGAAAGTAACTTGGCAAAAAAACTGTAGCCTGCAATACAGCTGTGCAGCTCACTTCCTCATGTCCAAATGTCTTGCATGGCCACAAGCGAATTATTCCTTCTCTTGGCATGTACCCTTCTTATCATTGAAAACAAGGTATCATGCTTATTTTGCATGCTCACCCTGAAGAGAGGTAGATGCTGAACTGCAAGATGCTCAGATATGGAAGGATATTACTTAGGTTGCTTAGAAAGGCAAAGGGATTAATTTTATTATCCTTCCATCTTCTTCCTCACAGCTATTGGTGACAGCTTTTCCTGCCCAGAAACATGCCCTGTTGGGAGAATGACAGCTATGCCTTGCCTGTAAGTGATGGCTCTGTAACTACTCTTTAGAGATTAATTGATAGAGCAGCATGGAGGAACAGGGACCGATCTGTTCCATTTATAAAATGCTACGTTAAACCCAAGGATTTCTACTTGGTCAGAGGGATATTGGCTGCAGTAGTATGTGAAGGCAAGATTCTGTGGTGGAAATGTCCCTGGTGTGCATTGCAGTGAATGGTCCTGCCACACCAAGTATGGCAGTCTGGTCATGGAGTCAGATCTTGTTTTGCTCTGTGTGTGCCAATTGTATTTCAGGCAAATATTTTAATTTTTTCCCTGGAAAGCATCTTCTACTGTTGCATATTTTAGTAGCATCTCTCTCTGTCTCTCTCTTTGTGACTGAGTATTTGGCAGAAGTGATTTGGCAAAGAGGGATCTTGGCTGATGGGAGATTGAAACCTACTTCAGTTATTTGGATGTTCAGTCTTTTGTTTGTTTGACTGGAGATGTGTATTTTTGGCTGTTAAACGTATATCCTGTTATAAAGTGAAAATAGGGCATTAAAATACTTGCATTTTTGCGTACTAGCAAGTGAATGCTAAACCATGAGATGCACAGCGATAGCAAAACTAGAAAGACTGAGACTTGTGCATGCTGGGGGTCGTTCTTCCACCACCATTGGTCTAGCATGCAGAAGAGACAGACAGGCTGGTGGTCATCTGCTGCTGTGGGTGTATGTCGTCCAACACTAGAGGCCCCTCAAAAGAAACTGAAGAAAATGCACCAATGAGGTTTATGAAAGGAGAAGAGAAACTGTAGTCTGGTCTTTGATCCCACATCTACACCAGGTTTCTCCTGACTTCCTGAGACCCGACTCTGCTTTTACCCCTTTAACCGGGTTTACATGCAAGTGCCCCTAGAAGCTGCTATGTCTGTTGCTTGGAAAGGTATGAGAGTTAATGCTTTCTCATGTAGTGAAGCTTGTCCAAGTAGTCAAAGATTTCTCCTGTTCACTAAACTTCTCCCTTATCAACTCTCTGGTGTACAAACTGCGTAATAACAATGTAGCTTGAACAGCACTGCGAGCTTATTTGCTTTGTGATTTGTGGTTGGATCATTGCATTTCAGCATTTACCGATGAAAGGAAATTGCTAACAAGACACTGGTATTTACATTAATTGTGGCTTTGGGGAGATAGTCCAAAGAAAATTATGTTAAAGCCAGTTATTATGTGTCTCCCTAACAATTAGAATGAAACCCAAAGTTTATAAAACAAAAGTTGATCTCAAATAGATTTTAGCTGCTACTTTCTAGAGGTTGGGGGGGGAAGGAGTTTTTCTCTGGTTTTTGTGGTTTTGTTTTTTTCCCTTCCCTTCTTTCTTTCATTCATCTTCTTAAAACAGTGTAAAGAACATGGCTTGCAAGATAGCATGAATGCTACTGCAAGAGAACTTCTTATTCACACTGAGCAGGATCTCAGCTTCCAAGGAGGCATAGTGGAATGGGACAGTTTTCACACATGACACATACATACTAAATTGCAAGGTTTCCTCAGATAAAGCCATTGATTTTCATGGTTTTTGTTTCACCTCAATGGAGTCTTGTGCAGCTCTGTAGGTTAAACAGAGGTTTGGCTCCGAAATCTTCAAGATACTCCAAGCATAGTTCATGTATGTCCAACTAGATAGTCTTGTGAGCGTCCTAAGACCGTGCTTCTACTTCAGTTTGAACTATTTCTGGACACAAATTCAATGCTTTTTATGATCTTTGATGTATAATGAAAAGTAATTTAAGGTTTCTTAGGATGACTCACTTGCCAGCATAGTAGATCCAAGAAACAAACACAGATGTGAGATTTAAATTCTCCTTTGGCATAAAACGCTGCCAGGACTCTTCATGCTATAAACCACAAACTATGCCCAATGGAGACTAGTAACACTATTCTTTTTTTAGCTTCACCTAATCAGGTAGCTTCTGACTTCACAGGTGAGCAGGGATTCATACACCTTGTTCTTTCACTGGATGTCAGTGCTGTTTGCACATCCCCACTAATGGTGGGATTTATCTCAACAAACTCTAGATGTCCAACCCAAGCTTCTTGTGGAGGCTCCATTCGTTGTGAAGAAATACAGGCACTTCTGAAGTGTGATTCATCTGACCTGATGTCAATGTCTATTTTAGGGACATGCCTAAAGTAAGGTGAAATTAAGTCTTTCCACAAAAACTCTTCTGTTAGAGGGGGGTTTTTGGATGCTGTGGGGAAGCAGTCTGGGCTCCCTTTCCTTGGATGACCCTGTTACCAGACTTTACCCTTACATCACTGCACGAGTTCTCAGCATACAAGCGCAGGAATGTGTGTTCTGGCACACGCCTGTGCAGGGCGGGCACACAGACACGCTCACGCTGACCTTGCTTTGGGGTTATACTGTTTAGCCCTCCCCTCAATCAGAGCCAAACTGGACAGCGCTGTTTGCTATGTGTCTGGCCACCAAGAGGCTGCAGACTAAAAGTATAACTGGTTTTAATTATTAAGGCGTAATTTAGGTTTTCATGTTTATAGGATAATTGTTTCTTTTTTAATATAATTTAAACTTTGCAATACAAAAAACAGGCCTGAACCTGTGGATGGAGTGCTGGAAACTGTCTAAGAAGATTAAGGTCTCTTAATTGATTTCACATAAACAGGTGTGACTGAATTCATCAGAAGAAGGTTAAGACTAAATGTATTCTGCTAATTATGTAAAAATTGCCACAGTGCGTGCTCAGTTGAGCAATTGCCTTCCCTTGGCAAGTGGGATCACTCCTGAACTGTACGTCAAATGGGAAAATTGACATTTCCTAAGCAAATGAACCAACCTGTCATACACTGTGCTATTTTGAAAACTTTTTGCTTGTAGATACATTGGCAGTGGTGGATTTGGCATCAGTACATGGGAATGTCCCTTGTGTGCTTAACTGTGACTGGTAGTGTAGGAGGGCAGGTGTCAAAGCAGGGCTGTGTAATTTTCTAAACTTCAGGAACCTGCATTGATGAAAATTCCTGTTTTGGAGAACTGAAAGAGTAATTCTGCTTAAAACACTTGCTACTTGCTGTTAATGTTTGCTTGTGTGACCCCTTAAGTAAATTTTTTTCTTGTTTAAACTCGACTCTAGGCTTTGGAGATGCATAGCATGGACAATGCAGGACACAACACCCTTTGTCTTGGTTTTCAAAATAGTAAGTGGAGCATATAACTCCTCATGCAGCTGACAAACACACTTATTTGTTCTGCTTACTCTGTGCTCTTTACCATCTGTCGTCCTAATCTTACATCTCAAGTGAATGAGAGAGAATTGATGATGTTGACCATAGTTGTAGAAAGGCCAAAAGTTCTGCTTCTGAGATGTCCCTCTTCAAAGACCACCTAGGTGTGATGGTAAAATGCACAAGATACAAGTACCACAGCACAGCATCATGAAGGCCCTGCAATTACTCAGTGGTGCTCCTAACAAAACCATTTGCTGATGAAATTGTTCTTTGAGTCTCCAAATTGAAGGATGACTAGTATTTAAGGTGTGCTTTCAGAGGCAAATTTGCACATAGATGCCGATCTAAAATTAGTTTAGTTGCTTAAATCACTGTTTTGTAATAGCAATGATATTGTTTGTAACATTGAAAATTAATCTAGAAAATCCTATCCCGTTTGTATTACTGTCGTGGAGTAGTGTTTGTTTGTTTTGGTTTTTTAAGTTTGAGACCCAAATGCAGACTTAAATCAACAAGCAGTTACTGATGACTTAGTAGCACTCTGACCATATATTTTACTCAAGTTAAAGTGAGCAACTACCAGGTAATAAGGAAGAAAATGCTAATAGTTGTGTGCTATATTTAAAGTAAATCAACCCCCTTAATTGCATCTCTACAGAACACTTGGAAATTATCTTCTATGTGAAAATGCCCAGTTCTATGTTTATCAGTAAAGATATTCACCATCCATTCAGATTTTCAGCTTAATTGTTGGGGACAAGGATCTCTGAAGTACAAATCTTATTCTTAGGGGATTCCAGCAGAAAAAAAACTATCTGTGTCTGCATTTTGAAAAAGGGATCAGTGGCTCTACCTGCACCTGCTGAACATGCATTGACGTTACCAAATTGCTGTTACCAAAAGAAAAAGTTAAACATTATAAAGAGACTAAACCATGCAGAAGAGACCAGAGGTAATCTTCCACCCTTCTTGATACTGGTAAAACATTAGTAGGAAGACTATATCCAGATTTAGGCACTGCACTTTGGGAAAGTTCTAGACCAGATAAACAGTGTCTAGAGAGGAAGGAAGAAATACAAGAAAATAAAGAGAAAGAGTTTACAAAAATGTTTGAATTTGGGGTTGTGTTGCTTGCAGGAACAGCCAGGAAGGCATTTCAAGCCTTCAGAAGGAAGGAAGAGAATTTGTTCCCTGTAAGCAATTTCTTGACTATAAAGCTAGATATCAAAAAAAATATTTTTAGTATTAAGACGATATTTACAATAGATTTTGAGTTTCAGCTGAGGAAAAAAATTACACAAATATCAGTCTGGAATGAGAAAGGGAATAGCTGGAAGATTGCTTGAAGTCCCTTCTAGCCCTGTTCTTCTGATTTTGTGATTATATTTTTTTTTAATAATTGCTGAAAGCACTCTTGCACCAGGAGTTAAGTAAGTAATTTTAAAAGGTTGTAAATTCAGTTACTGAAAAATCGTTCCTTTTTCCAAGTGAGCCTGTCAGCTTAATTTTTCTGTCTCGGTTCGCAAGCTTTTCTTCTACAGAAGCGTCTTCCTTTAAGTGAAACGTGGTCAAGAAATCCTTCGTCAGTTCCCTGCCAGCTTCTCCAGAAAACCACCTATTGGTGAAACAAAAAAAAATTTAACAGAACATACTGTACCGAAGCAGAGAAGAAAAAAAATTCTTGAATTATGCTGATAGAGAAAAGAATCATATTGTGTGTCTCTGACTCGCTCTCACTCAAACTTGACTTTATTTTGCAAACAGAAAAACTGTTTCTGGCCATCTCTGTTTCAAACACCACCTTCAGGCTGACTTTTGGCTGTTCTTCATAGAAACTTTTTTTTTTTTTTTGTACATCCAGGCTTCATTTGATTTCTGAAGGATGTAAATGCCCCAATTGCTTTGCTTCTCTGAAAACCCAAGCTGTACATTAAGACAGTAAAGAGCTGGCTGAAAAGGCATCAGAATCAATAGGATTTAAGCACATGCCTTAAAATGTTTAGATAAATTAGGCACTTAATATTTATCTGCTGCTGGGCACAAAACTAATTTGGTTTTACCAAAACAAAATCATTTAGGCTCCCACCTCCCTGCTTTTGTGCTGACAATTAATCAAACTCTAGAATTAGAAACTGTTATGTGATAGTTTCAAGCAGGAAAGCAGTTGTACGAAGGCAGTGCAGAGGGGTAGGCACCTTTTGTCAAACTGAAGCATGCTGCTGCATGGTGGTGTATGCAAAGGGGATACAGGCTTACTCATTTGAATGTAAACCAGTTGTAGGCAAAACATCTTCAGGGCATGGCTAGAAAGGGGAAAATGATTGATTGAAATAGGTTTCCAAGTGATTTATCTAATCCAAAGTTATTTTCCACATCCTCTTCAATTGATGAAAAAACAGCACAATACACTGAAACCATTTTGCTCTCCAAGGTGTGAGGTTATACAGGAATTACTGGTACTTTTCAGTGGTTGGAAGCGCTTAGCTCTTGGCCCCCTGCCTCATAATACAGCCCAGGCTGGTACAAGCAGTTCTGCAAAACATATAATTTTACTTCACTTGTTTTAATGATCAGGAAACATATACTTTTAAACTGATCTCTACTGTGCAATTACATGTGTTTTGATGGAAATACTTTTTTTTTTTTTTTAAGATGAGTTTCGTTCCCATAATGATGCTAGCTAGACTGTTTTGTTAGTAAGCAAAAACATTGTATTCTTTCATTAGGCTGCATAGCTTTCAAATCTAATTTCGTTTCTATGAAGAAACCGTATCAGAACTGCTCATCAAAGAGTTCCTCAACTTTGGAGAAATTAGATCTATAACCAAGCTCTGTTTTCAAGTCAGTTACAATTTGATTGATAAATATATACAAATGTTTCTGTTTAAAACAAAACAAAAAGATGTCTGAATCCTGAGTCTGTGGCTTCCTATTTATTTTCTTGTGCTGGTGTGGTAATGATGCATGGAACAAAAATTTCTCTTCCGTGTGTGGCAGATAAGACTAGATATAAGTTAAAATTGTAGGTGAGACAGGATACCCATGCTACTTAATAAAACTAGGTTTATTTCAAGTAGCTTGTGAAAAAATGGGACAAATCGGGCTGGATTTTGAAACTTGAGGGTCATAAATATTATCAGAGACTTTTTTGCTCTTTGTAGGAAGGAACATGAAAACTATTGAGGTTTTGGGGGGGAGCTGGCTGCAAAATTGTGTGAGCTTAGAGGTGGGGTACGTGTTAGTCGTTCCGTGGGAATATTGCTGACTGTCTCTGGGACTGCAGATTGAGATATTATTGTGTAAATGAAACATCAGGTATTCATTTTCCACATACAGGATTCAGTAATTACTGCACTCACACATTAGATGACAGCTGTTATCCTTCTGATGAAAAGAGCCCTAAATTAAAACCCTGTTCCTTTGCATAGATCCCTGTCAGAAACAAATGTTAATTTTTTTGGTTGGTCAGCCTCATTCCTTGAGTCCTCTGACAGGTACAAATAAGGGCTAGATCTTTGTTTCTGCTTTCTTTGGTCTTCCCTGGAATGCTGATAGTTTTGCAGCTGAGATTCTTCCTAGATTTGTGCATATACCCGATGCTCAGACTTCAGCCAATGCTGGGGCATTTTGCATATGCAAAGACTGAAAACTACCTAGATCTTTTTTGTTTTGTTTGCTTTGTAAAATGTGGTGTGCTTGTGTGAAGAGGAAAAAGGTTAAATGACCAGGATACGCTCTTAGCACAGATGTCTGCCTAGACAGAGAGAGCGTGGTCTGAGAAGCAGACAACTTTGCCCTGCTTTCTGCGGAAACAGAGTGGCTCACATGGATTAACTTGGTGACATCTGTTTAGGTAATACACATTCAAGATGGGGAGGTGCTATTTGTACACCTCTGTTTTCTTTGGAAACCCTTCCCAATTATAGTAGATTAAAACTTTTAATATGTCGTTATTTCAGGCTGGATGTCAACTGCCAAGCACCACTGGACTCCGGATAACGAGTCAAAAGAAGGAGCCTGTTGAAAAGGCATGTTTGACATACAGAATAACTGCTGCCCTTTAGCTCCTTATGTAGGAGGGGTTTAAAATATATGGGAAAGCCCTGATGCGTGCCCATGCTGCGAAGGAACGTGGGGGCTGAGTGAGTGGCGAAGCTAAGGGCTTCTCTGTGCTGGTTTAACCACCAGTATACAAACATCCCACTACTGTTAGAGACCTCAGAATGCCACGTGACTTGTACAGTACACACTACCTAGTAAATGCTACCTAGCAGTCACTCTTGATTTCTGTTACAATTAATAACCCAGTGGTATGACTTATAGCAGAAGTCTGTCTCTGTTACATTTACTTGGAATGAACTCTGTTTTACAAGAATGAAAATCAGGGCTCCAAGAACACTATTTTGTGTCTATTTTATTTTTTTAAACACAGTTTATTGTAGGTGCTGTTGATTTCCTTCCAAAGGTGCAGGATAAAAAGAGCTTGGACGGGGAAGGATAGATGCAGCATGAAGCCCTGGATTACATGTGGGTTTTGAGAGCCTTTGTTTTGTGCAAATTAAGTAGGGCACAGCTTGACGGGCAGAAGAAACTTGAAACACTTGAAGGTCCTGGGGCTTGTTGGGGAAAATTTGGATCTGCTTTGGGTTCCTAACTTCATTCCCATGCTGGAAGTTGTCCATAAAGCAAATGAAAATCACAGAATTGTCCCCCAGAAACAAAGCAATCAGATCAATTTAAGAAGAATAACAAAGATTCTTTATTTTTTGAAGGCAATGACAAATCATCTCTTTAGAAAAACACAGCACGTATCCCAAAGCAGAACAGCAACAATAAAAGCTCTCTTGAGCAAATATTGCAAAAGAAACTTTAAATATAGTCAAGCCCCCTATCTGTTTAAGATGGTTCGCTGCAAACTGTAACTTTTCTGCAATATTAGAGTGGCCCCGTAGTTAGTGAACCAGATTTCTGGTTTTCTGAGGCAGAGAAATGTCTCCCTGGGATTTTATAGCTAAGAATGTTTTGGCACTGTATGGCATTATGATTTTTTTTGGTGTTTTTCTTTTGTTTTGTTTTCGTTTGTTTGTTTGTTTTGCCTTTTTTTTTTCCTCTTCTGTTTAAAGCTGCAAGGATAGTGTGAATGTTGCCTGTGGATGTCTTTATTTCAGTGCCTGCCTGTATCATTTGCATGCACAAAGTCTTTGGAGTTTCCATGTTGTATAGATTCTCCTTGACTACGTGGCCGAGAAAGGAAATGTGAGTTTAATAGCTTTTGTACTTTTAAAAGCCGGCTGGGCTGGACTGGAGATAAATGTCTTTGCTCTGAGGACTTGCAGCTTGTGAGAATCTCACGCATCCCTCCTGAGAGGGAGACATGATGGCGTGTTGGTGCCTTTTAACTCAAATGCAGGTCTGAAGCTAACTTGGGTTTCTAAGATTGAAAATTGCCAGAAGCCTTTTTCTTTTTTTTTTTTTTTTTCCTCGTTGTTCTCCTTTGGGCGTATGAAACAAGTTAGGGCTCTCTCCAAATAGACATGCGTGCAACTTTTCTTAATCAAGGCAGCTGTCTTTATTTTATTTAGTTTCTCTTCATGGCTGAGTAGTTTGCATGCTTTCTGAGACGGGTGGTGGGAAGAGAGGAGAGAGGAGGCCTGTGCTCGTTCAAGGAATCGCCCGTTCTCATTGTTGGCCTGGCTGTGGTGGGGAGATTTCATGGAGCAGCAGGACACGCTACGCTGGTGCTTCTCATTGCTGGGCTGTGCCTTGGGCCCTTGTGCAAGCAGTTACAGTTTTGTGTTTTGTGAATATTCTGACTTCACAATTTCCTGAATGCTGCTGCCACTTATTTATTACTGCCTTTTATTTATATTAATAGAAGTGCATGCAGATGCAGAACTGAGGCTTAAAAAAATTTCAAGCCAATACTTGCAATTTTTTTCTGAGATACTTTCACAGCTCTAATATTCAAACGCTGCTTTTACTAATTAAGTTTTCTTAATTATATGATTTGGAAGATTAAAAGGCCACTGCCAATATAAACCGCATATTGCCCCTAAACTGTTAGATTATTAAATTGAATTTTTAAAATTAATTTTTACTTGCCATGATTTGTATTCTGTTTGTTCTGTGCTATTTTAAGCTTGGATAATAAATATCATGTCAGTCTCATATTCGTTTGTGGACAATTCCAAGTTTTCAGTGCTACAGGGTAAAGGTTTGAAAGGCAACAGCACAATTTTTTGTTTTGTTTTAAAGAATTGTTTTCTTAATTCTATTCATCTTATGTTTTACAGAAGACTTTTATTTTTAAACAAAATAGAACACTGGGCTAAATATAAGTTGACAGCATCTCTTGAAATGATATTCTTGTTTATGACAGTGTAGAGGAGAGGCACAAAAAGTCAGAGGTCATTTTTTATGTGCAGTAGATTCTCATATGCAAGAATGTCTGGATGCGTAAAGTGTCTGTACGAGACTGAGTCATCTCTTCTCTGATGGAATTTCTCTGGGCTATTGCTGTAAAAACTGCTTGTGATAAGAACATCTCCCTGGTAAATGTGTTTTGCAACCCTGGCATGTCCTATTTGAATGACCTAGCTCCCTGGCGATGGCCACAGCTCATCACAGACTACAGGTGGGTGACTGGACATAAGATCGTCGGGCAAAAGCAGTAGCTAAGCCACCAGTATGGGTTAGCAGGGGAGCTGCGTGCCCGCCAAGCTCACACTGATTAGATGGAGGTGGCAGAACCGTACTACTGTAGGAGTAGCACCTACGTGGCTTAGCCTGCTGCTGGTGAGCTACTGGGCTGGGCAGGGACTGGGGCACTTGATGGAGGGCATATTTGGATGGAATTGGGGAAGCAATAAAGCTCTCGCCACACCGTAGGAGTCTGACAGAGCATAAGGCAGTTTGGTAGTTCTGGTTCATTGGGCTGGCCCTTAAGTCAGATTTGTCCTTTCCTACTGGAAATGAATACCTTGTTCCACCAAAAGAGCTTGAATATACAGTTGTGCTTGGGGATCCATTTCTGGGGGTAATCAGCCCTATAGGTGGCATGCCAGTGTGGTTTGAGAATGGCTGGGGATTTGGCCCTGAGTGACCTTATCCCAGTAATGCAGCAAGCAGTTGTGCCAGGCCAGGGCACGGGCAGAGCCTGCTGGAGGTGTCACGGCACAAACCTGAGTGTTAAAGCACTTGGTTGGTGTGATGTGGAAGTGAAAGCCACAGGGAGATGCAGAGTAAAGCAAAGCATTATCTTCAAATGTACAGCAGTTTCACAGATGATACAAAATCCTTGTTGAAAGCAATGGTGATCAGTACCAGGAGCTCAGCCTTTAGGTCAAGAGCACAATGTATTAATATAATTTTAGTTTTGGATGCTATCTTAGGCAAACTGAAAGCATTGCATGCTTCATGGTGAGCAGAAACTTGCATAATAGCTAATTGTTAGTTTGTTGTGTAATGAAGGAAGGGTGAAACTCCTTGGCAAAATTGCTTATTATATTTTTTTTTTTTTGCCTAAATTTCAAATACTGTGGGCCAATGCTATGAAGTGCTATAAAGAGCTGTACCAGATTAGCAAGTGATAGAATAAATATCTGATATAATAAACTCTGCTCTTACACTACAGATTGCCCTTGCTGTCAGGAAGAGAAATAAGAAAATATTTGGTTGAACGATCTATTAAATAGCTTATATGATTATTAATTGCATATACTCTTTCTGATCTATAAAATACAGACCTTGTTCTGCATCCAGGTTAGAACAGGCAGCCCTTAACATCCACTGACTTTGGTAGATACTTGTCCAGGTGCAAAGGACTGCTTGCACGAAGAAATAGTAGGACTAAGGCCAATATATGCTCCTTGTTTGAAATGCAGATGCCTTTTGAGGAGAGGAGAGCTGAAATCTGTTTAAACAGCAACAGTAGTGCTGAAGAAGTAAAAATGTGAAACGGAGAGTAACTCCTAACACTAGTTGAATTAATTTTTCTTTTTTCAGGGGGTGGAGGGGAGATCTAGGCATCTAAGCATCTTGAATTTAGAATTCATGGGGGAAAACTAAGATTCTGGAAATGTACTGTTGCAGATAAAATAATCTTTTTTTTTTTTTTTTAGAATACAAGGTTCTTGATTATTTGTCTCCTATATTAAGTAAAACTGAATGTTTAAAACAAAATGTGTTTAGCATATGCACACAGCTGTAGATATTGGGGAAGGAAGACTTTTTCCTTGAAAGAAAATGGTCAATATTTTTGGCATCTGCCAGCAACAAGATTTATTAAACACAGCTTGAAATAGTGGGTTTGGGGGGCATGGAGAGATGCTTTTTTCCACTTCGTGACTTCCTGAAAAATCACATTGAAAAAACCCCACACCATGTGTGAGCGCATGCGGGGAGGGATGACGGTGCAGACATGCCATTGGCTTTAGACACTGTCTTGATAAGGACATTTCTCAGAGCCAAGACCGAGTCCCTTTCAGAAAGCTGCCTCTGTTGTGCTGCTGTCCCAGTTTATGACTTTTTTTTTTTTTTCCACTGCAAGATATCTTGGATTGAGGGATTGTCCTGATGATCTGTTCAGTGTTCCAAAGGGGCTGATTAATCTGAAAAACCCAACAAGACAGCTGAAACTGCTGCCAAAAACTGTCATCCGTTCTGCTTTCTCAACTGCCAGCTTTCTGTGCTTTTGCTGCAAAGACAGGTCCACTCTTAAAGATGCAGCTTGACATTTCCTAATACAGCAGCAACAGGATAAATGATGGGGGACTGATTTAGGGGTCTACGAGTTTTCCCTTTATTCTGTCATTTCCAAGTAGTGGTGTTTATCTCCTGAGGTAGCGCAAAGCTCAGTACTGCTATTAATACTTCTCTGTTGAATGCAATGTAATCCAGTGGCAGAGAGGACTGAAATTTTCTGGAGGGGAAGGTGGCCCTTGAAGGTCAACATGATGGCGTTTGTATGGCTTGTCTGTGCATCTCACAGCATCACTGGTTCATAGCAGTAAGAAAGGTGAATTACTCCTGAATTGGATTTCCTATACACTCACTCAAAGCGTTATTATTAATTGCTTTATTCCTGCTGTGCATGGGAGTATCAATGCTGATGCTAAGCAAGAGAAAAGGAGGCCCCTTGTTCTTTGAAGGGAGAGATTTTGGAGATCTGGAAGGAGGAGGGTGGCCTAGCTGTCCCTCTCCTGACCCACATACTGTGTTTACGTAAGGCAGGGTGAGCCTCTGTCCCCCTCTTGTGGTTAGTGCACCCCGGGATTGGAGGCAGGAGAGCAGACGGCAGGAAGCCTCCAGCCCTGCAGTGGGGTTGACACCTGCACCAAGGTCCAGGGCTTAGGGCTTTTCAGACACCAGACCTGGGTGTGCCTTACTGTGGCTCCCTAAGGACACTCTTCAGCAGTGGAAGCATAAGTCAAAAGGGAAAAAATAATTTAAAAGAAAACTGGATAACTGCAATCAAAAGCTTGAGGGAGTGTTTAATGGGGCCATTAATAAATGACTCAGGCAGCCAATGGGACATAGCCTTTGGTCTCATGCCTTGCAATACTCCAGAGGCACACTGTAATGAACCCATAAAACGTGCCCCATCAAGTCTTAGTGCTTTAGCACAAAACAACTGCTGAATTTAATGTATGGTGGATGGCAAAGTGTTGCCTCTAGTAAACACCTAGGACAGCTGGGGCTAGGAAAACCTTATTAGGGGATGGATTATTTTTTTTTTAATAGGGAAACCTTCAACTATTTTCAGAATTTTTATGAATACCAGTGTGTTCTGGGTAAGAGAGAGGAACAACTTTCTGAACTTTAACTTGTTAAGAAACCTCTGTGTTAACCCCCACCATGTATGCAAATGGTGAAAGGTGTAAATATCTCCAAGAATGTTTTGCTGCGTTAGCAATATGTTTTGATCCTGGATGGAGCTACGGAAAACAGTGCATTGTAATAGCAATCATTACTGTTCTAGATCCTCAGATAGTATAGTGCAGGGTGCTACAGAAACCCCTAACTAAAGATTAAATTTGATTAAATACACTTCCAGCAAACTGGCTCAGTTGTGCCAATTAACTTGGAAATGCGGCAGTGTTTTATTGCTTTAGGAATGAATGGTACTTATTGGCTTCTTATATAACAGTTTGACTTCCTCATCCAGTCAGAAAATTGAGCGTCTGTCAGACCATCAACCCATAAATGTCTTCATTAGATCTGATAAACAGACCATGGCAAGCCAGAAAGTTGGAAGGTACCACCCTTCTGCCTGGGGGGCTGGACTCACTTAACAGGCTCAAAACGAGGGAGCTATGTAAAACAGGGAGAAACGCTCTGGGTGAGCAATACAGAAGAGCTGCTCTGAGACGTGCCCAGGTGCAGCACTGAAATAACCGCTCTTAGGGCCATAAGGGACTCTTCCCCATCCCTGTTACCAAACAAACAAAACCTTGGCAAGTGACGGGTTCAGGAAGCTGTCCCCAGACAAATTGTTGGGTGTGATCCCAATATAGTTGGACTTGAGCCTAGTGACAGCTGAGATCCCTCTGGAAAACGCAGGTTGTCATTGATTTGAAGGAGCTCTGTGACCCAAAGACTGGGTTTTGTACCAGACTGGGTGGTGTTCGCTGGAGGGTCTCTTGCTGAGCCCTCCTGTTGCCTTGCCTCCAAGTATTCTGCTCCTGCACAAAGAATCTGCATGGCAAGCCAGGAGCATCACCCACAAAATGTTGCTTCCCCTGGCTGAGTTTTGAGGCTATATCAGCCCTCACCTTGAGTTGTTGTACAGCCCTTCCACCTGACCTCAGTATAATGAAGTTTGTGGTATTGGCAACAGATATGTTGACAATATCACAGTAGAAGATGGATGTCCTTAATTGTGCAGGGATGCATGGATGTTTTATTTCCACTAAAAGTACTAAAAAGAATGGAGAAGACACAGGCACATGAGCTTTTAAATGCTATACCACAAAGTCTTTCTTCAAAGTGTGCAATTCTTTTTCATCTTCCACAAACTCCTACCTTACTCTGTGCTCTGATAAATCTTTCCCTTTAAATAAAGCTGCTGCTGTTGCACAACTTTGGGTCTTGCAAAATGTAAAGCCATCTGTTACAACCTCAATTACAGGTTAGAGGAGACAGAAACTTATTTGATGGACTGCAACAGCAAGATTTACCTTCACTGTATGTCTGAGTGAAAAGAGCCAACCTTTATGACAGAGGCCAGGTCAAGAACGAAGAGGTTTGTCTATCAAAGTAAACTGAAGGCTCGAAAAACTCCTAAAGACTCATTTTTAGTTCATACCCAACTTCTAATGAAGTCAGAACTGATATGTATAGCTAGATATGTCTCTGCATACAGTGGTACATGCCAGCCTTTTTTTCCCCACAAAGTTTTCAAATATTACTGAAGTGCTGCTCTGCTCTGCATTTTGAGCATCCATACTCTTGTGAAGGGAACTTCAAAGCAGTGACAGACACTCAAATTGCTGTATAGGTGCTGCTATTGAGACAAAATAATTTAGTTTCTATTGCGTTAATTCTTTGCAAACTCAACTTGGTGCCATACCACATGAGAGAAAATCAGTAGCCTGTCAATTTGTTTTATTTTTAGTGGGAGATTGATATTTTGTAGATTTTCATCTTTGTAAAGATGTAATCACATAGATTATTAAAAAAAAAAAAAAGGCTTTAATTCAAAAGAGCTTGTATACGTTGTAGTTTCAGGAAGAAAAATCAAACTAAGTATATAGAAAAAGCCTGGTAAGAAACCCCAAAATGTAGCTTAAAAATATATCCTCTTTGTTTTCATTTCCCTATGGGTAATTCATGGGATCCTCAGAACACACAACCAAGATTTATTTTTGATGCTTGGGGTTGTCATTAATGAAGCAGTCACCCTGCCAATTAGACCAAAGCTGTTTGTTTAACAGCTGATATTTTTTCCCTTACCCCTTTGCAATTCCCTTGGGAATAGGAAGCCCAGGTGCCTGTACTGGCTCTTCCTTGGGCGAGTACTTGGCTCCCAGGCCTTTCACTTGCAGGGAGCACGTTGGCAGGTTCTGTCTCACCTTGGAAACCTTGGATAGTACGTGCTAACCGGAGTGACGCAGCCATGGTTGAGATTCTCCTGCTCAAAGTGAGGTGAAAATCCAAGCTCTGATCATCAGTAGAGTTTCCCTTCCCCCATCCTGTCCAGCAAACTCATTCATGTTTGATTTATCTCTGCCCAAGTCTGTTAGAGCAGAGGGAGGTTATTGCTTTGTATGGGGAAAGAATTTGCAACAAACCTGAATGTGCACAGTTTAAAAAAACATAAAGAAGTAGGTGAAAGCGGTAAATATGGTAACTATGCCGGTCTCTCCTAGTCTGCTTTTCTGTTACATTCTTGTTATACAATAGTAAGAGCTATTGCAATGAGCACTGTTGAAAGATGGGGGATTTAAGAGAGAGCTGTGATGGTTGTGTTGGATTGTTGCCTATATTTGGACTGTATTTATTATTCTACTTCTATTAAGGTGCTTAAGTTATTCGGAGTTGGGTTTAGACAAGAAATAAATATCTGAGCAGCTGTGACTACATGTCTGTTAGCCATTAGTCATCACTACAATTCTTAAGAGTTGGATTTACCAGCAAATTGTTAAAAATCCTACAAATGCAGGACAGCATAGTGAAAAAAGTTGAGTTTTATTTTGTTGCGTTTGGCTGGAAATTTAACCTGAAGCTATCCAACAGGCCAAGTGAAGAGAGATGCAGCTCTCTGGCATATGAGAATAAGCTGTTTAGGATTTTCCTTCCTTGCAGGTGCTATTTCCTGGAGCTCATCTGTCAGGATCCAGGGGAAAATGCACAGATAGCAGGAAAAGATATATCAATGGTACTTGCTAGTGAGAGCAGAGAGACTTGCTAAAGCCTTGGGAAGAGGGAGCTTGATTCCACCTGCATTGCAGTGACTGGAGTCTCTAAGTGTTCAGCATCCTTTGGGTTTAGCTGTCTATTTGGAGAGGCAAGGAAGGATTGAACACTCTCTGATTTCAACCTCAGACAGGTACTGCAAGGGAGGCTTCTGCATATACTGACTTTTCTGAAAATATCAAGAAAAAGGATCGCGTTATATTCTGACTTTCTGACTGATGCACTATATCACAGTGCAACTGCAACTTCTGTAATTCTCCTTGTGTGTTTTTTTATTTTTAAAAGCGTAAAACACAACCATTTTCTCCCTCTTCTAAAACTGAAGGAGGGATGGTCACAGTAGAAAAAATGCCAGCCTTTTTTTTTTGTTTGTCAAAAAAAAAAAAGTTTCAGTTGAAAGCAAAAAGAGAACTCTTAACAATCTCTCCTGCTCGCCCTTGTTGAAAGAGAGAAGAGGATTATTTTTCTGCTCAAACAAATCCTGCAACAAGGTTTTGCTTTAGTTCAGGACTGTATTGCTCACTGGGTGGGGGAGGAGAGAAGAAAACACTGCAGTGAAATGTGGTTCTTGAAATCCATCCCTGCTCAGCAAGTAAAGACATTCTCCACAAACAGTTTGGTGAGGGAAGTCCCATCCAGCAAGGAAGATGCTAATTAGGAGTGTGGGGAAATTGGGATTTGGTTTCCTGCCCTGCCCCGCACAAGCTGGGTAACCTGGGGCATTTTGCTTGCAGGTGGGGCTATTCATGTCATGTCCCTTAGGTATCTAGGTTAAGTGCTGAAATTACGTTCCTGGGGAGCCACGCTCTGCACCAACTGTTGCTCTGGTGTTGCTGAAGTTTGATGCCCGGAGCGGATGATGGGAATAGCTCTTCCCCTTGCCCTTTCTCCTCCTTAGCCTCGCTTGTGCTCGTGCAGAGGTGTTTAAATATATCACACATACAACACCAACAGGGATGATATAAGTCCTTAAAACTGATACGGGCCATGTACAGATGTTTGTGTGGCTGGTGTTCAGTGCCCAATTAGAAGAATGTTTATTTGAGAGAATCTGTCCTCATTAGAAACAGAGGTCCTGTTAGCTGAGAGGATTAGTAATTAGGGCTGCAGCTAACGGGTGTTGGGAATAGTAAATTCACAGGTCATGGGAAGTAAAGCTTTGACTGAATCATGTTGTCTGCCATTGCTAATGAACCAGCTAGATGAAAACTCTGATTACCTCTCACACAGTTCTGGGTATCACAAAAATCATTTGGATACTGTTCTTCAGTGCTCAGAGTGCTGCAGTCAGATGGGTGAAGAGGTGTTTTGTGCCATGGACTAGTACAACCTAATTTGATCCTGAAATGGGTAAACTCAGTCATCTCTTCGGCTGTAGAAAGGTCCTGAGGAGAAGCTTGCAGTAACAGTTTTGGATGCCTTTGTAATTTTTAGATGGGGTGTTGGTGTCAAACGATTTAGACTATTTAATGTTAGGAATAACTTTAACTTCCAAGTTTCATCTCCAGCCTAGTCTCATTACCCACTAGAACTTGTCAAATGGATGTAGTGTGAAAGGTTGCTGGTAAAGCTTCACAATTTTTAGGTCAGATCCGTGCAAATGATAAATCATGTGTCTTTTATTAATAAATAAATTTGTGATACCTGGTTTGTCTATTCGGGAGACATGTTTATAAGGCACATGTTTCTTGGTCCGGTTAATCTGCTGTTTCTGATGATACTGTATGAAGGTTAGGAAACAATTTCTGTCCAAAAATTCCATGGCTTGGAAGTTTTTGCAGACTTGAACCATTGGGATGGATTTACCACACCAAGTATCTGCCCTTCTTGTTTAACCCAGAAGTATGTGTTTCTGACTGCCTCATTTGAGGTCTTGACTTCTCATTTGGGAATTACTGTGTAGCCACAGCTCTGAAGCCTGGGGAATTGCTCATTGGGTATGTTATATGCCATAAAAATGCTAAATGCTCTTTTAAGTAAATCAGGCTTTGGTGTTTCCAAAAGTAGCTAATCCTTGAGAATTTTAGTCTTTTTTTGTTTGTGTTCCAACTACTATAGGAAAAAAAAAAAAAAAAAGACCAAAAAAACCCAAAAGACCCCAAACCAACAAAACAAAAAACTGACAAGCCTCAAATCCCCAAAAGACCCAAAACACAGCTCACCTTATCAAGTTGTAGTAAAGATAAATTTGTTGAAGTCTATTTTGCTTTTTTTTTTTTTTTTTTTTTTTAATGACAGATGGTAAATAAGGCTTGGGGCATCCCAGGTATGGAGAGGATTTCTGTTCCACAGGCACCATTTGCCCCATGTACTGATCAGTGAGGTCCCATGGGCGCAAAATAGCAGTATTTAAGTGGTGGTGGGCTGAATTTTTCTTCAGTCAAGCTTCTTAAATTTTAAAAATGTGTTAATTCAAGCATCTCCAACCTTCGAGAGTTCTGATTATGCAACCATGGAACGTATTTTTTTTTTTTCCTCTTTTGGTAAATAACTAAATATTTGCACTGTGGTAGTACTGAGGAGGCACAAGCTGCGTTCCAAACGCAAAGCAAGGTGTAGTTCCTGCCCTGACTTGTAGGTGTTTTTCTGATGAAATCCTTTGCTAATGATAAGACTTCTGTGTTCACTTTATTATTTTTGTTCTTCTGATCCCTCTTAATAGAATTACTATAATTAGAAAAAGAAAAAGCATATGTGAACCTTTGCAACAGTGTGTTTCAGTGGCCCAGGGAAAGGAAACCCCCAGTTGTGCCTGTACCCTGCGAGTGGTACCAGACAGAGACACAGGTGAACAAACTGAACCCAGCAGCAGTCCAGCCTGGCCTTTCTGCAGGGGAAAAAAGGGGACTGTATTTGAACTGTTTATACTCGCCTGAGCCGATATGTCAGTATGTAGAACTGCGCTAATATATCTCAAGTGATTGACTTCTCCAAAGGCAGAAAATGCTGCTCAAGTTTGAAATATCATCTGTTAAATACCCTGGATTCTTTAGGAATTGCTCCATCAGTCAAAACGTACCCCTCCAGCCCGTATAATGTGATGTCCCAAGTTCGTTTTTCTTTGCTGCCACGCTTGAAGCTGGATGGGTGCAGTTGTAAATGGGGTGTGGATAAATGCCGCAACCCCATGATATCACTCAATCGCTCAGTTTACCAGATACTGACTGGCACATGCAGCTTGCCCTGTGTCTTGATGACTTCTTCCAAACCGAGCAACACAGCACCTTAAACTTGTGCAATCCTTCCCCTAATCCATGCATGAAGACATCCTTGATGTTTACATAACATTTACTGCACAGCAAGCACGGAACAGGCACGCTTCAGTTCGTGCTGTTATACAGAGGAGTCACCTTTTGAGTGACAGCCTGCTAGATATGCATTTTGATTCCAGCAGAGAAAACTTGATACAGGAGATCTTCATTGTTGATTGCCTCTCCCAGGCTCCGTTCTCCCTCTTCTACCCCAACCTAAACTGAATTTCATAGGAAAAAAACATGAGCAAAGGGCATTTGGGGTATGAAACATGCTCCTTTCCACTTTGCAGACTTGAGAACAATTTGAGGATTCAGCTGACTCTTCTTAACTATGGATCTTTCCATTGACCCTTGCAGGGAGCTGAAATGAGGTCTGACCACTGTTACATTGCCTTGATTTTTGTTCTCTTCTTCCTCTTCTTGCCAATTAAATGCAGAGTCTGATAGTGCATGAGCAGGTTTTGCCCTAGATCTATTTTTTTTTTATTTAAAAAACGCCCTCAATTTAAGAGAACCTCCTCTCTTATAAGTCTAGCAAGGAAAAATATTTTTTGCAGCATCCTCTACAAAGCAAATGAACTCTCACAAGACTGCATGACTTTAGGCTATGCAGAAGGTATATGTACAACCCTGAGAAAGGAATTTGTGAACGTTGTTGTGAGCCGATGAAAAGCCTGGTAGACATCGGGCATCATGTAGGATTGTGGCAAAGCAATGGCAGAGTGGTTGGGTTTGACAACTAACAACATTGTAAAGCTTTGACAGAATAAGAACTTACATGTAGTGTCAATCATCCTCCGCATGCCACTTCCAATTTGTCTTGCTATAAGAGGACATCCGTCCCCAGTGGCATCTGAAATACAGCTGTCAATGCTGCTGCACCAAGGACAGAGAGCACTGAAGGAGCAGAACATGGGGTGGTGCACGCAGTTGTTTTGGTGTTGCCTATGAAAAGTGCAAGGCTGCCATGGGGGAGAGATGGCTCTAACATGTGTCCTCTACTCTGAGGGATAATCTTCAGAAAGTGGGCTAAGGGGAGAGCAGTCGGTGGGAGAGTGGCTGAAGCTGTGGCTTGGTCTTTCTTTAAAGTGAGTGAAGAACAACCGTTTCCAGCACTAAGGTTGGGATGTCTGGAATGGGCTCAAGTTCATTTTAGTGTTGTGTGGCTGCTAATTGGGCTCTTATATACTGCTTCTAGCTTCAAGTTAAGAGGATGAATGTTTCCTCCTCTTGATTTTTATTAAATTTTCACTGTCATCCTAAGAAAGATAAATAGGAGGATAAGTATTTTTACTGTGATTTTTATTTATTTTTTTTTAAACTGTACAGGGTGCAGCATGAAGGCTCAGTATTTTCCTGCTTCAGTCTTCATGTGTTTTCTTGTAAATCAGTCCTGGAGCCAGATAGAAACTTCTTGTTTTTTAAAAACGGGTACCTCCATGC
The DNA here is from genome assembly GCF_964106895.1 of Numenius arquata. NCBI lineage: Eukaryota > Metazoa > Chordata > Aves > Charadriiformes > Scolopacidae > Numenius > Numenius arquata. The sequence continues at coordinate 6,581,981 of NC_133587.1, read as the reverse complement.
CACTAAGACAGCTTGGCTCCACAGGGGTCCTGTGGCTGATAAGCTTTGGTGTTGGAGAAAGTGAAAAGTTTAGCTGATGCTCTCTTGTGGCTAAACATTTATCAAGTGTCCCTCTCCCTGTTGATTTTCTGGTACATTTAAAGTGTCAGATCACGCTTTTGTTTTTTCTCTCTCTGTTAGTTAAACTTGGTCAGTAGATTTGACCAATAGATCAGTGTTGAGGCAGCAAGGGGAGCTCACAGGTACATCCCATGTGTTCTCAAACCTGGTTTCTGTGTGAAATCAGAGTAAAAGCAAGGCAGACACCGTTCAGAGGTGGGCTGGCTGATGCACTCTCCTCCTGTCCTGCCCTCACTTACACAGACACAGGAAAGAAGGGTCTTGATGAGGAACACTTCCAGTATTTCACTGGACAGAACTTTCAATGTTAAAAATGCAGAGAAGAAATGTGAGTATTACTGGTTTTGAAGTTACAAGGCAAATTCCCATGTCAGTTTGTTTTTAAGATTTATATGCCATTTTCTCTCACTAGAAGACTTAATTTTTAAAAAATTTTCCACACCTTTTCCCTTTATTTTAGCTTCTTGTCTCTTTTTCTTAAAAGAAACAAAGCAAGCAGAAGGATTTTTTTTTCCTTTTAAAAATAAAATATTCCAAAAGAAACTTTTGAAAACATCAAGTTTGGAAGTTAAAGGGCACCATTCAACACTTTGACCAAAACTGAAGTATATATATGATTTGTCAACCAACCAGCCTTGGTGCTGTCCTGCGTGCTTGAGATAAGAAAATTTTAAACAGAAAGATGCTAAGAGATATGTGAAGAAAGAAGTGAATTTGCATGTATTTTTTTTCTCTTCTAAATTTGCTATCTAAGTCTGGGAGAGCTTCTTCCATGACGTGACCATACTGCAGCACAAGCGCACTCCTGCTGCAATCTCCGTAGAGAAAAATGAGGGTATCTTGGTTTGGTTCCTTCTCATATTGGGAAGTTACAGGTTTCTCTTCTCTTTCTGCAAGTCTTCATTAAATGGAATTTTAAATCAAAGCAAACTTAAAAAAAAAAAAAAAAGATTAAAAAAAATGTTTTGAAGCAGAAATCATTTGAAAGGTGGTGGGGTGACCAAAACCCTTGGCTGACATATCTTCATGATAGCTGCTAAACAGAAATTCCAGGGGTGCTTTTAGTGTTCTGTGGTCCCTGATTTTTTTTGTTTGTTTGGGGGGGGGGGAGGAATTGGGTGTGTTGCTTTTTTGGGTGGGTGGGTTGGTTGTTTTTTGAGTCGTACTAGCCTAATGAAAAATTGTGAGCAAGTTGGTAGCTTGGAGTATGCCTGCACAGACGCGGCTTTGTTGGGCTGCTCAGGCACCCGCAGTGCCAGTGACAGAGGGAGGAGAATGGTGTTGCCAAACCTGCTTGAGGCGCCAGCAAAACTGAAGAGCTGAACTCAGTCTGAGGCTGCTGTGACTGTCCCCCCTCCAGCTGCAGTGACTCGATGCCCTCGTTTGTTTGCACAACTGTCTTCGTGCATGCAAAGTCCTGTCTTGCAGAGCTAACTCCGTGCAGCAGCTTCAGCAGTGAAGTTTGCCAGCTGTGTGCCTATGCTGTCTGTGCATATGTGCTCTCAGCAGTATTTTGGTTAAAAAGTTGCACATGGTAGGGAAGGAAGGCTATTTTTGCAAATCTGCCTAGTTGTATTTAATCTGTTTTAATCTTCCGAGAAGCAAATATACCAATATCTGAATGCCAGTGCAGTCCAGACTAGTTCTCCATCCTCTTGCTTTGCTCCACAAACCACTGTTGTGGGTGTTGTGTTTATCATATTTGTACTGGGGGGGTACACAAGTTTATTCTGTGTCTGTTAGAAGTAAGATAGTTATACTGTGCCCTGGGGCAGTGTCTGAGTGTGTGTGGTAGTGACAACTGTTAGTGGAAAGAATGACTGTGCATCTGCATATGGGGCCAGCATGCCATGACGCAGGAGGCTGTGCTTCTACATGACTCTCAGAAAATCAGCAAGTGATCAGAGAAATGAGGGAGGAATTTACAGGTCAGAATTATAAATCAATTCCACATAGTTTGGGATTGCTGTGAGAAAGAAGCCTTGACATCACTGATGCTCGTCCACCTCTTTTTAAAATGTTCTATTACAAATCTAGTGCTTGTTTATGATCCTATTCTGGTGATAGAAATAGATAAGGCCATCCAGGGTTGCCAGCACATAAAACTGACTTTATTTGACATGATCTTAGTGTACTTGGGAGGAAGGTAGGTGTAACAGTGTGAGACTGCTCCAAAATGCATGTCTCCAATGCGTCCTCATAGTTGCCTACCCGTCACTTTACTGCAGTTATGCGAACAGCAGTAGTAAAAACATGTGCAAGCTGTGTAATCTTCGTGTGTGGACGAGCACAACTGCAAATTCATAGCTGTGAAAATTTGCTATTTTGATTCATTTTGCTTTGTCTTGAATACTTAGTGACGCAACCAGAACCCTACTGTTTTGCAGGCCAAGTTCCAAAGAACGATCGGCTTGCCTCCTGTTTTTATTTGGAGTTTTACAAACTGTAATAAAAGAGCACCCAGACAATGCTCTGGGCACTGTGGATGATCTTATTTAAAAAATATACTAGTAAACAAATGGTTCCATCAACCACCTCAGATCAGATCAAATAAAACTTGCTGTATTTATGCTGTTGCTAAGTTAAGAGCCATCTGTTGCTATCTATTAACAGACTATTTACATATATACAGATACAAAATACTCTGGTAACAGGAATTGTCTTCTCTGTCAGAATCCCACATTGTTTAGCAGCTTTTTCCACCTCCCAGATCCTTATAGTGAAAGGTGAAAAGAGGCTCTGTGGTGAGGAGGGCTAAACCCCTGGTTTGCACTGACTTGGTGGGCAGATGTTCCAGAGGTTGGGAGTGGTAAGGGAGTTTGTTATGAAAATGTGGTTACCAAGGAGAGATCCATGTGTTGGGCTGGAATAGACTGCATTAAATCTCTGAATCTAACAAATTGCCTTTTTTATCTTGTTTATGGAACAATAGAGTGAAAAGGCATATGAATTCTAGTAAGAACAGGCACAAGAGTTATATTTGTTCTTCTTGGATTCCTGAAGAAACTAAGGAAGCCTAAGAAACAGCATTGGAAAAAAAAAAAAAAAAGTTTAACTTGATCATCCAGAAACCAGAAAACCCCCATGTGCAGGACATGGTTGTGACTATTGTCTTCCTCTCATATCGCTTGCTGTTGGTAGGTGTATTGTCTCACGTCTGGGGTCTGCATCTTAATGTTTTCTGCACAGGAAATGCTAGAATAAAATAAGTCAGAAGTGACATGTAGTCCATGTCTGTTATGTGCACTGCTACCAGTTGCCAGATATCCATTTTGCAGTGGTTTAATAATGCTGGGAAAGCTAAATATACTCAGTTACAAGTTAAAATCAAGAACAAAAAGCTGTATCTGTCGAACGATCACATACAAATTTTTTCTCCAGATATGGTAGATTGTGGGTAAGGGTGATCTGGCTTGTGGTCTGGTCCCCGCTTTTACTTCGTTCACTCCTAAGCAGCTAATTTAATATTTCATTCAAGTGATGAAATCTTGTAGATCTAAGCTTCAGTATCAAAAATCATGGTCTGTTTTCAAGGAAAAAATAATAGCAGTTAAATAGGCTGTTGAACTGAGTTCTAGAAGTGGGTATGGAGACTTCCAACGTGCTTGTCTGCCACAGAGTATGTGGCTACCTTTGGACCAAGATTTCTATCCACTTAGCTGGCTGGGGAATAGTAAATTCTCATTGCAGTAAGTTGCTGGAGAGCTTTTGGGATCATTTGGCCAGGAAGATCGTTGCAGCGTTTTGCTCACACAGCAAAAGCTGCTATTGGAAACTCAGCTAATGCCGGTTCCATTCCCAATGGTGATGTTGCCCTCGCAGGTTTTCCCTTGCCCTGGTGGGTGCTTTGGGTGCCAAGCTTGGCCCCCTCTGCCCTGCCCACGCAGTATGCCCTGATGCTCCTGCGGTGCTGTGGGCAGCAGCGCTGGCTCAGGGCCGGGAGAGCTGCGAGCCATGTGCATTGTACCGGCCTCCCCACCTCCAACTGCTAGTTTGGGCCGAGTCCCTCTGATTAAGCTAGTCCACACACGCTCTCCAACGTGGCAGGAGTTGTGAATGAAAACCAGGGGAGTCATCTCAGCTTAAGTTTTCATAAGGGTGTTTTCATCCCAGGGTCCAAATGGTTGAATAGCTGAAGGTAAGTGCTTTGGGTGGCCAAGGAAGTCGCATCTGTGCAAGTCCCTGGCCCCAGCAGAGGGGGACACTGGGTGAAGTGTTTTAGGGTGGACAATCGTACAGACGCGTAGGCCCCTGGCAGGTGCTAGGAGCCATGGGCCAGGAGCTCCTTGAGCTGCTCAGGAGCCTAAGGGTTTCAGTAGCTGCCATTGCTTTTCTTTTTCTTTTTTTCTAAAGTGTTTGCAAAATGTAGAAAAATGCAGCAGGTCCAGAAAAACTGGAACTGTTTGGGGCAATTATTCAGAGCAACCGCTTAGCATAGACAAACCTACAATATTAAACCTCTGCCTAGAAAGTGCTGCAAATGCAACAATTGAACAGTAAGAAAAAAGATCTATATATTTTTTTTTTTTTAAATAACTGTCTTCATCCTTTAAGAGAAACCAGAGCTCAAATGTAAGCCTAATTTAAGGTAAGCATAGTATGCAGTTTCTTTATGAAAGCTGGAGAGACCCAGAGAGAACACAGCTCCATTGAATGCAAGGAAAGCAGAGGAGATGAGCTAAGTGAGGTGCTCCCCCAGGATCACATACATTATCTGGAAAAATTATAATCATGCCCTGTACAGCAAAGTTAGGTGTTTGTGGTGCTATAGCACATCACGTGGCAATGTAGCACAAGTGTGTGGAAACAGCTCTAGGAACACCAACAGTGCAATATCACTATTTTGAAATTTCCTAAAATTCTTGAATAGCATGGTTTCCAGCTTTTCAGTCACTTCAGAACTGGTGACGCTTCTTTCTACTCCTAAAGCATTAGGCCTGGTATTCAAAAGACTGGTCAGGAAATGGCACATACACCAGCAAAATGCATGAAGTTACTATTGCTTTTGTGTAAGAGAGCCCAGAGACCACTAGATGAAAATCTGATATTTGCACGTGTAGGTGATCAGTCAGAAGCACAAGTGCCTCCTGCATTTGAGGGACAACCAGTTGGCAGTGCAGTGTGACACTTGGGAGCCCCTTACTTTGACATCCTGCAAACTTAATATTTCCTCTACAATGGAACACAAACTTCTTCCTGGATCCTCCTCACATCAATACTATGTGCAGTATTGGGGGAACCAGTTATAATTCACCAGTTTATTGTAGAAAATTGTGTGCATGTGTGTGCGTACTCTATTAACAATCATCATAACGTCTTTCAAGGTTCTTCTTAGCAAGGGCAACTGCCGTTGGCATTTTGGCTCTCCTTCAAACCAGTCTTGTCAGCAAGAAAAACCATATGAACGTGGAGATTGAAATCAGTTGCCCCAGGGTACCAGGTCCGGTTTCATTTTAACAATAAAAGAATCTGATGCCTTTTAGCAGGCAGGTAGTTATTGCCTAGATGAAGGAAGAGTTGTAATAGTAAATCTAGAATTGCATTCAGATGTGACATCAGCTGATATATAAATACTGTATGTCTTGCCATATCCACCCACTCTTTCTATATGCAGGGAAATCTGAACCAAGGGAAAAGTCAAATGTTGGGCTGGCTCCCCCAACTCCACAATTATGTGCTAGTAATCCTGAACTTCCTCTACATTTGCAGGTAGCTAGAGGGGCCTGAATCCTAATGTTGTGCTCTTTCATACATTGTTTACATTAATCTACAAAAGCTTGAGCGTGTCTGTGTTTTCAGACACAGATGACTTGAGGACAAAATAAATGTTTGAAAGTTCCTGGGAAATTACTGTCGTGGAAAGGCTCTCCTTTGTAGACTGTTGTAGTTGTTATGCCCTGGTCTGCCATGGTCAAGGTGTTCACTGGAGCTAAACATTCAGTTTACTGATTCCTACTAAAATTGGAGATGGGAGGCTTAAATAAGAGGTAATGAACACCCATTGATCAATGTCTTACTATGACATACACATAATAACCCAACTTTGCCCAATGAATCATGGGTTCTTTAGTGTCTGAACATCTTATCATTGTGTCAGGTGTATCGTAACAGGTGTAAAAACTTCCAGGGTTTTACCCAGATAGTACCTTAATGTTGTCGCCACTGCTAAACATTATTGAACTACTGGTGGGGACACATGAAGGCGAAGGTGGTATCCTTATCCTTAAACAGAGATTCCCAAGCAATTCTTTGCCAACTGCACTATTGTTTTGGCTTGCTGCAACTTATCTTGTGACTGTGAAAATGAACCTGACCAGTGTCTTTTTCTGAGTGCGGTCATAGCTTGTTGATCTGGAAGAGAGCTGTTAGCAGTGTGTTAATTGCAATCTGAGAGCCGTGTTTCAGAGCCCCAGCAGGATGGTGGCTTCTCAATGGTATGGGAGCAGCTGTTGACGGTGGCTCTAATTGCTGCCCTGTAGTCTTGATTAAAGCAGAGTAGAGGGGGGGAAAGCCCTGCTGGGCTACAGCTTAACAGCTCCCCTTATGAATAATCTTCCCGAAGGTGCCGCTCATTCTTCTAGTTGAGCATGTTGGAATTATTCTCACCCATGCAGCTTAATCAGCACGAAGTGCATTTGGCATATTGTTGGGAAGGAAACTGCTCTCTGCCATAGACCACTAGCTGTGGCAGAGCTGCCAAGATAAATAAACGGTTAGGTTTGTAGATATAGATGTCATCTGGGGTTGTTGTCTGTATCCAAAATTTAGTATCACAAAGAATTGGAGTGTTTGCTTTTTGATCGTGTCCCACCTCCAAAATGTAGCGCGTCTCACTTTTCAACCAAGTAAGCTGGAAACTCGGGGCACGGATTCATGCAGTTGCTGACATGATGCACCCCAACATGTGGGAAAGCTTTCTGCTTTCCTGTTAGGTTCTGTAGAGGTGCACATTGCTCTCTTCCATGGGCACAGAGGTGAAATAGTGAAGCTCGTGCCTGCCTGCAATGTCTGTGCATTAGTGCAACGTGGAAGACTATGGAGGACAATTAAATTAGGTGGTGTGGTTTTTTTTTTTTTTTTCCCAACTAGGGGAAAAGTGGAACATGTGAAATGTTATTCGTTAAAAACAAAAACCTTGAAAGCAGTTATTTTGACATAATTAAAATGCTTTAATATATTGTTTCAATTTCAATTGTTTCAGTTAAAACTTCAGAAAAAAATCTCTTAGAAAAAGCTGTAAAAGTTTAGGTCTGGAAATTACAAATGGTACGCTTTATTGTCTAAATGTTTTCACTGGGGGGAAAAAAAAGTCCAAATTCACTAAGGGATTTAACTTTATAGGCAACTTACCACTTTAATGAAGTAGTTTTATCGACATATCTTGAAACAGTTTCACCATCTATCTCTTATCTATGTGGGTTAATTTTTCTTGATGAAATTCCTTTGTCTTTCTTGTGTCTTCAAATTGATAGCAAGCTGATCCTTTACTCAACCTACTCCCTTTTGATCTGATGCTCCATTTGTCTCAGTCATAGAAAATGTTGCTCAACAGGATATCAGCCCCTTTGACCTTTTCCTGGGATACAGAGTACCATGCAATGCAGTACCACACGTGCCTTAAAATAGGAGTTTGCAATCTTGCAGATTGAGCAAGGTAGAACTGGGGTGCTTTAATCTTTGTACAGCTTTAAGCAATCTAGAGATGACATGACTTCAGTACCGGGTTGCATGTGCTTGTTTTGCCGTGGTAGGATCCATTAAAAAATGGTAAGTATGCGTTCAGTAGAAAATTCTCACAAGGGAAAAATAAATTTAAAGGTGTGTTGTCCAATGACACAAGAAATCTCCTGTTTTGCATCCAAATAAATAAATTAATCATCTGGTGTTTTTCAGTAGAAAAATAGGTAGAAGGAAGGAGGGTAGGGAAGAACAATTCTATTATTTTGTTTATTCTTCTATCTTGACATAAAAATGTATTTTGACTGCTTTTGGGAGCTCTCTTAAAAAGAGTACAAAAAAGCTTTTGTTCTGTTTGCTTGAGGAGTCAGGAAGATGCTCAGCCAGAAGTCTGCTGAGGGATGGAGCCACCGATCTTCCTGATATTTGTGTCAGGCCCATGGGAAGAAACGGAGCCCAGAAGCTTGTAGGAGACAGTTTGTCTACCTCCCAGTTTGCCAGTATTTTCACATGATCAAAACTTTTAATTTCTGTGATCACCAAGCATTCAGCAACAGATACTATAATATTTCCACCTTTATCATGTTGTTTAAGTAAAACTATTGTCTCCTTAATTGACATTAAACTGCTCTGACAAAGAGGATCTTCCACTGTGACCAATAGTTATTTAAGTCTGGATTCAAAATGTGTTATATGCAGTGGATGACCCTGGCCTCACCAGTTTTGAAGGTATTTTTTCAGAGCTACTCCAAATCTTCCCCTCTTGGTACAGTTTCAGCTGGCTGCAGGAAGTAATTTAGTACGGGATAGACAGAAGTGCAGGCTGAGAATGCAATTTAATATACCTGACAGCTTTTTTTTTTTTACTTACTCATTTATCAACCTAAAAGCTAAAGCAAATAGGGATGCAACCTGTAAAGTTGTTGAATAATTTTAGTGAGCTTAACCACATGTTTAGCCTGAGGAAGAAAAAGTAGTTAATTTTATATCTAATTTTTTTTTTTTTATCCAAAGCAAAGGACCCTCCTTTTTCCTGAAGGCAATTTCAAGCTGTTACCCAAGAATGAAAATTGATAATTGTTATAGCTCTACTCAGTTGATCTTAATTTTAGTGAAGCTCCAGGCTAGCAAATATGAAAATATCATCTTCCTGGCTGCTAAACTGGTTAAATGCATTGGTGCAGGATTTTGATGAAGTAGCAATAGTTAATATTTGTTGCTTAGCAAAGAGCAGTTATAATCCCGGCTTTGGAACTACTCCAAATAGGGAGGGAGAAATAAGTAATTCAGCACCACTATGAAGTGTTTTTTTTAATATATCTATGCAGACACACACAAACATTATTAGACAGCATAAAACGCTCTCTTAGCAAATTGTTTGCTCTCCCTGCTGATGAGATGAACACAAGGAGGTTCAAGTGCCTGTGTCCATACCTTGTCCAGTTTAAACTTTGGATGATAGACTTTCTCACTGAATAGACTTGTCACTGTTAGTGAAGAATAGTGAAATAGTTACAGAAATTTATGTAGAAAATACCTTTACCTCACCTGAACTGAGGGCAGGAAGCTGCATGGAAAAGCTCTTACAGGTGGGTCAGCTGTCCTATGCTTGAAACACTAACAGGGATGCAGGGCCTTGAGGTCTGTGCCTGGCTCCAGTACAAGTCAGGAAAAAAAGGCACTATCTATAAAACAAAATTGTGATGCCTACCTGCACACCAGGGTTTTACAAATCACTGTTAACACTTGTAAAAGACAGTATATTCTTTTCACTGGATATAGTAATAAAAAATGCAAGGTTGTGGTACCAGTCTGGACAGCTGTGAGTCCTCTCAGTCCATATATTAAAACTTAATTTGTAATTGTTGGTGTCTTGTCTTCAGAAAGGTATTTCTCTCTTGCTTTCTCCCTCCCATACCTTCTATGGCCAGAACCATGTTCTCTGGGATACCTCAGGAAACATTGGGTTTAGATGATTTGAAGGCAGTTTTGATAAGCTTTTGAGCTTTCGGCATCAAAAAGACACCTTCCTGCTTTTCATTAATTGTAATTTTTGGTACTTATTGCCATCTATGCTCTACTACTCAGCATAAATAGGAGAACAAGGAGTTAGACATTACTGGGATGTCTGGGACTGGTGTAGGAGGCTTAGTTCAGGTGAAGAAAGAGAATTTGGCTACATCTTTGTATTTCTGATAATACAGTTCTTTAGCTCTGATCTGCATTTTCCTGTGGTATCAGGACTTGCTGCATTTAAAGTTAGAGCAATTAGTAACAAGACAGTATCTATTTTGTCAGATCTGCACATTGGACATGAGGGACATCATGGCTCATTGTGTTCAATCCTCTGATCTTGAAGGTGCTGCACCATGTGAATTTTCCCTAGAAAATGGCATTTAAAAATGAATTAGGACTTCCCCCCTCCCGCCCCCCTCCTCCCCCCCCCCCCCCCCCCCAATGACCCTTCAATAGTCCCATTGGAAACACTGCAAAGTATTGGCCAAATGGATGCTAAGAAGTTAGAGTAATACCTCTTGGAATTCAATCAAGCACAGTACTGGATCCTTTGCAGGATTATTTAACCTTAAAAGGTATTTCTTCAGTATATCTGCTCAGGAGGCAACATAGCTTTCCAACTGTGTGCACAACACTAATTCATAGAGATAGCTTCTTTCATTAAACTGGACATCTTTGTAATGTCATTTGCATTGGGATTTTAGATTGTCTTAAAGTAGACTGGTTGAAGTCTGCAGTTGTCTTCCACTCCATGGGCAACTTTTTTCTGATTTATATGAGTATTTGTGGTTTTATAAGATAGGCACAGTTTCTTACCTTTTTTCTCCTATTTCAGCAACTTAAATACTGCTGTGATGAAAGAAACCAGATATTATGGATTCATTCTAGGGCATGAAAATATTTATGAAGTATGAATTTATTTAAGGGCTTAAGTAAATTACTTAAAACATCTGCTGTGCATGTTATAGCTATCCATGTAAGTTTTATTTGAATATATATAACGCTATTGCTAACGAAGATCGCAATCAGAAGTGAACCTTGAAATGCAGCACAAAGTTCCCTAGAATAACAATATTCAGATAGTAAGTAGAGGGATATTCATTTAAAACACATGGAGTCCACACTTCCAACTCAGCCTGCAGGAAGTAACAGCAGAAAATTAGGCACATGTTTGAGATAATATGGTGATAACTGGATAGAGAGGCAAAGGTGCCAGTTCAGCAGTGTGTCACACTTCGATTGCGATTAGGCACAATTATGCAAACTCATGAGACTAGAAGTCATACTCGTAGAAGAAGAGCAGGTGAGAAGATAAAATAAGGCCCTTAGAGGCAAAGCAATACAGGCTTCTTTCAATGATTTTGCGATAAAGGAGCAATGTCAAATGCTGGGAGCAAGAGCTGAGCTTCATTCATTACATCTCAGTCGCATCATTCCATTCTCCACTTTTCTTTCTTCTAAACTAATCCAAAGATGCTTTTACTTAGAGACAGTGCTGGTATCTAACATCTACAAGCTCATAATTTTAATCTCTGAGTTTTCCTTAAAAACATTAAGAAAACAGAGACAGAAAAGATAAGTAACTTGCCAAAGGCCAAACAAAGCACCTGAGGTGGAGTCAGGCACAGAACCCAGTTCTCCAGCCTTGTTTGTTTAACTGGTTTTCCTATTTTCCACCTCTTTTCTGTGCCCTGTCAGTCCCTCTATTCTTGTTTGAAGTGTAGGCGACTTTATAACCCTGTATTTCTTACAACTGTTTGAAAGCTCTACAAGAGCGCAATACTCCTGATTGTTTTTGTTCAAAGATGGGGGCGTTTCTAGACATGTCACATCTGAAAAGTGAATGACTTTTGGCATATAGTCCTTAGTTTTCAGACACAAGGGACACATGCAAGGAATATCAAATACATGGCTGAAAGCAGACTGCGTGTCTTTAAGCATACAATGTTTTATTCTATACTGAAGGCCTAAAATGGGAATTTTCTCTGCATATCTAGACAGAGGAGCCTCCTTTTAGGTATTATCTGCTATACAAATATTGGCCTACTCCTTAAAGCTAGTTTCGTAGAAAGTTGAAGGCAGTCTAAGGAGGAGAACATATCCTTTTATATATGTTGGATAAGGTAAATGATATCAAATAAAATGAAGGATTAAAGCATGCTTGAGCTTGAAGTAATAGATATAAAAAGGACAGGAATTATTGTTTACTTACATTTTTCAGCTGGGTGTGTGCAATCAGTTTTGCTGGGGATTTATGTATCTCATCAGTTAATTTACAGCCTGTGCCAACTCCCATAGTGTGCACTACAGCAGCAGCCTCAGTCATGAGCTACCTGGCAGACACGTGCGCTCATCCAGGCCCCTGCCACCCCATGCTGCTTCCTCTCTTTACACATCTCCTCCTCCCCTGCTGCACCCCTTCTTTTTCTTGACATTTCCCCTGATTATTCCCTGATTTTTCAACCTGCAGCGAGGAAAAACCCTCAGAGAAGGTCAGCTTTCTGCTGACCAAAAAGCTGCAAAGCAAAGCCCAAAGTCCACATGGTTCCAGACAGGGATCACCACTGGATTTTTAGTTAGGATTCACCTGGAGATGTTTTCTTCTTTGTGTGTGGTTTTTTTTTTTTTCCCTTTCTTTTATTTTCTTTGTTTTTAAAGAAGGAGGCACGGACTCCTTCAAAGAGGGCAAGAGATGGAGGACTTACCCACTAACAGAGTCTTTTGCCTATCCTGAAGTATGGATTTTGCCATGGCTTTCTGACTTTAAAATGTATATGGTGTTTCACCATGATGCTGCTTCCCAAGATACATTGTCCATTTCAAAAACATTTGGCAAGTGTATTTAAGTGCCACCTGTAGCAGTTTTTGTTATCTTAAGCATATTTCACTAAAACTGAGGTACTTTTAAAAAGCACAAAAGGGGGAAGAAAAAAAAAAAGCTACCTGGATGTTTTTGTCATGGCTGCTACTTTGTGAAATTGAAATCTAAGCTCTTTAATGAGGGTGGTCCTTCACACTAAGAAAAGATAATGACTGAACACCTTGCTTTACCTTTTTTTTTTTTTAATTTGTTGAGATTTAGAAGCTTTGTTTTTGCTTATTGCAATGTTTCAAAGCATAATAGTGCTAAAATCTCTCCTAGAAATCATGTGGAAAGAGCTGAGGCTTGCATCTTCAACAGACTAAAAAATGTATTTCAGTGATTTATGATCCACACAACACATTTTATACTCTGTGCTGCTTATAAGCTCTATGACAGGGTCAAAACCAGTCTTAGTAATATAATAATAAAATTAATGAAACAAAAAATGCAGAGAGGTCTTGAGGCAAATTCATATAATTATACTTCATGGAAAAAAAATTAAAAATCATGCATAAAGGTCACCCAAAACATCAGAAGAGCAGTGGAAATGAGACAGAAACAGTTGGAAATGCATATATATTTACAACTGTTTAACCACAATTATTTGAAACTATGTAAGAATTTCTATAAAGAGTTTAAACAAACAGAAAAGATTTCAGTATATACACTGTGCTATGAAGTATGCTGGCTCAACAATAGAATTGTTCACCTGCAATAAATCAAACCCTTACAAAGTAATTCACGTACATCACTTTATTTCTAATGGCAAATAAGTAGGAATAACTCTACCAGGTCAGATTTCCTTCTGTTTCATCAATGAAACCAGTAGTTGGGTTTGGCTCTTTGAGTGTTTTGTATGTGATAGTTGGAAACTTTAGGTAAATTGCTGACATAACAGGGATTACATTCAGGTTTCCATAGAGATTCAGACTTCGGTGCTTTGTTTTTCATAGTCCTTTTGAATTCCTACAGCAGCTGCGAAGCAGAGGTTGGGCTGGGGGTAGGATTAGGGGTATGGTTGGGGTGTGGGCAGGGGTCCACATGAACCGGGCCAGCAAATGGTGATTTCTGGGAACACTGGTCTAGTCTCAGTCTGGATTTGCTTGCCAGGAGCTCAAAAGTAGTAGTATGGTAGTCTGAGTGCACAGAGGCTAATGAGTGATTCTTAAGACTAGAACTGAGGCTTTTGAGACATCGCAATGCTAAAAGAAATTTCTAAAATAATTTCTCCCTGTACCTTCTGCTTTGAGCCTGAAAACAAGGTTTTACTTTAGAAATTGTTTCTGGATTTCCCGGGTTATCAGCTGGCCAAATGGAAGAACTGCATCTCGTCCCAAGCCTTGCTGTGTTTGTGTCCTTGCACCACCTGGGCTGCAACAGCAACTACAGCCTTGGGAGAGAGTTTTCCTCCAGCTTAAAACTGGGAGGACAGGTCTCTTGGCTCCTGGAGGAGGGCAGCAGATAGGGCAGAGCTGTGGCCAAACACCAGGCATGTTGGGCTGTATTGTATGGGCTGTCAGGAGGCTTGCAGTGCGGGGCAGCAATACCAGGGGTAGGGAAGGACCATAGGGCTGCTTTTTGTTTCGTAATTTTTTCAATGTAGAGGTGTAATTACAATTTATCTACTCGGCCTTACCTTGTATTGATCTTTCTAGAAAAGCAAGCCCAACTAATGACAGCCAGTAATGACATGTAGGTGAACTCTTGGGATTCATACAGATTTTTCATAATGACCGTTGTATTTGCCCATGCAAGAACCTGGCTTAGTTCTCCTGTCTGGCACTTAGGGCATGGAAGGCAGTTGCAGGAAGAGCAGGTGCCTCCGGAGCTCTTGGTGGTAGGAGCTTGGTTCCTTTAGAACAGCAGCAGCATCAAGTCCAGAAGTAAAGGCATACTTTGAGCATTTATTTTTCTTTGTTTCACACTCGCCGCTCCTCCTTTTAATCAGATCAAACTTTAACAAGCGTTATGCAGAGGGTTGATACACAGAAAAATTCTTTCAGAATGAAAAATCTGTTTGCTGGTGGGAAAAGGGTAACGTAGCAACTCTTGTGTACTTTGGTAAAAAAGCAATGCATAGAAGTTGACTCTCTTTATGTTTCTGTGGGTGATTCAGGCTGGCTGGGTGTGGCAATGGGGAAATTTGATCCACCAACTATTTACATAAACTGAAAAGTGTTTGTCTAGGCACCAGGAGACAAGGGCCTAGCTGGATAAAGTGCTGTAAAGAATTCTTTTTGCAGAATGATCCCTATTTGCCATCCAAAGAGGCAGGCAGATGCTTATATAGCAGGATATAGAATTTTGAGGACTAGTTAAAATCCTTTCTCTTACAGCATGGTCAACCCTTCTGTCCTCTACCCCCTAGACAGCTGAGTGCCTGGCTGGAGAGAACGGTGGAAGAGTGTCTCCCATTCTTCCAAAATGATCTCTTTAGGCCTTTCAAAAATAGAGAACACAAATACACTACACAATAAAAAAGAAAAATGTAAAAAAAATTGTAAAAATGACTTCCGTTTTGTAGAATGTTTACCAGAGCAACTGCAGAAATTTCATAATTACATAATTAACTATTCTGCCTGTCAAGTGGGTCTAGTTTCAGCTAATACTAGCCATGTAAAGCTCTAATATGCAAATGAACTGGCAGAAAGGAGCTCAGAATTTAACATTAGGTGCTGATTTCAGTAGTGATAAATTGCTTTGATCCATTGAGTCATGCCTTGTTGTCCTTCCAAATGGATGCAAGCACCTTCTCCTGGAACTGAGTCAGCCCTGGAGCTGGGGGCCAGCGTGACCTAGCTATTGTCCATGTGTAGTATGTGCAGGCATATGCTTAACTGCTGTACTCAAGTGTTTTCCAACCTATGATATATTTATCCTCATGATATTACTGTGAGGTAGAGAAATGTTCTTCATTCAATTTTATAGCAATGGAGCTGAGGCGTGAAATTTTCAGATGTGTTGAAGCAGCCGAATCTTGAAATTAGTGAGATACCCAGGCTGAGATACCCAAGCCTGGTGGAGAATCCCAGCTCACACTGATTTCTGTGGGAGCTACATGATTTGCCAAAGGTAATTCTGGAAAACTGGAGCAGAGAGCAGAGTTAATCCACATATGTGACCTAGGCAGCAAACTTTCTTGCTTTTGAAGAAATTTTCAGTTATCTTCAGTTATATTTTGTTTTTTTTTTTTTTTTAAAGCCCTGGTGTCAAAATCTAATGAGAACGTATTTATACTATGGAGTTTATGCTTTCCGCACATGAATTTAGTGCAGTTGTAAGCAGTTCACTGTAGAAGTCAGTATTTCTGAAGTTTCTGATATAGGAAAAAACCTTGAAGCAGAGTAGTGTAAACTTTTAATATTCACCTTGCGTATGATAACCAGCTCCTCCGTAGCACTTGCCTTGCCTTACTGTCTGACGTGCTCTCATGGGTGAGTGAGAACAAGATGAAGGATGGCTATTCACGCAGCAAAGACGGTTATTTTTAGCAAGGGAGGATCCACTTCTGCAAGAGTAGTGATGTATGCACTTTAGGACTTGTGCTGTGACTGTAATGGTGATTATTGGGCTGCAACATCTTGGGAAACTGTACGTGTCTCAGTTTGCGCTTGCCCTCTGGACAGACACATGGCAAAGCCAAATCTGAAAATATAGCTTTCCTGTGAGAGGCTTCTGCTACCACTAATGCTTTATTATGTGCAAATGCATAAAAGAAATACTTTAAAGGCACAGGCATTTGACAGAGTAGGGGTCCGTATGTGAGAGGACTGATTTGAAAGGGTCAGTGTGTTGAGTATAGCTGTACGTGTCTTCCCACAGGTGAGTCTGGGAAAGGATCGAGCACATTTTCCCCAGGACAGCTCCATGCATTTTCTATTCCTGATCAAGATCTATTCATTGGGCAAGTGCTGTTTAATCAAGCAGCAGGAAAAGGGTGTGTGCTGTCTTCAGAAGTACAAAGAAATCTCATTCAAAGACAGTCCCGTTCTTAAAAGGCTGGTGTTTAAATTAGACCTGCCCAGACAGGTCTGGCATGTTTAGTGTGACCCCCTTTTACTGTGGATGTTCCGGTTATAACTATCTTACTGCTTCCACTTAAAATAAAAACACAACTGCCATAGAAAACATAGATCAAACCAAGTTCCAAACAATTGTCAGCCCCTGTTGTGAGTAATGTTTCATGATAAAACACTGCTACTGAAAAGGAGCTACAAGCAAAAATTTTAGAAAAGTACATAAAAGGTTCAAATTCAGCAGACAAACCCAAGAGATGGTGTGCTAATTAACAAGGGCAGCATGGGATAAATGACGTCTTTTTGTTTTATTCCAGTATTTGGGCCTCATTGGTTTTGATGTCATTCAGACCTAAATGTATTAAAGGCTCTGTGACTGTCTTTGGTCCTAGAAGCAAAGCAGAGTGTGTCCTCTTCTACTGCGTTAACAGGAGAAGCTGCATATCATCTTTGATAGTCAGAAGAGTGGTATTCTTGGCTTCTCAAGATATTTTTCCTCTTCTTGGTCATACTTTTATGTAGTTCTACTTCACTCTTCCAATATTATATATGATGAAAATGAGTCTTAAAGGTCACCAAGGCTTATTTTAATCTTATTTGCCGTGATATGCTATAGCTTTGCAGGTTATAAACAAATGAGGTTGTGCTGTGAGATGTGCAGCTTTTAATTTCTGGTGCAAGGGCAGACCACCCTGGTAGCTACTAGAGTCCATGTGTTCAGCTTTTCCCCTGGAAGGCCTCTTGGTGGGTTACAGTCTGTCTCTGTCTTCCTCAACCTGCTGGCAGAGGTAGCAGATGCTCAGCATAGGTCTTGCAGTGAGTCATGTATGGCGAATGACTGATCCATCTGCCCACAGCGATGCATGCCGGGAGGGGCGTATTCACACCAGGGCTCCCCAGGAGCCACTCCCGGGCTGTGCTGCTTATGGGCATGAGTGCAAGGCTCAATTCTTGAGGGTTTGCCAGTCCAGCACTCCCTAATTTCACCTGGTATTCACTGTTCCTCTTCAGCCCTGCAATGTCGAGGTCTCTGCAGAGAGGAGAAGGATGTTTGTGGCATGGGTGGTAACTGCTGGCTGGGGTGGGGGGGGGGGGGAGGGGAGTGTACCCCTTGAGGCAGCTTAGGACTCCTTTTTTTTCTCCTCGTTTGGTTGATGAAGTGTAGGAAACTGTATTATACACAAAAGTACCTTACCTCTGCTTACCAATGCATGGGAATGAAGGGGAATTTTCCTTTGATGTGAGATGGGATATGACAGAAATACAGGTATCACACTTTCCAATGAAACTCCACCTTAAACTGTGCTTCCTTTTTTGAGTTATCTCATCACAAGCAGCTGGAGCCATTTATCATGATCCATTACAAATAACTTTGAGTCTGAATGCTGATGGACAACAAGAAGATAAGTTGTTGCAGGAGAAATCAGGAACTGCTCCAAAATAGCACCCTCTCACGGGCAAGAAACAGAAGTTACTGCTTTATTGATCAAGAAAGTAGGGAGCTTTTGCCCAGTTGCTGAGAGGAAGGAACCTTGGAGAGGTAAACAGTGGACAGAATGCTAAGCATTCAGTCTTCTGACTTTCATATGGATAAAAAATGAAACACAATCCTGTGCATGTGTGGTACTGCAGGGTGCAAGTGAAATCCTGTGTTTATAAAAAGGGAGTCTGGCATCACATCTAGATCCATTGCAAAGGAGAGGAGGTCAAAGATTTGTCTTTCCTTACTTACGTGAACTTGGTGTTGAAATCTTTTGTCAAGTGTAGAAATTGCTACCTTGTGGTTAGATTTTTCTAGATTGCTGCATTGCATTTGCATTCTGGGCCCTGTGCGTGTCTGAGGGACACCTCATTGTTGGGGAATATCTTTGTCACCATCTCTTGTGCCAGTTCCTGTCAGCTTTGAGAGGAAGAAAGGAGGTGGGATGTCTGCAGGATACTGGATAACTGAAGTTCTCTGGAGTCTTGCTTTCAGTAGAAAGACCTAAAGGAAGCCATTTATGAAGATTAGTATATAGTAATTTGAAGATTTGCCGCTATACCTCCTTCCTTATAATCTGCTTTAAAAGTTATATTTGAAGTAGATCGGGTCCAAGATAAGGCAGTTTCTGTGCCTATTGTAACTTTCTTACTGTTAAAAGTGCATGTGGTACTTTGGTAAGCATAAAAATGTCATGTAAAAATCACCACCTTCTGTTTGACATCCTCAGCTAGCAAAAGCTTTTATTGTGAACATGAACTTAAACATCAGACTGTGCTAATTTTTTTTTTAAATGGGTTTTGGCAAAAATTGGAACATAGCATTTCTTCTCCTGAGCCATGATCAGAGCAGGGGTCCTGCAGTCATCTCAGATCAAAATCTTCTGAAGGAAACAGCGATACTGCTCAGAGTCTAAGAACTAAATTACACCTTGGTACAATTCTTTTATTCTTGTTCTTTTTTTAACTTTTTTTTTTTTTTATTTCTTCATCTATTATAATTTGCAAAAGATGTAGGAAGATTGCAGTTTTTCTATAGTAGAGCTGGGGTGGGGATGGTTTGCTAAGCAGGAGTCCCAGGTGCTAAATGCTGGAAAACCTCTTTCTTGCTCCAACATCTGAGGCACTTGCGCGTGGCTTTCCGCTGCTGTACTGCTGTCAGCAGCACACTTTATGGGGCTTCCAGGGAAAAACCCTTGTCAGAGTGGGAAAAGAGCTAATTGTACCTGTGTGGAGAATCTAAGAAATTGCATAAATGCATCCAAATGTTATATAGGATTGTGAGCCTTTGCGAAGCATGAAAGAGTTACTTAATACCGTGGAATGGCTAGCTGGTTTTGTTTTGCCTAAAAATGTGTTAGGAATATTTCTGATGCTAAGACTTGTTCATTTCTTAGGGAGCTGTAAAACAGATACATTTACAAGTATGAGTAATGGAAAACAGAAAATTTCTGCACAATGCAGACGGTCCTTTCATGTTACATCATTCAAAGCAGTGTATTCACATGGGGGTATATTCAGGCAAAACTCCACAGCCAGAAGACCAGGCTCCTCTGCTTGGTTGTGCTTTTAATGTAGGAAACTTTTGGTTAAGATTTGTGGGTATCTTTCACACAATGCATCAAAGAGCTGAAAATCGAGAATAATCATTCCCACACATGAATCTATGTGGGCTAAAGTACAAGCCCTTCTGTGCTTACTGCAATTTAAGCATTATCCCTTACATTTGCTTATGAAGATTCCGTAACAGTGTAGACAGTTCAACTGAGATGCTTCTGAGCTATCAAGCCAATAAAGAACTGAAATATCTTAAAATTTGCTGCAATAAATGTAGTACAGAAGTGTGTTAAGAACTACATTTACTTCCTATGGATAAATTTCTTCATATCATGGAAGTCAAACTATGCCTTTATAATAAAAACATGTTTCAAAGCCTGAGGAACCAATGTGAATAGCTAGCTCTGCTGTCTGCATCTTGGAGTGAATCCTGATAATTGAACTACAACATGTCATGAAGAGGAGCAGTTCAGACTTTATATTATGATAAACATTGGGTTGGAGGCAGAGGGAAGAATAAAAAATATGCAGATTTCAAGACTTATTTTACAACCGTGTGCTGTTTTCAATAAGGTGTCTTGTTCTGAAACGTTAATGAGTCTCTTTGGACCTAACAGTGAGGTCCCAAATACCTTACTGTCAGGAACTACAGTTTTTAGAAAACTTGTAGCACTCTGTGAGTATACAAAAATCTGGAAGCCTAAATGAAGGTACCTAAGGCTTATAGTTAGCCATGCAAACACCCAGCTGCAGACCCAGTTTGTGTACGGTGTGTAGGCAGAAGTAAACGTGACCGAAAACATAGCCCTGTGCCTATCTCTGCTCTGGCTCCTAGCAAGGTGTCTCCATCCTGACATGCAACAATCTTCGCATTCCTGTCCAACCTGAAGCCAGAGTGGATTTAATTAGGAAAACTTTATGCTAAACTGTCCCACCTCAACATACGTGTCCTGAGAGCAAGCTTCAGCTTTGCTGGATGCTAGGCAGGGCACATAAAGATTATGGAAAGTATGTATGGAGAAAGTCCTGTGTTAATCCTATTCCCCTTTGAGAATGAAAGGGCTAGTTGTGAGAAAAGATTTTTGGTAGCTGTTAGAGAGAGGGACTGACCCACCAGACCCGCAGCAGCTCAGCAGATCCCTGGCTAGGCTCAGAGTCAGGAACCTCCTCCCCCCCCCCGTGAGCGCTGAGCAAGGAGCCAGCAATGCAACCAGATGCCACTGCTGGCAACACTGATGTTAAAAAGCATCCAGACTTTTGGCACTTGGGTCTTGCATCTGCCAAGCTTTTCCCCCATAAATGGCTCTGTGTACCCCTCCAGATAAGGGAGTGTGCTGAGAGGAAGGGGCCAAGGGGAATGCAGCCAGGAAGAGGAAGCTGCCCCTGCTCATGGGATTTTCTTTCCAACCCTACTAGAGTTCAGGGGTTCCTGGTTTTGCAGTCCTTTTTGTGTAATTTTAAAAAGTATAATTCTTTGGAGAAATTAAGCTTTTCAGTGATATGATTTTGATTTGCTCGCTGCTTCACTGACATCTGGGTCCCATCTTGTTTAAACATTGCCAGCCATCTGGGGCAGTCAGTCTTTACTTGCCAATACTGACTGATACGGCTGCCCATCCTGTTACAGGAGCTGTGAGTTGTGCCAATCTAGTTGGCAATCAATTTCTTAGCAAACGATTGACACTTATGTATTTTTTTTTTTTTTCATAGGTGGTGATTGTTTCCAGGGCAAGAGCAAGATTGTAGCTGAATTATTATTATTTTTTCTCTTAATCTGAGCTTAATCTGCATACACCTAACCCCAATTACAGTAAGAAACTTGCCAGCATTCAATTTCGTGCATTTTGTTACGAACATCATGAATTAGTAGGTTACCTGAACTTTGAGCACTTAATACAGACTATCAAGAGTATAAAATACTGTGTATTTTAATTTGCATTTTCTATCTTGGCTCAGCAAAGCAGTACCACGATATTGTCTTTGGCTGGGATTGACATCTGTACTGAACATTTAAAGTTCCATATGCTTGCCCAGGCCTTCAGGGATAAGGACTGGTGCGTAGGTGATACGTGTCTGACACTTCCTCTGTACTTCGATCTGTCTTCACTGGATTTACTTCAGGTGCTTTAGACTCAAGGAACTGCTGCTGTAGTTTGCAAGTGGGCCGTGGAGGAGATCTGTGGGTAATATATTTTCAGACCTATAAAGATACCACAGGGTATTGTGAATTACTTCCTTTTACCCCTTCTTGGCAAAAGTTTTATGATTAAAAATATGTGGAACATTAAGTCTGTTTTTGCTGAAAACTTATGGGAAGAATCTAATTGAAGAAACGAGATGCCAAAACTTTAACAAAGGCTTTTTTTTCCCCCCATCTGTTTAATCAGGTGTTTGAGTATAGAAGGTGTTTTAACAAAAGGTTGTGCAGATGGTAGGGGAAACATTCAACTGTTTGACTAAAAATCATTTCCTCTCTCAAAGCGGGAGCGCTTTCACAGATCTCATTAGTTCAACTGTTGTAACTTCCAGGAGGTGCCACAGGGTGCAAAATGCCTGGATTCAGTGGCAAAAACTGATAAGCAAGAAGAAATAAGTGTATGCATCAATAGCTTTAGTTTCGGTGTGCACATCCGAAGGAATTACACGCTCCCTCATTTTCTCTGCAGAAATGATGTATTCCTTTTACTTGCCACACCGTATTAACTCCATTATTGTTTTGCCACTTCTGTCGTATGAGCTGGGTGTTAATTGTGAGTGTTGTAGCAGCGCACAGAGCGAGTGCTGATTCGGAGGGCTCTGAACTGCTGCTCGCTGAGGGCTGTCCTCATTCCCTTGTTACTTTGCTGCAGTGGGTCCAGCTCTGTGATCGGCACTGGGTGCTGTACCAGCAAAAAAGATGGTCTCAGTCTCGAAGAGTCTGCAGTCTCAGACAGCCTGTGTGTCTTACTCCAAACTGTAACGTCTGCCTGATTTTGCTGAGTGAGTCACAGGCGTTTGTTTTGCCATATTCAGATGACACCTCCTCCTCTTAGTGAAAACATGCTGGAATAGCCTCGCAGCATAACCAACCAACAAAAGAGTGCTGCTGATGGCTGACAGCTCTGACAGGTGCATTTTAAACTGGATTCAATTTTTTCATTCTGCATATAAAGGACCATTGATGGTGGAAAAATAAGTAGATTTTTCAAATGTAATTTTGTAACTTTGCCAAATGCGGCTTCATTAAGAACTCCAAACATTGCGATCTTCCAAGCGGGGTGATTCAAATGCAGATATGTTTGCTTTGTGAGGGCGCTTAAATATTTAATACTTTAGCAGAGTTTGCAGAGAATTTGATGTGGCTGTTGGGGAAAGATTTGCCCATTCTGGTTTGAGGCGAGCGGGATGACTCTGGGGTTCCTCAGCGCTCTGAGCGTGCTTCTGTTCCGTCCCTGTAATTTTTCACCACAAATTGCCTTGACTGGTTCAATGATTTTTGTCATTGTGCAGGTCACTACCATTCAGTCATAATCCGAAGCAGAGTACTCGTGTTAGCCTTTTGCAGACTTTGGGGCATCATGTTTGTACTTTGGAATGAAAACAGGAACCCAAAGCCATGTTAAAAGCAAATGCCTTAAGACGCCAGTTGTTTCATTTCCTTCCATTTGCCATAGTCTCTCTGTACAAAGGCTTCGGGGTAAGCACAGGTGATCATGTGAGAGAAATTTAGGAACACTAAAGGATTAGGATTATTTTTTTTTTTTCTTCCTTCCCCAGAATCTGTTTTCAGCAATCTAAAGATTTGTGAAGAAAACTTACAGGAACATTAAAATAATCTGACTGAGACAGATAAGCAATCGAGAGACCATCTTTTAACATATATATGTGGAAAAACACAAATGAGGGAAGACGATTTTAGTGTGTTTCATCTGGTGTAATTCTGAGAGATTGTGTAAATTTAGAACAAACACTGACTGTGGAAGGATCTGGCTGTTGAATTCATTGTGTGCTGAGAAAACATATTTTAATGTTTTTGGTAGAAGCAGTATCATATTAGCTTGACAATGATTTGATAGATTGACAACCTCTGTTCCTTCCACAATCAGACATGTAAGTCCCAGGATCCATAAATTGTCTGAATCTCCAAAAGACCCATTGCTGAGTCCTAAATTGTTATAGCTGGTAGTTGTCATTTTAGGGTGGTCTTTTCAAGCATGCTTCCCTCTTCCTTGGAAGTTACAGCCCTCTCTTTCTGGGTGTGGAATAGTGGAATTTTATATATATAAAAAAATATTTTTTATTCCCCCCCCCCAAGTGTGAATATCTTCTGAGCATGCAAACTAGTTAGCTGAATGCTTACAGTAGGAACCATAGTGTTTTTATTTGGAAAATTACATCTAGTTCTTTATAACATTGGCTTCATGTTTAAAGAAGTCTCTGTGTATATTTTTACATGCACAATTCACATCTGCAGACAGGCCTAACTAGCGTTTGGACTTGACTTTCTTCTTGAAAAAAATCTGACTCTCAAATGCATTCTTTTCTTGTGAGGCTTAGGAATATTGATTTAATTTTTTTTAATGACTTACGTGTCAGACCACCCTTCATTTCTAGTACTGAAATGATGTGACAGTCTGTGGATGGCTGTGGAATAAGTGATGTCTTGGTAACGGCCCAACACAGATTTCAGGCGCAGCACTTCTGCCTCCCGTGCCAGCCTCCGAGGCTAAAAGTCTGCCTCTGTCCCAGTATCTCATCTGCTTTCTCACTTGGACCCAAAAAAAAGGTCAAGCCTTGACTTTACAGGTCAGTGCAATGAATGGCAACAAAGACAAGACCGATGGGGGAAGTGTCAGAAGAAGAAAGCCTTTAAATTTGTGTCTTCTGGTCAAAACCCAGGCAGGACACAGTTCTAGGCTTGTCCTTTGCACAGGGTCCATTTCTGCCCCCGGTCTCCACAGTACGAGGTGCCAGGTGCCTTTTACTCCACTGACTTCAGCAGAGCCAATGTCCAGCCACTTGTCCAACCATCCCTTGCCTGAAAACACCACCATGGAGCAGCAGTGTCCTCTATGACAAGGAACTGCAGAGCAGGTATTTGGAAAGAAAGAGAACTTTATTGTAGAACCTTATTTTAAGACCTAGACATCAGTTTCACAGCTTTCTTTATGAAAGCTGTGTGTCACTGTCTTACATTTATTTCCATTTGCTTAAAATTATTCTACCTGGAGCTCTGGACACATGTACACGTGTGTACTTAGTGAAAAAAATTATACAAACCAGGTCAACATACAAAATTCTCATTTCTGTATTTTTAGACTCTGCCAAAAAAAGCAGCTTAAAACTTAATGCAGAGAAATACTTCATCTGAGCCCAGGAGTGCCTGCAGACTCTGTGATTACACCTTTCATCCTGGTTGCTAGAGCCCAGTAAAATGAGGCACAGCTTGGCGAAATACAGGCTGAAGGTCCCAAAGCAAGTCTGGCAATGATGAAAATCCCATGAAGGAGTTCTGCTTCTCAGTGCATTCATGTGACAAACTGTTGTCTGTGGCGCTTTGAACCGAGGAAGATCTCTACAAACAAACTAAAAACACTAAGGGAACAAACCCAGAATTTAAAGTGTGTTGTGCAAGGGTGTATGGCAAAAAAGTCGTATCTGAGAGGATACAGTGTTTCTGATATTCAGAAGCCTTAGGGTTTATCATTTGCTTAGCATGGAAATGAACAGAGAAAAATGTCAAATAAGTGGGGAGAAAAAGATCAAGTGTGGTCTGAGATACAAGGAAATGGCTAAGATCGTACAGCATTGCCATATTCTTCTAGTTTGAATATTATTCCTCCCAAAAATAAAAGAAGAGGGAAGCAGGTGTGAAAAGCACCATGTGATGACTGTCCTATCCTGTCAAGCAACTAATGGAGACTTTTCTGAGCTGTTTGCTGGTATCCAGCCTTGGGAGTAGAGAATAAGCATGTCTAGAATTTAGCATAAGCAGGGAAGGACTAGTTCCATACTGCAGTACAGCTCTGCAGTGTGTTGCTCTGGGTTGTGACAAGTGAATGGGGACTGGGGCGGGCAGTCCCTGCCCTGTCCCTGTGGGAGCAGCACTTGGGTACAGCACTGGGAACCAGGGGATGGAGGGGACACTCACAAAAGTACAGGTTACTGCCTAAAATGCTAGAGGATAAACACCCAAACATTGCTCCTAAGCTTTTATTTATTTATTAACTGGTTGTACAGCTGAGTTCTTGGCACAATTTGACACTGGGATGCTGTTCCAATGAGGTCTTTGCGCCTGTCATTAAGAGAGTGAGGAGAACTGATTTAAATTGTTTGCTGACCAAGGAAGCTGCGGTGTTTCCTAAATGCTGGCTGTATGCACTCAGGTAGGGGAGGTGTATGGGGAGGTGCTTCCCCAACGAAGGTAAAATAGGATTGTGCTGCCTCTTATAAACAAACACAATCCTTTTTTTAGTAAAAAAAGGTTAATCCTGGAACAGGAGTTCAGTGGGGAAATGAGAGTTACAAGAATGTTTTCCTTATGATATATGATGAAGTTGAGGAGGAAGGGAAATTCACTTCATGTGCTGAGGCAGGTGGGAGGCTGGGGAAGGGAAGGAAACCAGGGGTTCTGTTTGTCAGGTTATTGCTGAGCCAACTTCAGTTGCGTCGTGGCCAGATATCAGAAACTTGCAATGTCTTTACTTCCCAGGAGTTAATTCATATTTTGGTGGAGTTCAAGGAGGACTTGTAGGACTAGCAAAGCAACTCTTTATTAAGCTTATGAAAACGAAGACTTGTGATGTATTTTGTAACATCCCTACACTGGATCCAAATCTAAGATATCCCATTAATTATAAATTCTTGCAATGAAGGCAGGCTGCAGTGACCTACTAGAGCCTAACACCTAACAGGGGCAAGATGTTTCAGTAATTATTTAGCCACAGATGAAGCTTTGGAAAAGGAATTGGATGCATAGCCAAACTTCTTTATTTTTTTTTTTTTTCCTCAGTAAAGTGTGTAAATACCAAAATTTATGCTCCAAAATAGGGGAAGGAGTTAGTGAATACCAAAGTGTTTTATTTTTTTAAATAAAAGTTTTTACTTTTCATTTCAGAACGACAATGTTCTTTGTTAAGTAATTGGCATAAATTGAAGGAATATTTCCTTTTGAGTAGAAAAGAATATTCCCATTTGAATCAATTATACAGGGGTGTGTGTGTACAAATTTTTATTTCACTAACCAAAAATTGCAATAAATTGAGAGCTTTTTCAAGAGGCTGTTGATTCATATATAACAGAAGGTCTTAAAAAAAAAAAAAGTAGCAATGTTTTGGCTTTTTGCATATGTTTATTCTTGCTATTTAGAACCTAGTAACAGAGGCAAATAAATAATTTTCTGGAAAAAGGGAAAATTGCTTATGAAAAAGTAATGTAGATTTTTTTCTTTTTTTTTCTTAAAATGAACTGTCTGTTTGGCAGAAAGACCTCTTAGGCAACCGTGCAGGTTTTCTTCTAGCTCTTTTTTGTTTGCTTTGTTGCCCCAAATATCTGCAGAATGAGTAAACTACAGCATTTTTTTCTCCTCTTGTGCAAATTACATGTGAGCATATAATTATCTGATACAGTAATTACTTCGTTTCTACACAGAGGTAGCAACTATATGCAAATAAAGCACACAAATACCTGCATATTTTGGTATTTGTGTTTCATGTGCATAAAAATATGCGTCACAATTTCTATGTAAAGGTAACTGATGATCATCTCGTTTCTAGTGAAATGCAAACAAGTTCTGAATGGCATATCTCAAGATCTAAATTCAATTAGACTCGTGTAATGATCTGTCAAGAGGGTATTACATGCAGGGTTTTCTAGATATCAAAACCTTTCTATCTTGTATCAAACACTTGAACAAAATAGTTGTGAATTAGGACTATTAAATTAAATAAAGTCTGCCTTGGCATCGTGAGATTTCCTCTCAAGGGTGCTCCCACAGGAATTACAAAAGACCAAGAGAGTATTTAGCATCCTACCAATGACTCCTTCCCCACGTAAGGATTAGACAAGGACAGGCTTAAAATTCACCCTCGGCAAGAGTCCGTGCTTGAATGGGGTTCTCTGATCTGGGTTACTTAAGTCCTTAGTAATTAAAATGTGGGTCTTGCTGTATTTTTAGAACATTCTCCCTAAAACTTCTCACCTCTTACATCCCAGACAGTGAAGAATGTCACAGTGTTTCTGAAGCTCTGTGAGGTTTGATATCCTTTCTACCATTTGGTCCAGATTAAATAAGACAAAGAGACCTCAGCCCTAATTGGTGTCATTGGAAGTGGTGGATGTTTAGGATTATTCTCTTTTCTCTGAAAATGCTGAAGTCTCCCCAGAATGAAGGCATAGCACCAATATGGAGGGATCATGCACATCTGATCCAGTCTACATTGTTTATCTTTTAAACACCATTAACCACAAATTAGCTGGCTCTTCTGCAGCCATAAATTAATAGATTCCATTAGTGAGCAGTCAGTTACAGGATGATTATATTTTTCCTTCCACCTTGTGTGCTCGCCTGTTTGCATCCACGGTGCTTTTCTGTTCTCCACGAGGCAGAGCAGAAGCCAGCACCGGTCCGACGTGGGGCTGACTCTGACCATTGTTCCCCCACTTCGCAGAGACTAATGTGTGTGTAATCTCACCTGTCCTTGCTTCTCTGATGCTTTTGACATAATCGGCCAGGTCCCTTTTCTTGAAATCTTCGGGTTTTTACTTTCAGTGGTTTCACTCTCACACTGTTGTATTGCTCACCCTGCATGTGTTTCTTTGTAGGTGTGTCTGTAGTTCTCTCCACAAGTCACCTGCTCTGTAGTAAAGGCATTGTTCGTCTCTATTCAGATCTCTGTAGATCACAGACGGTGACAAAATTGTCTGATTCCTGCTTAGCAGATCTTTCATAGGGCCTTTTGTACCTAACTATGCCTTGTCCGAGCTCCAAGTTCATTTTATTGCAAATGTCCTTAGGTAAGGAAACTGTGGCTGTGTTCAGAAGTCTGACAGCTGTTGTCCCCAACAGGCTGCTCTGACCGGAGCGGTTCTCCGTAGGCATCCCTCCACTGCCTCCCTGTGCCACCTCAGTTACTACCTGTCTCTACCTTACCTTCATTGTCGCTGTGAATCAATTGTCTTACAGTGTATGTTTTTTAAAGAAAAAAAAAAAGTCTCTTTACCTCTGTGTTTATATATCATCTAGTCCAGTGAAGCATTGATCATTAACTGGGAATTCTAAATGCTCTCTAGAAGTACAAATAATACATAGCATGTGAAATATATCAGCGCAAAATTGATGTGTAATTAGTTAAAGAAAATATCTTGTCTTTTATGAGGCGTCCTAGACAGGAATGGGGAAATATTAGTTCATTTCTCTAAACCAAAGTTATTCCAGTTCTTTAATCCCTCTTTAATGATTTCCTAAATTAAATTCATAAAAGCTATAGGAAAAAAAGAATAATGGCATTGATTTTACTCTTTCATTTTTTTATTCTTTAAAAGGTCTGGTATTGAACATGTAAATGTAAAGATAGTAAATCTTTTCATTTAAATGAAAAGATAGATAATAGACAGATTTTTAGATACTGTAAGTTCTGTGCTTTGAGTCATTCATTTCAGTAGTTCAGGTGTTGCTGGATAGCTGAATTATGTCAAGCTGGCCAAAAACACATCCTGGGAATTTAAGGGAATGATGCAGTACTGGGGGCAATGCAGGTGAAGGAGGAGTTTCTTGCAGGCTCCCGGTTTCACTCCCCAGTGCAAACTGGTCCAACAGGAGGAATGGAAGCTTTTAAAGCATCCTGTTTCTGGGAGGACTAGTCCCCTAAAGCACCTGCTTTTAGCAGTGCCTTTGAAGAATGCTTTGCAATCTTTTGCACAATCTTATTCCTGTTCAAACTGCAGATTAGACTAAGGAATGAGATTGGTTGTTTGGTGGCAGTCTTTAAAAGAAATGATTTATAAACACAAACTGTAACTAAATTTTGAAGGGAACTGGATCTCCAGACATCAATGGCATGATTAGAAACACCGTGGGGAGTACATGCATAAAGCTCCTTTTAATTCTCGGCTTTTCAAGCATTTAATAGCTTGACAGCAACATTTTAATAACAGCCGACTAGGCCCAGTTTTGGCATGCACCGCATACGGAAACAGCTTCTGGAACCTGTCCATGGAACAGTGAATTCCGTTTCTGCAGGCTAGAGCTCATGCGGAGATAGAGCGCTGAGATAGAGCACTTTGAATTCAGGACACTTTTCCATTGCTCGGTGCTTGGGAACGTTACATGTTCTGTGTACTAAGGCGTTACTCACCACCCCTCAGCAGGAGGTTGTACTGAATTAATTTTTCAACACACATTTTCTTTCTAAACTGACTTCACTGGGTAGTGCTGAAGAAAGCTGTCTTTCAGCAATGAAGTTTCAGTTCTGGAATTTTGTGACGTGCTCTGAGCCTTCATCAGTGACAAGGCAGAATGGGTACCACGTCTGGAGACCCTTTGAATAGGACTCCTGAATACTGGAGCGCCTGTCACTAGTTACCGCCTTAAAAAAAAAAAAAAAAAAAAAAAAAAAAGATTTGACCCTTCTGAACCTTGGTTTTAACATTTAGAAGGGAAAGTGCTTTAAAAAAAAACTCAGTTGAGTTTCAAAGGACTCAAAAATTCTTATTTCCTGATAATAACATACCTTTTATTCTCTCTTGCGTTGCCTTTTGAACAGTGCCTTATACCTCTAAATGAAAAATGAAAATACGCTTATGGTTATGCAAAGTGGATGCTGATTGCTACAGGAACAGTATGACCAATAGATAGTTTATTCAAGGAAATGGAAAATTAGGACTGTTTAGACTAGTAAAATTGAACTGCTACTTAGGACTCTGCATGCAATAAGACATCAGTCTTCCATCAGAATCAAGATGTAGGTTTAGACCAAAATGATTATCTTAATAATGCTTTTCTACTTTGCTTGGTTGATTAACTTTGCTTTCTCTTTGTGGGATGTTGGTTTTCCATAAAAAAAAAAAAAAAAAAAAAAAAGAAACTGAATATATTTCTATTACAAGAATCTTCTAGGGCTCTTTAGCTTTTATGAATTCAAAATCTTGATCAAATCTAATCTTGCTATATCCCTTTCCAAAAGGTGGAAAAAGACACTATTTGCTAATAAACAGCTGACAAAGCACTGCAGCGGGAATTAGATTCACAAGGTATTTCTTGTTATTATATGTTTTTACATTTTGAGAAATAAAAGAAATAAACTGCTTTCATCATGTTTGTATCTTAACATAGCAGAAATTGCATACCATTCACCCAAATTTATCCACTGACCTTGTTAAATATATGTGGGCTTTTGCAGGCAAGTGTCCTAAATATAGAAGCAAATTGCAAATGTTGTTTGACCAAATGGTCTTACATTGTCTGGGAAATTCTGCTCATGCAGGACACATGCAAATGCTGGAAAATGAATTCATTTACCTGCCATTTAAGCATTCCTAATGTGAAGCAATACATGCAGGCAGAGATATCCAAAGACGCAGCCATTAAGCAATTCAAGCTTGGTCCAACCTATAGCATGGCAGTAATTGTATACTTTATTTTTATTATGTAGAGGTTTCTCATTCTTTTGGCTAGTTTCCTTCTCTGTCTGAGCCCTGGTTGTAGCTCATCTGTTTCCCAGGGCTGTTCTGGCTCAGGGGTGGCGCAGCTGCCGTGGGCGACGTTGCACCCTGGCAGTGAGTGGCTACTGCCAGCTCAAATTCCCAGGGACTCGGCATGGCATTTCCTCAGCAAGCTCAGTCACCAGGTTAAGGCATCTTTTAATCTAAAAAATCAGGAAGAGCACTTGGAGACAAAGAGCTACACCATCCCTGTAACCCTGTGTTGCCTCTCAAAGCAAGTAAAACAAATTGTTTGAAAAACTTAAAAAGTTATGGACGTGGTGAATAATTGTACGATAAAATGGCAGTGGAGAAGGGGAGGTTCCTTTAATTGGATTATTAGTTCTCTGAGCTGAATTTTTAAGGGAGATATTCCCCCTCTCGGTTCCCATATAACTGAAAAGTAGAGGACAGGGACCCCCTGCAACCCTATGCAAGCAATAAATCATAATATTTTCAGTAACAACAAAGTTCAAAGCTGCAGTCATTTATGCATGTGCTTATTTTTAAGCATGTGAATAATTCCATTGCCATCAAATATAAATCTCCTTTGGAGGTGCCTGACTGGACTTAAATATCCATTAGAAATCAGAAAAACTCAGGTTTCAAACCCTAGCTTTTTCTCATGGCATTTTGGCCAAAACAGGCCACACGATAGAAAATGTATTGAAGCCCAAGTCAACTGAATTAAAGCTTTTGAAACTCTGGTTTTGAAACTCATCTAGAAGGGGTAATGTCTTTAGGTCAGATGATGTTCTTGCTGATAAGCTATATGCTTACTCCTAATATTAACACCGCTTTCAAGATAATTTATAAATTCATTTCCACTGCTCCATGCATGGGACATCCGTGGTCGGTGACAGCTCCAGGCTGGGGGTCAGTCTGCTCCCGAAAGGGGCAGCTGGAAATGCAGGAAAGTACAAAGGCAGCAACTCTTCTTACCACTGAGCAGGTTCCCTGAGGGAGCGACCACGTTGTACCTTTCACTGTAGCAGTGACGTTGGGCCGTTGACTACAGCCTATTGCTTGGTTGTGTTCTTCCTCTGTCACAGGGGACAACATTGAGTGGAAACTGCGCAAAAGTATTCAACATGTGTAAAAGAGTACTACACTTGGAAAGACTGCTTTTATTTCTAGCAGATAAAGGGGTATTCGCATCCTCTCAGCTAACCCTTGCCTTGCATTGGAAATAGTCCATTTTAAAATATGGCTGGATTTAAAAAAAAAATCTCAACGGATTAACTGATGACTGCAATGGTTAGATTAGAGGTCTGGGTAACTGATTTTGAGATGAAAACACATATAAAAGTAGGTTTTAGATGTTTTATGCATTCCACTGCTCCTTTTAAGGTAGTAAACCCCCACATTTCAGTGTAAAGATGTTTATTGCAGAAAAATCAGCACCAAAATAAACAGTTAAGATTTGAACAAAACTGATCACTCAACAACATCTATGTGATCCATAGACTTTAATCCCTCTTACTAGCAAATCTTTTCTGAGTTCAGTGGCATTGTTTGTTTTAGTTACCTAAAAAATGCACGCGATAGGAAGAGGTATGTTGATAATAATGTGCTGTGAATAGCATGAAGGCATTCTGTGCACAGTGTATCATATCATCCATCATTAAGTTTTTCTTCTCCCTCTCTTGCTAATGGCAGTGAATCAAATATTTAAATGCGTTTGTTAGTCCTACATGCAACTGTAAGAGTATATTGAGCAGGAAAGAAACAGATTGTGTAGTACAAAATTAGGCTATAAAGTGCATTTTAATCTGGAGATTTAGTAACGCACAGAGCAAATAAACTCATAAAATTAACATTAGAATTTGCACTTAAAATGCTTCCTAATTGGCACCTCTTGGGATACATTTTGAACTCGCCCAACACGATTTTTTTCTTTTTACTGAAAACAGTCAGTTTGGGCTGACAGCACCTGGGTCATAGTGAATGAGAGATGATGATGTATTTGGCAGCTTTTCTAGTTGAGCACTGACAAGTCTTGTTCTCTAAAGAAAAAAATCAAAACATATCAATCCACATGCTCACTGTACTGAGGAACTTCGTTGTCATATCTTTCAAATTGTTTTAATGTTTCAGCACTGCAGAAGTGAATGCATAACAGAAGGAGACAACTATATGCAGTTTCACTTTGTTGAAAACAACTACATAAGGAAAGCAGAACATAACTAGCAGAGTCCTGATAAGGTCATGTCAAACAAATTAATAGGAGATAGAAAAGAAAAGCTTAAAAATCATTCTTTTTAGATGATAGTCCTGCTGGATGGAAAACTAGTTGGGCCAGCCAATCCAGTCCTCCTCTTGACTCGCCGCCTTTTATGTCCTCAGGATCCTATGCTGTCTAGATCTTCTGAGTTTATTTACTAATCCTTTTCTAGGGTGTTTGTGTGTGCGTGCTGACCCGATCTGCCATCCAGACCTCGTTAGAACTGTTTACTGACTCTGATCCAAAAAGCCACCTCCTGCCCCCTCTTCCAGATGGGAGAAAGACAAGACAAGAAAGGCGTCATATTGGCTTAAAATTATTTTTGAGTGCAGAATGTCTGGGTTTCCAGAGTGCGTGCTCAGCGTGCACCATTTCCAGCAGCTCTGCATAGGCTTTAGCAGCTGGAAACCCGCCTCGCTGTTGGCTGGATTTGCCGAGACATCAAACAACCTGGGGCTGATTCTTGGTAGGATTTTTTGCATCACAGTGCTGTATCACTGCTTAGTTACTGTTCGTCACTGTAGCTTCAAATGGACTCCCTGTGATGCTGTTATAGGGTGACCCAAGCCCACAGGTAGAAGAGTGAGGGTGTACAGGGGAGAATCTCGCCCTTTCTGGGGGGAGGAGAACGGTTGATTCCAACCTTAGTCTGGGGATAAATGCTAAGAATATGTAAGACTTTTTTCACTTCTTTTGGGTAAGGGCAGGGTCACTTGTCCTCTCTGTCTTCACCATCAGAACTATTCAGGAGTTCTGTATTTTTCTTGCAACAGAACTTTACGATTATATTTATGAATACATGTAAATATAATAAATATAATACATAAATATAATACATATATTTATGAATACATTTATGAAATTCTCTGTTAGAGTGAAGAAAAATAGTTTTGAATGCAAGTATGTAGTGTGGTTCTTACTATTTCAAACACAAGGGGCCAAATCTGCAAAAGGTGTTCATAAATACAACGGAGCTTTATTGAAGGACTTCATTAAATAAAGAATAGGCGCTTTTTTTTTTTCTTTTACCACTGTTGTTGTGAAGAAATTGGGAGTCAAGGGGAAAAAGAGGATAGACGAGTAAGTGAAAGGATATCCTGACGTAAAAAGTTTCAACAATAATATCTGTGACCTTGAATCCTTTCATTCTGCCTCCTTCTGTTAAATTGCCCAAGCATTACTCAGAAGTATATCAGTGCTTTTAGGAATCAAAATATTTTTTTCTGCATTGAAAATAATCTAGTCAATAGGTTTGTGTTTAAATATAGCCTTGTTTGCTTCCCTGTAACCTGTTGCTTAGTTCTACTGACTAAATGTCCCGAGGCACAGTCTTCTCATCCTTTTGTCAGTGGAATCTACTTAATTATTCACCTTAGAGCAATGATGTTACAATTATAGCCTTCCCTTTGTGTAAGTAACCAAGTATCTCTTTGACTGTTATGTTAACTGTTTAAGAATTAAAATATCTGGGTATAAATCTGGCCCCTTTATTCGTCTGAATGCATGGGGCTGCGTTTCTTAGCTGAGAAGTTGGGGTTTAATCTGATAACTGCTATTTTACAGATCACATAAGATGAATCTAACATTCTGATTAAAGGAGTGTGAGAAAGCATCTATGCATTTGTGTTTTTTTTTCCAAAGGATTTCTGTGAGCTTGGGATCTGGCGCGCTCTTTTTCTTCTGTAATGATTTACAATTATCTCCCTTCTATTCTCAACAATATGTGTGAAAAAAGCTGCCGCGTCTAACAGTTCCCAGTCCTGAAACCTTCCTGCAAATTTGCCTGTTTTTCCTAGTCCTCTCCCTTCTAGCAAAGGAACCTAGAGTGTGTTCCCCATTGTTTGCAACAAATATTTACTAACATATTTACCATCGTATATCCCTGTTAGCTCAAGGTGGGAGGAGGCACTGCAGAGATCCTGCTTACACTGATCTAGAATCAATCCTGGCTGGGTAAATTAGTGTTAAAATTATTACTGTCTTTCAACAGGTCTGCACTTTTGGCAGGCAGTGGGGTTTTTTTCTGTGCCTGTGAAGGCAGGAAAACAAAGTTTTGGAGCTTTTTCTATATCAGGTGCCCAAGTGTGATAAAGGATCTTAAGTTGGAAACTCTCAAAGTGAGTGTTCTCCAAGTGGCTGCCGATTTTAAATGCCTCACTTTCCAATTTTAATTTGGACAACTAGTTTTCAGGCACTACAAACTACAGTTTGGGACCTGCAGGAAATGAGGACTGAGCACCTTGGGAGGACTGGTCCCTGATCAAACAGTGCTGGATTCATTGAAATCATTCTCTGTGCTCATGACATCATGCCATGCTTTTCAATCAAAAGGTTGTTTTTTGTATTTAGTATAAAGGTCATGTTAGGATTAAAAACAATGAACAGCTCACAGCGTGTCTAGTGACCCTGTAAGAGAAATGGTAACGCATTTCACAGTAAAATATATGTGTGCTAAGCGCAGTGCTGTGTCCAAGAAGTGGAATTTTCTAATTACGTGGTCATTTTGAAAAGGAATGTGCTTGTTAGAAGCAGGCCAGGTGTGCACTTGTGATGGGAGTTTGAAACGCTGTGTAATTACACACCTTGCATAATATAAAGTTTACAATAGCCATACAATTGATGCAGCAAGATGTAAATATAACAAGTTAAAGTGTCTAAAAGGACACCTGTAATCTAGCCTACAGCTATTACAATTGTTGGAAACACTGTCTTGCATTAACATTTATTAGTGTGTTAAAGTTGCCACTATTCTGAAACAAAAAATATGAGAAATAATTCAGAAAATTACTTGAATAACATATTTTCAATGACAAATGAAAGTTAAGGAATCTCCCTGTAGAGAAGTTACAGTAAAATTTATTGAAAAGTTCTTCAATTCAGTAACTACACAGTAGTGTCCAGTAAATTGATTTTATACTTTTACATTTTTGAGGACTTGCATAGTGTGTGCTTGGCCCAAAATATCACCAAAACTTTACCACATTGCAACAAATGAAAACCATCAGAGCAAATTTAAAGAGAGAGGGGAAGAGGAAAAGAAAACAATTTCTGTTATAGTCCCTGTATGATCTAATGTGGTTTCTGAAGTACTTTGCTTGCAGGGTGTAGAGATTGGAGTTGAAAGAGATCAGCAAGATTTCTCCAGTATTACTGAAAAATGCTTCTTGTAAAGGTGGTGTTCTCCAGCGTGGCAGTGCAGTGCTGCCCAATGACCCCTTGAAGCAGGGATAAAGAGGCAGTGCCTTGCCTTGTGTTTTGCAGCCACTCCTGTCACTAAGTGACCGTGCTCAGCTGTAGCGTGATGCAGGAGGGGACAAGACCTCTTGGTCCTGGTATCACCCCTTGCCCGATTCTCCTGCCTTGTGCATGCAGTCCCCCTCTCTGTGGTGTCACTAGTCGCATCCTGGGCACAAGGACTGCAGGAGCCCTTTGAAACCCAAAGCGCTGCAGGTACTTTGCTCATTCCCAGTGGATTAGGGCCACCCTCTGCAAAGCCACCTCCAGGGCAGACATGGCTCCAGGACTCGGGAGCTCCATGGCTGCCCAGCACCCAGGGGACATGCATGGCCCTGGGGTGCAGCAAGGTGGTGACTCAGAGCCAGGCGTCCATGTGGGCAGAGCAGAGGGATGTGCTGAGGCCTGTGCGGGCTCTCCCTGCTGGGGTGGGTGCCCCCGCCAAGCTGGGCACAGGAGGGGCTGTGCTGGGACAAGCAGCTGGCGGAGGGGCTGGGAGTTGCCCGGCCACAACCTGCTCTGCCGCAGCCTTGCCCAGGCAGGTCACCCACTGCTCTGGGCCGCTCCGCACCTAGAAATTACATGTGTGTGCGTGCAAGTGTGTAATACATATACACAAGGGCTGTTTGCATGAGCAAGCATCTGTCCTGGGAGAGGCTCCTAGGGCAGCCATACTTTACAGCACATGGGTAACTTCTGTGCTTGGTGTCTGTAAAACTAAAAGCCTCGTGCAGGTCTTGGGTCTGCGTCAAGGACCTCACTGTTCAAGCTGTCTTGTTTTTCTGTCCCGGCTGTTGTGATCCTTTTCTCTCATTGCGCCCAATTCACTGTGATGCTCATTTCATTTAGATTCTGTTACTGTCTAGGATATTCAGCCCATATCTGTCCCCCTTCAGTCATAAAACTGAGCATGCTAATTATACTAAAGGGAGAAAACGAGTCTATTTGTCTGATTGAGGTGGGAGGTTATTGCTGTTTTCCTGATTTATTTGCTGCTGCTCTGTGAATAATAGAACAAGCCTTCAGGACAGGAACTTAGACCGAGCAACGCTCACAGCATTATTTCCTTCCCTGGCTGTTTAAACCACCCACCAGCTTTCCATGCCTTGAGGTAGGAAAAGGAGCGTGCTGCTGGTGACCAACGTTCCTTGCGCTGCCATCGCAAACACACAATTACCGGTGATGATATAAAATGCTTGTGAAGAGGAAGGCACATGCCAGAGGGGTGAAGTAATACAAATAAAGGCTCTGTACGTTACAGGCAGTGCTGACAGGTAACAGGTGGTTTGTGGAAAAGAAAAAGCATGTATCCTTGCATAGCACCCTCTCACTGAAATACAGCATAGAGAGAAGGTACCCAATGCCAGGTGTCTTCTGTTGTCAGAGATACAGCCGAGATCTGTGAGTAACCAGCGTTTATCGCTAAGCTGTTCACTTCCCCCAGGCGTTGGTGGATGATTTAGCGATGGCAGTGGGAACCAAGATGAGCAGCTCAGAGTGGGCAGGGTGTGATACCCAGCAGGCTTGGGAAATCCAGGTGCCCTTAGCTACCCGCTAGGGGCATTTCCACGTCTCCAGGAGCTGAGGCTGCTGTGAGCAGGAGACGGTAACTTGGCTGCACTGTTTGATCATGATCCATATCCATCAAAGTGGAAAAATGACAAACAAAGGGTTCTTTTTACTCATAGTTTAGAAGGAAGTGTAAAATCTGGTGTGACAAGTTTAGTAAAATAAAGGCACAGGAAAGAGCCATTCAACGCTTGCATGTATCCCATAAAGGGGAACAGCTCTCCTTGGCTCTGACCACTGCCTTGTAAATTTAGAAAAAAAAACAATTTTACAAACAAATGATTCTTTCAATCTTCTTTTTTCCCAATTATTATCATAATTGATTAACTCATCTTTCCTTTCTTTGTATTTGAACACAGTTTTTGAATTGAACGTTACTGACACGGAGGCAAATAGCCTTCAAGAAGGGGCAAAAGAATTGTTGGGAAAGGTGAGAGAAACATCAGATAGAAATTATGACTTTGTACTGGAACTATGGAAACCTGTATGAGAAGGGAGCTGGTAGGAGGGTGGCGTGATGGGGTCTGGCAGAGGATTTGCACAAAGCACGGCGGACACTCCTTGCTCTTTTGACCTGCACTAAACACCACTCATCAACTGCCATCGTTATTTTGGCTCCATTTTACAAAGCTATGATTGAAAACTGAAATTGAAGAATTAGCACTGTGTGATAATCACTGCAGTTGTACTGGAGAGGAGCACTACTGATGTGCAAAATAGCAGCTGAAATGCTTCCCCCCACCAGCTGAATCCCTGTTAAAATTGTGGCTGCTTTTTATGTGAACTTCTTTGCCTGCAAGGAGAAGAGGTCTTCGTTGTGTCACAGTATGGGAAGGAGAGAGCAAAGATGAATGAGAATTTTTTTTTTATTTTTTTTTTTTTTTTGGAGAAGAGCAAAATGCTCACGAGTATTACTGTATTTGTGCAGAATGTTCCTTACTGTGTAAACTAAAGGACTTAGTCTGTTAAATTTTTCAAAAAGAGAGGTGACCTGGTTACCATGTGTAAGTGCCTCTGGGGAAAGGTATGAAATACATGTTTCTAATCTAGTGAAGAAAGACATAGGAAGAACCAAGACTTGGAAGTGAAGCCAGTGAAGTTCACCTTAGAGGTAAAGCATTGAGTAACGGGGCATTTAGCCTTGAGGAAAAAATATAAATTACTAAGTGAAATAATAGTTTCTCATCTTGGTCAAGAGAATGTTATTCTAAAAGAAGCATGTTATTCAAGCACAGAGGATTTAAAACAGATTACAACAGATAAGAGGAATATCTTAAAATTCCGGGGTGGCCTGATGGCCTAATATAGCTATCTGTGGCTTTCCTAAATTGGTTATGGTCTTAAATAAATTAGAGACATGTTGAATTGGAATAGCAGACCTCTGACTCTCTTCCTTTACACACTCTGACTCATACAATCTCTGTAAAGACATCTATATTTTGAGGGTGGGAAGGGAGTCCTGTGCCTTTAGTTTACCAAACGTGTCACACCAGATTTTACACTTTCCTGTATATTATAAGAAATCTAAATCTAGCAGTTGTGGCCAGATTCCAGTCCCTTTACATCATTTAGGTGGATAATTTGTTCCACTGTGTTTTTCTTTCTTCTCAGCTGTACTTTCTCTTTGAAGCCTCCAGCTACTGGATTGGGGAGGTAAATTACAGTCTTTCTTGGTCCTGAATTGTGCCTCTTGTTTCAATTTTTGGAAATCACATAATTGATTCATTGCGGGATTGCTTGCATTCACGTGATTTAATGACTGGAACCCCTTTTCACAGAAGCTGCTGTGTGAAAATTGTTATGATACTTAAGAATGATCTTTTAGTACTTCCTTTCTTGGGGCTACAGGAGAAACAATGTTTTCTCTGTGACACTAAGTGCAAAAAAAGGTAGTTGCTCAGTTTTCAACACGTGCACTCTTTGGCTTGGTGTTGCTTCGTTGGTGCATGTGCAGGTTTGTTGTTCCTTTTTTCTGTATGTAGTTTCAGATATAGATACCTGTGTGGGGCTTTGCCCAGTGAGAATTTGGCCCTAAATACTTGCTGCGCAATAGTAGATATTTATCTATATCAGGGAAATATGCTGACGATAATGTCTCTGGTCATAAGAAGGCTGTAGTGAAGATGCTTTGCCAGATGCTACAGGGGATGTGTCAGTGGTAATTGCTAGGAGTGGGCATGGATAAAGCTCAGCTGTGCGTTGGGTCCAGGCAGAGAAGCTCCACAGGGCCAGCACCGGTGAAGCACAACCAGACTTTTTTTTTAGGGTAGGTTTTTTTGGCTGTGTTTTGTTTGTTTTATCATATAAACAATCAAATCTCACTTAGTTTTGAAGCATCTAGAATCTTGCAAAGATCAGTGAAATAATAATAGAGGAAAAAAAGTAGCTTTGAGGAAATGATGGGGATTTTCAATCCCCTGAACTGCACTGGGTTTCACATGTGGTTCACCCTTATTCACTGCCAACTGGCTAGCCACTGTTTTGGAAAACATGGCAAAGTTTTTCACCCATGGGATACCTCTGAGGTACCCTTCAAAAATGGAGAAGATGGAAGTTGATCTTTCTGATATTTTAAAAGAGGAAAAACATGGAAAAGTGTTCTCCTTTTCAGACCTGAGCTGGGAGGTTAAAATAATCTCAGGCTTTCTTTTAAAAGGAGGAGTCTTACAGGTCACTCTCATATAAGCACAAGGAACTGCAGAGTGTCTTTCTCATCTGCTCAGTGTGAAAGTTTGCTTTAATGCTAATTAGTGCCTGTTTGTGATGGACACCTGCAAACCAAGGTCTGGATTTTGTAGACTGCAGTATTGTATTATCCATGTGTATTTCTAAGGAGCTGCTGTGGATAGATTTGTGCCGTTCATGCATTTTTTTTATCTTACACGTATTTAGATTCTTCTGTCCTGAACATAAACATATTTAGAAGAAATAAAAATGCAAATGAATAACTGGTTTGTGTTTGGTTAAGCGAACAGAGCAGGAAGTGTGGATGTGCAAATGCCCAGCAGGCTCAGGGGTTGTTTAACTCTCCTCCCTTTAATTTTTACAATGGGTTCTCAACATCCAGTATAAACAAAACTCAGCAAATTATTCCTTGTGCTGCGCTCTAGTCCTTTATTCCTTCTTACGTACATACTGCTTGAAAAGTAATTTAGGCAACTGGGAAAGTGCCATGTGAGATGCAGAGGAAGTCTTAACCACCAGAAATTAACTTAAAATTTAAAGCTGTATAGTATACAAGTCACATAACCAGGAAGTTATTATTTTAATCAATTCAATAAAGTGGCCAAGACCTGAAGAAGAAAGTTAATGTAAAAGTTAGAAGAGAAGCCTCTTGAAACCATTATTGGGAGTGAAATAAAAATAATTAATTATGTATTTAATCTCTGGTGAAATTTGTTGTGTTTTAAGAGCCTGCATAGAAAGTCTTGAATCTTGATCATATGATAGCTCCAGCACTTGTGAAAGGAGCTGGGTATCCCATTGAAGAAGCTAGTAATGAAATATTGTCTCTGCTCTAAAGAGCTA
The DNA here is from genome assembly GCF_964106895.1 of Numenius arquata. Taxonomy (NCBI): domain Eukaryota; kingdom Metazoa; phylum Chordata; class Aves; order Charadriiformes; family Scolopacidae; genus Numenius; species Numenius arquata. Next base: position 6,540,019 of record NC_133587.1, on the reverse strand, counting down.
AAGAAGTTCTATGCTAAGTTTTCAGAAGAAAATTTGTTACAGAAGAGAACAAAGTACTAAAATCTCTCTGTAGAGATAGATTTAATGTTCTCTAGTCATTAAGTAAAAAGTTTCAGATGAAACTTCTATAATGGTGATGGACCTTCACTAGTAAAAAGAGTAGGTTAAAAGCCAGTGTTGTGAGTAGTTTCAGGGAAAAGAGGGATGTGTGTTGGATTGGGTCAGATTACTAGTGTTAATGTTCCATTTTTCTGAATGTATGTGCTATATTGCAAATACACAGATGTCTTATACCCCTCAGACCTTACACAGTCACTCCCACATCTCTGACTCAAGTGCATGGGTGAGAGAAGTTACTAAATATCTAGAAATTTTGCATGTAGGAAATCTACTTGGAAAGCACTCATTTATGGCTGCCACACTCATACCACTCCAGCGGTGGATTTTTAGTATTGGACTGGACCAGGAATATGGATAATTCACCCTAGAGCATCTTAGGGAAGGAAAGAACAATATGATCTAGAAATGAGAGGTTGGCCCAGTAAAGCGGATGGTCTTTGAGGTGGCTCAGAGTCGTGCATGCAGTCTCATCAGTAAGCAAAAATGTGAACTTCTGTAAGGATGGGGGACAAGAGGGGTGGGAAAAATCAGAGAGAAAGAAAATAAAAATAAAATAAAAATCCAAAAATCCTTTTGTGGATTTGGCAGACAACAAAGAAAACCCAGCTAGATGAAAGAAAACTTTTGTCAAAGGAATTTTCTGCAGAAAAACATGGTTTTAACCAAACCCTGGGATAGTCCAAACAACTTTTTCTTCTTAACTACAAAATGGTGAGGATTTTGATGAAATATTATTTTATAAAAAATGAAATCAGTGAAACGTTTTTAATTTGAGTAGTATTTTCCGTAGAAAATTTATATGAAAAAAAAAAAAAGGGAAAACAGTCCACATAGAAACAAGACATTCTTACTCCATTGAATCAAAATATTTTGACTAAATTGAAATTTTGCCCCTGTGATATTCCCTATTTCAAGGTCTGTTGCTGATGATGTTTTGTCTTTTTGTCCTGGTCCTAGATTATTATTATTTTATTTAACTTACATATTTTGCCTTATAAAAGGTTATTTGTCAACTAGCTCTTTGCAGAAACTCTACTGAATTGGTCCAGCACTACACATCAGCAACGTGTGTATAAGGTTGTTCTTGAATTTACGGTTTCGTTTTCACTCTTACTTGGATCTCTTGACACAGCAGCTTCCAAATGTGCATTTCTGAGGCCATCCACAATGGGACTGAGGGCACAACAGGAGTTGGTTTAATCTGTTTTTGTAAGAGAGATCTAAAGGGCTGCAGTGGGGTGCTGTCTCTGATGCTGTGGTCCAGCTATGTGTCAGAGCTGCACGTTCTGCAGGAGGTGTAACAGGATTGAAAGTTAATATCCAATCTTGTCCACTGGCTGTAAGCAACTGTATTTAGTTGTATTTTCCATGGGATTACCTCCTCTCTCCCTCCCCCAGCTCAGCATTAATTGATATCTTATTCCTCCAGCTAACTTACTGTAAGCAAAGGATTACTCAAGCACAAAACATCCAGCAGAAATGTCAGACTTAGGCGATCACCTGTAATCAGTCACAGCTCGTATCAAAGGGGCTGGAGCCACACGAGAGCTGGGTTGGAGAGTGTATGTAATGTGAACACCTCTGTGCATTTAGTAAAGGTTTGTATGATTTTTAAAAGGTGCCTCCAAATTAAGGATCTTCAACAAACACCTCCTGAAATGCATTACCATTTCTATTCATTTGTCATTCAAGAGGAACATGTAATTCTTGCTCATTTAAGAGAAAAAAAACCATGCCAAACATCTGTGATACCTTCACAGTATTTTGAGGCATCTTCTGCTTATTTCTCAAGTTGATGTTGCTGGGGTAAGTTGGGATGTTATAGTTATCCATGTCAGAGGTCAGACATAACTCACGAAGCCTCAAGGGAAGCATGATGGGCATCAAAGTAGGTCTTGGAGGACCTCGTGCAACCCTTGGGCGACTCATTGTGCATCCATGCTTTAACAGGAAGCTTTCTTTGTTCTAAGATTTACATTTTGTTTTCTGCAGCAGGCTTTATTTCTGCTTGAAGAGTTCTTCTCCTCCATGGTTAAAAAGTCTCTTCTTGCTTGCTGCTGGCTGTGCAATGCCCGGTGAATGAGTTTTGATAATTTCTGTTGGGATTAATTAATTAATTGCAAATGTCTTCAGGCTAAATTGTGAGTTTGCATGTCAGGATGCTGTACATAATCAACAAAATCACTCAGGGGCTTGACGTTATGGAGGTTATATGGAGATTGTGAGAGGAGCACATTCAATCCATATTAGTCAAAACTTCTTTATGTTATTTATAGACCAACTCCTATTTTATGAATTCTCAGAGTCAGAAGCACAGATTTAATATGAAATGTTAGGATAAGAACAGCAGGAGGAAGATAATTCCACTAATTGAGCCTATTTGATGAAATTGCAAAGTTTTTTAATAGGCTGACTTACAACTGTAATTGGGAAGTAAGACTGTGAAAGAAATAAAGATCCATAGTAGTACTTCAGGTTAGATGGAACACTGCTATCCCAAATGAATAAACACTAATGAACCGTTGTATGAACTTCTAGAGACTAGCTACACCAGCTAACTGAAGGGTACAGGATACATTAATAAAGTCAGAGGAAGATCTTTAATGTGGATGTTATCATCACCAACTGACCCATGAGAATAAACAGTGCATGAGGCACATAAAAAGAATTTTTTTCATTTATAAACCTGAAAGTTTTGGCTTCTGTCCTGATCCTAGATTATTGGGTTGTGTTTTTCTTTTCTTTCTTTTTTTTTTTTTTTTTTAACTGACATATTCTGTCTTATAAAAAGCCTATTCAGAAATCGTACAGAGTTAGTCCAGCAAAGTTGAGGCAAACTCAGCTACACAAAGGCTTTATGGTCTATAACAAAACAGGAGGCAGACTTTTTGAATGTCTTGTATTTGCATTTTGAAATCATCAGTTTAAATCCCCTTGGCAGTGAAAGCATTATTGCTTCTGCTGGATTCACCAGTTTTCATGCGCTCAATAAAGGACTCTAATCTTGTTGCTTCAATTAAGTGCTTATGGTTTTGATCTGTCGTATCTTGCCATCTTTGTCCCACACTGAGTTTCTTGGGTTTTTGCCTATTAACGAATGTAACTCATTGGTGTTATTAAGTGTGCAACAAATCTAGATCCAGTAGGTTGCCAGTCAGTCGCCAGTATTTCCTCAGTAGGGCCTGGGAGGAATACCCACCAGACTGACTGCCTTTCCCTAAGGAGCAATACTATATTGATACTATTTTCATTTCAAGAGCAAAGAATCTGAATCAAAAGCAAAAGAGAGGAAATTTGCAAGAAGGATACCTTTGCTGTTACTGTCTGTGGTTTTATTTGTCACTAATGTGTATACTTAGGCTGGCATAGGTGGTTACAATTACTGGAAGAGGCTGAGGAGCAACACAAATCTCAGCTACTCATCGTGGCTGCCCAGAAACTTAACAACACCTTTAGAAAGGCTATAGCTAAACAGTTTTCAAAAAGAGCGAAAAAACCACAGCCACCAAATATCAGTAAGCTTCAAGAAAACCTGGAACAGCAATACATCTGGCTCTGGATTTCATCAGGCTGCTATACAACCTTACTGTCCATAAGCCACAAAATTGCAAAAGTAAGCTCTTGCATGGACTCCCCAAGCTCCCCCTTCCTTTCTGCTGTGGATCACAAGAACCGTCTTCATTGCGCAAGAAATGATTTATTTTCAGTGTTCATCAAAACAGATTCTGAACTTAAACTTTTAATGTTCAATGATAGGACTTAAATGAGGTTCAGACTTTGCATTATTTATGTTTCTGGCTGGATATTTTGGTTGCATAACCAGGTGCACATGGAAGTCTGGCATCCAGTAAAAAGCTGTAAGCATGCGTGAAAATGCAACATATGGTTGTTGAGATTGGACAGTACTTAAAGGTTATCTTTGCTGTCAACATTTAAGATTTTTAATGATGTTGCTGTAATAACAGCAAAAGCAAAACTCTTCCTGATTGACTTGAAACTGTACTCCAAGAAACTAGCTTTGTCTTAGCCTTTGATAACCACATTTTGTTAAAAAGGATGTAAAATAGTAATGCAAAACCTGTGAATGTTCTTTCTTTCTAAGCACTTGAGTATAGACTTTCATAAGCATTATAGATAGGTGGGAAAACTTCAGCTACCATAGAAAGTGTATGCCATTGACTAGAATTGGCCAGTTGTGCCTGCAGTTATTTGATTTATATGCATATTTGTCTTAAAATACATGTGGAAATTAGACATGTACTACAAGTGTGTTGGAGCATATATTTCACTAAATCAAAGAAGTGTATGTAAATAGATGCTGTAGTAAAATCCACTGTTAAAATTCAGGGTTGAGACAATATTCCTAGATGTTCTCCAGAGATATGAGAGCTCAGGGATGCAGCATCAGAGCTTGATCTTCCTTTCAGCTCTCTAAAACTTGTTTTCCAACCGTCAGGTCTTGGACAAGCAAAAATGGCAGGAAAGACCTACTTCTCAGCTCAAAAAGGGCCAGAGTAGCATAAGGGATTCCCAGGAAGGGGAGGATGCTTTCCAATCCAAGTACTGCGAAGAGGCGTGAAAGAGCACTGCTGGTGCTTGAGCTGCCCAAGACCAGAGGATGAAAGTGCTGGTCAGAGCTGCCTTTGTCTGCCCTCCTTTATTGTGGGCTCAGTTCTCTGGAGATGGGGTAAAAAGTCTTCTCTTTGGGCATCGTTTTATGAGGACATTGTACGTAGGATAGATACTCCTTGAGCATCCTTGGAAACCACAGTCATCCTGATAAACACTGATTCCCAATATATTTTTGGGATTGCTCTATACTTGGTTACTGATTTAGAATTTTGGGGCATAATGTTTTGTTCTTCCTGATCCTTCACATTTTCACTTAGCCCACAGTAACATGGAGCTTTCCACACTGGAGGAGTTGAAAGGTAATCTCGCGCTCTCGGTCCAAATCTGGATCACATTCACGGTTAGGCCCTCACCCTTTAATCAGACCCTGTTTGCAAAATCCCATCTTTCACAGTATTTCACAGGATGGGTTTTTTTTTTTTTTTTTTATTTATTGTTGGACTTCATCTGGCACAAAGGTTTAAACTACAGAAGTAATTTAAAATATTGTGGCATTTCCTTTCTTAATTAATCCCAACTGTTTTCCTTGGTAGTACAGAAAGTATCAGTATTTGATGAGGACATTATGCCTTCATCACTGGGGCAGTGGATTCTTCCTGCCGAGTCTGTAAACAGCAGACAAGCCACAGAGTTCAGCCTTCGTGTTCTGGTTTTCATTAAGCCCAGACTAGAGGAGCACCCAGCTGTGTCTTCCTGTAAGGTCTGTCAGTCTTCCAAAGCTTGTTAACATGCTAATATAAAAGGAAATAGGGCTGACTTCAAGGAATTTACAACTAGTCTTAAACTTCAAAGACTAGAGCTACATCTCTTCAATTCAACAACAACAACAACAACAAAAATCCTATAATAAAAGTTCTGTTAGCCTACAAGAACAGATCTGTGTGCATCGAACACTTAAGCCATAATGCATGATGCCACATTTTTTTGTTGCAAGTTGCAACACAAAGCCTCCTGCAGTTGTGAAACTTTGTTCATAGCTGGTAGGTTTGATCAGAGACAAGATAAATTGCTGTCCAGCCCACAAATAGAATATCAGGAATGATGTTGTCAATCTCTCCTTCCCTAAACCTGTTTTCTATGTAGATGTTTGCAGTGGGTAGGTGAATCAGGTTTGAACAGTAGGCAGCATGCTCAGGTGGCAGAAATTGGAAGAACTCCTGCAACTTCAAGGGAATCACTCCCGTTCTTAACATCCGAAGATTTGGCCCAGTGTGAGGAAACATCTGCAATGCGCTTACCTAGTCATCCGAGATGTCCAAACAAGGTTCAACACATTCTGTTGCTTTTCATGGAAAAAGAGAGCACCGTTGTGTGGAAGTAGGGTGAGGCACCTTTTCAAGCTGAAGAATGACTCACTGTTCTCATTCAGTATGGGCAAGTGGATGTGAAGGAAGGATTACATAAATAGGACAAACACTTGGTACTTCCCTATTCTCCAGTGATTTGAGGATCAGGGACTTCCTGAATCAGGATCAATGTAATTTCTATCAAGAAGCAATCAATGATTATTTTTTTTCCCCATCTCCATACTACATCTCTTTAGTTAAATGGATAAGATGAAAGATTCATTGCAAATGCCTCTTTCACCCCTTGGAGTGCTCTCTGCTCCTGTTGGAATCTGTAGGAGCTTTCAGGTCTTGCAGGAACACGGCAGGATGAGATCACACATCCCCAAAGTTCTCAGACAGGTACTTTCCATCAGTGCTGAGAGTCAGTTCCCTTTTTTATCATCTGTAGGTCAGATCTTTGATAAAGGAAAGACACCTCAGACATCCAATAACATTATTATTTTGATGTTGGAAAAGATTTCCATTAACATTCTTCTGGAGAAATCTGAAGAATTTAAATGCATAGAAATACAGGTTGTTGCACAGCTGAGATAATTATATATTGAAGGGCTTTGGCAGGGACCCTGAGCAATAAATGTGTCAGATGACACATCCTTGAGTCATTTGAGGAGATTTCTTCATGGGCTTATTTTTTATTGAGATTCAACTCTTTGTATCAAGGAACTATAAGAATTTGTGTGTATTCAGTTGACCTCAAAATTGGTTTCTTTGGTCACCCAGAAATATTAAAAGCAACTCAATGCAAAAAAAGAAAAAAAAAAAGGCAAAGTAGCATATTAAACTCAGCTGTTATTCACACTGTTCCTTCTCTGACAGCTTGTTAAAAATGTTGGTAGAATAGGTGCTGCTGTTATACTTTCGTTATTCGGTGCTAATTAGAACAAACTTATACAGAATCAAAAGTGGTTTCTAAAGGGAGCTGATTGTTTTAATAGGAATTAATTGAAAATCCAGACCATGGTGGTGAAGAAGGCCACAGGGAGCAATGGCACACATTTAGATTCACTTACCAATCTGGTTTGGGCTTATTGCAAATGGAGTTGTTATGGCTACATCCACACTGCGGAAGCCCAGGGGGTGGGAACACTGTGGGCCACCGATGGCTAGGCTGGTGCAGGGAACAAGCAGGAGAGCTGTGTCGAGGTTATGTTTCTGTTGCCTTGGAAGAAATACAGACGTGAAAGGTAACCGGTATCTACTCAGCTGCTATGTCTAGAAATACTGTGTTTGCAAAGTGACAGCAACTGGCCAGATATCCTATATAATAAGATTTCCAGCTTGTTTCCCGTGTGCGTTTGTACTATACGTGACTGCAGTTTCTGTCATCGGTTCAATTGGCTGAGTCCTCCCATGCGTAGGAATTTCTGTTCTTTCTACTGGTTTGGGATGCTCTTCTCAGGGTCATTGGAAAATAAACCCCTCAAAACAAAGAAAAGAGTTCTTAAGAAAACAAACCAACTGCCCCATGGAGCCTTTGCTTTCTTGACAGTAAAGCTACACATTTAGGCAGTGATGTGCTGTTTTTTCCAGTGTTCTTGAAAATCTGGTTTTAAGAGGAAAAATGACAGGAAACGCTGTGTCAGTCTTGTTAAATTTCTGGGAATGGAGCTGAATATGATATGGTGTGTATCTATTGCCTTCTGCCAAAAGCTCCTCGATTTTGTCAGCGAAAAATGGTAGGAGACACTGTGCCATAAGCTGATAAGGTCATATTAAATCAGCTGTCTATTGAGTCTCACATATTTTATATATAGTCATCCCCTGAGGGTGTATTGTATTCAGACCCTTGGATGGCTAATAGCATATAGGTGATGGCTGACAAGCACAGCAAATCAGCTAGAAGGCAACCACACTTTTTTGAGGAAAAAAAGTGCAAATTAAAAAATAATTAAATAATTTCAAGAGGGTATCATGTTGGAATGATGATTATGTGACATTATGAGCATTTGTAACAACAGCAGAGAACTTTTCACCTAAACCTTTGAGGTGAGGAGTCCATAGCCCAGCCAAGACACTGGAGCACTGACAGCATTTTGGGAACAGCCCCCTTCCCTGTAGGAGCAGAAGTGAGGAACAGCAGGAAAATAGGAAATTAATGTTAAGAAGAGAATCAAGTTCCACGGTAAAGTTATTAAAATTATCATAGAATTTGCTTTGGAAAAAAATTGTGGCTTAATATAGCCTTAAGAATCTGGCACATTCTCGATGATGTTAATCCATCTGCTAACATTTCACCTTATTCTTATTGGTTTTGTTTCCAGTTTTTTGATACCTCAAGCATTTTAGATGTTATGTTATTGAAGTCATGGGTCTTGTAGAAAACAAATTACCCCATAGAGTTAATTGCACCCATCTCACTCTTTATCTTGTTGAGGTGAACTTCTTATCTGCATTTCATTGTGAAAGAAAAAAATCTTTGATAGGAAACAAACATACAAAATGGGAGCAGAAGTTGATCACCTCTTGCTGTTTTCCCAAGAGCAAAATTAACGAGATAAGCCATTATTACTTGTCAGGTATTACTTGAACCCCAAATAATCTGTTCCCTGAGTAGATCTGAGGAAACCTTGAGCTTTTGTGCTGAAGTGTAAAAAATTTTTGTAGTTGTATATTTCTTGGAGGGTGCAGTTTGAAATTTTCTGGCTGGACAGTCTCTTTGGTGGAGAAAGATGATATCAGAGCAAGCATGACACATTTATCACATTGAAATGTGGCGCTAGAGAAGGAATGCACCTGAACTGATCATCTAAAATTCCAGTTTCACTGCTGCGATTTCAAATTTTGACTGAAAGCATCTTGTTTTTCCAGACTTTTCCCCTTTCCCTTGCTGTCATCTCTCTGCTAGAAATCTTATAGAATTTCCAGATTTATTTTACTGGTGCAATACTTTAAATGTTGGGTTTGGGGTATTTTGGTTTTTTTTCCTTTTTTGGGGGGGTGGTGGTGATGGGGTTGGTTGGGTTTTTTTTTGAGTGGGGTTTTTTTGTAACTACTGTGTTGTTGTGGACAGAATAATTCAAGCAACCAGAAGATTAACGGAGTGTGTTGTACGCATTTCTCAAGGTGGATCAGATTCCCTCTTTAAAACAAGCATGTGCTTGTGTGCAGTTATGCTCATGTAGCTTTGTGGTTAATGTCTATAAGTTATTTCACTTGATTGTGAATATATAGATTCACTGTTGGAATTAGTGGAGTGTGTGGATTGGGGAAGTCAAGGCAGTAGGGGAATGTGCGGGGAAAACCCAATTGACTGGCTTACCCAAGACTTCTGAAGACTTGTTCCTTAATTTCTTTGTGTTTTCTCTTTTGCTTCAAGGTTTTTCTTTGTTTGTACGTGTTTAATTAGTATCTCAAAAACATATGCAAACTAGCTGTCTGGCTAAAGATTTTGAAGCACACGGGAGTGGATGAAAGTGGTGGAAGAATACAAAGGAGCACCTACAGGGAAAACGTGCTTTTGCCTCCTGTCCCTTGATTGCCAACGAGACAAACTAGAATCGGGTCTGTTGAAGCCAAACGCAAAACCTCTCTATGTGGCCAGGATTTCAGCTCAGGTGAAAAAATATATTTTACAGAGGTCTGTCTGACTGCTCTGTTGGTTGTAGGGATGTCCCACATAGATTGCTGGGCTGCTTGGTGGGATGCGTCCATAACCTGGATTATATTGTAGGTTGATTTCCATCAGTAGGATGGCCAAGAGGCCCCGCTAAATCTGGGCCTTAGAAAGAATATCTCTTTGCGTGTTTCACGTAGGTTCTCCCTCTTCCTTGCTGTCAGAAAACGCTCAATTAGAAAGCTATTATAAGATCCAGCTTTGTTAGAGAAACATATTCAGATAAGAAGGAATTCAATGATTTATTCACCGGATGATAGTGAATGAATGGTGTCTGTTTTCTGTGTATGAATCATAATTGACTTTATTATGATGTTCTCAATGTATTCGTTATTTGAATTGATTTCCTGATTCATTCTTTGTCAGTAGATTGGTTGCCAGCAGTTCATTGTGGGTTTCCAATGTTTAAAATTTAAGCTCTTTGTAATGGGTATCCAAGTCATATGAAGTGCTTCTTTTTCCTGATTGGAAAAATGGATTGGGGGAAGGGTTGGTGCAAATACTAAAAATGTACGTGAATTAAAAATTCACTTTTATTCACACTTTAAAACACTTTTAATGTACATTATTTCTAGGCAAAATCCACCTCAGTGCAACAGTCTCAAAACCTGTTCCCTTCCCATGTCCTGATCAAGCAACATACCAAAGTCTTGATTGATAGTTTTTTGCTCTGGTATTTGCACAGAGATGTGTAGGAACTCACTTGAAGAATCAGGTTGGGAAGCAACTTGAATGCAGTGAAACAGAATATTCACAGACTTATTTACAGCTTTCTCTCAGTTCTAATAATAAGTGTAAGTGTGGATTGTTTGAACTGTCTCATTCTGTTTCAGCTTTCTGCAAATTCTCCAGGGATTTATTTCTTTTTCTGTATGGCTGCAGATTGGAAAACAGGACACTATCAGGCTAAATTCGCCTTGCACACGTACAGCATTGATCTCTTATCATGTAATTAAGTTGTGACTCAAGAGACTAACTGCAGCCCACACACCAGTTATTTGACCCTCTGGAATTTTGCCCTCCTTCAAGCAGCATGGTTATGTGGGCTGACAATGTGCTAAATGTTTGTAGGATGTTCTCCTTGGCTCAGGTTTCTGTTCTGTTTACTCTGTAGATTTATGCATAGGTAGAATTTTTAAGGCATAGGACATATCATATGAATGTGAAATGGAAGTTGATCCTTTTGGCTCTTTGGTATATATATCAGCATCCTGAGACATGGCCCATGGCTTGATTTAACTTTCCCACTCCATTCCTTCATAGGCTGACCAGCTGCTAAGTCCGTGTATTGACACCTGTAGATAAAGGTCTTGCCGTTTGAAACACTTCTGGGTAAATCACTGTATTCTCCTGTTCTTTCTTCATTTTTGGGTTAGGAATAATATGGAAGTGGTGTTTTGTGAAGTAAGATCCATAAATCTTTGTCTAGCTTTTTGTGATTAGTGGATGGAAATTGAGAAATACAATGAACCCTTAGGAGAATTGAGAAGCTGGTAATATTTTTCTGCCATGTATATGTAATTGGCAGTTGAAATAGATTGAGAGTTTTGATACTACTGGTTTTATGGCTCTGAATATCTGCTGCTATAATAGTATCTTTCCATTTGTGTTATATTGAATTATCGCAGGAAGATTTCCACCAAGCCTTCACTGAATGGACAAAAAGCTGTTGCCACAGCTCCTTTGAGTGTTTCCAACTCCAACTAGTAACAGTGTCCATTTGACTGAGGAAGCAAGTTCACTCATCTGGTGTCTCCCCATCCTTTCAGGGTCATGATACTTTAAGAAATTCTTAACCAGAGAAGAATACGTTGGGGCTCTGAAGATGATTGTGATAGTCAGTGATGCTGTGAAGCACATCATTAATGCTCTGGGCATTACCCATTCACATTAATGCTGGGATCTCCTAACCCATTAGTAATTAGTGGAATGTCAGCATGTCCTATGAGGTAGGTAATAACACTATGCCCAGTTATAGTGATGACTAAATATAGAACAGCTTTTGTGTGTGCTTTTCATGGGGGGTCAGCCACTGACCATTTTCATTAACGGTCAAAACTCTTTAATTAACAGATGTTAACCAAGCAAGTTTTGGTTAGAAAAATCATCAGAAGATAAAAAGATTAAGTTAAAGTAATTTAGAAACAAATGTTTAAGAGGGTGTTTCCTTGACATGTTAGAACAATCATTGCTATTTTTGTCTTGGTATCCAAGATGTTAGTGAGGAGAACAAAGCCGCTAATAGGAGTTTCACATCCTAAGTGTAGAATATCATTATCTATCCCAATTTTAAGAGGTGCTTCTCAGTGCTAGTTTCTGAAGGACCCAGGATATTATTAGATTAGAGCCTGTCTCCAGTAATCTCTGTCCTTGCAACACCCTAATAATAAGTTTTATTTATTCCATATGCACTGTGAGAGCTCAGGAAGCTTTAAAATTCCTTCCTGCACAAGCTCTTGCTGTTGTGATGGATGTCTCAACTTCAGAGTAATCCCAGGTGCAGGATCCTCTCCCTGTCAAAAATTTTCTTCTCTTCCTATTGTAACTGGTCCTACCTGTCTTTGTGTACAGACTCAACCGAACTCTTTCTATAAATGAAGGAAAGAAATCCATGATGAAGCTCTCTCAGCCCTCTATTTTGTGTTTTTTGTTTTTGTTTTTTTTTAAAATAACAGTATGGTTAGTTATCTTTAAAATCTGCTGAACAATTAAAGACATTTGCAATAACCAGCAAAGGCATTCATCCAGCCCCTGTATGCTAACAGAATGATGCAGCACAGTACATAACCAACACTAAGCCCGAAAATGTGCTACATGGACCAATAGACCAGTTGGTAAAAATCCTACAGATTCTACTTCTTGCTAAAAATGGCTTTCTAAGTAATTTCAGAGAGCAGACCATTTGCTAAAATAGCTTGTGAAATGGCTTTCAGATAGAAGAAAAAAATCTGTATTTGCTAAATAAAACAAGGACTAATTCAGCCAGTCCTGTCCACGGTACAGGTGGAGAAAGTGAGGCACAAAGCAGGCGACTTTCTTCAAGCCCCGAGAGTGACCTGGTGGCAGAGGAGGGAGTGAAGCCCAGGTGCACGGGCCAGGAGCCATATGCTCCAGCCTTCAGTCTCTTCTGCATAGTCCATCTGCAACATTTTGCTTCAGCCAGGGAATATTGGTCCTACGATACCACATTTTGTAATATTTATAGAAAGCGTGTATATTTTTATATATAACTTTAAATGTAGGTGGATTTTTTCATGTTAAATTTACAGGTAATTTACATAACTAATTTGTAAGCCAAAGTGTAAATGACGCTCAGCTGAAGTGACCATTTTGACAAGCAAGTGCAAACATTGTCAGAACATTGGCATATCTGCTTTGGACAAGACTGAGCTTGACAGCTTTTCTGTGTGCATCTGGGTTTTCTTGTGGGGGGCAGCAAGGGGAGAGTGTGTTTTGTTTTGTTGGGTTTTTTTTTAAGAGCTATTAAGAATATTGCATTATAATAATCTGATTTTTAAATTATCTATCTAGCTATGTCATTTGAGATATTAAAAAAGCTGGCATCCAAACCAGAAGGCTGTTTTTTCTGTGCTTCTTGTGTCCAATGCTTTTTAAACAAATGCAAAACTATTGTGAAACATGCAATGCTCTCAACCATCTGACATAAAAATTTAGCTCCAGTTAAAGACGATGACTTAAAGAAAGCTTGCAAGATGCCTTACACCAATGTTAGATATGGCTGATAGGGATTAGGAGTGAGGAGATGAACATTTTAAAATCAAAGAAATATGCAAAGTAATTTCATTTTTTTTCATCTTAGAATACTAAAATTGAGGATTTACATGGCCTGATTTTTTTTTTTTTTAAATTTAAAAAGCCTACATCTTGGTAAAACACCCATGGAAACTCATGGTGTACCTAATTTTTTTTTATGCCTGTAGATCCTTTTCTTTACTTCCATCCTTCTCACTTTGTCACTCAGCGTGGACAGAGCTTCTTCCTGTCAGCTTTGCCCTGAGCTCTCATCCAGCTGAGTGCTCCCAGGAGGTGGTGGGAATCTCTCTTGTAGCTTTAAAATGAGCTCTGGAAAGCTGGGGCTTCAGAACGTGGGTCCTAGCCCATGTCTGCTTACACTGATATGGTCGTCTTCTGCAGTTTCTTTCATTTTATTTCTGTCTGGAAAATATATATAGTTTTTAAATAGAATACAATTTAGCTTTGGAAACTTAGTGGTAAGTAGCAAGTTGGGGATATCCAGGGTCACAAAAACATGATTTACCCATTCTTGTGTTGCCCAATTAGTGTGATGTCTCCGGGTTAAAACATACAAAAGACGGACAGATTATAATTTTGCATGTGGACCATTATTGGATCATTGCTGCTCTTGATGAGCTGGATCTGCTTTAATAAAAAGAATATTTAAGAAACCATTTAAGAAACCAATTCTCTTTTAATGCATGATGTAATTAAATCTTTATTGAGATTTGAGAGCTGTACAACCACAAAAGAAAAAAAACAACACCCAAACCCAGGAGTGATCGCGTATCTTGACACACATTGGGAAAAATCTGCACATAGAAAGAAAATGTACAGTGTGTCATGTATAGGGTAAGGTAAAAGATTATGACTATCCCACAGTCCTGTCCTGCAAATATTAATGCATGTGGTAGGATTCTGGAAGTGGATAGTTCCCTAATGTACAAAAAGGTTTCTCTCATGTGTAGCTTAGACATACACATCTGCAAAATTAAAGCCTGTGTATCCCAAGTCTCCTTTATCCACTGTGAGAATGAGAAGAGGAAAGTAATGGAGTTAAATTTTGTGGGGGTAACCTGGGACTTTTTCAGGGCATTTTCACAGGACGTTACCTGGTTTCAACTGGATGAGCTTTTGTGCTTATTTCTTAATGATGTCTTTTGAGGACAGCCAAGCTGTGGTTCTGGAGACTCGTGCAGTTCACAAGTGGTTCAGGCTGCGGCTGGAGCACGTGAACAGCCTCGCCCCACGGGCACAAGTGGGAGCCGTGGGAGTCCGCAGCTCTGTCTCCCTGTAGCTCTCCACCCTAACTCCCGCCCCTATGAAAATCTCAGCAAGTGGTTCAGGCTCAGAAAGACGGGCTTTCATATTTTAAAACAGGGTTTTACAGGTATGCATATATCAATGTGCCCTACTAATTAACCTGTGCTTACAAGCGTGTAAAATCTCACCACCGACTCTGCCGATTTGCACCAAACTATGTGGACTAGTAATCTTGTTCACACTGAATAAGGTGTCCAGAACTGAAAAATACTAAATTGTTAGGTTTGTCACAGAGGTGTAGTGTATGGTAAATGTTTTGGATAATGGATCTATGTTTCAGTAGGTAGAGACAACCTCGGATTTTCAGTAATAACTTTTTACAGTTATGAAGCTTATAGAAGTCCTCTCCTTTAGGCAGTCCTACTGCCCTAAGAGTTCACTGAGAAATGGGGGAAGCCCCCCATCCAGAATATAAGTTATCTTGTATTTTTGCTAACGTATATAATTACTGATGTGGGCGTTCCCACATCTTAGAATGGAAAAAGTGCTTGCCAAGATTGAAAAACCGTAGTAAGCAATATAAACGATTTCTCTCACACACCAGCATTTCTTGCTGAGACAAGTGAACTGGGACTGTGTTTAAAACCATATAATTATACTCCTATATATCATTTATTAAATCAGATTTCCCCCACCCTCTTTTCTTTTAAGTTGCTTCTGAAAATGCTTTTCTTCCAAGAGGCCTACTAGCTGGGGTCCTCGGGGTCCTCCCCTGTGAAGAACTCTTTCCAAACAGTGGAAACGAACAAAAATGTAAATAGCACATCAAAACATACGTGACATGTTGTCCCTATACCATTATTGCTCTTTGCTTAAATCGTTGCTCTAGCTTCAGTGTCACTGAAGTCTGCTGGAGCCAGGTATGAGGTATTGCCTGGCTGGGGTGTACCCCAGACACCCATGGGTTGTATGGAGCCTTTTGATCATCCAGCCTGGTTTTCTGCATGACCCCGGCCATATAGATCTGTCTCTCTGTTCCTTGGTCAGGGCCAGAACTGCCTGTTCAGATACTCCATGGGTTGTAGAAAGATGTTCGTGGATTTCCTTATTTCACGCTCATTTCTATGCTGTTTTAAATATAAAGAAGCTGACCCAGTGTTTTCACACCCATGAAATAGAAGGACTAATGAACGATTTTTCCAAAGTACAGAGATTGTATATGCAAAGGTCCAGTACGCAAATCCTGACTTGTTTATGCCTCGGGTTGTGCATACAAAAAGCTATTTAACTTTAAGCCAATATATCTTTCTTTCCAGCACCCACACCTCACTCAACCCACCTCCTCTGAGGAAGCCTGGGGAAAAGACTTTATGCCACACTCCAAAAGTCTGGGGAGTAAGGCCGTGTTGGACAAAGGGACCATCTGAATATGAATTGGTACCAGCAATGAAACCCTTTGCATTATAATCAAAGTAGAGGTTCCAGCTGTTGGCTTATTAGCAGGGTCCTGTGTGTCATGAATCTTGAAGTTGGTGTAAGCATGTGGGGATTGAATTTGCGATGTAGGTGGTATCGATCACGTTCTTAGAATAGCTTTCCCCAGTTTGTACTGGAGGTTGCATATTAAGGTGTGGTGGCATCTTATGGACTTTCACTACATAGTTTGAGAGTCTAAGGGCTTCTCAGAATTTTTCTTGTTTTCTGAGACCTTTGCACTGCAGATCACAGAGTCTGGACAGTGTTTTCTTTCAGGTTTAAATATTAATTCACATGAGCAAGAGTTGTCAGTATGGCACTGTAGTTTTCTCTTATTAGGCTCATTTTTTCCTTTGGTCATTCTGTTAGTAACTGTCGCTGAGAAAGGAAAGTTGTATATTAAGAGTTTGTTATATCAAGGAAAGAAATTATTTTACGACTCACTGATATGTGTACACGGTGAAGATGCATTAAGATTTCAGTCTAAACTTCCCATCAATCTTCCCCCTCCCCCCCCATTGTTTTCCCTCTCTTCCCTCTTCAATCTATTCTTCCCTCCTGTCCTAGGTTTTTTTTTTGTCACACTTTTTTTTTTACTCCTTTTCTGTTCAGTCCTTCTGAAGTGTTGTCAAGCAATGCTCCACTTCTGGTTGAGCTCTTCGGTCCTGCAGTACGAGAATAGAGCTCCAGCAGTTCTCATGTGGTGCTGCTGCATCCAAGATGCCTAACTTCTAACTCGTGTTCAAGGAGATATACTTTAGAATGTTTTCCTTGGAGTTTAATTAATTTTGTTAATGGTTCTTTTTTTGTACTAGCCAATGTACCATGTTTTTTAACAAAATACAATATGAAATAGAACAAAGCACCGTTATTTGAAGGAAGATGCTGAGAAGTATGAGAGTTATTTATGCTGATTGTTATTTAGTGAATACTTGAAAAAATCTCATACTCAGGATCATCCTTGTTAAGGAAGTATTCATTCTCATGAAAAAAGGTACAAACCATGCAAAATATAAAGAAAACAAACCCAGCTATAAGAAAAACAAACATGCAGTGGGTACCTACCATGATCAGAACTCTGCTGAATTTACAGCAGTCTGTCATAGGAAAAGTTATAACATATTGTTCTTTTATTGTGTTTTATGCCTTTTATGAGCTTGCAAATCTAATTAGGAAGCCAATTGGCACACAGTATGCAATGACGGAAGCAGTACCACCTATTCTTGTGGCAGCTTTGGTTTTGCTTTATGGGTGGTCTTTGTTCCTAAAGGCTTATATGAATACCACATATTAGCTGAGCTGGTTCTCCCTTGATGTCTGTCTTGTATTGTACACATGTTGTCACTGTTTGACACTTAAACAATCCAGATTCTTGCCCAGCCCATATTTAGTGCCATAATAAACTTCTGAGCATATGTTTTTGAGAGCAACAGTAACATTCATCACTGCAATGTGACATATAAATAAGCACTACTGGAGAGTGTACATGCCTTCAGAGGGCAGAGCTGGACTAGAAGGTGTGTGCCAAAGGGATGTGGGCATCTGCCTTGCCCTTACTGGGCTTTTTTCTTCTTTGCCTTGTTTCAGTAAATCAAAACGGTTATTGAAGGGACCTACAAAATTCACCCTGTACATGTGAAAAAACACGCGTCGTTACAAAACTTTTGTAGGGAAACATTTCCTGTGTGGGGCTTTGGCTTGACAAACAGTAGATGTAAGGCATAAACCATTCCTCCTGTCGCTTCATCTCACTTGCTCTGTCTTTTAGCAGGGAGCTCCGTCAAGGCCTGGTTGGAAGCACTGGTCTGGCAGATGTGATGTACCAACGCTTCCTGCTCCTGTGAGTCTCCTCCTCTTGTTTTTGCAAAATTCCTGTATTTGAATAGTTTCATTTCAGCAGAAGTGGGTTTTTTGTGTTTTGGCTTATGTTTTGGGTTTTATTTATTTATTTATTTATTTATTTTTTGAGGTGACTTTGGTAGAAATGAAGAGGGATTCACATATGAAGGGCTTCAGGATTTGACTTGTCCCTTGTTCTCTCTGAACAAGACCAGAGGCTTACAAAGACAGTACAGGCAGTACAACAGATTTAAAGTGTGGTCATATCCTGTCTTAGTTGGGTAAACACATTCTGATTCAATGAAAGCTTTGTCTGAACAGGGACAGAAAAGTTGAGTCTTGAACAAGAAAATAATTTATATAAGTCTTAATGAATATTTAATTTGGAACATTAATTATAAAAAAGAGGGTATATATTTTGATGTCCTGCCTTTAAGTGGTGGATCATCTAGTGTCTTCTTGGCCTGAGGAGGACCATCAGCTTGATGGTCCCAGCTTGACCACTGGATGTATATCAATCCAGTGAGAGTATCCTCCTATTACACTAACACTCTTTAAAGAAACAGGTGTTATAGATGAAAAAGAGAAAATATGTTTAAAGCTGAAATGATGAGGCCATCCCATGAGGGGCCAATGGGGTGACTCTGCAGGTAAGAGGCAGCAGATGCACTGCAAGTTTCTACCACAGTGAAAATGGAAACAAAAATGAAAAAAACCACAATCCAGTAGGCAATATGTTCCAGCACTCAATAACAGCTCATACTATGAACTGAAACAAAAATAAAGGTAAAGCTACAAGGTGCTGTCACAATACCAACAATGCATGTGTCTGTTTTAAGACTGACTCTTGGTTTCTCATGGCAAAATATGTACGTGCATCACCAATGGGTCCTACTTGAAAAGTGAGATCATTCATATCTGACCTTGGTTTGAATTTTACCAGCTGCCCTCATTAGGCAAATGAAGCCCAGCACCATTCACCCTTTGGTCTTCCCCAAAGCACAAGCATTTGAAGCTGCATCTAGGCCTGGACTCTCTGCCCCGATTTCATGCTCTGCATTTGTGTACGGTGTGCGAGAGAGCAGAGAATGTACTGAGAATAAACTGCATTAGCTCTCAGAGAGAGATTCTAAAGTTTTAATATTATGGTTGTCTAGTTTGATCTAGTATCTGGTCATTGAATTGTATCATTGCGAGAAACATGAGAACAGCAGCATGACCATGAGGTATATTGTATTACAGAATGAGGTTACACAGCACCAAAGCACCACCATATTTCAGTAACAAATGCAGCTTCTGGGGAGTTTTGTTATCATTGCATAAGCTTCACTGCTCCCTAGAAGATGACACTGATTCAGACAGAAAACACTAATTCAGTTCTTGCCAGCAGAGCCAATTGTCTCTTTGATTACATTAGACTGACAACTGGTTTTCAATGTCATTGTCAGCCGCAGCTTCTCATACACGGTGCAGTGGAGCATGAACTGGGCTCCCTTTATTTAATTATTTCTGCCCATTTCTGTATTTGTGAATAAGGCAAATATGAGGCTCCCGTCTAGTAGGCAGAAAAATGTCAGGTGTTTAGATTACAAAACTCAGGCTTCCAACAGTGGTGTCCGGCATCCTTTTTAAAGGCAGATCATGAAAGCGTGTGTCACTCCAAAGAATGAATTTGAAACTAGATATTTGTGTGTGTGTGTCAGTTGTGTAGAAATGACCGGGGATTTTCTTGATTAAATAATTGTTGCGTTAAATAATTTGTTGAATATCTTTGCAGTTTTATTAATTAAGAAATGCAATTCTTTTCTTGTGATTGGAAGATGGTATGTGAGCTGCCCATTGCAGGCACTTGCTATTTAAAATTTGCTTTGCGTTGGTTGGTGGTGTTTGGGCGCACAAACCTTGTGGTCCATTCTGTGCCCGGGTCTGGGTGAGCGTGGAGCTCAGAGGATGTCTCGCCAGTGCAATGGAGGTCTGACCACGGTCTGTGCTGGTGCTCCCGCACAGGGCGAATGCAGCCGTGGTGGTGGTGAGGGTACGGCCGTGCGGAGCGCAGGGTGTGGAAGCTGTCACCCGGCTGGCACGCAGGATACAAAGGTAGGCTTTAGTCTGTGCTCGTTTCAGCCAGCACATGGGGATCTCTGTGAAATCAAACCCCGCTTGTTCCAAGCAGCTTTGCTGTTTAACAGGGGGTGTGGCCCTTTCTGGTGTGTCACAACAATGATGGGCTGACAAGAGTTTCCTCCTTTGCAAATAGACCATGGGCAGCGGACATACAGCCTGGTCACAAGTCATCCATAGTGCAGAAGACATCATGTTCTCTGCAGTTTTGCCCAGGCAGTGGTTTGTTGTGTTATCTGGAGCACAGGACTTCCAATGCAGCTCTGAGCACTGTACTTTCAGGCGTGTGTCTACAACCCAGCCTCTTCCTCTCCCCTCTGCCTCCCTCACACATATCGTTCCTTGAGAGAGGGATTAGGGAGGCGGGAGGCTGCTGTGAGGGTTCAGGAGCAGGATGCAGAGATGTTACTCTTCTGTGCAAGTTTTTGCTGTACCCAGCTGGTCCTTACTATTCTCTCGCAGCAGAAAAGGGATAAAGTGGGGGGAGGGCAGCATTTTTACTTTTTAAAATAGTTATCCACATTTTCTTGACTAGAGTTAGGAAAACTTCTTTTGTTGTTAATGTTTTCTTCTCTGTTAGGGTTATAAATGTATTTTAAACAAAATGTAGCCAAATTTTTTCACCAGATCTTGCTTCTTGAGGAGCTGTGGGCTTAGGAAAAGCAAGAGATTGACAATAAAATCGAGAGGTATCAGCAGTGAAGGTTGCTCTGCCAAATAATATGGTGTTATGATAGTATTTTTGTATTAGCTTTATATACTTTTATTAAAAATACCCCAGAATGTCTTAGAAGAGTAGATAGTCAAGGAGGAAGCTCCACAATTTCGCAGTAGCTCTGTGAAATTTAGCCCTGTGAAACGGTTGCTGCCAACTCTCTGTGATTCTTCCCTGCCTGCAGAGTAAGAGATTTATGTTCTTCATAAACGTGTATCCTTCTATTTCTGAATTCTCTTCTACTGCTCCCATTGCCCAAAAGCCAAACAAAGCTAACCTCCTCCAGGTCCCAGAGTGAAAAAATGCAAACACGCTGCATTTAAAAGTAGATTTAGCAACTCCAAAGTGGGCGATTTGGTTCCACCCATCAAACCTGAGTTCTCTGATCTGAAGTCAGATGGTGCTACTCCTAGCGAGATGTGTGCCAAATCTAATTAAGCTTTGCATAATGTGCATCTTGGGTGATTTGATTTATTAGCTTTGTTTGAAGAAAGTAATAATAAAAAAAGAACATGGCTTTGGTAATAAGCTGTTTGAATTCCCTGTGCAAGTAGGCACAGTCCCTCCTGGATCTCCCTGAAACGCTCTGGAGGTGCGCAGTTACCCATCACCAGACTGATGCAATGCTGGGAGCCAGCACAAAGAGGGTCTTTGGTCTGGGGTCCTACCTCCATTGCTCCCTGGCTTTTGGCTCAGCAGAGGTATTCAAGTAGTCCCTACTGTGTGTAATGATTTCCATTCTCACAACCACCACAAAAGCCAGGAAATTATCGTTTATCTCCATTTATACCAATGGAAGCTAGTGCACAGAGAGACTAGAGACGGCTGCAGTGTAGTGCAGCAGAGATACTTGCATTGCACTAAATGCTGGGGTTCACAACTAGAAAAATAGTCCCAGACCCTCTAAACTAGCTCCTATGTGTATTTCTCTGTTAATTTGAAATGCTCAGGGCAGACATGTCCTGTGGCCTAGATCCTCAACGGCTCAAGTCCTATTGATTCTGGTGGGTGCTATCTCATATCCTGTAGCATTCCTGAAGCTGGGTTCTCGCTTGCCATCCTAATGCTGGCTGGCTGTCTTTTCTTTGATGTCTTCTGCTTCGTGGGTTACAGAGGAGGATTTCCTGCAGGGCTCCTGATAAGTCTAGCTCTTCTTTTGGCAAGGTTCCTTTTTCTCCTCCATCCCTCAAAGCACCAGCTCGTAGGTCTATTGCAGCATGACCCAGGATGAGCCTGTATTTGTAAACATCAGCATTGCAGTGCTGGCATTCATCACACAGCACGGGGAGATTTACTGGGCAGTGGCTCACACTGAAAATTTATAGATGCTGCTTGACTGGCTGCAATAACTGCCCTTGGATCCGTTGGAAAGGCAATTGCCTTGGGGTCAGATTAACAGTGATATTTCAGCATATAACTTCTGGTAATTTGAATGTGAATAAGGGGCAAT
Source organism: Numenius arquata (assembly GCF_964106895.1). Lineage (NCBI taxonomy): Eukaryota > Metazoa > Chordata > Aves > Charadriiformes > Scolopacidae > Numenius > Numenius arquata. The sequence goes on along the minus strand of NC_133587.1, from coordinate 6,517,685 downwards.
AGATCTGGGGACGTGGGTATTAGGACCTCTTTTCCCAATCATACTCCTTGGCTGCAGCAGGGACAAAAACATGACTGAGCGTTGCGCATCTGCAACTTCTATTCAGTGGCTGTTAATTATTTCCGGGGAAAATGTCTGAAATTTTTACTTTGCATTTACAATGAAAACAAGAGCCTTGAGGACTAGCAGTTCACAGTGCTGTTGTGTTATCCTGGGGTAGAATAATTATAGACATTTCATTCTCGGAATGCTCCTATTAGAGCATGAAGAGAATTGTTGTATGTTTATCTTCACTCTTTCCAGGATGGTATCTTCTAAAAACTTTCAGGGGTTATTGCTGTCTAAAACATGGAAAGTGGGAATTAGATACAGGATTAGATTTGTTCTTAGCTGGTCACAGAATCTCATGCTATTTTATATGGACATTGAAGGTTATTAGGATACACAAGCTGTGTGTAAGTGCCAGTGTGTTTCTTCAACAACGCTATTTCACGCTACTGAAACTAGGCAAATGATACAAACGTACGTCTGCACGATTTGATGAAATATTACTTTCTTGGGTTTTTTTGGATTTGTGTTAAACACATTTGAAAAATCACTTGGTTTAGAGTATATTCGTAGAGTAAAATGATAAATTGCAAATAATTTTTGCAGCTTAGTTCTTTCTGTTAGAAAAGACATGATTATTCTGAAAAATTAAGCTTTGAAATGTTTCACTAGCTTTAATGAGAATAACCTCCTCTTGCTAAAAAAAACAAATTCTTTTTCTTTGCACTGGAATAATAGAAGAATGAGGGAAGACACATGGATTAACAACAATTTTAAGTGAGTTAAAATGAAACACAAATTTAAGTGAGTTCCCTCAAGATGCTCCCTGCATTTTTAATCATGATACTTGCTTTTTTGGGGTGTTTTGGGTTTTTACTTTTTTTTGATCAAACATTCACCTAAAATACTGATATTAAGCAAATATTAATAAATATCCATAAAAACATTGAATACATACACTTTCTTACCAGAAAACTATTCATAGCATTTCACTACAGCCAGGCAGCAGAAACAAGCTATGCAGCCTCTTGTGTGTAATCAACATGGTTTGAATTTTGAATATTAAAATATTCAAAATTTACTTACAGATCTTTAATACCTCCCAGAACTTATCTGGCAATTAATTTCAAATGCCATATCGGGGGAGAGGGGAATTAATGTGTTTTGCCAGGAATTTTTTTGTCGGAGACAAATGTAAAATGGTTCATTATGAAGAAAATCCCATTTCTGTGCAACTAGATATGAAATGAAAGTTTGAAGAAGAAATGCAAACGGTATTTATGCTTTTCACGGTATCGCTACTTTGTGACACTGACTGTTTATTCACTCCAGCTGCGCAGTGACTCTGGCACATGGGGGAGAATCACAGAGGGAGCTTTGGGGAAGTGCAAAAGTTTTCTGTGATTGTGGTGATGAGCAGAAGGGTCTCGCAATACGCGTCTTTCCAGTTCTGGACCCTCTTTTGTCCTTAGAAAACACAGCAACAAGGTGAAAGCTCTTTTCCTCATCTCCTTGATTTAACCCCAAGAAAGAGGCTGGGATTTTCAAAGGCACCTGAGAGCGCAAGTGCTCCACTCCCATTGAATTTTAATGGGTTTTGAATGCTTGACTCCTTCGGGCTTCTCTGAAAACCTCAGCTTTGGTTCATCTGCCTGCTCAGGGGCTTGACTAGCAAGGTTTAACCCAAGGCGCAAAAGCTCTTTCACACAAGTCAGGCGCTTTCTTCCAAAATAGCCGCATGTATGGTGGGAAACTGCAGCGTTCGTGTGTGCAGAGAGGGGCCTGTGGAGGGGCCAAGGGAAGATGAGTTTATTTTTAAACTGGTTTGACTGAATTACAGACACAATGCAGCATCCCGCCTCTGCTGACTCGGCAGACTCTTCTGTGCTCGGCTCCATCTGACAGTGACTCAGAGGCAGCAGGAGCACGATTACAGCTCCTGGCTCAAACATTGAGTCTGTTGGGAGGAGGAGAATAATTCATTAATTTATTTGGGACACTGGATGGTTTCCTCGCTGTCTGCAACAACAGGGTGTGAGCAGCCCCAGCTCCAGCTGCTGGCGGACGGGTTTTGCAAAAGCAACCGTTCCCTCCCCAGCACCCACCAGCCAGAGCGACATGGCAGCCAATGCACCGGGCTGAGCCTCCTGCGCCAACGTCCGCAGCCAGTGGAGCCAGCCAAGAGGCTCGTAATCAAATTCTCACAATGCTCATGTGTTCAGTAATTAGAGATTTTTAATTTTTTTTTTTCCCCAAAGCCTGCTAGGGGAATTTTCCGTAGTGCTAAGTCTTTTCATTTTCACTGGAAACAATAGGACTGAAGTGTCAGTGCCTTTTGGGAGGGCAGGGACCTGCTTAGGAGCAGGAAGGGAAACCAGGTACTAATATCATGCTTAAGGGTTTGCCAGCCTTGTACTCAGCTGGTGAAAGTTTGTATGGCCAATGGGTATGTCCCTGAGTTGAGTCAATGGGTTGATGAGTCAAATACCCTCAGAAACTTGTAGGCCTACGTTCCTTCTCCTGCTAACGCAAATGAAGAGTAATTCCATTAAAGGACATGCTTTGGGAGTATTGTAGAGCAGTGCAGGTGACAAAAGAAAAGCTTACTATTTTTTTTTCCAGTAAGTAAGATTTTCCCGAGTATCACAGCGTCAAATTTTTAAAAGCATCTGTGCAACTTCTGAACATAATCCCACTCACTTTTAAATGAGACTGGTCCTGAGAATTTTTAGGAGACTCTTCAAATCTACTTTAGGAGGTTATAATAACTTATTTTCATATCTTAAAGGAGTAAGAAATTAAATGTTAAGAAGCTAGCATGATGGATCAGTGATAATTGCTCCCATTAAGTGGATGATTTTTAGCATCTAAGCAAAGAGATTGGATTCTGTAAGCCCGTTGTTCAGTGGACCTACTTGTGGAACAAGCTCTTACTAAATGCAGGTTGAAAACCTAGTTTTAATTTGTGAGTCAACTTGACTTGTGAGAGGCATTTGCACTACTGCGGGTGGCTGAAGCACCAAGTTTCTCTCTGGCCTGCAACTATACTGAAGTTTCACCATGGCTGGTTTTTTGGGTCTGAAACGCAAAAAAGGAGGTGGAGAGGCACTCTTTATCAGGGACTGTAGCAATGGGATGAGGGGTAACAGTTTTAAACTGAGAGGATATTTAGATTAAATATTAGTAATAAATTCTTTACTGCGAGGGTGGTGAGACACTGGCCCAAGTTGCCCAGAGAAGCTGTGGATGCCCCATCCCTGGAGGGGTTCAAGGCCAGGCTGGATGGGGCTTTGAGCAACCTGGTCTGGTGGGAGGTGTCCCAGCCCATGGGAGGGGGGGTTGGAACTGAATGATCTTTCAGGTCCCTTCCAACCTAAACCATTCTGTGAAACATGGTGCAAACATAAACACAACTTGGCGTCTCATCGTTACTTGGCTTGGACAGGAATTACGTAATTGCACTTTTTGCTAGGAGGAACTATTTTGAAGTCATAATGGTTTTCTTAAAGAGATACTGTGAAGATAAGCATCACATATTTATTTCCATAAAAATATCCATTCTCAGCCATGAGATGAACACCACCTTCATTTATTAAAACTGAACTTTTCTTATTAATATGATTGTCTAATGAGTTGTATGACCCTGCAAAGGGAAGATTGCACCTCCTTCCAGACTACTCTGTAATTACAATCTGGGATGAGGGATATGATCTTGCAGTCATGTAAAGGGAATTTTGTGTGTGTAATGAAAGTGGAGCAGAAACTTAAAAGTTAGCAGTAGGATGGCATTTTGTCTTTTTTAAACTGTAAACTGGAGTTTAACGTGTCTAACCGTAGAGCCCAAACCTGTAAATGGATGTATGACTGGTGCAGTGCCTAAGTGTGAGTTTCTGATGACATCCCAGTGAATTTTCAAAAGCCAGAGGCCTATTGGTATAGATTAATTTACATTGTTCACACCTTAATTATGGCGCTTTTTCATATCGCAGAAAACCAGCATATTTCATTGGGGAGAAAGACCAGTGAGTCCCTCCACCCTTTATTGCGAGTGACTATGACTTCTCTGTCCTTTAAAAACTGCTTACTAAGACCATTTTAGCTATTCTCTGAAACCTAAGTACGTGACGCAATCTGTCCTAGGAAGGTGAGAGTCTTGCAAGTGAGATACATGTGTCTGACAATTAATTAATCACAGTTCCACTTCCTAAAATGAAGTTCTGACTACTAGCACATTGAAACAATTTCTGGGTTACTGTCTTCAAATAGATATGTCCTACTATTTATGGTTGTTAAGGAGAAGATCAAAACCCCACTGGAAGAACCATAAAAATCTCCCAAAGTTTTGAATGAGTTTTCCTCTAGATTGGTGATTTTCAACCTCTCCCAATGGGCCTGGTGCACTTTTTATAAAATACTTAACATTTCTCATTACAGGCTTGCTTTTTTTAAAGTTATCGATGCAAGTCCCTGCACCCCTTCAGGTCCGTGGACCACAAGCTGAAAATCACTGGTTGGGACAGCTCATCTGCAGAGCTTTATAGTCTTGCAGACTGTATTTTCAGCATTCACCCATTCATAGATGCCAGGGGTTTGAAAACCTGATGAACTTTAGTGACTTTATTAGTGGGATCCAGGCTCGCTCACAGGTCTTTGGCACTCAAGTTAGGAGGAAGCACCGTATTTCGCTTATGTTTCATAGCAAGAGAACTTTCATTTCCAAAGATCTATATCAGGGAAATTGTCTTCCAAAAGCACTGTTCATTACTGCAGCCACCCGGAAGACGTACACCATTTAAGGTAAAGCCACAGCTCAGCAAAAACTAAAGAAAACATGTCAGTTGTTCCCTAAATTGAATTTAAATGAGATTAAAATTGATTTTTTTTTTTTTTTTTTTAATTTCACTGCAGGGTCTTGGACCATACGTTGACCTGAATTAATTGGTGGTTTTCTTTCTCCTGGACAACATTAAATTTAGGAAAGCAATTAGGCCTGGTAAATTAAAAAAAAAAAAAAAAACAAAACAAAACCCTAAAATATTTTCATCAATTGAAAACTTATGGAAAAGTTAAAAGAAATGTTTGGTTTGACTCAAAATAGAACAGTTTCTTTATTTTTGAACATTTAACACTTGCATATATGAAATTGAGGGAAATATGCAAGTGAACAACTAGTTAGAAAAGGAATAAATTATTTTAGCAAAAGCTGAAATGAGAAGTTCTAGTTCTGAGGGAAGTATTTCTGTTTGTTTTGGTCTCTGAAAGGAACGCTTGGCTGAAACTGGCACAAAGAAACAGAGTGATTCAAGTTTGCTGAATTTGCAGTTTTAGTCTGAATAGTGTGGAGAATTTTTCTTGCTGTTGGAGAGCCATAGGAGGCTCAGTACCGTTTTCGTGTATGTTCATGCACTTTATCACTTTATTTTTGCTTGTCCCCCCAGATAGAATACTTTCACTACCTTACCAAACCAACATCATTTACACATCAAAACAATAATTCATTTTCAGATTCAGTCCTTCATTAAAAAGATAAGTAGGGCTTAATTGGTATCTAGTGCCTGTGTAGCTATTCTGTACTAGAGTGGAGTTAAGTGGGGTTTCTCAGACAAGGGCCTTGGGCAAGCCCTCTGTCTGGGATGAATTTCTCCCCAATTAAACTCATTTGTTTTCACATTCATATAATGGCACCTGAGATATGGAATGTCTCAACCACTTCCTTCAGCTTTTTTCTGAGGGTGGGGAATTGTTTAAATCTGAGCGGCAAACTCATTACTGCAGAATATACCGTGCAAATAAATGTCCAATGTGCTGGAGGATTATCTGATTAAAGAGGTTAAATTATCCTCTTATTACTTTAATAGTTTATCTTTTCTGAGGTTCAGGTAGAATGATGTTTTATTGAAGATATGCCAAGAGGTGGAGTTCTGCCTTGGATTATGTTTAGGATAGAAGCTGAGTTTGAGGCTGAATCAGAGGTGCCAAATCTTATGACCTATTCATGCCAGAATGGGGTTAGGGTGGTGGGAATTGTGAAAGATTTGCCATCTCAAAGATTGTGAGAAATACTCCCTTTGCAAAGAGCTCTGCTGTGTCTGAGTTGGAACTGGTCTGACTCAGAGAAAGAAGCCCAGACAGTTTAGGACAAAATTCAAAGGGTTTTTGCTAAGTAAAACCTACTTACTACGCTATCTCTCTGCATTGCCTAGAACCAAGCAAAAAAGAGCTCTGTCGTCTTATCTGAAATTTTTAACCTTTATCTTTTCCTTATTTTGGATTCCTGTAATTAAAACTGAAAGGAGGATAAACTGGGCTGATCTACTGTGAAACTGTTATGAATTCTCTCAGTCTGATCTGTGGACACTTAAGGCCAAACTTTTAAAAGTCCTTGAATGCCTAGCAGGGGTGCAAATACTCACCCAGAGGCATTATCATCCCAATATTTTTGGAAATCCCAGGGAGAAGTTGGGTAGAAATCCAGTATCTTGTCAAGATCTTTATTCTGAATTTACTTCTGAGCAACTGCCTCCTTGCAGTGAAAGGCAGCATCCTCTGTTGAAAGCAAGGGATGATTGCTTCTGGTCTTCCCTCTGTTACCACTTCTCTGTGAAGGTCTGTTTGAGATTAGGTGGGAAGTCCAGCTTTGGGGATCATCTGCTCTGGGGGAATGCAGACTGGCACCCAGGAACAGGCTAAAGCAAGCCTGGAGCATGCCAAGAGGAAGAATTTCAACCTGCATTATGCCTTCGCAAGGGTCTGAAAACGTGGCTCCCATGCGCATGGGTGGGGACGGCAGCTCCTGCTGTGGTGCTGGGGATTGCATAGGCATCAGGGATGCCAGGAACATCACCCAAGCCCCTCTCATATCTGCTCAGTTTTCTTTCACCACAAAATCAGAAAGGGTAAGTCGTGTTTGTATTGTGCTTTGAGTCTTCTGCCTGGAAGAAAATTATAGGAGGATTTATATTATTATTCTCCTGAAGAAATATCTTGATGGGACTCGTGATCTCCTTGCCCTCTGTAATACAAGCCTCTGTTCCACTAGGACAAAGATGTCCAGATGGAATGAGAGAAATAATTAGATATACTCGAATACTGTCAAGAAGTTAATCTTTCTTCCAGTTTGGCATTCCTCTGCATGCTAATAACCACAAGAATTAGAGATGGAAAGATCTAGTGTTGCAAGAGCAGTAACATGGAAAATCATCTCTGTCTCCATCTGGCATCAGTAATGAGCAAAGAGGACGCGACACAGCAGAAACTGAGCCTGCAGCTTCTGCAATCAGAGCAAATAAACAGTAGTATTTTCTGTATACCTTGGAAATGCCCTGGTTGCACAGAGAACAATGTGTGTTTAAAACCATGGTGCTGGGTTTGTATGGTCTCCAGCAAACTGAATCAGGCGTGGTGTCTTGTCTGTAGTGTTGCATCTACATGGCTGCAACTTAATGTATTATAACAAACTGCACCTTAAAAAAAATAAAAAATTAAAAAGAGCAACCATGCAGGCAAGAAGAAGCATCTGCCTTTGCTTTACTGGATCTTTTTGTCAGGCATTGTGATCAGGCTGACAGTTAGCCCCGAGGAAAGTTATAAATTCTGCGCTGAATTGCGGTACGATCTTTCACCATGGCATTTCTGCCCTCTGGCCATGCTCTGGTTATCCATAATTGTGGCAGATAATGGTTTTTTATGGCTGGAAACATTCTTTGCAGGCACAGGGACAATAACCAGGGCTGAAAATGTAATTAAAGTGAATGGATGAACTTTCTTAAAGAAACAGTGTAGATTATTACTGGAGCTTAACACCTAAAAAGCCTGAGGCAAAATGGCAGCATCTGAAAAAACTTGTATAAATTTTAAATGTAGGGCAAGCTTGAAGGTGGATATTAGATTACAGAAGGAAAACTGAGACATTTGATGTAACAGATAACTAAGGGCTTAGATCATCTCCAGAAATATAAACTAATGTAACACATCTTTCTCTGTCAGTTGGAATATGTTATTTGTGCTCAGTGGCACCTTGTTTTCGTGAATCTATGGTGAAATTTGTTGCAGATTTTGTCTGCTTATGCAGCTGTAGAAGCATCTCCCTTAAATAAGTAGAGTAGGAGAGAGATGGTATGTCTTCCATTTGTAATACCTATTTCTTATCTTGGAGTGTGACAGAATTATTTTTTTTCCATCATAGCACCATTAAGGATCTGGAAATCAGTTTTTTTATTGAACGGTTCTGTAAAGGCACAAATGAATAGGTAGTAGCAGACCTCTATTTATTACAGCGCTTCTGCTGCATCTCTGAAAGCCAAATGAATCGTAGCACAACAACATCTATTTCTGTTTTACTCTCCTCTTGGGACTGTGTTAGTTACTTGCAGGTACTTCCTTTTCCCCGGTAGAGATGTTTTCTCATGAGACTAAAAGCCTCCTAACTTCTGAAGAACATCATCATTCTCCTATATCTGCTGAAAACTGAAATGGGATAATGTATTAAGTATTCTTAACAAGGAGTTAATACTTCTTACAGTATTAATGTAACCATTTATTAACTGATACTTAATGGAAAGTCTAACTATGTCTGACTGAAGACTTGGCTCCTATATTTTCTCTCGTCCTGCATGTAGAGACATTGCTGGGCAGGAGCGGGAGAGCCTTCGCTGTTTTGGGGCCAACAAGTCAGTATTTGTGTGCTGGCTCTGTTCGCAGCAGGGATGAGCTGTGTGGCCTTCTGAGACTGCATTTCCGGGCTGCTCTCAGTTTGCCTGCATGAAGACTGGTTGCAAAATTTAGAAGCAACTTGGTTTTTTTTTTTTTCCCTCTTCTATTTTTAGTACATAGCTTTATTCCCACAGAAACATTCCTGCAGACACACCAGGAGAGTAGAAGTACGAGAAACACGCAGCCTGTCACGGCACAGGTGTAACAGCTGACTTCCCCACTGACTGCAAATTAGGACAACTTTCTGTGTGGGATAAAATGAGAACTGGCAAAGCTGCTTTTTTGTATTTTAAATAAGCTTCACAGTTAAGGATAAATTATGCTAATCTAGAACCACAAACAATACAGGCATCTGGTTCCTGCACGCTTTGTACCTGGGAAGTGAGCTTGGTCTTTGAGTTACAGGCTCATATGATCAAGCTAAATTTTGAAGCCATGTGCATATGTTCAGTTTTTCTCAGCAAATTATCTTCTGTTTGAGTTCACTGTGAAAAGGTGTGTCTTGTGAAAAGTATCGTGGACCAAAGGCATAGCTGGGGACTCACCAGGACAAGTGAAAACAACAATGTGATGGAAGGGGTATAGGAAAGAGACCTTAAAAAGATTATTTGAACCTCTGCTAGACCATGTTCTTAGCAGAAACCTCTGCCCAGTTCTATTTCCTGGTTACCAGCAGTGGAGAACTGCATCACAAGATATGCTTTCCTTCCTGAAGAACAAAAATAAAATCAAATATATTTCTGCATGATAAACAAGAGTTAATGTTTTGTAGCACACTCGATGCTTGGCAGCACTTTTCCCTCTTACAGGGCCACCTTTCTTAGCGAATAGCACTGAAAAGCTGTGTGGGGTTAGAGTTTTTGAGTGTCACTAGTGCCCTACATCTGTATCTCTTGAGGCGATGGCAACAGCCTGGGTACAGAATTGGCTGCTTGTGGCCAAATTTAATCATTCAGCAGAGCAAGAGGGGGGTGTAAGTAGAAGCAGAATCTGGCCCCATACGCTTCCACAGTGCACAGCAGACATTTCTGCCACCTGCCATGGCGGATTGGGGTGCCGGGAGGCTTGTCACGTGTCAGGGAGTCTGTGAAACATCCCGTATATTTTCTATTTATTTATTTTTCATACTCTTCAAGTGAAAGATGATCTCGGATACTGTTCCTCTTGCTGTGTTTCAATGATATAATGAAGAGGAAAATTAGTCAGAAAAAGGAGATCCCCACAAACTGAGGTCTAAATTTTATAGAAGAAAAATGGGCAGCTGAGCCAAAGAAAATGGTAGAAAAGCTCACTTTCATTTTCATCTAATGGCTTTCCTGTTATTGGTGCTCTGATCCACCCACACAAAATGCAGGATTAGGAATTTGGGCATGGTAGAAGGTTCTCTGGATTTTGCTGCTCCTTGTAACTCAGAATTTTTTCTTCTTTAAAAAGAAGGTAAGACAAGTCAGCTAAGATACTGCCAAAAAAATCTATCTCCTTTTTCTGCATTAGTACAGTCAACTTATACATGGCTGATTCACGTTATGGCATAAATATCATTGACATGATCCCACCTGACAAGATCATGTGATATGGCATATTAAACTTACAGAAAAGAATCTTTTAGATCAGATGTCCTCCATCAATTTCAATTCCAGAGTAATATAGCTTAAAGAGTTTGGCATATGGAAGAAATTCTGGTGTCTGTCTAGAGTAAATAACTTCATGTATTATAGTTACTGCTCAGGGTAGGGATCAGAAAATTCATAAAAAATTTTGTAACTTTTCAACGGGGAATTATAAGAAACGCAATTTTTTTCTGTTTAATTTTTCTTACTAAATGCAAACCAACGCAACAGACACACCAGAACAAGCAAAATGCTGAGCAGAACATTTCTCTCAATTAACCATGCTGTTTATCTACACGTATAGCGTGTTGCCACATGTTTTTGATTAATACAAACACACAGCTCTTGGTATGAATTTCTGTGTGTATGAATGTACTGTATAAATCTACTTAGCTCATGAGAAGAAAAATAAAGGGCTTCAATATTAAGAAGACAGGAAAATGGCGTAATGCCTGTCCAACCATGCTGAAGCCAGAGAACATTTATGCAGCATCTGTACAGATGTTTTGGTCTTTCAGGGTACACAGAAAGAGAAAAGGAAAGGTCAACTGTACTTGATAGTGTATTGCAAACCACAGTGTCTGTTATCAGGGATGAGGGTAGAAAATAAAAACAGTGAATTGTCTTCAGGGGGTAGGAAAACTTTGGGTTAGAGGAATGGACTAATATGGACAATACTAATACTGTTCCTGGCTAGGAAGGGTTTATTTTTATGTGTGCTTGCTGATTTCTTTTGCTGTAGTTTCTAAGTGGGCATCTTCAATAAGTCACACAAGGTTTTGGATGTAAAGAGCTTATTCCCATCTGTTGATGAGAACTGAGACTCAAAAGTATAGAGTAATGGTATTTTTAAGTATTCTTGTAAAATCTCTTCATAAAGGATAACTTTATCCTTTATTCAAAAGTTTGTTCTCTTTGTGGCCACTTTTCCAAACCATCTCTGTCTGATTATTCCCTGCCCTGATGGCACTCCAGGTTTTCCTCATGTCTGGGACTGTCTTTACTCTCAAAAGTGGAACTTTTGACTCAAAAGCTCTATTTCTCTGCAAAATTTTCTCTTTTTTTTGAGTGGTGTTTTTGAGTGCTAATGAACAAATTTCTGCAAGAAATATGTATTTCTTTAAATGTCCTATTAGTTTTCCTTTCATTTGTACTCTGATAATGGTCATCTGCTGACAAATGAACTAACCCCCATGCTGCACACAGAGTTTTAAAAAAATTATACAACAGAACACCTACCTGCAAGTTTATCTTTACAAAGGAATTAAGATTCTATATGAATCTTAATTCGTAGCTATGTATTCTGTAGCTATGGTTGTGGATGTGTGTGGTGGACAATTCCTGCTGCAATGGGAATGGCACAGTCTTTCCCACCATTACACAAATGCCCAGCAGCACAAAGGTCGAGGTGTGGAAAAAACCTAATCTGGCAAGGAGAAGACCACCCTGGAATGGTGAAACCACTGAACCAAAGTCTTGCTGGCTGCTCGTGTTTATTTTTTCATCTTTTTCGAAGCTGCTCCTCCAATGAGGAGACTATCTGACGGACAAGGGAGGGAAGCAAAGAGCAGTTTTTGTTGGGGGAGTTCAGGGCAGCTCAGCGGTCCTGATGACAAGTGTTGCTGAGGTGACTGGTGTGCAGTGGTGGAAGGGGCGATCTGATCTGCCACCTGTGGGCTCACCACAACTCTATGTGCATGGCTGGGGGCACCCTCTCTGCTGAGGCTGCTGCTCTGCCCTTTCAGCCTGAGGTAAAGAACCATGAAGCTGCCAAAATCAAGTGACAGACAAAGGAGATAATAATTAAATTCATAGAAAGGAAAAGAATCCTAAGAGGTACCAAATAAGTACCTCTGATAACCAGGTTATCAATGGGTTATGGGCTGCACTGCTGTAGAGGCAGTGATGTATGATACAGTAGAGATGCTTAAAAAGATACATGGTTATGAACATAGGCATTAACCACAAGCGGAATATAAACCCTTCATTTAGCTCCGGGTGAAGAAAGAAACAAAACTGTTTCTTGATGTCATGTCACAAGAGATCATGTCTGATTCTGATGTGCTGCAAAAGAAATTTTGCATGTGATAGAGCCCACAGTTCCTCCATGTCCTTCATGCCTTTTAGGCACAGAGAAGGCCAAGACAGTTGAATTTAGTATATTGCCATGATGATGCTAGACAAGCATGGAGAGAGGGGAAAGTTCATTTGCTCTGGGCAGCTAGAAAGAAAACACAACTTTTTTACAGATTGGACTCGCAGTTGCTCCGTGGAGGCAGCTGGATGATTCTTCAGACGAGCTTTATTTGTGCAAAGAGCCCAGGAGATTGGTTCAGGGCTCTTGATGGGCCATAGACATGACCACTCTTTTCTAGGAAAAGAAAATAGCATGTTTAGGGATTAAGCAAATAAAATCTATAAGTCTGTATATCTGTAGATGGCACGGGACTGGAAGGGGACTTGTTAGAGAGTAGTGATTAGAGTATCTTCTGCCTAAGCCTTTTGCAGTAGCTGTCGTTAAAACAACCATTAAACCTGGTTTTGCTCATTCATTCACTTTTAGGTATATGGTTCATGGCTTGACTTCCCTTCCTATGGTTTAAAAGAAAGTAACAACTTGCCTGCCTCAGAAAGATGCTGCAAAATGGACCTTGGGAACCTTGTTCTTTAAGGGTGTTGAATGAGTAATGAAAAAATTGGCACAGATCTTTTGACCATGTTTCTATCTCCTCTGGCGCTTCCTTTTAGAGAGTGAAAGCTTGCAATCAAAAGAGTCAAATGTTGCAAGAAATGCGTATTTCAACTTTACATGCCTTAATTTCACTGTTGAAAGTTTCTTTGATCTTTTTTTTCAGTTTAGCATTAGTAGTAGAAACTTGTGCCTAACAACAACATTGCAATGCGGCCAAGTCTTCAGGTAATTTTTTCAAAGTAGAAAAGCAATGAGCAAGCAGGTAGAAATAACTCTAACAGGATCTGATCCAACGTGTATTGACATCGTGGAAAGGTTTCTATTTGTTTAAATTGGTTTTGGGTTGGCAATATTTAGATCTTGAAAATCTTTCAAGAATTGTGCAGTCTGTGGGTGTTTCATCTGTAACAAATGATGCCAAGTTTGTGGATAAAGTATATCTTGTTTTGTACAAAAGATGAGTAATTTTAATAGCAGCAATCATAAATGAATGGTCATGACAAAAGATATTTTGAACTAGGCTTATTTCAATCAACCATCCATTAGAAAAATATTTGTGTGTGTCTTTTCAGCTAGCTATACAATCCTTACAGTCATTTCTGAAAAAAAAACCCAACTCTTTAATATTTGTTCTTAATGTTACTTAATAGTCTTTGTTTCAAGGAACTTGGTTGTTAGGTTTGACAGATGAAGAATCGAGTCTAGCAGTATTTGCAATAAGAAACAGCTTCTTCATACTGCAAATTCAAAACATTTCCATGGAAGAGAGAACCAAGTGCTCATCAGTACTTCAGCTCTTCATTGTTTTGATTTGTAGATTTTTAGGGAAGGTTATAGGGGAAGGGAGAGGGGAAGGGAATTAAAAGGAAAATGTCAGAAACATTCCTGGTAGTTTTGTATATCATTAGAAAAATTAACTGTCGCTCTCGTACGTTTGGAGTCAGGCATCCAGATGCTGTTCTCTCAGCACTAGGAGATCTATACTAATAAGCCTGATGCATGCTGACATCCAGCAGATCTCATTCCTTCACTTCCAAAAATTCAAAAGGAAAAAGCTGCAGAAGTCCACAGGGAATTACCACCAAGCACAATGTTTGGAAGAAAGGCAAGAAATGTCCAATAGGGGATACTCTAATTTTGAATACTTAAGTCGTACTTGCATTTCAGTAAATACCAAAAATCATTTGTGTCATGCGTGCACAGGCTTTGTGAGGTCTAGACACTAGTAAAACTGCTGAAATTGAAGATTTATAAATATATCTGATATTTTATTCTGCTTTTCCTTGTGTAATTACAACATTATATTTTTTTATTTGAGAGGAGATGCTGGGAGAGGAGTATCACTGTGCACCTGCCTTATTCAAGGACTTTTTTCCAGCCAGTTGCTATAGGGCTGAAACAAGATACAAGGAGTACCTTTGATGGGGAATATTTGGATATTCCCCTGGTGTTTAAGATCAGTGTGCAAGTGTTTACAGTGCATGGGGAGCAGAGAATGATGCTGTCAAGACACCTTTTGTCACTGTTAGGAAAACAAAAGATAATATAAAAGGAAGTATAAACTCTACCAAGTTTTAAGGACCTATAACTTTTTCAAGTAAGAGTTGAGCAAGGAGACCCAGTCCTTAAACCAGCTGAATATTTTTGAGCGCTCATCTATCAAAAAAGGCAGGCTGAGCTTTCTTGAGAAAAAGACATTTGATGGCATAAAAGGCAGAAAAGAAAATATTACAATTTTCTTCAAAATAGATTGATTGGACCAGAAAAGGTCATGGAAAGGAGAAGATGAACTACATTTAAAAAAGAAAAATGAAAGAAAAAAAAAAATAAATCAACCCAGGACATTTGGATGCAGAACAAGCCTCCTAAGGTTATAGCACTAAATGCCGTGAAACTGAGAATCAAGAGAGAAGTAAATCCCTGTGTCATCCTTTGGCTCTTGGAAAATGGGAGACTTCCTGGAGGCAAATTCATTCCTAACTTCCTGGTTCAGGTCATCTCACGTGTCCCTCTAAGTCATCCAGTACTCAGCGCTATTGAAGCTAGGGTGCTACACAAGACAGGCAATTGATTGACTCTTGTAGCAATTCCTGGTTGTCTCTGTCTCTGGGAAAGAAGCATTTGAAAAAAAAACTTAATCCTCAATCTCGTGTCTATTTGTGCTCCAAACTCCGTTAAAAAAATTAATCTTCTAGTATTGTTTAAATATCAACCCTTCTACTCTATAAATTGTATAAGCTGTGGTACATTTAAACAGAATTCAATTAAAATTAATAATATAGTAGAAAAATATCTATAACTGAAAACAAATTGCTAACATTCCTTTTCATAATTGAATATTGCTTCTGAGGTATTGAAGAAAATCAGCAATGACACTGCCATACTTTCCAAATGGTGTGTGAAATTCAGCCATTGGTCCATGCAAGTTCCATACAATTGTGATCTAACTAATTAGATGGATTGTGCAATTTCCCATTTTTTAATAGAGTCTGCAAAGCAATTGTGAAAGGGTACAAGCAAAGAGGGGAAGGGGAAAAAAAGCAGCTGAAAAAAAAGTCTTTAACTTCTATATAATTTAAAAATCCTTAATTGGATCCTATTAAGTGAAAAACCTCAAAATTAAAATATTTCATTATTGTAACGATAACAGCAGGAATTGAAAGCAAGAAGTGTGAACACTGAGTCTGGGTCCTTTTTTCCCTAAGCAGTTTACACGTTTGCTGCCATAAAATGATGTAATACCTTTTTACACTTGGAGAACCTACAGCTGAAGGTCGTTTGGTCCCTTTATTATTTCTTAGACTTTCTCTATGCTGCAAAAAGGAAAGTCTTGCTCAATTTGACTGTGCTTAAAGTTTTCTGTAATATTAAGGTAAAAAAATCGCGAATTCCAGTTACAGCAGCGTATATAAATACTTGCCTAAACTGGAGGGAAAACTGGGAAGAAAATGGGTTGGTCCAAAATCACTTTTCATTCTTCTTGTGTTTCCTTCCCAAATATTTTACTTTGCAGTGCTTTTCCCTTTGCAACAAAACCAAAAAGCCCAAAAGACAAAATAGGAAAAAAGAAGGTATGTTGCAATGGATGGAAAACTTTCTTTAATCTGAATGAAAGGCTTTGTTGCATTATTGTTTTAATCTTGATTATAATCTTTAAATTTGGATTAATTTCAAAATGAAACATCATTTGGGAAAGAAAAGTAAAAACATTTCAAAACTCAAATTTAAATGTTTCTTGTGAATAGAACATATTCTATTTTTTCCTTGACAACTAGAAGCTGTATTTTTTGGGGAATAAGATGCCCATCAGCAAATGTAGTTTAGGTCTAAAAGCAAATATTAAATTCTACCATAAAAATATTTGTAAAAATGGAATAGGTGAAATCAGATTAATGGAGAAAGATGATGGGAGACACTGTGTCAGAGGTGCTTTATATCAGGTGGAGATTTAATCTGCAGAAAACTAAGGGCACTGCAATGTTTGACTGAATGCAGTTCTAGGAACCTACTGAATACTCTTTGATGAAATGAGTATCAGTTTAAAGTATTTATTAGCTAAACTGCAGCCAATTTGAACCAAATGATGGAGCATTAAAGTGAATTCCCCACACAAAGCATCGTGAGAAGTGCAACAGTGCCAGGAACAGCCCTGCTGCAGGACACGGGAGTTGTTCGTGCCACAGAGACCCTGGAGATGAGTTTTGTTGGACTCTCCCTGCGAAGAGTGGCCCAGGCTCTGCCTCCAGCCCTCCTGAGACCAGATCCACAGAACGGAGCTGGCATCTGAAGAGTCAGTGGAAAAGCAGAACAGTTCACCATTGTGCCCTGCAATGCTGCCATGGCCCATACCCCTGGCACCCCCAGCAAGGACTAGGACTGCTCCCAAGGCACAAACTATATTCTTCTCTTTATGAATTTTTGTGGCCTGCCAGTCTTAAGTATATGTAAAACTTAAATCCTGCAAGATGCTAGTGCCCTCCACTGTCACTGATTTCTCTGATAACCAGAAGTGTCCAGTCATTGTCAAATGGGCATTGAATATCAAAGGCACCACAGCATTGCTCAGTCAGTCGGGAATTGTGTCTGCAAGCCTGGCAGGTAAAAAAAATGGCTGGATTAAATCTTAATTCTCTCAAACCAGGCTCAGCGTGAGCAGGAGTTTTCTGGTGAAGACAAATGAAGAGGATTACGCTGAAGCAATTTGAAGAGCTCAAACTGTTCTCTCCCTCAACAAACTTAAAAATCTCTAGAAAGATTTCTAGGCATTGAACAGAAAACTGTCAGCAGCCATGGTGATTTCGAGCAGATAAACCTTCACCTGTAGTACCCAAATACTGCATCAGCACAGCTGCTGCATGAGAACTGGAAAGGAGAAAAAAGGCCTCTGATAAAAGGGAAGAGCTGCTTTTCTCGTTAGACTAGAAGAGACCTAAAAGTGCAGGGGGAACAAAAATGAAAAGGAGATGACTTTTTGCTTATGATTATCTAAGGTGTTCTTTTTCTCTCCCAAGGGAATTCAACATCTCATTAACAGTATCTCCCTAATGATGGCAATGGCCAGCTCTTTTATTTCCCCTGGGGCGGGTAGCCCCGCAGCAGAGCGGGGCTGGGCGCGGGTGCAAGGGGCAGCTGCCGGCACGAGCATCCCCCCTCTACAGCGCGGGGCCTCCGGTAGCTGCAGCCTTTGGCTCCCTTCGAGTTTAATGGAGAAGGTGGTTATAGTTATTGTATAAGGTGTGGCTTCGAGGATTTCTGTTTTCAGACTCTTTATTGAAATCCACTGAACCGTGCTGTCTTGTCTTTCATTTATGTTTTTTATTATGCTTACATACAAGGTCTTGTCATAAAGCGTAGTTGCCAGGAGGCAAGTTGTATATGAAAAATGCTCTGGTTGTTTTATTTGAATAGCAGAGTATGTGTAGGATTCCAGAATTTAATAGGCTGCTCAGGTGTATTTAAGTAAGTTTTGAGTGTTGCAAATGCTGTGGGGAGGGAGCTGTACTGGTGGGTGAACAGTGCCTCACGCAGCGGGATCCTGGGCTGTGACTGGAGGTCTGGAAAAGTGCTGAGATGCAAACCCCAGCCTGACACTTGGGATGTAAGGTCAGGTTAGAGTTAACCAGAAAGCATGGGCAGGTTTGGTGCATCAGAGGCTAGGAGGTTTGATTTTACATAAAAGGTAATACAGGTACAAGTTTTGCAATGAAATTCTGCCTTCTTCACATGAAGCTAAACCTGTGCAGAGGTACTACCCCGCAGCCCCCATCTCCTCCTTTCCTGTGCAGATCTCTGGGATTGAGACTATCAACCTTATCCCCAAAAGATGGGTTCTCTTCCAGAGGGGAAACTTGGTGAATTGATTTGATGCAAGTGAGCTGCCCTACAGAAATACTGTGAAGCTTTGGAGGTGTGGTATGTCGTTCTTCAGCCCTGCTCTGCTCTGTTGAAGATCTGTCTCAGCCTGACATGGATCCAACTCTAGTTATGGTGTCAGTGCTGCTGGTGATCCTGCTCTGGAAGTGGGTGTTGTACTGTGGTCTTCCCGATTTTGTTTGTGAGTGGTGACATCCGCTTACATGTAACCCTCTTGGTGACACCAACTACAAGCCAATTTCTTTACTGATAAAACTAGAGTCAGATAAATAGCCAATGTCATTATATGCATTGCATTATATGCATTGATTAATTATATACATTTATTCTGAGGCTGTAAACACCAAGAGTTATCAATGTTTGATTCAAGCTCCTGGCCCAAGTCTATCTTTATTAAAACTTCTGATTGTAAAGACCTTTGTGATGTCCGTGCAGCTCAGGGGCTATCAGAAGCCATGGCTCCCTGCATGAGGTTCAAGAAAACCTGTTCTTGTTAGAGCCTTTTTTTTTTTTTTTTTTTTTTTTTTTTTTTTTTTTTGCAATATATGTGAGGGAATAGGGAAGAGAATAATACAGTTCTCTTTGAATGAAGTGGGGAACTCTGTAGTACATAAAGAAACTGGCAGGGATCCATGAAAATTAACATCAGAGATAAAAGGAATCTAACCATTGCTATGCTGGGAGAGTACAGCGAAACCCTGATGTTGGGCTTTTGGCAGGTCTAGGCATAAGACAAATGCTTACTGATGCATAGCCCAGGCAGACCTGGCATCATCTCCTCTGGAGCTGCCCTGCCAGCTGCCTCAGCCATAAATGGGATCCCACAAACATGTACAGTCAAGGATGAACAATGAGAAAGATGAAATATGTTACAGGGGTTAAGAAAGAAGAGTGGGACTGGGAAGCCTTACTTTTAGTCTCATTTTGGTACTGGCTTTTCTGCATTAGATCTGCAATGCAATGCGGGGAAAGAGAATGGCCTTGGCCATACAGTAAATTGGAGATGCTCAATGTTGTCTGTCTGTGCTGTCGGCTGGCAGCCAGATTGCCTGAGCTCTGGTCTCCTAGGCAGGGTGCATGATTTGAGCAGAGGTTATCTGCTAGCAAATGCGGGGTTCCCCGGCTGTGTCTGGTCCAACCAAGACAACGAGTGAGAGTGGAGGCTCACACGAAGGTGCTGAGGGTGCACAGTGGGTAACTCGGCCCAGTGGGCATCTGGGGATGTGCAGAATGGGTGGTGCGTTAGCTTGGTCTTAAAGGACAGATACGGGCTTGCTCTTACAGTGTACATCTTGGTGTAGATGGACTGATGGGTGACCATAGACAAGCATCATTACCTTGATCTCCGAGTACTTACTAGTCCATAAGCTTAGAAGTGCTGTAAGGAGTAATTAAACTGAAATACCTCCAGGAGCACTTTAAACATGAGAAGTGTCACCTCAAATTTATTGCAAAATAAGGTTACAAATCACTTGAGCAAATGTTGGGTACCTCTCGTAAGACATCCTCTCATAAGACTGAGAATCTTCTAATAATCATTAGCAGCTTATTTGCATGGATTTTTCCTGCATTTGATGTGAAATCTTGTTTGGCTAGATGCAAGGAAGGCTAAGCATGTGCTGAAAGCCAGTAATTTCATTATCTGCACTCTTTCTGTCTAGTTATATGATCCTTGCAAAGTCCTTTATTAAAACCTATTTAGAAAGAGTTGCTAAACCTTGGTGGAATGCCAACCACGCTAATGCAATCTGGCCAGTGAAGAAGAGTAGGTGCTTATTGAACAGAAAACTTTAATCTTGTTAAGACTGGATACAAGAGGAAATGGTAATAAGAGGGTTGTGCTGAAACTGTCGCTCAGACAATGAAGGTGGCACCTCCGTTGTGGTGTGGACACACCTGTCCTTTTTCATACTGGAAAAGCCTTCTTTCATGTAGGATAATCCTAATGTATAGGATTCCAAAAGAGCTTTTCACAGGTCATAACTATCCTCCATGCCATCAGTTCCTGAATAGGCATCTTGGTCACTTAATTTGAATGTTCTGTAACTACCATTTGTTCTTCGAAGGGGAAGGATTTCTTTGAAGCAAGTTTGGTTAGCAGTGTCTGCCTTTCAAAAATAATTTTTAGAACATCGATAGATATTGTGGAAACTCATGATAGCAATAAAATGATAGCTAAAATAAGATACGCTCTTGGCATTTTGTCTGTATGTGTTAGAGTGCAGTTGAGGAGACCATGTAATTTGAAGGCATTAGAAGAAGCTGTGCAGCCATGTGCCATAGCACACAGAAATGAGTCCCCTGTAGGGAACCCTCGGTCCCAAATGTAAAAGGTATGTATGGAGACATGTATCTTCAGAGCCGGACCACATTCCTTCTAGGGCTATAAAGTGTATGTAGAAACACTCGAAAGCCACAGAAAAATAGCTGGACTGAGATTCGCTGAAAGCTAGGGTAGTTTCAGTAAAAGGTTTAATTAGGGTGGTGAATTTTGGCCAAGTAATAGCACAACAATGCTGAGAAAAACTAGGATATCTGCTGTTCTTCCTTGAGTTTTATTTAAAGACTGAGTCAAGGCAAATACCACTCTTGAAGTGGTTCATGCAGGAGAGGGACCTGTGCATGAATACCCAGCATTGCTCTTGCATGAACCCCACAAAAAGAGCACACCAAGTTTTCATAGCTACACTTTCTGTTATTTCCTGAACACCATCCTGAGAGCTGTTCACACCTAGCATTTACAGCATCAGAGAGTGTGTGAGCTGAGTTGGGGAGCTGAACAGACTTGTCTCCTCACCAGCAAAGCTCAATGTGGCATGTGATCACAGTCCTATAGTGGGACAGAGGCGACCCCACTCCCCAGCATCACAGTGGCTTCAACCAGCCTCAAGACTCGTGTGGTTTGTTATGTTTTGGAAAAGACCACAGTAATATTATCGTCTCATCTGTGCTCTTCTGGGGCCTACGTATTGCTTGTGTCTGTCCATCACAAGATCTAGTGACTATATGAGTTGCTGTGTCTCTGCATTTTCTCTTCCAAGAATGAGTGGCTGACATCTATGACTAAGTCATGTTGGAGTGTAGACTGATTTATTCTCATAATTATATTAAACAGTAATAGAAGCACAAGCTCTTGTCTAGTGGTAAAAATGAGCTTTCTCCTTGGAATGAGGAAAGAATAAATGCTTTTAGTTGTCTATAAATACCATTAAGCAGAAGACTTGATAGAAACCTAGTTGTTGTGAAATTAGACTCTGCCAGTACCTTTTCTGGTATCATTTTACAATTATGTGCATTGACATCTGTTATTGCTAATTACTTCTTCAAACTTCATCAACGATCTCTTGCACTTCCTGTAAGAAATGCTGAAAGCTTTTAACAAACAAATTAATTATGTGTAGTCTTTGATGCAAATTAGCCCAATTAGTTGTAGCATTGATACCTTCTTCATGTTAAAAAAAAAAAAGAAAAAGAGAAAGAAATATCATATACATATTTATAAGTACCTTTTTGACAGATGATGGTAGGTCATGATGAGGAATTTGTTTAGGTTTATAGAATGACTTTTTAAAAATGACAAACCAAAGTAACATTTTTGTGAAATGTTGTGTTGACTTCATCAGATCACAAAACCTTTGAATATTTAAAGATGGTCCTTGTGGGGCAAATCTTTGCTTTTGGCACCTGACAGTGTTTTTCCTAACACACTTCCAAACTTTGGGATCCTCAAATTAAAAGTACTGTTATAAATGAAGAGCTTCAAAGCCCAGTTCAGCAGTCTGTACCCAGAAGCTCAGCTATTCTTTCCTTTTATCTCGTCTAATGAATGGTGATTCCCCCCTATGAAACTCTCTCGAGGAGCAGAAAAACCCATGCAGAGGATCTGGGACTACACTGCTTGGAGGTGGTTGTCTGCTCCGAGCAGCTCACGCAGCCTCATGCCTCAGGATAGAGAGTAGAGTAGTGGAAGGCATGACAGAGGGCTTTCAGGTCACCCATTGCTATAACCGATCTAGAATCAGTGGTCATGAAGACACTTCATAGGACGCTTCCTCGTTGTGGCAGATAACGCCAGGTTGAACGTTTTCCTTTGTACTGTACTGACTCCTTCAAATCCTATCTCAGACTTTATCTTTCCTCTTTGTCTAAGAAGCTCTCCCTCCTAATAAAACAATTAAAATGTCCTCTGAGGCTCACAGTTCCCATGCTCAATCACTTCTCTGTGCATTTCACCATCCTTCATGCAGCACATCTGCATCCACTGTCTCAGCAATCTTCTCCAAACAGCATACCTGACTTAAAGTTTCACCTATAGGAGAATCAGTGTAAAGTGACTGTTATTCTTCAGTCTAAATGACATTTTCACAAAACAAAATAGTAGTGCATTGTGTGCCATGAACCTGTAATGGATTTTATCAATCGGGTGTTATTTTTTTCCAGCATTTCATCCTAAATGTGTTTGAACTCCAAACGTTTTGGGGGAAATGATCTACGATAGAAAGATTTTAGAAGTTGACTAACAAAATCTGTGACTCTGTTAGAAGAGATTGTACCATTTGCTTAATCCTCGATTTTCAGCCAGGAAAGACAGTTTATGGCACCTCAAACTCCAAACTTGCCTGGCTTTTCCTTTCAGTAAATTCACTTTCCATCCATGCACTAGAGTTTCAGCTCTTGCCAGGGAGAATAATTGTTATGAATCAATTCAAGTTTCTATGGAGTTAGATTGCTCTATTATAGCTTTCCCCTCTGAACGCATGCAACTCACTGACCGAATCCTATGACTTTTTTTCTGCTTTGATTGTTTTCTTTGTTTTTGTTGCATGTTAAAAAATGTGAATGACAAATTTTCTGTGGTTGGCTTTTGAGGGTTAGTCATTGCCAAGAAAGGGTGTGGCGACAGTCACTGCTGGTATGTGTTGAGAACTTAATTCCCCTTCTGACTACTATGCCCAGGTATTTCATTAATTCTTACTAGCACAGATTGTGGAGAGTTACAAAACTGGGACTGCAATGTTTGTAAAGTGTCGATTCCAGGAAATAGCTGGTTTGTTTTCAATCTGCAACTTCTAAAAATTACAGCATCAACCAAGTGCTGCTGTATGATAGAGGTACACTTTTTGTATATATCATTTCTGAGACTAGATTATAGAATGATAATTTGCCTGCCGTAGAGCTGTTTGAAATCAGCCGCATCTTCTGTTTGAATACGTCAAAGGAAAAGAAAAAAAATAATGCTTTGTTTGAATATTTTTTTCCCTATGGAACAGAGTCAAAACTGTGTTTGCATGTTTTGTAACTCCAAGGCAAAACTCTTTCTCTAAGAGTGTTTCAGCAGAGGGATGGGGAAGGCCAAATCACACTCCACGCTTTTGTTTTTCAAAACTTCGATGTTTGAGGTTTTCACACGACTTTAAATCAAAATGCAGCTTATGTGATTTTTGTGGAGAAACAGAATTTTCATTTGAAAAGGTACTTTTTATACCGAGAATATTTCAGTGAGAGATTTTGGTAAATTCTCATCAGATAACAGTACTGTAAAGTAAGGTTTCCAAAGCTTCTTGGTCAGGCAGTACTGATAGCACTGTTCTGAAAGCATTCACTCCTGTAATCATTTGTTGCACAAGACATTGTGTCATTGACTCAAGATTTTCTTCTTTTATTTTGTAGTGGTGATGAGACTAGAAGAGAACCCTTCTGTGTGTGCTTTTTAAGTAAATTTAAAAATATTTCTTAAGATTCCCTGTAATAAATTTTTATCAAGCTGGTGCTTAAAATATGGCTTTGAAAGGATAGCTGGTGAAATGATGGACCAAAGCAAAGAAAGGAAATAGGAATATCAAAAGTCTATTATGGCGTATAACTTAAGTGGTCTTTAGTGCTGCTTCACATCTGCTGCATGTAGTTCTCGAACTCCCTACAGCGTGAACACAAGATCTTGGCTCATTGCATAAGCTTTGCTACAGCAGGTCTCCTGTAAAAGCAGTGCTGTACCCCTTTTAAACTGGCTCTGCTCATTTATCTTGGATGTAACAGGGTGCAGCTATGAGCAATGTAGCATCATCTTAACAACAACAAAAAACAAGGTTAAAACAAAATTTGAAGGTGTAAGGATTTATATAATTCAATGTAATAGTTTGTCTAAAGTTACCTGAAAGATTAGAGTTAAATGTGAGTAAACACCAGTATTTTTGAGATTTAATTCAGTGATCTTGCTGTTAGGCAAGTTAAATGAAGCTAATGTTTCAGTGTAATTCTGACGTAAGTATCTGGTTGGAGACAGCGGAAACTTAGCCACAGAGAGATGCTACAGAAACTGGCTCTGGTAATATGGGGAAACAGCATTTACTTCATGGTGTTCCTTACAAAGATGGGGCATTGCAGATTTTCCACTCTCTAGAAATAACAAAGCAAAAGCTTAATTCATTGGGATGAATATCAATATTTGCTTTTTCACACCACTGAGATACTTGGAAATTTTGTTTTCACTTTTGTAACCAGTGAAGATTCATTGTAGTAAGCTGAAATCAAAAGCCAAGTCTAGTGTCAGGTATCATAGGAAGTACCTATTCAAAAACCACCAGTCTGGGAAGGGAGAGTTACCAGTTTAAACTATTGTTCTGCTTTTTATTAGGTCACCAAGCCTAATATAAAATAAAACTAACTGAATGGCGTCACCTGTGCCATGCAGTTAGTTGTGCAGATAGTGAGCATGGGTCATGCGTGCTTGGGTACCCACTGACTTTGTGTGAAGGGTCTGTGGATATAATGTAGTGGGTTTTTTAAAGAAAACCACAAAAACCAAACCCCCAAAACCCCAACTAACAGATGCTGGCTTTATAGCTCCCAGTGCATCCACAGACCTTGCAGGAACTGTTCAGGGATCTTCCTTCTGCAGCAGTTTTTGTGAGGCCAGGGAGTGTGTGACACACCTTGTAACCAACGCAAGCTTCAGCTTTTTGACT
Source organism: Numenius arquata (assembly GCF_964106895.1). Classification (NCBI taxonomy): domain Eukaryota; kingdom Metazoa; phylum Chordata; class Aves; order Charadriiformes; family Scolopacidae; genus Numenius; species Numenius arquata. Next base: position 6,492,285 of record NC_133587.1, on the reverse strand, counting down.
GCGGTTTGTCCTTTCCCAGGCTCCATCCTTTCTTTTACTCAGTGCTTCTATGAGTAAGCGACTGGGCATCCAGGACCTTGCAGCTCAGAACTAGGCTTAGCATTAACTGTACTTCCATCTAGAGGCAGCTGTTTTGCCATAAGCTTGAAGGAGCATCATACCTTCTGCTGGGCAAATTTCTTAGGATTTAGCCATTATTGGAGTTCAGGCCTGTCATTCCCATACTGATCGCTACAAATACAGACACTGAAGAGCTAAAAGGTGCAGGCAAGGCGAGGCGGAGGGAAGAGGGCACACTCCCGCAGGCAAACAGGGAGGAAACAGAGCTGAGAAGAGTTGATCATCTTCACCTTGGCCCCAAAGGCCACAGTCCTCAGCCCATGCCCTAACTGCAAAACCAGTTTCCTTTCTCCCCAGATGGATTGTTTTCTCTTGGAGTTATGCCTGATATTTTCCTAATTATTCCACAGTAATACACAACCCAATAGTTCCATGAGGAAGCCGATCATAACGATTTAAACACTTCTACAAAAGACAGATTAACAGATTAGTAGCTGCTCTGGAAAATGCGCGGCAGTGCCTGAAAATTAATTCTGCTCTTAATGTAGGGAAAAAACAAGCAGGCCTGTTATTAGTATTTCCTATTTAAAATAGACTTTAATTTCTGATTTTAAAATTGCAAATGCTATAAAAATATGGTGAAGTATGTGTTCTGAAGAAACCTCTTGAGGTTTCCTATAACTAATTATTTACAGTATGAAGATCTGGCATAACAGGTATAGGCATCCTGGCGATTATGTATGAACATAATCATGGCCTGTCAGATGTTTTTAATTAAGCTTTCCCTAGTCTGAGTGCTCTGAATGGTGATGAGCATTAACATCCTTCAGCAAAGCAGTGCACAACTTGTTTGCAGACTGTGACCATGTGCTGTGCTCAATGTTAGGCTTTGAAGTATGGATTTAGTTTGAAATTGGATGAAGTGAGGTCCTATGTTTGTGCCTTGGTGATTCCCGCTCCCAGTTGTTCCATCTGCAGGTACAGCAGCCTTTGAGTCTCTGTCTGTCATTGTAGACTAAGCTGGGTATAAGGAGCTTTCTGTAGCCAACATTTCATGATCTCATGGAGGGATCTAAAAAGCAGCCTGGATACATTCCCAAGTATACTCCAACATCAGGTTCTGCAAGGTAAACTGTACTGCCAACTCCTATCCCTTCCTTGTTCTCAGGATTGCTGCACAAGTATGACTAACACGTTACCCGACGGAGGGGTTATGCATAATTGGCCAGTAATATTGGAAAGCTGGGTGCCGGGCTTGGTGGATACACCAGGTACAGGAAAGTGGTTTTTCCCTTCTATTCAGCAGTGGTAAGGCCACATCTGGTGTGCTGTGTCCAGTTCAGGGCTCCCCAGTGCAAAGAGAACGTTGGGAAAACAGAGGAAGAGAAGCCAACTGCCCCTAGGTGGTCAGGCACAGGACATTCAGGGAGACCCTGGGACAACTGGGTCTGCTCAGCCTCAACAGGAGCAGGCTAAGGGCAGGGAGGACAACAAAATTGCTGTCTTCAGATTCCTGATGGGTGGTTAGACACAAGATGGAGCAAAGCCCTTCCTAGAGGGGGCAAAGAAAGGGGGGAGGTAGTGGGGTGCATGAAGCAGTAGGGGAAACTCCAGCCAGGTTAAAAGAAAAAATTGTACAGGGGTCAAGCTGAAGACCAGAGAGGTGGTGGGATCCCTGTCCCTGGAGATATTCAGAGCTCCACTGGAGAAGGCCTTGGGCAGCAAGACACAGAGTTTGGTCCTGCTTTGAGCAGGAGGCTGGACCAGATGAAAGCCAGAGATTGCTTCCAGTCTTGGCTGTTCCATGATCCTATTGAATCTCATGGGGGTGGGCGTGTTACTTTTCCTGTATAATTCTAGTTTTTAGTGTGCTTAGAGCTAAGAGCAGTCTACGAAACTGTGTTTGAGTTTTTATGCCTCCTTAAAGCAACATATTGGTGTCTTTGCACCAATATGTTTGGTCATGGGAGAAATATGTGATTGTATGTACAGTGATTTGGGATGGCATTCATACACCTGCATACAGGTACACAGAGAGGTTTCTGTATGCCTAGGAAGAAAGAGTAAAGATTTATAATGTTGATGCTTTTAATATATAATCAATTGGATAACACTTGCTGTATTCAAAGAATTTTGTCCTATGGAAACAAAAGGACTGTGAGGAGGACTCTTTGATCTAGTTAAAAAAACCTGTATATTTAAGAAAAACAAACAAACAAAAGGTTTAATATCTGGGCAAAATGTCCTGGCTGCAAAATACATTAGAGTGGAATCTCTTGCTAAAGGATGTAGTGGAGGGCCATTCCCCCCCCCCCCCCCCCAAAAAAAAATTCATCTCAACAATAATATCCAGGTAGTTGATCACAGCCTTTTCAGTTTGAGGTGAAACGCTAAGCAGAACTGCACATCACAACTAACAAAGTAAGACAAGCAGCTTCCAAAGACCACTTAATCCATGGACCCACTTCCCTCACTCCCTTAGGGTCCACCACTCACAAATATAGTGCCCTTCTATGAAGGTATTTATTAAGGAAACCATTCTGCACGGAGAGGAGAGTGCTCAGCTGACTTGCAATGTGGAATTTTTAATTTGTTTTAATCTTCCATAATCTGGGTTCTAAATAGATCCATGTTCACAAAGTTGTACAAATCAGCATAGAGCACTGGTGCTGCAGGAGCTCTCCTGTGCATCCAGTTCAGTGTGTTCTCTTTGTTGTCATTTTTCATTCTTTTTTTTCTCCCTCTTTATTTTCGAAGGAATTGGGGAGGGGGGTCCTGCTTTTTAAAGAGGGAAACTTCTGGCCATCTGCATGTAAAACAGGTTGTTGCTTGCATGAATATCTATGCATGGTCATTTAGGAGTGCTCATGCACTTCCCCGTTTTGTGTACAAAACTCTGTGAATTGCATACAATTTAGGGAAGCGAGTGTGATCCTAAAGTGTTACTACGCAAAGTGTAGTAGCTTGGCTTTTGTCAAAAAATAAGCTATGTAAATAAAGCTAATACTGGTGAAGATGATGAAATTAAGATTAGCAAGTAATGAGTAAAATGATTTACTTGACTACAAAGAGAAACTGGATGAGAATCTTATCTGGGAAACAAATGTAAATCCTCAGATTCCATTAGAGATACACCAATTAGCTATAGCTCCGAATCTGATCCATTATATATCCATATTAGTCCTGAAAGCGCCGCATTACAAAGATTATCTGTGTACTGTGTATGGCTGGTTATACTAAGTCCTTGCTGTTACAATAAAAATTCTCCTATTACTTAACCACTTCCTGCAATCATCATCTGCGACTGTAACAGTTTGAAATTAGATGAACAGGATCCTCTTTTTTGTTAATTTGCTTATGATTATAATTGAGGTAAAACCATCCTTTTTAGAAATTAGTAAGCTTTTGACTTCAGGCCAAAAGCTTCCCATTACCCAAATGAAAGAGCGCAGATAAAATATTTTATATTTTATTCAGTATCAGCTTCCTAAGTATTTAGATTTTTTTAACAAATGTTTAAAAACATAAAACATGCAAACTTGTGATTATGTGCTTACACAGTGATTTGTAATGTCAAATTTTTTGAAAATTATTATTTGCATTCATGATAAAGTAAATGCTGTCTGTTATTATACCTCTGTTTCTGCTATATGGAAATCACGGTGCTTAAACAAACTGCATTATGAAAAACATGTGTTTTGAGAACCTGTTCTCTAAAGATATTTAATTTCCATTTAGAACACTAGCTTTAAAATTAATGACTCTGCTTCAAAATGCAAATTCCCCTTCTCTATTTCAAGTAGACAAACTGAAGTTCACTGACTCCTGAAATATCGCTGCTTTGTCCCAAGAAAGCGCTGTCTTTTTAAATCTCAGCTCTAATTCCTCTTTGATTTTGCATCAACACCTTAATGGGGAAAAAATTCGCCACAAATCAGCATCTGATTAGCCCAAATCATCCCCTCCTAATCCCCCGCCAAAAAAATGCAATTTGCAAAATACTGTTGTGCGCCCATGTAACATCTTTGTAAATTTAAAAACCCAGGTGTATTGATGAAAATAAATAGAACATTTTAATTAAAACTCATAAAATTGTTGGACATCTGCTCCAAATTGTTCAACATTTTAGTGGTTAACAGATTTTGTGCACCTAGATAATGAATTACTCGTTATTATTGGCATAAATAGTAGCTGTGGGGCTTTTTATAGCAAGATCAGAAGCCTCTTTGTGAAAGCTCTGGCTTACTTTATAGTCTTTTGGCAGATGCCTATTAGAACCAATAAGTTTAGCTGAAAAAAGGGAGGCAGAGTTAAACACAGGAAACAAGAGTTGAATGTCCGCCAATAAAAATGATCACAAATCAGGGCTGCTGATGTCATAACCCTTGAGGTCAGAGGTTGGGCGCGGAATAAATGGCTCTGAAAGGGGCAGCCTGTCTGGAGGGCTGAGCTGTTGTTGGCAGGCAGGCACGGCCATGAGTAAATGGGAGGCACAATGCCGCCATGGGCCTCATTAGCAGCCGGGGCCCGGGTGAAGAGAAGTGTTTGATGAGTCCTTCACGTCCCACTGTGGCACTGTGTGATGTAAATGGAATAATTACTATGATCTAATGGGCGTCTCTTTTGCATGCGGGCCCCCGGTGAATGGAGCCCCTCTTTTATGGCATTCAGCCCGGGTTGTGTAAACTGTGGGGTGCCGCTGGGGATGGGAGCCCGCAGGCCGGCGGCAGGTCCGCGCCGACCCGCTTGTATTCACCCTCAATAGAAAGAGAAGGCCAAGTAATTTACTTCCCTGCCTTTCACCATGAGAGTGGCAGATTGAAGGTCACACTCGATTTGGCAGGACTTGAGTCGCGCTCTGTGCTGACGCCGAGTTAGACAGATGCAACATCTATTTGCGGGACTTTCAAGGATGGGCCGTTTAATTGCCCTGCGCGCCGGCATGCGTGCTCCCAGCCGCGCTTGCGTCCGGACAATGCGGCGCACGAGATATTTCACTTTTAAGAGAGCGAATGGCGTGGATTTTAAGTTATCTGCCTTTAACGGGCTTCATTTTTCATCGGAGCTTGGCGTGTCTCTGCGCACCAGGCTCTGCGTAGGGCGCTGTGGTGGTGGCGGCTCTCGAGGTCTCGTTGGGCTGGATTGAACCCCGACTCAGATGATAACAAACAGCCCATTGTTGTCTTTATATAGATCATTAAAAGTCTGAATTAAAATAATTGCGTCTTGGGTAGACATACTACTTTTTCAAGCTGAAAAGATGTGACATTGTCTCTACATAAAATTTGTTAGGAATGTCCTGTTAATAACGTTATATTGATTGTGTAATGCTATATGCTCCTCGTTTGAATCCAGGCTGACACAATCCTGACATAACGAGATTTCGTTGTGGCTGATTTCAGATGTCTATATTAACAATCAGTATCATTTCCTTATTAATTACATGCTTTGTGCATCCATATGGTTTAAATTAAATTTCTCAGACTTAATTTTTTTTTTTTTTAAGTGGGATAATATTCTTTACAAACTCACTCCAAAAATGCTTTGTGCATTTTTCCCCAGTACTCCCTGTGGGCATGCTTTTTAGGGAACTATAAAACAACTTTTATTTTTGATGTTTGTTTTTATGATATGCTCCGTGCATGGCTAATGGAGGCCAAACCATGGACACACAGAAGTCAATGGAAAAACTCTCAATGACTTCAGTAGGACCAGGATTAAAGTGTGTGGTCTACATGAAATTCGATGGAATCCAGTCTGTTGGAAAATATTTTTCCATGGGATATTTTATAAGGTCATTTTAATTACGACCTGTACAGTATTTTGTTGTTTGCGGTCACATGGAATCCGCACTCATCATTTGTGAAGACAACACGATCTTTCCTTTAGGCAACATTTTTTATTTTTAAAGAAGGAATAGATTGTGGATACTTGGGAAGGTCAAATCTAGGTCAGCATCAGTGCTCTAAGCAGTACTCTAAACACATGTTTACATCATTTGGAACCCATTATTCATGGTTTTATATTACTTATTGTGAAATAATGCATCAACAGTTTTGTTTTGTTTTGTATTTAACTGGTAATATTTGAGTGTTAAACTTCACATCAGAGGAGTGTGGGAGAAACAAACATCTAACAATTACTAGACAAAATAGATTGGAAGTTGACGATCTTCTGTTGCCTGTGGAATCATGGATGTAGTGATGTGGTTTTCTTGGCTACTTCAAAGGAATCCACAAAAAAGCACCTATTAAAAGCAAAACCTATTGTCAGGAACTGTAAATTCTCTATACCTGTGTCTATCTGCTAGGTCCTTCTGACAGTTTAGAAAATGGTTTGAGGTTCACAAATTGAAGAAAGCTGGAAATCCCTGATGAAATGTCTTTCAGTGTGTTATGAGTGAGTTACCATAATTCTTTAGTTCCTCTCTCTTGCTGCTTTGGCTAAATCTGATAAACCTGGCAGCAAGCATCCAAATCTGCCCAGGGCTTGGTCACTGCACTGAAAGGCAGTAACTATGTGCTTTTCTTAGCAGAGCCAAGCATCTTAAATTGCTTGGTTTCACAAGCACATTTTCCAGATGCAAAGGAAGCCAGCAGTGATGAGCTTTCTAGACAGGGAAGCGCAGGAGGCTCAGTGTTTCACTGTCCTCTTGCACGTTCGCAGTGCTCAGGAGTCACCGAATTCCCCAGATTTCACTTCCGCTTCACATAACTCTTTGGTCTTCCTTTGGCCTCTCCTGCCCCTGCAGAGTCAATGGGGGTTTTGTCCTTGGGAAACAGACCCCTGAGCAGGTCAAATAGGATTTTCTGACACCCAGGAAGCGCAGGGGGAACAGAGGATGCTCAGTGTAAGGCACTGACAGCACAGGTTTGCAGGACCCTTCCTTTGCCGGTTTGGGGATGTGCCTTTGCTGCAGCCTCCCACTGCCAGGCTCCGGCTCCGTCTCTCTCGCTCTGGCTTTGCTTTCTGTTGCTCCATGGTCCGGTGCATCCGTAAGTGGGCGAGCAGCACACCGAGCCCATCCAAAATCACCCCCTGCTTCTGGTGCCCCATGTTTAATTGCTCTCAGTCTCTCTTCCAGCTGGCATAACGCAAGGCATCGCCTGCCTCCATCCGAGGCAGTCCTTCGTGTGGCTTGAGCTGGCGGCTCCCAGTTTCCCTGAGCACAGAGAGCAGGACTTGTGCCAGTGAGTTCAAAGAGCACTAGAAATGAAAGACAGTCTCAACCAGATTTCCCAAATTGCTCAACACTCAGCAGTTCCCTTGCTGAGTCGGCACCTGAATAAGTGGCTTGATTTTTAAAAGTTATTCACCAGCCTGTAACTCTTGCTGCTCGTCATGATAAATAAGGTTTCAGTGGGAGTTGTCCATTAAGTACCTGAGAAACCTTCCCTGGTATAGATACTGTTATTAGAATTATTATTCCTTTATTTGTTAAAGCTGTTATTTGTTCCTATAAATATTCTGTGGTAAATTAATCTCACTTCAGGAGACGAAGCAGGTTGGCTCTGTCATTTTAGTACACCTGAAGTAAACCATTAGTAAACATTGCTGATAGAAATCTGTCAGAGGAAGTAAAACACAAAAGCCAGTTCAGAGTTTCAAGTGTGTTTTGGTCAGTATCGATCATCCTGAAACTGGTTTTGGACTGTTTCTTAAGAGTTTTTTGGGAGCACAGCAGCACCAGCAAACAAATAATTGCAAGTCCTGTCCCCCACTGATCACTCTGGAAAAGGGTTAAATTTAAATAATAATTTCGTGCGCTGTTCCTGTTGTAGGTGGGGTTTGGAATGCGGAGTACAACAGACCCTCGCATTTTTCACTGATTATCTTTAATTACTTGTGAGGGCTGAGCAGCTCGCATTACCCCCAGGCACCGCAGACTGACAAGGAATCTTCTTTCAAGCCATTTATAGTGCATCGCATTATCAAGTAACTAACAGAGCAAAACTGACACGAAAAGAAAGTTCATTATTACTTTCATTATTGTCAAAAGAGTTTTATTTACTTCTGAAGCCCTACTTTTAAATACACTTTCTACTCTGAAAGTGTTGCCAGTGTGGAGCTTCTACCTGCCCTGGAGGAGTCTTTGCCGCTGCAGCACAGAGCGGAGCAGCCCCAGTGCCCAGCAGCCCAGAACTCCCTCAGAAAAAGCTAATTGTGCTTTTAGAAAGTTCCTGCATCTGTGATTTGAAGGCTGGAAGGTTTTTCTTTCACCAGACTTTAGGTGGGATAGGGAAAATGGAAATTTAGCTGTACTGGGAGGTTTTAGCCCTTTTTTTCTCATTCCTTCTGTGTTTTTCAGGGATGAGGTGGGCTCTGTGCTGTGAAGTTAAGCTCACTGATGAGAGCTCTGCTGCTTCTGTGTCTGTCACAGATGCCTTAGAGGAAGGCAGCAGGACGTGTGGGTTGTCCAGAGTTGACAGATCTATGCCAAAGTGTCAACTTTGAACACTTAAAATCCCAGGGTCTCTGATACGAACCTTATTTGGTGAGGTTAATGCAGCACAGGATAAATGTATTATGGGACGGTGGGAAGCCGTGGAGGTTTAATCTGCAAAAAAGCATGCCACGGTGCCTGATTTTTGCACGTCTATCTTGATGAACCTCCAGCTGTGATTTTTTTCGCACACAGTCCCAGCATAGCACTTGGGGGCAGTGAGGAACTGAGGCAGCAGTTATCAAAAACTTGGGACTCTGAAGAAGACCAGACTAACCAAGGGTACGTCCCTCTTTCTCTGAGCCTAAGGGATCACCTATGTCCTGAAATAGAGCAGTGTTAAACCAGCTGGGATCACTAACCAGAGCTCACCATCTGAGCTACCTTCTTGGAGATGATGCTGAGACTAGCATTGGCTGATAAACCGCTGCAGTACTGCAGGACAGCCCTACCCATCCCATGGATGGGACTACTTGCATGTACCATTACTTGGAAAAATACACACTCGGTGTCTTCTCTTGGATGATGGGGAGTCTTGAATCTGGGGAGTCTTTTACTTTGATTCATTATTGTAGGGTAAAAAAAATGTTAAGTGTAGCAATAGCTGTGTGAAGTCTCAGGTTCGGAAGAGTGGCGCTCTTTGTAATAATTTCATTATTGAGATTAAAGTTGCAAAATACATCTGCAGTTCATAGTATGCAATTCTATTTGTCTAAGAAAACGTGCCTTGAGAGACATCCAATAACTAGGCCCTGGGATACTGGCAAAGACCATCATTTTAACCCCTCCACATTTTACAGATGTAATTTAAATTACTAACAAAAATCTAGTGGCCAGAAATGAAGACATTGCTGCTGTACGGGTAATTACTTATTAATGTAGGCATGTACTTTAACAGTGCCAGATTCCATATGTAATTTGTTCGACCTATTTGCTTTTAAAACTGGATTTTTTTTTACTGCATCTGTGGGAATGCTAATCGAGCCTTAATAGGCAGATGGAAGTATTTGCAAACCATCTTATTTGTCTTATTTTCAGTACTGTGGTTTATCAAGTAGTTCATGAGCAAATTGAAAAGCCAGTCTGTGTATCCAGATACTTTTAATCACAATACGTGCTGAATACATCAGGCAGTGATGTTGTGTTTTAAATTAGTGTCTTGCATTGTCTGATGACAGTGTTTGCAGGTGGGAAGGATATAAGCATGGCCAGAGATATTATACGTAGAATGTGACTGAGCATATGCCCATGTTGTAATGTCAGCAGCACTGTCAGCCTCAGCACTCTTTTCAGTGACTCATTGCTCCTCTATATGTCATAAGTTCATGGTTATTGCTTTTTTTTTTTTTCCCCTTCCTGCAAAAAGATGACCCGGGTAACTGGCAATCAGGTGGAGTCATGGACTCTATAGATAATTTTCTGGAAACCTCATTTAAAAATACAGCTTTGAAATAGCTTATTAAAACTCCTTCGCTTATAATATTTCTGCCAATTCTTACCTCCAGGACTGTTTTATTTACGTATTTTCTAATCATAGGAAAGATCAATTTAAGAGTAAGATGGGCAAAATCTTCTGTAATTACAAGGAGAAAAGTGGAGTTACTCTCAGTGTGCAAGTTTTCAGTGAGCAAAAAAGCAAAACTGGAGACTGGCAGCGATTACTTTGCAAACCCAATTCATCCACATCTTGGAGCTGCCAGTAATTACTCCAGACCAAAATTCACAGACACCTTTACTGCAGCTCTTACATTTCAGAGCAGTTTGGTCCGCAAAGTTGTTCTTGTGTTCTTCTGAATTGTTGTTGGTTTTTTTTCTCTGATAATGGAAAGCCCAGATATTACATGTCCCTCTGACCCAGAGTAGGTTGAATAAGCAGAAAATGGCAGGATTATTGGTCAAGATGGACAAGCTGTATCACAGAGCTACTGCTGGGGGAAGGCAGGAAATATTATGCAAGTTGAGGGTGCATCTTATATTACGATGGTGTCTTGAAATGCCAATATAAATAAGGTAAGTAGGGCTGCCAAAAACCAATTTTCTCCCTTTATTATTCTGCCTTTTCAATTCTAATTAATTTTTTTTTTAAACAGGGCTAATAGCCTATAGCTATGGGATGGGAAGATAGGGCTGAGATAATGGGAACATCATTATAAAAAGAAAAATGCTGTGTAAAAAGGTAAGATAGTAAAGGTGAAGCACATTTAGCACAGGTACTTTACAGTACCCATTAGCTGCGAGCTAGTAAGATGGGTCTTGACTGGTTCTCCCAGAAACTTTGGCAACTTTCTTCTTTTCTGTTTTGAGAGAAACAAGAGTCTGTGCTGAGCGAACTGGGTTGGGCTGGGCTGCAAACGCTGGGCTGTCACAGCCACGCTCCAGAAGAAGGGCTTGAAAGTCAGGACATGGTGGCCTCAGTGACATCTCGGGCTTCGAAACACATGCACAGGCATTTCACTACAGGTCAGGAAAAATCGCACCTGCACTTGGAAGCCGTGAACCCCCGGGGCTCTGCTGCTGACCTCCAGCCATCACTGGCTGCCGGGAGTCGCTCCGGAGGGAGCGGGTTGGTAGCTCCAGCGCAGCTGGGCAGCTTGGGAATATCCACGCCAGCCATAAACAAGTTAAACTGGATGTTTGAAGCGTTCGTCACGTGGCATCGGGGCGCTCCTCGTGGGTTCATTTGCTTTTTGCAAAAACAGAAAATTTGGCCACATGCAGCTCTAAGCCACAAGACTGCGTTGCTTCCATGTATTCTGGCCCGTCCTCGGCACACTTAAAAGCTACACAACTTAATAACTGTTAATAACCACTGAGCACCAAAGGAAGCTTTGACTCCTCTTTTGTGACTATATTGCTTCTCCATCTATTGCCAGTATAGCATCTTCTGAGTAGGAGATGTGGGACAGGATTCGGCTGGTCTCTGCAAAACCCCCAGCACTGCTCAGTTGATAAAAGAAAATGTGCTGGAACTTGTGGGCCACAGGCCCTGGGAAAGATAAGATAAAAACTTTCAGAATAGGGAGTACTGACATCCTACAGGGACAGCTGGTGAGGCTGTAAAACAATTATCCTGTTGTCCTTGCTCAAGACAGATTTATAGGTGTTTAGAAAAGTACCTTTTGCATTAGCATCAGCATTAGCCAATCTGTGAATGCCTAATGTGGAATGTGAACCAATTAGCTTAGAACACGCTACCTTAGGACTAGTATAAATGTATGTAAAGAATTATAATAAAATCGACATCTTGCTTGCATCAAGCTGCGTCCCGTCTCTCCATCGCGGCAAATTGGTGACCCCGACGTGATGGGTTTATGAATCGCCTAGCTGAGCGACTTGCTGCGAGTCCCACAGAACTTTGAATGAGCTGCTGAAAGGAAGCAGGAGCCGGCCGGCAATCAATCCCTCCGGAGTAGAGAGGTGAGCTGTGGGAAACATGGGGAATCAAGCGTCTTCCCCTGAGAGAGACGTATATGAGCTTATGAAAGCTCTCCTTAAAAAACATGGAAAGAATATCTCTGGGCATGATCTTAAAACGATACTTAAATGGGTGCAAGTGAAAATACCCACTGTGACTGCATCCACTATTTTTACGCGAGAACTTTGGGACAATGTGGGAGTGAAATTATGGGATGCAGCGACTACGGGGAATGCTGAAGCACAGCATATGCTTCCGTGGTGGAGAAGTATTTTTGAAACTTTAAAAGCCCAGGAAAAAAGTCACAAAGATGAAGCAGAGAGAGAGGAAGACTCTCCTGTGATACCTCTGTTATCGTCGGAGGGTAAAAAATCCATTGCACCACTAGAGGTGTGTGCTGCGGGGTATCCCCCAGAGGAGCATCCCTTTGATCCGGGACCAGTGGACCCTGAAAAGGAGCCAGACCTCTACCCCCCCGACCCACACGATGTGTGGGCTAACATAAGGCGCCAAGCCTTAAAGGAAGGAGAACTAGAGATTGCTAAAATGATAGTAGCTCCGGTGATTTATCAAGGTCGAGGGGCACAGTGAGAAGCTCTATCTTTTCCGGTAGTTAAGGAGTTGCGCCGTACTGTCACTGAACATGGACTTTCCTCGCCGTATTTTGCAAGCTTGTTATCCTCTGTTTTTGATACATATGTTATGACTCCGCATGATTTAAAATCCTTAGCGCGACTGCTTTTGACACCGACTCAATACACTTTGTGGGAGGCTCATTGGAGAGGGGGACTCCAAGCACTCCTTTAAACTTATGTAGGTCATAATAATAACGCTATTGCTGCACTGACCTTGGAGCACCTCACAGGCACAGGTCAGCACACTAACCCTGTAAATCAAGCTCGAATTCCACGGGAGGCCCTCGAGGCAACTCGTGAAGAAGCGAAAAAGGCCTTTTTTTAAAGTTCCCGATTCTCAGAAACCGCAAAAGGCTTTTACTACTATTACCCAGGAACCCCGAGAACCTTATATGCAGTTTATTGACAGACTAAAACAAGCCTTGGAACGCCAAATAGATAACACAGAGGCACGCGAAATTTTGTTGCTAAAACTGGCTGTTGAAAATGCTAACGCAGATTGCAAAAAATTGTTAAAATCCCTCCCAAACCCGAACCCTACATTAATTGAAATGGTGGAGGCTTGTAATAGAATTGGTACTATGGATCATAAGTTTGAAGCCATGGCCGCTGCTTTCGCAGCCATGCGTGGTCCAACAGGACCGGGGAACTGTTATGGTTGTGGCAAACCCGGGCATCTAAAGAAAAATTGTCTAAATGCTAATACCAGTGCTAGATCCCAAGCCCCTGGGATTTGTCCCAGGTGCCGAAAAGGGTGTCATTATGCTAATCAATGTCGGTCCAAGTACGATTTTCAGGGACAACTGATACAGGGAAACCGGCTACGGAGCGCGGAGCAGCGACGCGTGCAGACACAAATACCGCAGCCGACGCTTCAACCCCCTCGGAGGGAAGCAGCAGTGCCTCAGGTCTTCGCCCAGCAACAACAGGCAGCGCCGGACTGGACCTGGCAACCGCTCACACAGTAACGTTACTCGATTCCTCGGTTCACCTATTGTCAACAAATGTCTCGGGACCTTTACCCCCTAAAACATAAGCCTTATTATTAGGAAGATCATCTACAACATTGTCAGGGCTTTTTGTGTTACCAGGTGTTATTGACTCTGATAGCACTGATGAAATTAAGATTATGGCATGGACCCCGTTTTCTCCTTGCACTGTACCGAAAGATAGCCGTATAGCGCAATTGATACTGATTCCCACAGGCACAAGTTGCCCAATTTCTAGTCAGCTCCAACAAAGGCAGGGTGGGTTCGGATCTACGGGGAGCCCACAAATCTTATGGGTACAGTCTCTCTCCCAAAAACGGCCTATATGCCAATGCACCCTCATTCGCGGAGGGCAGCAGGTGGTGTTAAACGGAATTATTGACACCGGGGCTGATGTTACAGTAATATCTCAAGCTAAATGGCCCCCACAGTGGCCCCTAGCCAATATTTCCCAGGCGTTAGCTGGGATCGGTGGAACCGGCAGCAGCCACCAAAGCTTGGAATTAATCCAAATTCAAGGCCCAGAAGGACGTATGGCCTCTGTCAAACCTTTTGTATTACCTGTTCCCATGATTTTATGGGGGCGTGACGTACTATCACAATGGGGAATGTCCATTCAAACCCATTTTTAGGTGGGGCCATTGAAATGCGCGACACCCTAAAATTAACCTGGAAAACCGATGTCCCCGTTTGGGTAGATCAATGGCCCCTACCTTTAGAAAAGCTTCGCGCCCTTCAAGAATTAGTTATGGAGCAACTAATGAAAGGACATATTGTACCTTCTACTAGTCCATGGAACTCACCGGTTTTTGTTATTAAAAAACAGACCGGCAAGTGGCGCTTGCTCCATGACCTTAGAAAAATTAATGATGCTATGGAAGACATGGGAGCCCTACAACCCGGACTCCCGTCCCCTACTATGATTCCTCGAGATTGGCACTTGACTGTTATTGACCTCAAAGACTGTTTTTTTAATATTCCTCTGCATCCAAATGATGCTCCTAAATTTGCTTTTTCAGTTCCAAGCGTCAACATGCAAGCTCCGTTGCAAAGATACCAGTGGGTTGTGCTGCCACAAGGAATGAAAAATAGCCCCACGATATGCCAATGGTATGTAGCCAAAGTGCTTAGTCCAGTCAGGACTGCAATGTCTAGTGTCTTATTGTACCACTATATGGATGATATCCTGGTGGCTGCACAACATCACGAGGTCATGGAGGAAGCTGTAGCCCTTGTCACGGCTGCCGTTAATTCGGCAGGCCTCTGTATCGCGCCGGAAAAAATTCAGAAAACACCGCCGTGGAAATATTTAGGCTGGCGCATAAGGGCTCAAACTATAGTTCCTCAACCTTTACAGATACAGACAGATATAAAAAACTTGCATGATGTGCAAAAATTGCTGGGAACAATCAATTGGGTCCGACCACTGTTGGGAATTTCTAATGCGGACTTAGGTCCTTTATTCGAACTGCTTAAAGGAGATACTGACTTGCGTTCCCACCGCAGTCTTGATCCTGAGGCCATTGACTCCTTACAAAAGGTTGCTACCGCAATCACTCTTAAACAAGCACACCGGTGGACTCCCGAACTACCTTTTTATCTAATTATTTTAAACCCCGCTCGACAGCCTCATGCACTAATATTTCAATGGGACTCTCAAAAATCAGACCCACTGCTGATTATCGAATGGGTTTTCTTGTCGAATCAATCTACAAAAACCATTTCGACGCAGCATGAGATGTTTGCTTCTTTGATAATTAAAGCCAGGCAACGCTTGTTAACATTATCAGGAGTAGACTTTGCTTGTATTTGCTTACCTGTGACAAATATGTATCTACAATGGCTTTATCAGCTGTCAGACACCTTTATTATGGCGTTGGCAGACTATACGGGCCAACTCACATCCCACTCACCTTCGCATAAGCTGCTTAATGTCGATTTTCGCTTGATACCCAAGCCGAAAAGGAGTGATCAGCCATTACAAGCCCTTACTGTATTTACAGACGGGTCTGGAAAATCGCACAAATCAGTCATTTTATGGTGGGACAACCAGCATGAACGCTGGGACTCGGACATAGAGACTGTTCCTGGTTCTCCCCAGATAGTGGAGCTAACTGCGGTTGTTCGAGTTTTTCGGAGGTGGTCCACACCGCTTAATCTCATCACTGATTCAGCCTATGTTGCGGGGATTGTTGAGCGAGCTGAAGCATCTGTGTTACGCAACGTCCCACATTCTGACCTATTTGCTTTATTACAAGAACTTATCTTTCTCTTGGACTCTCGCCCTCACCCCTATTTTGTTATGCATGTCAGATCACACACTTCTCTACCTGGTTTTATTGCAGAAGGGAATCGACGAGCCGATTTGCTGACATTACCAGTACAGGTGTTGCCGGATCGCGTGGCACAGGCTAAACTCAGCCATTCCTTTTTTCACCAGAATGCTGGAGGTCTCAAACAGCAGTTTGGGCTTACCTCCCAACAAGCGTCTAACATTATTGCTGTATGTCCTGACTGCCAAAGGCATTCTTTCCCGTCAGTCGCAGGAGGAGTTAATCCCAGAGGACTGCAGAGTCTACAGCTATGGCAAACAGATGTTACGCATTATCCAGAGTTTGGTAAATTGAAATATGTCCATTCCTCCATTGACACCTTTTCAGGTGCTTTATTTGCTTCTTGCCACACAGGAGAGAAGGCACGTGATGTCCGCAAACACTTGATGCGCGCTTTTGCTACTTTAGGTATACCTTCACAAATAAAGACGGACAACGGTCCTGCTTATGTCTCTACGGCAACAAAAACATTTTTTGACTCCTGGGGTGTGACTCACATTACTGGTATTCCTTATTCCCCTACAGGTCAATCTCTAATTGAACGCTCTCACCAATCTTTGAAGCGTTTGTTACAACAACAAAAAGGGGGAGTAGGAACTGCTACTCCTGAGGAACGTCTGCAGAAAGCTTTGTATGTTTTTAACTTTTTGAATTGCTCTTTGTTAGATAGCAACCCTCCGATAGTCCGACATTTTAACACGAATGCTTCACTTGAGGTGCGAGTCAAAGCGCCCGTGTTGGTTCGTGATCCGGAAACAGGTAAGATCATGGGACCGTATCCCCTTATCACATGGGGCAGAGGCTATGCTTGTGTCTCCACAGAGAAAGGCCCCCGATGGATCCCGGCAAAGAGTGTACGACCCTTCCGTGAATCCCTACCACAATCATCCAGTAACGACCCTGATCGTCTCTTTGATCAACAAACTCCTGAACCTTCGGTCTCAAAATCGCAGGACACATAGCAGAAGATAACAAAGGAAATTATATTAATTACCGCCAGTGGGCCTGCTTACTGTATAAGTAATAATCATTAGCATAAAATGTAATAAGAAGTGTTTAGTATCAGCTGATTGAAAATGGATATTTTAGGTATAAAAGGTTTTATAGTAGTTGTTTTAACTATAAGTGTAAGAGCCATCCCATATAGCAGAATGTTTGACCCGCGGGAAAATGTGTGGGTAACTTTAGCTCGATCACTCAACACGACCAGCTTTTGTGCAAGCCTAGCAACACCTAGTTCCCCATTTACTACGTGCCTTATAGGGGTGCCCTTGACCGATGTCACCTTTAAGGCATTTTATGAATCCCTCTCAGTATTAAGACAACAGTATAAGGTGACAAGCAAAATCCAATTCATGTGGAATGACATTGCGGAAATGTTTGAAAAGTATGACATTTGGGACGATAAACTCCCTGTAGGTCCTGAACCACAGGAGATTGATCTAGCGGACTCCCTCAACGCCAGTTATTGTATATATATTGGCACTGAGAATTGGACAGGAGAGCAAAAAGAAGGACGCATAGTTAAGGAGACGGCCCCTACAATCCTCTCTCCAATAGAAAACCATACTAGTTGGAGGAAAACCTGGTGTCAAAGAATGGCCCGTAGTGAGAGTTCTCCAGCTCCTGGCACCGTACTGCCCAGGCGCCTTCCAAAAGGATTCTTTTTAATATGCGGCAACCGAGCATGGTCAGGAATCCCTTCAAACCCTCAGGGAGGACCATGTACTATAGGCCAACTTAGTCTAGCTGCACCACTAATGCACCCTAACAGCACTCACCGATATCGATTTACAAGAGACACTTCCCACAGCCTGACTAGCGATTGTTCCGACCAAATTAGCCTCTGGAACAAATGGGAAGTTATCTTCGCATCCCTTTTTACGCCAGGTATTGCTGCAGCGCGAGCACATAGAAATTTGAATAGTATAGCATGTTGGGTGGCAAAGCAAGCCAATGCAACAAGCAGAGTCCTGTCCGAACTTGCAGATGATCTGTCCACAGTGCAACACGCGGTATTACAGAATAGAGCCGCGATAGATTTCCTTTTGCTAGCCCACGGACATGGCTGTGAGGATTTTGATGGAATGTGTTTTATGGACCTAGAGGATCACTCAAGATCTATCCATAAAGAAATTCAATATCTAATGACGCATACTCAAAAGATACAACAAGATTCTGGATTCTTTGGCCTGGATGCTCTTGGGGACTGGCTAGGTCTGTCCGGATGGCTAAGAAGTTTAGTTAAAACGATTGTGTATATTTTAGTTGTTTTTGTCCTTTTGTTGCTTTGTTTGCCTTGTCTGTTGCAATGTGTGCAAAAGTTGGTAGCAAACTCTGTTAAGAGAGTTCTTACTGTGCAACAAGAAGGGGGAGATGTGGGACAGGATTCGGCTGGTCTCTGCAAAACCCCCAGCACTGCTCAGTTGATAAAAGAAAATGTGCTGGAACTTGTGGGCCACAGGCCCTGGGAAAGATAAGATAAAAACTTTCAGAATAGGGAGTACTGACATCCTACAGGGACAGCTGGTGAGGCTGTAAAACAATTATCCTGTTGTCCTTGCTCAAGACAGATTTATAGGTGTTTAGAAAAGTACCTTTTGCATTAGCATCAGCATTAGCCAATCTGTGAATGCCTAATGTGGAATGTGAACCAATTAGCTTAGAACACGCTACCTTAGGACTAGTATAAATGTATGTAAAGAATTATAATAAAATCGACATCTTGCTTGCATCAAGCTGCGTCCCGTCTCTCCATCGCGGCAAGGAGCAAACAGAGAACGCATGTTTTTTAAATCCCTCATTTTCTGAAATCTCTTTTCTGTCGATTCACTACAGGAAGTTTGAAATAATGTTGAGCAGCAAAAAAAAGAATTTCTTAATCCCTGTTGGACACACAGAAGAAATCTAGAGGTGTTTATGTCTTTTCACTGCTACAAAATGTTATTTCCTTCTTAAGCGCAGTCTCCCCAGAGCCCTTCTGGTTGCCCTGATGTATATTTTCAAAGCACTTCTGCCTCTAGCTTTCCCTTGCCCACTCTGCCCCTCTGTGTGCCCAGCAGCCAGGTGCCTACTGCCAGTAGCGGCAGCAGCTCTCCCCAACCTTCTTGTTCAACTTTGTGTGCAGCTTTAAATCAGTTTGTTTCTATCCCAGGGCTGCAAACATGATTTTTTTTTGCCCAGGTATCTGCAGAAATTCCCTGTACAAGAAAGGCTACTCCAAATGAGGTGAAGAGGAAACCTTTGGTTAGATCAGACCTGGATCAGAATGACTTGATGTTGCTACAGCATAAAATTTCTTCTTTATTTCATGAGGGATCCTGCTCATATCTGAGATATCTAGACATTTCTCTAATGATTGGGCACATTTCAAAAATACAGAATGGACAAAAATAGTTGGTATAATGTAGTTTATTTTCTGAAAGCAAACAACTAATTGCATGTGCGATCACTCAAGAGTGTGCAATTAAAAAAAAAAGGAACCTAAATAACTGTTACATTTTCGGCAGTATAGTCTTGTGAATAACTAGAAGGACCTATTCATTATTTGCCTCCTAATATATCTCCACTCAAATGATTCTTCTGTTTGGGGGAATCTCTATTAATAGAGACCAAGGAAAATAATGTCATCTTTGTCTCTTTCTAAGACATGTCCTTATTGTGTTTTGGACAATGGGGTCATTTATGATGATGAGGTAACTTGTTCTGAATCCTGAAAATGTAATTTCAGATGAACTGTGAGTAGTTTTACTAGTTGTTGAAATGTCTTTGCGACCTAATTTCCAATTTACAATAGCCAGCATTCTAACATTGGTGTAAACAGCAGCTTAGGCATCTGTACGCTTCCTTGAATGAAAAGGCTGTGGGGGGGGCAATTTAAAATAACATGTCGTATCTGTGAATTCTGCTCTTTTTCATACGTTATGTCCATATATTCATCTCGGGAGAGCGGGGCAAGAGGATAGAGGACGCCTGACTGCATCACCTCGGCTGCGCACCCTGCCGTGCAGCCTGTGTGCCAGAGCGCTTTGGTGTGGGGATGGGCTGACCTGTGGCAACATGGCCAGTGATGGCAAGGAGCTATGCTGCAGCCAAAAATATGGCAAGCAACAGCTGAAAATTGATCCTTTGGCTCTTCGGAGTCTCACAGCAGCTGCTCTCCGTCCATGACAAGCTGCTGATTTCTATCTGAGAGTAAAGGCTTTTCTCTGCCCTTCCAGTTTCTCTTATTTTAGACAAGTCACAGATTAGGATTTACAACAGAAGCCATTATAAAGGGCTCATAAACCTCTCAGGCCTGTAGACTGTAAGCAGGTAATTAAAGTTAAGCACCTGCTTAACTGTTTTGCTGATATGTAGTGTGCTCTGCCCCTGGAGTCTGTGGGAGGATGGCTCCAGTGGTCCAGTCCTCCTGAGGAGATGCTTGTGCAGAGTCAGCTCCTGCAAGGGCTCCTCTGTCATGGGCAGAGGAAATACCATACACTGGAATCAGGCATTCCTATAGCACATTACATTTGCATAACAGTTTGGCATGAAAATAAAATTTATGCCCCTGACTGACCCTTGCACAGACCCAAACCCCTTTAATTCATTGAATGAGTTTTGTCTGAAAGCAGCAGAGCAAAGCGGAGGTGTAGTTTCTTTTTCGTTCAGATGATGCAGGGAGCAAAGAGTCTGCATTAACATCTCCTTTTATTTGTATTTGAATGTCAGAGCAGATAACGGAAAGAAATTTTTAAATTTCAGCCAGTGTCGAAGTGTCCTAGCTTTGGCTATTCTGTTATGTTACGATATACCTGTATTTATCAAATTACACTTTATGTTTTTACAATTGGGCTAGAAAAACTAACAAAATGGGGAGAGAAGGATGCAAGACCTTGACTCAGCGTGGATATTGATGTGGTTTAAGGCTCTGTTTAAACTAAGCTCGTGTAAACTGTTCTGCTGATATAAGTATATTGAAGACTGCTGCTGCCAAGCATTTTCACTGCAATTTATAGCTGTGCTGTAAATTAACTAGTGCAGCTAAACTCCTATAAACTAGGTTAAGTTTATTTCAAGGGTATTTTCACATAAAGCTGTATTGCTTTAATTATCTATTTTAAAACCACATAATTTTGTTAATCCAGTGTAACTTTTTATATGTAAAGTAGCCTTCAGAAAATTGACGCAGCGCCAAGTTCTGTTCTGTCAGTGTTTTTGCTTTGCGAAGGTTTGGAGTAACTTTCTTTAGTGTTACATTTAAGAGCAGAATTCAGCCTCTTTCTTCTCTCCTATTAGAATATGGAGGGAATAACTCTTGATGTCATCAATTTAGTATGATTGTAGTGTCATGTGAAGAATGAGAAATAGGTTAGTATCTAGTCAATAAAATCAGATATCATCCTCCAAAGAAAAATGTTTTAGCGTTTTCTTACCAGTCTACTTAAAAAACCCAAGCAACCGAACAAACAAAACCTCAGAAAACCACACACTAACTTCCATACTATTTTAAGATTAAAAGCTTTGGGCAGGAAGGGTTTCACCCAATCACAATAAAAGTGTTATTCTGTCAAGCCTTTCTTTTTACACTTGTGCGCTGTGAATGACATTCAATCCCCTGTGTTTTATTTCCCCTGTGATTTATTTCCCCTTCTCTTCCCAAATAACCATGGACAAGAAAGATGCCACCAAGAGCAGCTACTCTAAGTGAAAACACCAGTTGGGAAGATGGGTAGGAGTTTTGCTGAGGCAGTCCTGGCTGGAGAAAACATACTTAATATTTACAGCAGAGTCTCTGGCAGGGGAAATGTAGGTGGGCTGTTTCTTGAGCTGATGTAAACTCGGGTGTTTCTACTGATAACATTGGAGTGACAGTGACTTTGCACCACTTCGAGGCCTGGCCCATTTGTGTCTCATATCAGTTTTAGCTTAGCAGTGCTGGATGGCTGTCTTCATTCTATTACACTATTTACAAAATGATTGTAATTAACTAGATGATGACTTAATAAATGTGTAAGATAAATTCTTCTTGGCTGGAAAGCAAAAATGGTTGGCAGCTTCTGCTTGCTTAAATTAAAACAAGAAGTTGCTTGACATTACATTTTCAAACAGGCAAAAACTTGCCTTGCCATTCGGAGTGGTAAAATGAAACCATGACAATATTGTTGTTCGAGTGGGTGGTGCTGGAAATTGTTTTACTTAAAACCTCTCATTTATCTGTGCACAAAAAGCAGCCTGTTACTTTCTTTTCAACATGTGTGAAGGGGTAACATGGCTATCTATACATGATTATTTACTAAACAGACTCAGAATACTTTCTGTCTCCATGTATGTACATATATGTATTTGGATGAATTGAGTGAATGCTTCCTCTCTAATTCTCCCTTTTGTTAATGGTTAGCTCTGCTGCATTTGCACGCATGCCAATTGGGTCGCTTTAAAAGAAGCAATAATGTGGTTAAAAAAAGCAATGCAATTATTTTAAGCATTTTCTTTTCTAAAGTTTTTCTCCAGCTGTAGTTAATTTACGTCTGATTAGTCTGACCTTTCACCCTATAAGGAAGTAGTTTAGCAAAAGGGATAAATGTAGTCACAGTATATATGTGGGTGTATGTGTGTGCATGTGCTTATGTATGTAATCATCGTCTTTTTATTGGTTTATGTTCAGCATGGAGAAGTTCTGATTACAAATATTTATGCATGCTTTTATCTGTGCTAAAGTTTACCATGAGTGTTTGAAACTATACATTTTTTCCCCATATGAAAGATTTTGATGAATGCAAAATTGCAAGCGAAGTTCTAGTTTGTTTTTTTCCTAAGTCTTACTAGAACAAATTAAAACACACAGAACAGTCTTAGCCTTTACTTTTGAATTCATTCCTGTATTTTAAATGCATCATTGGTCAGTCATTACAGAAATCCAAATCTTTACTTGTGGTTGTAAAATGAATATGTAAGTTTGCACAGAATGATGCTGAAATATAACACATCTGCAATGCTAAAGAATGACAGCTGAGAAGGAAGAGGCTTTTAGATCTCTCACCTAGCAGAGGGCCTGGTCTCTCATTTTCTGTCCCAAGCATATGCCTACTGTTTGGCCTGTCTTAGGCTTTGTGGAGAGGAAGCGCTCGTTGATTTGTGTGTTATATTAAAAGGATTAATTAATTGCATTGTTGCCTCTCGCTACTGTTTGAGCCCATGACGATTTGAAAATAGCATGCCTTGGGTTCTGACTTTGTGTTTGTACAAAACGTTTGATGCACCTACATTTGAAAGCTCGGGGAACTTGTCCTGTTCTAGAGAGGCTGCCCAGCTGGGCTGTTCAGATCCAAATCCAGAGCTGGATTTCTGTCATTTGTGGATCATAAGAATCAGCACTGAGATATTGGCTGAGATTTAATTTGGAGCTGCTTTTCAAATGACACAAGTTACAGGAAATTATTGGCAGAAAGATGACTCAGTTGTTATATTTGTTTCCTCCTCGTTTGACTGAAGCGTGTGGTGCTGCAAACTCGGTGAGGGCAATTGTTGAGGGACTTGTAACTGTGAATTTCGTCTGGGATCTGATCAGCTGTTGCTGTGATGCCTTTATGGCACTCCCAGCTGTAATTGGTACAGTCCTTAAATGGCATCTTTTATGAGTTGTCTCTTTTGGCACTAGGTCAGGTATTTGAAAAATAAATCCAGTTTGTGAATACATACAACCAAAGAGGTGTATTCCAAGCCAAGAGCAGTTTATTCAGATGAATGAATACGGATGGTTTCTGTATTCACAGTATGACAATCTTCTGTTGAGTTTCAGAAGCATTCAAGAGGTGGGAGCAGGAGCAGGTGACCCAGGAAGACTACCAAGATGCTGTCCCAGCACGCGGGGATGGAGTTAGGAAAGCCAAAGCTCTTCTGGGTGGGAAGGGGACCTGGTGACAAAGAACACGAAAAAGGCCAAGGAACTCAATCAATTCTTTGGCTCAGTCTTTACTGGTAAGATCTGCCTTCAGAAATCCCAGGTCCTAGGAAGAGAGGGAAAATCCTGAGCAAGGAAGGGTTTCCCTTGGTGGAGGTGTATCAGGTTAGGGAATATTTAAACAAACTCTCCATACAAGAGTCCGTGGGACCCGATGGAATGGGCCCATGAGAGCTGAGGGAGCCAGCTGGTGTCCTTGTGATGTCACTCTCTGTGATCTCAGAATGACAGAATACTTGAGGTTGGAAGGGACCTCTGGAGGTCATTTGGTCCCTCTCTGGCAAATGATGGAAATCTGCGGAGATTCCTGAAGACTGCACCGTGAGTGCTTTTATTTTCCTGTATGATAATGGACAGCTCAGGTGGCTTCTTAAAGTCTCTGCATTTGCTCTTTTTTCTTTAAATTGTATGGTTTCCTCAGTCTTGTTTCATTTATTGGGGATTTTCACTCTTTGGAAACCTGGGACAGTGCATTTTCTTGCTCAGTTAGAAGCTTTTGCTGGTGCTGCAGTACTCTAATAATGGGAGAATACTATGAGAATATAGCTCTTGTTGTCATTAGTTTTACTTGTTGGTATCACCTAAGTTGTGTGAACGTCCTTTACTCCCCAAATGGTGCTTTTCAGTGAAATGCTTAAAATTTGGAAGTGTTCTAGGCCTTGAGCTATGCCTTGTGGCAGTGATGCCTTGCAGATGGAAGAGCAGCCAATATTAACTTCCAACAAAATGACTTTTTTTATTACTACATCCCATCTTTTAATTTTGCAATGACCTTTTCATTTGGGAAGCACGCTTTTCTTGTCTTGATGCTGACAACGAGGAGAGAAGCTCTGTACCTGCGTTTGAGGGTACACGTTAGTGCGTGTTAGTGACTGTCACTGCAGGAAGACGACGTGTTGTGAGAATCTTGCCCAAAGCACATCAGCAAAGTTCACATTAGGAATCCGCTTAAATTAAAGCAAAGCTTGGCACACTCAGCAACAGTTCAAAATCCAATCTTGTGTTGTCACAAATTCTCTGTCATTAGCTTAATGGTAGTGTGAACTGTGTGTGCTGTCAGACTTTCCTTACTGTAGGGAATTTTGTATTGTTGCTCCTATTATATCAAGAGTCCCGGAGTTGAAAGCTGCGAGCAGTGGTGCTGCTATGCTACTTATTTGCCAGAATGGTAAGAGCTGCTCACAAAATACTCTAATTTCAGCATCTGTCAAAGAAATGAGGCTGATCAACAAAAGAGTTCATTTGATTGCTTTGAAAAAATTAAGTGCTGGCTTATGACACATGAGGCATAAATTAAATCATAACTAGATCAGGATTACTGACAAGAAGTGATGACAGGTGTTGTGAATAAGTTGACACGGGGATACTGCCCTGTATAACAATTGTCAGTCATTGGCTAGTTTTGAGGTTCTGCAGTGGCTAATGGGGAATGGTTACTAGAAATGCAGAGGAACTGTTATTAACAGTCACATCTTAAAAAAAAAAATCTGGCACAAACATTTGCTACTTAAACAGCTGCAGACTCATCTGATACAGCAGTATTGGTCAAAGCCATATATAAAATACTGCAAGTATATTCGGTACAGTGGTTAAGAAACAAGCTCTAATTGAGATACTGGACTGGGACTAGGAAGATCTGGCTTTGCGTTCTGACACAGCCCTCTCTGTGACCCTGGGCAAAATGTGTCACCTCTCTGCACATCAGCTCTGAGTACGGGATGATATTTCTGTTGTCTGTCTTGCCTGTTTAGGCTGTTAGCTCACTGGTGCATCGCTGACCCATCTGTGGAGCTGCACACCTGGCACACCTGATTTTCTCTGCTGTAATCTGCAACATCACAAAAATACAACTAATTACTACTACTGGTGGGGAGGAAGGCACATTGCTTGCCGTGAAGAACTTACAAACTGACAATAACAGGAATTACTGCTGCTAAGGTTAAAGTGGTACTGCGTATGCAACCAGATGATACCCATGCGCCATTATTTAATAGATAAAGACTGATGCCAAAACCACATAGATGCAATTATATCATCTCTATTGACATGTTTGACACTTGTATTCCTCCTGCTAGATACTGTGGTCTCTGCTGCAGTTTGGGATGCATACGATGAGAGCTCCCCCCCACCCCCACAGCACTTGACAAGGATGTTTATAGACAGAGAAACGGATGGGGGTAAATATCTGCCAGTCAGACCCCTCTCGGCTCTCAGCATCTTTCTTCAGAGAAATGCATCGTTATATTTGAACTGTGCTGTTTATGAAGTATCATTAGCATTATTCAGTTACTGACTTCAGATGTCTTCTTCTGTGGTCAGAGCAATCATTATAGGTTTATCCAAGAAGAGCTGTGACAGATGTCATAGTTTGTTACAGTCACTGTATGCCAGATTTAGCCTCCGGTTATGTACTGCTTGAGTACTTTCTCTAAAAGCATCTTGTGAGTACCCTGCAGTAGAAACAAGTGACAAGGACTTCAGATATATTTGTGACATTGAATGGACGCATTTTTAGGATGAGATTATGATGTGGTAAGCAGGCAAACAAAGAAGCAGAAGATACTTGCACAAAGCCAGTTTCCTACCTTTTCTTAATTGTGTTCTTTTACTCAGATGATGCACTAATAGTAGCCAAGTCCTGCAAATCTGGGGTTAAAGTTTTTTTGGTCTCCTGTTGCAAAACTATTACATTTGTTTAATATGATCTTATCTGTATTTTCCTCATAGCTTGAACTGCAGTATTAAGCGTTGTGGTAAACTGTGGAGATGATGAAAAGAAAGAAGGGAGCAAATGAGCACAGCTTGTTTTCACGCAGGGACGCAGGGTCCGAACTCCATTATGAATTGTATTTGGTTTTCAGCTACAAAATATGTACCTAGACACAGACCACCCTATTGGTCTGGCCAGTTTATAAATACAGGCAATAAACTGAAAGATCCATGTCTGGCTGACTATAAAGACAGGATCTGGTGTTATCACATGTACTTGAGCTCACGCAGGTTTTGTGTGTCACTAGACAGGCCTCATTTTTGGGACAATTGAGAGCCTTCCCAATCCAGAAACTTCCCTTCTCCCTTCCCTGTCTATGCTGGGGGGCTCCCACATCGAGTTGCAGCTTTATTGACTGGGTGAAGAACCGTGTTTTAAATTGACATGATGCTGCTCGTTACATATGTAAGTCAGGAGTTACAAGCTGGCAGCAGTCACTCGAGCGCTGTGTTCCAGGTCAGCTATCAAGTGTTCGTGAAGAGGACATGTAAATACCATATGTTAAGTATGACTGATGAAAACAAATACACAAAACCCTGGAGAACTCATGGGTGTCATCATAATCCGCAGAAATTCTTTCCTGCCCGCTAGAGAGAGAAGTGAGAAAATGAGTGACAGAGCATGGATTACCAATTACGGCTGACACTTCAGTATTCAATTAATGCTTGTAAAGTTGTGAGAAAGGATGCAACAATGTCTACTCTCTAACAACCTGTAAAAAAGAAAATTAATGTGAAGAAACTCTCTTATAAAATGTAAGGCTTTTTCATGTACTTTTGAGAAGGAATCAGACGCGGGATATTATCCATCTGGCCAAATGATCCATAAGATACTTCTGTCTTCCAGAATAACTGCATTCTTCTGCAAAGGCTGCTTGTCCCATTGATGCTTTCTAAGGGACGCTGCTGCCATTCGCTCCTTAATTAGGAGATTAGGAGAATTCTTTGACTGAAAATTAAGAATCACTATGGCTTATTTTTATCACTAAAAGATCACTCCAGCAACTTCCTCCAGGAAATTGCAAAGGGAAGTCATTATGTGAGGGGGGCTGGGGAGGCAAAAGCCAGCTAGATTGTGCATATGAACCCCAGATGAAATGCGTCCTAAGTCTGTGAGGGGGGCAAAAGGGGTGTTTACTAGGTCATTTACCATGTTCTTGTTTTTAAAGTTTCCTTTTCCACGATTACTTGTTGACCTTAATTGTTTCCATGCCCATGAGATAAGTCTTTGTACTTCCTACGGAGGTTTAACGGAGAGGTCTGGGGATTGCTCTTGCTAATTGCCCTGTATTCCTTCATTTCCCTTGAGTGTCTGTGGCAAGCCTATTCCCACATATGCTACCAAAATCCATTTTAATAGAAGGGGTAGCAATGCACAGCTGACGACATATGTTTAGCTGCATTCAGTACTCGCTGAAGCATGCCTATCATGTTACATAAAAGGAGAAGGTCAGTACAAAACAAACAGCTTTTTACAAGCTACGGCTTAAGGATCCCGTCCTAAAGAACGCTTACATTTCAGAGAGAGACAAATAAGCTTGTCGTTGAGCTCTGTTCTGTGTCTAGGCTTTTTTTCTCTTCTTTTTTTTGCATACATTAGAAATTCTGTTAGTCTCCCAGGACAACCTGTGTTAAAACATTCTTTTCTGGCAGAAATAAAGCTCTCCAGGGCCCGATCCTCAGCCTCCCTGAATCCCCAGAGCAGGCTGGAGCGCAGCAGCGGCTCCCCTGGCCCCGCAGGCACCTGCTGCGGGGGGGCAGCCCCAGGACCCCCCCCAGAACAAGCTTACACAGCATCATCTGCTGGGCTTTGAGAAGAGGTTTGTCTATGCACAGGGTAAAATAAAGAACAGCTAGGAAAGGAGATACTTCGGAAAAATTTGGAATTGGCTATTTCCTTTTATTTCCTTTTAACTTTTTTTTTTTCCCCTCCAACTGACCTGGAACCAAGCTATGAGATGACCCAGAGAAGATTTCCCAAGGCACCAAGGACGGTTGGGCTCTCTTCACATTCCCTTTAATGGGAGGAGTGCACACCAGTCCTCTCTCTGCACTTGCTCCCCTCTCGGCAGATGTGGCAGAAGGGACACGCAGAGCTCTTTGCTGGGGGGCGGAGGAGTAAATTCAAACCTTGCTCCCCATCTCAGCTGGAGGATCTCCCAGCTGCAAATGGGTATGGCCTCAGGTTGGTAAATCAAAACCAGCTGGGTTGGTGCCAGCCACATCTCCACCGGGTGGGTCCCAGGGAGGGCAGCTCCATGCTGACCCAGTGGGCTTTTGGGGGTCTGCTCAGACCCCACTCTGAAGGCAGGCTGGGGGCAGATTGCCTATGGCCCTGAAAATCCACTGGGGCAGGAAGATATTGCTTCCCAAGATCAGTTCTTGTAGCTCAAAATATTTGTGTGACAGTATCTGTAAGGGTATCCTCCCATTCGGCCTCTCCACAGTTTTTGGAGCCTTTACAAACGCAGCTCCCCTGGGAAGCATTGCTGATTCAGCAGATTCCTGCAGACAGGGGCTGTTTGTGGCACTGATTCATTCATTTCGGTTATTTATACCACTGTGTTAGGTGCTGTGTGAAGCAAGAGTGAAGCTCTGTTCGTGCCCCAGAGGCATCTGAAGTCAAGAAGGCGGCAAGATAGAAGCAGTGCATGTAACACACGAGAGGGTTGAGGGAGAAGGCGGCACTGCTGGTCAGAGAGACTGAATTGTGCTTCCAGCCTCATATCTGAACAAAATCACAGCCTCTACACCTGATTTCTGCGTGCAAACCCAGTGGATGTGTTGTAATATTAATTCCAGGTGCCTAAGCTGTACTTGAGGTGGTTTCCAGCCTGCGCAGGGCTGGGGGCAGCTGTGGCTGCAGCAGGGGGGCTGCGGGGGGTGGCACGGCAGCCCCCACACCGTGCGACGCAGCCCATGTGCCATGTGCGGCTGCACGGCGAGGATTAGTGCCAATTAGTACTGCTGAGATGTAGGTTCGTTACAGATATTTAATGCACCCGGAAGCTCCCCTCGAGAACAAAAATATTTAAAAACCTGCGAAAAATCTGGTCCATAAATATTGCTCTTAATGTGCTTCTCAGACGATGTTTGGCTCAGTCACCCCACTGATTCCTGCCAGGTCCTGACCAGCAGCAGGGCAGATCCTTTGGATTCCCTCTAAAGCTAGTGGGACCTGACAAGTCTCAGGGACTTTCAGCAACATGTTTTTTCTCCACTTTGTGCTTTTTGTGTTGTTAAATAATGGCTGATATAAATAGTATCTTTCTTGTTTAAACGGGGCATGATTTCTTCCAGATTTCTATGTGAATATTTAAATATGTGGCTTTGCCAGCTGTGGGCTTCGTGCTGCGATGCTCGGGGGTTTGGTGATCTTAGAAACTGAAATCTCAGGATGCAGGAGAAGCAATGATGCCACCAAAATGGGTGCAAATGCTCCTTTGCCTGGGGGAAAGTAAACTTCATTTAGTGAGTCAATTTTTAGTGGATTTTCCTCTTTTTTTTTTTTTTTAATTTGTTTTATTTTAAAATGTAGTGTAGATTTTAAAAAGCTCTTTTGCAGCCAGCCAGTTAAAATGATGCAAATGTTTTCAATGTTCTTTGGGGGAAAAGTTTGCAGAAACAGTTGGTATAGGCTAATAAAATTCCAAGGCTTGGCCTTGAAAGAAGCACGGAGTGGGTTTTGGGTGCAGGCTGTCCTACTGCTTTTAAAGTTAAGTAAAAGCTTTGGGGGATGGGACAGGGACTCTGATTGACAGATTTATTGATACCGTTTGTCTCCCTTGTTCTTCCCAGTATTAATGCATTTCACCAATAGTAAATTGACATTTGTAAGGAAACCAATCGGAGGCAAAAGATCATTTATAGGGGATACCGCTGCTGCCTGTTTATACTTGGAGACAAATGTACAGTATTTAAGCAGTTATATCAGGCTGTGCAAAGGCATGTGACGACGCTGACAGCAGATCCACCTGTTCCAAAAAGCATTCAATACCCAAATTGACACATTTAATTGCTGTGAAGTGTATTAAGTGAAACCCCAGCTCAGAAAGGGAATTTTCACTGTCTTCAGCCAAGCCCAGGATTTGTACCACAACGTAAAACTTTCTCGAGCCCAAGGATGCAATGAGCCCGTGTGCAGAGCGCGGTGGGATTTAAGCCTTTGCGTCCTGCCTGCTCCTCCGCCGTGAGTTTCGGTTTGCTGAGCTGATGGTTTAGATGAAGGTCTTTGCAGCCAGAGCTGGGTTTGGTGCTTGGCGTTCGGCTGGTTTCCGCAGCCCAGCCCCTGTTTCGGGAGCTGGCGGAGGAACCCGCCTGCTCCGACTTGATCAAAGGCTGTGGGGTGCCCTCCTGGTGCCGCGGCTCGACGGCGATTGGGAAGCAGCGCTCCTCGGCAGGTGTAAAAGTCCTTCAATAGGAGAGTGTGGAGCCTTATAGCAAAATAGACATCAGTTAATCTCTCATGCCTAGATGATTTTACTGTGACGTTCTGCCAAGCAGCCCGAGGCAGTGAAAAATAAACTGCTAGCATTATAGTATCATTATGTTTCTGATTCTCCAGAGAAGCCAATATTTGTTTGCTTTTCTCTGAAGTGTTTCATGTCACCATGTATGCTCTCTCCCCTTCTTTTCAGGGCAGGGAGAGGGGGAGGAGAAAAGCAACTGCACAGCCCAGATTTTGTGCTGCTTGGGGCTGGAGGGTTGGGGTTTTTTTCTGCTCTTCTTTCTTATACCTACAACATTTGTAAAGATTATTTAGCCACCTATTGCTGCAGTGTCCAAGTGAGCGTTGTTTCTGAAATAGGCCACTCTCTGCAGACAAATTTTGGAGCCAAAATTGCTTCGATAGGGGCAAAAACAATCTGAAAGGGGCTCATGGGCTGAACCCCAGACGCCCTGGGGAAAAAGGTCTTTCCTCCTTGTCACCCGGGCTGTAGGATGAAGCCGAATCGTTTCTAAAAACCCGACGGTCTCTCGCCCGGCGGAGCAGCTGGAGGGTTTGATTCCACCTCCCTCCGGCGCGGAGCGAGGTCCCGCGGGGCTCAGGGGCCGCGGATAGATGGGATTTCAGGAGCTGAGAAATCTGGTGGCCCGAACTCCCGAGGGGGGGGCAGTTCCCGCTGCTGCCTGCCCCACGCTTCCCTCCTGATTTACACCCCGGGGGACAGGGTGGCTTGTTCAGCCCATGGCCCCCGGGCAGCCGGCCCTCCCCTCTCCGCTACCTGGCACTCTACCCTTCGCTCTCCTCCCCCAAGGGAGAGCAATGCAGGATCATCCCTCCTTCCCCTGCCTAATTTGTTTAAGAAAACCCAAAGTGGCTGCTGCAGTTAATTAAAAGGCAGTGTCTGATGTGTTCAAAGGGAGCGCTACCCCGTGCTCTCTGCCCCGGGCAGGTGATGTGGTTGCGAGGGACAGCGGGAGTTCGGGGGAGCCGGGGTCGGGACAGCCCTCGGTCCCCCTGCCCCGCGGGCAGCGGGGACTCAGCCCGGCACCGTCCGAAAAATGTCATCTGGCCAAGCTGCTCACAAACCTGCTGGTTGGCTTCCAGTTCAGAAGAAACTCTGCATAGGGATATTTTTTTTTTTCTGTAACCGCTAATTTGCTCACCCGTAGTCACAGCTAAAATATCTATAACTATTCCCAATCCATAATGCCGTTATGTGAGTTTCTGGAAGAAGATTTTATGGTTGGGTTTGTGGTTTTTTTGGTCTTTTTTTTTTTTTTCTTTATCTTGTAGATATCAGTGGTTCTGGAAGTGGCTATGGGTGGCTCTAATCATAGATAGGACTTTAGAGGAGATTCTAGAAATCAGCGGTTCTCGGCGAGCCTCGCAGGAGACGCTCAGAGAAGGCGCTACCAGATGCGAACAGCCCATTCAAAGCACTTCATCTGCTCTTTTTTCTCTCCTCTTTACTGCTACCTTTGCAGCTGATTTCAGCTGATAAACATCACTCATGCGCTACTCGGGTTATTGTTACAGAGATCATAAAAGCTCCAAATAAGCAAACTTTAGAAACGAGTCATTGAACCGACTGTCTCACCTAGAGATGGCTCTTCCCCTATTGTTCCCGAGGTGAAATGTTAACTTGCTTTTCTTTGAAGACTTTCCCAGATAGGCTTCTTGCTATCAGAATCAGCAAATTACTGCGACCCAACATCCTGGAAGCCAGCGTTCATGTTAGACATCTATCTCAAAATTACTTTTTACTCTTGTAGATGATGAAAAAATTTGAAGGAAGTAATAATGCGGCTTTTTTTTTTTTCTCTCTCCTGTGTAATATCAAATGCTGAATCTTAGTGTGATGTTAAAATGTGCAACATCGCAGCTGTTCTCAGGGCTGACTGAAAAGCAGGAAAAATAATGGAAATTTGATCAACTGTTTTCATTAGAAATTTGCACAGAAAGCACCTCAGTTGCAATGATAACCTCCTTAAGAATTTTTTAAAAAAAAAAACTTCAATTTTTAAAAATACTCTTCTAAAGTAGAAATATAGAGAAGGATATCACAAAGGTCAAAGGTAGAACAAATAATCAAGAGATAAAAGATGCTATTAAAAAAAAAAAACCCTTGAAAATTGCCCAGCTGTTTTTCAGCACAAAATTCTTCCTGCTTTTCCTACACCACCGTTTGCCTGGAGGAAGGGAAAGAAAGTGATGACAGGGCAATGTTATGATGGGAGAAAGATGATTAGAGGTGGCATTTAAAAAATAATAATAGTATTGTGAATAGCAATGCCAGTTTATATGGGTTTGTACTTCCACAATTTGCAGGTTACAAAGATTTTCAGTTAGTTAGAGGAGGATTTATAAACATTAGAAGAACATACATTTCAGATTCTATACTCTAAATTTTTCTTCCAGGTTTTAATTTTTCTGGCTTCTTGTCTAAAAGTTCAGTTTCTAAGGAGAAATTATCATGTCTAGAGTATATTGCAAATTACAAATACTAAATAGCTAGGATTGAGTTGCAATATATACCAAGACAGTTTCTCAAACTATTTGCTAAACCCCATGAAAGAAGATGAACAGGTATTAAAAATGGTTGGATGGGTTGTTCTCTAGAAGGGATAGAGAATTTCTGTTTAAGACGCATTAATCTCTTTCCATAACACCTAGGTATTTTGTTTTTTTCCTGGAGCTATTTGGATTTATTGCTCCTTTTTGGTTTCCGTGTTTGCACAAGCAAAATCAGTGTCCAAACCTTTGAAGTATTTTAACAAAAACACATTAAAAATTGTCACTGGCATCAGGGAATCGATTTTATCAGCAGTTTACACCAGAGAAGGATCTGCCTCCTCTATTTAAGCAGAGATAGGCAGAGCGATGAACAAGTCACTCACTACCTGTCTGCTGAACTGTAACTGCCTCGCATTTCAGTAAAAAACCCTCAAGATTTCTTGGCCTCCCTGGAAATGTTGGGTTCACAGCATTTAGCCTTTTTAGCTCTGGCAGTTCCCTTTCATTTCCTTTTTGGAAGGGAAAATGTATGGTGGGGAAACGCTGCCAGGATTCCCCAAACCCCGCTTTTCTCTAAAGACAACTCCAGCATGTTTCTTCTTTAGTCCAAGTGTCCCCGGGCTTGGTTTCATTTTTTCTTGCAGAAAACAAGAGTTCTTGAACAGAACGTGGAATTTTCCTTGGAAGGGAAAATTAGGCGTAAAGAAACGAAACAAAAGAAATTCAGGAAAACCAATTATTTGGGAGAAAACCCAAAATGTTATCACCCAGTTCAGGCTATTACCAGTGTGTTACGACCTAACACCGACTTCCTTCACTTCAGACGTCTCGTAAAAATGAGATGTCCTTGGAAGGAGCTGGGGGGTTGCCTCTTCCCCGCAGTGCCTTTGGGAGGGATGTGCGGATGGAGAAGCCTGGATGGGGACCCCCAGGCTATCGATCCCGAAGGCAACAGGTAACACGGTACCACCAAGATTTGCTATAAAACATCCCAGCAGTTCAGGCTGCTGCTTTGTGAGCCCTGGCCTGGTGTCACCAGCTGTGCATTACCTGTCACACAGAGTGCAGGTAACTTCTTCGTTCTTTTCTTCGTAATGGGAAAGCAATATGGCTACAAGGAAATTTTGGTAATATTCTGCTTCTTTTCTGTATTAAACCATTAAATGGTCTGTTTTGAGTAGTGCTAGTTAATGGCTTGTGAAGGGAGAGGGTGAATATTACTGAAGCAGAGAGATTAGGAGCAAGGGCAGGATCTTTTGTCATCACCAGGCCTTTCTGCAAGAGTTTCACAGTAGGCAAAAATGAAATAAAATTGCATCAGGAATTAGTTTGGCTTGTAGGATGGCTCCTGACTGAAGGCTAGTTTTTGGTCCACTTTGATGTGTTGAAGAACAAGAACTTCCAGTACCGATTCTGCTTATGTACATAAATCGTGGGGGTTGGTGAGAAACAAAAGTGACATACTCGTTCTCTTCCCTTATGAATGTAGGCTGTAGCCCATCGTAGCGGCCATAAAGTGTCTAAGACTGATAACAAATGCTCAAGACTATCTAAGTGAAGAGGCCAATAAAGCCTGAAGTATTTATACACCTGTGGTTTGAATAGCTGGGTAATGAATGACAAACCTTTTTCTTGCATGCATGTTTTTCTTTTTCCATTTCTAACTCGCACTGCAGCGAGTGTAGTGCCCTTTGGATTGTTTATACCTTGTCAAACCTGTTTTAAATAAACCATTGTACTGCATTTTCAGCCTTGTCAGGGAAATTGCTGCCCTCTTCTGGCTTAAAGCAATTCTCGGCCATCTGAAGGCATCTCCAAGTGAATGCCAGTTTCAATGTGATAATACGACCCAATATGAAATTAATTAAGGCTAAACAATAGTTTCTTTAAGACTAAATCAGAAATGAGGGCAGGCAGCCCTATCTAGGACAATAGGATTGGATCCAAATGCAGTTTTAAAGACGTGTCCCGCCTCCCCTGATCAGAGTGTATTTAATGAGATTCATGCAATTTCTTTCTGAAAACAATAGCTTTAACCATTGGTTGCATAACCCAGGATATCCAGCTGAGGCCCCCCAAGTACAGAGTGTTCCACAAAAAGGAATGACAAAAACTCTTCTAGCTCAACTTAAATAATTAAAACAAGATCTGGAGAAATAGCCAGCCCGGTGAGATGGCTTTTTAGGGGGTCAGGGAGTGAAGGAGGCGAGATAGAACTCCTAAGGGCAAAGTTAAATTTGTCCATTACTGTCCTCTTTCTGCTGAGACGGGACGGAGCAGCACGAATCGCCCAGACCCCTGCGAGTCCTCAGTCCCCTCTGCTTTTCGTTGCTTTCAGCACCTTGCAGGATCAGGCCCCACTGCTATAATTCAGAAAAGACTATCTATTGTCTACACAGAAAGTAGGTCTGGAGCATATACTCACTGAGATTAGTTTGAATTTAGACTGTGATTTGTGGCTCTCATTTTACATGAAGTTTAAAGTTTCTTGGCTGCTGGAGATACTACTCTGAACTGAAGGATCTTATGCCATGTAAGTGGGTGGGAACAAGACATGGCAATACAGACAGTGCTATAGACAATGCTTATTTAGGATTGTGGAAGCATTACAAACAAAGGAAAAAATTCCTCTTGCCCCTCCAGCCACAATAGCTTCACAAAGCATTCAGAGCAACAAATGCCATTTTCCAAAAAGTTACTACCAGCGATCTGAGCGTGCCCTTCCACGGATGTGTGGGGAGCTAAGAGCCATGGCCTCCAATAGGCCATATTAATGGCAAGCACTGTATTTCAGAAACTAAACACTTCATGCATAGCAAAATGCTTAAATTAGTTTCTCTCCACTCCTCTTTAAGACCAAAGTTATTTAAGTCGTGCTTTGAAGATCTTGCTTTTGCATCCCATTTTGATAGCATACACCAGCAATCCTGTTTGTTGAGTGATTTAGAAACAAAATGTAGCCTTGTGGCAAACAAAATCTCCTGTTCCCAAGGCAGATGTGAAGACAAATGCTAGGTGCTCCTCTGCTATCTATTTAAACTGCAGAGAGATACACTTTTAGTATTTTCAGTACTTAGAACTTGCAGATGTAGTGCATGTGAGTGAAGCTGAGGCTTGACTTTTATCTGGTTATTTTAAAAAGCTGAATTTCCTCCAGTGCTGAGGCAGGACACAATTAAAGCTGCATTGCGGGTGCCTTTCACATATTTACTTATGATAATGCCAGGTCTGACTCTTCTTCTTCACAGTAAAGCATTTGACTGTTAGACAAACGTGATTTGGTCCAGCAGGGTTTTCCAGCATCCAGTCTTTTATAGGCATCTGCAGCAGTATTGATGCCTAAATAATTGGTTAAATAAGTAACTACAGAAGAACTACTATGAGAGATAGCACAGGATTCTCTTTATTTTGACCAGCTTTATCCTGCACCTGTGTTACTGATCTGGGTTATGCTGTGGGTATGTGCAAAATGAACATGCTCCCGAACCATCCTATTTTTGTTACATGAAGAGCAAAAGAAAGGGAAACCAGGCTGGAGTGGCCAGAGTGGGATGCCCAGACTGCTGTTTCCCTCAACACCACCTGAGACTGAATTCCAATGGGGTTTTGCCACCTTTTTGAGGTGTTCCTAATAAAACGCTGCCTGGCAGGGATACTGCCAGGAGATAAATACGGTTGAGTTTGTTTCTCACGAGCTTGCTGCAAGCCTAATTCCAGCTTTGCAGTCCCATTAAGGGATGAACAAATCCACTTGCTGCCCACGTAGGCTTCTGTAAAGACTCTTTATCCATGATGGAGCCACCTTTTTGCAAAAACCTGAGGAGAATCACTGTGAGTACTCCCTGTAAATTTTTCTCTAAAGGTATCCAGGCACAGCCCAAAGCTACTTCGATGGGTGCTGTACTGGAGGAGAAAAGCCATGGCCTGAGTGCTTATGGGAGGTCCTTGCAGGCACCCAGCTCCTTACTGGGACTGGAGAATGGAGCTGGCAGTGGCACTGGGGCCACGCTGTGGGACGTTTCCGCTATCTGATTGTGGTCAGCCCCAGCCTGCCCTGGGACAGCTTTCACTGCCATGCTGTCACTTTTGCTTCCAAGTCTACGATCAATTTTCCATTTAAACAGAAGAGTCGGGACAAGCATTTCAGCTCTATATGGTGTTGGGGGTATTTCAATCTGGGCTGAAGAAGAATTGTAAAATGTTTGCCTTTTCTTAAAAATAATCTGAATTTTGGCAGAAGATCCAGCCCAGCTGCTATTTTGTGAACTGGCACATGCTGCTATTACCGGCTGTCCCCACCTGGATGTATTTATGTCCAACCCACATTTGTTAATCATTGAAACAAGGTATGGGGGCTAAAAAAAACCAACCCCAACCAACAAACGGCAACATGGCTCTGCACGTTACCAGATGCCACTGTGGTGATCTCAAGCATAAGCTGTAGATTTTTATCTTTTAAATGGAGACGTCCCTTGGGCGCAGCCACTGCCCCTGTCCACAGCTATCCTTGTCACCCAGCTGTCCTCCGTGCTTGGCGCTGCAAGGCTCACACCATAGGGCCCTGTTTGCTGTGTGAGGAGTATAACAGCGGACAAGGGCAGAGACCGAGGTCTGGGGTCCTGGGGACATTGTGGTTTCAAGGGACTGGCGTCTCAGCATATGTAGTCATCCTTCGGAAAGGGTGAGACCACAATCAAAAACAGCTAGGGCTCAAGGCCGCTGTATGCTTTTATTTGCATTTATTGCTTGCAATTGCAGACATTCATCTTTAGATATTTCCAGAATTAGGGGGTAATAAGAAAAGACAACAAAGGAGGGTAAAGATAACAGAGGGAGGTTGGGATACTGTGTGGCACGGCAAGATGTGAGCCATTTCTAGGGCCCTTGTCCTGACTACTTCAGCTTGCCGCTCTGGGGAGCCCCCAAACGCCAGCGCTCCAGACTTGAGCGCTCACAGCATGCCCCTACCGAGGCTTTGACCTGTAAGCACGCCCAGGCAGGTTACACTTAGTTCTTCCTTCCTCACTCCTAATTTGAAGTATGGCCTTATCCAGTATCATGAGCTGCCCAATTATTCCAGGGTCCTGATGAGAATGGTTCCCATTTGGATTTGCCGGTGCTCCTCACACCAGCCATGTGCCAAAGCCACCTCTGTGCATAATTCCACTAGGACAGTGGATGTAAAAAGGGGTGACACCCTTTTGGGGGTCTGCTCTCCACCCTGTGTTGGTTTTGCAACGTAGTCTCCTACCCTCTCCCCACAATCTCTCTCTGTTCTTGTGCAAGAAATTTCTCTCTGCAGATGTTTTCCTAGAGCAGCTACTTCATCCAGTCACTAATTTTTACTCCATCCTCTCTCCATCTGATAAAGACAGAAAAAATATGTGCTCTTTTTTGCCCCATTTGTACTTTAATAAATATTTGTTTGGTAGAAAGTGAAGGGTGTCAACTACATGAGTAATCTGCAGTGTTTAAATCTGTAACTGTTTAAATCTGTCTTTAAAACTTTATGGGATGTTGCCTGCAAGAAAAATAGTAATAGCTCTATTTTGTACTTCAGTCACAAGTGGTTTGACTGTGGGGCAAAAAAAAAAAACCAACCCAAAAAGCAAGAGGAGAAAAATATAGATTTATAGAAGAGTAGATAACATAAATACAATGTGACCAAAGTGGTCGTAAAAGACTCCCCCAAAATACATCTTTCCAAGGATTTCTAGCATGAGTTTAGGGCAGTTTAAGTGGCCGGAGAGCATTCACAAGGCAGAACGATCCAAGCTGTAACAAGGTATAACCTCAATTGATTAGAATGTGAAATCTTTATCCAGTAACTAGCCTAAGGATTGACAAAACTGGGGTACCTGTGGGAGGTGACCTCCCAGCAAAGCTGTGAGCGGGCATGTGCTGGGACACTGCTGGGGACTCACACAGAGGCACCCAACTCAAGGACGCTGTGAACAAACAGCGCTGCCTCGCTGGCAGCGAGACCTGCCTGTTGTAAGGGGAGGTATAAACCTCCTGCTTGGGACAGGCTTTCACCTGTTGCTCCATTTTGCAAATCAGTTTGCAGTATTAACTGCAAATACTTTAGCAAAACTTTCAAAATATTTAATCCCTATTTTTTTTGGAGTTCTTTGTGTGCGTGCATTGGGTGAGGGTATGCATCCGTGCGTCTTCCACCCTAAGTATTCACATTTCCATCTCAAAGATTTATTTGTGAAATATACCTCTTTAACCTGTTGGAGAGAACAAGGAGGTATCAGAAGGTTCCCCTACCAGGCGGCCGGTGGTCCCTAACTGCTGTGCAGAATCCTTTTTGTATCCACGGAGCAGCTCCGTTTCTCTGGGGGAGCAGTGAGTGCAAATGCAGGGCAGCTCTGAGCCTGTCAGCGAGCACCTGAGATGCAAAGGGAGAGCAGTAGCTCGATAAATCAATTCATCATACAGCAATAAATCAAACATAGTTGGAAATCAATTTTAACAATTAACAATGATTCTTTTGAAGTTGACAGTAGAGGCCCCAAAAGAGAGAAACACAAGAATAGAGAACTGTTGCTCTCGAGACTATGGCTCTTGGGAAGTACATTTTCTGTCCAAAATGTGCATGGATGTGTGAGGTGACTTTCATGCAACATGGAAGGAACTTAGTATTTTTACATTTAAGTGCCTGACTTTACAGTAGTCCTAAGTGTAACAAACACCACAGTTTAAATCTGCAGTGACCTACAAATCCTGAAGCGTTGGGTGTATGTGGTGGTTCTCGCCCACAGGGGGTCTCAGGGCAGCGGGGTATTCTCCCTGCGGATGTACATGGGAGTGTCAGGGATGAGGTGTTTGCAAGCTCTGGAGAGTGTGAATTGGATGTTTCTGAGAAAAATGAAAATTAGAGAAGTAAATGTAAGTGAAACTGAAACAAGGTTGGTCTAAACTTCAAAGAGTTCAGTTTGAAATACACACTGCAGAGTTCGGATGGTGCAAGAAGGCTGTACTGTACATGATAATCCTCAGGGCACGGGGATGGATTAGGTGACCTCTGAGGAGTCATTCCAGCCCAGTGATTCTTTGAGAAGACAAATACACTGGAAGATGCAAATTGTATCTGAAAAGTGTAATATGAGGCCCACTTGTGGAATTGCATAAATAAAGTGGGTTTTGTACAGTTGTGGAAGAAGGTTTGGTGAATAACTGCCAATTATTCTGGTATTTAGAAGTTGGGATGGAAAGACAAAGTTCTGGCGTGAATATTAAATGAGGTGGGTACATTTGCGTATTTCCTACCTGAGCTGCAAAATGCTCTAAAAAATGAGTATTTTTTCAGTTGCTGCCATCTCAGAGAGAATAAGACAATGCTTAGATGTCTCTCCTAAAGAAATCCTTCTGGACATGGCTGTGCAAAACATTGTAGGAGATTAAAGCATAGCATTCCAGTGACTTGTTTAAACATATCTTATTATATCTCTTTGCAGCAATCCTTAAGCCCCAACCACCAAAGACTATCCCCTCACAGCAGTGACAAATTCCGATCCCAAACAAACCACCTGGGGCATGCTGAATCGCTAAACGCAAATGTCAGAGGTCTATATTATTTCCAATATTCTTTGACATTGCTTATGATGTGGCCTCTGGCACATTCCCAGCAGAAGAAAGTTCAGTTATATTTCTTTCAATTAAAGAATCTGATTTAGCCACTAATCATGTCAAAGAATGTCTGGGGGAGGGAAAGGGAAAGGAAGAGGAGAGCATGAGCGAGTGGTGGTGCATTCAAATGGGATGGCTCGTGCGATGGCTCTCGCTGGGATAGAGGTTGGTACAAATGGAAAATTGCTACATGTGTCAAAAATATTATTGGTTTGATAAAATCATGCAACTCCTATTAATGCACAGACTCAAGCACACTACCACAGTGAAAGTCATGCTCCCAGAACTCAGTTTTCAGTAAGAATGGTAGGAAGGTCTTTGGGGTGGAGAGAATCAGGATATCAGTGAATGGGAGCGGTTTAGTAAGCTTTATCCAGCGTCTGCTGCAGCATCTCCCCAAGCAGATGCTCATCTGGCTGCCCGAGAGGACCCCAGTGCTGGGCATCAGGGTACGGCAGGCAAGTGGCACACTGCGAGACTGGGGGTGAGTCTGATGCTGCCATAGCTGTCTGTATAAACCCACTTTAGGGAAAGTTATAATTCAAAAAATCTAACAACTTGCTGAGCTAGAGCCCACTGTATTTTGGTGGCTCAGGACAACTAGGATTGCTTCACCTGTTTGTGTTGCTGATCTTCAGTGGAAAATACAGACAGTTCCCAAACCTTCAAAAAAGTCCAAGACTCTTGTTAAGAGGATTTGCATTTGGAAAATTTTGCCAGGTTTCACAAGCAGGTGCAATACCTGGAATATTTCTGCTTAGGTTTCCCAAACCTCCCTTCTCCAACATCCTCGTAGTAAGTAACGTTGCTTAAGATGGGAGCAGATGGACCTCTTTACATAACCTCGGGTGAGGCTCAGGGATTTCTCATACTGGGGTCTCTTTAGGCGTTGTGGCATCCAGCGAGACAAGAGCCAGATTTCCATGGGCAGAATAGATGCTGTAAGGCAGAGAGCAGCTGTGGCACCTCTAATTTCTTCTCTGTACCAGTGTGGTAATATGTCTTAAAACCCACTCCGAAAATACCTATACAGCCATAAGAGTGACTATATGATTTCTTAATGTTGCCCACTAGTTTTTTAATGGTATAACTTCATAGCATTTTTCAGTGGTGTTTTTGGAGGGTGTGGGGGGAGGGAGGGTTTGGGGTTTTTTAAATGGTTTTACACACAATGATTTTGCACAATAATATTGATATTTTACAGACATTCAGCCCTGGCCTAGCAATGTCTGTACTGGTAATTTTAGCTCTGACCAACATCAGGGGAGCAGTCGGAGCTGGCACTGCAGCCTCTCTGAAATCTCTTGTCAGAGCCATCCCGATGCTCCTTCCTCAGGGCTGCGCTGATGCCCTCTTTTGGGTGCACCCAGCAAAAGGCAAACCTGTGCATCCCCCATGGCTCCGTAGTCTCATGCCTAGAAACATTTTCATTACAGAAGTATTCCGGAACATACTACTCATTAAGTCAAGCAATGTTGATATGAGGAATCTATATAGATGTGTGAGATACCAAGATTTTACAATATTTGCATGAGTATGGAACATCTGCTTTAAAGGCAAGAGCATTGATTGCATTTTTCTCAGAGACGGATGCAGTCTCACTGCTGGAGATAAGTCCTCAGTGTAAGTACTAAGGTTTCTTTAGTGTCTAGACCTTAAGGTAAGGTATTGGTCAGGGATCAGTACTGTTGGTAACCTTGTACTTGAAAAGCTGACGTCTCTGGGGAATGAAATATTGAGGGCAGATGTATAAGCTATCGGACCATGACTGTTTGTTGCAAATTCCGTGTCATGCAGCACATCTTACATACATTAAGGAGCAAATGGGCTCATTCCCATGGCAGCAAACTTCACAAATCAGAACAAAAATTATTTATCATGACAGGCAGGTGGTACCGCAGACAGAAATGGCTCTTGACCTTGTGGAAATACGGTTGCAGTGGTCTCACAGAGGCTGATTTT
Source organism: Numenius arquata (assembly GCF_964106895.1). NCBI lineage: Eukaryota > Metazoa > Chordata > Aves > Charadriiformes > Scolopacidae > Numenius > Numenius arquata. The sequence continues at coordinate 6,449,138 of NC_133587.1, read as the reverse complement.
TTTCTTCCTGCTGGCTTGAGAGAAATCCTCTGGTTTCAGTCAGGGAAAAATGTTTTAAAATGGTGATATGTCTCAGGCATGTGGACTTTATAACATACTTGCTTCTTTGCATCCACTTAAGCTATGAACTTGAGGTGTTCCACATGCTGTTTAAAACATATTTTTCTATCAGAAAAATTACATCTGCCTGAGTTTGCACTAAATCTACACCACTAGCTATTATACCGGCACAGCACACGCCAGTTTGACTAGAACAAGGTGCATCAATCCTGTTCTGAGAATCTCTGTGAAATCAGAGATAATTCTATGCAGGGCAGATTTTCAAAGGCCATGTTTAACATCTCTAAAGATGCAACTGAGGGGCTGGGGAATTTTCAGCAGTGCCCTGCTGCCTGGCGCCTGTCTGCATTCTTCCGAGGGAAATCCTGGAGCCGATGGTGGTTGGGGAACAGAGGCAGAGGCTGAGCCCTGGGTCCTGGGGTGCTCACGATGGAGAGGTGGCGTTTGTCACCTATTTGTGTCAGTTGTGAGTGCTGTGTACCTTTCCGAGGCCCTGAATTTAAGGAAGTTTAATTCACACTGGGTCAGGGCTGCTCGTAGGACGCGATAACCTCTATTTGCGGGAGGGAACTGAGGAGCTTGGTGTGTTTGTCTTTGCAATGTGAATGCAAAAGGGAGACAGGTTCCTTCTCTTTCCATTTGACTGGAGAAGATAAAAGAGGGAGGGAACATATTTAAGCTAAATGACAACTGTTGGGGCAAGAGCTACTGGGCAGGAAGTAGCCAGGACACTGCTGGGCTGGGAATGAAGAGAAGTTTTACAGCCATCAAGGCAGGGAGGTTTTCTTCCAAGCAAAGTGACGGGAGCAGGAGCAACACCTACTCCAAGGTGCTGTTAGGACGTGCTGGATGGATTTGTGAGATGCATTAGGAGGTTGAGACAGGAAGGGGCAGCCCAGTGGGTCAGGATGTCCTTTGTATCACAGGAAAAAGTCATAGTAGGAATGTGTGTAATATTCACTGCTGTGCACGTATAATGGCTTTACAGATACAGAAAAGTATCTCTTTGCAAGGAATGCATCATTCAGTGCGGCAGTGCCTCTCAGCCCCCCCAGGTGCACACACACGGATCCTACAGCAGGCTGATGCAGTTTTAGACTCCCTGCTAGTGACCTGCATACAGGCCTGGACTGATGTGTTACGGCAGGGCAAGTCAGAAGAGTGTTTCTGCTCTTCTCTCTCTTTCCTTCTCTGCTTCTGCAGTCAGGAGAATGGTCTCTAACTCACCTTTTCCAGCAATACCTCACTCCCCTGAGACACAGTGGCTTCACTGAAATTTCTGAAGAGCAGATGCTCTGTATACATACAGAACCTCATGGTGGGGCTGGGGGGGGATTGAGCAAAAATGAAGATTTAGGGGGGTTGATGTCCAATTCCAGATTTTTTTGTTAGTGGATGACATATTTGCAAACCAGGGGTGCTGCAGGGGAGGTGGGAGGGGTTGGTAAACTCGTCTGTTGTGGAATGAATACACCGCTGAACTAATGAATAGAAACAAGATGTTTTAACCACCACCTAGAGAGGTTGCTGAGTGGCCATAATCAGTGCTCCCTAGGAGGTGGCCAAAATGTCTCCTTGCTATTCATTAGGTCAGAATAGCTTTCGTTTTATAATGTGATCCTTCTTCCTGGCCTCCTTTCTGCTTTCTGTTCTTAAATGACTTCAGGACTATAAATTCCCTCCTAGAAATAGCTTTTTTTTTTTTGTTTTCCTACTGTCTTGTGTTTGTTATGGTCAGTTTTGATCTTTCTTTAGGAGACGTCATTTTGAATCAAAATGGAATTCAGTGGCGACAGAGTTTGGTGCCCCCCAGTTTTTCTACTGAAACACACTTTGCATGTGCTAAGATTAGTTTGTTTGCAAAATGTTCCTGCTTTTTATAACCTGTCTATGAGAAATGTTTCTGATGTATTAGAGCTGGTCGTACCAACATTTCAGGGCTAGTTTGCTGCTGCTTTAAATATCAAGGAAGACTTTCAGATGGATCCCTAAGGCCTTGGCTACAAAACTGAGCAATCCACAGCTCCGCGGGCACAGGCGTGCTGCTGTAGTACTCTTGGGACTGCTTTCCTCTTTTGGACCCACCAAGTCTCTGTTCCCAGCAACAGAGCAGGTGATTTCTAGTGCAACCCTGCTCCTCACTGAAATCCCCGGTGCTGTAAGGAGCTCAGCCAGCCACTGGGGAGCAAGGAAAAATCTCCACGGTTATTAAGCTTCATCAGCTTCTCTAAGTACTTCGGGCAATTCCTTTTGGGACTTTTTAGAATTTGCATAATAGGTATCTTTACATCCTTGTGAAAAGCACTAGATATTTTAAATTATATTTCATCCTTAGAAAGTGCTGGAGACTTCCAGCTAAACTTCAACAGGCAGCTGGGGATGTTTACCAGGGCACCCCCCTTTCCTGCAAATCCATTGTGAATGTGCATGTCCCTGTACTGAGAGTGGATGACAAGCTGCTGTTTGGATTGAGGGCCCTTTTGGACCTGTCTGTGGGAAGAAAGTTTGGGAAGTGCAGAGCCGTTGCCTTGCAGTTTCATGTTCCACTCTGTATAGACAAAGAGAGAAATATGAATTACCTCTAGAGAGGTAGAGTGGGTTTCTGTGCAAAAACGAACAATGTGAATGAACGAAAAGTATATACCAGAAAAAATTGCTTGTGTTAAAGGTCGGACTTTAAAAGTTATGTGTGTAAAGTGAGGGATGGAGAATTTAGAAAAAAAAGGACAAAAACTGGGGGGGGAGGGTGTGCTGATGCAAAACCCATTTAGGTCATAGCAGAGCAGCCAACACCAAATCTGTATATTTGGTAATTCAGGAGCTTTGTGTCAGTTCTTAGCAGCTGGAAATGGTGGGAGATTTGGGGCTGAGCATCTTCTGGAACCCATGGGTATTGACAGAGCTGTCTGAAACCTCAGGATCTGGAGATGACAGTTGTATTGGTAGAGATAGATGCTAGGACAAAAAGGTACAGTATCTGCTGTACTTTCAAAGACTTTATTGTAGAAAGGCTTAAAATACTTGCATCTGGACAATTGTTCCTATTATATACTTACCAATGGGTGTGCTGAAGTGGAAGCTGCATGTGCAGCTTGTTGTAGGATGTATGTGCCATTTACACCTATGATAAATATTTGCAGTTGTCTAGAGACCGCTATGACAGCCTAAAAATCCATTATTTTCTCCATGGTACTGAGTTCCAACAGACAATTTGCCTGGATTATAATTCTAATAATTTACGGGAACCCTGCCAAAGGCAGAGAAAAACCAGCTTTTTGAAAACTACAGGAATATGGCTTAGCTAAGCAATATTGATAACGTCTGCAATGGTGTGTCCTGGATATTAAGAATTAATTAGCAGGTTCAAAACAAAACCAATGGTTTAGTTTCCCGTATTTCTCTGGAAGTTACTGAACTTAAAATAATTTTTGTTGTTTTAATGGAAGGGTAATGAATGAATGAATGAATAAATAAATTAAAAAACCAGGCCAATCTGCAAACCAACAGATATTTTATGTTTTATTTTATTCTTAGTTTATGGGGTTCATAAAAGTTCAGTTTATGTTTTACTGGGTCTGAGCTTCACACACTTCCAGCTTCAGGGCCAGATGTGGAAAGTACCTAAATGCTGTAAAAAGCAGTTTGAAAGATTGTCTGAGTCAGATGGAGCTTGAAAACCACAGAGATCTCAGAGAGACTCTTGGGAAACCTCCAGCCGAGATTCCCAGATAAACTGGGATTAACTTTAAGATGGTGTGACCCAGAAGTCGGACACTTGGATTAATAAGGTCTCTGACAAAATGTCCAAAGCTCTCAGAAGTTCTCCCAAGGTTAAGTGTGGGCGAAGAGGAATTGTGATTGTCAAATAAATTGCATAATGTAATGCTTTGTTTGTAGCTTTTGAGTTCAACAAGCATGTCCGCTTTGAAGATCAGTGGAGTTCTATCAAATCACTTAAGACTTGGTTCAGAGCCCATTTATATTAATGGAGTCCCTTGGACTCCCTCGGACTTCGTAAACTTGGATACTTCCTATCAGTTTTGAGAGCCTTGCCAGCCAGCCTTTTCTGGCTGATGTGGTAACTGGGAACCAAATCTAGAAAACACATTTGGTGTTGGTACCTGCAGATGGGCTTTAAGCTCTTCTGTGATCACCAGAAATGTTCTCAGTGCAGGGCAGGGAGCTATGCAGCCTGCCTAAGACAAACACTGGCACTTGGTCAGCTGAATGACTTGCTAGACTTCATTGCCTGTATAGAGGGGTGTGTATATATATGTGTATAACCAAAATTCTACTTCCCTTTCCGCTACTGCTTAGCCCTGAAAGCTCTTAGACTCCTCAACAGTCTTGCTTTACTCTGGGTTGACCTGGTGTCTTGAGTATCCTGCCAGGGTTTGTGTAAAGTATGTGGCAGGGCTCAGCAGCTCAGCATCTTTTTCACACTATGAATGTGAAACTCACATTCAGAGTTCAGAAATGAAGTGTTTTCCTCCCTCTGTTCCCAGGGAGGCATTCGGGAGCATTCTCAGAGCACAAAATACGCTCTTGACTACAAAACACATCCACCATTTGCTTTTCCAGGACAAGTGTTGGAGTCAGGAGTGATGGAACAGCAGGGTGAGGCCAGGCAGATAGGTTAAGGACAGATTTTGAAAGCTAAATCAAGTCAGCCAGCAGATTTTGCAGAAGTATGTAAGTGATGTGTATGCCAGATTCTGGATGATTACAACAAACTAGGTGAAACTGTCCGTTAATCCCTCTGAACTCAAATTCAGGAGAGTTACCCTCCTTGCTCTCACTGCGTTGGATTTACATGTGCAAATACCTTTTCAAACCTGACCTTGCATCTCCTGCGCTCCAAATTAGTGCATTTCTTCCATCTTTTTTTCTAACTTGATTTCACATTTTTTGAAAACTGAAAATGACAGAAAGGATGGCAATCAAAATTACTTGGTAGAGCACAACTACTTAACAAAAAATGTCCCTGGCAGATATATTTGGTTTACCTAAGAGTTAATGGAAAGCAGTGTCCAATTCCAAGTGTTGACATGATTTGTCAAGTTTGCCATTCTATAGGTTTGAAGTTTCCTTTGAGGGGAACTGACCGAAAACTGTAACACTAAATAAACACCCTCTTCAAATAACCAGTGGCGGTTTCCTAAATTGCCAATCAAATCCATAAATAAAGACGCAGACTCTGAGGGTATTTAAGTCATGTTTAGCAGAATTGAACTAAACAATAACATGCTTGTTAAAATGTATTTTCATTTCAAAGCTGTTTTCCCATGAACATTCCAAATGTAAACAGTCCTAAAGATTTCTAAATTATCTTTGCCTTTGCTTCTTGGGTGGGTGGGGGGGAAAGAATGTATCCGAAACTACATTAGAAACACTGAAGTTGGATATGAAAGTCACAGAGACACAATACTGCATATTGTCATAATTATCACTTCTTTCTTAAAGAAAAGAAAGAAAAGACCAGTTGACTTGGGTTATGAAGCCTCAGAGTCTAAACAGCATTTGAAGCGGTCTTATGTCGGAAAAGAAAAGGAAATGTGTCTTCGCGTTTTGATCACGGAAATATTATGTCATTGTGGGCAATGTTCACACCCCCCAGTTTTAGGATAGACACCCAGGACTGGCACCTACCTTTCATAAGTCCTCTGGGTGAAATCAAGGGAAAGAGAAATTCTGCTCCAAATTGCTCTCTGGAGTCAGGGTTAAGCAGGAAACAAAGAGTGTAAATACAAGCAGGAGAGGGAACAATTTTAGGTTAAATTTGGCTTCAAGTTCTGCCTTTCTGCTATGTCAGCCTGGTTGGGCTTCCCACTCCAGCCAACTTTTCTCTCATGGTGCTCTCAATCCCTTCACTTGTGTGTAAAATTAAGCTTGTCTTTCACTTGCCATGATGCTGCACTGCTCTCAGTGTTTCTTTGAATTAGGCCACTGGGGAAAATGGAGAAATGTCTCAAGGAAGACAAGTGCTTCTGAAATCCCCCTTCTCCTCCTGTTGGATTTGGTATTTTCATGGGATCCCCGGCTTCAGAGCTCTTTTCACAAGATGATTCAAGGCCCATTGGAGTTAACAGACTTTAACTAGCTTTGGTGAGCTTTGGATTGAGATCTTATCTTTCACAGACATTTAGTTCTTAAAGTCTTTCTCATTCAGATCAGGTTCGGATGGTTGCTGGGAGATCTTGGAAATCCTAGCACATCGGTGTCCCTAAAAAGGGAGCCATTTTTCGCAAAAGGATTCCCTGTAACACATGCAGCCCCATTTCTGAATTAACTGCTGGTTCCATTTTCATTATAGCCATTGGGGCACATTTTGGCAGTTGAAATAAAAAGAGGTTAAAAGCCAGCAGAAATCTTCTTGCGTTGCAGTAGTCTTGCACAGCTCCCAAAGATTATCTCCATCAGGTGCTTCCACAGTTGCAGTAAGGGAACTGGAGCAGAAGCACTGGTTTAGAGTGTAGGTTTTGCCCATGACTATCATTATTATCCTTTCTCAATTTCCAATCCGTGCAGATTTATTTATATTTTTAGAGCTAAACCAAACCTGCACCAGGAGCCTCTGCAGTGAGGGGGCTGGAGGGCTGGCAGAGGTGCCAAGCCCCCACAGGCTGCCTCCCCTTCTCCTGGTGCAGCGGAAAATATGGACCTGGGAAAAACCTGCCCAACTCACTTTTTGCTCCGGAATAGCCACGTTCACACCAGCATTTTTGCCACCACCTCCCAAAGGCTGTGCATTCCTTGGTCTCCAACCACGGCAGAGCGCTGAGCCTGCTTGTACCCTGACACCGACAGAGCCCACCTAAATGTGGGACAAGGGCCAGATGCAAATTCAGCAGTGTTTTAGGCTCTCTCCCAGCTGAGAGTTAAGGACTGTCTCCAAGGGGGTGCAAAAGAGGCCCTCTCCCAATTTCCAGACTGTCAGGAGATGGGCTCAGGGGGCTCTCTGTCCATCCTCTCCAACCGCTTCTCTTCCTAAACCCAGGATTAGTGTCACGATGCTCAGGGAGATGTCACTCTGGAGTTTAGAGAGTTAATTTTTCCTTTGCGTGAATCAATAGCTATCCTCACATGATGCGGAGCCTCTGAAACCTCAAATCCGTGCCAAAGTGCTCTGCATTACGCACACTCCTCTGTTTTGCCCTCAGGTGCAATACACAGTTTAGTGAGAGCAAAGATGCCAGTTTCTGTGCAGGTATTTCACATTATCACTTAGATTTGCCCCAGGGTAAAAAGGAGGAGGGAATCCTCCTTTCAAAAGGATATTTTAGTCTATGGGGCCACTGGGAATGTGTTTTCCTAAGTGCTATCTACAAGCAACAAGAAACAAAAGAGTCGAGAAAGACTCAAACCAGTCTTTGTCACACACAAGGAACACCACAAAGAGCACATTTATTTTTAATCTGGTATTAAACCACAAGAATTAATCCACAATATTCAAACACTTAAGCATTTAAGCAACATTAAAGCTCACTTTTTTTTAGAGTGCCTCACACAAAAAATTTATGGGTACTAGTGAAAACAGTAGCTGGGAAAAAGCTGCCTTTTGGTATTCCTTCAGGAGAAAACAGGGGGCTGGTAACTTCTGCTGCAGTTTGGTTCAGTTATTAATAATTCATCAAATTTTAATTTCCCTGGAAAGTATGATTCTGCCCCTCCCCAGAACCACTGAAAAGCCCTGAAGTTAGTCAGGATGAGAAGATTGTATGACAGGGAATCAGTAGTTGTGAAAAAAGTAGGAAAAAAATGGGAGTACTTTTTATTTTATTCTCACCTTCCTTTGCATAATGAGCCTTCATTTGAGCTTGTAAAGCCTTTAAAATCTTTATGCCTGAGCACATGAGATATTAAAGAAAGCTAAACTAAGTTAGGATCTTCCTGTGTGAAAGGTGGCAACACTAAGGGTGGGAGATAAAACCACCCCAAATTGTGTAGGTATTGCCATGGGGCAGGAGCAGGCACACCAGAGCTACGGTGGAGCAGCTGATGTGTTCTCAAGGAGCACCTTGTGCTCCAGTAGGAAAATCCGAGTGACCAGAATGGGACCATGGTAAAATGGCTTCAAGATTGGGATTGGGATAAAAATAACATTGTACACATATCTTCAGATTTTAACTAAAATAGTGAACATGTGCAGGGAAAGAGACTTCTCTCAGGGTTCTGTCAGCTGAGAAGAAATAGTTGGCAGAAAATTATGTATCACAGCAGTAAATCTTTTTAAATGTATTTTTATAGCACCTTTTATCTGATATGTAAACTCTGTGAGGCAGAAGAACGACATCATTCCACAAAAGTACTCAGAGGTGAAATGATTAGCCACAAATCACATTGATTCTAATTTTAAATTCAGGATTGTAAATCTGGAGTGAGGTCTTTGAAGTAGTGAAGACACCCTAAATTTACACCAGGTCAGCATCTGGCCACTAGCCTAAAATGAAACCGGGGCCCTCCTTCCCTGTTTGGACAATATTCTCCATCCAAAAGTAAAATTTCCTTATGATGCTGTTTTAAAAAGCAGATTCTTGGTTTTTTTTACATAGTACCACTTGGTTTTGTACTGCTTTTGAGGAGCTTAGCTCTGGTTGAAAATTTGTGTACAGCAAGCCAAGATGAGGAGTCTGGATGTGAGGTTGGGGGCCACGTCAAGGAGATTTTCTCCAATGTATGGATAACTTCGACTCCAGGTTTTGGTCTGACATCCCCTCTAATATCCGAGCCTCGTGCTGAGTAGTTCAAATGTTAAAATGTAGTTTAGCTGGTAGAAGTTTGGGCTCTGACTGCCATCCCATTTAGGAAAATGCCTGGATTTCTATTTTTAGAAAACTGCTTTTAGTTGTTTCCTTCCTTCATTCCTTGGACCCAATAGTCTTGGTCCTAAAATCTCTGTGTTCCATTTCTTGGTCCTAGAATCTCTGAGTTCCAGTTCCTGTAGACTCCATGTCTGTTCTCAGAAAATGGCACCGAAATCATTGATGTAACTCCATGGGAAACTGGGAATTACTTCATTTGTGTTTTGATGTGGAAGAGGCTACAGGCATAGCGTGATTTCCAGGCAGGACCAGGGGGACTGTTTGTCAGTTATATCATTTTCTAGATAGTTTCACAAAGTGTGTAGTGAATGTTAAAGAGGCAGTGAGAAGCTTGAATATTGCAGAGATGATAAATCGTCATGTGAAACTCAAGCGGAATTGTTTCTTTAGCTGTGTGATACGTGAAAACTGTGCTAGAGGCTAAGTCTCTCAGAGCTGCCCATTACCTAAATTCCCTTCAGCTCAAATGTAAATCCTTTTAAGAGACTGAAGATGCTTTGAAGTTGAAGAGTAGCTCCCAATGACAAATTTATATTTTTTCTAAATGATGTTAGCCCTTTACTTTTTCCAAGAAATCCCTTCTTCCATTTTCTGTAAGATACAGTTTAACTATAATGAAACAAGCCTGGAGTTATTAATATTTTTGAAACTGTCGCCTCCTGATTTTTCACAAGTTTGATTGCTATTGTTACTCTTACTTTGTTTTTCTTATGTCTTGTCATCTTTAATGTTGTTGGAGTGTGTGAAAAATGAAATTTTGGGAGAGCACATGGAGGCTGCCGAGCCGTGCTGGGTGCCAGCGCACTGCCAGGCAATCAGGACCAGATGAGGAGCTCGGTTCCCTCCTACGCTTCTGTCCCCAGAAAGTTCGCAGTACTACAAGCTGAGGTGGAAACATTTGCTACACAAAGGCTGTGCACTCTGGGGAAGAAAACCTGTTCCAGGTGAAAACAGTTAGTTGGCTTTTGGAAAGCACCAAAAATTAAGTGTATGGAAGACTGGAGCTAGCATAGGCAGGTTATCGTAGAAATTTCTTGTTGGCAGCAATCCGTACTTTCAGCTAACAATGAAGTCTTCTAAAAAATTTCTTTCACAATTTTTCTTCAGGAAATATGATATTTTTTGTTTTCCATGGGGAAATGTAAAATTCTTTTAAAGGTTTAGCTGCATACTTGGGTGAAAAATGTTGACTTTGTTATAAAGCAATTTTATGAAGTAAATGGTTTGGGTTGAAAAAATCCAAAGGAGAACAGTTTTGAAACTGCCACTACGTTCCATGGGATTCCTCAAAACACACATAAGCACAAACACACCCTTTTGTTCCCTGTGTGACAAAATGTGGACAAGGAGTTCCCACTTGGATTAATAGGAGTTGTATGTCTAAAACTTCTGTGTTGGTAGGCCTTTCTTTTGCTGTATAGGGACAGTCTTCCTAGAAGGAAAATAATACTCAGACTGTTGAGAAACCCACAGAAGCTGCCTCTGCGTGTGAAGGCAAAGTCACAGACTCGGTAGAAAGCAGCATAAATGTCATAGTATTAATCTTTGTAAGCGGAGAACCTTATAAGTTTTTGACCAGAAAACAGCAGCGCTATTTTCCCATATCTTTCTCTTATGTTCACTTTGCTTTCTTTCAATGCAATTCCCATTAGGGTTTCTTTATCTTGGGAACTGAGGGTGAAGCTCTCCAGGAAACCAGAACAAATGAGCTTGGAGAGCCCCAGTCTCAGTTGCAGGGAGTTTGGGTGACACTGCTTGTGCCCTGCATTGTTTGGCTGTGCAGGGGTAAGGAGGAGATGAGGTGAGTTGCAAACTTCAGATTTGAGCCTACCCAAATTTCAGAGCTTTTTGGATTTTATTCGTTATTCACCTCTGAAAAGCCACCCTGCTCATATTCTGTTCTGGGCTTTTTTGGTTTCAAGACCTCAGTTCATGTAAGCCAGGAAAGTTAGTGCTTGGACACCATTTTGCCTTAAAGGGGTAATAAAAAATCTCAGGTATTTTTTCCTTTTTGAGATGAGTTGCTAAAAACAGAAATTACAGAATTTAGGATGGGGGTTTTGTTGTGGTTTTTTTTTTTCCTTCACAGGGCTGGAGGTCACCATGACTAACCTAAAAGGTATTCCCAGGCCTTGGTACTGTTTTGCAAACTATTCTATATTAAATATCATCCCTCTAGTGAAAGCTGTCAAAACACTTTCATCTAACCCTCACCAGTAGAAAAATCTTAGTGATGCCACATAACAAACATTATACAAATAACTGTCAGGGTTCATTAAATCTCCTTTGAAAAAAATTATTTTCTTCTGTGCTTTGAGTATTTTAATTTTTTAAGGTGTCATTTCTAAGCACTCTAGTGCTGATTTGCTTCTGGTACTTTTAGATCTCATTTTCATTAATTTTAAAGGAAGCTTTAAAAAGCAGAATACTAGAGAGTGTTTTCCTATCCCTGTTTATATTGTCTTTATGCCATTTCAGTGACACAAAAAGAACTGGCTGTTGCTGCAGATGTTTACGTGTTTATTTAAAAAAGCCTTGTGTCCGTGCTTGGGGCAGAAGGGGCTGGAAACTGAGTACAGAGGCTTTAGGCAGCCCTAAATTATACCAAGGCTGCTCCAGTGCCAGCAAACTATATACCGGTGTCTGAAGCAACTTGCTCATCTGCATCATTCATCAGCAACATAAAATCAGTCCAGCTCAGGGATGCTCTGGCTCATGAAATGATTTAGATTCCAAATAAATTAATCTGGATTATTTATTTATTATAACACTTGGAAACTCTACTTTGAGAGGGCTGGACAACACATACAAGCAAAAGACTGTCCTATCCCCGAGGCAGGTCCCAGACAGCAGGTGAATAAAGACAGAAAAGTGCTAGGAAAAATCGAGACCATATTGGTCTGCAGAATCAACAGGTAGAAATTGCAATTTCTTCTTTAATGTCATAGCTTCTGTAAGGGCAGAACTAAATAGATTGCTATTTGATACACATTCACACATCTAAATATTGAAGCTACGTAGGGGAAAAGCTTCTGCTCTCAGCTCAAATCATGTTCAGATGCTGAGTGTGCTAATGTAGCAAATGAAGGTGTGATCACAGCGCTGCTAAAGAGCGCTTCAGGATGGGGAACGCCTGCTAGGAGGGCTGGGGTAGAGATTTCCCTGCTGGTTTGCTGGCACGTGCCAGGGCTGCAGGTCATCCCTTTGCATCCTCACAGAGGCAACTGCTTGGCACAGTCCTCCCATCACTGCCTGGGTAGCTATTACCTTTCTCTACCATTTCTGTTGTGCTAGGGCAGCTAGGAACAAAGCCAGCAGCGCTTCAGATGTAATTAACCCTGGCCCCGCAGGAGCTGGTGGCTCTGGGGCAGCCACCGCTCACCGCGGGCTCCCTGCCCCTCACCTGCAGGTCGGGGCTTTCTTTTCTGTGATAAGATAAGGACCTTGCTGGACTTTGAATGCACTGACATTTGCTCCGAGAACAGATTAAAAAAAATGACACAGAAAGTTCCCAGAGATCTAAAAGCAGAAACATGTGTTGGAATATGAGTACAGGCTTTTTCTTCTTAACTAAATTGAGCAGTAGGAGATAGGAGTTTGGGTGACCCCTTCCTCACAGTGGGTGTTATGCAGACTCAGGCTTTAAGCACTTCCTTAAGGACTGTCAGGAGACTGGGATATAATTCAGTCAAAGAGGGCAGCACAAGCAACAATGTCAAGGGAAGGATTTTATGTTTCAATTTAAGTGAATCCATTTGTTTTCTTTCTAATGGGAGCAGTGCTGTGACTCTGCAAGAGTTAGAAATGAGCTCAGCAACTGGAAACTGAAAAGCAGAAATCCTATTGCTCCTCGGGCTGAGGTTTGTGTGTCGCTGTTGTAGTGGTTATTTTGGAGATCCAGGGGACGACTCCGATGAGCCCTGCCTTGCTGTCACCGTACCTGTGCAGATCACTGTAAATCCATCATCCATAGATTGCCCGTCCCTAAAAAGGGTATGATACTGTTTGTTGTCACGTTTGAGATTTCTTGAAAAAATGGGGCATATAAAGATCTACACATATTGCTAGTCATAATGGAGTGTAGAGACACTTCCATGCTATGTCCTTTGTACGGGAAACTTTCTGCAGGTGGCAATGTGAAGTAAGGTGAGAGGCAAGTGCCGGGGCAGCTGGCGGGAGCCACATCTTCACTTGGTGCTCCTGTCACTGCTTCTGCAGCCAGCCAAAGCTGGGCTGGTCCATAGCTCTATCGCCTCTCCTGGCAGGTGTTCACAGGCTTGGTACCAACCGGAGCTTTAATAGCTACTCATGTCCACATAGAAACTTTACAGCTAAACCTCACGGAAAAAGGGTTCTCCACAGACAAAAGTGTCTCCAAAGCTCCAGGTTTAATCTGGAGTAATTCAAGGAGCCCTGGTTTCACGTGACAGTTTATATGCTACTAGATTTTTCTCTTTTCCTCTCTACACATTTCTGGAGTTCTGCATTTTCGAAAGAGTGATGCTCCCTTTATTCTAAGACATATACAGTTTCATTGTTTTCCTCTTCAGTCTCTGTATCCTGTGGTGGCAAAACTTGGAGAGCCAGCTAACCGAGCTGGGAGAGTTTTCCAGAGTAGTGTCGAGTGGATTATTTATGTCCAATACAAAAATAACTGGTTTTCTAAGTATCCATCTTGTGGGGCACTCTTAGCTCAGTGTAACATTTTCATCATGAATAACCAATTAAAAAACTCATCTTGCAAAGCTATGCTAAAATGCCCATTTGGGGAAACTGCAGGCACTAGCACTGTAGTGGATTTGCTGGCAAAATACACCCCAAAAATGGACTTCACAATATGTTTCACAAAGTCATATATTTTTGCACATTCTTAAAGTTATATAATTTATTATCTGGACTGTTTCCATGTTTAATTTGACTCCAAACTCCTAGCCGAGGTGCCAGTGCAAATGCTATTTCACATTTGTCCTGACTGTCTCAAAATAAAGCTGTCTGGAATCGTGTCCGGGGCCCCAGATCTGTTGGCCCTGCTGCAGCCCTCCGACCACGTGAGGACAGAGCGAATGTGACCTTTCTCAAGTCCTTTGATGCGAATCTGTGGGACAGGAAAGTCCCTCCCCGTATAAGTGAAGGGATTGGATTCGACACCTGCCCACTGGAGTACAGGCTCTGGTGAACCGGCAGAGAGCATTTCCAGTTTGCTTTGAAGAGGCTAATGTACTTCAGCTGTTCAACGCCTATAAAAGTCAGGCCATTTCTTTTGGTGCTTGAAAAGATGTCGGTTTTTTAAGGTCAAAAACCAGCACGGATTTCAGTGAGGAAGATTTTCCTTAAAAACTATACAGCCGTGAATGTATGATTTAATTCAAAACTCAAAGACTAGAAGTACAGGGCATTGGACCAGGTTCTCTTTTGACAGATACTTGGGCTTTACAGGTCCTTCTGCTCGTCCTACCCCTTGTATGGAGGCCAGAGGTGCACCAGTGGCAACTTTGGAAGTGTAGCACTGATCCCCTCGGGACAGCATGTGGAACGGGCTGTGGGTCATGTTGGTCCCTTGCCCCAGCACCTCGCTGGGACTTGCTCACATGCCCCTCTGCACAGAGTCTGCTGGGCAAAGCCTTGTTTCCAAAAAGCCCTGAAAAACCTCTTTTTCTGTGTAAATTTGTAATTCCTGTTATTAAGAGACCCAGGAGTTTAAATAAAACCCAGAATCACATGGAGTCTTCCAGTCAACACATTTTTGGTTTTCCTCTTTAAAACATTCTTAAAAATGTTCTGCAGCCAGCTGTGTGGCAGCCAACAGCCATTGCTTCCTTCCACATCAGAACATGTAGGAGCATCTATTTTAGTTGGGAGAAAACAAAATATCACACTAACTTGATTTTCCCTTTGATCCCTCATATTTCTTACATGCTTTCCTCTCTGTTTATAGCATCTGACATAATTCCTTTGGTCAGATTTTATGCCTGAAGTCATTTAGGCCAATTTTAGCTTCTTTTTTTTTCAGGGCTTTGACGTCTCAAGCAACTTAATCTAGGTCAGTAAAGTACCTGCTGTTGAAAGGAATTTTCTTGAGTAATGTTTTGATGTCAGAAGGGCCGTCCTCGGCATGTGCGGGTCAGAGGTCACCAAGTGCGTACAGTACGGAAAGGGCAAGCCACTACTTGTTAAATATTGGTCAAAAAGCAGTCTGCAATGATATATATACATATTTTGGATCCTTTTAAATGAAGGCCTTTGTGATTTTTAAATGGCTGAAGTGATGTAGTGTAAAAATTCCAGCAATGTTTTCTTTGGGGAAGAATGTGGATATGAAATGCTTGGGTTCGGGTTCACACCGCAGAAGTAGCAATTACACCGGTTTCAAATAATTCCCAAACCAAATCTAATTGCTGAGTTTACAACTGTGTGAGCCCAGGGAGCTCATTCGTGAGAAGAACCACGGGATTTCGCCCGTGGATTACAATGAACCGTTGGTAGCTCATAGCAGGAACAAACCCGTTGTAGTTAATATTGTCACTGCCGACTTTTGCATTAAATTCATAGTTTCCAGTTTCTGCTTTTTAACTACTTTAAGGTGCATATTTGAGGACCCTTATCGTAACCCTCAAAAGCTAGACCATTCCCAGCCACCAAGGGTGGCAAAGTAGTTCTCTGTTCTGGCCTTTCATGGCAGTGTCTCTTGCAAATGCCTAACGAAGGCACCGGGGCTGGGTAATTAGCTCTGTAGCCAAGGCAGAAATACCAGCTGCTGTGACTGGGAGAAAACTGAAGAAAATTACAAGATGTTGCATGAGCACCAGAAGTAACAAATATTATTTTTCTGGGTTCACAGTTCATGATTGATTTAATTTTGTATCTGAAAAGGGGAAGGTCCAGGTGAAGCTTTTCCCATTGTTGGGTTCAGGCATTTTCAGGGACCTCTCTCCTCCACCTACCCACCTGTTTTCACAAAAACTGAAGGAATTTAAACGACTATTTATCTGACCTTCTGTCAGATTTGATTAAGAAGGGTTGAAATGTAACTGAGGTGGGTCACAGGTATAAAGGCAAAAAGTTGGCAAAATGTACAATTGCTCTTCGTTTCCAAATGACAAAAAAAAAAGAGGTTGTCCAGTCTTTTCCCTAAATTTTTAGAAAAAATACTGTGAATGACATTTATCTGTTTCTTCAGTCATTTGAAAAGAAGAAGCACAAGCCAATATTTCAGCACTGGTTTAGAACATCCCCTGAAAAATCTAATTTGAATGACATTACTGGAAACTAAAGTGATTGTGTATGTGCTTATTTAGCTCATCACTGAGTAGTCTATCAGCAGTACACTAACAAGTAGTGATATTTTTGCCCTTTTAAATTGACTTGCCTTAATTTGTTACATTTGGTTAGCTGGTTTCTAGTGGATTAAAGTATGACACAATGGTTCTCAAATTATGCTCTGCAGAGCATTTTTTGGTGGGCTTGATCGAACCCATGGTCATGAGATGCTGTTTTCCCTCATTTCCAGTTGAGAAGTTGTATTATGAGGCTCTAAAAATATATTCACATGTTTTCATTAAATTGTTTCTCCATGGTAGCAATTGTTATAGTTGCTGTGTTCATGTCTTTGATCGCTATTGGGAGGAGTGGTGGCTTTTGTGATTGGAAATGGATGAAGAACGGAGCCAATCCAAATATGTGTTTGCATGAGGGATGTATTTTTTGTGGGGGAGGGAGAAATCTATTTACATGTGTATTAAGGGGAACATGCCTCATAAATTGTTTTTGCCTTTTCTTCCTTCTGTGAACTTCTAAATTAGAAATATTTACTTAATTCTTTTATTTTAAACATATGAAAATGAAAGATGTGGGATTTATCTCTGAGAAGGTCTTACATGTATGCATAAAATGTTTTGGTAGGCAAAGAATAACTTAAATTGTGCCTGTTGCATTTTAGCAAAGATGTCTTTTACTCCAACATTTCTTCATGTATCTGAGTTATATAGGAGGCTGCCAAAACAAAGGTTTGAACACCCAGAGTAAAACACCTTTCCCTCTGCTTGCTCAGCTTTCCTCTTTTAAGAAATGAGATTATGAGAGGTCACCGTTCAGTGAGTTCTCAGTTGCCATTGTCTTTCAAGCTAGACAGGAACAAAATCTAATAAAAGAAACTAAGAAAAATATACATTAAATAAATATATACTTACATAATTACAGAGATGTTTTGTATCATGATTTAAATAAATGAAAAAGAATGAAATAGCTGATTTTTTCTTTCCCACTGCCTCTTTCAGAGTTCAATTTTAAGATACAAATTCGATCCTGAAGTTGTCTCAAAAGTGCTCTTTTAACTAGGACTAGCCAAAACCTGATTTCCCTACCCTGAAACTTTTCTGAGATATATTTAAAAAATCCCCACTCCAAATAGCCTGAAAAATTCAAGCTCTGTCCCCCAGAATGATGTAGCTGAGAACAGAACGTAAACTCATAAAATGGAAGCAAACTGAAATATCTTCATACATAGATGTTTTAAAGCCAGTCATTTTTAATAGTATAGTTCAAGTAAATACATAAATAAGAAAGAATTAAATTTCAAATTTGAAACAGAGATTTTTCATTTTACACTAAGTGCAAGAACTCCCCACTTACAGCTTTACAGTGCATTTTTAATGTTAGTTGGTGTTTCCAGGAGATGGTCACCTGAGCTGAAAGCTTTGCCAATCAAGCAAAAAGCAGAATTCTCTAGGATTTATTTCTTAGTCTTGTTCTTTTCTGGGGGTTAAAAGTGAACCTTCCTTCTCCTTATGGCTATAACCGTTACAGTCCTCACGAAGAGAAATCTATTTGAAAGTGGCTGAATAAAGTCAAGAAGGTAAATTAGAATCATCTGCTTTCCAAAGCCTTTCTTGTCTCCATAAAACAATGCCCTCTCCTGCCTCCCAGGCTGTGACTAATTCTCTAACAGTCCTTTCATTCCAAGTACAACTCTCATGTAGGCTGACCATATTTTAATGAACAAATGCAGTGAAGATTGGCTTTACAGGATTTTTTTTTCCCTCTTCAGTGGCGGTAAATGAACCAGGGACAGAAAGTGGAGAATACTAGACTCAGTGTAGATGTTGAAGGATGGTCAGAGGTATTTTTTACTGCTGTGTGATTTTGACATAGCTGTGAGTCATGGCATGTGTACAGTTAATTGGGGTTCATAATGAGGAATGTGTAGTACCAGCATACATGTCCTCTGTGAGGAAGCATATGCTGAGGACGTTCCTTAGAAAACCATTATGTCCCTGCTTTGGTGAGAAGCGAGATGTTGGGTCTAGCTCCAGAAGGCTGTAAATGGAGGGCTTGGGGTCTGTCACAGCCCTCCCTTTGGAGGCCACAGGACCAGGAGTGTCCCCAGAAGGCTGCAGATCTGTCCTGGGAGGGACACAGAAAAAATGAGTCTGCAGCTCAAAATCAAATGGATTTCTACCCGGTTGGAACAGCCTGGTCAGAGGAAAGGGTTAAAAGGAGGACAGTTTGGTCAAACCTTCAAAGAACCTATGTCATTTAAATCCTTGTCATGAAAAGCTTGATATCTTTGCATAGTTTAACAGTGAGCTCCACTTTGATGTTTGACAGCACTAATCTCCCTTTGGAAGTGCACATCAGGCACTGTCAGACATTCTCCCGGACAGTTTTTAGAGGGAAAACAGCTCTTATGACACTCGAACCGATTGGTGAAAGGGAAGTAACATTTATTTGAAAGAAATGAGGCGTGTTGGCCACCTCAAATTCTCACAGATTTGACACCTCTTTAGGCTAATTTAGCCCAAAGTAACTGAACCCGCTTTTCTAGTGACTCCACTTGCAGCCAAAAGACTTGTTCTTCCAATTTGCCTTCCTGAAAATTAGGGAATCCCTTGAATCATTGGTGGTCGTGAAGACTATGTCTTCCATCTGACATCCTTTACCATGAAAAATCACAAGCCAATTGTAAATTGAGCTACAGGAATAAATCCAGAATACCTCTTTTGGTTTCAGCAGTTACCTAAAATTGTGTCAGAAGGAGAAGGACCAAAAAACCTTCATCCTTTTTTTTTTTTGTAATTATTTTTTAACCTTCTTCCTGTTGATAGGAGATCTTGTTAATTTGAGACCCCTCTGGCCAACCCAAGTGCCACAGGGTCATGCAGTGCTTGATAGCTTGATTGCAGGACAATTTTATAGGAAACTAGAAGGAAACCCCTATTTTTTTTCTTTTTTTTCAGACACCAGTGGCTGGTGCAACACTGAGCAGACATAGTAAGGAATCTCTGTTTTGCAGAGGTTTTGCTGGTTCCCTTGCTGCAGGTGGAGCTGGCTGGGGGTCCACCATCCCAACCGCTGCTGCAAGCAACAAACCCATCAGTGGGGAGGTTGTCATGGCAAAGGATGGAGCCAGGGAAGTGACCATGGGTGCGCGTGGCACGCTCGGTGTGCTCACAGCTTTTTAGCAGTGGCACAAAACAATGGGAATCTGATGACCTGATGTGTCAGTAATGCGAAATCCCTGTTGCTAAATGCTGCCTAATAGCTGGGGTAATAAAAACCGAAGCGCGGATCGCACGGGGAGTTCCGTGCCGACAGGCGCCTCCCGAAGCCAGCAGTGCCTCGGAGCAGGCAAAGCGAGCAGCCAGGCTGGGCGTTTGGTTTCCTCTCAGAGCTGGTTGTTTCCTGCTGTTGCTTGACCAGCAATCCTCTGACCAGCATCTGAAGTGGTGTCCGTGTGCTTGGAGTCACTGTGGCCAGCCCAGACTTCTTTCTCCCACTCCCTTTAAAAAATGTGTGACTTTTCTTTAACTGGTGGTCGCTGGGCTGTGAGACTCCACACACTTCTGTAAGGACAAAGAGCTGCTTCTGCAGCCACATCTGGTGTCTGAAACCAGGGCTCCTTTGCAGTAACTCCCACATTGTTTCCCTGTCGGCCGTCAGGGACAGAGCTGGGAACAATGGGTGCGATGGAGCGGCATTTCAGGAAAACATAGATCCTGTTTATGGAGGAAAAAACCACTTTTTTCTGCGTGAAAAACTTAGATGGTTGAAGCTGCAACTTGAATTCAAGTGACTTTAAAAGACTATGGAAATTTAAAAGGGATTTCAATCAACTCAGGCTAATTCCTCTGATCTTCAATTGAAAGTGCCTGGTTTAGTTCCTGTGAACAGGATCCAAGATCTCTTGTATAAAGAAAGGGTCTTGGGGGGATGAAAGGGGAATGATGATTATATTTTCATATAATCTTATATCATTAGAAATCCCCATAAAGACAATTATTCCAGTAGTAATGACATTTGCATGTAAGCAGTGACCCTACAGTACTTTTGCTCATAGTCACTCCTTGATTCTACTTGGGCTGATTCTTGTTTGTTAGCTCAGGAATGTCAAAGATGAGAGAAGAAACCTGCCTATGTCTTCCACTCCCCCATACACAATGTTTTCTTGTTCGCTAGCAAACCTCTCAAGCTTTGTGTTTGTTTGTTTGTTTTCATTAGCTAGTTGCTCTTGTATCTCTTAGTGCCTTAAAACTATGCAGGCTAAAGGTCTAAATACTCCGCATGGTTTAAGCATCCTTAAGTTTCTGGTTGTTTTATTGTAACTTCAGTTGTGAGAGCATTACAGGAGTAAACTTGTTGGCAGCCCATGGAACTCGTGAGGCTGTACTTTGCAATGTCAGCCCTGCTATTGGCTTGTGCAAACCCAAATGGCTTCTTCAATAACATTTCTGACAAGAAAAATCACTGACACAAACACAGTTGATATGCTTCGAATTTTACATCTTGTCCCTTGGACATAGTGCCTGAGGCTTAAAACACAAACAAATCAACCCTTCATATCTAGATGCTTATGATTTATGTGCTAAATCCTTCTTTTCCTTGGCTTTGACAAACATCAACAAACATCTTGGCAATAAAATGCAAGAGATTACATGTTATATATATATGGGCGGCAAGTATCTAATGCAGTGGAGGGAGGGACAATATCTGCTCCTGATGAAAGTAGAACGCTGAGTATTATGCCATTAGTCATGTGAAATGCACCCAGCACCAGACTCATGGTCAGAATTAATGCTGATGCTCAGGGGTGTCTTGTCAGGGCTTGGAAAGTGCAACCCTCAGTGCTTGGGTCAATGGGTGGGCAGATGTTAAACCTTCACTGGGCCTTCCTCTAAGAGATGATCTGCTAATTTCAGTACTCCTTTGCTACCCCCTTCCCTTGTTCCCAGCTGTTCATGACTCGGGCAGATAAAATACTGGTTGAAAAGTGCAAATGCTTAACTGGAAAAAAACAGTTAATTGAAAATTTTGTCATATTTTTACATTCTGCGATTGTCTCTGTAGGACCAGTAATTGCTGTTTATTTTAGTGGCTAATGTATATGTTTAGAATGATTTTTTTTTTCACAAGTAGGACATCACTTACACTTAAGTTGCTTGTCTTACTTTTCAGACCAATAAAACTCCCACAGATGAAAGCTTGTCTCACGTAAAAGAACTGTTGAAAAAGTGTTTCTATGGACATAAAATCTGACATGATGATAATCTGAAACTGCTCACTCCCCAAGGATGACAAAACTCCAGCAACTTCAAAGCAAAGAAAGAATTGCCAGAGGGGAAATCATAATTAAAATTAGATAACATATATGAAAAGCATCCAATTTGTAGTCTATAAAAGCATTTTAGAACCACAGTTCTTCACCCCAGGACCATAGCTGTAATAATTATCTCAAGACTTTCACAGTGGAATCAAAACATGTTAATTTGTTAATGAGTCAGTATGTAGCAGTAAGGAAAAGACTCTAACAAGGGAATACAAACATAAAGGCTATATTTCTATTTTTAAGCAAATGCACTGTTTAAGTCAAGTTGAAGCTTTGGTTCCTGTGAAAGTTCCCCATCCCTTCCTGAGAAAGTGGTTTTGAACAGAGTGAATTGGCCTTTTCCACACTTGCTTTTAGCCAAAAGGCCAAGAAGTGCGTCACTGAGCCTTTCAGATGGCGTGGTTTCATCTCCAGACGTTTCTGCAGGAACTACAGAAGGAAAATTCTTCTGTAATACCTGTGCCTTGCTGGGAGCAGTGATCGCCCCACACACGTCCCCTCCCAGCTGGGATCCCTTCTGCCGTCTCTGATCCCCCCCACCACACAACTTTCAAGTGATAAAGTATGTGAAACAAGCAAAGCACCCTCTTTTGGCTGTCCTCCGAGGTGTGTAATGGCCTTGCTCGTCTTAACTACCTGCCTGGAGTGGGGAGGCAGTTGCTGGACTAAGGATTACATTGAATGCTTCTGGCCTGAGAATCTGTGAGATCTCAAAAAGCAAAAAGCAGTCTTTAACCCAGATTTCTGCTTGTTTCCCCACTTCCCAGCAGAGTTTTTCATCCACCCTCTGGTTTGCAGCAGCTAATCCATAAATCTGGCTCTTCTCCAGAGCGACTGTACTGCTAGTGGCAGCTCCCCCAGCAGGGCAGAGATGGAGGCTTCCCTGTTACTCTGCCAACACAGAGCAGCAAAAATAGTATTTCTGGCTAATTATTATTCCTCCCCTCAGATTAGGGGAGGATTAAGGACTTCTTTCAGAGTTTGGGTTGTTGTGGGGTTGGAGGGCAGAAGTGCAATGGGGACAGACAGGCAATGGAAAGAAAAGCACAGAGAGAAATAGGAAAAGGAAGGAGAAAGGGGGCAAGAGAGATGGGAGGATGAAGAGGTGGAAGCAAGGAAAGGAAAACCTGCATATGAGGAGGAAAAGTAAGGTAGTGGAGAAGTCAGAAAATACATTGTATTTGCATGGATTGGGACTCCGTAATACAAAAGAACTTCAGCTTCTGGTTAAATAAATTATTTATTTATTTCTCCATTGCACTACAGCAGTCATGTTTAATATAAGAAGAGTTTAAGGCCTTATTGTCCTTTTAAGGACAATATCAATACTATCAAGTAGTGCAGAACTCAGGGAATTTTTAAGGCCAAAATAGCCCTTTCCATCACCTGGCTGCTGAGTGCTCCATCACTAGATTTGGGAAAACCCTGCTAGAATTTCCATAAGGAGAATGTCTCCTCATCTGTCGTGTTACCTACAGCGTTGGTAGCCCCAAAGAAACCCTGTGGTGTGATGGCAGGTTGGCCTACATGGAAACTGGGGACTCTGGGAGAACAAACTGATCAGATGCCCAATAGCAGCCGAGTCCCTTTCATACCATTTGTTGCTACATCCTTTCTCTTTTCTATAGTCAGTAGAATTTGGGATCCAAAGGTGTATCCAAAGCTACCTGCATCACACTCACCTTTGCTCGTTCCAGATCTGTCCTATAGATCAAATCCTCTTTGCTGCTCTGTCCTCATTCAGCAGCTTGTCATTTTGGTTTCTGAATGAGCCCCAGAGAACAATATATAGCGTTCACACACAGGAGTGTGTACTACATCATTGCAAGTGAAAGCAGTACAGGTACCTACCATAATCACCTCCCTTCACTTCCTTATCTTTGGTGACTTCACAATATAATAATAATCAGGAGGACTAGATTTGATCAAATAGGGAGGAGATAAGTGTTTTCTCTGCCTTCCTCCACATGACATGGTAATCCAGTGTGTTGTACCTGACAGTGGGGAAAAGCTGCACATCTTCTTAAATGCTCTTACACATGGCCTATGCTTGCAAGCATTTATAATGATAACATATTCATTATATCATTTTTGCTTAAGGCAAAAATATCCGGGTGATCTGATTTAAATGCATGGCGTTATCTCATGCTGGTCTCTATTTATGGGTGCAGTGACTCCAGGTGCTGCTATTATTAGCAGTGTTACGAATGCTATTTGTGCTTTGTTGCAACACTTTTCATTTCATCTATCATCCCAAGGCACTTTATGAAAAAAGTTGTTCCATATCAGTAGTGCCAGCCGTAAGTAAATATGCTTCCAGCCAGGGATTTACCTTTACCTGGGAACCGCAGGCTGCTGGCGACTGCATGGGCCCAGAATTCAGCAGATCTGGATTCCATTTTCAGTTTTTGTAAAGGCTTTTTGTGTCAGAAGAAAGGTTGTCCAAGGGTTAAAACCTTTGGGAGAATAGAGAGATGGTGAAACGAAGGAGTCAACTG
Source organism: Numenius arquata (assembly GCF_964106895.1). Taxonomy (NCBI): domain Eukaryota; kingdom Metazoa; phylum Chordata; class Aves; order Charadriiformes; family Scolopacidae; genus Numenius; species Numenius arquata. The sequence continues at coordinate 6,425,160 of NC_133587.1, read as the reverse complement.
CCAGGTTCTTTACCTTTCTGACTCTTTTTATACAAGGAAGATGCTTGGTGCCTTCCATTGAGCTCCCCTCCATGTTGTCAGGCTGTGAGTGATTCAGGCCAGAATCAGGGGACTCAGATGGAGCAGAAGAGCTTTTCCAGCTCCCTGCTGGATGCACAGCCCCAGCACAGTGACTGTTGGTCATCAGGCAGCCCAAAGTGGGTCAGGAGAATTTCTGGAGCCCCTGAGTCATGGCCGGGTGTGGGCTGGTGAGTTCCTGTTCTCTCTGGGACGCCATGGATGGCTGGATCCCAGCTCCACACCAGACCTTGACCTGCACGTCCATGCGCCCTGCTTTACAAATAAAGGAAATACATACATGCATTCTAGATTGGAGGTCCAGCTGGGAGACCATCTTTAATGGAAAGAACAGAATCATATCTGTGTGTCTAGTTCTTATGGATTTACTCACACAGCACGATGGAAGACCGAAATAGGGACTTTTCAAGGCTTCTGACTTCTGGAGGATTTTCGTCTATCAAGTCCCTCCTCAGTGACACACACCAACCAGCATGACTTTGATGCACGAGGAAAAGGCCATGCAGCACCACTGTCAATGCATAAATTGGTGAGGAACTATGAGAACAGAGGCCATCCTATGCTCTGAAGCATACCTGGTTCAAAGGGGGTGATTAAATGCCTAACCAGGGACAAATATGTCTCTTTCGTTTATTATTTATTCATTTCATTTATTATTTTTCATTTATTATTTTCGTTCTGCTGTGGCCTGGAAAGAGGTATTCCACTGGGCTTTATTATCAGTCTTCCCACTGCTCCGCATAAAATGTGGAGGGTCGTACCAATCCCCTGAATCATTCACTCAGCAGCATTGTTTGGGTTTGGTTTAGGATGTTTCTCAAATTCAAGTTGAGGCTGGTTTGATGTTTCGCTCTTCAAAGTTATTCACCACCCAGCCCTTTTGTGGCTCCGTTAAGTTCAGAAGTTGGCGCTGGATCCATGTGCTGTATCTGAGCTTTCACAACAGCAGCCAAACAAATTAATCTTTTCCAAAGATGCAACGTGGAAGACTATTGCGCCTTCTATTTTTATGGCAGTATTTTTGCTTTATTTCACACTCAGACTCGCGGCTTCATTCTGGGCTGTTTCCTTGCCTTGAATACTGAATAACTCCTTACATGCTGAAGTTACAGTACATCCTAACTGTAGTTCTATAAACCAGGGCAATATGCCAGTCTAGGATTTTCTATGAACAAATCTAAACTGACCTGCAGTCTTACCAGCATTCTCGATTCACAGTACCTTTCATTTGAAGGTCAGACTGTAGGTTCCTAACCTTTTAATTAAAAGAACAGAAATAGAAACATGGACCTGTCTCATGTCCCAGACCGTCGGTGTCAGGTGATCTGTGTCACACAGCATAAATAATTGGACCCTTGGAATTAGAGAGCAGCGATAAATAGCATTGAGCTCTTTTATGGTGTCCATTTGGGAAGGCTCATTAACCACACAAACTTTCCCAGCCAAACAAAAAGGTAAATGCCATTATACCTTCTTTACACCTAGTTATATAGCCGAACTACATGCAAATCCGAGGAATCCTTCCTCTGGGCTCTCCCCACTGTAATTGTAGCAGACGCTCCCTGTTATATCTAAACACAAAACACAGACCCAGAATTCAGTCCCACCTCACGGTAACGTTTCCTCCCTCACAAGCTGGAGCTGGCTCTGGCCTCAGCCAATTCCTGCACAAGTATTTACACAAGTACTTACATTCGTATTTGCAGTGGGTGTGCAGGAAAACACAAGTGTTGGGTGAATCTTTCTCGTTCCACTAGGCAAGAACAAAAAACTTTTTTCCTTTTCTTAGTCATGGCAGGACTCCCAATTTAAAATTAGTTGCTGGCCATATTTTGTAACTAACACATGGTGCAGCTCAAGTCCACTGTTGGCTGAAGGCAAGATACTGCTGCAGTGGACTCCAAAGCCTTTTGCGTTGCCCGTGGGCCACAACGGTACCTCAGGAGGAGCTAAAATAAGAAAGTCATTTTAATAGTTAGTTTGCTTGTGGCCTGGACAACGTAGAGCACCACTGGTGGAAAGTCTGGCTCCCTGCTCCACATCAGATCATCCCTGCACCAGGGACGTGAGGAAGGAGGAGGCAGTGGAATGCCAGAGAAGGTCTAACAGTACCCAGGGCTGCCCAGCGGGAGGGCTGCAGGAAATCCGTGCAGCTCTCCAGGTGGGCATCCCCCCAAAACAGCACCAGGGTCTCCTGAACCCTTCCACTCTGGAACCCGCAACTCCCAGCAGTCTCAAGGGGCAGCTGGAGTCGCTCTTCCTGATGACTCGAGCAGTACAAACAGTGAGGGAATTTCTTCCTTTGTGAATCACCGAAAATGGAAAATAATAGTCTTAAATTAAAGATATAATCAGTCTGCAACTAGCACAACTTTGTCAGCACAAGAATAAGACATTCTCCTTAATCCTGTCCTTGCTGAAAGAAGTTTATTCAAGTATTTATCTAACCTTGTATTTAACCAGGAAATCCAGCTGAGCTAATCACTTTCTGCCAAAGAAGTATTTGGGCGCTCATCTGCCATGACATTTTTGAGTGATTCTGTACACTGTGGGCATTCTTTTAATGGTTTAATCACACGCAGAAAGAGCCACACATTTTTCAATGAGGTTTCCTTCAGAAAATCAAAGCGCGTTGTCATCAGAGAAGACATAAGAAAATGTTGTGCGGAATTTGTAGAGGTGACACCTCAAGATGGGAGGCCAAGAGGTTCTGCCTCACGTGCTTTGTATGGACCTTTTCTTCTCCTGTCCAAGTTCACAATATTTCATTCTGCACTTTACATCTTTAACCTGCACCAATGCTCTCTTCTACTGAGATTTCAAGCAAGAGGCTCCTTTTTGTGCCATAACACCTAAGAGTTTGATGGCTTGGTTACCTCTAGCAGTATCTCACCTCAGAAATAATACAGCAATGTGCTTTGCTGCAAATCTTCTTGTAAATAGCAAGATATTCCCTGTGCACAAACACACACGTGCTTCCATACTCAGTTTGTGATGAGCTTATGAGTAGAAAGATATGAGAGAATGAAGAAGTTGTAATTTTCACAGAGAGGAAGTTAGATGGATAATAGCAATGATGGGACACTAGATTTGCAGTTATTCTGAGTAGAGACTTGCACACAGAAGGTCTCAAGGATAGTTGCTGACGGAACTGCCACCCCTAGGTCTGTAATACCAGAGAGGGCATCGTGTGCCTTAGTTTCCCTACAGGTAAGATGGTGGTGATCGAACCGACCTCATTCCAGGCCCATGGATGAACATCTGCTCCTGATGTATGTACATCATCCTGCTATGTACATCCTGCTATGTACATCTGCTCCTGATGCTGGTGCACTCTGCAGTTCCAACAGGCGCAAAACCAACCCCAAGCACCACCTCACCCACCTCCGTCTGTGCAAGACTTACATGTTAAGATCACCAAAAAAGAAGAAAAAAAAAAAAGAAAAAGAAAAAAGGCAGACACTTGAGACTCATCCCCCTCCTTGTCCCTTGGAAGGATTATTCAACAATAATAATTGTCAAATAATTAACTGCCACCCCCCCACCCCCCCCCCATTGTCCCCTTGAAATCACCGCCATGCTGAGTCACGCTGTGGCGAGGGCCTTGCAAGCTCTGGCTGTCCCCAGTGTCCCAAGGCACTCTGGAAGGCGGCCTCAGAGCGGGTCCGCATGGACCTCCCCGGCCCAGCCTGGAGCCACCCGCCCGGGTAGACCCCTCCTAGGCGGCACGGAGCTGCCTCAGTTTCCCCTGGGACACGGGTGGGAGCTGAAAGGCTTGCAGCAAGCCCAGCACCTTCCAGGATCAGGCCTGGAGTTAGAAAGTCATGCAGACGTGGCCGCAGTCAAATATGAAACAGCTGAATATGCTGCAACTGGGCACATTGTCTTCAGATCAGGCCCTGGAAGAATTAAAACCAAGTGTGTGATCTGAGCATGCTGAAATGAACTCCAAATGAAATTAGAGTTAGCTCTCTCCTTAGCGGGGAGCACAGGATCAGATTGTTAGGTTTTAATAAAGTGTGGCCAGTATTTTAATAAAGTGTGGCTAGTATATTATCCAACATGCTTTTACAATTACTGCAGAAACAAGGACAGGAACTTCATTAACACTTTACAGGGGAAAGAAAGCTGTGCTACAGGCAAATGATATATTGCTATTGTGACTGTAGGTGTCCTGCATTTAAGAAAACAAGGAAAAATCCTGGGGAAGGGAGTAATTACACTGTCAGCAAATGTATTTGTGTTAGCAATGAACTATTCCCTTCCAAGTCCCACAGCCACCGGGAGCCTGCGTCGCAACACGGCGAATTTCTAGGACAGAAGGTGACTCCATAAACACAGCGAGAGCTGTAATGTGAGAGACAAAACTCCTGAAGGAAAAAGAAAAAAAAAACCCAAAAACAACAAAACCATGCAGAGTCATTTACAAAATGTGTTTTCCAGGCGGCTGCAGCAACCATAGGCAGGATTACACTTAGGGCTTTTAAAGCGGAGGTTAACTGCTTTGATAAAGCGCAGGTGAGGTGCATTTTGCGAGTTGCATGTCAGGCAGGATTAGCTCCTTGGCAAATTATCAAAGCCAACTGATAGCAAAACAAGTTGGGACTCTCCTACAGTGGCAGTTTAAAACTAGGTGTAACTTCACCTAAAACAAATGAATGCAGCGGGGGTGTAAGGGGACTACCTAACTAATTAACCCCTTCATTAACTCCCAGGCAGATTGCAGGGCTTTGTAGAAATCAAGGAGGTCTGAAGAAACTTAAGATGGTTTTGGGTAAGTTAGAATGAAATTCAGTTACCGGGAGAATTCTTTCTGTGTAGTTCGGGGGTTCAGTTTGGGGCATCAGGAGGAAGCGAGGAGGAGGCTGCGAGGCGAAATGCTTCATTGGGTCTTCAAGTGCCCGTTGCTGCTCTGCTCTGCACAGATTCCCACCTTGCAGGACCCAGCTTCCAGTAAAACACACACAATGCTCCTCAGAGCAGGGACAGGCTGCTCTGCAGTTTGGAAAGAGTAGTTCTAAGTATCCACTGAGGATGTAAAACTACCCATTGAATCGCTCTACAGAGTTTTGAGACAAGATTTTTAAACTGTTTTGAATTAGAACAGCTGAGGCACTACAGGAGAAATCCACCTACGAGGAATTATTAATTCTTCCAAAAAGCCAGTACATTAGATATCTATAATGCCTGTAATGGCATAGATAGTCATGCACAGGCTCAGAAATGCTGCTCTTTATTTTCAGCTGTCTTCTAACAGCTTTCTAATTTTGCGTTTTTGTCTCACTGTTGGAGGAAATACAAACAATTGTATATACTCACAGGGAGCACATGTCTTCATCTGGCGTCCCAGCTACCCCAACAAGATCATGCAGTTTGGAGAAATTCAGAGAGTAACCAGTTTTGTAGCACTGCATATGGAAAAACCAGGCGTGCAAAACTGGATGTTGGGCTGAAAATGTGGCTTGTCGGGGTAATGAAGGAGACGGGAAGCAATTAGAAAGGAGAAAAGTGACAATCTGACAACATGCTCAATTAATGTAATCAGATTTCACATTCACTTCATACGTAGTAAATCAAAGCATAAGTAGGAACGATATGAACTTTTTAATATTAAAAACTATTCCCATAATATGCAAAGTCAGGGAATACTAGTAAATTTCTATCTGTCTGTTGCCGATCATTAACTGATTTAGGATAGACCTTGTTGAGTAATTATGTTTAATAAGAGCTTGTCCATACAAGCTGCTATCAGATGTCATTTTATACAATTTCAAGCCAGATATAATGGGTTAGTTGCACATATTAACTTTCTGCAATACTGTACTGGCTTTTTATGGGAGAGGGGTGGGAAAATTCAAAACTGATTATTGTGTGGCTTCCTTTCAGACAGCTGTATTTGATCTAATTTGATTTATTGCTGCACATTTTGAATGAGCAGAAATGTCTCCAGGGGAAAAAAGAGACTTGTTATAGTAAATGTTCACATTAATATATTTTCACCTGCTTGCTTGGTGGGCTCCATAGCTGGCTGTATTCATTACTGTTTGGGAGTCTTCTGTATTAAGAAAGCTACTCTTTATCTTTTTGCTGTCTCTTGTACGGATGTAATGAGCTTCTCACACCCTCCACAAGAGGTGATTGTGTAACTAATCCATGCTGGCATAACAACAGCTGCACCTAGATCACTAATATTGCTAAACATAAATGCAGGACAAAGGCAGATGTCTGTTTTTGTGAGTAAAGCCCAGCTGTAACTCATAGGCAATTTTTTCCAGGTGGTCCTAGAGGATAAATGTCTTGAACCTCAAAGAGAAGCGAGTATGGAGGTTACAAGTTCTGCTTCTTTTTACAGAAGTGTATAAAAGTTTGGGTGCTAATATTACTTGAAGGCAGAAAACCACAAACAGTTTTTCCTGATTGCTCAAGGGCATGTGGGTCCCCAGTAACTGAGCTTACTGTACTGCCACTGTCTTCCTTCAGCAGTGAGACGTGGGGAGATCAACCAGTGCCTTTTCTATCACACTCTTTCTAAGAAAGGCAGACATGCTTAAAACACACAAGAAAATGAATAAACATCTGTGTATCTGTGCCATCTACTCTGCAGTGTGAGGACTCAAGGTTCTTCTGCAGTTCAAGCACAGAATTAGAAAATTAGTATTCTTTGGGCTGACTTTTGTCACTGACTTTCTGCATGGTGGTTGGAAAGGGCCATATCTTTGCAGTGAATATGAAACATAAATCCTTGCTCCAGGAACAGTTTCTTTTGGGAATTTATTAGCACCCGCGCTTCACAGACTGCTGGATCCTGTGAGTCAGGCCCATATAGAACAGCACCACAATTTCAGGTGACTTGTCTCTGCATCTGCAGCTATCTGTTATCTGTCTATAAGCCACATACTTTTTCTGATATCAGTTGGACAGTGGGTTGTGGGCACCAGCTCTCAAGTGACTCACACCATTTACTATGTTGGGTATTGACTGGCTTCTGCTCAATCTTCACTTTAAACAGCATTGCTGATGGGCACTGCCCGGGAAACAGGGCAAGTCACCTGAGTTCTCCTGAAAGCCTGGAGAGGGACAGGGCATAAATCACTGCACCTGAAAACAATAATCAAAACACTCAGTACAAATGCATCCCTTTTTAAAGTGGGATTTAAGTTCAAAATGAGGTTTTCCTGCCTGATCTAATTCAGGTAAGTCTTATGCACTGACATTGCAAAAAGTCGTTATGGTTTTTTTTTTAGCCCTGTCTCTTCACGTGTTGCTTTATGTGAACTGTCTCACTGGTGTTGTGTGATTGCAGCAGCGTGTGTTTGCCTTGCTGAGGGAGATCTCAGACATCAACACTTTCTGCTTCACAGTGTGAATTTATCTTTGTCTACAAATGTTTTCTGGGTTCATTTTGATGCTAATCTTCATTGGGTCAGACCTGCCTTTGCTCTGTAGGTTCCATGCGTGGGACTCCTTCTCTCAAACAGTATTTGTGCGAGCCACACACAAACAAGTCCACTGTGTTTGTTGCTGACGGTCTGAAGAAATACCTCCTAAATTAGGTCTTGGCATGTTAGATGTTGGCCAGGGAGGTAATTTGTTCTGCTGTCACTGGTTTGGATATTTTAGTTGTGTTTGCTACTCACTATGAAATCTGTATGAGAAAAAAAAAAAGAATTGACATTAAACTAGAGGAATAGGGATTAATTTCAACATAAAAGGGGCTGGGGAGGGGGGCCTGAGAAAAGAAGATAATGTGTTCTCATGTTCTTTTGACCTGTTTGGTAAGGTTTCTGTTGAAATATCTCCTGTTACAGCATAAGTTTATGGTGTATTTCAGTATGGCCTGGGTATATCTCTAGAATGGTCTAAACCAGAACACCTCTAAATCTGTGGGAACTTCAGATTTCAATCTCCATCTAGATGTGAAGTTTGATTTTCTCAACTGTATTTGCATCCTGAGATATACGGAATACAGAAAACGCAAACATTTGGTATTCAGAGAAGTATATATGGCATTTGCATTCACATCTCCAGCGACTGCACGTAGCGTCTGCTGGTGCGCAGCTGACGTTGCACACACAGGCTCGGCTGCCCACATCGTTAGGGTGACAGCGCTCCCAAATCAAATATCCTGCGGAGCGACTCTGCCTTTTCTCACATGCATACTCGTTAGGGAGTTTCTCTTATTACCTGGGCTATAATCCCTCCCTGGGGGGGATGCCTTGCGCACAAAATTAATTTTATTTGGCCACAGAAACTCCCTGTGCCTTTGGCATATAAGTCTTTATACATAGAGGAAAAACCATCTAAGACAAAGCTACTTCATTTATAAGACCCAGTAGAAAATATCTCACACCAAGCTGAATTGGAGGTTGTTATTGAGCTAAACTCAGTCAATATTTGTTTTAGAAGGAAACGGGTTGTGTTTTTCTGCTTTGAAAAGCCATTTGAGTCTTGATCTGCCTTCATTGACTGAGCCAACTCATGTGCAGACTCAGGACGAGCTGAGTCTGCTCAGGTTTGGAGATGGACTGAAGGCAGGACTACACCTGACATCTCCTTTGCAACAGACTTCACAGCTCAAATGGGGTGAAAATTTCCCACATTTCCCATATTATTTTTTTTAGTCTTTCCTTCCTTTCCTCTCTTTCAGACAGGTAATTATCATTTTGAGAGGCAAATGTTGTTTCAGCAATGAAAATAAATTTGCAAAAAGTGCCTGCTTTTTTCCAAAAACATTATTTTTCATGGAAAAAGTGAAAATTAAAACAATTCAGTTGAAAATAAAAATACAATTCAGTCCAAAAGCCTCTGAGCTTTCAGTGTTTGAATGGTCAAAATTCCTGCAGAGGATGGAGGGAAAAAACAAACATGTTTTCACCATTTCTGGTGAGTCCAGTGTTTCACCTCAAGGGGTAAGTTGGGTTTATTGAAGTTGTTTTTTCCGCAGCAGTTGCTATTTGAGTCATCTTGTTCCCTCTTTCTCTTTTTATTGCTTTTCCCACAGTTTAAACCAGATTGTAATATTTCTTATCTTCCTCCCCACTTTCTCTCTCTAAAACACCCAATCTTGCTGTCATTTTGCTATTTGTGAAAGAAGAGGGGGGGGGAAAGGAGACACACAGCTGAAAATTGTAATTTTTAACAATGATAACAGAAATGAAAAATATTATTTTTTTTTTGGTAACGCTTTTTTAAAAAAAAAAAATTGTTTCCCGTCTCTTCCAAAACTTAATAGGCTGTACTTGAGCGTTTCTTAGATGGCGTGTGGATTCAAGGGCTTCACATTTCATCAGCATCCCTAATGAGCTTGAGGTGCCTCTAATAAATCTCAGCCCTTTTAATGAATTCTTTATAGCTCTTAACTGCTTCAGATAGAGATTGACGAGTGTAACCGGTAGCGCAAAATCTTGGCATGCAATAAGACGAACAGCCCCATCCTTTCCCTCTGGCATCCCATCTGAATTTCTGCAGCGGAGATAACCAAGAATCTGTCACTGCTATGAAGTTTGTGAAATTTAATTAGGAAACTAATAAAACAGCTCTCATATAGTACTACAGTTACCTAGGAGATATTCTGTATTGTTTAAGAGCTTCTACCAGTGGAGTAGGATTGCATGTGTTAGAGACCTCTTATTTAAGAGAAGAGAGTTTAAAATTGACCAATTCTCTTTTGTAAACCATTTTCTAGTAGGGTTAATACTTTACTAAAAAGACATATTTGCACTCCTTGAATGAGCCATTTCTACATCATTGAGAAGCACAGACTGGGATATTAGATTTAAATACCAGTAACTTTAGAGAGAGATTTGGGGCTTTTTTTTTTTTTTTCCGAGTTGTTATTCTTGGTCACGTTCTCAATCAAAAAGGCCCCATTTTCCAGTTCTAACTCCAGTGCTCTGGAAATCATCCTAGCACAATTAGAGCTTTTCTCTTTGGACTTTTTGGAGGCAAAGACTGGGACAAGTTGTCTCGGCTTTAGTAGAGGAGCCATAAATGACTGTAAGAGTAGAATCAGGTTGGATTCATCACAGTGGATCTTCCTGCAAGATCTGCTCCTGAGCAAATGCTGGGTGTGATGTGTCCAGACCTATTCTTTTCAACTCATTGGACATTCTGGCACTAATTTCAACCAGGGGAGTTTCACTTTTCTGCAATTATTTTCAATACATTTCATAGTTAGTAGATTAGATTTTATTCTGGTGGTATACTCTATAAAACATAGTCCTGTCAACTAATCATTATGTATGTGCAGCTAGTCATAGAATTCACCAGAAAATAGGTTAATTGTACCTTGAGAACTTCTAATATTTCAAGTCTTTTTCCCATACCACATCAGAAACCCATTCATCTTTGTGTTTAGAATTTTTTTGGTGATAAGTCAACTTATATTTGAAAATGAAAAGCTGCTTCAAATAAAGAACTTTTTTTTTTTTCAGTTCTGAAAATTCCAGAGAGAGCTTCTTTGACCATTTCAAAACCATTGTTTTTAGAAGAATTGAAATGAAAAAAATCTAGTGAAGCCGTCCCGCCCCTCCTAACTATATCTGTTTGGGCAAAGCAGCATATTCCAGCAATAAAAAGAAACCACATTAAAAAGTATTGACCAAGTCTACTTAATATTTATTGTTCTTTGATAACTGAAGAGAATAAGAAAGTCTCCTCCGCAAGGCACCATGAGAAGGATTTTCTCGGAGAGCAGTTTTACTGAGAAAATCATGGCTCTGTTATGACTCTCTCGGCTGAAGACCTGGCCTTTTGGCCTGTCAGTAAATGAATGCTGAGGGTAAGGGGACTTAATTGTTCGAGGCTGTAGATAGAACACTAAGCTGAAAGGGAGGCAGTTTTTTTCCCCCAAATGCTTAGATTGCAGTCGGCTGCTGAGAGGGTGGTATATGTGTTTGTGCAATAGCATGATTGTTGGAGCCTTCCAGTGACAGATGTTGTTAAACTGATTTACTATCAACATAAAGGATGTTCAATAATAATAAAACAATGATGAATCCTCACTTTCTGCTGAAAGGCAGCAGCTCATGGCCTGTGGCAGGCAGACGACTGAACATGTCAGATGAATTCTACAGACTTCAGCTCAGCAAAGTCAAAATGTTTGTCCTTTAAAAGTGGTAAGAGAGATCTTTAGCATACTTCCAGTCCTTCGGAATAACATACTCCAAAAGGAACTGTATTTTCACAACAGCTCATGGCATTGTCTGATAACAGCTTTCTCAGCTGTGGTGCGTTTGTGGTACAGAAAGTATCTTTATCTGGTTGTGACAAGGGAGTCGAGCCCCCAGTTGGATCTCTTGTTGTCTTGCAGAAGTGTCGAGTCATTTTACCTTGATGAACAATAGTGACCTCATTAAGATGGTGTGAGAGCAACTGCGTAGTGAATGTGGCACCAAGCTCCCTCTGCAAGGGAGCAAGTACCCTGGAGCCAAGAAGTTTATGAAATTATATCCGTGAGCATTTGACCTATCAGACAAACCTTGTGCTAAGGCCAGTGACAGTGTTTGACCAACACATCATTAAGACTTTCTCATGGTTAGGAAGGAATTATGTGGAATTAAATGATTTTCCTGCAGGCTGAAAGGCTCTTGGGAATGTTATTTGATGATGGAGCTTGCTGCCCCTGGGTTATGGGTTCAAATCCAGCCTTATTAACTCCTACTGAACAACTACCTCTCTGCGTTATACCTTGTCCCTGCTGAAGGGGCTCTGCTCCAAATGGGATGTCCATAATATGACTGAAAGTCATTGTTGTAAGGAGTATTGGATGCTGTCATAAAGAACCGAGAATGAATATCGATGTGCCACAGGCATCACCTAGAAGCGGAACATCTCAGAGTAAGGATGGAGTTAAACTTCCGCCTCCATGGTATAATTACTGAATGAAATGGGCTGTTTGTAATCATGATGATATTAAACCTGATAAAATTTTTGGGCCAGATTCTCTCCTCGTTTATACTGGTATGAATCAGGAGACTGCGAGAGGAGATCTTGGCCAAAGAGAGTTCTTCAGATAAACCTCAGGCTAAACAAGATTGAAATCTTCCACACCCATGATACCCCTTCAAACATCTCTTTTGCTCCTCTGCTAAAGGCCAGGTATATTTATAGTGCAAACCATATTAAGATTATTGCTATTAATTAACTGTGTTCTGAAGTTTTTAATCTCATCCTCGTCAGGAGCGCTAAAATAATTTACATAGCAAAACAATAGTGTTGAAAAAGTTTCCATCTGTCTCCCATCTTTTCCAAGAAATTTTTAGATGTTGGCCTTTTTCCCAGGAGACCATGTCCCTGAGGAAGCATATCCTGACCAGCATGCCTTTCAAACTGCGCTAATTAAGGTGTTTCTGTGTGAGTCATGGGGACTTTCCTCTTCTTTCGTAAGATATGAATGGTGCTCTTTGGCAGGGGGAGAGAGGCGATAAAATCCTAACAGTGTTACTAATGGGGAGGAAGCATGATAGCCTGTAAATTCACCTGATTTTAGCTGATACAGACAGAACCGTACAAGGGCTGGACTGTCAGATGACGTAAATAGCTTAACTTCACTGACTTGCTGATGAGCTGTCCTTATACATTCTATGTGTAAAGCAAATATCTTACATCAGTAAATCTAGCATAGCAACGCGTCTGTGGATGGAAACTATTTCAAACACTGAACAGATTCAAAAGCAAAATGAAAAGCTATTTATGAAAAAATTGCCAGAAAAAATATCTAAATAAACAAAACCTTATTTATTTGCAATGCACATCATTTCAGCAGTTTTATTTATAAAAAAAACTCAGTTCTTTTAGAGATAAAAGCTGTTGTACAATGTTATCTCAGTGACTATCTAGCAATCATTCTTAATTTTATTTAAGTATTTAATACTTGCAACTTTTCTTAGTGCATATAAAGTGATGAGAAACTCTTGATTGCTAAGTGTAATTTCTCTAAATCACTGCTCTCATAACAGTTCTAAAGAAAATTAAATTAAAATAGGAAGTACTCCTACAGCAAGCGTCTCCACTCCTAAACTCTCCTCTCAACTAAGAAGAAAAAAAATAAATTCCTACTTTTGTACATTCTGTACACTTTGTACATGAGCAGCAATGTTGCAAAAAGTTAACAATTAAATTAGTGGTGTTAAATTTGTAACAAAAACACAATGATGAAAAATTGGTCTGTGCCAAATAGAATGAAGTTTCTAAAAGTCGTCCATTACAAAGAAAGGGGAAGAAGCTGTTTGTAAAGAGGAAGCTATGCTCTTTTGTGAGGAAGGCAATAGAAGATGACATCATAGCAAGAGATCATCAAAACTGCTATACCGACTCCAAGTTGCTGTGGTTTTCCCAAGTTCAGGACTTGTCCATACAGCTGTGGTTCCAGTTCAGGTCAAAACCGGAAAAGAACTGTCTCCAAAGCCAAACTTTGTGCCTGAGGGCACAGGAATATCACAACAGTAGCTGATATTGCAAAATTTTTATTATTAGGGACTACAAAAAGCCCCAAAAGCAGCTCGTGGGATTTTGCCATTCCTGCTGCAAACTCCACTGGTGGTGTTTTGATGCAGCCTCGAGGCAGAAAGCCCTTGCTCTCTTGGAGATATGGGCAGCAACTTTAAAGTCATTAAAACATTTTTTTAAATAAATACTTCATCAGCTCCCTGAAGAATTACCTTATTACTTCTTATCCATAGAGACTGCCCTTTTGAATCCTTATTTTTATCTCCCAGCCTTGGCTAAGAAATGAATTGTGTTGTGGAGTCAGTGCATCGGACTGATGCAACAAGGTAGTTTGAAAGTTGTTTCCTAAATCTCATCCGGACCCAAGTACGTGCTCGCATCAGGCACAGATCCCATGGGGAAGGGAAATAGGGCTGGGGGTGACATGTCCTGTGCCGTGGGGTGCAGTTCCCCCTGCCCAGACCAAAGCTGCATGTGCTTCTGCTCCAGCCTGGCAGGACTGAGTCCTCCTCAGGCAGCACGGCACAGGTTTGTCCCTGGCAATGTGCAGTTCAGACCTTTCAGCACGGTCACCACAAACTGCTATCAATACGATTCTTGGCAATTAGGGAGCAATTGTTGCCTGAGAAGCAACGCTACGCACAGGAATAGCGCAAAAAGGATGGTCCTGTATGTGCTTCAGACGAATTTCAACCAAAACAGAATTGGACATGACAAGTCAGGAATTGGTTCTGCCAAGTATAAGAATACTTTGATTTTGTTTATTCTGGTACCATTCAGGTTTATCTCCAGACTGTGCTGGACCAGGACATGATCTGAACATGGCTAAAGAGCAAAGCAGCAGCCAAACCTGCAGCTAAACCCTGGTGTCCTCCTGCCCCAGCCCCAGCCTGGAGCCAAGGAGGGCAGGTTGGAAACCAGCACCTGCTCCCATCCTGAGGGGAGCCCTTGGCCAAGGACAAAATTGCAGGCAGGGATGCCCCAGGAAATGGTTATTTCTCCTTCCTCCACCTGAGGAGTTCCATGACCCAGACACGGAGGAGGGCAGCGGCAGGAGGGAAAGGGCTTTGTTCCTCGCCTCCCTTTGAACTGGTGATTCGCATCGCCCTTCTATTTTCACACAAAAGGGTATTTGGTAATTTTGTATTCTATAACAATGAGTCTGGTATTTCCGTAGTGATGCATATTGTTATAATCTCTTTCTGCTTTGTTTCCTCGACATATTTTTTTATTAAAAAGTCTTCCCAGCCTTAAATAAGTACAGAATAAGTGTGGTCATTCTGGGAACATGAGAGGCCTGATTATCTGACCATCAAAGCCTATGCTGTAAACAGGATACTAGTAAACAGGAACTGAACCCCATATGGAGAGTTTGTGGTTTTCTTCAGCCTCTGTTTGTTATGTCTTACATCCTGTTAATTATAGAAAAAGAGCTGGAAAGTTGGAAATAATCTTTTCTCCAGATTATTTCCAGCTTCCCTCAGATAGAAGAAAATGCAGTATAGTACTGTCTTACCTTGCTTCCTTCAGATGTAAAGCATTAAGACAACTCATTCCAAGGGGATCACTTTTCAAGAGGATTATAAGTAGATTTTTTTTTTAAATTACAAAATGGAAATTAAGATCTTAGCATCTTAATCAGGGATTCCTTTCAATTTTAGCACAGCTTTTCAGTGTATTTGGAGTTTGTTTGAGAACTTTTGATAACTTTCTAAAGACCATTTGTATGGCTGGTGTAATTCACATCCGAGTAGGTGGGTTCTTACAACGAAGATTTTGTTGCACAAAAACAAATGACAGAATTTACTTTGAAGTTGTAGTTTTCAAGTTCTCTATGTTGTTAGGAGGTCTTGCTAATGGTGTATCATTCCTGGCCTACTGGCATCACTTGCTTAACTACAGCAGGTTATCTGTGCATCCAGAGGTTTCTCTAGAGCTGGCCAAGGCAGCGGGCAGAGTAGACCGCTAAACCTGTATTTCCACTGCTTCTTCTTTACCTTTGATTTGTATGAATGGTTGCCCATCTTTCCAGTACGATTCAGTCCAAGCTTCCGATGTTAGCAATTTGATGCAGAAGCAAAATACTGGAACGTTTTATCTCTGAAGTTTTGTACTTTGTGATACGTTCCCTCTTTTTCTTGAGAACCTGCTATAGAGTTCTGGTGCCTGATGGAGCCACATCAGAGGACTGGTGTAAGGGGGTCATGCTTTGTTTAGATCTACTCTTATCAGATTAGGCTTTGGTTTTGCAAAGCAAAAAGCCAAAATCTATTTGGTTCAAGGTTCCATGTTATCTGTGACGAACTTGAAGTACCGACCCCTGCTTATGTTTCTTAGACAGCCCTGAACCAGAGACCACAAATAAATCTCCTGTTATGTTATTTTTCAGCTCTCTACTCTCAACACTGTTTCTTTAAACAGCTCTCTGATGCTAACCATCTGCTCCAAATTGCCACATTACTCTCAAGCTCCACGAGGCCAAGTCTCGTGTTTTTTACCCCCAGCAGCATCTCAGCATCCCGGCTCAGGCCAAGTCCTCCCCCTGCGGTGTGGAGCTGCAGCTGCTGTCAGGTCCCATCCCCGCTAGGAGGAAGGTGAGAAAAGCTCTTCTGCGCCGTGTCCCCCGGGCTCGAGGCCTTGCAGCATCTCCAGTCCTGGGGCTGACACTGGGACAGGAAAATGATGTCAGGATTACAGGACCACCAGAAAGAATTAAAGAAATGTCAAGAGAATTGGCTGCTTACGAACAATAAAGTTTGGTTACTATAAAAATGCTCAGTTCTGGCATAACTCGTCTCCCATTAAACTCAAGGAATAAAATCCCTACCAACTTTACCAGCAGCAGAGTGTGGCTAGTGCTGAGAGCTTTTGAAAATCCCACTGTATAGCTGCACTCGCTTTATGTATCCATTTTAATGACATGATTAAGAAAATGCCAATGGAGCTCCAAACAGTTCTGTGTTCGTTTTCCAAAGCAGTTTGACTCATCCATAATCATAACCAGACTTCCAATTACACTGGATTTTAATTGTTCTCCTTTAAGGATAATTACTGGTACTCTGAAAAAAATTACTATGAGTAGCTGGTGATGAGTAGGAATAGGCATCCTTGCTTCTCTCAGTCTGCTCTGTCATTTGAGTTACGAGGAATGTAATCGGATATGTGACACCCAGACAGAGAGCGGTTTCCAGGATCTGAGAGTGCTCTGTTTCAGTTAATGTGTTAATTTGGGTTCCATCTTCTCATTTGTTCTGCTTTGATCTATCATTTCATAAAGGCAAAGCACCAGATTATTAAGTGTGTGTGCTTGATTTATGTGCAAGACTGCATTTGCATACACATTAATATTTTTAAAGTTTTCGTCCAAATTTCTGCAAGCCATGGTATGGAGTAATACGAGCTGTAATTTCACACTGCGTGGCAATAACTGGTGGGAATAAAATTGTCCTGCAATTTGGCCATATTCACATACCAGGAGCTATTTTCCATTTGGAAATTTTGAATATTGCCAATTGAAATATATCTGTAAGCAAGCTGCAAAGTGAGGGATTACATGAGCTGAAGGGCGTAGAGCAGCAGGCTGAATCTCATGCTCAACATACCGAGACTTTCAAGAACATGACATTAAAATCTCAGCAAGTGAGACTTATTCTTTTTTTTTTTTTGCCTGAGAATAAACAACCAGGGACCTTGTCTCCTGACTGAATTTTCTGAGGTGGTGCCTGAGACGTTAGATTTGTGATTGTTCACAACACAGGGCTGGTTTTTGGCATGATTGTATTTATACTCACCTAGTTTAAATGCCAGTGCCAGGATTCTGCTGCCATTTATCCGTAAGCACAGATTAAACAAGGGTAAGGAGGGTGTCATTCTGACAGACAAGGTCTTTAAACTTTCAGGGCTCTGGAAAGTTAAAGATTTTTTTTTTTTTCTCTGACTGCTAGCCCAAAGAGGTTAGCAGAGCTGCTAATATCCAGAAATGATTGTACTTCTGTAGTATTTTCTTTTTATAATTCATGTAGGATCCTTTGAGACATAAAGTAACACAATAATGTAAATATAATATCATAATCCTTTAGGTTTTATTATAGTAATTATTTGTATTAGGTGAGTATTGTTTTAATAATACTGTTTTTCTTCAAAGTACTCCACAAACTCTGTATTATAATTAATTTTATTTTAATAAAGGTTTCCAGTGGGAAATGCTGACCCTTAGAAACGTGTAGTCTTGCTTGTAAAATATCTGTTCCAGTGATAGTTCCACTCAATCATGGTGAAATTTAGGAAAATTTCAGGAAAAAAACGGTTGGAATACCAGCCTACAACTCTGCCAAACAGATCTCAGCCAGTACAGCTGGGGGGTGGAGGTCTCTGGTTCAATCGCTGCCTTCAGCTGAGGAACTGGGACTTGGCACTCACTTAAACAAGTTGCCCCCTGAACCATCAGATAAGCTGGATCTCCCCTTCTCTGGTTGGAAATGTTTGACTTTGTTCTTTGCTGAAATGAAAAGCTCTGCTTGAGTTAGCTTGATTTCTGGTTGACTGGTTGGCTTCAGAGATGCTGGTTTGTATTTTCTGTGAAGTATATCTGCCCCATCACTGCTGTGCCTTTGCATGTTATGGTGGAGAGATTTGTGGAGTTTGGAGATTTTTGCATTTCCTAGAAGCGGTCAGTGACTGGGTTTGCTTTCCAAAGTCTAAGAATTTATCCAGTGGAAAGATCATCTCAAACATGAACCGATGTGCCCTGCCCTCTGATGGTTAGTGATTTGAATCTGCTGCGGAGGGACATGGTTGTCCTGCTGGTTCATGGCCTGGCTCATCAGTGAATGTGAAATTGTAAAGGTCTGTGACTTGCTTGGAGCTACCAAGCAATTATCAGATCTGGATTCAAATCCAGAAGTCGATTATTTTGAGAGCTGCCCTCTCAGTTTGAAGACATTGCTTTCCCTCCATTTCGTTTCTGCTTCATAAATGTGTAGCAAAATTTTGCCTCCTTTGAGCTTGTCAGAATAATCTAATCCAGACATTTCTGATTTAAATTATAGCCTTTTCCAACTAGCAAACTTTCAGAACTGGCTTTCCTTTTAATCCCTTTTTATTTATTTATTTTTATATATCTTGTCTTAACAAATTATGTTGCTTCATGTCATCTTAAATGATGTGGTACAAAATTAAAAGAAAAGCCACTTTGTAATGTATCAAAATGTTATTTAAAAAAAAACCCAAAATGTTTGTCATTTATTTTGCTCACAAGTAATCCCAAGCGGCAGCGCACTGTGAGGTTTTCTGTGAATGCATTTACAATAGGAGCCAACCACACATTTCACTGAATCAACAGGCTTGTCTCGAGATATTTATGACATGAATGTTGAGACTTCTGTTTAGTCAGCCATCCCCAGGGAAGACAGCATTTTTGATAGCGCCTAAAGAAATTAGCTACATGTTGTCAAAAGGGTCTTTGAAACACCTGAAAAATCACTGAAAGTACAATTTTGACAGCCAAGTCATTTAGGGTCTTGCAAATACTGTGTAGAGTACCTAATTCCTACTGCTAAGAGAACGGAAAATGAATGTGCAACACTCCCAGCAGCCGGAGCCAGCGGCAGCACAGCTATCTTCACCATCACCAGCGGAGACACAACAGCAACAATCCCATTTTGTCGCAGGAGCTGAGAAACTACCGTCAGCTCTGGATGTGTCACCTATAAAAAAATCATTGGCTGTCTGCACAGCTTAAAGTCTGACTTTCTGTCACCCCCAGGGAGGACGCTGCCCTTCGGTTCACCCAGGGAAGGCTGGTTGCCTCTGAGCTGGGACTCTCTGGCTCATTTCTGGTGGAGGACTATGTGCTAGTTGACAAGTTTCTCATTACTCTGCGTAATGTTTGCAGTCTGAGTTAACTCCAGAACAAAGAGTTTTTCCTGTATTTGGGGCTCCATCCAGGAGATCCCTAAGAAGCGTTAGCAGCAGACCCCGTGCCCTGGGGATGAAAGGCAGAGGAATGTTCTGCAGAGGCTGCATGGGTGCGAGGGCAAAGCCCGCCCGTGGCAGGGCAGAGGAGACCGATCCCGAGGCTGATGCCAACCTTGGTCCCAGTTCCCCGGCCACCTCCTCTTACCACAACCCCTTTGAGTGTCATCTGAACTGTTTTTCCAACTAGATCCAGACTACTTCATCATGTCCTTGGTATGAAAAAACTTGCGAAGGGGGCAACCTTTGATCCCTAAAAGCTTTCAGAAGTGTTAATTCCATGTCTGGAATATTGTCACGAAGCGGCTGAATTCCAGCGTGTAGAAGAGCACAGGCAGCACCCGGGGGGTGAATGCAGCCTGTGCCATGTGGAGAAGGGCATTTCTTGCTAGGCTTTGTGTTCAGGCTTTTATGATGCTTTTAATATGAGAGACTGTTATCATGGTTCATTTACTTCCATGCTTGTGGTTTTGCCACTTGGGAGCAATTATAGGATCCTCTGATTCATGCTAAGGGAAGAGCTGACGTTTAGATGGTGAATTATGTGGCTATTTTTTGGTGGACTTTTGTTGGTATTGAGCTAGAAGATGTTAACAGACTTTGGTCCAATTAAGCTGGCGATTATCTTGTGCGTGGCCACACAGCGTATTCTGTTAGCTACGCTCTTTGACTGTTTGAGAAGGAAATATTGATAGAAGTTTGAACACAAGCTGTTAATGATTTGCCTTTGCTATAATAAAGGCAGGCTCTTAATTAAGATCCACTATGTTTTTTTCCAGTGCGTTTTTTATTTATTATTTGCTTTGATTTTCCAGAATGGCTATGCTCTAACCAGTTCATTTAGTTTCTTTTTTTGTCCCACAAGTATTGATGTCACTTGGAGATCTGATCGTCAACATCATAAAAACAGTCCTAGGAAAAGCCACAAAATATTGCATAAAGTCCAGAAGGACTAAAAGTTGAAGGATTTCTTTCAGGAGATATATTTTTTTCACTTGTGAGTAGGTGGGGCCATTTTATTTTTCATAATTACAGTCTAGAACAAGTCAAGTTGCTGCGACTGGTATTTTATTGTCATTGATCATCTTGCTGAACCAATTTGAGAGCAGCAATGTTTTTTCCCTAGTGTCCTTGTTGTAAATTATGTATGTTTCATACTCCATTATTAATTAAAAACAGTTTTCTTCCATTTAAACAATGTAATTTCTTGAGGTGGGAAAAGGATTTCTTTGACTGATGATCCTTCATTAAATTGGGAGTAGAAATGGTTTGTTTCTTCTGAAGCCGAATGTAAATCTGGCAAAACATTTATTGCAAAGTTCTGAAATTGGGCAAAACTCTTTGGAGCCCTGAGGCTCAGATGAAGTCTGGAGTGGTGGTCAGAAGAGTCCTATAACGAGCTGGAGGCAGGAATTTTAAGGAGAAAAAAACATATGCGAATGTTTGTTCTCCTCTCCAGCATTTGAGGGGATTAAAAATTGCACCCAAAGTGGAATGTTAAATTCAACCTCAGCTATGGAGACTCAGGCCAGAAATTGCAATCCCTTTGTAGGATTTCAGCAATGGAAAGAGCATGGAGAAGTGCTGCAGCTGGTCCTTGTAGGGGCAGATCCTCACTGGGGCGGGTTTGTGAGCAGCCCCACTGCTGCAAAAGGCAGAGCAGCGGCCAAGCAGCGCTGGAGCAGCAAATCTGAGCAGTTGTCTGGGCTGCAACGAGCTTTGAACATCAGGGATTAAGAATAATTTTCTCCATGTTCCCTTCTCTTTCTCACCGATTTTTCCAGATCGAACACTGGTCAGGTGTAGAACAGCTTCAAAACAATTTTTCTTTCTTCTGTCAATTATCTCTCTGTGAAAAATAGCCTAGAGCCAGCCAGTCCGCTCCTCTCTGACATATTTACTGATTTCAGACAAGTAGCACTCCTGGAATGATTCATTCAATTGATGGAAAGCCATATTTTCATCTGATATATTTGGATTTCTTAATGGAGCTTTTTGGGTTGTTATCCTCTGCCATCTTAATCACTGTAAGACACGAGAGAGCTGGACAGGGAGAAATACGTGCTCCAAAAGGGGGATATTTTCCCTGCTGGACATGTGGTCCCAAACCATTACACAGGCAACAGCATCCGTCTGTCAGACAGTGATGGGTTTTAGACAGGACAGATTAACCCAAAATAAATTTCCCGTTCTGAATGGTGTATGTATCATGACTTTACATTCTGTGTCTTGCTTTGGTAATATTCTTCCCCAAAATTTACATGATCCAGGGAGAAAGAAAAAGGAGGGATGCTTCTTTTGTGGTTTTGGGTTCTCCAGAGCTGAAAATGAATTGTTTCTTTTCTAAGAAATTCAACCTTACCCTTACGCTTGCTCTAACTGTATGCCACAGTTGTTGATTTGAAATGCTGTTCCTTGAAATAGCTCTGAACTCTTATAAATCGCAGGGAAATCTTTCTCTCACTTGGATTTTTTAATTACTAGAGGGGAAGACTGTTTCCAAAGCTCCCCCAGGATTGATGCAGGCTGGGTCGCCATGGTTTTCCTACTATATTTTTGTGAACTGGGAGCTGCAGACCACGGGTGCTTTTGGCAGCCCTGTCTCCTTGGGGTGTAAGCTCCCCTGAGAAACAGCATGCTGTGGTCTGGGAACATGAAACAGGTACGGCATGTGGTGCTCTCAAACCTGTTCTTCTCTTGGACTGTCCTTGCTTCATGGGCTATCAAAACAAACAAGAGATTAGAGGGCACGGGAGGCTGATCTGGCTCCCGTTTCTGTTTAAAATAAATAAATAAATTACAGGATAAACTGACCGCAGCAAAACACGTTACAGAAATCCCGTCTTTAACAAAAAGTATGGATAACCAGTTCAAGACTGGGGATGGGAAAGGAGCAGAAGGAAGTGTAGTGATAGCCCTTGGATGATAAAGGCCGTCTTAATACAACACACTTTCTAAAGAACAAAGTGCAGTCAGTCTTTGCTGCCTGACATCCTGCCACCAAAAGCAGGGACATTTGATTTCCTTCAAAGGAGCTCAGGAGTATTTAGAGGATTTCAGTCACTGTTTAAAAGTGAGAAGTTGGGCTCATGCCCTGGCATTCTGTGGGGCAGCAGCAGGGAGGCTGGACAACATGTGGACCTTCAGCTCCTCCAAGCTCTCCCCCTCTTCACTCACCTTGGCACAGTCTGTCCCTGATTAGCTTCACCCAGATATTTATGTCA
Source organism: Numenius arquata (assembly GCF_964106895.1). NCBI lineage: Eukaryota > Metazoa > Chordata > Aves > Charadriiformes > Scolopacidae > Numenius > Numenius arquata. Next base: position 6,402,436 of record NC_133587.1, on the reverse strand, counting down.
GACAAGCTTTAAAAGAGCAAAGCAGAAGGCTGTTGTTTTCATTTAATACAGAAGAACTGTTTTACCAGGTATCATCTTTGTGCTTATCCTAAAACTGTATAAAACATTCTGTCAGTTACGGAATATATACAAATAACATACACTCATGGGGTTTAAGAGGATGAAATCCAGATGGAAGGTTGTTTTCTCAACAGAAAGCACAGGCCAAACCCTAATGTGCTGCAGACTGGCACGGCTGCCCGAGGACAATGCCAGTTTGCTGTAGGAGAGCCCAGACGCGTTTTCCTACACATTTTCCTACGCAGGCTTCGCTCCTGCTGCCTGAGCTGCATCCGCAGCATACGCCTGCGTTACAGTTACCTGCCACAGCTGCAGCAACCTCGTAGAGACTCTGATTTTCATTCACCTGAATGTGATTCTGGGGATGTGAGTTGGGGCAGCAGCACCAACGCAACTTGTGTTTATCCCCTGGGCTGTGAGGCCAGCAGCTGCTCCCATTAGGAAGATTTGCATATGGCCTTGGCACGATTTTAAGTGAATCAACTGTTCTTCATGGGTGGGGACAGAAAATCTGTCTCCTTTGGACTTGCAGTCATGTCATTGCTGTAACATTAAACCTGCTTTTGGGGTGCAAGAAAAAAATTGATTAAAGCAATAACGATCTTTTAAAATTAGAGTTTTTAAAGTAATTAAAACCAGAAAACAAGTGGTGTGAGAAGATGAACAAAGAGTACATGTATATATTCGTAGTCATCTAAATATAAACCTTTTTTACTTTCGAATGCTAATCTCTGCCTCTCCTCATGGAATCATAGAGTCATCTAGGTAGGAAGGGACCTCCATCCTTCCATGTCCTCTGCCAACAGGGCAACGTAAACCTGGACAAGCAACACATCTATCAATTAGTGTCAATCTCATTAATTCACATCACACAACCTGAATAGCTTATTGCTTTGCAATGTAATATTTCTGTGCAGGTATCTGTTTGTCGAAGCAGGAAGGGGGAGCTGGGACAAGGGCATTGCGGGTGTTGGACAGCAGACTCTTTTAAGTCAGTTCTGCAAGTTTTTTAGGTTCTTAACTTTGGTTTCAGGGGCAATTTGGCACCTATACAGCCATCAGGTATTTAAACACCACTGTGTGTCTGGTTGTTCTGTTTTGGGAAGAAGGATGGGAAAAGGATAGATATCTCCAAAGCCTGGGTGGCATGGAGAAGGTGAGCAGAGAATGTCTTTTCCAAGAAAGCAGGAGTATCAAAATGAAAGGAGCTGATGGCAGATTCAGAGTAAGGAAAAAGAGATTCTTCTTAACACGCTCTATATTTAATCTATAAAACTGGCTGCTAGGAGACATTGTGAATGCTGAAAGTTTAGGTGGGTTCAAAATTCAGGGAAGAAATATCCATTGAGACCTATTACACGCGGTAGCAGTGGCTGTGAGCGCCCTTGCAGCACGCATCCCCGGCGGCTGAGCATCCCGGGGGGAAGCCTTGTGCCACGCTGGATGCACCCCCGTGCTTCCCGCTGGACAGGGGCAGGACTGCTTCCGACAGACCTTCAGTCGGGATTGCTACAGCCATTCCTAATGCTCTTAAAGAGCCTAAACAGGTATTTCACAAGGCAGCTTTGAAACTTGATTAATGTGGACAAATCACTTTGAAATTTTTGGATGAAAGGGGCTGCATAACTGCTAAGTCTAGCCCAAAACTGGCTTCGTGCGATGTGAAAATGATAACTGAGTTGACAAAACTCATTAAATGGAGCACCTTTATCATACAGTATAATCTGTAAAATGTTGCAACACAAAATGTTGGCAAGTTACCAGCACATCATCATCCTATTTCAGTTACAGAACAGTGACACGGTGATAAGCTCCTACTTGTTCAGCATCAAGCACTCCTGGGATGATGTATTGGGAAATTCCCCACTGGGTACCTAATGTTTTACTTCTGCCCTGACGGCTTTATGCCGGACCGGGGAGATGAGGAGCTGCCTGCACCAGTGACTCTGGCTGCCGTCAGCTTGTGGGGCAAAGGCTCCAGCCGCACTCCAGCAAACAGCGATAGACGTGGGCAGCAGTTACAGAAAGCTGCTCTGAAAAACGCTGTACAGATTTCACAATTAGGACACATGTCAGTCTTTTGAGGATTAAGATGAGCCTGGTCCTTCTCATGCAGCTGATCTCCGCTTGAAGGACATAAGAGTTGTTTTTCTGGTTTTGTTGTTACAAGCCGAGATAATTAAGGCTTGGATCATGAACATTTTATTGTGGGGGGCAAAGAGATTGAAGAGGCTTTTGGCGTGGTGATAGCCTTTTGGAAACGCTTTGTCAGAATCCAGATTTCTTGCTGGAATAGAGGAAAAGCTAGCTAGGTATCATGGGGTTTTTTCCCTAGATTTTCTTATAGTAAAATAAGTTTTAAGTAAAATAAATCCAGTATTTTAGCAAAATGGTCTGCATAGTCTATTGTTGAGTTCATAGGGAAATGTAACAAACAGTATTTTCAAGTGGTTTTGTATTCCAGCGAGACTATTTCACAAGCTTGTTCTTAGCACTTATGGAACCCTTTATATTTTCAGAGCTCCTGAAAACAACAAGCTTGCTAAAAAAAATACAAGCACTATTTTTAGCACTGTAATGTCTAAAATAATAGCACATTGACAGGAACTTCATCAGTTTCAATAGGATGCCACAGTGCTTGGTGGTTTACGGTCCCTCTCCAGTCCCCAACTGGCTCGGCTCAGGCAGACGAGCCGGGCTCGCTGCGATGGAGCCTGGGTGGGCACATTGTCTGGGCTGCCCAGTCCCTGCTGGCCAACTGTAGCAATCTCTTCACCCACTGCTGAAATGCAGCCACCTCTGTGATAAAACCTGACCTCTTTTGAATGCCGCCAGAAAGTCTTCATCTCTGGCTTTCTGGTGTGAAGCCTGAACTTGGAAAAAAGTGGGTCTTCAATTGGAGCGATTCTCCCTTCTTACTGATTTTTGACCCTCTCCTTGATTTCCCAGTGAAATCTCTCAGCTGTTATTTCTCCCATCCCTGAATTCCTTTGCCAGCATTTTGTGACAGCAGAGGCTCTCTCCAACCACTGAGCACCTACTTTGGCATAAAGACATCTGCAGAGGGAGTGGGGTGGACACGCGGTTCCCATCCCTGGCTCTCTGAGCCAGCCACCCGAGCTGCCTCTGGAGCAGCATATCCATTCTCACTGTAACCCTCTTGCTTCTCCCAAAATGTAATATGAATCCGGGAGCAGCTTTGTTGCTATAATCTGGGTCAACAGTGTCTGGTAGGTTGAAAGGTCAGGCTGAAACCCCATCTGTTTTAGCTCTCCATTGGAACCATGAAAGTACTTTAAACTTGAGATGTTCTGTAGCATTCCTAAATTATCAGTAATGTGTAGTGACACCAAGAACTGTGGTCTAGAAATGCCATGTTTCTCTCTTTTTTTTTTTTTTTTTTGATCTAACTGGGTGAAGCATCAGATTTAGGAAGTAAATTCAAATCAGCTGGACATAGGTCAGTGGAAAAGGGACGGTATGGTAGGTGCCTCTGGCCCATAAAAAGCCTGTCCTACTGAGATCTGGCTCCGGGGCTTATTAAATACCAGCCATTTTTGACTAGTAAAAGACCAAACAAAATGTGCTTTTTCTCCTTTGATGATTAAATTCAGCCTGAAGTGAGGGGTATCATTTATATAAACACTTGCTTTTATGTATGTGCTGTCCTAAGAGATTAGCACGTTTGCATGCTTACTTTTAAGGCTTTTTTCCTTTCAGGTGATAGCAAAGGTAACTTATAGACTGAGGGAAGTGCCAAGGTGTCAGGGAGGGCAGGGCACATCTGCCTTTCTTCTGTCGCCTGGGACGCAGCCAAGTCTCTTCAGAATCTGCCCTGGAAGTGCTCAGCGCTGCTGGTTCCCACTGCTCCTCGGCCCAGCTCCAGAGCTCTCCTGAATAATTTCCGATGCCATTAATTTCTGTGTGCACCAGGGACCCCCTCTTTCAGCACAGTTAATTCTGGAACATAAAGAAACAAATTCACGTGGGAGGAAGGTCAGGAGTACTGACACTTTTATTTCACTCTAGGGGCACGTGTAGATTAGATCTAAGTATCTCCGATCATCTGATTTGTTTTATCCAGTTTACATCGCGGTGTTAAAGCAATAACCCCGACTGATGCAGGGCTCTGCTTGGTCGGTCTGTGCTGTGAAATATTAACAGGGGAGTGGCTGAGACTGCAGCTGCAGGAGTTGTTTTTGCTGTTAAGATGGGGGAATCATCAAGCTGTAACTTCAGAAACATTTCATAGTTTTCTTAACGTCCCTGTTGTGCTGTGTAAGGCACAAGGTGAAACACCCCATGAGTGACTCTGGCCACGCTCAGGGGAGAAGAGTATGTCCCCTGTCAGAGAGCACATCCTTCTAAGGATGTTATGACTGCCCCAACCATGCCATTACCAAAATCAGCCAAGTTACCTTAGAAATAAGTCTCTGCAAATTCAGCTGAGTATGAAGGGAGCAATGTGTGGCTGGCAGGGGCTGGGGCAACAGTTACCTCCTGACGTGGAAGAGGATGCTGGAATTGCAAGACCATCAATAAATGGCTGTGATTTTTCACACGGCTTTTTTTCCCCATTAGAGACCAAAAGGCACTGACTGGCACAGGGACTGCTTGGGGACTGGAAAGCAGGGGCAGCTTCTTCATACTGGAACGTTCTTGAGATGTCTTCTCCTACCGACAGCCCCTGTGCTGCTTGGTGCAGGCACAGACCTGCCTTGATGCAGGGCAGCTTTCTGTACACGTATTCCCAGCACCTCACTGACAGCCTCTGGTACAGTGGGTTTAAAGATGGGCTATAAACCAAAGACCACACTGGTTTCTATTATTTATGGCTAACACAGAGACAGTGACATCCTTGGTGACCTCCTCCTGCCACCTTTAACCTTTCAGCTCTGTCTGCTGTCTCCCCATCCTCAAGTAACACAAAGATGAGAACCAAACTCCTTGCTCTGGACTACAGTGTGATAATTGAGCGGAGTCACGCTAGCTACAGAGACAAATCTGCAACTGATTATGAGGTTTTCTTCTCAATTAATTGTCAGAAGCAAAGGGACGTTTGATGTTTAATGTCTTTTTCTTCTTGTTAAATGCATTCTCTTTGCCACCCGTCCTCAGACACTGGGAATAGACAGAATTGTACAATGCAAAGGCTTGCGGAGTCGTCAGTGTGTTCATGCATAATCCGTCTCAAGCGTTCGTCTGCTGTTTTGATGTTACACACAGGTCTGTAGGGGACTTCGGTTTTAGATCTGGTGACAAAGTGACATTGACATCTTACTTGGAGGCACTAAATGAGTCCTAAAACTGGGTTCAGGGTGTAAGATGTAGATGCTGTGCGTATTGTCTGGGCCAGAAGAGGGAGGATGCGTCTTTTCTGCGCTCTCTGGACACGGTATCTGATTGTGATGGTTAAAGTGTGCCCGGACCGTCCTCACAGATCTGTCTGTGAAAAGCTTCTTAGGAGCTGATGTTTCTTCATGTGTTCTGAGCCCAGAAACAGCCCTTTGGCGGTCAGGAGTATTTGCAGGGAAAAAAAAATCAATGGGAAGGAGGTCAGTGAGAGTTTTGAAGGGGAAAGGGATCAAGATATGCCCTGCGCAACTGAACAGCAGAGCCTTCATTTAAAGTGAAAATTTGGGACCAAAGAACAATCAGTTTCTGAAACCTTCTGCTTTTGTACTAAATTCATTTTAATTTTAAAAAATTGTGAACGTCAACAGTTTGTGGACATTTTGCACGTTAGGAAGTGACAAACTCCTCCAGTATTTTATAAATTCAAAGGCTTCACAAAGGTGCAGGGAACCAGAAATTCATCTTTGAGATAGGAAGATGAAGCTTAGCATCCCGGGTTACCGCGGCGCTGCTAAAGTCATTGCAGGAGCTGGCAGAGAGCATCCTTACCGCTCACAAAGCAGAACACCTCCAAATTAGACCTGTGGGTGAAATCCTAATCCCAGTCAGGTCAGTAGCAAACTTTGTGCTTGTTCCTACAGGACTCGGTTTCAGCCTTGGTGCCTTCCATAAGGCTGCTCAGTACTGCTGGGACTCAAAATCAAGCACAACTTGAAAGATTTGAACTAATTCAAATTAGTTCAATTCAGCAAATTACTGGCAGAACTCTGATTAAGACTTCAAGAATTCCTGGCTCCCATTCCTCTGCTGCGACCACAGGCAGGATTGAACTGATTACAGAAAATCTTTGGGAGGCTCATTATTTTAGATCTAATATTTTGAACTTTCAGGAAGATCTAATGTAGATCAGAAAGTAATGAATAGCTCCATAGTAAGGTAAAATAGAGACAGGGTTCTTTTAACTTGGAAATTGCCAGAGAAAACAAGTAAATCATGCTGCAATAGACTGTATTTTAAGTTACCAATTGCACCAATTACTTAAGATAAATCTCTTAATTTGTTCTATTTTAGAAACAACAGGGATGCCATATTTCACTCAAAAAACTTAATAAAAAGCGTATTTGAGGTACTATACATCCTTTTTCAAATTTTTATAGTGAATCTCATGTTATATTAATGATGGTTTACATTCTGCTTAACCACTTTATTACAGCTAGAGGGGAGGTTTATATATATATGTTCATATGTATAGACGTATATAAAATAAGTAATTGCTGAAGTTTGGCAATTATTGATGTGCTGAATGAACCGATGTGCTGAATGGGATGGGGAGCAGGATGGAGTCAGATGAAAACTCAGCCCTGCATGTGAATCTGCCTCACTGATTTTTCTAGTGCCGTTAATAATTTCCCTTGAACACGCTGCAGAAGCCGAGTCGATAATTATTTGTTCAGCCCAGATGCACAAGCCAGTTGTGCACCACGTACAGTCCAGCTGGCACTTCTCCTGACTGGTCTGTGCTGCTCAGGCATAGAAGTGCAGAGACCCTTGGCTATTGGAGATGAAGGTTTAGCTATCACACAGCTAAACTTCAGCACTGCCTGATTGCATCGGAGGCTCCGATTCTCCTTCATGCCTAGGGAAAAGATTACAATAATGTAGACTTTTGTTTTGCCTTTTTTTCCCCTTATAAATTAACTAAATGTTTAAATGTGCTGTCAGATTTGATTTCAGTTGCAATGAAAGTTCAAGTCACTTCTTGTTTTATTCAAAAGAGTGCATCCTATCTTCACCTTACGCACACACAGCCTCTCCCAGAGGTGTCAGAGTGAGCACCCAAACTCATGAGTGACTTTTGAAAAAACTGGGCAGCAAGAAAGCCCCCTGCCTGGTTCAGGTAATCTCCCTCTGCTTTGCTGAAATCTCTCTCTATGTTTCAAGCAAGGAAAATGCCAGCAGTGGCAAAAAGCAGAGAGGCATTTCACATTAAAAAAACACCACTTCAAGAAGCATGCAGACCAATTCCCCCAAAAATGTTGGATGTAATTATCTGTTTTTTCAGGTTTATCAAACACTCTGTTGCTGTTCTAGGTCCCAAGGGATATAAGGACAAGTTCACCTTGTGTCATCCTTCTCAATTTCCTTAGCTGACACGTATCTTACAGTTGGGTGCATCATGTAAGTAGACACAATACTGTGCAAGAGACTTCGTACAGAGTCCTTCCTAGGAGTTCCTGTGAGCATTATGATATACATCGCAATGTTGCCTCCTGTTTGCATGGCAGCCCTGGCTGCAGCAGGAGCGCTGCCCTCCTCCACCACGGATCTCACTTCTGAATAGGCTACAAAAATTGGTGCGTTTGAGGCAAAGGTCACTGCAGACAAGGGCAGAGGCAGCACATTGCATGAAGCACACACAGAAAGGTTGCTTCTGTGATACATCAGCTCAGCTTTGTAACTTGTTTTATTCAGGTTAAAAGCAGCAATGAAAGTCTGTGGGGAAAGGAGGGAGAAAGGAGGGCTTTTCAGATAAAACTGGAGTGAATATGTTTATTTTCTCACTGGAACCAGAAAGTATTTCTGTTCTTGCTGAAATTTGTTAGCTGTTTGAGACAAGTTGTCTCATGCAGAATCTTCTACAAGGAAAAAAAATAACAAAAATATAGTCCCAGCATTGGGAACCACTGACCCACAGGTGGAGGTGCCAATGTGTTCCTGTCTGCTCCTAAGTTGAAGGTAACAGAGATGCAGGAAAGCTGCACTCAGTTCCTATCTTTGCTGTTTTGTTTTGAAAACAAATGAACAAACAAACAAAATCCCTGAACCTTAGAAATGATCTCTCAGAAGAATATACGTGCCTTTTCCCAGGAGTCCCAACAGCTCCTGTTGGAACTATTCCACTAAGTCACATCCTTAAATGGCCAGTGAATCTGGGGGAGATGATAAAAGATGGGTTTCAGCATCCCCTCCAGCACTCTGAGGCTGGATCTCCCCCATGCCACGTACCTGGCTGTAACCACTGACCCACGGGGAAGGGGACTCATCTCCCTGGATCTGGGACACTCACCCTGGAAAGGTTTCTTTTATTTGAAATTGCAGAACTGGTGTTTTTTAGTGAATAACAAGGTTTTGCCTGGATCTGTTTCTTAGTACATGAAATCAGCTGCCGGGCTTGATGTCGGGGTTGAAGTGAGGTCCTGACCATGGCTCTTGCATTGCAGACAGTCACGTTACGAAGTCTCCTGCCACCACCAATAACAGATGGTGAGGGTGGGACATATTTTGCACACCTTCTCTGCTCGGGCAGTTCAGATGAGCTGCCAGGACGTGGTTCTGGGTTCAGTTTTTGGTCTTTGCCCCTCATGAGGGTCCAGCGCTGGCTGGGGAGGTGCAGAGTCTGGCTGTACTCGCACACACGCGCTGTCATTTTGACTCACGCGGGTGTAAGGGAGTCTGACATGTGGTTCGTTGGGATCACTGTGCAGCTCTCGGGCTCTGCAGAGGGACCTGTAGGCTAGATGCTGAGGGTCTTCCAAAACTAAGCCTCAAAACAAACACAGTAAATTAAGCTACGGCATATGCAACACATCATTTCAGTATTTATGTTTGCAGCCTCCAGCTCTGGTATCAAAAAGCCTCAGAAATGAGTGCAATAAATAGCCAGTTCACAGAGGAGTTGGCAAGATTTATTATGTTTATGATTCTGCACAAATAGTGTTGACAGATTTCTTTTGGTACAGAGATAGCTTCTGCACTCAAATCACCGAGGAGAGCTAGACTTGGGAGGATTTGTCCCCAGCTGAAGTCTGTATGGTTAGGTGCCTGTAATTCCTTGCATGCTGTGTTTTAAACACTGCTATATAAAGGGGCTTTATACAGACAGTGATTTTGTGCTGCCCTCCTGAGATGGTAATCCCAGCATCATCTCTTTGGCTGCTGTTATATCATTGCAATTAAGTGATAATCGTTACTGGCTATTTCAATAGAGTCCTAAATGTGTGTGATGTGCTGCAGTAATTGAAACATGCGGAAAGCATCCTATTAAATTTACAGTCTGAGGCTTTGGTACAAGTGCCATGGAATCAATGGGAAGTTTTTCCTTGATTTCAGTAGGAGCTGGATCTTGCCCAAATAGCGCAAAGCAGCCTCCCACGCTCCAGAACAAATACAGAGAGGCATATGGTTATTGTCAAGGGAACAGGTGGATATTCATATGGTTTGTAAAGGAGCGGGAGACAGCTTGTTGCATTTTGATAAGAAGGTTATTCCAGGCAACTGGAATAGTGTGAAAATAGGAAGAAGTACAACATGGGTAGTGGAGGCAGCAGAAGTGGGCATGGATGAAACTGGGATATGAGGGAGAGGGGAAGCTGGAAGTTATGCAGAGCTTTGGAAATGAGGAAGAAAAGCTCAAATAAATATGTGAAAGAAGTAGAGGGGAAACTCAGCATGTTTGAGAGCAAAGGGCTTTGTGGTGGTGTTTGGGGGGGATGGAGGGAACAGAGTGGTCCATGGGCGGGTGCAGCGGGGACAGGGCACGTCCTTCTCAGTGCAGAAGGCTGCACCGTGGCTGCTGCTGAGATTTGCCCCCTTTCTCTCTCCCTGCCCAGGGAAAAGCAGCCAGGATGGGCCCCCTCGCCCAGGACACGGTGCTGAGCGGTGGCAGGGGTAGCTGGGCTTGTCACACCCAGCAGCGGCAGCCTGACACAGCCCAGGCTTCATGTCACTCACACCTCTGGAGAGCAGTAAATCAGTGGACCCAGGGAACTGCCTTGCTCACGCTGGGTTTGAAAACAAGATCCCCTTTCAGCCCCTGCCATTCAGCACAGCAGGAAACCAAAAGCTTCTGATAGCAAAGATGAGATATGGCTTCAGTGGGGCAGAACTGGGCACAGGGACTTGTTCCAGCGCACTTGTCCCCGCCGCAAAGCTGGTGTTGCGGTCCTGCGGGCATGGAGCATGGGCAGTACGGCTCACACTGAGAATATGCAGCTCTTTCCTCTGCCCCAGGCTTGGAATAATCTTTGTGTGTACTGGGACTGGGTGGAGTGGGTTTGGATCAGCCCGGGCTGGGAAACTGAGATAATCTCGCCAAATGAGCAAGTGAAGACATTTTTGTGCAGCAAACCTGAATATGGGTTAGCCCGTTGTGTTGTGGTGAGACACTGCAAATGCTCAAAACAGAGCAAAGATTATATTATGAAGTGTTGTCATGCAGCAGATCAGAGATCTGCTAGAGATCTCATAAAGACTATCGCAAAATGTTCCATGTTGTAAACTACAGTGCATAACTTTATAATGGGAGCCATTGTACTTTTGCCATTTGAAAAATGAAGGCAATAAAATGTAATTAAAAAAATGAAGAAGAATCCTGTGTGTATGAGAGAATTTTGTAACTGGAACTCCTTGTTTATACTTGCTCAGCAATTAAGCTTCTGTGATGCTAAAATAGGAATGTTAATAATTTGGAAATGCTAGATCAGCAGCGTAGCAGTTATTCTTCTTAAGGATGTGTTTGGAAAGGTATTGAGAGAGATAACTGATCCTTGTTGTTATTATTTTATTAACTCGGGAGTAGCTTGTGAGAGTCCCCTGGAGTATTTATCTATCTGCCAACCCCAAGGGACTATTTCTGCATGAACAAGGCCCTGTTTCTCCCAGAGAAAGCGCTAACCAGCCACCCTTCTTAAAATAGGTGAAGAGAAAACCCAGCCCGGAATCCTCTCATAACCACGCTGAGGTGGCGTGGAGGCACGCTACTGCCAAGATACCCTTCTGTGCTCAAAGAAAGGTTCGAGTTGCTTGTCTTTGAAACTGAACTTCCATTTTATTCTGAAACTTGAAGCTAAGGGCAACGTATAAAAGCAGATCATCCAGTGCACCTTTAAGTCGTAGGAAATCCTTGCCAATCTCTGCGAGACAGACACTCGAAGCAGAGGCAGCGCGTGAGTCCTGCGGCCGAGAGCCCGTGTTGCGCTGCCAGCACACTCACGCAGGGTCCCTGTCACCGGGCACTGCTTGTCACCAGTTTCTGTGGGCACACCAGAAGGGGCCTCGGGCTCAGTGAGTCCTGTTGCTCTTCCCAAAATAATAGTAGTGAACAATATGGGCCTTGAGATGGCCTGGCACGTACTTGCGTTAGGCTGATCTGTGTTCGCTTGTCATATCTACTCAGGCTTTTGTAGTTTCTGCGAGTAGCTGGGCAGCGCTACACAATAGATTGTGTTACTTTTATTGCAAAAACATGCCAACTGCCAAGAAGCGAGTGGCGGTGGTTGGAGGAAGCGGCCCGATCAGTGCAGCGTGAGCTCCCCCTGCGCGCAGCCACCGGCAAGTCCTGCCTTTCCCCAGCCTCCCTTCCCTGCCCTCTGCTCCCCTCTATCACTGTGAAAAAAAAACACACCTCACTTATTGAAGCCTTTCTAAAGTCCAGTAAGTAAGCACAGATGGCTCAAAGGAGATGTCAAGTGGGTGAGCACTGTCCTCGCAAAGTGCTCGGGGCAGCAGGTTCGTTGCCTCCTCAGCCCACCCTGGCGTCCCCGGGCTCTGCACAAGGGTGGGTGCTGCAGCTCCGGGGTGCAGCAGTGAAGTCCCAAAGCGAGTCCTCCTTGCCCTCCCGCTCTGTCCCTTACCGGCAACAATGCAATCAGAAAACAAAATTGGCATCCAGAGTATCTTGCACAATAAGCATAGCAAAAATATTTACCTGGGTAAATAGGTACTGCATGTCAATGAGGTGAAAGGTTTGCGGGTTCCCATCTGAAGGTGAGTGATGCCAGAGGCCAAAGCCACAGATCAGGAGCGGCTCAGCGATCCTCTCGGCTGGGAGGGGAGAAGAGGGCTGACAGCATATTCTCAACAGAAAAATCACGGATATATAAATAAAAACATAGCTGGAGTGATAAGCAGCCTAAAGGAGAGGACCTGTGGACCATATCGGTGCCCTAAATGATGCGAGATACTATGTGGGTTGAATGGCAAAGGTTAGGAAAAGGAATACTGCATCCATATAAAATGTGATTAGTTAAATATATTTTTTTAAATTAAAGCAGGACCATTTATGGTGTGGCTAGCTAAGTTGTTGGTTCCGTTATTGGTTCTGGCCAGCCTCTGTTAGTGCAGGAGACCTCCTATATGCCAAATCCAATGTAGCATTTCTGTGTGATATAACTGGCACGTGCAGCTCCCGTCCAGTTTAGAAGCACAGTAATAGTTTCCAGTGCAGTGGTGAGTGCAGTATAGAAATGTCATAGAAATAAACTTGGGCTACCAAAGCGGAGTAGTTGGAAAATGTTCTTATAAGGAAAGTAAAGTAACAAACACACTTGGGTAAAAAGCAGCGGTCTGGCAGTGCTTGTGCAGGTTCTTCCCTGGCAGCCCACGTATGTTATGAGAGAAATGGTTGCTTTGGTCTCATGTATCAAACCAGAGAGCAGTGATCCCACGCTCAGGCCGGATGCAGGGGGCATGCAAAGGCCCTTGTCAGCGTCTGCACCTTGTGTGTTTGCGGAGTTTTGCTTTCCAAGAGCAGGGATGACCCTGGACAGTTTGTTCACGCTCAGCCGCCCGGCACTGCCATCGGCACCCGCCTGTCCCTCGTCTCCTGCGAGTGGCCTCACGCCACACCAGACTGCACATGGTTTGGGGAGGCTTCATACTTTTAGGATAACTTACAGAACCCTGCTAGTGTGAACAGACCCAGCTCTGATGCCAGCTAAGGAGTTTAGTGAGCACTTCTAAAAAGAATCCAGACCATGTTTGTTTTTTAAGAAGCGTTGCTGAGAGTAGTGTGTGTAGTCAGAGGGGCTGGGGGGACAGGGGACATGGGCTGTGCAGCAGGAGAGGTTGGTATCACAGGGGGAACAGGAAGGTGCCTTGATTTGTTGGTATTTCTAAGCTCTGCAACTCTCCTTTCCTCACCCCTCCTGCTAAGACCTCTTTGTGCTACCTCTTGTTTTCCCTGTTTTTCCCCCTGAGCTCTTGGCTTTCCACCCGCTCCTGTAGGCAGGAACACGGAGCCCAAGCAAACCCCTCTCGGTCGCGATCTCTTTCTGAACCATCTCCCGCTTTACCAGGACATCGTGCCTTGGCCACACTCTGTTTTTTCCCCGGTGATGGGGTGGTGTTTCCGTGTTTCCCAGCCAGCAGAGGTCAGCAGCCCATCTCCAACGCCGCTGCGGGCAGCGCCGCGCCGGGGCTGAGCCCCCTCCCCGTCCCGGGAGCCCCGTCGGGGCTGAGCGGCCGTAGGGGAGGAATGCGGTGCCCTGTGACGCTGGGTTTGCTTTGCAAAAGAAAAAAAAAAAAAAAAAAAGTGTTCAAAGTAAATCCGAGGAGGAAGGTCGGTAAATAAATCAGTGTATCTGGAGCGTTGCTGAGGATGGGGTTTTCAGGGCAAAGCTCCCCGGGTTTTCTGCTCTTCTCAGGGGTTCTCAGGGAAGGAGGAGGGTGTTGGGGTTTTCCTTCAGGGGTAGGGGACACTCCTTGCTCTGGCAGAGGAGTCTGTCTTCTCTCAGGTGTCTGGAGATGTCGGTGACATGTGACAAATGCTGACCAGAGGGACTGCGTGTGGGGTGGCACAGGGACAGGCAGGTAGCATCCCCCCAGACAAGGCTCCCTGAATTCTAAGAGCCTTAAGGGAGTGTTTCGATTGCAGCGACGCTTTTGGTGGCAGCAAGTACAGATAACCAAAACTCTTGCACCCTCGCTTTGTGAACAAAGTATTCCATTTCAGTAAGATCTCCAGGAGGTAAGGGCTGATTGGATAAAAAATATTTAAGCCTAACGGGTGAAATTATTTTATCTGAGCAAAACATTATCCATTTATATTACCAACAGTGAGATTGCAGAACTGGAAATTTCTGTGAGTTGCAGAAATGACAGCTTTTTGCTTCTTCCATCCACAGTGATTCCTTAGTGAATAGTGAAATGTTCATTCTCATGCCCCAGAAATGCTGTCTCTAATATTTAGGTCTAGCTCTGGCAATCAGAAGAAGCAGTTTTGGTCCTGAAAAGTTCAAGCAGCTAAAGACTTGTACCATGGGGAAGATACTTAGATCACAACAACAGGAGATCTAAACATTTATTCCTGCTTGACTTTCTGAAGTAAAAGGCGACATAAGGAGGAACAGGAGTGGGAGCTGTGTGAGGCAGTGTGATCCTCCCCTTCTTACTCAGCCCTCTGGGACACTGCTTACCGGTTATTCTGTTGGTAAAAACAAATAACAGCATCGCTTGATTCTCCTCCAAGAATTTTGAAGTGATTGCAGTGGGATTACACATTGTCCCTGGGTTACAAACATCCCCACAGAAAAACAGGATTATGTGGTCTTCTCCGTTTAAACCATTGGGAAGGACCAGCCTATAAGATGAAAGGGACTTTTATTCCTGGAAATCGGGATTCCTGAGGCCAGGGCTTAGCAGACTCTTCCACTGGTGCTGGCGTAAGCTGTCCCCACACTGCTCCCCAGGCGTGGGGGCTCGCTGTGCAGCACCAGGGCTCTGCTGGGCCACTGCCACGAGGGCACCCCACTGCTGGTGCTCCCCGTTCCCAGGCATAGTGGACGCCCTCATGAGTTGTACTCTGATGTGCAGCACCGGGGCTTCGCACCAGCCTGCTCGGGTGCATAAAGCTGCAAAAAATGCAGGTCTGGGCAATGCTTTTGGCTTTTCCTGCCTCTGATGTTGCTGGGGCCTCCAGCTGGGGCTCTGCGGGGCACGTGGCACCGCTGTGGGCACTCCTGCAGTGCTTTCTCTGCTGCCCCCAGCAGCTCCGTGCCCCGGGTTAGTGCAGACGGGGCTCAGGAGAGGAAGGGCTGCTTTTCCCATAGGGCACACACTCACTCTGGACACCTGCATGTACCAACTGTCCTGGTCTCAGCGAGCTCCTTTCCTGCTTTGCTTCTAAACACCACGAAAACCTTCCTCAGCACAATTTTTCCACCAGAGACACTTCTCTTTTCTCCTCCCATGTAAAGGCATCTGACACCAGCTACTCATTTGGGAAGGAGGAAATTCTCCAGACATACCCACAATTACCACTAAGCCCTGCTGTCCCCACAGTCTCCCTGATTTGGTTCCCATCTTACACATGGGCCACCAGCAGCCAGAGGGGACCCTAATTCTCATCAAAGTGCTTCAGCATTTGCTACTTGGGACTCATTCGTCTCCTTCCTCACTTCCCTACTCCTGCTAATGCAGGACCCACAGCAGCTACAGTCTCCACAGCCGAGGGTGGGGCTTTATTAGGGTTTAATTAGCTGTAATCTGGTCCTCATCAGAGACAGCCTGTGCTGTAAGCTGCTCAGAGCCATGAAAAGCCATCCCATGGTGTTAGAGATCATCTGTGGTTCTTGCAGGTCCTACCTGAACAAAGATGTGTATGAGGTACATAAAACTGTGTATGCTGGCGCTTGTATGGAGGTGAGGTTGATTCCTTCAGAGAAGTTGAAGCCATACTTGAAGATTAGTGGTTTTTCTCTTTTCAACTCACTGGTGCTGTTGATACATCTCTCTGGGGTAGCAGGCAATGCTGCCCATCTCCAGGAGAAGTCACACTGAGGAAACACAGTGTGATGGATAAATT
Organism: Numenius arquata; assembly: GCF_964106895.1. Classification (NCBI taxonomy): domain Eukaryota; kingdom Metazoa; phylum Chordata; class Aves; order Charadriiformes; family Scolopacidae; genus Numenius; species Numenius arquata. The sequence continues at coordinate 6,386,439 of NC_133587.1, read as the reverse complement.
AGAAAAGCAGTGTTTAGCATCTTTTCCTGTTTCCTTTATGTCATATAACATTGACTAAGTGTTTTAATTGATGCAGATTCTCAGGGGATATAAATGAGCACAGCTCTGCTGACTCCTGGGTAAAGTACTTGTTTCCTGGGAATCTGGTACTGAGTCTTAACTCCTTGTCTTCAGCACAGGGCTGTTAATCTTTTTTTGTTGAAGGATGTTGAAATGTGCTATTGTTATTATTGATTTAATATTATAGAATTTGCAGATTCTATTTCAGAAGTTTTAATCTCCGGTTTGCTTATTACTTTGTTATGTTTAGATAAATATTGTAACAAAGTGCTCATTTACTCTCTCATCACTAGGTCTATTGGAAGTGCTTTGTATAATGACTGTAGAGAGCTCTATGTTGGGTATTAATATTTTTTAATGCTTCTGTGCTAAAAGAGTTGATTATAACTAAAAGGCAGGGAATAGATTTCTCATTTGTAATTTGGATTCTTTTCATTGCAAGGTATCACTAAGGCACAGCATACCAAAAATAGCACAGACGAAAACAGTTTGGCTACATAAAAAATGCCATGAGAGATTAGCAAAGTATACATGGACACAAACCATATGCAGACAAGAAAGAAACAGGACAAATCAAAACAGTTTTAGCAGGTAAGCACCCACACAGCAGCATGTGTCATATATCAAAGAGGCACAGACTGTAAAACAGCGTCCTGCAGTTTGCAGTGAGTAGAAAGGCTCCCAATAAAACCTTGATCATCCCTCTTCTTTGGTTTCACAAGCTGTCCTGGATAGTGATTGCAAAATTGAGTTGTAAGCATCAAAAGGAGACTGGAGTCATCCTAAACCATGTCTGTGAGTTTCTCTGGGATACAGGAGGCTGAGAGTATTGAGTGCTTGGCAAATGCAGGATTCCTGCTCTGTTGGAAAGTCTCGTTGCTTCATATATAGAGCTCATATATATGCTATGAGGTAAAACCAGGTAGCACAAGGACGATTCTGCTTTCTTCTCAGCATCCATAATAGGGGTGACATTCCTTATTCCTACTAAAAAATACTAAATAATGCTCAAAAATAAGCTAATTTCTAACTGATTAAAACCTGAGAGGAAAAACTATAAAACCCAATTTTGTGTATGTACATGTACTGTAGTAATAAAATAGGAGAGAAAACTGCTAATTTTTATTTATTCATTTATCTAACTTCCAACTGTTTTGACTTGGTTTTGTAGTCTTCCACACTTTACTTTCCTGGAGTAGGTGGGCAGCAATGCAGGGAGGAAACTCCGTACAGCCAGGAGTAATATGCAATGTACTCTTTTACGGAGATATTCCTTGTTTGATGGGTTTCCCAGACTGCAGTGAAGTGACTTCGTGTGTGCGGGATGGTCTCTGTTTAGGGAATGTGTGGCTTTTGTTACTATGTGAAATGTAGAGGTGGTTACAGAATTCTTACTTAAGGCTAAAATTATCCCTCTACCCCCTGTCTCCCAATACCTGTGGGAATACACTGGTGCCTGAGGGCAGTATTTCTGTGTTTAGCAAAGGCACAGCAGGGAAAATAGCAAGTGTCTTCTGAGATGTCCCAGTACTCAGCTGACCCTGGTGGGAAGGACCTGGTGTACCTTACGGCACATCAATCTGAGAAAAAGCTGGATTAGAGCCTGTATAAATTAAGGTCGATGCAGTTGGTAATTCTGCAGAAAACTGAGCAGCTGGGGTTTACGTTGCTCCAGCTCCAAGCCACCGCTCAGCAGAAGCAGGTCCCCAGTGCATGGGGAGATCTGGGGCAGCCGGGACTGCTCAGCTTCCCAAGGCCTATCCAAACCTAGCACCTCCCTGGGTACAACAAGAACTCTTTAAATGCGATTAGGACTTGGTTTACAGGCTGCTTTTGCTGTGTAATTATTAGCATTACTGCAGCATTATCAAACCTGGATTTCACCGCTGATCTGGTGGATAATCCTTACATGTGTGAAACGAAAGCCTTCTGCTCCGCCCCGATCTCAGCCTCCCACACCTGCGCCCGCAGCGGGCAAAGCCCAGGACTTTCCACCCTGGCTTGTGTTTGCAATATCCATAGTTTGCTGAATTATCTGCTTTGGTGAATACATGGTGTGGAAATGGGCCAGGGCAAAGGAGAAGAATTCCCTTTAACAAGAGTTGAAGAATACCAGGAAAAGTTAGCCAAAAATACTTGTGTTTCCTGCCAATCCCTCTCAGTGATTTCTTTCTTTTTCCTTCTTTTTTTCCAAGTTTCACACAAAGCTCCATCTTTAGGATTAGCTGTCTACAGGCAGCTCTTTGTATTCAGCTGAATTTAAGATTATGGTTGAGCCATAAAAGGGGAGAAAGGTGACACTGCAGAGTTTCTGCAGCAGTAAATCCTGAAATATTCAGGCCCGTGACATTTTTGTAGCTGGCAAATGCTGAGCGAGGCATATCTGGTCAATGCTGAGGCCCAAACCTGGTTAGATTTCACAGAAGAACCTGCTGTGAGTTTCAGGTTTGGATGGCATCATATACGTTTAGAGAGATCTTTCCGGTAAGACACCAAAATGCTATTTTCATTTGCTGCTGTTTGCAGTGAAAATGCTGTTTGATGAAAATGCTCCTGCGGTTTAAACCTTGCAGGCTGGAGAGCAGCCAAACAGCGGAGGATGCGGGAGGGAGCATCACGCCGATAAAGGCCAGAGGGACAAACACTGTGCTGTAGTGGCATCAGGAGCTGCTTATCACACATTTGTAGGCTTTTTTAATTCACTGTGAGGGAGCAGGAAGACGATGTTCTCACCCATTCTCCACCCTGGGCTGGAGAAAGGTAAAGGATAACCCTCTCTTACCCGTACGGAGGATGGGGAAGTATTTGCCTAAGTCACCTGGTGCTCTGCAGTGCATCCATGGCTCAGTGCAAGGAATCTGCGTTGCATAGGAATAAATGGATGCACTTTCCACTCGGATCTGCCCCATGCACTGCCTCTGAGGAGGGGAGAGGTATAAACACAGCTTTCGTCTGGTGCAAAACCCAGTCTCCAGTGTCTGGATGCAGCTGTCAGCATGCATGTACAAAGGCATGCGTAATCTAGGTTAACAGCATGCTCTTTTACAATGCAGTGACCGCTACTACTTACTATTTAGAGAAAGAACGAAAATGTTGAGGTACATGTTGTGTAGTGGTTATCAAGGGCAACCAGTTATGGTTATGTGGAAGCTCATGGTTTTCCCAGAGCTGTACAGCTGAAGTTGGCACAGGTAAAGGTCCTTTTAGGGGGAAGGTCTGCTACCCAGAAAGCAGGACTGGAGTGAAGGGTGCTGCTTTCTGCTGGTTTTTAAACCTTTACTCCTAGGGCTTCAACGTCAAGGCCTTTCTGTGGAGGCTCCTACCCAGAGAACTGCTTGGAGGGATAAATAACTTGTAAGAGAATGAACCACTAAGAGGTTTTACACTCGTCTCCAAACAGTCCTGAACTGGTGATAGCAATGGAGTATTGGGATGTGCTTTGGCTGAGGTGTAAGTACATGTATGTGTGCATGGAGGTGTGTGTACATCAGTTGACTCTGTTTCAAAAGGTTAATGGCTTGAGGCTATGCAAACCCAAGCAGCCTTTTTCAAGTCCTAGTTCATCACTGGAACCACTATTAAATCAACCACTAGTTACAGACATATGTCTAAGTTGCTGAGTTTGGATTCACAGACCTTGAGACAAATGGGATCTTAAGGATTTTTAACCTAACGTGCTTACCACATGCTTCCCCACTGGAATTCTTGTGCTAGGAATCATATTTATACAAGTGAGGCTCATATAGGCAATGAATTTTAACGCCAAAGTTCATGTCTCTAGTGTTCAGAAGCAGGAAGGCAGCTTGAGATGTGGTTTCTCCCCATATCTAATGAGTGTTATTATAAGGAAATCTTCTACTTGATCAGATGTGCTCAGTGATCCTTTAAAAGGGTTTGGATGTACTTAACAGGGTACCAGAGCTCACCACAAATGGGAAGAGGAAAAAATTTATGAAGTCTGAGGCTTTGTCGCCATGGTGACATCTATTTGAGTTTGGAAGTTGCATTAGTTTGAGCTCACAAATTTTTCTTTTCCTGTCATTAATGTCACACCTCTTATCCTCTCAGTTACCTCCTCCTTCTCTTCCTACCCCACTATGACTGCATTTAAAAACTAAATTTCCTTTCAGGGAAAAAATACACAGGGTAAATTACCTCCATCCATTACTGCCTCCAGGAAGCTACAACTGATGCAATCCATATCTAAGTGGACCTTATGTATAAAGGCAAAGAGAAAAAAATAGTCTCTCTTCTCTTGTGCCAAACAATTTAACAGCTATGATCAGATATGTCCAAATGTGAGAGGTCTTTATCCATCCTTTAATAATCACAGAGCTGACCACGTTCATCCCTCCAATGACACCACTGGATTAGGTGGAGTTCACAGCAGAGATGAATTTGACCTAGTAAGTACATCAGTGGTCTTTTGGGTTTGCTTTACATAGCACGCAAAGAAGCTCTTCAAAGGTTTGTGGTACAACATAACCTCGACTTCAACTCTAGTTTTAATGGCTACTTGGAAGATGACAAAGACCACACTCTTTGGGAGACTGCTGTAGGGTGAGAAGCCTCAAAACCACATGGCCAAATCTAAGCATAAGTGAAGTCTATGCAGCCCACACAACTGCAGTGGCAGCTGTCAGAAGTGTGCCAGAGAAAGCCGTGCTCCTGGCTGACAACTGGAGGGTAGAAAGTCTGAAGCATAACTTAAAGGAAAAACATTCCTTTGATGGATATCCAAAATTGGTGACGGCTTCCTTTCAGGATGAGCATGCTGTGCTTAGGGAGATGCTGATCATCTCTTGAAACAACACTGCAATCAGCATGGATTGATGGTGTGGCAGGAACCGTGATCCATAAGCAATGACACTTCAAGCACTCAGTTTTGATGAATTTTGGTGTTTGTTTAACTTGTCAGAGAGAGAAGCCAAGCTGTGGTTGATGGGTAGAGCCAGGACCAGATTTATCCATTTGCTAACGGTTTTCTGGCCACTGAGACGCTTACTCGTGAACAGCAGAAATTCTCTCCGAGCACCTGATTTTAGAAAGAATTTTCTGCCCGGCACTGACCAGCATCACACGTCATCTCTCCCTGCCTCAGTCTGTGCTCACAATCAAGTTCACTCTCAGTAGCACATATTTTATTATATTTGGCTGTGAGAATGTCACCAATTATGAAGGGAAAAGCAAGAGTGAAGGTTAGGGGGGAAAGGTGAAGGTTAAATTCAGACATTCATGAGTTTATGGGGCAGTTTGTCCTCAAATCAAAGCCAGGCATTCATGTCAAGCTACGTAAACAGGAATAAACGCTCATGTGAAACTTGCTTAAGAAGCAAAAACCCATAAGAATGTTTGCCACAAAATATGTGCTTTCTTCTCTCTTCCCCTCCTCTTGGCCCCAAGAAAGGGGATTGCTCAGAGCATGTTGCTGTCCTAGACAATGTGATACCTCTAAAGATAAAGACAAAAAATCCCTGCCAATAGACACACATTCATGCTCAGAAGGCTGCTGTGTGCTGCAGCCACTGCTGCGAGCACAGCCTGCAAACTGGCTCGCGTAGGATCCCAGAGCAGAGCCATGTGCCCAGTTCTGGGGTCAGGAGGACACATCCCGGTCCTTCTTGAGGTGTCCAGGGATATTTTTTTTTCAGTATCATGCTCCATAAAAGGTTTAACTCAAGGTAAAGTTTTGGGAAGGAATAAAAAAGACTGGTAAGAACACTTTTTAAAAAGCAAATTAACCTCAGAGCCTCAGCTACCTTTTATTTACCAAACAGAAGAAGTTTCCCTTTGTGATACATTTCTTAAATTATAGGTTTCCCATTTCCTGGCATCCTAATAAAGTCTGGATGAATGATGAGAGAGTCTGCTGGGAGAATGAGTAAACATCTCCTACTGTCTGGAATGTAAGACGACTACTGTCTTATCCTTTGTTACAGGTTGTTAAGATAAAATTACCCTATATATCAACAGCCCTGTCAATGAAATTAGAAAGGGCATTCTACCTCCAAGCTGCCTGGAGGGCTTCAGGAGGGGAGGCAGTTACTTCTCTATTTATTTTGGTTTTCCATTTGCTGTGAAAGAAAAAAGGAGTTTTGTTTTGGTTTTTTTTTTTTTGGCTTTGTTTTGTTTTTTAATGCAAATGAAAAAGAGGAGAAAAGCCAAGGAGGATGTGCAAGGCAGGTGCTGGATATTTCACTAACTGTGCAAGCAGGAAAGGAAAGACTTGGTGTCTTGGTGAAAATCCTGGGATAGGCTGAACTGCAGTGGCGGCAAAGGTTGGGTACAAAGAGACCCTGCAGCTATAGATGTTGCCCCCACCTAGGGCAGAGGCTGTGAGTCCCTGAGCTGAGGGCACTTCACCTCTCCTGGGCTTTTGTCCCCCAGCAAGCGTGGTCTGCAGTGCCCTTTAAGGGTGCTCTCCCACAGGGGATGCTGGTGGCCAGCAAGCAAGGACCACCCTGGGGTGTTTCACCAACAGCACCTCCCTCATTCAGCGCTTGAAAATCCCTACTATCGAATGTGGTTAAACATGACCAGTGGGTTGAAACATTAAGAGGTCTTGGGAAGACAGAGGCATATGTGCGTGACATATTCCCTGGAGCCTCATTCACATAGGAAGCGAAGCTGACAAGGAACACTTTCCAGACAAGTGTCGTCTTTTCAATTATTTTCAATTCCCTTTAAATAGCAAAGGCTCCTGGGGTAATGTGTGCAGGCTCTGCTTGCTCTAACGATTAGCTTGTGCAGTAGGTCCTGCTGGTGGTGAGCCAAGGGCGCACAGCACTGTCCATCCCATTGTCTGTGTGTGACTGCTCAGGAGGGCAAAGCAAATCCTGGCACCCCCCTTCACACAACTTCTGTTCTGGCTCCAGCAATGACCCCTTGGTCCCAGGGAGGCTGGCTGGAGAGTGCGGAAGGGTCAGAGCTGAAATGGTGGGAGGTGAGGGCTGGCATCCTGAGAAAATCATTTGCATTTTTGAGAAGACCCAATCTAATCTGATTTCTAGTTCAGCTCTGGGAAGTACCTACACATTTGTTGTTTTCTCTAGATTTCCTCAAGACACCTCTCGACCTCTGGCGTTCTCCTGTGGTTTGCCCCATTTTTGTTTCCACCACTCATTATCTGCTGCTGCAAATTTGTCAGCTACAGTTTTAGGAGCACCCTCTTGCACATCCCTGTAATCTGCTAATGTGTGTCTGGCGTCTTTTATCAAATCTTGATGCTGTTGCAGTTTTACTGGTCTTTGGAGAGAAAGCACTGGAGAAGATCATCTTCTCCCAGAAAGTATTTTCTGAAAATACGGAGTCTCATGGGCATGCACTTGATTGCCCAAATACTAGAAAACAGTCTATATTATCTGCCTGTACTCAGGAATGTTGACTTGTTTTCCTTGAAATTAGGCTCTATTGCCAAAGTAATTACCTGGTTTAGACTTGTTATATTAATTGTGTCTTCAGCTGTCACTAATCTTGAATCCTACAGCCATGAGAATGGGATCCAAAACTTAAATCCCATTGCCTCTGTTCCACACAAAATTAATTCTTGGCTCCAGACACCTCCCTAAGATAATCCTTATGCTCCAGGAGGTGATGGGCTGGTGGAGCTCAAGGGTTTCTTGTAGAGGGACAGGGTTCTCGTGCAAATCAAAGACAGCCTCATCACATACATGTCCTCTCTTGTATCCATGCCAGCATCTGTTACAGTCTCACTCCTTTGCCTTTTCTTTCTCTGTTTTTACCAAGCACTTTGTTTTGCTTCCTTTTTTTTTTTTTTAAAGCTGTTTTTCCATTTTTGAAACTCAGACATTTTACACTTAGAATATTTTTGTTTTGAAATCAGAAAAAAATGTAACTGAAAACAATACCGGAGAAAAGCTGGAAATAAAAAAGCTGAACTTGGGTGAGAAATGCTCTTGGATTCGCAAAGTATTCCTCACTTTCCACCATCTCATCTTGTAGTGTGTCAGAAACTTTACATGTCACTCTCTAATGCATTTATGTGTGTGTGTCCATACATATACATATGAGAATTTTCTCTGACGAGCTGTAGGGCTTTGCTGCAGATTTTCCATCCCCAACCATGTCAAGAAGGAAATATCTTGATGCTCTATTCACAAAATACTACTGGCCTGTTTCCATTTGAATGTTATGCTTGTTTGCATATGCAATTCATAGGGGAGTTCATAAAACCTCTTTTTGCCTGAATTTGTGAATGCCTGCCCACCGCATGGGCTTAGATGAAATTACATTGGAAAAGGGACTGTTTTGGGATGTATACGTTTTGCACATATCCTTTAAATAACTCTGATATGTTTTCAAAGGAGGATGTTTTTCCTATGGACTGAAGGACACGTTTGTACCACCTACTAATTTCTTGAGCTCCAAACCAGCACTAAGAAAATAGTTGAGTTTTTTTGCCAACTCAGTGTTTCCAGCACTTGTATCTTCCCCTTAGAGAGATCCCTCGTTAAAGGACAGCCTCTTACTCAATTCTCGCTGCTTGGTTCCAGCAGGAACCCCTTCTCCTACCTCCGTTCCCAGCCTAACACTGTGATAATGGGGACAAAACTGCTTTTTGCAGTCCTGCTGCCCAGCCCTGTGCCACGGTGCCAACAGCAGCCAGCACAAAACGGATGTTTATCTTTAGTAATCATACACACACAATCTGCAACCTGAACTGTGTACAGAAATGAATGGAAAAAGTGCAACCTGACCACAAAAGTATTATTTTATAAATAAGGTCCTTTAGTAGCAGTTAATTGGATACACATTTTGCTAGATTCATGGAACATTAAAAACTATCATATCCGAATTGACTGACTGAGTTCATGTTACATCTCCAAATTACCAATGACCATTTCGCCTTGCAACATCAGACCCTGGGTTCAGAAATCTAGCTCGAGGGCCTTTTTTAAGTACATGGCGCTTTTTTTTTTTTCTAATAGAGATTGATTTAGTGTATGTTTAATGGCCCCATAAATCACTCAACATGCCCAACTCGCATACAAATTCTGCCAAAAAAAAAAGTTTTCAAGGAAGCAGATGCCTTGTTCTTGGAACCAATTTGCCTTGCTCTCTGCGTGTGCGTGAACCCACCGTTTCAAGATTCTCCTTATAAAAACGTTCTGCTCTTCCAGGTCTGAACATTGGTCATTTTCTCTGGGACTGCTTTCTTACTATGCCAAGTTAAACTCGGGCAATTCCCCTGCTGTGCCTGTTCTGTTCTAGTGCCTTTTAGATCAGCAATAAATAAATTCATTGTGCATTTCAACAAGAAGAAAAAGAAAAAGCCGGAGTCGCATTGTGCTTGCTCTTGTGAAGATCTATTGTGTGCAAAGTAGTGTGCTATCAAATGGCGTAGGTCATTTTTCATTACCCCACTGAGGATGCAGCTCAAAGCAGAGGATTATAGAAACTCATTTCCTTTGGTTAAGGAAAAAAAAAAGAGTTAACATTCAATAAACTCAAGGGCTATGACGCAATGTGGCCCTCAGAACCTTCCGAGCGGAGCTGTTAATAGCTTCCTTTCCCAGGACGCGGGTTTGCCCCATTCACTTATCGACTTTGATGCATTAGTAAAAGAAAATATCAACCCCTCATAACTCTCAGAAATGATACAATACATCACTTGAAAGTAAGCTAGGATCAACACATTGTTAACTGTTTGATCTCTCGAGTCAAAATTAATGATAGGTGTTTTGCACACAAAAAAATGAATGTTAAAAGCCTATTTAAGCTAACTAAAGACATCCATACAACATCAGGGTTGAATTGGAGGTGATTTCCTGCAATGCAGCTGTTATAAGTTTATCAGTCTGCGGGTGGCAGTAACCAGTAATCATAACCAGATTGCAGAAGGGTGGGATGGAACTTATCTTTAAGTAGACGATCTAACTAACTAACTAACTAAAGAAAGCTGGTTGAGAACTAAGTTCACAGTATTATTCACTAGAACACCCAAGGGTCTGGGAGAAGCCAGTTTTCTGTATATTTTAAAGAAATGAAATGATTCTGAAGGTTTAACTGCTAGGCAGGGAGAAACCAAGGTTCGTAATGATTAACAGCAGACCTCCTGCGCTCTTGTACTCGCAACATTTACACAATAATGATAGCTAATAAGAAATGGCATTAAGAAATGACTTCAGCTTTCTCCGCTGAAATGTTGCCATAGGCTGTTGATGAACTTTTAGCTCATTCTCTTGTGACATGGAAAGGAAAGATCTGAAATGTAGCATATATTTCAAGCAGAAGAGCGATTGAACAAATTCCAAGAAATCTCTCTGAAGAGCCAAAGAGAAGTGTTGCACTGCGAGACAATGCCTCTGGACAATTACAGCCTGTTAGTTTTAATGCATCTCGAATTGCTTCCGTCTGCAGCTAATCTGACCACTGGAAACAGTCAATTTTGCAATGCCCTTTAATTTTTCTGATTTGCGTGTGGGCGGTATCTGTTGGAATTAATATGAATGTTTTCCGGATTGAATTAGAGAAAACAAGACAAGCTTTCAAAGTAGCATCAACTTTCTTTGAGAAATGTGAACTCAGGAGCATGTACAGTGGCAAACCATGCGGGTGATGTACGTCTGTCCCAGATCGCTGTCGAGCAAACACGGAAAAGAGTGACAGAGAAGTCCCACTGGATCCTTAGATCTCCCTAGCACCACTCGACAGTCTCTTTAGCCCTCTTTGTTCTTAATTTTGCCGAATACTCGGCCCTTTCTGGACGCTGCTTCAGGCGCTCCAGCTCCATCCATTAGAGCCGCGCTCACAGCCGGTGGGGATACCCCTATTTCCGAACTCGCTGACCCATGCGGACCCGCTGTTTTCTGTGAATGAATGAATCCCTTAAACAGTTAAGGAGTGAGCCAAAATCTTCTTCCATCCCCAAAGTCAGCGGAATACATACTTTGTTTTTCAACTGACCCAAGTTTAAAATAGCCGCTGTTTAAGCCTTTCGCATCAACAGTCCCAGCTCCTGCCGCCTCCCAGCGCCCCCCTCCCTGCAAACAGCCACCTTCCCATCGGCTCGTGGGAATGGTCCTGTGGCTACGCTCAAACCTGATTTCTGGAAACTGCAGGTCCGGGGAAGTTCAAATTTGTCTTTTTACAGAGAACAGACTGAAAAATGGCAACTACATTTTAATGTAAAATTTTGATAAAAGTGAGTATGTTTTTAAAAATTCTTCATGCAGCCTTCCTTCAAATTTTGACAAAAGTTTAAACTTATGATATAATTCTTCCCCATGTTTGACATTATGTATACTACAACTTTTTTCATATAATTTTTTGAATTTCAGAGGTGTTTTTCAGTGGAGAAAAAGAAAATTATTGGTAAGACTGAAAATTTGAAATGTATTTCAAGTAAGACAGCCATTTCCAGTTTTTTCTTTTCTGAATCTTATTCAACAAAACCTCTTAATTATTTCTCCACAGCCATGGGATCAGCTCACTCCTTTCTTCTCCCTAGTGGGACTATAAAATCCGCAGCTGGCAGATCTGTGCGCCAGGCTGTGAGATGTGACGCATCACAAATAGCTACAGAGGGTAAATTTTCCATTCAACAAGGTAGCAGAGAGAAAGCAATGTCATTGTCATTGCCGGCGTGAGGACAGGTGGACGGTGGCCAAACACTTCCCAATTTTTCACTTGCTATGTGTTTTCCCAGTTGTTACTGGTTTGGAAGTGACCCATCCCAGGCATTCTGGTTACTGGTGTGGGACAGCTGGACTGGGCAGGACCTGTGGCCACTCGGTGCTTGTCCTCACAGCATCTGCTCACTGGGAGCGATTACTCCTTACCAGGCTCCTTGGCATAAACCGTGCCCTCCCACATGCAGTGCCAGGGCTTTGCGTGATTTACAGCCCATCTCATTGTATCAGCACCTTTAAAAATACTGCTACATCTGCTAAATAAAAATTTTACAGGCAGGGAAACTGAGGCACTGATCGATGATGTCTCTTGCCTGAAGTTATGCAGTGAGAAACAGCAATCAAGACTCCAGATTCAACTTCTCCCATATCATGCTGAGTTAACGTCTTGTTTAAAGTACAGAAGTGAGTGTAGCAATTATCAAAGTTCAATATAGGAAGTTTTTCTGTAGTAGGCTCTGAAATACCCCATTGTGTTAATCATTTAATACACAGTAAGGGCTGTGTTAGGACCTTGTGTGGTTTAACATAATCCTTAGACTCACAAATTGACTGCTCAACCACAGCCTTGCGAGAGCGTGGGACGCGCTGCCCATCAATTTCAACTGGAGGGAAATCTATATGCAGAAAACAGGGGAATTGGTAAACAACCAGTTAAGCGGTTCAGCCCGCTGCCGCTCTGTCCCCGCTGCATCATCGCAAAGTGCTGAGTTCCTAAATGTGGAACCCAGATGCAAAAATAACAAAGACCACATTAAAGTGATGCTAATCATACAAGCTATGGCACCAGAGGAAGATGCGGAAGTGCTTGGGAGGCTGATATAGGACGGGGGGAAGATAGCACAGCCTCCAAGTGCTTTTCCAAATAATGTGTGAGGGGAAAAAGGTTCCTGTGCCTCTACCAAACCTCATTGTGTGCAGCCTCGGGCATCTGAGACCACGCGCATACACCCACTCGGGCTCCCAACCCCTCTGCAGATGTGGGGCCCCTCAACCTCCTAGGCAAGCTTGGGAGAGGACTATCCTGGGAGCAATCCTTCTTACAAACCAGCCACAGGATGTGAAAAATCTACCTTTTTTACACCAGGCTTTCCAGGGAACCGGTGATTTCACTAGAAACACCCAGCTGGCCATGCGAAAGCAGCCCAAGCCCTTGCTCAGGGCAACTGGCCCTCCTGCCTCTTCTTGCTGGTGGCAGGACAGGCCTGGCTGCGAGAGCCCCCGGGAAAGGAAGGCAGGACAAGGGAAGGTTCTTCCCGGTCCCAACAGTGATGCAGGGCACAAGGTCCCTCCACAGTGAGGCCAGACACGCGGGTGGCTTCTTGTGGCCAGCAAAGGAGTCTGTGAAAGGCTGTGTAACAACACAATACAATTAGTTGAAGATGAATACCAGCATGCACTTAGTAAATAGGTGATTGCTTCATTAGTGAGCTCTTCAGGGTTGGAGCCCGTGAGAAGGGCAGATATAGGCACCTCCATACTTAAGCCATACCACCTGGGGGAGAGGAAATGATGCCTTGTGATTGAGAAAACCTGATGGGTAAATTATCACCAAATGAGGTGAAAAGCTCAGAAGCTCCCAGAAGGGACTGAGTTATGGGACTTTGTACCAGTCACTGAGAAGTTGAGCTGAGAGCTTGGTGGTGGAGGCCTGGTTAGAGAGGGTAGGTTTTGTCCTGAGGAAGTGAAAAGTCTTGTGGCTTTTGGTGACTTCAGGAAGGTGTGAGCTCTCCTTTCCCTGATGCTACCTTGATGCTGCAGCCTGCTTCTCTTGAGAAGACTCTGTGGGGGAGATGGAGAAAGGTGACATCTGGTACTCGAGAGGTAAGCTTTATCTTCTGTAGTCCTAAATAAAATTATATAGTAGTTTAGAATGACTGAGAAATCCGGCAGTGTGGTTGATGTGGGGGTTAGAGCCAGAATGGCCAGAAGTAGGGTCTGGAGGAGCCCCAGTCTTGGGCAGAGCTGCCACCTTGTGTGGGACACAGCAGGTGAACAGCCTCTTCCACCTTTTTCTGTTGGTCTTCAGCCAGACTGATTACGAGCCTGGAAGCAGAGGCATTGGGATGTTGGGGTTGATCACTGAACAGACTGCAGCTTAAAATACTGTGTGAATTCTGTGAGAGGAGTTTCTGTGCAGTGTTTTTAGAGTAATGTTATTTTAATTATTATTCAAGTGCTTGATTTGGTCTGACTTCATCTTCTTGGTTGTGACCATAATTGGGGCTGGTTATGTACAGAGGCAAGTTAGGCAGTTGCCTTGCTTGCTGTGGCTAGCAAAATCTCTCTGCTGGCTGTGTGTTTTGTGCCTTATTCTGCTGTTGCCGCCTCTGCTCTCTACTCACTACCAGGGTTGAGTACAACAGAGCAGGGGGAAGATTTCTGGAAGCTCTTCCCACCCTGTAGACTAAATAATGCTGAACTTCTGAATTTTGCTGCTGTAGTATGAGCTTGTCCTCTAAGGAAGAGTGGGTGTTGCTTTATCCATGTAGGGCACCAAAAGCATTACTTGGAACAGGGGGTGCACAAACAAGAGTAGGAAGTGATGTTCTGCCTTTGAAAGCTGATTTGCTCTTGTCCTGGGGACAGCAGAGCTCAGCCTGCGGTTCTGGCTGGAGCAATACTGCTGCTCTGTGCCCCAGCCCTGGGCGGGACGTGGTGAGCTTTATCCCAGAGTGAGAGCTGATTCCAGCTTTCTGAGTAATGCTGGCTTATTGGAATAAGTTTTCCTTTGATCTCGTAGACAGAAGTCCACAACAGCTGCTCTGCAATAGATAAGGACAGCCATGCTCCAGGCTGATGGTGTTTGGAGATTAGTCCTCAGGACATTGCGCAACGGAGGAGCGCAGCCCGTAAAGGCGAGATAGTCCTGTTGGTGCGCACACCTGCAACAGCGGTGCTGGGGAAGGAGGCTGTCTGCCTGTGTATCAGGGTAGAGCACGCTATGTGTGATATAAATGGATGAACTACTACTTTGTCTCTCTCTGCTGTATAGCCACAACTGTTGCCCCTTGCAGACATCGGGGGAAAAATGCTATTTTTGCCTGCTGAATCTGGAAGTTGCTGTAAAGATTCATTTTTCCCCCCCCTTTTAAATGAAAATTACTTAATTTTAAACTCTTCCCTTAAAATCTTTTAGTAAGAAGTTCTTAAATTTGTTATTCTAAATAGACTCACTAATGTGTCTCTGTGCATTACTTGACTTAAATGTTGCTTTGGTCTTGCAAGAGAGAATGACGGCATTCACTCAAGAAGTTTTGGCAATGCTGATTTTGGGCTTTCTGCGGGGATCACAAAAACCTGTCAGACATGCATTTTCAGTAGGAAAATAACTCCATGTTCTCCTCAAAGCTTTTGGAGGGGATGAAAAATATCCTGTATGGATGATCTCTGAGTGTGGGTCACCATGAGTCCAGGCGTTGGTCCTCACCAGGAATCCACTACATCTCTGGGCAAGCTGCCCAACAGAGCGAAGGGCACCTACTTAGTGCCTGGCATGGGGCTGATGTGGCTTGTGTTGTCCCTTGGCCTTTGCATGTCACGCTTTTCTTGGCACTTGGGGATGTTTTGAGCCGAGATTCCCCTAACAGTGACGCCAGCTCTCCCTGTGAGGAGCAGGGCTTGGATTTGGAGGTTGCCAGAAGTGTGGGTGAGACTGTGGAAATAACCTTTGCCTGTAGTCGAAGGTAGTCAGGAGTGGTGGTGGACATGACTTCACTGTGCCCACTGCTCAGCATGAGTAACCAGTTCCATGCATTTCCATGCCAACCATTAATTTCCAGATGCAATGACTAGCACGGTATTTTCCATTTCCAGATCTTGTTTGTACTGGCATGATTTAAAATACTTGGTAATTACAGTGGTTCTTATAGTCAAACTGCTAGACCGATGCATGATGCTTGGAAGTTTCTTCTCTAGCTAGCAATTTTGGTAATGACAGTAATTCACATAATCTATCTTCGTGCCCTTGTGGCTTTCAGAAGTATAGGGCTCTTTTTTTTTTTTTTTTTTTTTCTTTTTTAGAGATGTAGCCCTGTCTCTATATATAGCTTGGTGGATATCTAGTATCCTAGATATGTTAAACTAAACTCAACTGAGAAATTTCAGTCCCATCGCCGCAAACTTTCTGATGTTGCTCTTCACGTTAATGCAATCAAGCAAACGGGGGAAGAAATTGGAGGGGGCAGAGGGGCGAGCTTGGCAGCTGCTGTGGGCACCGGCTGGTTGTATTCCCAGGCAGCTTCAGGGGGTTGGGTGCGTGCCAACAGCATCTCCTCCTGAAATTGGGTGAGTGATGATGAATATGCTGCGCTCTTTCCCCTGAGCTAAGCGGACTGGAT
The DNA here is from genome assembly GCF_964106895.1 of Numenius arquata. NCBI lineage: Eukaryota > Metazoa > Chordata > Aves > Charadriiformes > Scolopacidae > Numenius > Numenius arquata. The sequence goes on along the minus strand of NC_133587.1, from coordinate 6,370,388 downwards.
AGAGGTGAAAGATGCCAGGGCACAGTGAGACTCCCGGGGTGTTGGCACTGAGGTGGGCTGTCCCCAGAGGAACGTGCTGGTGATGCCTGACCAACTGCTACGTTGCTCGACTGCTCCCCGTAAGTTAACAGTTGAGGTGGGATATGGCAGTTTCCTCTCAAAGATGAGGTGGCCTCAATGCGTACAACTTCAGGCAGCCATTGAGCTTCATTTTGGGCAACAGCTCACAGCACAATAAACAGTTTTGGCAGCCAAATGTGACAACATTCTATTGACTAGGGAAAATCCTTCAGTTTTGGGAAGATGGCCGAATCCCAAAGCTGCTCTCATTTGCTGGTTAAGTCTACTACCAACAGAGACGCTCCTAAATTACTTCTGGGAGAAACTGGTCAGACAGATCAGAGGCAGACATCTCTCTTGGTCTGCAATTATATGTGCTGCTTGCTTTGAGAAGAGGCCAAAGTAAATGGGAGGCAGCAATTAAGGTAGGCACCAGCAGTGAAGACCTAAAGTATAGAGCACGGTATTCATCAGTCATCCCTGTACAGAAAAGGCCCCTTCTTAATTTGACTGAAGAGAGAAGAGCTGTAGCTCAGTATGTTTGTGTATTGATGGAGTAACTCTTTTTTGTTTTGTGTTTTTTTTTCCTCCAGAAGACTCTCATATGTAAAGGAGAGTGGGAGTGGTAGATGTTGATGAAATGTAAACTCTTCTGCAAATGTGTGTGAGATCTCCAGCAAGTTGCTAATTCTTACCCTCCCTTCAGAGGCAGGGGCCAGAGGTGGAAAGGTTTGCCAGGCCTCTGTCCAGTTTGCATGTACGTTTTCAACTAGGAGCTGATAAAACTGGGGGTTTCTGCATCTAGAAAAAGGCCTTGAGGTCACCGCTGCCATACCAACAATAAATCAACAAAAATCGATTTTGGAGTCTTAAGCAGTAGGAGCAGTAAATGCAGTCTCTCTGATATTCTGCGACCATGGAGCACATTGAATATTACAGAAAAGAGCTGTTGAACACACAGCACACCACGTCCAGGATGTGTTTGTGCCCATAGTGTGTATGGGAAGCCATGTGTTTCCTGTAAAGCAATAAAACCTCATTGAAATCTAGCTGAATTCAAAATCTGTATGTAAATAGAAATTCTGGTATCAACAGTTTTCTTTCTGGTAACCTATGTATAGAGTTGCTTCTGCCACTTTTTAGAGATCTGAAAGTTAAAGCTAAATCAAATGAAATGTTGCTGTCACCTGGCTCTAGAACCAGAGACCATTAACAGGCTCATCAAAGCCCAGGTGGCAGCAGGACCAGTGAGGGCCAAATTGCTTCTGATTGTGTACCTGTGGATGTAGGCAAGGAAATGCTGTGGAGGGTGTTTTGGAGACATAACAAAAGAGATAGTGGGTATGTTCCACCTTTCTCCATGAGGGTGTAACTTGAGGTTAGCCCCACCAGCAGAAATAATCAATTTGATCCACAGAAATCTGTTGTCTGGCACAAGGACAGTGTGCTTATTCCTTTTTTTTTTTTTTTCCCTCTCCCCACTCCCTCTGCTACTTTCTACGCTTTGCTTGAAGCTGCTGTAGGTTTTGAGGCCCTTTTCCAAACCTAGATGGGGGTTCAACTCCCAAGTTCTTAGGGCAATAGTGGAGTTACCTTTCTTTTCTTATTTGTATATACGCACACATATGTATTAGAAACATGTAAACACATATACATATATGGCTGCAAGGGCATCCAAAGCACAGCAGTGGTGAGGACTTGCCAAAATAGGCGAAGAGCTGGAAAAAATCAGGCAGTTCAGGAAGATAGCTTGAAATTAGTGCTGGAAAATAAACATCAGAAAGGCTGGAGCTAGCCCATTTGCAAGTGCTAACAGAACCGTCTGTGTCTGCTCTCCCCCCCGGTGTTGGGTCCTCCTCTCTGCAGCCATCCAGTACAACCAGTGGCTCCTCATTGACCTGTCTTGGATGTCCCCTTGCTTGTTTGTGACCAGTGGAAACCCATGCTATCTGAAATCCCTTCTTTCCTAAACAACGCTGCAAGACTCCTCCTCTAACAGTGTGATCCTTGATGCTGTCGCAATTTTATTAAGGGCCTTAGAGGCTTGGTAGCCTGTGGTCAAGTTTACTGCTTTCCTCACCAGTGAGGGAACTATACCCTGCTGCCATCAAGAAGCAGTGGGAACAGCAAAGCTCATTAATGCCTGCTTTGTTAATGAGAAACAGGAAGTATTACCTTCAGCCTCGGAGCCCTACTTTGAAAAACAGTTGCCCCCATAATAAAGGGGGGCCACTCTGCCACTAGATGCAGGATGCTCTGCTCATGTCATTGTCTAGTAAGTGCTCCTCTGTCGGGACATCAGCAACCCAGGTGTCTTCTTGAAAGCCTGTAGCTTACACAGTTCTTTGGTAGTTTGTACTAAAGGTTTTCATTGTGTCCCAGTAGAAGAGGGATGTTGTGTCTCGCTTACAGTGCGGTAAAGGGCCACAGAATATCTGTCCCGTGCTATTACAAACTGAGTATGGATCCTGTATTTGACTGATCAGCCAGGGACTGCCCTAGATGATGACAATCCTCATGATCTGTTCCAGCTCTCCATTTGCTGAGCATCTTTCAAGGCTATGTAGGTGAATCGTGGTCTTGATTCTTCCCTGGTCTTCTGCCCCTTTTCATAAAGGGAAGAGGGCACATCTGAGGAGACATCAGAGTATGTCTGACACATGGTCTGGAAATGGAGCAAAAGCAACTCCAGTATCCTGCAGCGTTGGCAGAGATGTTTTTCTTTTCATTTTCTGAGAGGTGCTGCAGCAGAAAACCAGATCTGCTTCCTCAAAGACTGTCACTCCCATCTGGAGAACATAATATTTGACCTGCGGGCTTAATTTACTGTCAGTCTCCCATATCTCCCAGGAAGGAGTCTCCATCTCTTTTTAACTTGAGACTGTTACCTCTTGCCCAAACAACAGGTTTCCCAAGAATCATTCTTGAGCCAAATGAGAAACATGAAGTAAATGAATGCAAAATATAATCTTCTTCCTTTTTAACTGATATCAATAAAAAATGCTTTGAAGAGAGAGTGCTTTGCAAGTGCTAATTAATAGGATTGTCACTGCAGCTCCACATTGCCACTGCAGAGGAATCAGGCTGCAAAGTGCAGTGTGTCACTGAAGACACAGGTTTTGCTCTGGTTGTGATTTTTTTTTTTTTTTTTATTGAGCTTCTTGTTCTCAGCTGCTACTAGAAGCAGGAAATCTCTCAAAGCTGGCAAGAGCTGATACGGTTTGTGCTTTGAGTTGGTTATGATTTTCCACCTACTCCTGTGAAGCTGGAGCGATTGCTTCTGAGCAGAAGTCCCTCCAGCAGCTCTCGGAGGGAGCTGGTGCCATTCCCAACTAAAGATTGAAATAATTGTGACTGAGGTGGTGGAGGTTGGGGTAGAGGATACCTCAACTGAGAGCCTAGACTTCATCCTCAAGCACACCAAACTCGTGCAAGTCCTTTATTACATTGTCTCTTCCTTTTCTGTGGACCCTGGTGGAAGAAATTGCAGGACTTGGAGACAGTACAGTGTGGTCCCAATCAAGTGTGTTCTAAGCGCATCGCCACTAGTATGGACTATGAAGAGCTTTGTTTTTTCCTGCAAACCAAAAATACCAACTTTTAAAAAATAAAGTTACATGATCCACTGAAATTCATAACAAAGGACAAATCGAATCCTTCACGCTGTGTAACAGCCATAAATAAAGGCTTTATGGCTGAGAAGTTGTAGGCAATGTTCCAGCAAAATCGGATTTATTCCCTCTCCATCCCCTGCAATATAAATCTCTGGAAATGGGGGTTCTAAGGGCTGTTCTTACACGACGTTAACTGCAGCTTCTTAAACCAGACTCCCTGCCAGTATTTACAGTTCACGTTCTGTGCATGGTATGTGTGTATATAACTGCACCAGCTTTTACAGTTGATTTCTCAGTAGTCATGTGAAACCAAAACAACTGATGGGCTGAACTTGGAGTCACTTGTGCATTTCTCTAATTTAAAAATAAAATAAAAAAGTCTGCCTTGCTGTTGGGAAAAAGACGTCTTCATTAAAGTTGCTCCAAGTCAATGGTGGCCCAACCTCTGTGAGTGTCATGTTCCTTCTCCCCAAAACCACTGGTTGGGTTTCCAAGGGAACCCTGCAAGATGGATTTCAACACACCATTGTGCAGTTGCAAAGTGAGTAGCTGCGTGCTTTCTTCTTGAAAATGCCTGGCCATACTTCTTACTGTCCGCTCCAAAACTTAGCCCTGAGCTTTCATTAAATATGTCCTTGGAGTAATTAACCAAGTCCTAAAACTGCAGTCTAGCCAGGTCATTCCCTGTCAAGGATGAACAACTCAATTCAGTGGATTTGAGAGAGAGACTCTAGCTTCAGGATCCAAATATAGGTCACTAGTGGCAGTAGATCACTGTGAGAAATTAATAAACACATCAGAAGCAACACTCTTCATGTATCAGTTTTGGATCAGCCGAGTATGTTGGTTTGTGCTCCTTTCTGCTATGCTTAGTATATTGTCAAAGACAGGAGCTAAAATGAGGAATTTGTTCTCATTAAGCAAGTGCCCAAATTTTTTTTTTTTTTTAAGGGGCTGACCAGTACTTCTGCCCAAGGCGGATGGATGTAGAGCCATCGACCTCTCTGCTCAGTATAAACACTGAACAAAATGGCTTAAATTGTTGGGACCTGAGAAATGATATCTTTGAGCTCTGACCCTTCATAACCAAGTCCAGACACTGAATGTCTCTGCTTCCACATATTTTATATGAAGCACCTGACACAGCAGCAACAAATAACATGGGAATAAATCCAGCAGCCTGCAACAGTTTGCCTTCATTAGCCAAGCCAAAGGTCACCTTGCTGGTGTCACCATTAGTGTCTGGCCACTACCAGGGCCATTGCTTGCTCTAGACCTTAGAGTCTCTTAGCAGAGAGATCATGAGATCATATAAGGGAGGGGAAGGTGGGGAGCCAGGTCGAAAGGCTCCCAGCGCTTCTGTGGGGCTTCTTGTACCCCACGACCACAGTGACATCACAAACCTGTATGTGCTGCTTTGGAAACTTAGCCTAAACCTGAAGTTCTGGGCTTGAGCTACAGGTGCTGCCACTCTAAAGCACAACAGATATGCTGAGGTCCTGGCATCCCCCCTTCTTAAGAGCTGCTGAAAGTAAGACCATTAGCTCAAGGTTACCAGCAGCACAGAGCTGCTAACTCAGGAGTCGCTTCAGCTTCCCGTTCAGGAAGGGTAAGTGCATGTTTTTAATTATGGGCAAGCCCACGGACATTGCAGTGAATACAGCCACTCGCCCCCTCCCAATTCCAGGCACAAACGCTCCGTTCCCCAAATTACTGCTGACTGGCCTGGGATTGCGTTTTATTGCAGACAAGCAAGCCAATTCTTTGAGGGTGAGGTTAATTCAAGCAGCCCCATGTCGAGCCTTATCCTGCAAATGGTTAAAGGCTTACCCACGCCTGCAAAAACTAGTCAAGTGCAAAGCTATCTTCTGAAGGGTTGGTGGGACTGAGGCTGTAGCCCCCTTTTCTCCCTTGGGGGGGGGGGGGGGGGGGGGAAATGTGGAGTTGATGAATTTGACTATGACTTGTCCTGTTTTCCTTTTAAATGTAAAACCAAACTCAAGCTGTCTAAAGATTGTGCTGTCTTCGTTTATGGAATTAATTCAAACATCAGTATTCTATTAATTGGAGAAAACAGCAGATTTGTCCCAAAGTGGCAAACCTCACCATAGCAAAATAACTCTCAAAACATTAAATTAAAAAGTATGCTCCTACTGCCTGGTCAGCCAACAGGCCCTAGGAAAACCAGCATAGAACCATGCTATATGGAAAACCACACTAGAAAAGAAATCAGTGCATTAAATGTCTGTTATCCAAAACTTCTGATCTTTCTTAGCTGCTGATTTAGGAATACAAATTCTATTGCATTAAGCAGAAAAAGGGAATAGAGATTTTTATTTAAAACAGAGTATCTCAAAGTGGCTATAATAACCCATTTGTCTTGCTTTTGTACTTGGGTAATGAATGACTGTAGTATAAAGTGCGCCTAGTTTTTGCCTCAAGGTCTTGTCAATCATTACCTGATAAATAAAAACTTCAAACAGACTCCTTTTAGCTTAATTGGGCAGAATTTCTCTCCAAAGGAACAGCTGAACACAGAGCATAACATATTTGTGGCAGCAATGGAAGTCGGCAAGCAGGGTCTTTGGATGGAAACATAGACCAGAGTTCAGAAAAATTCTGAACTCAAAAGATGAGTCTTTTTGGTGTTACTTACGCAGAAAGTGTCGGTTCGTCTTGCAGGCAGAGCTGAAAGGATTGAACAGAGCAGCTGAGGATATCCCGTGGTCCTTGGCAACGCCACTGAGCTGTGCTTGTGTGAGCTCTGCTCTCCCTCTCTGGTTTTGGGCTTTACAGCTGACACTTCCATAAAAATCAGAAATCTTAAAATTACACTAAGGCTTACTTAAATCATTATCTTTTATTATACGAATGTTGGCAGCAACGGAGGCAGTTTCCTGCATAGGGACAAAAGGATCCTATTGTCAGTACTGGAACAGATCTAAAATAGCTCAATTAAGCAAACACAACATCCTCAAAGTTTGGCCTGAAAGGAAGTTAAAATAGCTGATCTATAAAATGTTTTAAATGTGCTTTAAAATGTCATTACTCAGATAAATCTAGCCGTTTTGAAGCTGGTTCACTAGTTTTATGGCCCTGCCAGTTCATGGCAGCACACGTATTCGCGTCAAGAGTTCTTGTTCCAGAACAGTAGATGAGGAGACAAAGCCACAGTAGCTCTGAGGACCGAGGGGAGCTGCAACCAGCTCGGGAATGGAGTTTTGGCTCCCAGGCTGGGAAAGCTGCTACAAAGCACATCCAGCAAGTTGTGTGTCTTTGTGGCAGAGCTGGAAACCAACCGATATTTCATGATATAAGGCTAGACGTGTTGAAGTTAGTGGTAAAGCTTCTGTTGGCGGCAAGACTGGCATTGTAAACCAGGATTATTTTCCTTTTATTTCATTCCTTTTTTTCCCCTCCCCTTGCTGGAACCACCTCCCCACTTTACGCTGGGTCTAAATGCAGAGAATTGGGACCATACTGAGAAATATCAGAGGATCCTCCTGAAGTTAGTCTGGGCATACAAAAGCCAAGTAGGCATGAGTTTAGGCCAATAAAGGTCTTTCCACTGATGCTTTGCTGGACTTCAGATTAGCCCACAAAGCAAATTTACTTATGAACTTATAATCGCTTGTGAAAGATGATAGTTTAACTGCAAAATGATGATGATTTAAGCCTCTGGATCAGCAAATACATCTACATAAACTGGCACAACTCTGCTCACAGTTCAAAGTAAACAAGAACCCCAAAATTGCTGTTATGCCCTGAAGATACAATGTTTAGTTAATACAGGGATTTAGACCTTTTTTTTTTTCTTCAGCTGCCTCCATAGCAATGCGGTGTGGTATCCACAGTAGGAAACCTCATGCCAGCAGCATCTCTGAAATATGCTAAAACAATCTAAATTAGAAAATGTCAGCTTCTTGGCTGATGTTCCTTTGGAGTTCCTTTTTTCCTTTCTTGTGCCTCTATAATTTTATTGGGATGACTAAATCTCTGAACTATGTTAGCAGTAAACAGAACTAATTTACCCCCTGCTGCTTTGAAACAGCTGCTGACAGCTGCACTATAATTCAATCATGGATCTTTGCAGTGCAGTCTACAAAACATATTCAATTTTTTTTGTGTGTTCTTCCCTCTCTGTTGTATTTGGACTGAAGGAGTCGCACCAAATAGCGATGTGCTGATTTTGCATGGGCATAGAGATTGATCTACATGAAAACAGAGGCTCAAGATGAACTATTGCACAGCCAGAAAGGTTCTTTGAATATAGGGAGAATAACCACACAGATACACAATGTTGTTGGGATATCTTTTGTAAAGTTGCAAAGATTTATTTTACTAGTTTGTACAAAAGGCTTCTGACAACTGCTCTATGAAAAGAACCGGAAACGTGTATGCATTTTTGCCAACTGTTAATAAATATCTTCTTAAATAAGGAAACAAATGTGTTTAGGAACCGAGAATCATTTTTCCTGGATGTGATTGAAAAGGAATTCAGAGATGGAAATAAATAATTCTTCTTCCGCTTGTGACAACTATTTACATAAAAATGTACAAACAGTGAAGCTGATGTTGAGCCTAGCAACAGAAATCCTGTTAGTATGTCTAAAAAAAAAAAACCAACCCTAAACAAAACAGAAACAATCCCCACATAATACTTAATATATGAATCCTATACAGCAAGATACTGTGGTCCAAGTTAAAAATGCAATACACCAACGCAGTGACCACCAACACTGAAACACCTGCAAGAAAAACTAATCCTTGACTACTAAATAGTGGAAGTTTAGGTGTGACTAGCTTTTAACTTTCTAGGCAGCACCTTCGCTTCCTTTAGAAGGTTTGCAGAAGCACTGGTGTATGTACGTATACGATGTCAAAAGACACTTCCAATCTGTGTGATTTCAGTGCCTCACTCTAAATAAGAGATGCACTGAGGGCAGTCTTGGCTGTTTGTCGTAGATGGTCCTGTCTGCAGGCTCCAGGGAGAGGTGGTCTTTTGGATCCAGCTGTTGTCCTGCCCTTTGGCTGGCTGTAACTACTTGGTCAAAGTCTCACCTTGGGGCAGTTGGGAAGTTTGCTGGAGTCACACCTGCAGAGTGTGCTGTGGCCAGGCTGGTCCTGTGGGTGTTTGAGTCACCTGGGTTGGAAACTGGGCACATCTGGCGACGTGGCAACTGCACACCGAGGCCCCGGTCCAACACCTACCAATGTCATGGAGAGACTGCCACTTTCCCTAATCCTGCTACTGGGAAAACACCAATTGACTTAAATGAGATTAGAATTAGACCATCAGAAACAAGTTTCCAATTTATTTCATAGACCGTGAATTTTTTTTTCTTTTGCTTATTTTTAAAGCAAGGCATCTGGTCTGGATTTGATTGGTGATTTAAAGAAAGAAGAGCAGTGACTGATTTCCAGAATCGGGCGGTTGTGTTCATTTATCTTCTTTCTCTGACTCTCCTCTAAGGCAAGACATGGAGCCAAGTCCCCTCTGCGGCTGCATCGCCCTGTCTGCTCGCTGCGCAGCGAGAACCATCTCCAGGGATTTATTACGTTCTGGACCAGTCTGTTGGAGGTTTAGGTTTTTGAAGTTTGGAGATTTAGAGCTGGGTGTGCTGAGGACCTGGTGGTTTAGGGGGCAGAGTTTTCTTTTTTTATCTCCTTGGTGAAATTAAGGCCAATCCTAGTTTTCTAATCGCAAGGTATGCCAAAGTGTGGAATCAGTTTGTGATTGGTTACTGCTACTTTGTATTCTTTTTCACAACACCTTTAATTGAGTTTTAATTACATTAAGTGATGTTTGTGTAACCTGTGACTTTGAAAGAAGGTAAAAAAAGAAGCCTTCAGGGGACGTTTTCTTGCTCCTGGTTCCAGCTTGTTGCCGTGGCTCTTGAAAGGGAATTGTTTTCTAAATTTTTTTTTTTAAAAGGTGAAGCCAATAATAGAGCTGGGGTTTTATCGTACACACTGGCTCTGGGCAGTAAGGTTTCCTAGCTTGTTTCTAGCTGAATCTGTGTGGTGCTGGGTCCCAGCTTACAGCACCTTCGGCCCTTGAACCTCCACAATTTTGCAAAAGCGTTGGAACTTGTTCTGTCAGTGAAGTCAATGGACATTTTCCAAACAGGAGCAGGATCTTTAGCTGGCACTTTCACAACTCCGTAACTGCTTAGGATACCCAGCTAGACATTCGGTATAATTCTTGTTTCTTAACATTCTGCTGCTTTCTTGTTTCAAGTTCATAGCAAATTCAAATTCTTTCTGGTTGCTAGAGGAAATTTCTTTCCCTGTTGACAAAAAAATATACCCAAAAATTCTTGCTCTTTGGAAGTATTTTCTTTAGTTATTTTGCTTGCCAATCAGAAAGTTCTTTTTTTTCCCCTTAGACTAATCTGTCCTTTGAATTTGTGTCAATCCAGATACAGCTTTTGCTACTGTAGTTTAAAACTGGAAGTTGGATGTAATTGGTCTTTGCTTTTGCTTATGAAATTGAAGCAAACAGAGGGATGGAGGTAATAACTCTCTAACAAAATACCTGTTCACTCCAGGTATATTTTGTTTACTTATTTTATTGCAAACTGTATTACAGGAACTACACATGCTTATTAGACACAGCACATTCTCACCTTGGATAGATTATTAATTTTTTAACTCACAATCAGCACTAGTGAGTTTGCAATCTTCGGAAAGACTCATTTGCAAAAGTATGTATCGTAGGAGCCAATTTTGTAGGCAGATTTGGTTTTACATGGTTTCTCTGGCTTGTTTCAGTTTACAAGCTCATTGTCTGTAATAAACTAAAACAAAATGTGTTCAAATGCCACTTAGATCCAGAAACTGTTCCATTGTCTGAACTTTCAGAAGCCTGGTCCTAAAAACCGTTTGGGATTTTTTTTTTTTTAACCCCATTGCCGGAGTGCTAACCTTTTCCCCTCCCCCACACAGCCGTACAAAACCACTCTTTACAAATAACTTCTTTTTTCTTGTCTTTCCTACTAATCTAATGACAGCCACATGCTCGTACCACCATGTTCCTGTATTTTTTTAAGATAACGTTGGAGCTGTCATCAAAATAGAGCACTGAGATGGCATTGAGTTGCGTAGGAGCACAGCAGGGTTTCGGCACAGTCTCTGGGTTTATAAAGTGAACCTGGGGAATGAAAGTAGATGCATGTTAAGATTTACTTTTCCCCTTTCCTCCCCCATATTTTTCTTTCCCAGGCAACCTTCTGTCTGGCCCATGCACTCACTCAGACATGTTTTGAACACCTGGCTTTGTGTACAAATGTCTTGAGATGTCCCCTGCGTGTACAGAGTGTGACGCACGCACCCAAGTCAGATCTCCTTGGAAATCTTTCAGTGAAGCAGGTTTTCATTAGAAAATCCCCATTTGTCAGAGCAGCCAGTGTTCTGCAGAAGTGTACCAGTTACGATAAACTCTGTGGGACACACAGGTGAGGTTTTGTGAGAAATCCCATCAGCTCTGGGTGGGGGGCCCCCGTCCCTGAGACCCAGCTGGGGCCAAGGGCTCTGGGTCCCTTGTGCTCCCTGCTGCGGGACCTCTGAGGAGGAGAGCAAGGGAAAAAGCAATTTACCGGGAGAAAAACATGTAGATATTTATTCCTTTGGAAATGTAGATGCTTCTAGTTTCCTTAATGCTTTTTGCAGCGTTGTCCTTGGAGATGCACAGGACATGGGATGTAGGTGAAAAGATGGAGTGAGCATCCTCGTGTCCTGCCAATGTGCGCAGGGGCTGAGGCTGTTGAGCTGGACCTGAGCTGGCTAAGGGAGGGCCTCCGGGCAGGTCAGCTGGGGGTGCTGCACAGCCAGGCTACTGGGGAGCGGCGTGTCTTCTGGTCCATGCCAAGAGCTGGGGTGCATTGGCTTTGGTGACAGAGCTGGGGCTGGGCTGTCCCCAGCCAACAGTCCCCCTGAGCAGAGGCTCTGTGTCATGAGGACACGCCAGCTCAGGGCTCCCATCTGGATATCTTTGCACAATTTCATAACACAAATACACCCACAGAGCAGCTGGGCTCTGTAATTTTGAGATTAGCTGACCCCTTCCTCAGTCTGCCCCCAAATCCCCTTTTGGTGGCAGCCTACAGTGGATCCATACAGAGTTTTTCCAAGAGATGCTGATAGTGGGTCTCGCACCCTGCTCTTCCCTTCCCATGTGGTGGGACTGTGCCACCATTAAGATGTCTATCACAGGGCCCTTTGAAACTACAGAGAGCATGTCAATGCTTGCAGCAAAGGCAGGGTAATTCCTAGCCAACTATTAATTCAGGCCACTTGGTGAGACATGTTTAGCCAGATGCTGCAGGCATCTTAATGAGCTAACACAGACCTTCCTTCTCTTGTTAGCTTAGAGACTTTTTTGTGTAGAAACTTACTTCTGAGTAGCACCTATCAGAAATAACTCTACTAGGAGCTACAGTGCACCTACCAGTGTCTGTACAATGGCATGATTTGTAGCATTCATGTATGAATTCAACGGGAAAGCACATTCTCCTTCACAGTAATAGGCAGCATAGCCCTCTGGAGCGATGATCCAGTCCTTGAGTAAATTGAAGATGTTAGATTGTGGAGAAAGACAGAAATAGGTGCAGTGAAACAAAAAGTAGAAAATCTAACAATTCGTATGTCTTTATATGTATACATATGTATGTATATGTACATACAATTACAGTAGCCTGCAAAATAAACATCTGGCTTCTTTAATGCTATCTTATACACCTCATAAGCGACTGCTTTTCCTGGAGGGATGTATCCCACTTTGCAAACATGCCCATAATGCAGCTGGGTTTAGTTTATCCATTCAGCAGCATCCTCCCAGCTGTCCACAAGGATCACTTCAGCCATGGCTGAAATGCAGGTACAAGCTTTCAGAAATGACAATGCCTTAACCAAGTCTAAAAGAATTGACAGATGAAAATGGAGATCCGTGTGCGCCTTTAGCGCTGCCAGAGAGAATTCAGGACTTAAGCGTGTTGAGTTTCTAGCCAGTCTCACACTAAATATGTGTATATCCTAACTTTGCAGAAGCACTTCTTCAGCGTGGTAAAGGCAGTACGCAATTTTCCTCCCCCCGGGATAAAAAAAACATCAGGTTATTAGCTTGTTCTTACTATTGCAGCTCAGTAAGTGATATGCAAAGGCACCCCAGCTCACCGCCCGGCCACACACAGCCCTTACCTGCCACCCCAGGTCCCTGAAGCTGACGTAGAGCTCGTGCTTCTTGCAGGCTTGTCGCTGGTCGCTGCTGCTGTTCTCTGCAGGGGGAACAGGGGTCGGTCAGGCTGGGCTGACCCAGCACCCACAGCCCCCAGCAACACCCCAACAGGGAGTGAGGCATCACTGTTCACCTGTTGCACACGTGGCGCTTTTTTTTTTTTAAAACATTTTCAGTTTTAGCCATAAAATAACGGCTGGGTTCAATACATATGAAAAGCCCCTCTGGCCTTTTGTGCAAATCCAAAAACGGCCTGGAAAAGTAGCTTCTTTTTTTTTCTTTTTTTTTCCCTGGGCTTCCTCTGACCTCATATTAGCAAAAAGCAGATCTCTTTGATTATTGCCTACTATATAAAATGAGAACCTGTGAAAGGAGTGATAGGGAAAGGCACCATTTACCGATTTTCCGAATTTCTAAATGTCTTTGAATCGCTTGTGTTACTGGTGATAGTTGCACCTTCAGGTCTATAAAGGCAACGTATGACACTAAGATAATGTGGAGTCTGTTCTTCTGTCCTGTGCAGCTGGATCCAGATTACAGACTTCTCACATCGGTTGACAGTGCTGAAGCCAGAGTAGAGCATGGGTCTGAACTGTAGATCTGAACAACTGTGACTATCAGTGCAGTTTTAAAGTTGTGTCCATCCTGGACGTAGAGCCTGAGCCAGAGACCCAAGTAGAAGTACTGGAAAATATTTCTACAGCTCTTGTTGGAAATGAGCTCAACATGGGGTCTCCAAGCTGGAAGCAGGACTTGATTGATCAAGCAGGTTACAGGGACTTTTCTAACCTACTCGCAGAAGTAAATTCTTTTGCCCACTACCCATGCTTTAAAAATTGAATTGATATATCAAATAGATCATAAAATGCACACTTAAACTGCAGATCATGTATGCTTGGGGAACTGCAAAAACCCAGAGGTCGGAAGCATGAGCCATGGAAAACCATTTTAAGAAACTCCAGGATTATGGGTGAGAAGTATGGAAATACATATATGTGGGCAGGTCAGAGAGGCCACACCTATCACCACGGCTGCAGAAAAACATCGTTAGCTCTAGGACAGGAATGACCTGATTAAATATTGGGAAGCTGCAACAAGACTAATGGGAGAGAGTTCTCCCGTAGCCTTGCAGGTAACCCCACGCAACCCAAGGGGAGGGCGAGTTGTGTAAGACGATATAGTGCCCTACACTGTCCTTTTCCTTCCACCTCTTGCAAGCTCTCCTTCTGCCCGGTGGGGCGCTCGCAGAAATAGAGCTGGAATTTGCCACTGCCCTCGGCGGAGCTGGCCCCACACTGCGGTTCTTGCTGGGAAGGTCACCAAGTGCCCGTTATTCTGAGGTATCTCGTAATTAAGCCACGTTTCTATTTCAAATGCCTGATGGAATTTTCTTCCATATTAGGAAGCGCAGCTCCCCCCAGAATAGCTGCAGTTATCCTGAGCAACAAATGGGCTTTCCTCTTCCATGCAAATCTTTTGGGACTACTAAACTTTTTTGGGGTTAAACTTAAATCACAAACTCTAAATATCTACAGTGTTTTGATTCGGATCCATTGAAATATATCATTGTTTTGATCACTTACTCATTGGTTTAACATAATTATTTTGCATTTCAAAATGAGAATTTATTTCATGTGGGAGACGAGGAGATTTTCTGGTTAGATTTTTTTTTTAATATTGGATTAAGAAATCCCTTAGTTTAACAGTTTCAAAGAAACATTATTTTTCTAATTTTTTTTTAATAATCCCTAATCCCAAGCAGTTTCAAACCAGCAAGAGAACAGTAGTGGTAGACCAAAGACACAACAAACAGGCTGAGTATGGGAGAAGCCATTCCCATCCAGTGTCAAGTCCAACAGAACATTATCCCACACCCAGAAATACGGACTGGCGGCCCACGCCATACCTGCAATGTTTGACACCCGGAAAGCTTCCTGGTTCTTTGGCGTTTTTGATCGATTCTGGCTCCTTTGCTTCCCTCCCGTGGAGCGAATACTGCGGAGGTGGACCTCGGTGGCTTTGAAGAAGGCTACCGTGAACGGCTGCTTGTTCTGTGGGCCGTGCCTTCCGATGAGACCCGCCAGTTTGGGATTGATGCTTTGCCCTTAATGACAGAAGGGACTGGTAAGAGGGTCAGCAGCACTTTTCATTTTCAGCAGACACAGTAAGGATAAGGAGGAGGAGAGCTGCTGGCTGGTGAGAGTGATTCCTAGGCATGTCTGTATGCATCAATCCACCAAGGGCCTGGACTTAATCGGCAAAGCTGCTTCAGACAAGAGCAGCCCAGCACAGCTAACTTCATTTTATATCTGCATGTAAAAGTTACATAAAATAGTCCTACATATAATTATTTTACCCTAAGTCCGCTTAGCATTAACTTTTCCTGCATTCTTTAGAGGGGTTTCTTTAAGTTCACCAACCTATAATTTGAAGTGATCCTATAAAAGAAACCATAAAACTTAGCCCATAGGAACACTAAATTCCCACTGGAAGGTTATTAACTTAAAATAAAAATGCCTTATATGAAATGCTGACAGAGTTCCAGATATACTGTAGCCGAGAGAAATAAATAGTTCAGATATTTAGAGACATTTTCCTTATTGCTGTATCTCAGCATTACTGTACCCGCTAACTTTGTTGCAAAACTGTTGATCACTGTTCATGCTTCCTTCATCCTAGGCTTTTAAAACGATTTGCTTATTAGTGAAAGATGATAAGGTGGATTCTCTGTAGAATTAAGTCAATTATTTACAAAAGGAGAAGGTGGTAGCGGGAAATTTAACATTTCTCCCTGCTGCCTCCAAAGGATGTCTGGGTGCTGTTGTGGTGATATCCAGGGGTGATATCCAGGATTATTCTGTTCCAAGCTACTGAGTACTGCTGCTAAGTCAAACTTATGTTAATGGATTTTGCTGTCCTTTTGCTAAGGACAGGGCTGGGCCTTGTCAGCAGCAAAGCAAATATGCCACAGGACGGCTGATGCTTTCCTAGGGAAGCCCAGAAAGGCAGCTAGCTGGGGAGAGCAGGCGAGGGGCTCTACAGTCCGCTGACAAAAATGTCCTTACCTTACTAGTTTCTGACTACCGTGTGAAAAGAAGCTGGTAACCTGAAGTATTGCTGGGTAATGCTTTATAACTGCTGTTTTTAAGATGAGCGAAGTAAATGCCCAGGCTTATAAATCATTGGCTTTATGGAATTATTTCCATCTTGGCTCTTGCACGTGGCCAAAAGATTGGTAAATATGACAGACCCAGAAGAAAAGGGGGCTGTGGTCAAAGCTCGAGGCCAAGAAATGGACTGGACGAGGCTGGAGTCCACTCTCCTTTTTTTTTTTCTAGAAGTGTGCAGCTCGGTGAGTAATTCCCAAGCTGCAGCCCATGGGATTTGCAGAGAGGACAGGCTCAGGGGGTGTTTTCATGGGAGCGTGGCAGCAGGAGGGCTGCCCGGCATGCCCAGGTCCCGTGGCTCGCCATCTGCGGAGCAGTGGTGCCGGGCCCTGCAGACTAGATAAAAAAGCAAAACTAGTCTCAGGCAGGGTACCGGGACAGCTTGGTCAAAAAGAGCAAGTACAAAACCTCATGTACGTAGATTTATATGTGGACACACATCAACAGTTCCTTCACCTTCTGCTTAAGCTCCTTTCCAGAAACTTGTCCAAACAGTTTTCATTTTAAACATTTGAGGCTGAGCCCACAAAGTGCTTAAGCAAGTAGCTAATGCTAAATGTATAAGTAGTTCCACTTGTGCTCAGGCTTTGCCAGATTGAAGCCTTATTTCCTGAAAACAAGCTCAGCTGCAGGAGTTAGAGCTCACTGAATTCTGCTCCTACAGCTTTTCCTGCCCCTTCAAATAAGCCTTTCTGCTTCCCAAAGCTATTTAAACTACCAAAGGCATCTATGGCTGTGGTTTCTCCTGTGTGAATTATTTTCCCTCTACCATGTCTCTAGAGAGTATGTCAGCAGTGTGCAGTGAGGGGACCCAGCCTCATGACGATACGTTTAATGGATTTGCATTAGCACAGTAATAAGTAGCATTTGACCCAGGAATTCCTCATCTAACACCAACATGTCATGTTCAAGACCGGAATGGTAGCAATGTTTCCTCGGGGGTGAGGGAAAGGCATGTAATGCTCTGTATGCAAAGTAGCATATCTCTTTTTAATAAAGCTGGGAAAAATCTGCTTTCTAACTTTCCTGTGCATCCGGAAAGCAGGGTTAAACACAAGGACACGTGTGTAGCCCCCATTAGACAACGATAAACTTCTCCCAAAAGAACTAACGCTGTGCTTTTGAACCAGAGGGCACGGCTTTCTCTGCTTTTATGAAGCTGCTTTTTTAATACTGTCAAAAATGGGATCAGAGCTTGCTGAATGCTTCTGACCCACTCTGGTGTTGCTTTTGCTTGCTGCTTGAGCTGATCCCCGTTTTCTAAGAGTAAACAAATACCCTTTGATTGCACACATTAATAGACTTATTTGGCAAGATCATAAAGAAATACAAAGATCAGTTAAAATAATTTCTTTTGTATTATTTCATCTGGACAGTGCTTGCGATGTCAGAAATTTTTTTACATAGACTGTATTGGCTTCATGGTTAGAGATCTCTATTTGTAATGACAGATACGAAGAAAATATTTTCCTTTTTTTTTTTTTTTTTAATTCACTTAAAGCTCTGGGGATTGCCCAGCATCAAAATCCTGCTGCGTTTGCAGCATATGATTTTCATATGAAGCCCAGGTGTAAAAGCAGCTTTCTTGTTAGCACACACAGTTGGTCTAAATCCAAAATGAGACTTGGGGAGCACGGAAGGACATGTCGTTGCCATTCAAAATAGAAAGAAAATTTCACGTGTATGGTGGAGAACTTTGAGTGCAAAGGTGTGCTGCCGGGTGGGACGTGGTTACAGAAGACAAGCAGACAATCAGCTCCTGTATCTGAGTATTTACTTTTTAAACTCTGCAGTTGGCTCTTCTAACTTTAATGACAGGCTGATTAAAGTATTTTGTTAATCTATTTTGAGAAAGCAGCAAGCCACTTTGTGCATGATTTCAACCCTTTACAGACTCAGCTAGATTTTGCAGGAGTGTAAAAAGAAAGCAGATTCCTAATTTTCATTGGGTTGAATAACAGATGAGAACACACTTATCACTGAACCTAGGGATTTCTGTCTTTGATCGCTCTCTCTGTGACAGATCTGGCTGTATGCTTTTAAGGGTCTGCTCCTGATAGCTCCAGCAGAGCAGACGGAGTTATTCTGTGTGCAATGTTCCAGTATTTCCTTGGATGCCAGCATCCAAGGAAAGTCTCCATTGAAATCTATAACATATTCATAAATTAGCTGCCTTCCTCCTTAATGCTGAAAAATGGGATTGACTTTTTGCTGTAAAATCACTGGGTGAGGATGGGCGAGGAGTGATAAGAAGACACTATCAGTAGACGAGTGTGTGTGATCCTGTAGTATCTGTAGTGTTTAGAGAGATTAAGCCTACTTCCAGCTATTGCTTTTCTGTGGACTCTGGGCTGAGTCTTGAAGGTTTTCCTGTACGTGAACCCCAACTGAATGGATGTGCCATGATTGCGGACACAACTCCTGTACTTCCAAGTATTTCCTTTAGGAGGCAAACTGGAAACTAAAAACAAGGACAAGTGTTTGAAAACGGGTTAAGCTTGTCTTGGATGTTAACTTGCCTTACTGTTTTAGCTTTACAAGTTAAGATTAACTTGTAAATCATGTTGAATTTGAATCTTTGTACAAAGATGGCAAAAGTCATCTGTCATTGGGGTTGGGACTAGGAACTTCCATGGTGAAGCTCCTGCTTTGTATCTGCATTTGGGTTTCTGCATTCACTGATTATTCAGAAAGGGCAGGTTAAAACAAACCCTGTGCACCTCTGTCCGCAGGTCTCTCACGAGTAAAATCTCCCTTTCGTGTACATGATTCTCCACTGGTTGCCTGTTTCAAAACTGCTTTGCACAGTCTCCATGCAAAATACTACTGACTTGAAAAATTCAGTGTTGCATAAAAACCAATAGCAAGTGATACAGATGTATATCTGAAGAATGAAAGTATGTCCTTAGATAACTATATTCAGAGTATTTGGAATGGTCTTGGGCTGGATTTTGCTTAACCTCTCCCGTGGGGCAGCCAGGCAGTTCCAGATGGTCCCAGGTCCTGGGAACCCCCTAGAAGATCCACGGTACTTTGGTTTCCCTGCACAAGTCTCCAAGTAAACATCACAAATCTTAACTTTAAGACAAAGCAATATGGCTTTTTAGTTAAGACCTGGTTAGGAAAATTCCCTGCCTGATTCTAAACACACCCTTTCTGTAGATGTTTCAGAGCCAGGTCTTCCCACCCATTCCCAAACCTCACAGGTTTGTACCATAAGCACGCTGCAGACCTTGGAGTCCAGACCAGCATAACTTTACTAGGCATTTATACTGCCACAAAGGAAATTAAAATGGTCCCTAGCTGTTTTCTGAATTTGAAAGGTCTTTTGTGCCAATTGACAGCAGCCTTCTGCATCACTCAGTTGTGTCTTTTCGCACATCAGAAAGTTTCTTCCTTTCTCCTCGACTGGATGGCACTACCTGCTGATCAGCCAGCAGCATATACATACCTTTATGGGGATGTGTACGTAGCTAATACTGAAATGACTGCAGACAGGTTACCCATCTATTAAAGCATTTGAGCACGTCTTTAACTTGAAATATGTCTATGGATTATTTTTATTATTATTTGCATCTTAGGCAAATTCAGGAAAAACATGCTTAAGAAATCCTATTGAAAGGAAAGAGTACTGAATGCTTAAGGCTTCCCCTGGCTGGGAACTGTACACCCAAAAGGGACTCACTGATTAATGCTGGTGCCTGATACTCACCATCGATGCCTTCCACAGACAGCTGCAGGCCAAGGTTGTGTTGGGGATTCACCACCCAGTGATTACTGGTTGCAGTAATGTCAAACACCAGCCACCCTTCTTCCGCGGCCCAGATTGTTCGAGAGTCAAGCAGGAACAAATCTGAATCCCTGAAAAAAAGAAGCATAACTCCCAGTTACCTGGGCTTTCCACTGGAGTCCATGCACATTCGCAGACATGCTTTAAGCAACACACTTTGTCGGCCCTTCAGCAAAAGGCAGATTATGCTGGAGCAGGGCTGGCACGCTTTCCCCTCTAATCACCTTCAGATGAAGCGCTTTTCTTCCCTTTAAAAAAGGGAGGATGGGTTGAAGCAGAGTTGAGGTGGTTTTGGGTTACTTTGCTGTTAGAGTTAACCTTAGAGCTGCTGATGCAACTTCAGAAAAAACACTTGCCAGGCACAGATTTGCAAATTATTGTTTGCATATGCAAACTTGGTAATTAGGCAGACAATGCTGCTTATTATCCTTTCCATCCATAATTTCCTGACTTTTATGCATAATTGTAGCATTGGTGCAAGTCAGCTGGCACACTGGTATGCATTTATTAACGTAGGTTTAAAAACAAGTTTTTTAAACTTGTTCATCTGAGGTTACAGATAATTGATTGAGGCAATAACCTTTTGCACAGTCACAGGTCTATGTTACTTTGGGTAGCAATTTTCTTTCAATTCACTACTTGAATTTTTAAAGGCCACTGCTGGGTTATTCTGGTTGAAAAACTAATACGAGAAAATGAGAAAGATCAGAACTAGAGAGGATTTCATGCATTTGAAAAGGGTGAAATCATTCTGGATTTACAAAACATTTCCTGGCAAATTTCAGTAAAATGAAAATTTGAGGAAACACAGGTTCTGTAAAGGAAGGAATCTTCTTTTATCAGAAATTAAGAAAGAGAGAAAACTTGGATGGAAATAGTGAAAAAATTGGATAGCGTTTCAGTTTCTCCATTAAAAAAAACATCTTTACAAGAAGAACAAAGAAATACGGTGGAAGTGTCTAGACAAGTCCCTTAAGAGCTGCTTTTGTACTTGCAGTGCACAAACACGATAACTTGTTTAAGTGTAATTATATCCTTTTGAATGAAGAAATATCCTTGGAAAACCCTTTAATCATGTCCTCAAAGCTTAAAGAAGGCCTTATTAATTTTGTCACTATTGATTTGACAGTGCAAATATATATATTTAACTTAGTTTACACAGTGCCTCTTCTTTGCACGAAATATCAAGTGATCAAAAATGAATCTGAGAAGTGCTGTCGGCATAGAGTCTTTTGTCTCGTAGCTTTTAGTGATTCTTTTCTCTGTGAGATACCAGGAAATTAGAGGCTTTTGTCCCACACAGCTGACTCAAAGCAGAAATGGAGTTTTATTGCAATGTTTTTACTATCTAGCTTTCCTTTCAACCTTTGTGGGCCAGGGCGTATGAGAGATGATGGCTTTCCTCTGTGAGCTATTGGATGTCACCGCCTCTGGCTCTGTGCTGGCTTCCATGAAATTAAACGTTTGAAATTAGTTCCTGCAGAGCACATGAGCCCATCGCCCAGCGTGTGTAAGAGGAGGATTCTGTCGTTTCCTTACCAAAGCACGATACCTCTAGATACCACACCGCTGAGTACATAGATCGAGCCAGTGCTGCTGAGGGTGCAATTAGTGCCGCATGTGGTGGCCTGAGGGAAAGCAGTGGCTTTCTGTGTCAGCTCTATTCAGAAGGAAGAGGCAAGGTTTGATGCTTGCGAGAGATGTTTTGCGGGCGTGGGATTATAACAATTTTAATTCCTCCCTTTGCCAAACATGTTCCTGCTACGGAGAAAGGCATGGGAGAGGGAGTTTTCCTTTCTTTTAAACAAAGTTTTGATTTGTGGAAGAAGCCCTACATCAGAATTAAACTTGCTAATGCATAGGGGATCCGATGGGGGAGTATTTTGGTGGATGTTTGGGCAGCCAAAGTGGGTGGCTCAGGAAGGGGCCATGGGACAGCGATGGAGAGCCCCAACCCAGGTGTTGGGAGCTGCTCTCTGGAGCTCAGTCAGCTTTGCTGGGTGCACCTAGGGCAACTGAAGATAAATAGTGTGGATAACCCCCTCCTTCCACGTACACAAGTTACAGGAATGTCAGATGCTTGAACCCTAACTGGGGGACAAATTTCCTGGGGTTTCATCCCCACCCAGAAGCAATGGCCCTGTTCCCACTGTGCATGACGCAGCTGCATGGACACCTCCCGCCCTTCCCTGTTTACAACACACTGAACAAAACGCATCCCAGAGGAGCTGGGGACGAGGGAGTAGTACGGATTGGCCCGTTCCAATGGCTGAGTCCAAGTTTCCAGAAGTAAAGGGTTTTTATATTCACATACTGCATCATTTAAGCATGGCCCCTGACTGGAACTCATGATTCACACAAGGTTTAGTTAATAGGGACTTGGCCTGCTTGGTTTTTCTCCCTTGTAGTTTGCAGGTTGAAGATAATAGCAATAATGATAACTTTTTTTGTTTTTAGCTACTGCTCAACTGCAGTATTATTACTCAGAAAAACCAGCCTTTAAGCTTCCCATGCTGACATGATGCAATCAGGGTAACCAGACAACATGAAGCATCAAGTACCAGGGTGAGTCAGTCTGGGAAATTGTATAATGCATTTGTTTTCCTGTAGTTACAGCAGCAATGTGCAAACAATAGGCCTGGAGGGGAAGCCTGAAGTGAGAGATCAAAGGGACCCACTGAAGGGAAATGTCCTTCCCACACACACTTGGAACATTTGGACCCAAAAAGGCCCCATGTCAGATGCTCTGGAGAAGTTCAAGCACTCCTGGATTAGCGCTTTCCACTCTGGCCCACCAGCAGCAGCCAGGGATGCAAAACCTGACTGGTGTTGCAAGCAGAGGTTCCCGAGGTTGTAGCGCCTGTTCCAATGGAAAAAAACCCTCTTGTTCTTTTAAAAAGAACAACTCCCTTTAAGTTAAATGCCCTGTTCTCCAAAGACTTATGGCAAACAGCGTTAAATCACTAGCAAATAGACAGCAAGCCCTTTAGACATCATTGTTGGACAAGACATAATAAACATGGCAAAGGAATGTTACTCTGCTTAGACTTAAACAAAATTTCCTCTGAGGGCTCCTGTCTAATGAGTTGTCATATAAGATAGCGGTAGTTAAGTCTAACTTATGTGGCTGGTTTGGGGTTTAGGTTTGAGATAAAGATCTAAGCACGAAGGGAAAAGGTTTCTGGTGCACATCTCGCCCGCTGGTATCTTACCTACCAACTGTACGCATATTTAGAGCATTCTTGGAGCAATAAGAATAATGGTTCTGCAACCAGGAGGCAGAAAAGCACTTTGGCTCCTTGGCCCTGCATTCAGTCCCTTCATTTGAGAACTTTGGAGCACGTGAAAAACTGTACTGAACCTCCTACGGGACCAAGAGATAGGAAAAGGCACATGATCCTCGTTTTACAGAAAATTAAGCTGGGACATGGAAATGTTAATGTCTAGATTAGAGTTACATAAATGATGAAGTCTGGATCCAGACCACAAGTATGTTTTGTTGAGACCACATCAAAATGGCTCAGCGTTCAAAGTACTTGCATCAGCGGGAGTGTCAAAGCTTTTAGCCATGATAAAACTCGGGGCTTTCAGCTCAATTTTCTCAAGCATTGGGCTGTGGATGGAGCCTAAGATGAAGAAAGGAGGTTGGCACTTGTCTGCTGATCGCTTTGGTAGTGTCTGGTGCTGGATTCCAGAAAGGAGAGGCACCTCCTGTCAGAAACACTCCCAAAAATTTGTCTACAGGTCATATAACTGCTGTGTGGTCTATGAAATTTCCTTAGTAAACTTGGTGTTTTCTGGAATCGAGGGTGAATAACGAGTGTTGCAAAGTGAGGGTGGCCAGGGAGGATGCATGTGAGATCGTGTCTGGAAAGCAGCTGGAGTTATGGAGGTGGAAGGGCTGAAGCTGCCAAAGGGCTGTGGAGAGCTGGTGGCATGAGTGGGGTAAGAAAAGAAAATCACAGGCGATTAGTGGAAGAGGAAAGGACTGAAAGAAGAAATTAAGGGAGACAAAATATAGAAGAGGCAAATAAAGAGCATCCTGAAAGGAAACAGGGAGGAAGAGAATTGCTGCTTTGCAACATGGTAATTCTAAAATGAGAAAAAGGATTAACAGCCATGAAGCTTCATGAAAATAATATGTATGGGCTCTTTGCCTTTTGCTGGGGTATTTTTTCAGCCTCTTTGGTTTGTGGCCATAAGTGTTAGCAGTGTATCCAAAAATTAGAAGTGCAGCATCTCTCCTAATTGCCTGTCTTGGTGAGTTGGTGCATGAGGAAGAACATGGACTAGAAAGAGAGACCCAGTGAAAATATGAGAGCTGGCAATTCTGCAATAGCAAGAGAGAACAGGAAATGAAACTCTGCCATTGTGTACTATAATGCTATATAAGGTCCACACTGCTCCAGGGTACCCTCTTTGCAAACAGCACCTGCTTTTGCGTCTGTTTTCTTCACACGCTTTCCCCATCCCCCTCATCAGCCCTGTTATTTCAAGCTGCTGTTTGACAAGTGGTAGTAAAACACTAATGAGCACTTCCAAATGGGATATAAATACATGGGAAGAGGACAGGCAGTGGAGGAGAAGGTAACTCCCAGCAGCTTTCATTACATTGCAAGATGAGCTGGTTTCTGTGACGTGCTGGACTCTGGGTTGGGGCAGACTTGGAGCCCTGGCTCACCTGGCCCAGCCCAGGGCCACCACCAGCAGGTGCTGCTGTCCCCTGCCTGTGCTCAGGTGATCACCAGCTCAAAGAGCACACCAAGGCTGCCCGACACCTGCATCGCTCTCATCCTGACCTGCTAGCTTGAGGAATTGCTGATCTAGCAGTGTTTTAAACCATAACCAGACTGTGACATCTTCCAACAGACTTGCGATTCGTTGCTTTACAAGTGGGTCGATCCTCCTGCTTCTGTTTGAAAGTGGGAAACACCTGAGGCACAGATATCTTAAATGTCTTACTGACTCGGCATCTAAACCCCAGCCATCAAGCCAGGAGCATAATCCTGTCCTCTTGACTGGTATTCTAACCCTGGAGGGGCTGTTTGGGTCACAGGCATGGTGAGAGACAACAAGTTTACTAACAGGCAGCCCAGGGATGGAGCTGGCATAGGGGAACAGGGGCAATTCACATCCAGGTTGGAGGAGGTGGAGGGAGGAGAAGGCAGAAAGGGCATCCTGGGAGGGTGAGAGGAGATCTGGGGTTAGAAGACATCTGTTTGGATTAAAAAACTGCAGTATCCAGATTCCGGTTTGCTTGGTGTCATTGCTTAAAGTCGGCTGCAGCTGTCCAAAGACAAGCTTAGGAAAATATTTTTCAGACTTTCCTACTTTGAGAGGGCCCCAGGATCTCCCTGGGCCTCTCCCTGGCACGTTTGCAACACCCTCTGTACACAGACCTGATGCAGCCCTCCTCCCACACCTTCCCTTCCCGCGCCCGGGATCCCCTGCTTCTCCTTCCCTCTCCCTCCCTGAGCTCCTGGCCAAAGGCAACCTGGGGTTTCCTCCAGGTGAAGGGGTGGCCACAGCAGGAATACAGTTTGCTGGAGGTGGTTTCCAAGGACTGGTCTGAAAACTGGCTGTGCTGGTAGTGGAACAGACCCGTGTAAGTTTTGTTGAATCTTAGGAGAAATTACATTCACTTTAAAATTTCAGCAGATTCTTAATTTTGTTTTGTGTGTCTCTGGTAGTCTCCTTCCCTTTCCTACCTGGTGTTTGAGAAGGGTAAGATCAAGGTTTCAAAGACTGATTAGAAGTAGCAATGGGAGTTTGTTACACAGACATGGAACACGTTTCCTAAATACAAAGCCACTTGTAAGAGCAGTGCTGAGAGAAATGAGGTTATATACATATCTCTGACACTTTAAATACTTTAAGCTGCTTCTGTTTAGCATTGAATCCCTGTTCGTTAGTGCATCGTTTAGCTGAGCAAGAGCCCACTGGGGTATACAAAATGCCTCCTGCAGCTCCCGGAGTGCCTGTGAAGGGTTGTGCCTTGCTAAGTGAGTTCAGGATCTGTCGGAGGTTTTTGCAGGCTGCAGTGGCTTTTAGGAATGTTCTGAACCAGATAACTAGATGCAGCTCTGTTCTTGGAGAGCTACAGGGTTTCCACACTAAAGTTCCCTTGCTACTGTGCTCAAGAGCATATAGGGATGAGTACAGTTATCAAATGACTTGCAGATAAGTCACCAAAAGAAATATCAGAGCTACTGTCAGTTCCTTTGTAGATGCTGTTAGTACTCGCAGATACTGTCATGGTGCTGGGGCACAAAGTTAAAACAAACTATATCCTTCTTTGCTGCTCCATCCCTAGAACGATCCCACTAGTACTTCAAAAAGCTCCAAAGGGAAGGCACATCTGCTTCGCGGGTTGGGTGGGCCTGAGCCTTTCTTAGTTACTAGAATTACATGTTTCAACCCACAACATGGAAACAGACTCCGATGAACAGGAGAAAGGGGTCTGGAGGGGGGCTCAGGTTTGATCTGGGTGCAGAAGTGGCAGAATTTGAAGCACAAACTAAAGCGTTCCAGCTGCAAGTCAAACCCAGGAATGCATCTCGCAAGATCTTATTTTTCTGTAGGGCTCGTAACATGAGCATTCAAATCATTCACTGCCTTTGAAGCCTGTGAAATCCATAATGGCCACAAAGTGAACATGTAGCAACTACATTTCAATTACCAAAGGCTGGTCAAGTACCTGGCTTTATTCTCTCCAGTAACAAAACTCCCATCGACTTCAAAGGGGTTGGGATTTACTCCACAGTGCAAATGCTGGGTCCAATGAAATCGGAGATGTAACTCTGGGAGGAGGTATTTTAGCTGCTGGAGGTGCAGACAGATGGGCAGGATCGAGCTCTGATGCTGAGGGAAGCTGTACAGTCTACTTTTTTTCTGCAGCTTCACGTTAATAAATTGAGGATGATATCCCAACTGATAATCTGACCCAGAACTGCATGGGTGCTTTTCCTTTTTTAATATGCAAGTTCCTGTCAATTGCAATAGGAGTTAGGTATCC
This sequence comes from Numenius arquata, assembly GCF_964106895.1. Taxonomy (NCBI): domain Eukaryota; kingdom Metazoa; phylum Chordata; class Aves; order Charadriiformes; family Scolopacidae; genus Numenius; species Numenius arquata. The sequence continues at coordinate 6,343,507 of NC_133587.1, read as the reverse complement.
AACCTGCTTAGCTGCTGTTAGAAATCCATCTACGTACCTGCGTGTCTCTTCAGTACTTAAGTGCCATTGTTTACAACAATGGAGAGTCTGAGGGTAATGGATATTTCTTTTGCAAAGTAGTTCACGAACTATTTCATTATTCCCCTGTAAAAGTATCAAAGTTCATTTTTCTCAGGCTCATATTCACAAGCTTTATTTTGACGTGTTCCCTGCTCAGGTGCCTGAGATAAATGACCTTCAACACCTTGTAGCCAACCCTGTGCCCTGTGATGTGCGCTCCCTCGTGCTGGAATTGGCTTTGCTTTCCCACAGCACCCAGGAGGGAGGAGACGGAGGCTTGAGCAGCACCCAGCTCCCTGATGGCAACCTTTAGTTCCCACTAGCAGGGTTTGTGACCACAAACAGGGATGTGATGTCCTGCCGCTCAGGACCCTTCTCAAGCCGCTCCTGGCTTTATAAAACTCCCAGGCTTGTGGGTGAGGGAACCATGAAGACCAAACAGAAGTTGGACATGAGTCACCGGACTTTAAGTTATGCGCACAAAAGCTTTGAGACATGTTATATTAGTCAAAACATCAACTGTTTTCACGGTGTTTATGATATTAGGAACATTTTTGTTCATGAATGTACTTGTTTGCTTAAAGTGAATAACTGGTGCTTTGTGCCTAAAGAATGCTGTACGTGCCTTTTTGTAAAGGAGACGTTGAGAAGCTTACCTTGCAATGAATTCATAGATTTGGGAAGGCCAGAAAGAATATTTTATCATTTATTTCTGGTTTCTGTAATATCTTCAGTTTGACAGAGATATAATTTCTATTAGTCAAAGCCCGGAGTGGCATCCCCTCTGCTAGAGAGGACGGAGCTGGGCTCTCATCTTGACTGCCAGGGTGGTTGGGTGTCCGTCTGCCCACGACTGAGCAGGCGGATGGAGGGGAGCTCCCACCCAGTGTTCAAATGTCCGTACTATTGAGGGGCAGGGTTTCAGAAATAGTCTGCTGTGGGTGCAGCTGTTTGTCTGGAAAGACCTATGCCTGTGTCTTTCACCGACAATAAGGTGCAGACAAGAGATGTTGCTGCTTAGATACCTGCCAACCTGTCTGAACTCGTAAAGCAAGTCATTAATTGTTGAACTGCTCGTACTTATGGTTTATTTGAACTGAGGGCACACCATCACACCCTCCAAACTGGAGACTCATCTGAGGTTTAACTGAAAATCAAGCCTTCAGCATATCCAATGGTCTCTTCACCCTTGAAGGAAAAAAATCTCCAGTTAGCCTCAACTTGGGCTTTTCAGCTGATACCGGCCTGGTTTTGTGTCCCTAGAAGCTGTCCCCATACCTGCTGTGCGCTGCTGCGTTATGGGGCAGGGACGATGCTGCAGCTGCCTCTGGAGAGCCCAGCACTGAGCTCCTGTGCCTTGGGTCGCTTAAACAGGAGGTGCCAGGAGAATACCTGGTGTTTCAGCTCCCGAAAGGCAATTCCAGCAGTCTCCTGGGAGATCCCACTGCTCTTCTATCATCATAAGAGCAGAGGGAGAGGGAAAGCCACTTGGGTTTTTGTTGGCCGTTTTACCTGCCGTGCTCTAGGGAGAGGAATCTACAGAGCTAAACGCTAGCAAAGGTTTTCTTGCCTGCGTGGGGGGAAGGCTTTGGCTTTGTTTTGCTCTTGTTGCTAGCAACGTCAGATGGGTCTGACTTTCCAGCCTGCTCAGGATGAGACAAACAGCCAAGGAAGCATCAAAGTGAATGGGTGTTTTTTGATCAACATTGGAGAGAGTTTGTTTTCTTTCTCCACTTGCCCAATGACACACTGACTTGGATGACTGGGCTGTGACAGAGCCGGTTGGAAAATGTCAGTGGAAAAATGCAGAAAAAGAGCAAATATTTTGACAAATGTTAGGGACAATATTTTTACCTTTGGTCAATCCAAACCAACATGAATATTTTTTCAGAACAAACTGTTCAAAACTCACCATTGCCTGTGCCAAAATGTATGCAAAGGGTGAATATGCACGAACACTCATTTTAAAAAAGTGTTCCTGTGGTGAATATGATGCAGTAAAATTGCATCTAATCTTGTAGCTGGAACATCTGTATAATTAGGAAGATTCCTCACCTCTTCCAGTCAGTGGTTCATGTATACGCCTGCCCTTTGCATACGTTTTTTTCCTTTAGCAATAAGAATTTTTGAAGGGGACAGTTTGCAGAAACACTTGCTGCTCCACACATAACCATCCCCAGTGGGTGCCTTGCAGCCCTCTCTAAGCATAGTTTTAACAAATCTGTGGATGTATCATCTTAAAATTGAGGTAGTAAATGTCATCCTAACACTGTCGGTAAGATTCCTCGTGAGTGCCCACCTCACTCATCAGGATCTGAAGGAGAACTTCCCTGGCATCTGATGAAGAAGGACATTTCCTTCAAGAACAGGTCTCTGGTAATCCCCTAATGCCCTGGCACACTTGTTAAGGCCTCTTCATCTGCCAACACATCTCTTGTTTCTGCTCTTCCCAAGAATGAAAAGTCATCCCTGCAGGCTTGTACCTAAATAACCTCTTTAAGAAATACAGCAAAGGGAGGCTTCTATCTCTGGAACGGCCTAAAATGGAATAAACTTAAATGCTTATGGTAAGCAGGCATCTAATGGGTCCTACGGGTCATTGTCTTCTCCTTTCAGAAAGCCTGGTAAAAATGTATAGTTTGAATTATGATTTTTTGATAGAAATAGGTTAATATTAGCATAGTCCCCAAACCCTGCAAATAATTGTGTCATGAAAAATGCCAAGAGAACCATGACTTTTTAAGCCATAAAATTAGAATTTTGTATGTGGAAGAAAACACACCAGTGGTTATATACTTTTACCATACAGCAAAGCTGGTAGAAATTCTCACCATTTAAAAACGTTGATAAGGTTTCCTGTCATATATCAATTTTTTTTTCTGCGTTTTTATTAGCTCTTATAAAAATATAAAGCCAGAGTCCTGATTACACTATTTTTTTCTTACCCTTTTGGACTTTCCCCTCTTTAAATCCCTAGTGTTTCTTTTTTCATAAGGCTAAATTAGGCCTGTACTATTATTACCCCATATTTAGTAGTCCTAAAGAATAACTTCTAACTAGCATGTGACTGTAAATACTTTTCATGTAAATAAATGCAGTCTCACATTTGGTAGGATTTGTATGCAGAAGAAATATGCGCAAATGAAACTAAGTGCCTTTGATAAATGGTTTGGGATTGCTGATTAATTGGAACTAAAAACAGATGAGAAAATTGAACATATGTTCTTATTCAAGTTCCCTGGAGGATTTGTCAGGGAGCTTGGCATACATTAATAATTGCTTGGAATGGATTTAATAGCTCATCTTGTAGTTTTGCACACACAAAACAATCAGTCAATATAAAAAGCATGGTGTCATCTGTCTTTGTTAATTAGGGATCTTGAACGCCTTCGGTAATAAAGGCTAGTAATTAAGCTGCAATTAGAAAGGAAGCATTTGGATGTGGTTTTGCCACCTCAGGATCCATAAGCAGCAGGAGGAAGAGGGTAGGTCTTCCAGAAATCTTGAAATACTCTGCGTTTACGATCTTTTCCTGCACTAGCACACGGCCAGGCTTGTTGGCTCCTTGGCTACCGAGTGCTCCCAGAGACAGCGCTGGGGACGCTGCTGGGGACACGCAGGGGCTCACGGGGCACCTTCTACCCTTGCCCTCAGTGGCTGACCACACATGGCAGCTACGTGCCCACTGCATCTGCATCGACTGAGATTTCGCTGCCTAAACCCAGCTCTTCAGAAAGTTTTGCCGATGGCACTGATATTTCTAAAAGAATAGGACGTAACTCTCCGAAGGAACACACTGTGCTTGCTCTTTCATTGGGATTTCCCTGTGGGGTCACTCACCTTCCCGGGTGCTCCTGCAGTACCTGGTAGACACTAATCTGGAACGTTTCATTATCGAAGCGTTCGCGGATGTAATCCTTATATATCCTGAATTCAGCAGCCGTCACCGCTTCCCCCTCTGGGATTCTGGAGAGATCAAACCTGAACTCTCGGTAGTGGCAGCGCTGATGGTGAAACTCTCTGTCATGCTCCACTGAAACAGAAAAACAGCCCATTAGCCACCTGCTTTGTTCCCTTTCCCCTCACCATCAAACAAGCTTGCGAGTTGCCACAACAGAAAAGGGCAAGAATATCTGATTGCAGCATCTCATGCTGTTGTTGGGTTCATTTAAGCACGTAGGAAATATATGACTCTATCTGGGCTATTATAAGCATATATGTGTTTATCAGACTCTCTTTGCAACAGTTTTACAGCTGGCTGGTACAGGGTGTGGGTGACCGTTGTGTTTTAATGATTTTTGGCAGCTTCGTGCTTGACAAGTGGCTCTGGACATTTGCCACCGATAACGACCAAGCTGCTGTGGGAAGGAGCTGAAAGAAACAGATGGGGCTTTTCAGGAGTGCTGGTTCTTGGCCTCACTCTTGCTTCTGAAAATCGCACAGGCGCACGCATACCCGCACACACATATATACACACATCCCAGTCCTTGAGGCTTTTCATGCTGGTGACCCGCATTCGGTGCCAGCTGAATTCATCACAGATCCAGAGCCCCGCTTTGAAGGATTTAAGATTTCATTTTAAAGCATCTTTAGCGGCCAGGGCTGTGAAGCAAATGTGCGAAGCAAGGACCTTCTTCCACCTCCCAGCCATGACCGTGAAATAACAAGAAGTGCCAGGGTCCTCCCAAGATAGTGTTGGGACAGTGCGTTATCCCACCGAGTGACAGATCTGCTGTTATTCTGATGGACAGCTGATGGTCTGGCGTAACGCTGCTTGTGGATATTGAAGCTGAGGGTCACTGTTGTGAGAAAACAAAGATTTTGAGACTGTCCTCCAGCAAGGGGGAGGTGAGGTGTCAGTGCCCCATCCCAGCACATGAACAAATTCCAAATTAAATAGACAGGTCGGACAAAGGAACATGGAGAAACGGAGATATAAGGGATGAACTGACTTGCCAGAGGTCATACCCCATGACATTTTAAAAGCTGAGGTTTGAACCAGGGACTTCCCATATGTCCCAGCCCCGTCGTGTGTCCACTTGACCTCCCTGCAGCTCGACTGCACAATTCAAGTAGTTAGCTCTGAGATTTTCTTGGCAAAGTTTGTATGTCTTTCTACAGGCCTGATTCTCTTCTGGCAGCAGTAAATCCATTGTGTAAATCCATTGACTTAAATGGAATTACTCCTGAAAAAGAGGAGTTTCAAGCCCAAGTCTGGAAAATGCTATTTAAATTTACAGCGCTACATGGTACAAATGTATATCAGCACTCCCCTGTGGGGGGACGGAGCGTGGGGAGCCACTGGGAACCGGGCTGTGTCCAAGTGCTCACATGGAGCAGGTTCAGCGCTGCTTTGCTGGCTGGGGTTCAGCAGCTTGGCCACGGGCTCTTCCTCCCCTCACACGCTGCTGCTGCAAGGAGTCCCGGGCTCGGGGTTTGCCACTGTGTGATTGCCATTCAGGGAACTACTTCAGAGCTCTTACTAATAGCTGGGATTCATCTTAGAGGAGCTTTTCAGGTATGAAACCCCTCAACTTTCCAAGACAAAGGCGATTAAGTTCAGCAAATGGTTTTATAGGTTAAGCGAGCAGTCTTAGCCTGCACTGAATGAACAAAGCTAGAGTTGCACCTCTAGCTATAACATCTGGTAGAGCCCCAGGAAGATCACTCAGTCCCTCATGCTCTGAAGTGGGGGGAATATCGTGGATATTCACCAGTGTTTGTAAAACAGTTGGCAGGCTAAAACTGCCCTCTAAGTGCTAGCAACAATATTAAATGTGCCTCAATCCCTTTCCTCCAAAGTATTCTCAGCAGAATAAAATACGAAGAGTATGATTTCAGTCTCAAAGGAATTTGTCTGTGCCTAAATTATAGAGGGGAGGAAAAAATATTTTAATATGGAATAGCTCCTTTAACCACAACTATAGAAGAATGAATATAATGTTGTGTGGTTTTAGTTATATTGCAGATAACATCACCAGTGGGGTGTATTATAGAGAGGTCTAGCAGTAAGATGTACCGATACGATTTGCTTCCAAAGACATGGGAAGGCTGAATTTTCAAAGGAAGGTGGGTGCACCTTTTCAGTGTACGTAGGTGATGACAACTACATCAGCCAACACCGGTCTTTAGCTGCACTTCATACACAGAGTCTGACAACAAACACATGAAGATGAAACTTTTTCGGGTGCTGCTAGAGTTCACTGCGATTCCCACTGCAGAGCCCTAGAAAAAATGTGTCATATTAGTATGAAAAATTAGCGGCCAGGGTCATAAAATAAAGAGCCCCGAAGTTTGAACTTTCCCATGCTTTGCAGATGTTTGGATATAGGTTTTTGGGCTGAGCCATCTTTAGTGTTAAAGCAAACATTCCTGTGGCTATAGTCATTAAGATCATGAAAATATGTGGATATGTAACTGAAGAAAGAATCCCAAGAAACCCTTCAACTCAGTGTTTATTGTTTTTCCCCTTTTTCTTTGCACTCTGGACCTATCTGGTGACCCAGAAGTAACAAATCCTTTCAGAACTAATTTATGAGAAACACTGACCCTGAATCAACATCTGTTAGATGACTGCAGTAAATCTTATTACATAATTAAACACCAAAATCTATGTTAAAATAACGTCAAGGGTCTGACTTGAACTCATAAAAGCAAGACTCTTCATAATGAAGGCTGAAATCCTATCCTTAATTCATGCTGCTGTGCGTTGGTATTTGTGAACATATGGCAAAGTATATATGATCGTGCACTTTTTGTAGACCCCAGTAATACCTTCAGCACAACAGCACGGGGTAAGCAGGGGAGCGCTCAACAAGTCCCAGTTTCCTGGGTTTGATGGGTGTTAGACCTTTAACAATACTGCAACTGGGTCATTTCCAATTAATTACCCGAGGAGTTTGAACAGTGGGGGGTGGGGAGAGAGGATGTTTTAAAAAAAATTTTAAAAAAGCCGGGGGGGAGGAGGGGTATTTTAAGTGTTCACTGAAACACTCAAGAGAGTTGCAACAGCTGTTTGACTACGACTGTAGTTTCTCCATTAGATCGATAAAATCCATGATCCCTATTGACACAACACACCATAATGAGAACCTTTTGGTCATTCTTGAAGGATTTAATCTCAGCTGCTTGTCAGCCATTATGTGTTAAGTGCTCCCTTAAAAGTCATCAAGCCATATGAATGTTTGCTGGGTAAACTTATAGTATATATACTTAATAGCTCTTCTGCCTGAAGAACTCATGTTTGTCCTGGGTTCATAGTTCTTACAAATCGCTACAACCCAAAGGCTTTTGGTGAATGGTTTTAGCCCAGTTCCTAATTTCAAACATTGGAAATTCCAGCTCAGAAACTGTCACAATTCAAATGCCTTGGCAAGGCAGCTGCTTGGAGAGGAAGCCAAAGCTCTGGATGTGCAATCAAAGGTTGTAAAATATGAAAAGGAAGAACACCCTTGAAAAATAATTCTGCTGTGAAACAGACTGTGTGCCTTAGCTGTGGGAAAACAGTGGATTTCCTCTCCTAAAGAAAGAATGCAAAGTCACTCATCACAGGTGACGCATGTGTAAATGCGTGCCTCTCCTCATTTCTAGAAGTGCTATCGCATTTTGGAGGCACAACCAGTGTAGACACATTATGACCTAGTTTAACACATGGCACAAAATCTGCTGGTGCAAAATAACTCTTGGCAGGGTGAGCAGTGTGGCAGTTAGTTGTAGCTATGGTAGGTGGGGATCATCAGACACTCCCTTTGGCATGGTCCTTTGGGAAAGAAAAGGTCGAAATGATGGGACTTGAAAGCTGTAGCATGGAGGCAGACAACACATTCATGAGAAAATGCATAAAAGTGTGCAGGACAATTAAGGACAATTAAGGTGATCCAACCAAAACAAACACATATCTTAGGTTAGTGGTTATCAGTAAATTTGCCACACCTCTGTTGCAAATATGCAAGTAAGCTCAGCATCTTTGAACGTCTGGCCTTGACTATCTGTCTACAATCTGAATGCTGCACAGACTGCACTCATCTATCTGATAGAGATAGGGCTCTGATCTCTCTGAAGTCTTTTGTCTCTCCAAACCCACTCTGTTGTGGCGTTGTGGTGATGCAAGAGGAGGCAGGACAGCATAGTTGTGCAACAACGGGGACGGTTAAAAGAAAACATGATGGATACAGATGTGAAGTAGCCAGGTATCAGATCCAAAAATATGGGAAAGCTGGAGATAAAATGTCAACAAATCCCTGGGACTTGTTTGGACGTATCCTAAAGTGTACTCTTTTCAGATACAGAACTTGAAAACATTAAGATGCAGGGACAAAAAAGTGTAGTTACAGCTAGAACTCGTAGCAATGCAGTTGAAACCAGTACCAGAAAAATAATGTTGGACAGAAAGTCTTGTGATCCTGGTTTCACACCCCAGGTTCCCAAACTTCTAAAGCAAATCATCGCACATCAGCATAAAGCTGGGAAACTTGAACTGATCCCGTGTTTGGTTGTTTTCACAATAAAATATGTTGAGACTAGAAATAAGAACCCTGACTATTTTCAGCTACTTTGTAAATCGCTACCGGTAAGTGAAAAGCCAACCTCAGCTAATTCTGTAAACTGGTTGGACCACTGGTTTTTGTACTACGGCTTGATGGCAGGCAAGGATACATGACAGCAAAGATTACATTGAGACATGGCTTGCAGTAGTTATTATTTCTCTCTACGCATACCAAGGAAACCATACTGTTTTAGCCTTAGTACTGAGCGCAGTAGCACAATGTCAATCACTAACTCCATGTGTCAAGCAAAGAGCCAGTGAATCACAGCAGTAATTTTCCAAGAATGACTGTGTTAAAAAATAAGTATTACAGAAGTGCTAAAGAGCTAATCCAAACCCCAGGGAAGTCAACAGAAATATTTCCACTAATTTCAGTAGATTTCATGGGAGGCTTTACTTTTGGCAATCTACCTACCTAAGTATTTTTATGCTTTTGTTTTCTGAAGATGTAAAAAATCTCTTTTTCACAAGTAAAGTAAACACCAGATGAATAGATTCTGTGCTCAGGCTGCCAAACTGGGAAAGCTTCAGTAATTCCATACCTCCTCCTCCCTGGCACGTTTGGGTAATGCACTTGGAATATACTTTGAATATTTAAACAAGTAAAAACTTAAATTTTCTTGTTAACACTTTCACCTGATAATATGTTAATTGTTTTTATAAGGCACTTTAAGAATAGTTGCCTCATTCACTGTAGTGCTCAAAACAATTAGGGTGCTACTTGTTTCTCATTTACAATGAAGAAAGCACCAAAAGGAATGTGCAGTAGGGTGTCTGTAACTTCTTTACTCCCAAAAAAGGCCAGAAGGGATTTGTAAAGGACTTTAATCTCAAATAGATTAAAGGTCCTGAATTCCTGAGACTGAAAGATAAGTCAAAAGAAAATAGATTCCAAAAGACAACACCCCCTCGCCTCAGCCTCTTGGCCAGGCAGGAGACTCGGCTGCAGAGCCTGCGAAACCCCTCAGAGATTTGGATGCCAAAAAAACCCCTACCAAGGTCTAACAGGTTTTCAGAGTCTACCTGTGCCGGCCCCAGGGACTGAAGAAGTCATGTAGGTGAGTTCAGTGGGTAGGAAAGTCTTGATCTGCTTTGCCTCTGACAGCTGCAGAAAAGGAGCGCTATTTCTTCAGAGTTGGTTGAGGGGTCCAGTGAGCCTGTGGATTTTAGCCTTCATGTTTTCACAAAAGGGCAGGCGATGCTTTGAGTTACACTGTTATCACTCAGCTGCACAAAACCTTGCTTGAATTTTCCTAGAAAAATTACCTGCAATTCCCTCCATCACCACCCCTAGAGATCCAAGCCAAAACTTCAGAAACTCTCCTGCATCATTTCACTGTAGAGCACAGAAAATTCCTAGAAACTGGCTGCCCTGGGACCACCAGCTCCGCCTGGGGTCCACGAGAACTTTTAACCTACGTATGTTACTGCTTTCAAAGGGAAGGTCCACTCCTATCTACTGCTTCATCCTGCTGTCTCCCTTGGGAAATGGATTCAGCTGGAAAATACTGCTCCCTTTCCCAGAGAAGTTTTCAGGTGAATCCCATCCTCAGCTGGCTCCTGGCAGTGCCCTGAGAGCAGCGGTGGCAGGAGGGCTGGGGACCTCCCAGCACGGTGGGAGGGAGGGCAGGGCCACCCCTTGGGACTCTGGGCTTGCAGCAGTTGTGAAACTGGGCTGTAAATTTTCAGGATGCCAAATTTGAGACCTCTTGATGGGATTCTAATTAACAGGCATTAAATGTTCCCTCTATAAATTGCGCTTCTTTGTCTCTAAATTGGTGGATAAAACCATGTCACTTATGAAATATAGGCCTTTTCTCCTTATGCTAGTGAGGTTGAAGAAGGAGGAAACCAATTATAGGGGAAGGATCCAGCGGTCTCCGCAGCTGAAAGAGCCTACTGGGCTCAGCGGGATGCCCGATTGAGCAAGAAGTGCAAGGTCAGTCCTTATATTTTTCTGAGGAAAAGGGGGAGTATAATAAAGATTGCAATAATGTCATGCCAGGCCACGGTCTGCTCAGGCGCATGTTTCCCTTCTCATTGTGCTTGACAGCAAGAGTTACAGGGGCAGTGGCAGTAAATTTATAACAGCAAGAATTTGGGAATGTGAAGTTCTGTGATTGGTTTTCATTTGCTTCATCCTCTTGGCTACAAGATTTACATGCTGACATTAGGCAGCTGAAGCAGCAGTAAAGAAATATTTCAAGAAATAGTTAAATAATATAAATTGAGAGTCCTATAAGTGGAGTAGAGCAAATGTCCTGGGTTGTGGGATGGGATTTTGGTTTTTTTTAAAGAGTGATAAAAACAGCATTTGGAGGGTCTTTTTACATTGGATAGTTGCAGTTTTCCAACTCACCTAAAAGCCACTGCAGGTTTTTGGAGAAACCTAAGGAAAAACAAACGTATCCTTGATTTTGGTTTGCGAGATAAGCTTACTAGACCGATAGTCTGTAGCTTTTCTATAACTCATGAATGCATCCCATCGCCAGGGACTGCTGCCATCCTGCCACTTCTAAAAACACAGTCTGTCCTTCAGCCACAGGCCGTGGACCCCTAGGCATTCGGGGGGGGACTGGCTCATCTGCTGAAGCCCTGTCCTGGTGGTCTCGTTCCCATCTGCCCTTTGCAGAAGGGACTGATCAGCAGAAGGGAACCTGCACCCAGATGCTCAGTGCTCATGTACCCATTTTACAGTCGCGTAAAGGGAGGTGAAGGTGATAAACTATTTCTCACGTGGTAAATGCAGTGTGTGGCAGGGCAAAGTCCTGCCCCGTCCATGGGTGAAAAGTGGGACTAATGCATTAATTTCAGATGAGATGAAAAACAGGCTTCATAAATCCTGATCCCCAAACCCAGAGGTTAGAAACAGAGGGGTTCGAAATTCTTTAGTGCTCACTCTGCAAAGCGATCCGGGGTTAGCATTTTTGCTTCGAAGGAGGGAGTAGGGGGGAAACCCTCTGGAGTTAATATTCTTCCTTTAGCCATCACTTCATTTTTTCAGCTTTCAGCATGAAGGTGGTGTTGCCAGCAAGACCACCTAGCCACAAACCCAGCAGGGAGCTTCCAAAATTCTTCTGAACACTGACTCCTTGTTATAAGTTGAAAAGTGGTAATAGCAACAGTGCGTGTCACATCCGTGCCAGGCTTCGGGCCTGGGAAGGAGCACTCTCCCTACTGCTGAACGCAACTTGGAAAGATCCTTTCAGTCCACACATGTATCAGCATTAGCCATTTCTTTGTCAACAAATCCCTTAATACGTACCCTTTCTATCATGTACAGATGTCCAAAAAATAATGGAATACTGTACTACAAGATTAAACACTTTAATGTCAGCATATGTGTTGCATGACTCTGAACAATGGTATCATTGTGCGTGTACAAACAGCGGGCTGAGGGAAGATGGGTTTAATTATCTCCGAAGCAGCAGCAAGTTCTTCCTGACTAAGTTGAACTTCAGCTAGCAAGGACTGCTCAGGGCAGAAGCTGGTATTTCTCTAACAAAATGCCCGGGCCCTTTCTGATGTTCTTCCAGAGTTAGGGTCAGTGTCGTACCTGCCTCATGGGGGGTGTCGGAGAGCGGTGTGGAGCCACCTGCCTCCCTGGGAGCCGGCAGTCAAGGAACACAGTGGGGGACGAGGATGCTGCGTGTCACCACATCCTCTCGCCCCATGTGTCACCCAGGAGACTTAAGTTAAAGCTCCTTAGGATGGTAGGTGGCAAAGGGGAAAGATGATAACTGGGACACAGAGAAGGGTGCATGCTGCCTTCTGCATTTGGAGACATTCTCCTGCCGGGATTTCTTTGCAGGCGCTTTAAGGCAATATCGGATGGTAAAAAACTATTTCTCCTTAAAGAACATCCTTGAAATATCTGGGCAGGTTATGCACAGGTAATCCATTTTCTTTTCTGAGTGTGCCCTGATCAGTACCCGTTTACGCTGTGGTTCCTCTGCTGAAATCAGAGCCAGACTAGATGAAAGGTATTGTGAAAAATTTACACGTGGGACTGCTCTGTGAACACCAAACTCTCCTAATAGTAAACAGACCGATGGTGGTGCGAATCCTGATGCTGAGTTTGCAGTGTCTGTATGTGTATCTGGGGAAAGCAAAGTTAAATAAGCAGAGAAGAGTTGTGTTTCTTCAGAATACCTTATTCACAGCCTTAGCACGTGAAACACGGCAGCACATAGTGCTGCGATCCATCTGCAGCTGCTGTAACACACTTAGGATTGCTGCGGGATTTGGGGGGTGTGAGGGAATGGAGAAAAGGGGTGTGACAGGGAAAAGAAAGAAATGGGAGTGAAGTTTCTCCTTTAGACAGGCTCCCTCTATTTCTAACTTCATCTTCCAGGAATCCAGTACAAGGAAATCTCCTGCAGGGCCTCCCTCATCAGCCGCCCAAATCTCATTACTCTCCCCCCCCTGGACAGGGAAGGGGGAACCCAGGACAGTGCTGCCCTGGGGGTTTGCCCCCAGCAGCTTTCCCTTTCCCAGCACCTTAGGGAAAAACAGCTCCTCTGTTTTTCCAGAGGAGAGGCAAGCTGGGGACTGTGGTGATGCTGCAAAATGTGGCTCCTCCTATGTCCACCCAGCTGGCCAGCGTTGTGGCCATCATAAAATATCTCAAGCTTTTGTGCGGTCATTGGGAGCGGGGTTAGCTGGTGTTTAACCTTGGCAGACTGCACCACCGACAGATTGGGGCTGTTGCGTCTCTCTGTATCTGAAAGACAGGGATGCACCTGGCTAGCAGCTCGGAGCTGGGGACTCCTGTGGCTCCCTGCAGGGCCCGTGGGCTCCACAGGGCAGGCTGAGGCAGCTTCCAGGCTTCCTGCCCACCAAAGTGATCTTCACTCTTCTCTACACCCTCCTCTAGAAACGTCCCTGTAGTCAAACTGAGCAGTGAGCAAAACGACAGGCAGAAGCTCATCATTACTCCTGCTTTCTTTTCTCTGCCTGCGCCGTAACGGAATAACATAGACTAAGAGCAGAGCTGCGCGGCTGCCTAATACATCCCCTAAACCTTCTGGATGCAGCTGGGGGAGGTATGGGAAGATGCAGGGATACACTTTTTCTTTTCCCTCTTTGAACAGAGCCGACTGCTGTGTTACATTGTGGTCTATTTTTGTAACTGGGGGGACAGCCAGGCTGCTTTCCTGGCCCTGTGAAATCAGGGAGTTGTATCTGGTGAGGCCAGCTTGGCAGGGAAGCTGTGCCAGCATTAGGTGTGAACTCCAGGTCACACGTTTTGCCAGTGCATCCAAGGGTCAAGGAGATAGTGGCAGCCTGGGGAGGAGGGGGAGGAATCACAGATGAGGATTGGGATGGTGGAGACTGAGGTGGCAGCCACAGCACAGAAAAGGGTAGTACTGGGGTAGAGGAGAAAGCAGGGTGATGGGTGTCTCAAGGGGGAGGAGGCTGCGGAGCACCAAGAGGGAGAAAAGTTAATGACAATATGGTTCATTGAGGAAAATAATCTCCCAGTCCAACCAGCAGACAAATGGGGCCCAAGGTGCTTCCTGCAACCTGCTCAAAAGAACCACTGATGCAAAAACCAGCACTTGGCCCCATCAGCTTGTACACAGCATTGAGCAAATGGAAACAAATCCCCAGGCCCAAGGAAGGAGAGACAAGTGGCTGAACAGATCTGGTCAGAGATAATGTGTATTCAGCCAGGGAAGGTAGGAGGCAGCGTGAGAGACTACCACAGGGAAACCTAAAATGGGCTACTTGAGATGAAATGCAAAATTTGAAATAAAAAGATCCAGGTCATTCTTGAAAGCTTCCAAGTGTGATAGAGTTCTTCAGCTTGGACCAGATTTCATTTCGGGGGGAAGAAAGTTTCCCTGACACCTTTTTAGCCAGCTGTAACCTAACCTTCCGTAAAGGTAGACAGCCCACTGGTGACTGGTAGCCTGGGAGGGTGCTCATCCTCGGAGGGTGAGGGCAGCAGCGCTGCCGGCTTCCCTGCTCCTCCGAGGGTCTGCTCATACCCCCATGTCTGTACAAGGGAAGGGCTCAGCATCTCTGTGGGATGCTGGGAGCCCGCAGCACGGGCACCTTCATCTGCAAGAAGGCACGTGCAGAGGACACGCAAAGAGAAAACAAATGGTGATATAGTAACTCTTCAATGCAATGACTTGATCGTGCGGAGATGCAACAGCATCAAAGTGTGTATGCTCTTGCTTTCCAGCAACTACGCTGGGGCAAGCTCAAAAGGCTTCAAGTGTATTTGATAAATGAGATACTGTTCCTAATAAACAGTTTGAGTTAGTAATTTTGGGAAGGTCACTGCCCAAGTGTCTCTGATGTGTTTATACAAACAGACAGAAATGGCTAAACGTACCAGTAATGCCCTGGAGAGTGTGTTCATCCTCCGTTTGCAAGGCCAGACTCTGCCTTACACTGGGCCAGGCAGAGAGGATATTGCCTACCAACTTAATTTCATTTTTTTCCAAATCTTGCTTCCAAAGCATGAAGAACTTTCATAAAGTTGTGCTCATAAACTGATGCTTTTCAGGCTTATATGCTGCTAATTATCTTCCACTACATGATTTTTTCAAGTTGCCTTCTGTTCCTTATTACTATTGGTGTATTATTATACAGCATAAAAGTTACTTAATACTGCAAAAGATTCAACAACATTTGCAAAACTGATATAGAAAGAAGGACTGGATTCTGGACTGGTACAGCTGGTTTAAGGTATTTTAGAAGTAAATGAAATCAAATGAGAATTTATAATCCTTCCTGAGGTCTGGATTCCATCAGACTAAACTCATTAGGCATTAAGGTGCAGGTGCAGCTAAATAAAGGATTGTTCTGCTTTCCTTAATACCATAGATTCACATCTTGAGTTCAAAATAAAAGTCTTTTAAAAGCACATGTATATATTGTGCATCTACTGGCAGCACTTGAAAGAGAAAGTTCAGCTGATGGAATCTTCAAATGTCTCATTTTTGTCAAAGGAATGTGCCCGTTTCTGCACCGGCCGTGCTAAGGGACACGAGTGGAGAAGTGACTGCCCATCGGCCTCTTAGGGCTTATTCATTTCATTTGCATTAGACTTCCTTTCATCTACCGAACAGCTGCCCAGATAAACAACATAAATCTAATTAATCCTTCTTTAATACTGTATTGCCACAACAGTGCCAGCATCCCCCCAAATATTCCAGAGTGTGGGTCTGCACCTGCGCAGGCTCTCTGGGAGGAACACGGCGGGAGTCGCAGGCGTGGGGAATCCAGCCTTTTTTGTGGTTCACTGTGATAAAAGGAAATAATTCAAGAACCAGTTTTCCAGGTTTGAAACCATATGACTTGCTAGATTTCTCAGCTGAATTTCTCAGATTCTGGTTTCGTTGAGAAAGTAGTTTGTGGGATATTACAAAATAACCAGTCAATATCAGACACGCGGCCATCAGATAAGAATCTCAGCCTTTGACTGTAATCAGCAAAATTTCGACTTGGAATGTATACACGCCGAGCCGTGCCATGAGACCGCAATCGGCTGGACCTTTTGAGCTTGTCTATGCAATAACGAACATCTGCGCCTTTCTCGGTCGGGCAAGCGCTGGGAGATTAGGGGGCAACAAACTATTCAGGGGAAAGGTCCGTCTGCCCTGGAGGGGAAATCCCTGCAAGAGCAGAGCTCGTCTTGCACCCTCGCTGTTAACAGCCATGGCATATTTTTCAGGTGTTCTGTATGTGGGAGGTCCAGTGATATTAACACGGTTTATAAGCCAGGATTATTAGACAGAAATACAGTGTTTGGAGGGATGGGAGGAAACATTTTGGAAAATAATGCTTAGAGACTTCAGTTACTGCTTAAAAAGATACTTAAAAAGTGCCCTTCCTCATGAAAGTGGGACTTTGTGACCTATTTCACATTTTTCTTTGAGATCGTCATGTTTGCTCCGTGCTGCCAAGATAGCTGAGATCAGGTGGGGCACCGAGCGCTGCCTCCCGGGGCTGAGGCTGGGGAACCGGAGAGGAACCCATTGCCCAGCACTGGTCCTCGCTGCCAGCCACCACGCAGCCACTCGCTGTCCTTCTGCCCGGGACGGGGCTCGTTGCTTGTGCAAACAATCTTTTTGCTTTCTAGGAACGTTTGCTGTGCAACACGTTTGTTTTTATTGAGAAACGGGCAGGGGACTGTTTATTCTTTTAATATTTTAATATCTGGGCCCAAGAACTATGGATATTAAAGATCTGTAAACTGACGACAGGCACATCTATTTCTGTTGCTGTATGTAAAATGCTAGTGTCCTAGAGTGATGGCAACTTTAAACTATTACTTCAGAAATGTCCTCAGGAAGACATATATGTATATATGTGAGGAGTGTGTGCATGTGTCTATCCCCTTTACACTTTAACTGTTGGTGGCCAACGCCCCAGGCGTAACAGCATCTGAAGGTTAGGAGAAGATTTATTTTCAGTTTAATTCCCACCCACGATCCCTATTATACAAGTGGAATTTTTTTATTTTTTTTTTTGGTACAAGATAAGCCCATCGGTGACATCAGCAGCACCTAACCCTGCATACCACGCTGCGGAGCGCAGGGCTGGATTCCTGACTCTGAGCCTCTCGCTAGGGTTGGGCCATCCCGGCCTCCTGAGTCAGAGCCTAACAACAGCATTTTCTGTTTTGTTTTGGTTTTTGTGTCTTCAAACGCAATTTTGCAACTGCAGTTCGGGGGTAAAAGATCAGCTGCTGTAATATACACCCATGGCCTCACATGGGCTTGGTATGAATGAAGGGAACACAGTTCACGTCCCGCTGCATGCAACCATTAAAAATAGCACAGAAATGGGAGTACGGCGTTGATGAAAGTGTCCCTCAAGGAGCAGGGACGCAGATTATTCTTCTCCAGCTCGGTCTCTTGCCTCCCAGTCACTGCTCTCTTGCTGGACTACAACTGCCAATACAGGGATGTGAGAACCCGACAGAAAACAGGAAAGAGTTTCAGCACATTAGACACACTAAGGTTTTTCCCCTGCTCTGTACTCT
Source organism: Numenius arquata (assembly GCF_964106895.1). Taxonomy (NCBI): domain Eukaryota; kingdom Metazoa; phylum Chordata; class Aves; order Charadriiformes; family Scolopacidae; genus Numenius; species Numenius arquata. The sequence continues at coordinate 6,325,898 of NC_133587.1, read as the reverse complement.
GTTCAGTGAAGCAGCTCTCACCTCACAGTTGTGGACTAATGAGCAAACTGACAGTTACTGTTTTCTAAAAAAATATTTGGGGTTTGCTGGAACGCATTCCTGCATCATTCTGGATTCTTTCAAGTATTTCTGTATTCCCTGTGTCAGGTTTTCACGTAGCGTAACGGTCAGATTTCTGTGGATGTGGAGTCTAATATTCCTGTAATTTGATTATAATGCACGCCACTGAGTTGCAGGAACTATTGTAGTCAGAGGTCAAAGTTGTGTTCACACCAATGAGAAGAGTTTTACAGCACGTCTGATTTGCTTCTCCTCTTCACCTGTCTCGGAAGACAAATGATTCATCCCATAGTGCTGAAATATCTTCATCCTCTCATTTGGGCCAAGATTTAAAAGAGTGGTTACTCAAAAGCTGCTTTTTGGGTGGAAGAGAAAGATCTGTGCTGAGTGACTCTTTTTCAGCTCAGCTCTTCTGCAGTTTGTTACAAGTATATTTGTGTAATTAGGGGGCCCAGTAGTAATGCTGTTAAAATACAAGCGGGCACATTTATTGTTTCCTCCAAAAGGAAACAACCAATCTCCAGCAGTTCTGGTTTTTCCCTGTCTCAACTGACCATTTACTGCTTTATGTAGCTCGCAGATTGTGAGGCTAAAGTTACTTCCTTTTTTTTTTTTTTTTAATTCCTATTTCTTTTTGTTAAAAAGAAGAAAAAAAAAATCCCCTCCTAACAAATGCTGGATTTTTTAAGGATATGGTCAGAAAGGGGAACTTAAACTCAGCAGGAAGTTTATAGTGCCACACAAGCTTCAGCAGAAGTGATGTGCTGTACTCTTTATTAACATCTAAAAAGTCCCTGTGGGATTATAATTACTGCACAGTAATAAACAAATAAAAGTAGCAAGATTAAAATGTTCAGAATATTTTTAGTGATAGAAGCAATTAAGTTCTAACCTTGAAAACCAGGGGAGGAGCAGCTTGCGAGCATCGAGCATGTGGGTAGAACAGATACGATTAGGAATCGATTCCTGGTAGTGGTGAATGATTATCGTTCGTGGCATTACAGATACGTGGCTGGTGTACGTAAGTTGTTAAAATACTGATATAGAAAGTATTTGAACACTACTACAAATAGTAGTAATTCTGGTAGAATTCTGGTAAGCACCAGAATTCAGAATTTCTAAATTACAGTCATTTTTAATCTTCTCATTTAAATGCTAAACCTGAACTTGCTTTCCTTCTGGGTGCCAAAGGACTCATTAAAGTCAATGGGCATTTCGGGGCCACAGCAGCGAAATACTGCCAGCCCTCCTCCTCATCCTCGCTCCCTAACAAACTTCTCTCTCCATCGGAATTATAACTCCCAACTACTGATGCTGTATTATTCTATGAGCATTTTTTAGTAGTTCTCCCAGGGTTCTTCTGGTCTCTTTTAAAAAGTTTTACTGTCACTGTGCTGCGGGAAGAACAATTGGTAAAATCAGAGGATGGAGGCAGCCCCTCCGGTGCCAACGAAACGAGGTGACTGAAGGCAGGATTTGGCCCAGCAGCTCGAGTAACAGAGTCAAAGCTCGGCCTGATTTACAGCCCCCTGAATTTGGCACGGACGCCGTGCCAGCTCCTCAGATGGTGTCAGTTGTGGTGACTTCACTGCTGGGTGGCCTGGTGCCAGGCTGCTCCAGCTGAGGATACTGCCTGGTGACATCAGTGGAGGTGTCCCTGGGACCCTCATCCGTGCTGGGAGCCTGCAGCCTAACCAGAGGAAACTTTTTGCTCATTTGAAAGGGGGTTGCGCACAACAGACAGCACTTTAAGAAGTGATGCGCTGCGAGATCATCGGCCTGATCCGCGCCATGCTGTTCCCTCCTCATAAAGAGCCTAAGGCGGCGCTTGCTCGTTTTAATTATTATTTAGAGGGAAGCGGTGCCTTCCCTCTCCCCCTCCCTTTTTTTCTTTTTAAATGGAAGGTAGCTTTTAAGAGCTTGCCATGAAGATCTAAGTTAAAGGATTTTCTCTACTACAAAGCCTGCATAGTTTCCCAGGCCAGGTGGACCCGATAGCACTGACTGCATGCTGAAAAATCTCATCCCCGCCCTTCAGGCACTTTAATTGTAAGCCTTTCCAGATACACTGGATAAACACTGTCAAAATGAACCTGAAAGGGTTGGTGGTGGTGGTTTAGCCCTTAAATAATTACGAGTTTGTCTGTCTAATTACAACATAATCTTGTTTAAACTTGGACGGCTATTTGCAGTATCTTTTAAATGAGGCAGAATCAGAAAGAATGAAAATCTGAAAATTTACAATTCTTCTACTTTAAGGCAAGGAAAAAATTTTTACTTCTGTAAAATTTAATTCAACCTGACAACAAAGGAGTCTAAGTTGGAAGCTACTGCGGTGGGATAAAGATGATAAAGAATAGCGTGTGACCACTGAGATGCAAGAGAAACTCAATACTCTACGGATAAAATTTTTCAAACAGTTTAGAAATAGTTTAAGGTAATTTACGGGAAGACTTGAGTGACAAAGCACATTACTTGAAGTGCCTTTCCTTCACTAGGCACTTTCTAAATTCTTTCTCTTTCATTTCTTTACTCTCAGGAGACTTTTAAATCCAGTGAACCAAAACAACACTTTGTTTGTTGGTATAGCGCAGGGCTGGCACAGATGGCAGACATTGCACCTGTTCCAATAAAAGGGGAAAATTGAGAGATAAACCATAGCACCCATTAAGAGGAATCTACTGAAACATGAACAATTTGTATTTTGAATATTCTCCAAGAATAAAAGGAGAAATACATAAACAGACCTTGTTTTCACCATCATCAGTTTAAAATAAATTTGTTTAAAGGGAATTTCACATTTGTTTCATGTACAAAGACAGTACATACCACTACAGAAACTATGATTATGCTTGAATTTCTTTAACAAAGCAAATGATTTTATCTAGCTACTCCTTTTAAAGAAAAAAAAATCTGTTGGCAGTTTTAATCGAATCAGTTAATGCCCCTATTCCGTAGCTGTGGCAGCTCTTTCTTCTTTTATATTTTCTCATGCTGAGTAACATCACATTCTTACAATCTATTTCATAATGATCAGAACAGCAAGATAAATAAAAGTCCTTCTGCTCATCTATTAATAAATAACTAAAATTGTGGGAAGTGGGGGGGACCATGGTACTGTTCAGACAGTTAGCAACAAAATTCACTGCAAAATAGTTTTTTCTAGGCAGAAGGAATATGCTATGTAGTGTCTGATAGATCGATTAAAAATCTTAAATGAGAAGAAACATTAAGTAACAGCTACTCAAAGGATAAATTTCTTCCAACGTTTGCCTTGATCATCAGTGGCTGTGCTGTTCAACATCCCATATCTCTCTCCCTGTTTCTCTCACACATACACACACACAAGCATTAAACACAAAATGTCATGAAAATTCCTAAGTATCATTGAATGTTGGCACTGTAAAGTGGCCCTGCACTGTAAAGTCATTTATATAAAACTGTGGTTGGCAGCTCTCACTCTTCCATGGGAACAAATTAACGTTGGCATTCCAAACACAGGAAAGTAAGGAAATTAGAAACATAGTTTATATTTGGCCAGTGCTTTGAAATACTGTACCATGCTACTGATGTCAATTAATGAAAAGCAGAATTTTGTGGAGAGGGTCTGGTTTTGAAACACATTAACACACGTTAAACATGTTTGCACAGGAACTGGATTGTAAGCATCTTGGTTCCAAAACAATAAAGCAATTACACTAAAACTTGTAGTCTCAAAGTTGCCATTAATTCAATCCACTCAATCTGGATCACTAAAGGATTTTCGCTGACTCCACGTCGTCGTCGACACAAATGTTTAAAAGAACGCGCAAGGCAGGGTGTCATGGGCTTGCACAGAGGAGCTCACACCCAAGATCCTCTCACATTACCTGCTGTAAATCAGGTAAATTTATGTATAAAGAATGGAATTGCACAACATATGCCCAAATAAAAAGGGTCTGGGCAAACTTTGAGTTAGAATCGGTTCCAACTTTGCTACCTGCAACCTCTTTCTTAGCAAAGATGTTTACTGACAAAACCTGAAACACTTCTGGGTTTCACATGTACACCAAAAAAATCTAGATGGCAGTTTATCTCCTGGCACAACTCCACTGACTTCAATGGAATTACTCCAGCACGGAATTTGGCCCCGCAGTCTTTACAACACACTGTTTATTTGTACTCTGATTCAGATATTTTGATACCAGGAATCTTTCATCACTGAAGTTTCTCCATATGAAATATGTCTTGTATTAAGAAATATCAGTTTCACATTTTTGTCAAACAGTATTTGTTAAATTCTGTTTGTTGCAAAGATGGGAATTCAGCTGTAGTTCAACAACACGGATTGGGCTAATAATGATAAGTAGTGACTAATAGGAGCTAGTTTGTGTTTTGATTATTTGCAGCAAAGGAAGCCTCCCTCAAAAACAATTTCAAGATTAGGAGAGAAAACCGTCTGAAGCTCTAGCAGAAACTACTGCATGCTCATTATTTCAACACAGGGGCATTTCTTTGGCCCAATTCTGTTCTCAGTTGTGCTAGTGTAAATCAAGAGGGAGTTTATGGGAATTACTTTGGACGTACAGTTGTATAAATGAGACCATAGGGCCAGCTTCAGTAGAAATTTGACAATTTACACCAATGAAGACACAGCCAAGAATTTTCTCTTGGGTTTCCATTTTCCAAACACATGCATGTGCAGAAATTTATCCATGTGATTAGTCCTTGTGAGTAGTCCCATTTACTTCAAACAGTTGTAGAACGAAAATCTTCATCCTGAAACTAATTTAAACAGCTCACTCTTTTCTTTAGAAGTTCCTTCCCTTTAGAGGAGAAATATATACATATAATAACATATTTCATTTGTATATATATGTATAAAAATATATGTATATGTGTGTAGTTAATTGATGTGAGTATTTTGATGCAGGCCCCAGAAAGGAGGACTGTACCTCTGGAAAGGGCTTAAAATATCGTGGTCTCTTAATGCTGTGTATCAACAGGTAGTCTCTTTATCTGGCCTGCTATCAAGATTTGCTTACTTGTGTTCTTGCTCAGATGACTTCATCCGTCATTGCAACTTCTCACTGGTATTCATCCAGTTAGAACAATTTAGTGGCATAAAACTAAATGTGTTATCATTTTAACCACAAATTAACAGTTTCCGTATAAATATTAGCATTTCCTCACTTGGTTCAAGGATAGAAGCCATAATGGCACTAACAGTATATTTGATTTAAACTAATTAAAAACAGAGGCTCTTGCAATTTAATATATTGATTTTACCAGTGGGACTTAAATCTTTTATAATAAGTGTACACAGCTGCACCACTCACCCACCGCCACTTTTAAACCTAATCCCTGCATTCCTCCTGACAATAACATGACAGGATCCACACATCCCAGTATTAGCCTTAACCCCGGTGACACTGCCAGAATGTATTAAACTAAAACATCGCAGTGTCCTATTTAAAAGGAGCCTGTCAACAGCTCTGACTAGGCTTTAATAGTTATAATCTTTTTTTTAATTAATGTTCCCAACCACCGGTGTAACCTTCTCTCACGCATCTCTCCCCACCACCACCCGAAAATGTGTTTTGAGCTTATTTACAGGTAAAAACGTAACGCCTGGTTTCATGCTGCCTGTCCAGAGGCCATTAAACCTCCTTTGCCAAAGGAGCGCTGTGGGGATGCTCACACACACACACAAAACCTCCGGCGAGCCGAGCTCGGGTGGGAGCAGGTCCTGCACGCTTCACTTGTGCCCAACTCCCGTTACAAGCGTCACAAGATCTGGCCATCAGGGCTTGTCTCCTTCAGAGCTCTTGACAATCCCTTGTGTTTTGGCTTTTAAAACACAGTCCCCGGAGGGGGCTTCACCTCCCCAGGACGGCCTGTGTGGGAATGCGGGAGAGACCCTGCTTCTGGGATTAATCTGCCGCAGAAGCCTGCGAGCGGATGGGGACAACTTCCACCTCCTTTATCCCTTGCACGAGGACATCTGTCCTCAGCTGCTCCCTTCTCTGCTACCACTGCACCCGTACGGTGGATGTAAATAGTTCAGTTCTGCCATTTGGCACCTGAAAATTAGAACATGAATTAATTTCTCTCTAGGATAGATCTGTACATTCAAAGAACACCCGCCGGTTACTTGCTGCACGGTCAGTGTATTTCATACCTTTAGTTTGCTGCAAGCTTTCTACCTTCGCTAATCTTATCCCACCAAGCGTTGCATACATCCATACTGCCCAAAACAATTCCAGGATGTACCTGTTCAGGCTTGAGAGCTTCTGACAGCGCTAGGTGGAGGAGGGAAAAAAAAAAAAAAAAAAGCCTAGGGCTTGGCCGAATGTATGGACAAAGCATGTGATCGTGACCAGGCATCCAGGGCTAACATTTAATCTGCTTTGTTTCAAGTGGGAAATATGTGAAGATCAAATAAGTTCAAATCCAGGTCAAATATCCTTGAAAATCTTTGATTTATATAAGCAGGAAAATGAGGTTTAAAAGAAGTGATTATGAAAGGGTTACTAAAAACACAGCTGTACGCGTACTCTTATATCTGAGGCTCTCCAAAGAAAAACTGTGTGACATCTATATTAACCTTTGGCTGAACACCAATGAAGGCCTGTAGTGAGCTGGAATGCGAGGCAGCCCCTTCCAAATTTTAACACAAGCCAGGTTACAGCTGCAAATGCCTGCAGCCCGTGCTCACTTTATAAAGTATTCCCCGAAGGAAATTTTTTAACTGTTATAGAATCTTTTTCTAATACCCTACAGTGTTAAAGCCTGTTATTAAAGGGCAAAGAGATGGTTCTCCATGCCAAACACTTGTCAACAAAAAGGATAGCCAGATGGTATGAAATAAAAGGAAACTTGGGGGCTCTTCAGCTTCTTGATTTACATTAACAAAAGCCACTTTCATGTGCTCCTTCCAAGAATGACTAATTCCCCCCCCCCCTTATTTTTTGCCAGGATTAAACAACGTTGTTCATTTTATAATCAACCACGAGACAAATTAACAAATTGCGTCTCACTTGTGCCGACTCTTTTAAAAAATATTCGAAGCAAGTCTGTTTACCAAGGCAGGATTACCCGCATAAGGACAGCTCAATTATTTTTAGTAGAGAGGGTCTAAGTAATCTAGAGGATGTTTACTCCTTAGTTTCTGTTTATAAACTTGAAATTAAACTTGTGCAAAAAATGCTTTGCATTTTTTCAGTTCCTAAAATGGATCAGTTTGTAAACTGTACTTGGACAGGATCTGAAACGAAATTCCAAATACTGAAATTATAGTAATAAATTTTATAAAATTAGCCAGTAATTAGCTGGGCTAACTTAGTCAGACCACTGTGGCTAAATTCTCTTTTAATCTACGTGTAACTTCATTCTTGACACAAATCCATTCCCCATCCATCTTGGCACAGGTGTAAGCTAAGGCAAAATGTAGCCTGTGAATTAAGTGGTTATAAATCTAAATCTAATTAATTGTCAAGATTTTACAGTAACCTTACATGCTTAGTACAAAGCTCCCTGCAACATAACCCTGAAACGGAGCACCTGTATTCTGGGTCCTCTCTACCAATACCCAGTATAAATTCTCTGGAATAAATATACACAGTATCTCCACAGAAATCAACGTGTGTGGGGTTTGTTGTAGGTTTTTACTATGTAGCCCAGTAAATCTTGCAATGTAAATCTGTATTTTTTCCTTTTTTTTTTTTCCTCTAAAGTTGTACAACTAGACAGACGAAGAATATGAATAAAGCATAAAAAGTGGATTTGTAGATTAGCACTTGGAAGCCTGGAATAACATGTTTTATTTATTGAAATTTAAAAGTATTATTTCTTTACTGGCTTTTACTTCCTCCATTCTAAGATGAAACTTATGCTGTGACACTTCCTCATTGTGACGGCTCTAGTATAGTAATAAAAGCCTACCTGTGAAACGCAATGCTCACAGAGTATCTCTTACAAAACTAGGACACAGTTTACTACAGGCTGCATTTAGCAATTCAGCTCTGCGTTAAAAGGGATCATTGTTGAAAGTCTCCAAAAAAATATCAGTTCTACAATAGACCTTCTAATTTTCCCTGAACGTCATAGAGAACTGTACATATCAAAGCAGGTGTTGTATTTGACTATATACGGGAGTGAGCGGCTGGTCTAATTCATTAAAACGTCCATAAACAAGCCTGTCTTTGTCCTATAAAGATGAAAGAACCGATGACTATAATGGGATGAAAGGTGTGCACGGTGATGAAGAAAGCTATTATAGATCTATGTCCTTTTTAAACTCGTCCTGGCATGCACTGTTGACAAGGGAACAAAACAGTACAGATAAACCTCCGAAATGTGGCTTGCTGACAATAATTCCACCTGTCCTTCTTAAAACTCTTGGATTTTGCCTGCGCTCTTCTGCACGGACCATGCTGACTGCAATGAAATAAAGTGATAATGAAGTATTTTGCAGAAAGAGCACTTTTGGATTTCTAAGCCGACGACAAAAGCCAGCAGGTGGAAACGAATGACTATATCCACGCTAGCCATCACATCGCACGGGGACGTCGGCTATTGATTACGTACAGTTCCTGCAGGTATAACCCGCTCTGTAGGAAGTTCTCGCTTAGAAACAGACATATCCAAAACGTAATTTTTATTTCACAGTTTGTGGATCGGTTCCACTCATTTGTATTCAACATAATCGTGAACCTGAACATGAATTCCTCTGATGTCAAACTTCCATGGGCAGCAAAGGTGACTTTTCCTGACAGAGGAAGCAGAGGACGGGAGCGCTGCAGTCTCACGGAGGAAGGTTACACAGAAAATAACTACACCCGAGCAGCAGAGCTGCTTCCCCAGAGCTAAACTCCCTTCCGTCAGGTACTTACACATTTCATAAAGCTTCTCTCCTCTCTACCGAAATGGAAACAGAAGTGTGAATTTCGCTATCGTTATTTCAACATCCTTTGTCTTCTGTTGGGGACTCTCCCTGCACTCTACATGGTGTAGGACCCAAGAACTGCAGAGAACAATGTTAGCCAGATCACTCTTATCTCTAAAGTCAAATATTTGACCGCCATTGGTACTTTTGGCTGCTCAAATATTTGATTTTAAATGTATCACTGCTGATCGGCTTAAGTATCTAGCAGCGATTAGACAACCACTGTAATTCCAAATGGAAAGCACCAGCACTCAGGGAGCACAGCCCCCCGGGCCAGATGTAATTCCGAGCTTCCTACTGGGAAGCTTATGGTGGTTAATAAGGAGGTGCAGCTCACGCAAACTGGAGATCTCCCACAGCGTCCCGGGCCTCCCTATCATGCAAGAATTGTGCCGGGATGGCTACCGTGTCTAATAATTATTAACGCGTGTCACAGAACCTTTACAGCTACTGATCTTTTTCAGTTAGTTAAAGCGCTGGGATTAGGGAGGTGATGATTTAGCTGGTGATTTAATCTTTGTTGCCTCTGAAGTTCCAGACAGTGGAAGTGTCCAGAACAGTGACATCCATAAAGGTGTTAATGGATTTATTGGCGATGGGGGTGTCTGGAATCCCTAGTGGGTTACGTGCCAGAGGTGGGCTCCTCCTGCCCTTTGCGTGTCCCTTTGTTTGGGACAAAGTCTGAGTTGATCTTGTTTTGGAAATACTATTCAGATTCTGTCTTGAACGTGCAGGCACCCAGTCTGTACGTGTGGTGGTTTCAGAGCCGCACATGACACGGTCTAAAAATGGACAGAGTGAATCAGGGTCTGTAATTATATATTTTAAATAGAATGCTCATCCCGACAACGTTTTACTCAAATCCGGCCAAGTCGGTCCACACGGGTGTGCAATCTACAGCGAGCAAATAGAAATCAGATTGGGCCGTGGCATCCAATTAGAGAGGCCTAGCGAGCCGCATACAAAGCATGCCAACTTTCGTATCATTTGCATAAACCCATCCACATGTGCTTGTGAAAAGAGGCAAGTTAGCGGCAAAAACCGGGGTCAACAGGAAAAGCTGCAGGAGTAAATAAGGATTTACTGTGGAATCCCTCTCAAGCCATTAGGAAAACATGTGCGAGCCCCTCCGGCCGCGGGAGCGCGGCGCTGGGATGCCAGAGGGAACTATCCATTTAGGCAGCCCTGGTGGCTCTGCATCCCGCATGAGTGCCAAGCCCGGAGCTGGGAGCCGTGCCGGGACCTGTGGTCCTGCCTGGGTTCCGTGTCTTCCGTGGAGGTGCGGGATGCGGAACAGACCTGCTAATCGTCCTGTTCGGCTCCTACCTGCAAATCCAATTTCTGAGGTGCAGCAAGTAACTATCAAAGGGAGAAGACGACAAGAACTCGGCGTGTCGGTGTGCGGGGTGGAGTGTGGCGAGAGGCTGTGGCTGTCCCAGTGCCGTGATGGAGAGTCACAGCCCTCTCTCCACGTTGCTGCCATTTAATTACCGTCCCACAAAGCAGCCGCCTTTCCAAGGGCCGCTACCTGCCCTTCCTCGCCCGAGCGGGATGCCACCCATCGGACCCGCTGCAGAAACAGCTCCCTACCGGGTGGCCACCTGTGCCACCAGCCCCTGCCCGCCCTCCCGTTGGTGGCCAGGGCTCTGCTCCAGCCTCCCCCTGCCCCGGCACGGTTCTCCCACCCGGTCGTCCCGACTCCAGCCCCGGGGCCTCGCCGAGGGCAGGCACTCACCCAAGTTGACGAAGCTCATGACCATGTCAGCCTCGGTGAGGAAGTTGCTGTCCTGAAGGCTGGCCAGGGGTGGCCCCTGGGTGCTGAAGATGGGCTTGTAGGGGTAGGAGAAGCCCTCGCCCTCCTCAGCGGCGGCCCCCGCCGCCCCCTCCTCCACGGACATGGCATTGTAGAGGTCCAGCATGAACATGGGGGCCGAGTTGTGCTTGCCGTGGAGGTGGGGCCGCGGGCGGTGCGGCAGGCCGAGGATGGAGAGGATCTCCCGCTGCATCTCGCGGCGCTCGGGGCCGCGCAGCCGCCGGTGGATGAAGCTGGAGTGCACCTCGTTGTCCACCGTGAAGTCGGCCAGGACGCAGCGCAGCCAGAGGGCGGGGGCGGCGGCGCCCAGCACCAGGAGCCAGGAGGCGGGCTGCCCGCGCCCCGCCGCCGGCATCGCGGCGCGGCGGCGGCAGCAGCGGCGGCGGCTGCGGAGGGGCGGCGCGGGGGGCGCGGGGCTGCCCCGCCGCGGGACGCGCCCCACCGGCATGCGCGGGGCGCGGAGCGGCGCGGAGGGGACGGCGGCGCGGCCCCCCGCCCTCACCGGCAGCCCCCGCGGAGGCGCCGCAGCCCGCTCATGGCCCGGCGGGGGGGGGGGGCTGCCTTAGCGGCCCCGGCCCACGGACGGAGGAGCGGCGGCGGCCCGAGGGGCTTCTCCCGGGAGCGGCGCGGTCTGCCCGCGTCCCGCACGCCGCGGCGGAGCCGTGTGCGCTGTGCGGCTCGGGCGAGAGGCAGCGGGAGGTTGTCTCTGGTGGGAGGAGCAGGCTGGAAAACCCAAGCGCTCTCGCTCGCCCGCTCCAAACCGCTTGGGAAGAGAAAAAATCCGTGTAACTGCCTCGAGGAGGAACATCCGATCAGGTTGCTTTGCAGGATGTTTGTGGAGGCTGCTGGCTTGGGGGAGAGGGTGAGCCGGTCCCGAGTGCTTAAATTAGCCTGAACGTAATTAAGGAGAAGACACCCCAGGAGGGAGGGTGGTTTATGTGTAAGGAAGGGGCCCGACCTCCCAGAGAGTTTATAGATGCAAGTGTATCGTCTGTCTGCACGAACACGCATACTCTGGCATGCTTTTTGCTTCCCTGCCACTCTGGATTTTTGTTAAAAGAAGTACAGAGAGACCGTCCGGGACAAACCCAACAGCACTAAATTATTTAAAATGTGATTATTATATATTCACGCACGTAGGCACGTATGTCTGCGTGCATAGAGCCCCAGGTCACTTTTTCCAGCTGGCAGCGAGGAGGGTTAATGGAGAAGCATTAGAAATCCAAGGTGGGAGTTATCATAAGACAGTTGTAAAACCAGCAGCGTTTACTCGGAGAGGAACCATCAACCTGTGCACACGGGTAGTTTACGCCATTACATTATCCTGCTCTCCCGCCTTCCCCTTCCCTTCAGCTCTCTGGTACAGCCCTTTGTGGAATACTGTCTTGCGATGGACTTTAACTTTTTAAAGCAGTGTCTTTTTTTTTTTTTTTTTAAACTCAGTGGGTGGTACATCTCCCATAATGGAGCCCCAGTCCTGATTAGTCTCAGTAGATGTCTACCGCAATGGTAAATAATAATAATAATAGTAATAATCTCAGATAACACACGTAGACTGCTGCTTCCCAAATCTTACTTGGAAAGTAAGAGGAAGGCAGGATGGAAGAGTTTATCTGGGTTACTGAATCCAGCCTGAGGTAGGTTGTATATAACCATGTATGTACACACTAAGTTTATGCTGACATTAAGATTCGCTCCTTAAGCAAAGGAGGAAGAAGAGGGGCAGGGGAGGTCAGCATTGTTTTTTTGATAGGTTGTTCATCTGATATTTTCAGGCAAGCGATATCCAGTAGTATCCAGCACCAGATCCTGCATCTGTTCTGGAAACTAATATTTGGTGCTTCTTTTAGCTCTTTATGTTTAAAATCCTTGTGTGAATGGCAGTTAACTAGTCAAAAAAGCTGCATGGGAAACATGTTGAGTGATGTAGTGGGTTTGTATGCATGTATGTGGTGGGACCTTAATAACAGGGAAACTGAGGCATGACATCAAAATGACTCATGGAGCTATTGAAATAGTGGTGGGACCAGCATTGAACTCCTTGCTCAGTCCTAACAGATGTTCAGGAATAGCTCAAGCTCTGGGAGGATGGTGGGGGAGAGAGTTTGTGAAGCCACATCCACCTTATGTAACGAGAGAGCACTTGCTAAACTCACTGGTGCTAATGGGGGTGCTCAAACACCACCCCTGCAGCTGCCTGTTGCTCCCCACTAATAAAAACACCAACGCCTAAGCAGCTGCATTTTGGATACCCAGTTAAGATTAAATTCTCTAGCATCTTTTGTACTTCCTGAGGAGCAGCACTAACCTGCTCTTAGCCAGGCAGCTATTTGCCTAAATTTCTCTCTTGCCGAGGGTGTGGTTTCTAGGTCAACTTAAGCTGATTTAAAGCCAGGTTCCTCCTGAGAACCTCCTTTTTTTTCTCATCCCACCCCAGCCTGGACCTTCAGCTGTGCAACCCCACCCCTCTCCAAAGCCACTGCTCACACTTAGATCCACACACAGGTCAGGGAGCTGATTCTGTTTTTAAGAGTAATGGGGTTTTTAACCATTTATATATTTGGTTTTGCTGAATTAATTTTCTGCTGGATCAGCTCCTTGTTCTGACGGCCGACTTACTGTGCTGGAACTGGGGAGGCCACAGGAATGCACAGCTGGGGGCAAGGAGAGGGTGACTGGGCTGGGCTGGGCTGCCGTAGGTTGGCTTAAACTGATGGTGGAAGGGCAGACAGATGATTGAGTATCCCTCCGCTCTCCCTTTCTGCTGCAGATAACTTGATTTCACTTTCTTTTTTGTTCGTTGTGGGCAGTTAATTTTTCCCGAGTTTTGAGTGTCAGCTTTTCCTCAAGCAGCAGCAGGGCAAGGAGACGTCTTCGTCATGGACAATGAGAGTAAAAAAAAGTAAGGATGGAACAGTGGACTGGAGAGCAGGTGTCTCTGCTGCCTCAATTACTTACACCTGAATTGCTTGTAGCTCACATTTAAAAACTGACTAAATTTCAGGTTAGTGTCATGCTTTGGAGTGACATCCCTCTTTGAGAGAAAGAAAAGAAAAAAGGTAGTTTGGGAAGTTTGGATCCTGACTCATTCACACTTCAGGTATTGACTGTTGAAGCTGTATGTGTCCTGGAAGAAACAGCAGGGAAAGAAAAGTAAAACCTAAAACCTCTTGATTTGACAAATTTCCTGACAAAGTGGTGTTTGAATCTATTTCCTTCTTGTTTTGTGTGTTTAGGTGGTCTGGGTTTGGCCAAGTTTAGATACATCTTGACATAATGGGGGATATGCTCTTTAAAGAGCGGGCAATGCTGCAACTCTGTCCTGTGCTTTCACAGGAATAGTTGCAAGAGTTTAATCGTGTTATAACAGTATTTTCTGTGATCCTGTTGCACGAGGTACAGCATTAAATATATGCATAATGGTTTGCAACGGGGGTACTGCTTGCATGTATTCTTAAAGCAGCATAACAAAAACACTCCAGAAGTGTGCGATGAGAAAGGGGATCTGTTAAAGAATAATTTTTTTGACTGTGAAGTCCTCAGCTCTTGACTCCAGCTCGCTTTGGGACACAACAAAGAGCAGCCTTTATTCTGCCGCACACAACAAAGGATGATGCAGCTCAGACTGCAATGGTTCAGTCCTCACATCCGAGCTTGAATTTCAAACAGCAAAGGTACAAACTGGATTGCCTTTCTCATGGACGTCTTTCTCTTCCCTCCTTTCCTGCCTGCCGCGTAAACCCCGTCCTGCTTCCTGCAGGATCGGTTGCACACAGGTTGCTGAAATATTGGCACCCTCGTGTCATTGTCTTTTTTTCCTCCTCCTTCCTGGATCAATTAAGAAACCAGTTTTTCCTCTTACTCTTCTCTGCTTGTCTGTCCTCTTCTTCTTGCGAAGGAAAAGTAAATGCTTATGATGAAGTAATCCCTGTTTGTTGGCACTTGCTGCTTCAGATAATTTCTGTAAAAACAAACTCCCAATGTTTCTGAGGTTCTGCACAAGCCGCATTACCGATTGAGTAACTTTTTGATCTCTTTGAGCTTTGCGTGTTCGCTCTTATCTGATTTTTGTACCAACTGCTGCCATTGTTTTTGCTTGTGTGGAAGTCAGTATAGTTGGAAGCAGGTATTTAAGAGATAAAGGGCCTGATTTTAAAATGTGAAATGGACAAAAATGTGCAGGTTTGTGCTGGATGAATTTGTATGTGCTGCTGTCATCATTGTGTACCCATGTTTGGCATATGCCAGTGGCAGGATTTTGGCCATTTGCATTCAGTTTTACCAAATGCAGTACAAAGCCTGGGTTCTGCTCACAAACTTATTTCATGACCCTTTAAAAATCAGACACAAAGCATTTTTTTCCTCTTTTCTGCTGATTCAGTTTCAAGCTCCTTGCCCTCCGACTTTGATGTCCTCTTTTTAACTTTAACCATGTTTCTTTTCCACTCTGGTTTGCATCTTCTCTCATTTGTCTTGAACAAAGTGCAAGTCCTAAATTATAGCAAACTTTTTTCTTCTTCCAAATATTCCCACTAAAATAGCATGTGTTTGGGGAATTTTGAACCATTCCTCTGGGCCCTGTGCATGCAAAACCCTTATATAACAAAAATAATAGCATCGTTACTTGTATAAGGATGCATAATTAGCTTGCATATTTAATTACGCTATATTGGATCATTCTTATCAAAAGTTTCTATTCATCTCTTCAGCATTATTACTGAGAACGTATTCACCAACATGAAAGTAATCGCATTATGGGTAAGCCATTATATTCGCTCTAATCCAGGAATTTGAACAGATCTGGGTTGAACTGTGCTGGGTTGGACTATGCTGATTACGTTATAAAAATTAAACATTGATTCACATAGCTACTGCCCAGAGATGCTAGTGATAAATAAAATAGAAAACGATCTTTGGATTTACAATGTGGGGCTATAGTGCTGACAGCTAGTGCTCGTCAGTTGACGAAGGTGGACAAAGTTCAGTCCTTCACAGTTCAGCACTTCAAAGGACTTCACTTTATGAAACTGGATCTCCATGGGGATTCTCTTATTATTATTTACTCCAGAGAAGATTAGAAATGAGCTCGTATCATTCAACCATTTGTAGTCTTATATTTATCATACGTCTATATGCAGCTTGGATATAGGCCTATGTTATATTTTATGTATATGTTTGTATGTGATTGTTTGTATATTGGTATGAGCACGTGTATGTGTGCGTACACCAGTATAATTCAACAATGTCTTTAAACTTTATTTAAGTAATATATTTGTGTAGCACAGATCCATGGATATGAATATTGTTTAACGTAGGACCGCTTTTTAGGTCCACGTATTGCCAAAGCAGCCCAAACAAAACCGCGTTTAATTCTGTACTGCTGAATTACCCTGTGCACACTTGATTTGGTTGAAGCTTTTGGCAAAAGCCCAGGCATTTCCTTCATTGGTAACATTGTAATCAGAACATCTGAAATATTTATATTTACATTTGTGAAAACCTATGAGAACACGCTCCTTTGTATGTCACTGTTGGGAGCAGACTTAAGCCGTGCTGCAGCACCTTGGAAATGTGCCCCTGAGAGCCTGCTTAGTCGTAACACTTTCTTGTAAAAAATGGTGATCTTGGCTTCTTCAGTCCTGCATCGGACAATGGGGATTCTTCTTGTTAATATATTATTTATGTCTTCTAGAGTATTTTTTTAGTTTTCTGCTGTTTGTATTCACTAAAGATAGAGACGTTTGGTATTTTTACACTCAGCTATGTACAAAAAAGCATGTAAAACCTATTCGTTGTTTTCAATGTGAGCAATAATAACTGATTCTGACCTGTAAAATGCAATGGGATAAATTTAGATGGCTTTGCTTTTTCTCTCCAGGCAGGTGCAGAGTAATACCTCAAAAGAACCATTATTTTGTGCCTTTATTCCAATGTGTACATAAATGCTTGCATAACCCTTGCACAGCTGCTGTACAAACTACTCATGCCACAAGTATTAGTAATCCTAACAGGGGAGGTTGCATGGAAAATTGGGGTGTGTATGCTAAACCATATGTACCATGCCCCTGAATCATAAAACTTCTGTCGCTGGAGCAGAGAGATCTTCAGAGACTGTGGGTTTTACAGGTCTGTAGGAAGCAGGATTATATGCAGCAGCTGCACCCCACGGTTTCTCTCCTGGTGTGGCTTATCTTGCACATTTAAATAAGCAGGAAACAGAATTTGGTCCGGCATTATCTTAGTATGGACTCAGCTTCTACATTTATGTTTCATTTCCATAGGAACAATTATTTTAGCAGTTTCTTTTGAATACATATTACAGCCACTCGAATTGGAGGTTCTGAGCTGTCAAGTTTGAGATGCACGGGGCTGCATTTTTTTGTCTCTGATTCTGCCTCTAAAATAACTTTCTTTATATCTGCAGTGATTTATAGCAGTGTTTCTGAACGGGTCTGAAACAAGATGGAAGTTGGAAGATTCATTTGATTCTCTAAAGCCCTGGCCACAAAAATCCCTCCCCACGTTGCGCGGAGTCGCACGGTTTGGCCCCAATTCCCCGCGGTTTGAGGTCCGTCCCAGCTCCCGCTCCGACCCACGGAGGAGGTTTTTTGCCACATTACAAGTGGCTGCGTGAAGCAATCTCCCGGAGCTTCAGCAGCAGAAAATCATTAATCAGGAGTTTGTGCTAGAGGATTTTAAAATAATACGAAGGGACTGTTTCCTCTGCTGGTGTAGATTGGCATAGCAGAGGGAGGTGCGGTTATTTACACCAGCGAGGAACTAACGCGGCTGCGTACGGGCTGGTGTTACCGCTGCTCTTTTTGTGGAGGAGACTTAGGTCCAAAGAGCGAGGCTGGAAGAGTTTTATCTTTCTGAGACGGGGACTTCTAAGTTTTCAGTCGGAAAATTTCTGCTTCCTGACCGGTGCTTAGCCTGCACTGAGTCTGCTTTGTAAAGTGCATCTTCTCAGCATTCATCTGAAGCCTTTTCTGCAGTTGTCGGAGCCCCATAGGCAAATATATACTGTTAGACTATTAAGATAATTTTTCAGTTAAGACATCGTCAAAGTGCAAGCGGGACAATAGAAACAAAACCCCTTTTGTTCTGACTAAACTGTTCCTAATGACCCCCTCTATAAACAGTGGCACCAGCGGAGGTCTCAACAAGGCTCTTCATTGAGACCCCTTTCAAAAGGACAAGCAGAGCAGAACATGGGGCAGAAACTCTCAGAGTTACTGCACTTTACTCCGCTTTGGTGGTCTGACCACAAGAGAGAGTCTGTTGTTTTTGTTGTTCAAGGCACCCAAAAAGAATAATTTAAAAGCATGAATTTCCACAATTAGCATCCTATAAAGAGTTCTAAATATTTGGATTGTCGGGAAAGAGCAGAAGGAAGCAGTTTGTTTGTTTGTTTACTTAAATCAAGGGGCTATAAAATAGATTCTTATGAGTTTCATATAAAAGCTTAACTGATCTAAAAAAAAAAATTATCTGTTAGGCTCATATGAAAATTGAAATGTGAAGTCTGAAGGATTTAAGATTTTTACAGACCAGTAAGATCCTTACGTTTGCTTTGGAGGTAAAAATCATTTTTGTGAATAACGTGTTTATCATGAGCCGGGGAAAGGTTTCAGTTGTTTAGTTTCTAGAGAAATTGGAGATACAGTGACAAACTGAAACCACTAAAGACCAAACTCTTGTTCTTCCAGATGGGCACTGTGGGATGCTCTGTACAGATGTGTGTAGCACGGACAGTGTGGCTTCACGCAGTTGAGGGCTGTGGAGGTTATGAATCACTTCCTGATTATTTCTGTCCCTATTTCTGTGTCCTGAATACATCGGAAGAATAGCACAGAAGACGTTCCATTTAAACAAAAACCTATTTACAGAGCGTCTTCGTTGTATGTAATTGGGAAGCGATGATAGGTCAGGCGGCAAAAGTCCATAATGTGGGTGATTTGGGAATTACACTGATTACATTTGCAAATAGAAATGCCAGTTTCTTCTGAAAGAAGCTGGAGTTTTTGTCCTGGCATCTGATTTAGTAGGGGTATTTCTAACTTAAAGCATGGGCTACTGCTTTATTTGGAAACAGATAGGAAGAGATCATGGAAGGAGAAGAGAGAACATCCATAAGGACAGGAACAACGTATTGAGTACAGGCTAAATCATGGAGAAAAGTAACTCCTACAAGATTCAGAACACCTTCAAGTCTCCCCCACGTGATGGGGGCTGAAGGCACTCTGCCATTTGTGGGAAGTGCTCAGCAGTTGATGGCTTTGGGCTTTTATTGTTTGGCTATGGATAGTGCCCACACTCTTCCTTCCTAGGAGAGTGGGATGGAAGGTTTCAGCGCGTCTTGGAAGAAGGAAGGATTTAGGTAAGTGCAGGATGAAGGTCTAGTGCCCTGTGACAGGATACTGAGAGAAAGAGAAATGTCAAAGAAATCTTGAAGAGATTTTCAGTAGAAACAAAAGAATCTTTGTGAAGGCCACTGTTAGCAAGTCTAATGGAAGGAATGGGGACGTAAAATGAATTGAGAGGATTTGCGAGTTGTTTCTAAGCCTTGAGGCAGGAACAAAAATCTGAGCATTTACTGTTTACTATATTTGGTATGTATGGAAGAGCAGTTTGGACATCAAGGGAGCTAATAAAATGCAGAGCCTAATTCGTCTCTCTACTGCAAGCTGTGTTGTTGCGCTAGGGATAGAGAAAATGCTTCTCTTAAAGGACAGTTCTAAGGAAGAGCAGCTGAGACTTGACCTGGCCTTTTCTGAAAGCAACCATTTTTCGTGGCAGCGTAGCCAAGGTCTATAAGCTCGTGCCAATGTTTTCCATTAAGGCAATTTTATTTTTCTTATTTGTTTGCATTGTACAAAGTGCTGGAGATCTAGTTTTCAGGATTAAATATGGTAACTGTGTAATGTGGTAGCCTGAAGGTTCAGTATTAATTTTGTCACATCTTTCCTCAAAAATCCACATTTGAGGATTACTGAAAAGTTCTGAAAAAAGACTAACTGTATCTGACTAAAATTTGCTGCCTCAGAGACTTTCTGGTTGAGAAGTCCAGGTAGATAGGCTGAAAAGACACCTTGTCTTCTGAATCCATCTACAGAAGTTTATGGGAATTAATTTATCAGAATAAATGAACAATTGGGTTTCTATCTGTGTTTCATGCCATGTAAACCAGATTTTATTTGATGTTTTAATTAGAAACTCTCATGTTTAGGGGGCATATTAGAGACATGATAACTGTTAGTTCTGAAGAACAACAGTGTCGGAGGATAATTTTTTTCTAGTTTTCATATTATCACATTAGGATAAAGATGAGGAAAAAGTAACAACATGAACTTTAACTCTGACTGATGCAAAATTGCTTTCTCTTGAGGTTATAGTGAATCTCCTGAGCCAAAGTATTCTCCTTACTGTCTTTGAAACAATCTTGTGGTTCTTTTAGATTTTAATAATGTTAGTAGTTATTTATCCCAGTTATTTATCCAGCAAATAGAAGCTTATTGCAAGCTTTCGACCTATACTGACAACAGTAGGACACAGTTATGTGGGTATAAAGCAGTGATCTTTAAAATTTTCTGATTTGCAGACTTTGGCAGCAGCCAATTCTTTGGTCATTTCAAAGCAATCTGTCTTATTTACCTTTTTGGATCCCTGTAAAAGCAGCTCATGGGCCCAAACACTTGTGAAGCACGTTTTAAAAATCAGTGATATGGGATAATACAGAATGCACAAATCAAGTTAATTTTCCCTATGCAAGAGCTAAATGTCTTTCACTCTTCTAAAGGCCAGCAACTTGGATCAAGTTATAAGAGAAAAAGTGAATTGAAGAGTTAAGGGTGGTGCACTGAGAATTAGAGTTGTCCAGAAACAAAAAAAAATTCTAGTATATAAAAAAATTAACGGTTTTGACATTTGTTTTAGATTTGTCACAGAATGATTTAAAAAACAAAACATGAATAGAAAGAATGAGACATCCCAGAATAGCCAACATCCAGTGGCTAGGGTATTTACTTGGGCCGTGTCCAAGTGGTGCTTTATGGGATTTGGAGCAGACATTTGACATAATGTTTTCAACATTATTTTTGTCAGACTCAAATTTGGGCTCTGAAGTGGATAGAAAAAGAGCTTGCTTGGAGTCCTGTATTTCATAGGTGAGACTTAGTCACCAGGCTCTTTGGTCACTCTGTCTCTCTTTGGCCTTGGGAATTTTATATATATGTATTTTAAACAAAGTAGGGAAGCTGTATAGAGAATAGACAATCACTTATTCTCTTGCATTTGGTAGGATGCTGTCATACTTTTGGGTATTTTCCTGACTTTGAGGGTAAATAAAGTAACACGTTTCTACTCTATTCTCACTCAGAGCAGATTTTTCTCATGGAAATACCTGAACCTGCCTAACTGTATTTCCACAGAAATCAATATAATTACTTTTAAAAAAATTTACTTTTGATAAGTTGGAATATTTTGATGGCAAAAAGCACTTTGTCCAAAAATTCCCAACCAGCTTTTCTGAACTGAGACCTACCTCTGTATTCTACAAATGTGAAACATTTACCTTTGGTATTTTTGTAGATTTAAGAAGAGATCACAAGTGAAATGTGGTCCGGGATGGTAAAATCTGTGTGTGTAAACCTGTGAGAACTTCATAAGGAATATGTAGAGTAAAATATAAAAAGCTGATGATGGCTGTCTCTCAGCTGATACTAAAATTAAGTTAAATTCAATATGTAGGGAAAACAAAAATGAGAAAATTTATTGGGTTGAAATTGCAGCTCTTCTCCTTTGCTTTGCAAACACGGATCTTTCAACCCGATCCTTTCATCCTTGTTCCCAGTCCCTCTCTGAATCTCATCAAGCTCCGCTGGACACACGTTTAGCTTCTCTTTCTGGTTTAGCCTGTGCTCCTGCCAACCTCCCATGGTTTGTGTTCCCTCCTCCCCGCTCTCTGTCTTAAACCCAGGCCTGATCCTGCCGCAAAGGCACTTCCCCAGCGCTGTGCACCCTTGGGCATCAGTGACTAAGAGCTGAGACTTGCAGGTGTCCCAGGGGAGTCTAGAAGCATATGTAGAGGTGGAGAGAATATGTTTCAGCAGCACGCTCTCTCCGTGCCTCAGCACTCTCAATTCATTAATCAGCAGAGTTAATTTTAAAGACGTTTACCGTTTTGACAACTGGTTATTGGAAAGTTGATTACTGGGTTAATGGCCCTACTTGAAAATGGTTGTCCCATTTCTGTAGATGAAGTCAATCCAGTTCAGCATGCCTTGTAATAAAGCCTTGTTAGAGATATTATGTATGCAGTCAATGCCTTGTTTTCCTAGAAGAACAAAATGGAAATGTATTTTGCATCAGCTATTAAATGTGCCTTGCCCAGTTCCCCAGGCAGTTAAATGGTATTAAACAATATTGGGAGTAGCTAAGTTTGATGTCAACATGTGCCTCTCGGCTCCATTCTCTTGTACAGATTCAGTATCTGTTATGTTTCACTTTTAACATTCACTTCTGAAGTCTCTACAAGTTAAAATGAACACCATCCAGAGACAGCAAAACTATCTAAGTCATCTCCAGCCCAGGATTTGGTACAGCTGTGCGAATTCACCTACTGAGAAATAAAATAGTCTAATTACCTATGGAGAAGCAGAATTTATTAGCTCCGGTGGAAATTTCTTGATCTGCTCCTAGAACCTGGTCTAGCTCGTTTTGAGGTAACGCAGGGAGTCTGAACGGGTGCTGTACACGCTTCCTGTAATTTAGGAAGCGCTGGGTGATGCTCTACTTCAGATGAAATATATAAACAAGATTCTACTGAGTTCTGGTCAGTGGAGATCCTATCACGCCTCTCAGTCTGGTTCCCAAGGGAAACTACTTACACAATCTTATTATTTGTCTGACCCAGTTTCCAATATGCTGACACTTTGTTCACAGGTTACACAGATGTTTCCGAGATAGTATGTCCTTACCGGTGTTGCAAGAATTAGCACCTAAGTAGAGGAAGGAATCCTTATTAATGCTGCCATTGAGGAAGAAGGGAGAATTCAGCAATTATTCATTGTGTTTGACAACAGCAAGCTGTTTGACTGATTTGCACTTTGCTGTGATATTCCTTGGCGAAAGCACCGCTTTATTCAGCTGCCAAATCAAAAAAGCCAGGGGATGGTAGGGGAAAGATGCCAAGGCATGCTCGGGTACTCCCCAGGGAAGAGGAGATACCGCGTGTTCTTGGTGGGGGGGAGAGTCTGGAAGGCTGAAGGGGGCTGGAGGCGTTGGAGCGTGGGATGGTGGAGGACAGGACAGCTGGGGTGGCTCCAATAGGGAGGTGTAAGACATGTAACATAAATCCATAAAGAATCAAGCTTCATTAGTTCCCCTTTTCAGGGAATAATTTGTTAGGAAAATATTGAGGTCGTAATTTTGGTATTTTGGATACGTTTACACGCTGATTTAACCCTTCTACAATTGCGTGTATCAGCTGTAGCTGGTGCACCTCCTTGCTGCTACACAGCAGGCATCTGCTGTTATTTGACCTGAAAAGATCATTACACGAGCTTTATTTGATGTGCATTTAATAAAGTTGTAGCTGTTGTGACTATAACTCATGACTCCCGTGTCACTGGGCAGTGGTGTAACCAGCGGCTCGGCATTCCAGGAGCACCAGTTCAAAGGGGAGGACGGGGACTCGAATGTGTGCCAGAGCCTTGTGACTTTTATTGCTCCTCTCCTCCCGCTCTCCTCTGTTGGGAAGACACATTCTCCAGCTGGAGCACTGAGAAGTACAAAGCACCCTTAGACCTTGTAGTGCAAAATGTGAAAAGTGATGTTATCTGCAGAAAGTGGACTTTAGATTCTATCAGCGCACATTTAGCATAAAGCATTTCCTATGGTAATGCCTCTCACTTTCCCAGACTTTTACAGGCTCCAAGTGGCACGCAGGCTGCAGACCTCTTTGTAATGTTAATGAATCATCTTAATGGACTGTTTTAGCAGAAACATTCATCACCTTTTGTACCACAATGATTTTTTTTTGTTATACTTAAATGGTTAAGTAGGCTATAAATGCCTATCAGACCAACCACTATGGTCTAGTAATCCACCTCACTATAAATCACCAGTGGATTATTATTGTCCTGTTTAATTAACACTCTTAAGGGATTCTATCGTTGGATAGACTTTCACCTTGCACTAAGCAGGCATTAACATTTCAAATAAGAAAAAGTGTGTTTATGTGAAAAGTGTTAATCAGTGTGACCTGGAACTGGTGGTAGTGGGTTGGATGAAATATGTGGATGTGTATGTGCCTGGGCGGCCATGGGTGGTGGCTCCTCCCATCAGTTTTCAGTGAAGCCAAAATCAGACCTATGGAATACTTCAACTCATGGCAAATGATAGTATGAGTATCACTTGTATTAGGTCTTAAAGATATTTGGCTATATTTGGTGGTAAATAGCAGCTTTAAAGGTTTTAATTCCGGGAGTTAGGAACGTGATGGGTTTTTTTGCGAGTGTACATTTTGTGTGTAATATGGGATTGTTTGTGGTCTGATTCACTCTGAAGTGTTTTTAGAGAACGGGATCAAACCCTTTTCTTTTTCTGCAACAAAAGGTGAGAGGGGAAGTCTGATCCTGTTGTTCCTCTGTGAACTCTTTTCAGACTTCACAGCCAGAAAGAGTAAGCGGAGCAGCAAGAGTTCCTGGGAAAGGCGGGGGGGGCATAGGCTTAGATGCTCTTTGCAGAACAATCTTTCGCAAACAAAATTCCCACAGTGGGACACAAGCTTGAGACAGGATCACTCTCAATATACAAACATTTTGTTCCATAGCACAGCTTAAAGCTGGTTTTCTCCTCTGGGCAGAATGTAAAGATGGCAGCTTTTTTCCCCTCCTGTAGTACAATGTAATGCATTTACTAGTAATTTCCTCATCTTTTGTCAGGAGAGAAAGACATTTGAAAAAGGCTCTTGTTAAGGCAGCGTTTCCCATCCATGAAATCTTATCCCGCTTTCTTTGATTTTGTTACGTTGGTAATACTAGTAGTGCACTTACCAACTGCGCCTTCGGTGGCCACCAGCACTAACAGCAGTGGTGTGAGACAACCAGGTGCCCAATTTCCATTTTACAGACAGAGCAACTGACATGTAAATGTTCAGAGATTTTCCGAGGTCTTTTAGAGTCACAACTAGTAGCACAGCTCAAGAGACCCCGTTTCTTGTCTGCACGCAAACCTGGTGTGCACATCCCTTGCCTCTTGGCAGTTTTGGTAAATTACTTCCTAGTCCTAGTTTGGACTCCTGCAAATTAAAGAACAAATAAAACTGCTAAGCAGAACACAAACACACTAAATCTTTTCAATTAAGAGACTGAATCTCTTAGCATAAATTCATTTCCTGAAACAAAACTCCAGTTGTGTAAGATTAATTCTTTCCTCTAAGATTGCATGGATTTATTGACTAACAAAATCTTCTGTTGCATAAATGGAAATGTGCTATTTAATGTAGCCTGATCAGAGGCAAAACCATCACATTAGCATTTTCACTGGGTATTTTTGTTTCAGTTGCATACTAATCCGCCGGGTTTTATTGTATTTGTAACTGAAAAGGTGTGAAAAGGTTCACTACTGAACACGTGGGAAATAGCACAAAACGCTAAAGGAGTCTGAACAAGATGAGAAATTAAACTAAGACCATAAAGTGTATGTTGTTATTGCATGAAGAACTGCAGTGACAGAAAATAAGAATACCTTACGTGCAGGACGGTATTGTGAGGAGGTCGGTGTGCATTGATCATACACAATAGTTTTTTCAAATCATTTAACAGATGCACAAACCCCACACAGTTTCAAGTGTAGGCATGTCCTGAGAAGAATCTCCTTCATTCCCTCTAGACACACCCTGCTAATTAAATCCATCGTGCCTAGCAGTAACCCCCAGGGTTCAATCTTTCCTAGAGCACTGTTACTATCCAACATTTTAGCTCATACAGTGGGCAGCCAAGATTTCATGTCTATGCATATAGCAGGACTCCTAGCCAATATTTCTTCCAGTCTCCTCCTCTCCATCCCAATGTGGGTATATAAAACATGGGGGGTTTTTTGGTAGGTAAAACTTCAATATTCCTTTTGGATTACTTTCTTATATCCTGATGCAATAGTCTGTATGAGGGTGGCAAGATAAACTCTAATAAAATTCGGAATCTGTGCTCCATGTAGGTAGCTGGTCATGAGAAACTGCAGCGAGGATGGATATTGAATGACTTCTATAGTCCAGCCAGGTTTTATCAGAGCAGGTCATCAACCTGTGGGCTGCCCAAGCCTGTTCCACTGCTTCCCCATTGATTAAATATCTGGAGACATTTACACGTATATCAAATTCTCCATGATCTATTTTATCTTAGTCACACTCAAGTTCTTTTTCAAGCCAGGGCAAAAAAGTTCCCTTCACTGGTGAGAAAAGATGGTATATCTCCTTAATGTACTTCTGTACATTGAATTTCCTCAGAGCCAAACTATGATCTCAGATTCCCATGGACTGATATCAGTGGGACTGCAGGGAGTATAAGGGAGGTAAAACCTGCCTATGTACACCCAAACGTTAAGGAATTTAAAAACTGATTTTCTTCATTTGATTGCAGAGCTTACACGTAAGGGGGAAAGAAGGAATAGAGGGAGTGTGTAGCTTCCAGCCAAGGTCAGACAGCCAGAATTCCTTCTGAACCTCGATACCTGTATCATCCAAAACAAGACAGAGGGTCTTCCTGGGAATTGTTACCTGTTCCTGTCATTTAGGGATTTCCCCTCTCCTTCCTGTGTGTTTGGTCCAAACTTATTTTCCTGCCTTTACTCTCTGCCCCAGGTTTTTATTTTCCTGCCCTTACTCTCTGCTTTCCTGAGCGCTGTGTTCCCTTCTCTTCGGTTCAGGCTTCTACATGGTTCTGTCTTTGCTTTTCCCCATTTTTCTCTGCACCTCTTTACACACACACACTCCACACACCCCCCAGTCCATGACCCTAAGAGTCAGGGGAAGCAGTGTGAAGATATGTTAAAAATCTAAAAAAACCCCAAGTGAGTGGCATGGGAAAGGTGGGCACAGGCTGATTGTTCACTGTCTTATTCCACACGGTAAGGGGCATCATAACTAACCAGCAGAGAGCAGGTTCAAGGAGATGCATCTTTGAGAGTAAGTAGTTAATTTGTAGAACTTTCTATCGCAGGACATTTTGTACATTAAACGTGTGTATGTGTAAATATAGAAGAAAAATTCCAGGAATACAAAGACACCACCTCTGGTTCTAGAAGTCCTTGAGTCATAAACAGGAGACTGGGAGAATATGCTGGGAAAGCACCACTAGATGTTCTTCTTATACTCTTCTCATGATGTCCAGTATTGCTCGCTGGCAGAAGCAGAATATTAAGTTAGGTGGACTTTAGATTAACAAGTATAATGTGTCTTAGGCTTTTTATTAAGAATAGAAAGCAGGAGGGAATTTAGCCTTTAGTTGTCAAACAGGCATACAAAGTGTTGTGGTGTTTGCTCTCCTCCTGCTTTTCCATCTCTTAGACCAGCCCGGGGAGGCATGGTCGATGTTTCTTATGTTTTGTAGCCAGCTGCTCTAAAAAGTTCATACAAAAGCTCCTCTCATCAAGAAAATGTATGTGGCGATTCATGAGTCCTTTCAGCAGTATGTTGAAGCACAGAGACATTATTAAATCAGATTCAGACTGATGAATACAGCATAATGGGGGTGAAGTCTCAGGGATGACTTTCCAAAACAAAAAAAACGCTTTCAAACCCTAGTTGATTTGATAAACCATAAACCAGTATTTCTATACCTCCAGCCATCATCTTTACCATTGCAAATTTTCTGCAGAGACAGCAATCAAATGGTCAGAAAGCCTTGGTTTGCCTGTAGGCGAGTCCATGCCTTGGTTTTAACATTGTAGAGATGATTATGTCACCCATGTAGTAAAGATTTTGTGTTTCTTGAATAGAGAGTCTGTATTGAAAATATTAACAGCTCGTCTGTGGAAACTGAAAAGATGCAAAGAAAACCAATTTTCTCACTGGGTACTGAAAAGCTGAATGGTTGGAACTGGATTTGGGAAGCAGTAAAATTAGTATAAGCTGTCTGAAAAGTGCTGGTATATTTAAAATCCGTGGGGAAAGCTGAGAACTTGCTGGTGTCATAGAGTATCTGCAGTTTAAATGATCCAAATTAAGCCCTTTACTCTAGCACATGTGTTCCAATGTGGTGTTCTAAACAGATGATCAGATAAATATCACAGCTGATGTAATAAATACCTGAAAGCGCCCGTAATAAATACAAGAAATAACCTGTCTTGATTATTCAAGTAGTTGCTATTAGTTAATTAGCATGCTCACATTGGTTGGGCTAGTGGATTTTTGCAGTTCCCTTTCAATAGTTTTTCTTTTCTTTCCAACATTTTTCTTCATCGTTCACAAAGTGATGCAATGGTGCCCACACAATTCAATGAATTTGTTACAAACCGCTAATTTTTGATTCAGGGAGATGATGGTAATTGCAAATTAAGTACTTTTGGTTTTTACTTGTACAACAAGAACTCGTTCCTCACCAAAAAATGGCATTCTGTCAACGCCCATTGCATGCAAAGAATTTTAAACAAAAAAATGTTGCTTATAGGTAACGTGTGTATGTAACGTGTGTGTGAAAATATGTGTAATAGTGTAATATGTGTAACTGAAGCTGGGAGACATCTGAAACAGTAAGAAACCAGAGGCTGGTGAATTTTTACTTTATATTGGGTTCTTCAATTGTAGTCAAACTGGGGTGTTGTTTTAGTAGTTGTTGAGGGAGGTTTTGGTTTTGTTTTTCAAAGAATGCCTGAAAAATGAGTAACATTTTTCCCCCAATTTCCGATTGAACCTCCCACGCTGCAATTTACGGGCATTTCTCCTTGTTCTGTCATATGACAGTACCTACCAAGAGGAACTTGGCTGTCATCTCTGGAACTGCCATTCAGGCAGAGGTCAGTCCTTGGCCTCTTTTTCTCCAGGATAAGCAAGACCAGCACCTTCAGTCTCTTCACTTGGGTCATGTGCTCCTGGCTCTGAGCATCTCAGTAACCCTCTGGTGAAACTCCTCTAGATTCTCCACACAGCTCTTGAACTGGGAGAGCCAGAACTGGGTGCAGTGTAACCAGCTCCATCTATCTGAATACGTCCAGCTTCCCCACGGAGTCCCTGCGTTGCTCCACCACTGCTGACTGCCCTTTTCCTTGCCAATTTGTGCTGGTACACACTGGTGTCTGGGAGCACATCAGTGCAAGAAAGCGTTTAAGAACTTCAGCCTTTCCCTCATTGCCATCTTTAGGTCACCTTCCCCAACGATTAGCAAAGCCAGATATTTCCATCGTACCTGGCTTTAGAGGAGTTGACTTCTGTGCAGGATACTCCAGTGCGGAAATTCCACCTATTGCCACATAGATAGGGGCATGACTAGAAAAAAGGAGAGTATGACAGGTTTTTCCATGGATGAATAACTTCTCCTCCGTGCCCCAGGGACTGTAAATAGCTGGTATAAATCAATGCAAATAGGCTATTACTAATCTTGCCAGTATGGATGTGCAAATGGATGGAGTACGAATGTGAACTTTACATATCGTTAGCACTGATCTGCCTCAGCGCAATTTATAGGCAATACTCTTACATAGGAAGTGAGTTGGCAAAACTTGCAGGGTTTGTTTTTTTTTTTAATTATGATAAAAATATGCATTTGTGCTGCACAGAAATGTTCTTCAAATATCAGGCCCATTTGGGATTTTACAATTATGAAAAGTTGATGTGGATATATTCTGCAAGAATTTATCTTGTGAAACAGGCAGTATGTAATCTATGAAATGAGAAGTTTTCCACCAGGAGTGGAAATCAGTTTGAGTCTCCATAAATATTGGCTTTTGTATCATGTAAATGATTGATTTTGGTTTGGGTTTTTTGGTGGTTTGTTTGTTTTGGTTTTTTTAATTCTTCATTATCAGTGACTAAATCCATCTGATATGAGTACAGTGACCTCTTCGGTTTGTGTTGTGTTGTTCTTCCCTCCAGACAAGGAGAGTAAGTACAATGTGAATGTGAATTAAGTTCCCGAGAGGTACTCACTACTGAAATCAAAAGATGGGCACAGAGTGTTATGAAAACCTTTTGGACACTCGTCTTTCAGATCTCCAGTCTGTGAGATTGAAGGCTATGCCCTATTTTTTCAAAATATATTCCAAAAGGAAAAAAGATAAGATTTTATTCCGTAATTCTGCCTGTTTGTTTAACTGATTTATCCTATTTTGGCTTTTCTTTGTCCTGTTTCTTCCAGTTCCAGGGAGATGTCTGGTTTGGCTTTCCAACTTCTATTTATCATTTTCTTCCTACCAGCCACTCTTTTGGTTCTTTCCAGTGTAACAGTGACATGAAAGGGTTTAGGTAATAATCTTGTAATGGATTGCTGCACCAGAATGAAACCTCATTTCTTTTTTCCCAGGACTCCCTGGGAATCCTTTTGCCACAGCCTTTTTCTCCCCAAGGAGATTATACAAATTGCGTATGAGATTGCTCTTGTGGCCATTCATTCTGTCTGTAGGAGTGGACAATGTGATTCCCATCAGTTCCCGTGGGCAGAGCCACGATTCCCAGAAAACATCCCATCAGCACAGCACTTCTTAGAACCATTAGAATTACTTCCAACTGCCAGGGCAGAAGTGCCTGTATTTCAGTCGTGTGTGTCAGTAATCCCAACACGTACACAAATCTGGAGAGATTTGCATCCTTCCAGACAACTGATGTGGTCTAATTATCTTCCTCCTATTAATTATTCAGTTATCATTTTCTTGCTAATATGTTTGTGTGTATCTGAGTATCTATTTCCCTGTGGCAATTTTTTTTGTTTGTTTGTTTGTTGGCAAAAATGGCTTTATATAAAGTTTTTTTCTTTCTCTGCCAGAATATATAATATATATGAATATTTATTTTAGATTGTAAATCTTTATAATTGAGAGTCCTTGAAAAACTATAGAAAGACAAAAATATTTTAAAAGTATCCAAGGGGCAACATTTTGTTTTTCTTGGTACTCTTCTTACATGTCACGATATCATTTGTTTGGCGAATCCAATTTTCTGGAAGTAAATGTACATTTCAGCAAATGTAGTCTCTATAGAACAAGCATGTTCTACAGGAATTAACTAATTTTAATGGAATAACTATTTAAATTATTTTAAGTTAAAATGAAAATTTTGATGTATTGGCCATCATAATATGGCTGAAATACCTAGAAAATCAGTTTACTTAAAACTTAAAGGAACAGTTCTCTCCTGCTTGAATCTTTGAGAGAAGAGCCAATATAGTGTAATAGCAGCTGTTCAGCAACACCTATTATTTGCTTACATTACATCACCAATATGAGGCACCCTGTCGTTAAAATGAGAGTTAGGAATTGGCTCTCCTGATTCGCTTCTTAGCATTCTGTAATTTTGCTGAGGATATGATCTCATCCAGCTCTCCACACCAAATAAGAATCTGGATTGGTTGATGAGCATGTTAAGTTTTCCTCCTGATGAAGTATCAAACTTTATTAAATGGCTGAAAGAAAACCTTCAGCTTAATTAATAGAGAAAGCTTTAAATATCGTTTTCTTAGAACTAATGAACGGACGATAGTACCTTCAGAAATGCCATTTCTACACCAGCTATTTTTTATTTCTTCTCCTTGACGTGGTAGGGTCCCAGTCTTGCATTCCTGGCACTCAAAACTCCTAGTGAGTGGATCCAAACGTGGATGCCTTCCAGCACAATGCATGAGAGACCCCTTAACGTTACAGCATAGAGGACATGCAGAAAAATATTGAAATAATAAATTAACACTACATCAGATTTTTAGAAAGGAACTCTGGTAACAAGTGCTAGACCCCACCAGTCATCCACCTGCGCCTAAAAGAGAAGTAGGAATTCCTAACCTAGAAGAGGTTCTTGCTGACAGCAAGTGGCTATTTATTGTATTTATTGTTTATTAAAATTACTGAGCTAACACCCCAAAAGCTTGGCTTTTGCAGAGGATTGGAACTGTTATATATTTCTTTCTAACATGTATGATATTATCAGAAGGCTGATGACTGGGATGTGAGATTTGTCAATCAGAGACGACAGCAAGTAATTTCATTAATATTTTTGCACTGACTTAATTAGATACGGGGTTTTTTTTAAAATGACTTAGTTAAGCTGATGCAACATCCTGCAATGGACATAGCCTTGCAGATGTAGAGATGCTCTTAGCATGAAAGTAATCATAGTAAATTATTCTAATGTATTAGTAAATTTGATAAAGGATCTTAATCAATTGCATCAGGATCTGATTGAAAGTTCTCTATTTTACCATTTTGCTGCATGTTTTATATCAGAAAAAAAGGATTGTTCCGTAAAAAAGCCCAAGGTTTTTCCTTGCTATAGATATGTATGGACTCTCTGCATTTATCTGTGGGAAAAATCATCGCAAGAGCTATTTCTGAATAAACTATCCATAATAGCTCCCGCTGTGGATATTCTAGTCTGGAGAAGTCATGGGTCAGACAGCAAGTTGTTGCAGAATAGCTTATTCTGCATTAGCAATTCCAGTCAATTTTCCAGTGTAGAAAAGCCCTTAGTCCACAGCTCCAAACTCCTGTTTGTGCCAGAAGATTTTGTCTTTAGAGACCGGTATAAATTTGTTCTATTCAATTCTTTAAGGCCCAAATTCAGCACTGAACTCCCTTTGGGATCAATATATGAGATCAGCCAGGGAGAGCTTTATATTGTCGATGTTTGTATTTATGTGCACAGACTCCACAGTTTTATTAACCAAACACTTGATTAATGTGTTCTTGTAGCTGTGAGCTGTATACATTTTTGGCTGTGGGACATCCAATACCTTCTAGAGTTTGGTCCTAAACCAGAAGACAGAAAGTTGCCTGGAAGAAGATCCATCAAGCCCGACTCAAGATGGTTGGGAGCTTCCATCGCCGACAGCAGAGAAACAAGGCGAAACAGAGCAGAACGTCCTACCTTTCTCTGTGCCTGAACAGAAGATGGTTTACAGCAGAGAACATCCAGCACTTCTGAGTTTGCTCCGAGTACAGAGAAAAGAGCGGTCTGTAAACACACAGAATGGACTCTGAGTGTATCCTGGATGGGCAGCGCAGGGAAGTCTCCACTGAAGGCCAGTCCACAATCTCGCTGCATCCAGAACTACTTATACAGCGACTCGGTAGGACACGTTTTGGGCTGGATTCACATTTATATTTGAATCATGTTTTTTCTCTTCTCCAGTAAAAAACCCAGCAATCAAAGATAAGACATCTATGTTATTTTTTTTTATTATTTGATATACTTTTTACTGAGCCTTAGGACCCTCAAAAGCAAAGGCTGCCATTTATCCAAAATTACATCACAGTGCCCCTGGCATTTTTGTGGTGGGGACCAATTAACATTAGTAGCTTAATTAAAATCACCAAGTGCATTTTAAAGGATGACGTCAAGTTGATTTTAATCTAGGCTTCCAAAAATGAAGTAGAACTCTGTTAATCAACCGCCCCACCCTTTTCGTGATTTATATGGCCCTCAGTACTCAGTGTCAGCATAGACTCCTACGTCATCCTCTTACTTCATTTTCCCCAGGCATTATTTAATAACAAAGGTCTAAGTGCATCCTGAGTTTTACCTGTTGGCGTAAATCTGGGGCCATGACAGCACCGGTGTAGCATTCACAGAAATGAAAGAACAGATTTTGGCTCAAGTATTTTTAATGTACAGCAGCTGGCATTTTTGGGTTTAAAGAGCAAAATCACACCTGAGCGTTCATGCTTTCTAGGATTTTGCCAACAAAAGGAAAACAGAAAATAAACATGACGTTTTACTTTTTGAAAGCCAGAAATAATGGTGCAGCTGTTTCCAAGACTGCTACGTTCAAGCTGTCCCATGAACATGGAATAGACGACGTTCTTGCTCTCCAGTTATGTTTTAGGACAAATGTCTTCCATTTGTTTGTTTCAACATATTTTCCCTTTAACACATTTTTTAAATCACATTTTTTCCTAATAACAAGTTTATTCAATGTTCAGTTGAAGCCAGATTTGGCTTTTTACAAGTATATAGAAGTTTACAAATCGATTTGTTAGATATTATTACTGCTTCTATGGGATGACTTGTAGCTACCTGAGAACTTACCCCTGTTGGCAAATGGGTTTGATCAGATTTTTACCGAACTGACAATAAGAGCAGCTGATTTCTGGGAGCTGCCAGAGAGAGTGGAGGGAATGGGCTGTAACTCAGCCGTAGTCCTCAGCCCTATTATTTATTTAGCTGCTACATAAGCACTTCAGCCCAGATTTTAATTTGATTCCCATTCCTAGCAATGAAAAATGGGGTAATAGGTAAATGATGGGTGTTTGTCTCTCTCAGAAATAGACAGGCATTAGGTGCAGAGACTGGCGCTGTGTATTTGCATGGTCTCTTATTATTCAGCTGTCATGAACCTTTGATATAGAAGAGAGCAGAGAAAGACTTTAACTCTTTTCCCGTAATACAATTATATTTATTATTTGTATGAGAGAGACCTATAGGTTCTTCAACAGCAAGACAATCTCTTTGGTTTATTTTCAGCAGCCACTTACACTCTGTACAAGAAGGACACGGACTTGTTGGAGTGGGTCCAGAGGAGGCCACGTAGATGATCCAAGGGCTGGAGCCCCTCTGCTGTGAGGACAGGCTGAGAGAGTTGTTCAACCTGGAGAAGAGAAGGCTCCGGGGAGACCTTAGAGCCCTTTTTAGTACCTGAAGGGGCTACAGGAGAGATGGGGACAGGCTTTTCAGTAGGGCCTGTTGTGATAGGACAAGCTTAACAGCTTTAAACTAAAAGAGGGAACGTTTAGACTAGATATAAGGAAGAAATTTTTTATGATGAGGGTGGTGAGACACTAGCCCAGGCTGCCTAGAGAGGTGGTAGGTCTCCCATCCCTGGAAACATTCCAGGTCAGGTTGGACAGAGTTCTGAGCAACCTGATCTGGTTGAAGATGTCCCTGCTCATGGCATGGGGGTTGGACCAGATGGCCTTTTAAGTTCCTTTCCATCCCAAACTATTCTATGATTCTATGATGCACGGAGGCTTGGATGGTTCAAAGCATTTTCTCTATGTGCCTCGACAACATGCTCTTCAAAAGAATAATAAAAGTAGTAGAATGCCAGCTTCCCCATAGAAAATCCTCCTCTCATTTTCATCTAACTTTTCCAAGCCTTAGATCTGCTACAACTGATGTTTGTTTTTTTTTTTTTTTTTTTTTTTTTTTTTTTCCAAGCAGGTTATATACCTACCTGTTTTAAAACTGCGGCAAGTAGGAGAAGTTGAAACAGTAACTGGGACTACAGAGGGAGAATCAGGCTGAAGGAGTGTCCTGTCTTGGTGTGAGACCAGTTTAGGAATGAGAAATGTTGGCTACGATAGTACTGGGCAAGCTCAAGCTTCTCAGCATGTAAGAATTATGTCTTGGAATGTTCAGTCATATAATGCTGCCTGTTTGCAGCTTAATTATTGTCAACGAACCAGAGCGCACATGGCATTTATGCTAAATTGGGAAAAGGCATTCTTTTATTTAATTTACTTTGTGTTTCTTTGTCTCAAATACATGTGTTTCGCTGCCACCCGAAATACATTGTTGCCCCTAAAAGCATTAGAAAATGTTGGATCTGAAAACGACTGTGACAGAAATTAGATGGAACTTACTTTTCCTTTTAAGAAAGGCCTGCTAGAGTTTATTTCTGGCTGAAAGATAAAACACAAAAAGAAAAGATGGAAACAAAACCCCACTTCCTCTTACAGTGATTTGGCTCACCGCAGAATAAATATTTCACAGGTGTTTCTCACTCCAGAGCCAGGTAAACTGAAAACACGTATCAGTTGGTTTTGATTTCTTTTTAACCAACCATGGCAGTTGGAAGGAGATACCCCATTTGAAGTTGTTTGCTGTTAGCACTGAATGACTTTTCATCTCCTATTTCTTTGGGCTTTGCTCATTAGAAAAAGATCAGTAACTTTTCATGTAACTGGCAGATGATAGATCTGGCTCCCATTTCGTCCTGACTTATTCACAGTGAAGTCCATTGGCTCACAAGTTGTCCTTCCCAGGATTGTCCAGGTCACAACCAAGGAAGCTGGAAAGAAATTGAGGCTTGCTGGACCACGGTAGGCAAACTCCCAAGAAGCTCTTAAATGGCTGGTGGAGATTTTGAGCCTTCGTCTCTCTCCCTAACACTCCTGTCTGGCCCAAATACCCCGTAACTGCATATGAGAAGAGGAAAAATCTTTTGATAAGGTATGCAGTGAAGAAAAGGAAAAAGCATACCTCTGCTTTTGCATGTTTTATGTATTATTTATTCTACTCACGCAGTTATTTATAGATGAAAAATCAATAACAAGCAGTTTAAAATCTTGGCACTAAGATAAATGCACATTTTTGTTCTGTGTAGCTCTTCCGTTGTGTAGTATGTAGTGACAGCAACAGGTTTTGATCCGGACAGGTTCATCTTCAGACAGACTTTGAAACTGGCATCAGACATCTCATACAGACTATTTCATAGCACAGCTTCCTCCTGAAGTACACTGATAAGAGCAGATGTTTATAATAGGAGACAATCTTAAGGGAGCTTTTTGGGAACAGGGTATCTGTTAAAGCAAACAAATCTGGAAGTGTTTCATTCCCTATCGTACTTGTTTTATCAAGGATTAGTGAAATCATAGTGTTAAATTTAACAGCTTCAAAGTAGTAATTTTCTTTTCTCTGCCATCTGTGCTGCCCTCTACTGCACATCTTTGTAGAAGCAGGACAAACATTGCGCTAATCCATCAGTTACACTGCTTTTTTCACATTTTTCTTTCCATCTTAACATTTAATAGTCGTTCATTATTTCTAATATATATAAAAAATGCAGTCAGTATTTTCAATTTCAATTATTTTGGTTTTGGCTTTTTCTGCAAGCAGAGTTTAAAAAGGGAAAATAAATAAAGAGCGCTTTAGAAAATGAACCTGCTAGTTCATTTATTGATTGTACTTCATTTACTGGTCATATGCTGGATACTAATTTATGTCATTATATATATGTATATATATTTATTTACAAGTGTGCAATATTAAGGCTGAAGCAAGGAAACTTTTATTATTGTTGCTTGTTTTTTGATCTCTGCTTTGTTAACTCAGGTATAAGCATCGAGTATTTTGCTTGTGCTTTTTCATAGTTGCTGTTTGCTTCTGTGAAGAAGACACAAGTCATTAAATTAGCTTCTCACAAGTTGATGTATATAGTTTTGTTTGCAATCTGTTGCTAGGGGCATGATATAATTTTGTCAGCTCTATATCAAACAAAAATCTGTTGGGTTTTGATGTTGAATTGTTGGAAAGAGCTACAGAGATTTTACATAAATATTTCTGGAGTGATCTCAAGGTACCCAAAGGCCAAAGACTTAAGATGAAAGATCTGAAAATTTCAATTTATTAATTCCCCTTTCTTTTGCTTGTCTCTGTTAATTGATGCACCTTGTGTTTATATCATCATAGCCTGAGGTTTTGCTAGAATAAATTAATGCATGAGTGTTTTAATTACCTACCCAAGCTGGATTAGGACTGCTTACTCTTAGGAGTACCGAAGAATAAAGGTTCAGGGGTAGCAGCTAATGGAACAGCGGGAGAAACCAGCTGCCTCCAACATTTTAAACACTATGTCATCTAACTTGCTAACAACAAGTCTAAGCATCCCAGCATTTGAAATGCTGTTGGCAGCGAGCTTGATACAGCATGGCTTCCAATATTACTGACTGCTGTACGTAACACACGATGTTATCAACAGTGGGCTTTAAAAATTTTTATCTGGAAAGGACAAGCCTTTAAGATATCTATCTCTGAAGTAACTGCTAACACTCCCAGAATGACCACCGTCAGGCAGTCGATTATGATGACCTAGTTAGGAGTTGAAAATACGCTTTGGCATATCATAACTGCAAAGATTAAGAGCAGTTTAAATTCCTCGGATTTGTTTTTCTTCACCATCGAGTTACCAGTGAAGGAGCCTTGATCTCTGCACTCAAAACCCATTGAGGAAACCGATGTTCCTCTCTGGGAGAGCCGGGGGCTGCAGGGGGCTGTTTTGGTGGTGAAGAGGAACCGGTGCTCTTTTCTGGCCTTCACAGAGTCTCCCAGAAGTATTACAAAATTACAGAGAGTTTAAACTTTCTGAAGTGAAAGAGTCGAATTTTTGTAGGAAAAGGCGAATGCCTAAAGACAACAGGCAGGAAATGCACCAAAATGATAATTGCACGTGGGGTTTCTTTTCAGATTCGCAGTCTGTCTCTGGCCATGCATCCTCCATTTTGAGGGGGTGCCTCTGGCCGAGGATGGCATGTGAATCATTGAAGTGTTGGTTCAGCCGTAAGCCTTACGAAGTTTAGCATGTTTTTTCTTAAATCTTGGCTTCCTTGGAAGCTGGTGATTCATGACTCTTAGAATTGAGGGCTTATTGTTTGTTCAGAACACAAGTTTTTAACGGTGTATTGAGAAAGATTTGAAAACATATCCCAAGTCTATTCTAAAACTTCTGAATGCTGAGGGCAAATTATAAAAAATATTTTGAAATATTTAATCTCAATAGAAGTCAAATTCCATTTTGGGGCAGGAAGCTGATTTTTCAACACTTGGAGCTGCACTGAAGCTTTCAGCTTTTTTGGCTTTCTTCCAGCCACTTGAGAACAGCCAGGAAAAGACATTTGATATTGAGGGAAGAAAATACTTGCTGGTCGTCCAGAAAGGATGGGAATGCTATTGATGAGCCGTTTGGCCACTTTGGCTGGATTTATTCCAGTGACCCCGAGATCCGGGTGCTATGAAGTTTGTGCTTAAATATCTGCTCAGGCACAGCAGCTCCAGAGAGGGCTTTGAGGTTGGGCTCCCAGCGGTCAGTCAGGAAGGGCAGGAGGACACTCCTGTCAGGGTGGGTGGGGCCATCTCCTGTCTGTCAGGAAGGGCGGGAAGGAGAGCCATTGGTCAGTCAGGAAGGGCGGGAAGGAGAGCCATTGGTCAGTCAGGAAGGGTGGGAAGGAGAGCCATTGGTCAGTCAGGAAGAGCGGGAAGAGCCCTCAGTCTGTCAGGAGGGGCAGGGTTGGTTCCTGTCCGTTAGAAAGGGCAGGAAAAGCCTGTCAGTGAGGGCAGGAAAATCCTGACTTTGGTTTCCACAAAAATTGAGAAATTGTCTGCTTTTTCTCTCTGGCCCTACGCTTTGACCCCAGATCATGAGTTTTAAGTCCAGCATGGAGAATAGCCTTTTCTAATTTCTTTGGTAATCTCTTTTGCCTCTCTTTAGCATGGCGTCGCCCCTTCCAGAGCAGTTGGATTGGTCTGCACCAGCTTTCATGGAGGACCACAGTGGGTGTTCCAATGAAGAGCCAGCTGGGAGCAAGGACAGCTTCAGGAAAACAAGTCTTTTTGGTCATGAGAGCCACATCCCTAGGTAAAAGATGTGAAAAATACTCCCTTTCTGTGGTAATGCTTAAGTAGGTAGTGCACCATTGCACCTAATGGGCTTGTGCAAAAATGGAAAACATACTCCTCTACAAAAACACAGGGGAGAAGGGGCTCTCACACTGCAAACAGCATCTCCGTTCTCTCAGACCTCTCCAAAAAGTCTGTAGGTAGAGACAGAAATACAGAAACAATGACAAAACAAACGTACTGAATTTTCCTAATAAAGAGCTCTCATCATTTTTTAAAGACTCTTTCTATACACAGTATATCAGCCTCAGAGGCTAGAAGAGACTGGGAGTATTTTGAAAGTATTTTAAAAGGAAAAGGATAAGGATAATAATGATGATGACTTGGAGAGTTGTTAGTCTTTGCGGCAGGCTATGGCAACTTTAGCCGTGTACAGTTCTGGGTTTTGGAGCGTGTTGGTTTATTACACTGCGGATTTTTTATTTGTAACTGTTCCTCTTGTACATTTATATTGTTTGCTTGCTAAAGGTGCTATAATATTAATCTTTTATGCTATTAATGTTGAAGAGCATTTCTTGTGCTATATGCAAACAAGTGTCTACTCGTGCTGCAACGTTAGAAAAGATCAGGCAAACCCTGTGAGATATACAGTGGCTATCCCTTCTCTGCTCGGATTTTGCTGTTAACTAAATCAGAGTGAATTTTAAGCAGGCACATACTTGGCCAGTATTGTATGTTTTCTTACTAAAATTCAGTTAATCTCTGCAAAAGGAGACAGAATATCAGCAGGGGGTACACAGAGAATTGCTGTCCTCTACCTCCTATTTTGCCACATTTACAACTTCTGTTGGCCAATAAATCGGGGAAATTGGGACTGGAACAGAAACCTGGACTTTCCAATACTGCAGCAAACTTTGAAGTACATCTGGAATATTAAGAGAGTTACAGTGGACAGAACTAAATGAATAAGTAAAATATTTATGAGTATCAAAGCAATGATATGGTTTAGATTTCTTATCTGCCTATCTGTTCATTCATCCATCTGCCCATACAAATTTTTATTGTCTTCAATACTCTAATTTTTGTTATGTTGGAGGTCTGCACCATAATCAGCTTTGCTTACCTCTTTTACCTCTTGCTGCATTATACATTTAGCTCACCAGCCAGCCATTTCCTCTATGCTTAATAGAATTTCTATTTTGGATATGGCAGTGAGATGTAGGGTTTTAATTAGGAGGAAGAGACTATGAATCTGAAAGTTAGGGAATCTTGGACCTGATTATGAAAGTATTATACAGTAGAAAATGAATTTACGTATTGGCAGCACACCTTCTTGTATTATCAGCACTGCAAATGCTTCAGTTTCACCTTTGGAAAGCCATTAGTCTCTCTGTGTCCAAGTTTATTCATCTGAAAAACAGAAAAAAATCTTGTATTGTTTTTTGTTGAATGGTTTAATATTACTGGACATAAATGTTAGTAATACTAGTAGGGGTTTTTTTTATATATACAGATACTATTACAAATAACTTTTTAAAATAAAAGAAATTGCTTTCAAAAAATCATAATCTAGTTTCAGCAGAATAAGGAGTAAGTGGAAGCTGAGCTACAAAATGGAAGAAACATTTTCAGCTGATAGAAGAGAGGTTTAGCGACATTTCATTATTGTAGACTCATAGCTAGTCTTTAAAAATAATTCTTGCTGATTTTTTAACACTGGGATAATTAATTTTGTGTGGTGTGCACTGGTTTTGACTTGTCTTTTCTTAGTATACTACTTAATGGCAAAGTTGGACTTTGCTGATAAAACTTTGACCTAAAATAAGTTTTGTCTATTCTTTTAATTCCTACCTAAACTTATGATGGCATATAGTACACTTGTAATTTTAAGGACAGCTGAAATGTTGGATTCAGATTGCTTATGAAAATAAAAAGCATCTGTCATAACACTCAAACCAGCCTACAGTTTTGCTGCAAGGGATCTGCTGCAAGGTTACTTTGTCTTTTTAGGTGAAAGATACAGATTCTATTCTTTTCACAGTGCATCTGTTGAGACTAAACCTTCATATAATTAAAACCCTTAACAGTTTGTTCAGGGCAGCAGATCAAAAGGTTAACGTGCAATGGTACAACAGGAAGTATTTGTACTCTTGAACATTTTTTGAAATTTACAGCTTTTAAAAACAACTTAGCCCAAATCATAGCCAAAGCCAATATTACATCATTTATAGTAAAACATTTATCATTAGTTGCAAACCAGCCAGTTGGTCTAAAAGTTCAGCTGGTAAAAAATTTGATGGTTTCAGGATTGAATAGGAATGTACTTTTAATTGTGTCCTCGGTCATGCATCTGGAATGGAAAGTCAAAGATTTTAGGGAAACTGAACAAAACAAAATTACAAACCAAGAGAGTTCCTCCACAGTTCTGAAACAAATATGTCCTTGAAGCAGTTTTGGGTTACATGATTTTTGTAGGAGTGGGGATAGATGATCAAAACTTAAAGTAGAACTAGATTTTATCAGGTGAACTGTATTGTTAATTTTCTTTGTTTCAGTTCTGAAGTTCTTGAAGCAATAGAAAATGTTATTGAAGATGTATTTAAAAGCTTGGCTCAAAAAAAAGCACCTGTTCTCACACTGGCTAACAGATCAGGCTGGAGGAACATAGAGTAAGTATTATATATTGTAAAGTCCTGCCTTATATTAATATAAACGCCATGAATACAAATTTGATTATGTAATTTCCAGAAAGGTTAATCATACATAGTTCTATAAGTATTAGAATCAATAAATAATTTGACTTCTTAAAAAGTAGTGGACAAACAAAAAGTAATGCTTAGTAACCACTCTGTATGAACAGGCATCATGTATTAAGTAAGAGCAGACCATAGCATAAAGGGGAATGTAGAACTACTGTAATAGAGGTTAGAAAGGAAAGGGAGGTCCTATAAACAATCGTTTTCTGGAAGCGGTAGAAACTAGAAATGATAAGTCATGTTGGAGTGAAAAAATCTGTTTTAGGCTGGAAACAATTACTAGCAATTTTATCCTCCAATGCCCTTTCTGTGCTTCCTGTTTTCTTTTTGTTTTTCTGCTTTTCCTCATGCTATCTTATTTCTTTAAATGATAGTGATAAACTTATCTTTTTGTTCTTCAGAGAAGATGCATCTCACCTCTTCCTATTATATTTCTTACCTCTGTGTTGTGTTCTAAGCTCACTACCAGCCAAATAAAGCAAACCAAGCTTCTAATGTGTTATCTACATTTCAGATCTTATGCCAGGTTATCTAGACAGGATCAGAGAAAAAGCAACCTGTCCTCCTTTGTAACACACTTTGTGACTTGCAGAAGTTGCTTATGCAACAGTATTTTTCCAAGGAGCTCATTTAAATTGAAAATACCTGAAACTGAGAGATTAATTGCTTTCTATAATACAGAAGCAAAATGATGAAGGAAGACACAAGTCTGTTTCTTGCCCTGTGATAGCTTTGGATGTCAGTGGGTGAAAGGATATTTAGATTGACAAGATTGCAGAGGTGCTTGTCAGTGGACACATTACAAACATTTGAGGCTGAGAAAGCATAGCAAACCTTCCACGCGTAACACTTGGTGGAATACTCATTTAAAGAGAACAAAACATTTCTGTCAATCAAAAAACCCGAGGGGCCTGAAGGTAATCAGTTAACTGAAAAGCTTGTATGTTCCAGGGAATTTAATGCTTTGTGTCTTGATAGTTTGACAAAAATGTTTCACTCAGATGTCTGTAAAATTAAAATACTATAACAAAGTTTTGCAATTTTTGGCAATCTTTGGGGAAATGGCATTCCAGGCTAGAAAAACAAATGTGAGATGTTATTTGCCATCAGAACACATAGGGGGAAAAAATGTTCAAATTAAAACAAGTTAACATCACAGTGTGATAAAAATAAGACTCATCAATCACATTAAAAAAAGCTAAATCATTACTTATGGTGAAGAAATGTAAACTCAGATATGCATTTCCATTGAATAGTGACCTATATCCAACTTTAATACAGCAGTATAAGATTAAAATAAGAATAAATAGATAAATAAAAATAAAACCAGAGTTCCAAAATACAATATGAGTAGAAGAAAATATAGTCAGTGGGGCAATTTTTTTTCTTTCTTAGGCAGCCTTTTCATACCTAATCTACACAGCTGGAATCTGCTGGGCAGGAACTAGTAGAACGAAAGAATGATTTCATGTTTGAAATGTTCCTTGTAAACATTTGTAGATGCCCAGAGAGGTATTTACCTAAGAATGATGTCAATCAGTGAGAATGCCAGGCCTAAGGCAGAACAATCAGTTTCCATTGTCCATCTGTATCTTTCAAGGAAAGAAAAAAAAAAAAAGAAAAAAAAAAAAGAAGAAAAAAAAAAAAATATTTTGCATTAATGGAAAGAATTTTATAGAAGACTACCCTGCTGGGGTAAATGCAATCCTAGGCAGAATTGCTGG
This sequence comes from Numenius arquata, assembly GCF_964106895.1. Taxonomy (NCBI): domain Eukaryota; kingdom Metazoa; phylum Chordata; class Aves; order Charadriiformes; family Scolopacidae; genus Numenius; species Numenius arquata. The sequence goes on along the minus strand of NC_133587.1, from coordinate 6,282,088 downwards.
ATGTCCGGTCTATTGATCTATTGCCAGTTTGCCATTGCCTTTATGAAACATCTGTGGCAGCCGCATCGATCAGGTCTTTCAGCACATTGTTTTCTGAAAGGAGCGTTCCTTATTTAACCCGGGAGCAACCCAGGAGAGTTTTAATTACTGTTTTTCTCCCTGGTTTTGTGCAGTTACAATGTAGGGACCATACAAGTGAAAAGCACAAATATCTTTGCAGCACGAAGGCACAAAAATTAACTTTAAAGCTATCAGGCAGATGCTCCACTGCTGTTTGTTATTGCTGTCACTTTACATGCGTGCACCGTGGTGTGTTCTGCCACCCAAAGGATAACTGGAGCAAAACCTTTGACAAAGAAAGAAATTTAGAAACATTATGTGGGTTTAAATAAAACAATGGCCCTTTTACCACCAATACTTTTAAAAAGTACATACAAAAGAATGCTTTAAAAACAGGGCTGTCATATCATAAGGCACTAAAATAATTTTAAGTAAAATAATGAAGTGTCATTAAGAAAATAACTGATTGTCTTGGTGAAATGTGCACCTTCAGACATTACATGGTGAAGCACGAAATGGTGGACCTCATTTAGATTAAACAATGGCTTAGAGACTAGAATGGGCTGTATTTTTCTTTCCAAAAGTTAATAATGGAATATGATTGAGTTATTCTGATAATGATTTAAGGGCATAAATTAGATAATATTACTGTAATATGAAGTTACAACACTTTTTCATACATTCTACGTTGGAAAGTCATTGTCAGACTTGATTTGTATTCTAATAATGATTCACATTTTTTTCTGTCATTTATTCCTTTGTTTTCATGCTAAATAATAATTGACGCTGATATATTAACAGTTATAAACATATATAAAATATTTTTCTTATCTCTGTTTTTATCTGGAAACTTATGTATTTTAGGCTTAAATGCAGCCTTGAAGTATCTTTTTGAGAAACTCTTTCATGTTTTGAAGCCAATGATCAGATGGGGGGCAGTTCAGTAGTGGGTCGTTTTGGCAGATGATGACAACTGCCTGTCTTTTTCCTTCGGCCGCTCCAACTCCACCCAAGTTCATGATTTCTGTACTGAGTCAGAAAATAGCACTAGCATATTTGACTAGAGGAAAGGGGTGTCCGTCTGAATTACCTTGCAGAGAACAGTTTACATATACTGAATAAGTTTACAGTTTCATTGTATTTGTTTGCAATGTATCAGATTTAAGGATTCTGTAGGTCTACAGATGATACCACATTGTACTACAAGACAAATAAGAAGTGACTGCCCTAGATCAGCATCAAAATTTGGTAAGTTAGAAAAATCCAAAAGCAGAATTCTTGTTTTTTCTTGTATTTTCGTTCAAAACCTTGTAAAAATCCAAACCCAACCAACCAACTAAAAACATTAAAAAATTATGCTTTGTGATTTAGAAGTGACTAATATAACCTGATATTGTGACCAGACCTTCAGCTTCTCTCTATTAAATTATAGTGAGTGACAGTGAAATTAATACAGCATTCTTACAGTTTCTACCCTCCCTGAATGAATATCAGCTGAAGGCATTTTCAAAAAGTCTTAATGTAAAAACATCACCCTTCAAAAAAACGCTAGCTAGGAAAGGAATCTTGGAATACGGACAATATGCTAATTTCTTATTCGAACTCAGTCATTTAATTTCTTGGCCTGGACAGCAGAGCATACATTCCCTCACTCGACTCCATCATATTTTTTCTAATTATGCTAGAAATTATTGGGTCTGTTGGTTGGTCTCTCTGTATTTTCATAGCCCGTTAAAATATACGTTTCAGAGTTTTATTTGATGAGACACAAATATGTGCCAATATAAAGACAAATTATTGTATATGCATTTCTGAAAATAGATAAAATATTTTGTAAAATGTATCTTTTCAGCTCTGCTGCTCAAAATATTATCTATGATCTATAAGATGGTGCAGACCAATACTTATGCAACTAAAAGGTAACATACTACATTTCTGTAATTTCAAATAAAGTGGTATTTTAAGAATGCTATTGTGAAAAACAGCCTATAGGATGCAAACCTGTGGGATAATGGATTCCTGTATGTAAAATGCTTTAGGTTGATTTAATTATCCATGTCCTCTATAAAATTCTCATGAGCCTACAGCTGTTTCAGTATTATAATTACAAATACAATATTTTGTCTTGATAGAGATATATATTATTCAGATACACTACTGTTTGGTAGCCAAAGTGTTGTGGACAATATAATCAATGACATTTCTTGCATGCTTAAGATACCTCGGAGAAGTCTACATGTAGTAAGTGGCTTATTATGAATGTTTTTATCATTATTTCCAAATCATATAGATTGACCTGATAGCTGAAATACAGAGAAGAGTTATCAGTAGGAAATACGTAGTTAAAATAAGTATCATTTGTGCAAATGAAACCTAATTATGGTTTATCGTAGCACTCAAAGCGTTTCTTCAGAGAAAATTCATAGAGCTTGCTTGCTCCAAAGAGTTTGGGACAAACTGCCAGCTAAAACCACAGGGCCTTTTGCTATTACCTACTGAAGGCAGAGCTTAAACTTCAGGGTGCAAGATATCTCTTCGGCAATTCGTACTCACGCAATTTGCTAACTTGGGGGTTAAATGAAAATTTAAAGTCAGTTAGCTATGTACCAACCTTTCAAATTTACTTGTATCTCATGCCTTACAAGAATTCCTCTGTATCTCTGAATATGGTTGTTAACATCATTTATCGCGAGTATGCCTTTATATACATGATGACAATAACATTGCTTAGGGTTTAGAAGGTTGATGGCAGTCGATAACTTCTTACTATCGATCAGAATTCTTTTCAGAGGTTTCTTGGTTTGCCTGTGCAATATAGTAACATAAAAGCACGTAACTTCAGATTTACTGTATGCATCTTACTGTTTTTTTCAGCTGTCTACAACTAAAGGTTTTGTTGCTGGCAATTTAAGTTACACTGAGGAAGATGGTACAAAAGTGAATTGTACCTGTGGTGCAACAGTATGTATTATAAAACAGTAATGGTAATTTGTAGTATCTACCTTTTGCATGATATCCTGCACTTCTTGTAGCTCAGGTTACTGTATACATTTATTATATAGGCCTGTGCTTGCGGCAAATCGAGACATTACAACCTGGGTGAAAAGAGAGATAAAAAGTATTGCTCAACAGTATTGCAATTTTGAAGCTCAGCTAAATACTCACCAGGAATATATATCCTTTGGACATAGTTTTTAGCACTACCTTCTACCATGGGAGCCTTGCAGGGGAAGGTGCATGTATTGTGTATATTACAATGTTCTGTCAAATAAGTGTTCTGAATCAAAGAATCCTGAGCACTCTGAACATAATCTATTGTGACAGAAATGAAGTGATTTCTGGCAGAGTAAGAAAACAAGTCTTACAGCCTGAGTTATTGTATTGATATGGTCCTCAATGAGCTGCTTCTACCACACTGGGCAGGCTCCTCTAGTAGCAACAACACAGATGAGAGACTGAATGGAGCCTTTAAAATTAAAGAAAGAAATCTCTTCCTAGACCCAAATTATGTTCTCATTTACAGAAGTTTAATGATGATACTCCATCAGCATAAGAGTTGGTATTGTCTTCATTTGCCCAGCACTGTACAACCAAAAGTATATAATATCAGGCTGTTTGGTGTCAGGATTGTACAGGAATTACAGACATTAGAAGGGCTTGTATTGTGAACTAATTTAATCAAAAGTGGCACTGAGCTAAAGAGAAGTTTGTAACCATGGTTTCATAAGAGTCAAGAGCCAATAGGTGGTTTGAGGAGATGAGATTCAACTCACCTAGTCCTAAAAGATTTCTTATATCTTTGCAGAATACGAAAGCAGGAACAAAACTCAGATTTAGTGACCATTGCCATAGTTTCCTGGAAAATGTGTTCATTGTGAGCCTAAGTCAGTAATTTCAAAATGGAAAGATAACCTCAGCTGCCTGCAATACTTTGTTTTGAGGCAGAGTGTAAAGACCCCTGTTGTTAATGCTCTTCTACAGCTCTTCATATTTTTGTTTGTTGAGTTGTTCCACCCTGGCACTGGAGGTGATTTAGCAGTTAGAAGTAAAAACAGACCACACACTTCAATATATACATACTCTTTTGCCAAGTTCTTCCTCTAGTTCCTGTTTTCTCATCCATATGCTTGCCAGATCGAGCCAATCCTAATATGAGATGTAAAGTAAACATTACTATGTCTTAAAATTGCTGCTTCAAAATAGTTATAAAATCAGGTTACAGGTTAATAAAAGAAAGGATTTAATGGTCTTCCAAAAAGAATACTTACATGTTTTAAGCCTATATTAAATTTGCAATCTTCACACCAAGCTGACTTTTTTTTTTTTCTGGCTGAGAGAGATAAATAATTAGGACATTGTTATCTCTGTAATGCCCATATGATGAACAATCTTCTGTGACAGTTGCACAAACACTTTTGAAAAGCATCTTGTTATAGCAGGAGGACTCCTACACAACCTACAATAGAGCAGGATATGAATGGTTGAATACAGTTATAAAAAGATGAAAATGTCAAGATTGATCTTGTATATAGAAGATGAATGGCTGTTTCAGGATATAATTGTGTCCTTCATTATCTAATGTTGTTATTTTAAAATATATCATTTTCTGTATTTAAAATGATTAATCTCATTTTTGTTGTTTTAGGCAGTCACTGTGCCATCTAATGTTCAAGGAATTAAAAGTATCCTTTGAGCAAGAGCTCTCATTGTAGACTGAAAAAATAAAGTAAAAACAAAGAATATTCCAAGTTAAACAATGTTCTGGTAATTTTTTCTTTGCTTGTTGGCTCTGAAATTGAGTCATGAACACTGTTTTTGGCTCCAGAATGGGTATTTTAGAGCATTTAGTTTTAATTGATTGGTGTGATGGATCATTTTACACGCAGCTAGCCTTAACAGAAAAGATTTAATCTCACATGCCAAATTTATGTTAATTGTAGAAAAAGATGCAACTTTTCAGAGACTCCTGGACGATGACTTCTGCAATAAATTGTCCCCATGTATAATGATTACGGTATGCATCTTACATTTCATATCGTCTAGCTAGACATAAGAATTTAAATAATACCTTAGTATTCTAGTGGAGCTCAAACTTGGTAAAAAGACCGTAATAAAATTAATATGAAACATGTCTAACAATATTTTTTTAAATTTTATCATCCTTACAGAAATACAAAATACACATTCTAAAGACTTATTTCCTCCAGACATCTCCTTAGATCTTGGTAGCTTATCAACTTCACGTGCTGCTGCAAAGTAGCTGCCCCAGACTCAGGAAACGTTAACTGTTGAGTAGCCCCTTGTCCTTCAGGATGTTTGGTTTAGCAAACCCAAATGAAACGGAATTGGTTGATTTTGGATTGTATTGAAAGAGCTATGGAGCCTGGAGAATTAATAGGAATGTGTAAATGGCATATGCATACCTATGTGTTCTGGGACAAATTTGGCCCACAATGAGGAAAAAACATATCCCCATACCTAAGAGAGATAAACATTTATACTGTGCGGCATAGTGTTCAATCACAGTTAGTCATGGCAAAAACTTGTTTTATAGTGTTTCCTTAGTGCCATAAATATTTTTGAAAAGAAGAGTGGCCTTCTTAAACCGGCTTATACAGATACCAGGGTACATTTATACATCAACTCCCAGACCTTGCAAATTAACTCCTTTAAATAGAGGACTGTGTGATACTTCTACAGCGCCTGTAACCCAGGACATCTGCCGCGCTGCTCCCTAGCCTGCTGCTCCTTCCCCCCTCACACAGCCAAAATAGGAGCATCAAACTTTTCCTGCAAAATAGCTGCTGGAGAAGTATTTCTGCCAGCATTTTGTTTGTTTGCTTGCTTTCAAATGACAAATGTAAACACATATGTAGCCAGATGCTGTTTTAATTAATTTAAAACTGTCTGCTTTTATTTTATTTCTTTAGGGAAGAGGCGTACCAGATCTTAATACACGACTTTTGGTCAGAAAGCTGTGGGATACTTTTCAACTTCCTATTTTCACCCTCATGGATGCAGATCCACACGGTAAATCTGTAGAGGTTCAATGACAAAAGGAAAGGAAAATTTATTTAGAATGTTTTTTTTCTCACTTTTATGGAAAGGTACTCAGAGCATACAGATCCAAGACAATCAGAAGGTTCCTGATTTATGCAGGATATATCTAGGAGTGCGGAGGGAGTTTACATCCCCACTGAATACATCCTTACTGTCTGTAATAATTTGTTGTGCTTTGAGGGATTAGTAAGAATCTTACCTTGTACCTAAAAAAAAATACATATTTATAGAATTTGTAGCTCAGAATAGAGCTGGATTTTGAAAGTACTTACGGGCCTTAAAAATGAGGATAAGGATAATGGAATCTATTGCATTGGACTAATTTTAATGGGAGTCAGGCACTTCACCACTTCTAAAAGTCTTGGGAGGTCCTAGCTATATCTTTACAGAACTAAATACCATTGAACATGTTGATCTGTCAAGAATTCCAGCTGTTGGCTATACTATTCTTTTTGTAAAATAAAAGGAAATAACAGGAACTTTTGTAAACATTGCTCAGTTTGGTATAAAGCAAAATTTCTAACTACATTATGAACCTTAGGCCAGATAGACATGAAGAAAATAGTATGTTTGAGCAAAGTGAGACTTTTATTTGTTATAAAGTAGTTTACATACACATATTCATAACTCAGCACTCATGTCAATAGCATACAGTAGTGAAACTAGAAACTACAAGTCTGATGCCAGCAGGAATAAAGTTAGTCCTAAAATGAATCCATCACATCCTGGATGTGCTGTTCTGTTACATCAGTGGCAGGTCTGAAATTTCCCTTATTTCCTGAGGGATTCTGTGTATTTGAGTCTATATGCCTTTGTTTGAATTCAGAGCTGTTGAATTCACATACACAAAAAGTAGAAAATCTCTTCCGTATCTACAGTGATAGCACCTGAAATTGGGGAGATTACTGCAAAATGAAAAGCAGCTGCTCAAAGCAATAGTATTAAGAGGCAGGGATTACAAAGGATAAAGACAGATTTTGTGATACATGTTGGACAATGTGTATCAAGAGCTGATTATCCTTGATTTTGAAATGACAATGCACAGACAGTGTGCAACATTTAACTATATAGAGGTGACACGTTATGCTCCAATTCTTATTATTTTGACATACCCTAAAAATAATTTTAAACTGTAAAGAACCTCACTAATCATAACGCTGTAACTGTTACACCATAAAATTGAATTCTTAATGCAGTCTTCTTTAACATGCCCAGTGTGCAGATAAACAAACACTTGACATTTTCTATTCTGCATCCTAGGTGTGGAAATAATGTGCATCTACAAATATGGATCTGTGGTGAGTATAATTTTTGCACTTCAAATATATTGTTTTGTAGCCCAGCCTTGAAGCTGGAACGTATGAAATGTTACAGTCATGTTGTGGTTTGGGCTGGGACACCTTTGTTAGAATGGTTACTGCCATTTATCAATTTGTTTCAACACAAAGACACAGTTTTTAGGCCTTGTGTATCTGCAGAAATGGCTTCTTCCTGCAACAGAAAGAAACTGGATAACTACGAGAGGTGTTTCTTTTAACTGTATTTCAGTTTTTCCCTGCTGCACAGGCAGTTTTCAGGAGTCCAAATAGAAAAGTGTTCTCCATTTTGCTTTGTTTCTGCCTTAGAAGAGAAATGAAGGCTGGAGGGACCATGGGAGGAGGAGGACGTAACTTGTGATATGGGTGACTCTCCACAAAATCATGTTATGTTGGTAAAGCTTTTGTTTTGGGGTGAGAATTGACTTATGGATACATGTGTAAGTGTGGAACACTTGTGGAAGTGGAAGCAAAGGGAACAAGAAGGCATTGTTGTATTACACTGCTAAAAGATGAGGTACAGGAAGACAATATGGAAGGCAGGCAGACTAAGGTGAAGGCAGAGGGCAGGAGCAGATGGGTGAACTGTTCAGTAGAGCAATGGAGAAAGAACATCCAAAGTAAAAAAGAAAGCAAACAAACAAAAAAAAAACAAACAACCCAAAAAAACAACTTTAGAGAACTGTCAAACATCAGAGTTCAAACATATGTCATAACCTAGGCCTCAAGGACATCCAGGGACACAGAACTCTCAAGTTTCCAGGTGAGCTGTCACACTTCAAACTCTCCTACAAAGGTGTGTAAATTTTATAAAACACCATCTTTCAGGAGTAAATTAAATTGTCAGGTTCCTTTGAAAGTTTATTTTGTTCAATTACAGAGGAACAGGTGTATCAAATGAAACTAGAATATGTCAAGTTTGTTACAAAAAAAAAATGGAAGTATTCCTTTATCCATGTAATTTAACTGTGGTACTTTGCTGGAAGGTGCTGTAGATGTCAAAAGTTTTCATGGATTTTAAAAGCAACCTGACAAAGTCGAGTATTACACTATCACCACTTCTGGCTCAGAAAGCTGAAGTCGCAAACCGTTGGGAGCAGGGGGAGTATTCTGAGAAGTATCATTAACTGCTTATTTGTTTTTATACTTTTCCTTAAGATATTTACTGTAGCCATGATACTGGACCTGATGAACCTTTGTTTGGAATATTTTTATATGATGTGCTACTTTCCAGCAGAAAATAGTAGAAATCTCCATATTTTTCATTGCTCCTCCTGGTTTTTTTGGGGTTTTTATTGGCAGACTCATATTGACTGTAAAAAATAAAAATAAAAAAGGCAACCAAAACGCAAAACTATTCAGACTAGATCAGCCTAAACTGGACTAGTCTAGAATCTATCATAGGCTGAAGGGTGCAAGTCTTAGCAAAGGAGCGCTTTCCGGCAAGGGGATATGGTGAGCTTCAGTTGTGCTATTTTCTATCATTCTGGTAGTGAAAATACCGAACTATCTCTGTAATAAAATCTGACTGTGACCTCGGAAGGCATATATCTCAAATAATTTAAACTAAAAGTCACTGAATGTTATAGTTGACCTTTCTTATTTTAGTCAATGTCTTTTGAGGCCCATCATCTCACCGTTCCGTCTATAAAGTGGCTTGGTCTCCTTCCATCTGATCTTGAGAGGTTAGTTATTTCCATACGAAAAACAGAAGCATTCTTCTGTTTCATAGACAGGAAATGCAACATGACTTAATGCACAAACAGACAACTGACATTTAAATCCATTATTCCTTTCATATATTATTTTGGCTTAATATAAAGAAATAAGATGGAATAAATATTTTTTAACTATCGGAGAAAATTTAACAGCTTTATTTTCTTTTCAGGTTACATATACGCAAAGATGCCCTGATTCCATTGACAAAGCGAGATCAAAATAAATTAGCAAGTATACAAAAGAGACCTTACATCACCTGCCAGCCAACGTGGAAAAAAGAAGTATGTATAAACACCTATTGTTTCCTATTTCTTACTCCCCATGGGACAAATCCCATATCCTCTTCCTCTTTATGATGACAAACTCAGTACAGCAGAACCAGTAAGGTTTTGCAGCCCTAAAAGAAGGCAAGATTGAGACAGCCCACGGCCACTGTCTCTGAATCAATGGGCCTGAAACGCTCACAGGCCAGAAGCAGCAGCTTTTTAGCTTTTTAAGCTTTCCTGCCATTAGTCATCTGATGATCGATCGCTGTACAGGGGATTTTACTGCCTTCCTAAATACTACAGAATATATTACATCTTTACAAGGAGGGGAATGCTTCCAGCGGTTACTTACTCAGTAGTAGACCTCTAATCTCACCTGTAGCTTTTAAAGCATATATCCCATTTCAGGTGTATATTGTGTGAAACGGTTAGAAAGGAAGAAAAGGCATCGTGTACCTTCTCCTCCCTGTTTATACTCATCTTATACATTGTTTGTGTTACTGTCAGGTGCACACTAGAGAACACATGAACGTATGTTCATGGATGCCCCATCCCTGGAGGTGTTCAAGGCCAGGCTGGATGGGGCTTTGAGCAACCTGGTCAAGTGGGAGGTGTCCCTGCCCATGGCAGGGGGTTGGAATGAGATGATCTTTTAGGTCCCTTCCAACTCTAACCATTCCCTGATTCTGTGATACAGTAAAATCAATCTCCACTCAGTGACAGGGATTTTGCATTTTACGGTTCTCATGCACATCCAACAACTGTAATTCTTATTTAAATCACCCTGGATTAGGCTGTTGCAGCATCACACATTAATTTGCTCTTTTTTTTTTTTTAGCTGGAAATTATGGCAGCATCTAAACTGAAAGCTGAAATTCAAGTTTTAACTTCTCTTTCATCAGATTACCTTTCCAGAGTCTATTTACCAAACAAACTGCAGTTTGGTGGATGGCTGTGAACATTTGTTTGCAAATGAAATGTTTTTTCTTGATATTGATTTATTTTGTTAACTGTGCTTAGAAAAAAATGCAGGGAGACAGAAGAGCAAGCTTTTTGTGAGGTTTCTTTATCATTGGAGCTGGGTGATCACTCTCTCTTTTTCCTCTTTCGAAATGTAAGAGAAATTACAATTGTTTTACAGAATACCGTTGAGTCCATCCTGTGGCTTCTGCCCTGTAGCAAAGCCAAATGCAACGGTACCTACATAAAAAGATAACGAAATATGTTCTTTCTGGCCAGAAAAGGTTAAGTTCAAAAATGTATCGAGAAATGACTTTGCCTTCTGCCTTAAAGCACAAAATGATGCTGTACCAACCTTTTTATTTTTGAGGACAGTAAACGACTTTGTTAACAATTTACTGCACGTACCTCCTTTTGGAGATTACTTTAAGTACGGCATCGTGGCGTTTTGTGTTTGCTGTAAATTCAGACCAAAAAGTCAGAGGTAATTCTCCATTACTGCGTATCTCGAGCAGCTATGCGCGTCCCAGCAGCCAAAGTACTATTTGTCTTCAATGGACAAGCAAGCAGGTGTTACTCATTAAGAATTTAATAAACAATCCTGTTAATGATGCACACCATAACAGAATCCCGTGTTCGTTTTATTTAGTTGGCTCTACAACAGTAAAAAGGGGCAGGAAACTGTGATGATTAAAGCGTACAATAAAGTTTATGTGAGGAAACCAAATTGACTGCATAGAAAATACTTCCAGAATGGATCTAGGCAGTCATCAGCATGGCTCGTACAGATGATATTTGCAGCAGACTTATCTAGTTGGGGTTTTATTTAACCCGCAGTAGCGGTGTTGTTACCTGCTGCCAATGCCTACTATCCGGGTGTACGAACAGTCCGGGACAGACCCACGGCTGTTGCAGGGACAGCCCTCACCCCGAGGGGCGGCGGTGCCTACCGACGGTGCTGCAGCGGGAGCCTTCCTCCCCCTGGCCCTAGGGAAGGAGCCTGCGGGCTTCCCGGTCCCGCCCGGTAGCCCTCGCTGGACCCGCCCCGGCCCGGCCCCTTCCCGCCCCGCCGCTCCCGGGCGCAGACGCCGCTCCCGCCCCGCCGCCGCCGCGCCTGCGCAGAGGGACGCGGCCTGCCCCCGCGCCGCCGCCGCCGCGTTACCCGCCGGGCCGCGTCGCTGGAGGCAGCGGGCCGGAGCGGCCCCGACACACCGGTGAGTGAGGGTGGGCGCCGGGGTCCGCTCCGCGCTCCCGGGCGGGACCGCCCCGCCGTGCGCTACGGCAGTGCCGCGGCCCGCGAGCACCCTCGGCCCCGCTCCGACCCCCCCTTTCCCCCGAACGGCCGCTCCCCGCGCCGGCCGGTTCTGCCGGCAGGGAAGCGGGACCCCCGCAAAATAGCGCCTTCTCTCCTGCCGGGCGTCTTCGCCGCCCCACCGTGCGGGCTGTGGGCAGAGATGTGAGGCTGGGGCCTGTACCGGAGGGAGAGCGCCTCCGGGGCGGGCTGTGCCCGACGCGGGGGGGGGTTAGCTCTCGCCAGATGGCGACCGGAGAGGAGTCCCTGACAGCGGTGGCCGACTGGGAGTGTCAGGGATCCAACTGCAACGAGAAGTGTGATTTTATTTTTTAATTCTGTATATTTTTTATATCCCTGGGCCCCTCCCAGGCGGGGTGGGGGTGTGTGTGCTGGTGTAGTGGCTGCGATGAGGCACCCCAGGCGTGCTCGAGGGCCTGGCGGGTCTCAGTAAGCCTGTTCCTCCTTCGCAGGGCAAAGATGAGTCTGTTCGGATCGACATCGGGGTTTGGTACTGGAGGTACCAGCATGTTTGGCAGCACGACTGCGGATAACCATAATCCGATGAAGGTATGTGAGTTAACCCCGTGGGAACCACTGTTCTGTGTTTTAATGTGTGCCTGCTCACTCACCCGATAGAAGTTACAGGATCTCAGTGCATAGTTGTCAAACGTGGCTAATTTTGTTTTGTCTCCTGTCCTTTGTAGGATATTGAAGTAACATCTCCACCTGATGACAGCATATCTTGTTTAGCATTTAGTCCGCCGACATTGCCAGGCAATTTCCTCATTGCAGGATCGTGGGCAAATGATGTGAGTACCCCCAGTCGGACCTACACATGAGTAAGTGGGAGCATTAGTGCCTAAACTGCGAAACGTGATCCTAAGAACTTGTGGCGGGCACCTGAAAACCTTCCTCTTTGCAGAACTGCAAGATCTGTGTCTGGTGCCAAGGCACTTAAGTGTGACACAGTTGAGCTGCTTCAACTGAGAAATTCAGTTGTGATCTTCAGATTAGTTGTTCCTCTGCCTGTGTGTTTTAAGATTCAGCTCAGAATACGTACTCAGTGTTTTCCCTGTTAGATTTTTATTGCTTTGATTTTTCTTTTTTCTCCTGACTTGGTTTTTAGCTTCATTTTCTTATACAGTTAGCCTAACGCAGTTATGCTTTGCCCAGTGACAGAACCATGAACCCAATGGTAAATTACCCAGTTTCGCAATGTAGTCTCAAAAAGATTAAATTCCTACAACCTTGTTGAAGTTTGTTTGGATTGAAGGGTGAGATCCCAAATGGCACAAGCAGGGAGGGGAAGACAAACATGAGCACCTTTTTTACCTGATCTGTTTGGTCTGTTGGCTGGTAGCCTGCAGCAGGCAGGTTAAGGGCTCTCCAGGAGAGCACTGGGAGGTGTTATGTGATCATAAGGTGCTTCTGAGTTGAGGTTGAAGTTGTGGGTTGAGTTGTGGCTGTACAGATAAAAGGAAAGTAATCAGAGAAAATAAGATCTCACTAGTTCTGAAAAAGAGCTTTGTGTTTTATAATCATAGAATGGTTCGGGTTGGAAGGGACCTTAAAGATCATCCAGTTCCAACCCCCCTGCCATGGGCAGGGACACCTCCCACTAGACCAGGTTGCTCAAAGCCCCATCCAGCCTGGCCTTGAACCCCTCCAGGGATGGGGCATCCACAGCTTCTCTGGGCAGCCTGGGCCAGTGCTTCACCACCCTCGCAGTAAAGAGTTTCTTCCTAATATTTAATCTAAATCTCCCCTCTTTCAGTTTAAAACTGTTACCCCTTGTCCTATCGCTACACTCCCTGATCAAGAGTCCCTCCCCATCTCTCCTGTCGGCCCTCTTTAGGTACTGGATGGCTGCAATAAGGTCTCCCTGGAGCCTTCTCTTCTCCACGCTGAACAGCCCCAACTCTCTCAGCCTGTCCTCACAGCAGGGGTGCTCTGATCATTTTTGTGGCGTCCTGTGAACTCGCTCCAACAGGTCTATCTCCTTCTGATGTTGGCCCCAGAGCTGGAGGCAGCACTGCAGGGGGGTCTCCCCAGAGCGGAGCAGAGGGGCAGAATCCCTTCCCTCGCCCTGCTGGCCACACTGCTGGGGATGCAGCCCAGGGTGCAGTTGGCCTTCTGTGGGTGCGCATTGCTGGCTCATGTTGAGCTTCTTATCAGCCAACACCCCCAAGTCCTTCTCTCATACTTTTTGTTGGATAAGCTAAGGCTGGGATCTTCAGGAGGAGAAGTCTTTTAAGTTCTTAGTGTTAATATGTTATATCTTAATACACTTTCCCTGTTACAGGTTCGCTGCTGGGAAGTTCAAGATAATGGACAGACAATTCCAAAGGCTCAGCAGATGCACACAGGGCCTGTACTAGATGCCTGCTGGAGTGATGTATGTTCCTGTTTAAAAATAAATAAACACTTTTGACTAAAACCCTAAATAAATTGGCATGTGGTTTCCAGACAGACACGAGTGCCACATGTAGATGCATCCTGTGGTTATTGTATAGGCTTACCTTACTGTAAATACGTGCTAAGCATATCCTAATAGAATAGACTAACATGGGCGTAAGAAGGGTGAAAGTGGGTTTAAAAGGAAGAATGTATTTAAAGCTAGGTAATAGCAAGTTTCCTCTTCTACAACATACAGTTGTAAATAAATTTCCATTTTTATGTTTCTTCTTTGTCTTGCGATCCCTATATGTTTTACATTAAAGTTACGCTATTACTAGAAGAGAATAAGACTTGACAGTTTTCTAATAGATACTGCATGATAGAGCTATGTAATCTCTTGGCCTTTTAAAATTTTTTCAGGATGGGAGTAAAGTATTTACTGCTTCCTGTGATAAAACTGCCAAAATGTGGGATCTCAACAGTAATCAAGCTATTCAGATTGCACAAGTAAGTAAGGAGCCCCCAAGCTCTTAGTGTTTGGGGTTTTTTTGTTTCCTTTTCTGTTTTTATTAAAAGCTACCTTTATTAGCAAATTAAGCTAATGTTTATGGCTTCTAAAATCGATACTGCTGTATGAAGAAGAGGTTGTAGGCTGTTTTTTATATTTTTGAGATAATGAAGTGCATGTGAATAGGGAGACCTACAATCAAAGTGATTTGAATAACCTGTGCAGCCGTTCCTCTGTTTCACTCGAGAGAGCTCTTTCCATTGCTGCTGTGGTCTCACTAAGTCACCCTGCTGTGTTATAGGGGGAAAAAATTTAAGAAATTACTGAATTCACTTTCACAAATACCAGCGTTCTGCTGCAGCAGTAACAGGGATTATAATTTACATTCTCAATTTAGAAGTGAATGTCTGTTCATAAAATATGTAGTTACGGTAACTAAAATGAGTTACCAGTTATAATTTAAGAGAGCTAGTCATTTTAATGATTGCTTCTTGTGTCTTATTTGAGGTGATAATATTCAGATTCTCAGCCTTGATTTTAAAATCTTGTTGGTGTAATTAACATAGGCCTTTCTTCTGTAGCTCTTGTCGGAAGAAGCTGGTTTTATATTAGTTTGCAATAAATAATGTATTATATAAAAGTGTTGATTTTTAGCATGATGGATAATATCCTTTATAAATAAATAGAAAATTCTGCTGTTCATAGTTTGTATTTCTTCTGTGATCATCTTCCTACATAGAGTGACTTGATTGTAGTTCTTTGTGTCAGGAACCATTTTTTTCTTATGTGGGTGATTTTACAGCACTAAACAACACAATAAGGTCGTGACCAACCCTTATCCTAACTGCTGTGACTAAAATAATGAATTGCTTTTCTTGAATGTATAAAAAGTGTAAATGCATACAAAAATGTGAGAAGAAAAAACAAGAAATGTGGACTGTTATCTTAGTAAATGTATGTGTGTTTCTCTTTTTTTTTTTCTTCAGCATGATGCTCCCGTGAAGACTATCCATTGGATTAAAGCACCAAATTACAGCTGTGTGATGACAGGAAGTTGGGATAAAACTTTGAAGGTATGATTTTTACCTGAACAAATGGGCACAAAACATGCTGGTAATCTATGTATGAAAATACTTATGTGGAATGACAATATTTTATTAAACGCTAATACAAAAAGCACATTAATGAAATAGCCTCACTTCACAGAGCATTGCAGTATTCTGACTATAGATAAGAATGAAACTACTTGGTATCGGTTGCATTCTCTTTACTAAGTAGTTTAAATGGTGTATCCTCAACTCCAAGCATAATTTTGTTCATTTCGCTGTTTCCATCAGTTCTGGGATACCCGTTCACCAACACCTATGATGACGTTGCAGCTCCCTGAAAGATGTTATTGTGCAGATGTGGTAAGCCGTGATACACGGTAAACTAGTGTCAGCTGGATGTCTGGGACTAAGAATAAGCCGGCAGTCTTTGAGGCTTGTGTAGCTTAGCACTAAATACCAGCTGTTAGTATAGAACTGTAGAATAGTGTTTGATCTCTGTGTGATTCTTAGCAATAAAACGTAAGTTGATCTTGACCAGGCTCTGGAAAACAGGTATTTGCATCATACAAAACACAGTTAGTATCCTTTTAACGTCACAAAACCAAATCAGCCCTGAGACTGACCTACCCTTATTTCTGGGTGAGTTTGTGTTATCGCTATTGCGATTCACATTGGAAGGGTCAGCTAATAATTAGAACGTTTTTGGTATGTGTAATTTCTCAATGGCAGGAAAGAACTGGTTTGTTTCATTTGAAGATATGTCTACAAATGAACTTTGTTCTTTCTCTTCTTCCCCTTTCCCTCTTTGTCTTCCCCCCAGAAAATGGTCTAATTCCTTTAGCTTCTTCAGGGATTTCTCTGAAATAATAAATAGAATTCTCTGCTATGCTGTTAACACAAGTGTCTCTTTTCCAACCTGTTTTACAACCTTATCCAGGTTCATCCTATGGCTGCCGTAGCCACTGCAGAAAGGGGTTTGATAGTTTATCAGTTAGAGAACCAACCTTCTGAATTTAGAAGAATAGAATCTCCTCTTAAACACCAGGTAAATGATGATACTTACTATGAGCATGTTTATACGGGTGGTTGAAGTTCTGGGCTTGCCATTTTTTGGTAGAAACAAGCAATATTTCAAAACCAAAGTACTTTATCCTTAAATGGCACGTTTCCTGGTTTGCCATTGATCTATTGCGGATCTTCATAAGGATTTAGAAATGTAAATGCTGTTGCCCAAATTCTCAATAGAATTTGACCTCTCCCTTGACCCTTTTTTTGGTTTTGCTTTACTTTGCATTGATATATGTGATGTTTTGTGTCCCCATGGAAAATAGCATTCAGAAAATTTGACTGTCAAGTCTCTGTCTAAAATCCTCTGTATCTTTGTCAAATTTAGCATCGCTGTGTTGCTATTTTTAAAGACAAAGTGAACAAGCCCACTGGATTTGCCCTTGGAAGTATTGAAGGAAGAGTAGCTATTCATTATATCAACCCCCCAAATCCGTAAGTATCATTTAATAAAACATTCTTTTCTTTATTGCTTTTTACAGTGAGGAAGGTAAAAAATCTTTATTTTTATTTTTTCCCCCCAGTGCAAAAGATAATTTCACTTTCAAATGTCATCGCTCCAATGGAACAAACACATCAGCACCTCAGGATATCTATGCTGTAAGTATTCAGTATATACTGCTATATCATTTATACAGGGCAATATACACTGTTAATGTGAAATTGCCTGTAAGTTGTTTATTCTCCTTGACCTTTTAGCTTTCCTGATGTTATCTTAGACGTATGTTTAAAGACCAGTCATAGTTATACATTAAGAGGAAAGACAAAGTTTTGTACTTTCCTTAAAGCAAGCACCAGATCAGTCATTCATTAAATCATCTTGGTGGAGTTGACACCTGTAAGTTTTGCTGATACTGAAATAATAATTTATTTCTGGAATGGGATTATGCATTGAATTTTTAGATACTACAAAAAAGGTGATGCTTTCCTTGTTGCTTTGGTGTTTTTTGTTTGGTTGTTTGTGTTTAGGGTTTTCCCCCACCTTCCCCCGCAAGAACATCTCTGAAAACATTTTAAAAAAATAGGAATTGTATCTAGTTGAAAAAAAAATCTTTCCTGTGTATTTATTCTCTGAGGGTTCAGCACATGTTGTTGTGAGTGTTCCTATTCATACGTGTGGTGTTTTACATAGTATTTTTTATGATTCTGCAGGTAAATGGGATAGCGTTTCACCCTGTCCACGGTACTCTTGCAACAGTAGGGTCTGACGGTAGATTCAGCTTTTGGGATAAAGATGCACGAACGAAGCTAAAAACATCAGAACAACTTGACCAGCCGATATCTGCTTGTTGTTTCAACCATAATGGCAATATATTTGCATATGCTTCCAGTTACGATTGGTCAAAGGTAAGAAAGGTTTAGACTCATATTTGTACTTGCAGTTGATAACTAAGGCTACCCTTTTCACGTGAGGCTTTCACTGCTCTTTATAAATAGCAGCTGAGTCTTCCTAATTTCACAACCATGCAAGAAAACTTAGGATGGTCATTTTAGACATCTGATGAAATTTCACACTGAAGTAGTTCATTCCTTGTTTTTTAGCTTCATTTGGGTAAGATTGCTAAACACTGCTGTTTTGCAAATGTGCATGAGCAAAATGTAAATGACATGATTCAGAAGTTATTCTGGTTGCCTCACACACATTCTGCTCTGGGGAGTGTCGTGGGGCAATGTGGCACCCTAACGAGGTCCTACAGATCTCTTTGAAATGCATATCTCTGCTTCTGCAGATTCTCTTCAACTTTTAAAAAAACAAAACTGCTGTGACTGTGGTTATAAACACTTAAACCAGTGATTGAATGCCACATACTGACTTTCCAGTGCCATTCAGTGCAGCTTGCTGGTGGCACTTATTTATGTATTTCTCTTCCAAACTTGACTCAACAATAAATTGTGTAGGTGCAAGAGAATCACAATAAACCATAATATGCCGAGAATCAGTACTTCTTAATAGTTTAAAAAGGGAGCAGCAAGGCTGAAATGTGATTTTAGTGGTATGGCAATTTCCATTAAAAGTATTACTTTTCTGTTAGAGCTAATGCTTTTAAATTTGATGATGATATTCCTTGTGTTTTTGACTGAATTGAGTGCAGGTATCGCACAGGTGAACTTGATTGCATGCCACAAAGAGAGCAAAATTATAATTTACTGCATTGTATCTAGTCTTCTGGGTGCTACCCAAATGTTAGACGTTGGGGCAGACGAATACTGTGCTAAATGCTTGGGCAACCTGCAATGGTAGATAGGTACTGAGGTCGCCTTCCCATCTGTAAACCAATAGTAAGTAGTAAAACCATTGGGTACCAAGTACTAAATGTCCTTTCTCGAACCACTTCTGTCTACGAGTTGGTGATTTTCAAGTTGTGCATTGGACTTCAATAGCTTTATTAGTGTTTACTCTCCCCGATTTGAATACTTGTGTATTGAGTTGGTAATGTGTATGCAAATAATGGCAATGTGCAAAATAGTATATTTGCATCTGCAGCTGGGGAACAGAGATGTTTTTGCAGTTGCCTGTAGAACTTGGGCTTCATTTTGAAAAAAAAGTGATATTATTTCATTTAAAAGATAGAAAATACAAAGTGAAACTGTGTGCCCATTAAAGTTCTAGCTGCTTCTCTGCCTAGAATGATATTTAAAAAAAATAATCATATTGAGCTCCTATGTTGCATCTGTAAAGTAGAGCTTAGACATATGTGGTTATTTTTTTATGAAAAGTTTTTTTTTAGTACCTTAAAAATGGATAAACATCCCTTAAATTTTACTTGATATGCACAGTTCTTGTAATTACTTGTTATAATAGCCTGTTTCTAATTCACCAGTATTGTCCAATATCTGGCCTTAAAGACTTTAAGATTACATCTTAATAAAACAAACTCATAGAATATTTATTCTTACATTTTAAGGTAATGCTGGTATTTTCTTCTTTGAAGTGAGTAAATGCAGATTATTTTTCTTTCTAGGGTCATGAATTTTATAATCCACAAAAGAAAAACTACATTTTTCTGCGAAATGCAGCAGAAGAGTTAAAGCCTAGGAATAAGAAGTAGTGAGTATGAGTCTGACTTGTGTTACTCTACTGTTTTCTGCCATTCCTGCCTCTACTTCACTGCTCTTCTGCCATTTGTGCCCTGTTGCACCATGGTTCAGTCAACTTTGGATCGCTAACATTTAGCAGGAACTGTGAAAATTACATTAAATGTATTCTAACTTGCTGGAGAACATTTTTCAAATTCAATATTCTGATGTGTACAAGAAATTGAGGCTAGTATTCACATGACTTAACCACTGTCTGTACCACAGCAATAATAAAATTGCAGCAAAACCTACATCTGGGTTAGATATTCCTGCTTCGAATTGCAACCATTTGTATCTATGGATTTATTTTATTAGTACTACATTAAAATATGTTAATTAAAATTGTTCTGGAGAAGTTGGATAAATACTGTATTTTTTTTGTAAGTACTTGAAGAATTGCAAGTAATTCTTCTCAAAGGAGGCTCGTTATTTCTTATTATTCAGGGGTTCTTTTGTTGCTTTCTGATTTTTAAAAATGGGAATATTGTCTTCTGTATGCCAGGAAGAAATGCCTTGCAAATTGTTTTCCCTCATTTCTCGAATGAATCTGGTAGGTCTGTAAGTGGCCAACAGCAGTGACAGAAACTCGAGACCAGATGGGCTCAGTGCAAATTCTACTTTAGTTTTTTCCGGCACTCCAGCAGTGGACATGACTTTTGAGCCAACAATACTCATGCTTATTCTAGTTCGAAGGAGAAATTGCCAGTTGTGCCAAACGATACATAGTTCAGTGATATGAGCGAACCAGTAACGGTTTTGTTTCGTTCATGACCAAACCAGTGTGTGCAAAATACTTGTGTGGCCTAAACTGCTTGAAAACTGACACCTTTTAGAGTTAAAAGTTGGTTCATTTACATCTCTCTTAACATGGTTTTTGTCCCTTAACAGGGGGTTCTGGACTGAAAAAAAAGTACTCATTTTTGTAATAACTAGAAAATAGTGCTGGTGAGTTTCATCCTGATCAAAAATGCTGTGAAACAAAACAAGTGGGTCTCTTTCTGACTTGAATCTACCACTGTTTACTCTTAACTAGCCAGTTGTATACATGCCAAAGTTTTCTTTTTAGAAGTGAATGCTTATCATTCCTGTTTAACTGTTGTTTGATAATGACTAAATAAAAATGAGGGGGCGCATGTATAGAAATACCTGTCCTATTGTACAAATTCTCTGTAAAACTGTATGTTGTAACACTTATGGTAATGGATTCATGCTACGTTTCAAATAAAATTTTTAATAAATGCTTTTTTATATTCAAAAGTTCTGTTATAATACCATGGGCAAGGTGGTGTGCTTCACTTCTAAAAGCAGCTTCTTGTCCTTTCACTGTAATTCAGATACATTTTCTGAAAGTAAAGTACTTTTACTCCCGCTGCTTGAGCTGGAAGTGTAATGCATTCTCCAGTTGCTGTTTCTGTGTGAATAATTCCTGTGGTTTTCCATCAAATTAAGGGCACTAATGTGAAAGGCCTGTTGTTTTATAAGAATGAATCAAGTTCCTTGCTATCTCAACAGCCAAACACCTGACAATTTGTCTTTAGTACAAATGAATCATACTATCTTCAGACTCTATAGCCTCCTGCTCCTTTAACTTCTGACTCTTCTCTTCATGGTGGTCATCAGGTTTTCTTGGGTGTATATTTCTTGTTTGGTACAGTTGTGTAGTTGAGGAAAGTCCATGAAATATACTCTGCTGTTGTTTAGAGATGCTCTATTCTGGGTTTTATTTCTCAAGATAAAAGTAGCAAGGAAAAAAACCTATGTTTTACATGGTTTCAGATTTCACATTCATGGACTCTGTTTTCTTTGAGATAGGAAGGAGTTCCCAGCAATTGCATCAGTAGCCAGTCATTTGCTCAAATGTTTCATTTGTTTTTGTTGATTTTTTTCTTTTTTTTAAGGTTGTGATTGTTATGCTGTAATCTTTGGTTGTTAATGCATTTTTGCAGACTTCCCAGTCAAAGGAATGCCACCAAGCAATTGCAGGCTCGAGGTTAACTGTGTCATTGATGGCAAAAAAATTTAAATAAATAAAAATTGTAATCTCCTGTGTGCAGAACTCCCACTGGTGTAAACAGGGAAGAATGGAATGTATCACCTGTTTCTTGTTTAAAAAAAAATCTGTGTCTTTGTTTAAATAGTTAACAATGTATGATGAGAAAATAGTTCAGCAGGTACGTTGCTACTGGATCCACTGGAGTTGCACCTACTTAAGTGGCTGCAAAGTTTGGCCAAAATTATATTTTCATTATGAAGCCAGCGCTGGTGAGTCTCTCTTGTTTGGCAATACAGTTCTGTATTAATATCCTGAGTACTTACTCTCCTGTTGGAATCAATTTCTTTTTATCTGTCAGGTTTCAGAATTATTTAGTCATCACATTAATTGTTCAGACTAATTTTAGAAGGGCATATTTTCCATTACATTGCTGTGCACATTAGATATATTCAATTGGGAGGACGGAGTCAAACTTTGAACTGATTTGTTTTCCATTACCCAAGTTAAGAGAATGCACTGGCAGTTTACTCCTCCCTGGAATTACTGTGAGGTTCTCTTGTAAAATACACACAGCTGTTTCCCTTCAAGCATCAAACATGTAGTGAGAGCTTATTCACACACTAATAAGTGTTAGCACATGTTCTGGATGTGTATTAACTTGCCATTCTATGACAGTTACCTGCCCCAAAAAACTAAATGAAGCCGAATGTGAGATTCTAATGTGTGTACCCAAAGCTAACTGTAGGAACGATAGATTTATAAAATAACTGATTTTCATTAACTTTTTTGAAAGTTTGCTGTCAATGTTTGTGCTGTATTGCAGAAAAATAATCTTTGGCATAAAGACCAATTCAGTTAAGCCCCCCAAAATGGGGACATTTGCTAAATGTTTTCAGATAAGCTGTCTTAACCTTCCTCCTGCTAGTGTCACGTGGCAGTGGCCTTGCATGTTGATTTAATGTGCATTTCAGAAGTGTATTTAAAGTGTTTTTTGGGAAAACTAAGCAATTGACAATAAATTTGTCTGCTAAAGCCTTTCAGAAACAAAATACAGACATGTTTGCACATGGCGAGCGGTCGGAGTGTCTTAAGCTGCCATCTGTCAGATGAAATGCAATAGCTGAATTGGTGAGTACTCCAGCCTAGCTCCCAAGCCAGGAAAACGGCTTAATTTGAGTCATTATCCAGAGAAGTACGGATTTGGGATAGAGGAGGGGTTAGGTCTGTGTGGGAAATGGCAATAAAACTATTGCTTAGGCCTAGTTTAATTGTGATTAAGCGCTGTTTGCAGATGAGGCGTTTGGGCAATTGTCCACTGTAAGGAATTGTGTCCAACCAGTCTCAAAAGGTTCACGCTACCTGGCCTTTGAAATGGAGCCACTTGAATTTCCATTTTTATTTTTTATTTCCTTTCCTTCCTTATTTTCTTATTTCCATTATTGAATGGAAGCTACTTATTTCTTGTTTGGTTTTTTGCTGTTGCTGTTTGTTTGTAGAGATGAACCAGGGCAAAATGAAATGTTAAGGTTTATGCTGTTAGGTTTTTACATCTCCAGATTCTCTAGCTAAGTGTCCTTTCCAGTCTGGCGTAAGACTAAGTTACCTTCTTTCCGAAGTTTTTGGTGGAAATTCTGTATGTATGGCATTTCCCCAGGGTTGTTCAGCAGCCAGGCGAGAATCATCGTCTGGTGCTGCAACACAAAATAAAATGGAACAAATTAAAAATAAAACCAGTTCCTTAATAAAATTTTCTACACTAGCAATTGCAGTATGCACAAAATGTTCCAAATGTGTAATTTACAACTGTTGCTGTAAATCTGTTATGCCAGGAGATGGCAGCATTGATGGCTTCTTAACGAAAGCTTTCCCTGCAGCAGCATCCATCGACTGCTGCTCACTTGGCTCCAATGGAGTTCTCTATGGGGCTGGCAGAGCTGCTGCACGTGTGCGGTAATACAAAATACAGTTATTTCTAATATCAAGCTATCCCAGAACATGCAGAGAATGGAAGAAGATACATACAAGATGGAAATACTTTTTAATTTCAGTTTTACAGGAGTGCACACGATATCCATAAGTGTAAACCAAGATCTTTTTAGAACAAACTATGAGATGCTCTCTCAGCTGCTCAGAGAGACATCTGTATGGCTGCCCGAGCCTTAGGGACCTAAAGTAGTGTTAAAGGTGTTGGTAGCAGTTTGGGGACCAGACAAGAGTCTAGAATTAGGTGAGGGTGGAGCTGAGTGAGTGCATGAGCTATTGGCTACTACTGTTCTAATTAACTTCCCTTTCTAAGATAAATATCAGTAACTTAGACTAGTTTTGACACTGCTGTTGTAGGAGACTGTAGGTTTAAAACTGGTAAGCAACTTTTTTTTTTTTTCTAAACTGGATTTCTTGAAGGAAGAAAGGAAAAAAAAACAAATAAAAATACTTCACTAAAAAATAAGCTCAGTGACAAGCTACTTAAAAATAAGGGCACGTTTTTCCAAATATTTGAAATGCAGTATCTTTTTTTTTTTTCATTTTCAAAGCTCGGAAATGCACAAGATAATGAGAGGGAGAAATAGTCCTGAATTGTAAGATTTGAGTATGTTTTTAAATTGCTTATTTACCCCATGTAGCTATTTGGTGCCTGGGGCATATGTGACCACCTGCCCCTGCTCTGACCCCTGGCGATGTGGTTGGCATGACTAACGCCATTTTATAAGGGAACCAGCCATCCCTGGATGTGTTTAAGAGATGTTTAGGTGTGGTGTTGGGGGATATGGTATAGGGGAGAACTTTGTAGAGTAGGGTAGATGGTTGGACTCGATGATCCCAAGGGTCTCTTCCAACCTAGACGATTCTATGATTCTCTGAGACCGAGCGGCTTATATATTTGTTCGTGTGTTTGTTCCCTTTCCTTCATTATCAGGCCCTGAAGGTCCTGTGAACCAAGTAGATGAACCAAACAAATTTCTTCCTCCCCTCCATGCTGGCCTCAAGATTCCTGGGCACCAGGCTGGTTACTCCGTTCCTTGCCGGCCTTGAAGGTCCCAGGCACCCACCAGCCAGGTGGCAGTGATGTCCCCAGCACAGAATAAGGAGCATAACCGCACCCAGAGCACTGGCTATAAAATCAGAACAAGCCCTAAGTGGGGAGTTTGGACCCAAACTGCTGCTGGACAGTGAGACCCGTGGCCAGGGATGCCGCCTTATCTGCTTCCTCCAATGACTGAGTGAGTAACTTGTGTTCTTTTATATGATTATTGTATAGATTATAATGGTCTGTTGATCAGCAAACTGTGTATTGAGATCTGACCGGATCTAATCACCCAGGTGATTAGAAATTATAAATTGTATTATAAATTCTGTATTACGCTACTTAAGAGATTGTACTACGCTGATTCTGCTTGTAGAAATCCTGTGCCATTTCATCTGGGAATTCTATGCTATACAAATCATAATATCCTGTTAAGAAAATAAAGCTTTAACTGTAACTACAATTTAGTGCCATCATCGTTCTGCCAGAGCCTGTCTATCCCCTTAGTATTGAGTGGCAAGTGTAGTTTAAAAGAAAAAAACCCCAGTATTGTCTACATTGACAGAATGTTGTCTTTGCGCACCTCTGGCTTTGAGGTGGAGTTGGTAGAACCATGTATTTCATTCTAGAGCTCTTGTTCAAACATCTATTCTTATTTCCAGGTAAGCTTAGGTTTATATCCCGGCAGTACAGGGGCCATCCTGCTGCTCTCGGCCATTTGAAGTGTGGAAAGCACTCCTGTTCCTCCCTTGCCAGGTCGGGATAAATGGCGCAGCATCAGCTAGCTGGCTGCAAGGGTTTCTTGTGGCGTGGTATGTTCTGCGTACACACGGAGCAGCCCGTGTTCCCAAGAATCTGGAGCGGGAAAGAAGCTCATGGGAATGCGGCCGCTGGAGTGGCGGGCTGGGACATCAGAGCTACAGGCGTTATGAATTGGAAGTGGCAGCGATCTGCTGGCTCTGCCCCGGGTGTCCCGCCGGACACGGCAACGGAGGTAGCACGGCACAGGGCGGGAGTCGGGCTGACAGCTGTTTCAGTTCCTCAAATACAAAGCAAACCTGCGTTTATTTGTACCGTTTATCTGTTTCTGAGGTGGGGATAGCAGTACATTGGGTAAAAGGGATTCACGCTGTTCGCAAGGTAACAGGAGACTGAGGCGGGATTGCAGAGGGGCCGGGTGCCTCGGGAGCGCTTTCGCATCGACACAGCCATTCCAAATGTTTGTGTTGCATCGGTTCTGCAAATACTTTTTGTTACAGGGCATAAAAGATACAATACCTGTCAACATTAGCTTTGTAAAGAGAGACCGTTTTCTTCTGTTGACTAATTATCCAGTGAATATATTCAGTTTGAAGAGACACTTCAATAATTTAGCAGGCATGTGCCAGGTAATATAGGAGCTTTTGTCTTACTAGCGGCATAGATCTTCAGTCATGTGTAACTCAATCCCTGGCTTTATGTATTCAAGGAAGTGTTTCGTATAGCTCCTGTATCAAGTGCCACTGAAAAGCAGGCCTAGATAAAAGATTAAGGTAATGCTCTTAACTGTGAATAGGGAGAGTTTACCCTTTACTGCCCAGTCTGTCTTTTGCAGGCAGTAACTGCTTTATACATGTGAAGCCTGAGAGCCAAAAACTGAGTTTGTTGTAGTAACAGAAAAATGCTGGAGACGTGCCTGTTAAATACCCAGTCAGTTAAGTCTCTCCCCCCTTACTTTATGGTGTGTTAACAAATGCTTTGTAGTTTGATACTGAACGCTTTCTGTCAGGAGTGTTTCTTAAATGCGAATCCTGAGTAGTTCTGCATTCTCTGGTTTGCTCTACCAGATAAGGAGAATTATAATGTTCACTTCCTGGGAAATACTATGAAGCAAAACTCAAGCAATGGATTTTCTTCAAACCATCCCAAGGTATTTAGCCACAGTTGTGCCATCCCCCAGAAAGGTGTAAGTTCAAATGTCCTTTTCTGAGCCGCTGTCAGCTGGTTCAGTCACCCTTCTCTGCTACCCTGCGGTACAGCTCATCTACAGCAAAGGGAGACACGTTTTGTGTAGACCGTGATTATTGTACTTGGTAAAGTGCAGAAATAATGCAGCAGTTCAAACTAGTCTCAAATGACTAAAAACAGAGTTAAAATCTATCTTTTTTTTTTTTTTTCCTTTTGGAAGGACAGCTGTCTGCCATGCTCCTGCTGTAACACAGAGTGGGATTTATACGGACTCAAAAGGACAGATATCACTTACTGACAGGTAATTGCTTTTTGCAGACATCTGACTCTTTTCCTTGGAGGTCTCCTTTTTCTACATAATATTCATTCATGGCCTAAAGCAGCAGGGTTGCAGACTAATTGCTTGTTTATGCATTAATGTTTAATTTATGGAACAGAACCTATATATTTGTAAAGAACAACTTTACATCTGTTGAGCGTTGTCATTCTTCAAACACTGGTATGTAGTATTTCAGAAACATGTTCGCTGGACTGAAATGGCTTTTCACAAAACCACAGAAAGATGGGAAGCGTCTATGAAAAGAGAACAGCTTAGCAAAACCTTTTCCATTGAACCCTTCTCCTGTCGAGCTTTTGTTCAACCATAGGCTGTGTGATGCGGTTTGAGTCAGTCTGAAATGCTGACCTGTGTCGTTCACAACGGCTTAGGTCATCCAGTTCATCATCTGAGATGAGTTCATCATCTTTCTTTGGTGGTCCTGCTAGCAGCAGTGAGGAAATAGAAGAGAAGATGACTGAAGAAGGTCACTATTCTGAACACATCTTGTCCCAGTGAAAAGTTCCCCAATAGTAGTTTTCCTATCACAGAGTTATCTGAGAACTCACTTGCTGCTATCATGCTCTTGTTAAGCCTCCTTATCTTCATGGACAGTGCTGTCAAAGTTGTCCTTCTGGTTAGGAAACAGAAGAGTTGTTTTTTTCTTCTTGTAAGCTGATGAAAATGTCCTTTGAAGAAGGACTGGCCTTGGCACCCCCAGACTGGCAAAAGGAAAATAATGCTCCAAGAATCAGAATGGATTTCCTGATTTAGTGCCAATCCATAGGCTTCATTCATGAGCTTGATTTTACTTCAAAAATGCAGAAAACTGACCTATCAACCTTTTTCTGTCTTTCTGAGAATGCACATGCTACATACCCTCTTTATTGCCTTACGCTCTTCTATGTGCTTATCCACTAACCGAAAGCACGATGTCGTAACTGGTCCGTGTGATTGAGCAGGAAATGGCCTGCCTTTGTTTCAGCTGTCATGTCCAGCTGATGTCATTGTCCTGCTGCAGTGTTGGGGACATCATGTTGCTGGCAATTGCCTGTTGAGCTATTGAAGGCTTTTCCTCATCAGCAATGGCTGCGGTACTCCAGCTGATGGGGTGTGGGTGTTATACTGTGAGGAGCTGGATGGCGTCACCTGAGTGAGGTTTGACCCTTGCAGTCTGTGACTGGGCTGCCCTTCGGTGGCAATGTGGTTACTGAGTTCTTTGTAAAAGGCACATCTTAGGCCTTTTGAGATCATGTAGAAGCTGGAATCATTCTGCCCAGATTTCAGTCCAGGTAACTCTGTTTTTCTTTTTAAATACCTTTCTGGGCTCCGTGGATATAGCTTTTGTATCCAGTGCTGATAAGTTGTTTTCATGTCTTGACAGTTCAGTTGTGTTCATACCCTGTTCAGAGCCACCGCAACTAATCTTTGCTGCCTTGTGTTTGAATAGAGTAGACATGGTAACTTGAAGGCTCTAAGAGTTTCTAACTAAACCTTTAAAGAAGGTTAATTACACACCATGTTGATCATCTGGGTTTTTTTTGGTGTGTACATGGTATTCTGCACTTGGCCAGGTTCATTGCGGTCATTAAGTACATGCTAAAAGTATCAGAAATTGGAAGGGTGATACCAGACTAGGTGGATCACGTCATTGGATGTACACGACAGAAGAGTCTCTAGTAATAAGGTCTAAAATACAGCAGCCTGCAGAAGAAGACATCACCAAATTTAAGGGGGCGATCCAGATGGGTGAGACCTGGGTATGCTCACCTGTGGGAAGCTGGATAGAAAGGGCCCCCCTGAGGTCTGACCTAGTGCTATTGAATTCACTTTTCTTTAGCTGTTAAGAATGTCTCTTTCGCTCATTGTCCTGGTTTGAAGTAAAACCCATTCAGCTACGTTTCACTGAATTTCACTGAATTTTTTAGAG
Organism: Numenius arquata; assembly: GCF_964106895.1. Taxonomy (NCBI): domain Eukaryota; kingdom Metazoa; phylum Chordata; class Aves; order Charadriiformes; family Scolopacidae; genus Numenius; species Numenius arquata. Next base: position 6,253,105 of record NC_133587.1, on the reverse strand, counting down.
TTGGAAGGGACCATAAAGATCATCTAGTCCAACTCCCCTGCCGAAGCAGGATTGCCCAGAGCATGTCAGAGCATGTTACTCAGGACTGCATCCAGGCGGGTCTTGAAAATCTCCAAAGAAGGGGACTCCACAACCTCCCTGGGCAGCCTGTTCCAGTGCTCTGAACATGTTGTATGTTCTAGAGCTAAGCCATCTTGTTTAATGTTCTTCTGTGTCCTGACCATTCCCTTGCTGGAGCAGGTGGATGGTGCCTGCTCAGTTTGTGCTACCATTGTCACATGCAATCCCATGAAAAGGTCACGGGATGTGGCCCTGGCAGCTCAGGCAGAGATTGTTAGGACCCTCTGGCATTTTTTAAATTTTTTTTTTATTTTTAAAATCAGAAAATACAACTTACTTTTAACATAACAGCTCAACAAAAATGTGGGGAAAAAAATTTAAAAAATTATTAATGTTGTTTCAAAATGCCTGAAATTTTCTGCTTTCTTCCTTTAAAGAACATGAAATTATTTCGTGCTCATTTTAAAATGTAGTTTATGGTTTTCAAAATGCTAACAAAAGTATAAAGTTGGAATTAGTATTTTCCCAAAGTGCAACACACAAGATTGAAACAGTGAAAACATTTCCTGAACTATTTTGAGATGTAAGCTTTGCAGTTTGACTCAAATGGAATGTTTTTTTCTGAAAAACTTTTTCAGGGAGGAATCCCCTTTTGTTCAATAAATAAATCCCAGCCTGAGAGAGCTGGAATGATATTTCCATTAAAAAGAGCCATGATTTCTGTGCAGAAATTCAGGAAAGGACCAGTATCTTTGTTGGAGGTTGTGTTCAGCAAATGTTGACTAGTGTTTTTTAATCTTTATCTTTCTCCCCTTTCTCCCCACGCCCTGCCCTGCCCTTCAGATTTGGGGATACCTGAGCCTGTTCCTGAAAAGAGTCTTCGTCCATGGCATCACCAAAGGTAAACTTGAGGAAATGGGCAGTATTTTGGCCTGCATATTTAAAGTTCTTTTGACATCACCTGATGCTGTCAATAGCAGGAAAACAGACCTCTCTCTTACAGCTTCTCTTCACCATTACTTACTGTCAATGGAGGAGTTGTGGTAGAAAACCTGGATAGAAGCTTCTGGTCCAGAAACAGACGTGAGTTGTTTGCTTTCTGTTTCTAACCTTTATCATCCCTTTCCCGTCTTCTCCTACAAAGTAAAGAAAAAAACTGAAATCAGCTAGTGAAGGATTTCACGGATTTGTTGCGTAATTTAGTTGCAATATGAAAATGACAGCACTTTTCATGAGTTCATTCACTAATAGGCCAAAGAGCAATCATCCCCAAGGTCACAGGAAAGGCAAGGGTTATCAGTGCTCCAGGCCAAGACATTACAATTCTGACGATGACAAAACTATTTGGTATAGATGCCAACAATGCCAGAAAACAAGTCACCATCCTCATCAAGAGCAGTATTTTCACGCGCAGAGAGCCAGCCCGGCTCCCTGCTGTCAGACCGTGACAATCCCCACTTGGCAACCGGCTCTGCTGCACCCTCAGCACATTGTCACCCCAGCTCCCCAGCATGCTCTACCAAGACTGGCGGTAGTCTGGTTGAAGGGGACATTTACACACGCAGCTCCCAGGAGGCGACCTATGACAAACACCACCTGGTAGATCATGGAAGAGAAATTTTATTAATTCTTGTTGCAGCAGCAGCTCTGAGTTAAGCAATGGTCATGGTGTGTTGGGGGCATCAAAGCAGAAAATCTGAGACAAAGGGCCCAGATGCAGAATTTCCTGCTATAACCTAAACCAAATGCCACTGCATGCAGCTTCCCTCAAGATCTTCCAGCTATGCTACTGTGCGCAGCCCAGCTGGTGGCCAGCATCCAGGCTGGGCATTAGTAAAACTAACAAACCAAGCAGTTCCCACAGTAAGGCCCTTGCTCTCCAGCTAATTTATTGAACTGCAGAGCTTCTAAGAGGGATGTTTCATCTGCTGTTGTTGCAATAACCAGTACGCGGGTATCCATGACAAAACCCAAGGGCACTGCCCTACGGCAATGAAGTCTTGGCTAAGCAGCAGCAGCAACTGAAAAAGGTCAGAGCTCCACAGTAGCCCGGCTCCATTTTAAAAATAAAGCTCCATCCGTTTCGTAAGACGTGAGGGAGGTTCTTCCATGGCTTTCAGATGAGACCTGTGATGTCTCAGCACAATTCTCCCGAAGACACCAGGGAATAAAGGGAAATGCTCAGACAATTATACAAGGACAGCACCACAGAGCTTCACTGACATTCATTCAACCCCTCCCTACCAAGGGAGGGACAAGAGCAGAAGAGACTTTGCGGCTTTGCAGAGGGCAAGGAACAGGGCTAGCTTTTCCCTGCAATGAATTTGCTACTCTTTCCTCATCTCTCTGTTCTTCTGCTCCCAGAGGTACAACTCCCTCTGCCATATTTTTTTTTTTTTCTTCCTTTAGGCAGGGACCATTTCTCTGTGGTTCTGTACCTGGCTGGTCTTGCAGTGCCACCTTCTCCAGGACTTTCAGTGGAATCCAGGACGCCTGGTTTGGTGATCTGCAGCTGCTCCATTTCACATCTTGGGTAATGCTGCTGAAGTCCACCTGAAGGAGTCTTTGTGTATCAGTTTTGCATAAGCCTCAAGGAATATATTAACATGCAAGTAAAAAGCCAGTGAGTTCTCTTAACTATGTTGAATTACCATAAAATTAATTTTCCCAATCAGTATGAGAATAGGATGCTCTGGGTTTGCAATACAAATCCTATGCATTAGGAACGTGGATGGCTGTACGCCGCTGCTGAAGCTGACTTTTCTCCAAGCCTCCTCATTGATTGACCAGTGTAGTTTTATTTCTTAATAAATACAAAGAACTAAATACAGCCTTACAATAGCACATGTCAGGTCTGTGTTCCCCTTTTTGCTTGCAGTCTGCTCTCGGCTTTGTGCTGAGCAGTGTCCAGTGTTTCCCAAGGCAGCTTCGTACTTTGCGATACTCCTCTCTCTGCAGGAGCTTTCTTTGACCAGAGAAACGTGACACGTACTCTTCTCGGGTACTCTTATTGTTGTAGTAAAACTACAGGAAGGTGTCAGCAAACTAGCTCTGCCAAGCTCCTGCAGTTTTCATCTGATGGCTAGATGTAATCTGCGGGTGTTTTGGGGTGGATGGCTGCTTATCGCAAGAATGAGAGGAAAAAATGAAAAAAAAAAAAAAAGATGATTATAATTAAGTCACATAAAGTTACCCTTACTCACTTTCTCTTCTCTTTCCTGCTGTGTTTGTGGTAACAGCTCATTAGACCCTGTGCTTATAATAGCTGTACCATGAGACAGGAGATTTCATTTCCCGTCCTGCTTTCCAGGGTACGGCAAAACAAATGCACGCTCCCCCCGGCCCCACCAGCAGTGCATGGCGTTTGCGGCGATCACCAAGGGCGGGTTCAGCCCTGATTTCTTTCTTGTTTTGTTCTGCCTGTGAGAGAACTTCTGTTCCTGCCTCTAGGAAAGAAGAGGACCTGGGATTCCTCCGGTGAGAGATGTGGGGCTTGTGTTTGAAGAGGAAAAAAGTACGTGATGTTTTTCTCCCCCTGACCAGTGTAAGCGTGGAGAACTGAGATACTTCTGGTAGCTTTTGAGAACTCTGAGCCTCGCCTTCGTTGCAGAGGAGCCGGAGTCTGTTTGGATGGTTTGAATCTTTGCCATCATTTGGAGCAGAATGAAGCTCTGTAAAAGGACGGCGACTGAATGCCAACTGGGTTGTCATTAGCTGGGGCGGCCCGGGAAGCAGCTGATGCGCAGTTTGCGGTGGAAGTCATGCAGACAGAAGGGGCATGACTCAGTGGTGGAGAGGCCCCGGCCTCTGGCTCTGCTCCCACCCCAAAGGTGTATTCTGGGCTTGCTGTTGGGCTGGAGCAGGGACAGCTCGTGGCTGCGCAAACACACATCACTGCATAGAACACAAAGGCTCCCCGGCTCCCCACGTGACCGGCCCTTTTGCAGGAGGCTGTTAGTGTTGCCGTGATGTTGGGTGCTGCTGGCCCAGCTCCATCTTTCTTCCACAGCAATCAATGGAATCGTGTCCTAGTCTTGAAGTCTGGTGCTTTAGGAATGAAAAGCTTAATGGCTTTCCTTGGTATTTTTTTTTTTTTTTTTTCTTCCTCTTTCTTTCATGAAGCATAGGGTGTTTAGAGCTATGGAAGCAGTGCAAGAAAAATATTAATGAATAACTACGGAGTGCAGACATTAACGCATTCCTTTCTCTTGAAATAACTGGCTTTTCTCTGTGGGCTCTGTAAAAGAAAAATGTCTGCGGAGTCTGAATCTGCTGTATAGAAGCCAAAGTAGATGGTGATTTAGAACTTCACTGGCTTTTTTTGCTAAAATGTTACCTCTGCATTTATCATGTGGCAAAAAATCTCTCCCTGCCAAATGATAACCCCGTAGAGGGAAGATAAATCTAAGGCACAGGGGCAGTTCTGGAGGTTCTGGCCCATGAATTTCTGGGTGACGGGAACCGTAAATGAAAGATGTTTTCTAGGACCCCCTCCCACACGTCAGGCTTTAAACCCTGCTGGGAGGGAGGAATGAGTACTGCAAGGACTTCCCCCTCTGGAGTGTTCTCCAAGGGTGGATTTTGGGGCACCATTTAGCTTTTCAGCTTTGTTTTTCCTGCAGTTACACGAGTTGAATATAGGGCTGCACTACGGTAACTAAATCTAGAGTTCATTTATGTATTTAAATCCCAGCTTTCCCAGGTCAGATCAAAAGTAGTGGCATTTCACAGCCTCCTTGTATGAGCTGCCCATCCTGAAAGGGGAAAAAAATGCGAAAGGGGGGGGACAGTGGAGAGGAACCCCGTTGCTGCCTACCGGTAGAAATGGGAATGATGCATCCCTGTCCCCCAGAGGATGTTGTCCATGTGTCCTCTGGCGAAGCAGGAAGCTTAGGAACCTGCTTAAGAAAGACACCTCTGGACCTCTGTTCCGTGCTTAAACCCCTGGCTCTTCTTCCTCCTTGACTTGGTTGAAGACCATCCCTTCCTCCTGCCTTGGCACCTTCGCCACCCGGCGTCCCACAAAAGGCTGGCAAACTGCTTGGGGGCTTTGTCCCTGCGTCCGAACCTGCCAGCGACTGAACGCTTGCAGTTGAGATTATTGTGCAACTGAAAAGAGGGGAAGGGAGGGGGGTGTGGGTGTGAAAACCCCCTCTTTTGAGGCGGTTTTCTTTGGCGGGCTCCTGCAGGCACAGTCCCCTTCCTCCCGTGCTCCCCTGGACTTGCAGCCTGGGTCCGGCTGGGATTTGGGGGGGGGGCTGGCCAAGGGGGTCCCCGTCTCCCCGGCGAGGGGCTGCGGGGCGCAGCGGGGGGGAGGGGGTGTCGATGCCCGCAGGGATAAGGCGGCCGCGGTCCGAGGCAGCTCCGCCGCTGGTCCGGGGGCAGCGCCCGGGGCCCGTCGCCTCAGGGGGACCGGGGACCGACCGACACCTCCCCCTTCCCCCCCAGCCCCGCACCGGGGCCGGGCCGCGGCGGGTGCGCGGGCGGGCGCGGTGCCGGACTACGCGCCCCGATGGCCCCTGCGCGGCGGCGGGGCGGGGCGGGGTGGGGCGGGGCGGGCGCGGCCCTACAAAGGCGGCGGCGGCGGCGGGCGGCCGCTACTCACCGGCACCGGCGGCAGGGCGCGGCGCCGCCCGCGCTCCCGGCACAAAGCGCGGCCATGAGCCGGCTGTAGGGCCCCCGGGAGCTCAGCCGCCTGCTCCGCTCCCTTCGGCCGGGGCTCGGAGCGGGGGTGGGGGTGTTGTGGGGGGGGGTGGGGTGGTGGTGCGTGTGTTTCTTCTCGTCGCGGGGTGGATGCCGGCGGGGTCCGGCCGCGCCCGGCACCATGCACACCGTGCAGAAGGACACCACCTTCACCAAGATCTTCGTCGGGGGGCTGCCCTACCACACCACCGACTCCTCCCTCAGGAAGTACTTCGAGGTCTTCGGGGACATCGAGGAGGCGGTGGTGATCACCGACCGGCAGACCGGCAAATCCCGGGGATACGGCTTTGTAAGTGCCGTTCTGTGTGTGTCCGTGCCCCCCCAGCCCCGCTTCCCCGCCGACGCGGTGATGGGCGGCGGGGCTGTTCCCCCCGCCTCGACCCGCCCCGGGGAAGGGGGCTGGCGGCGGGGGTCTCGGCAGGAAAGACACCCCCCACCCCCCCTCCCCGGTGCCGGCCGAGGTCGTGCCCTCCGTTTCAGCATCTCCTTCCCCCGGTCCCGCCGCCTGGTTTGTTTGCGGGTTTCCGCGCTGCCCTCGGGCTCCGCATCCCCTGAGCCGCCGCCGCTGCGGGGAGTTTGGGGACCAGCTCCACCAGCCCCTTAAAAAAGCCCGGGGGAGGAGGGTGGGAAGGCGAGGGAAAACGGCTGGCGTTAGCCCAGCGGAGTCCCTTGGCGAGGGGGGAGCCCTCTTTTCTACCGTTCCTCAGGAGCCCTTCCCGTCCCGCTGGGCATGAAGCGGAGTTTAGCTCCGGATTCAAAATAGAATGATAAATAAACTCCACTTAGTGCCTGTCGCGGGAGTGTTTACGAAGGGCCGTTGCTACAAACAAGGCTGTGCTCCATTCCAGGTGACCATGGCAGACAGAGCTGCGGCTGAAAGGGCGTGCAAAGACCCAAACCCCATCATTGATGGCAGGAAAGCAAACGTGAACCTGGCGTATTTGGGAGCAAAACCAAGGAGTATTCAAACTGGTGAGGCATCCAGGAGATCCCGTCTGTCTCTATTAGAATAACTTGTAAGACAAGGAAGCAAGTTACTCGGGCTGGATTCACCTGATCTGATGATGCATGCTTATCCCTCATAGTTCTCATTGTTGGCCGAGGACACTGTTGCCCAGTTACCTCTCTTCCCGATCTTCTTACTCCTACCTGTTACACCAGCGTTACGCGCCTAAGTTTGTATAACTGAGTTAAAGCCATTTTCTTCCGTGCTTAATCTTTCTTCCTGTTACGCTTTTTGTTACATCGGTGTTCACAGTAAGGTCCATTTCATCATTCTGCCCCGTGGCTTAATGACCACAGTGCCCAGTGTGTAAAATAAGGCATTATACCCTATTGCCTGTTCAATAACAGCACTTTCACACTGTTCTTTAATCTGAATTCCCATCTGCTCCTCGTGAATATCACATACGCATATTGTAATTAACTTGCTTCTAAATGGGGCTCTGAATTTACTCACATGCACAGCAGATGAAATGCATGTACATGTGGTCTGAGGTGTAATTATCCATGTATATTACAAGATGGATACTACAATGGCTGACGTTCATTAATATTTCTTTTTTTCTGAACGCCTTTTTAGGTTTTACCATAGGTGTGCAGCAGCTACACCCAGCCTTCATTCAGAGACCCTTTGGGTAAGTGGAAATGTTTCTTAACAGTCTCTTTGAAATCAAATTCATGAATCAACTTCCTCATTATTTAAAATGCATGAAAAAAGCCTCAGCGGTCAAGAGTGGACAGTTTCAACAGCTGTTGTTAGTGTTTAGAATACTTTATTTCTGGTGAAGGTTTCAGAAGTTTTGTGCATTTGTCAGCTTTAATGTAATTCCCAAAGATCCTCCTTTATCCTCAGTAAATCTTAGTCATAATAAACCCAGTGCATTGCTTGCTGCTTTGCCAACTTCAAGAATTCACAAGAATTCAAATAAATGGAAAATAGTTTCTCTATTATAGTACTTAAGGTGTCAAAACAATTAAGCAAATTCTGTTCTTGTGTTTCTCAAATAAGATCTTCTGCTTCCTCTGTGCCGTTTCCCACATAATCATGCGTAGGATACAGTTTTATTCTAGAAAACAAATTGCATTGGAAACAAAGTCTGTTACTTAATGAAAGTAACATTAGGTCAAAAATTGATTTTGGACAGATGTTATACAAGGCTTGAATAGTCTGCAAAAGTGGGCTTTTGTCTGCTGTTTTCAATAGCTTATACCATCCCTGCTCGGTTAGAAAAGTCCTCTTTTTATACATCTAATAGGATCTGGCAGCTGCTCGGCAAAAGACAAGTGTGCTTCATGAGAACAATAGTGACTGTCATACTGCCTTCATTTAACTGTTTAATGATTGATGCAGTTCTTTTTTTTACACCGTTTCAAAAAGTGAATATTGATAGGGCTTTTTATTATTATTTTCTAAAAGCATTAAGAAAGTAGGTGCATTTTTTAAAGCTTTTGAGCACTGCTCTGTTGTGGTTTTTGTGTGACTCTAATATAAATAGATGGGATTTTGGCCTTTGTCAACAGAAATACTTCACCCCTTTCCTGCTCTCTCTTTGGGTGGGTTTTTTTGGTGTTTTTTTTAAAGAAAAAAAAAATATCTGTTAACAACAAAACAAAACTTTCACTCCTCTGCCCTCATGGAGGCAGTTGCCAACTGCCTGGGTAATCTCATTCCAGTGAGTTTATGGATGTAAGAGACTGTGTTGCCACAATAGTGCACACCCAGTGTACGTGTGTTGTGTACGGTTCAAACACGCCGGTTTTCATAAGCGGTTACGGCTCTGTTGGAAAGACTCGAAGAACATCTGTCATGAAATGAAGAGTCCCCTTTTTTTTTTTTTTTTTCTTTTTTTTTTTGGTGCAAGAGCCACAGTCGTCTACATAGACAAGAAGCTCTCCTTGGGTGGGAGCTACAATAGCTTTCTTTGCCCCCAAAGCAGCGGTGCATTTGAGACGTGAACCCCAGAGGCTTTCCAAATTGCACAGGAGTGCACCAGAGAAGTGGACGATAAAACCGGCCTGTGTTAGGAGTTTTTTTCCACACACACTAACAGAGAAGAACAAAAGGGTGAAGCACGTTAAACTCCTCGTGTTGGCAGGAGTTGCCGGCGCATGCCTGCTCCTCCTGCAGATAATCTGCTGTTCCTGTGGGTGCCGTTCCTACCCAGCAGCCACAGCCCTGCAGCTCTGGAAAATGTAGGTTTTTTTTCTTTTTGAACAGTTTGCTTTTAGTTTTGCATAGAGAGGAGTGCGGGATCGACTGACTACATGTTCCTTGGAACAGTTACTGTTCCAGTTCTTAGGCATTGGTTTCATCATTAAACCAGCAGAACTGCAGTTAGCACATACAGAGAGCACCATAAATTATTTATCAGTCGCCAAGAGACAAGAACCAGGAGACTGGAGGGTTGGAGGAAGGGGATTATATATCATTATTTGCAAGCATCAGTAAACAAGAATTTCATTGCATGCAGTCATTGCTGGAGCAGAATCACTGAAAATGGGAGGTTGGCAAAATGTGGAGCCCTTCACCTGAGCACCACGACTGGGGCTGCTCTGTGGCTTCTGAGCAGAGCATCAGGTGCTCAGTCAAGCAACCGAGCTTGGCTGCCGGCTCCCTCTTTGTCTCGTCAGTAGACCAACAAAATTAAGAGCCCGCCAGGCTCCACTCTTGCATTCCCTTGAACCCACAATTTCCTTGGCCTTCTATGGGATTTGAGGATAGAGAAGGAGTTCTTCAGGGTCTGTCTGTCTCTGGAAGTTTCATCGAGTTGCTGTTGTCCATTTGCTCTGCACGGTGTGGAGCGGATCCTGCCCTGCCCCAAGTGGAGCTCAGTGGCTCTCCTGCTTTGCCTGTGGAGCAGGACGTTGCAGGTTCTCCCTCCTGCAGTTCCTGCCCCTGCAAAGTGTTTGTGCCCAGGGGCTGGCCTGCGCTTTCCAAAAGATGATTGTTACGGGATGTGGGGTATGAGGTGCGCAAGCTGGACTCGACAAGGAAGAAATGGATGAAGAACCCGTTAACTGCTAGGCAGTGAAATAAGAGCAAGCCAATCAGTCATGTTCCAGCTATCAAGCCACGAAACGCAGGTTTTGGTGAAACCTGAATTGAATGGAAACTATGAAAATTACCCAAACATCAGCGAGGATTATTTATAAACTGAAGGCTTCCCCCCCCCAGCCACCCAAAATGCAGCTGTAAATATTGCCAGGGGTATGCGGAACAGAAAGAGAAACCATGAGGAGCCTCTCTCTTTCCTTCTGCTGTCCTGGCAGGGCAGGCACTCGCCGGGCAGACAGCGTGGAGTCGGTAGTAAATCCTGTTTTGAAGAACAGTCTCTAGATTTTAGTAACCGGAGATCTTCACAGTAATGCGAGGCAAAGGATGCGCCCGTGTCAGGGTGACTCGGAGACCTGGCTTCTGAGTTTGGGGAAGCAGCGTTAGGCTGGGGGTCTCAGCCCGGAGCTTACAGACACTTTGCTTGGAGGCAGCTGGCAATGCCACAGCCTGTCCCTGCAGCTACCGGCCAGCACCGAGCTGCGTGTACGTGACCAGAGAGTGGGGAGACCCTCTCCCCCCCACTGGAGCTCTCTCCGACTGCAGCAGTGTCCCTTTTTAAGAAATTTTGAGAAACACGTGAGACTTCTTGGAAGCTGCTAGGAGCAACTGTGTAGACCACTTGACCAGGAGTACGTGGCGATGTGGCACAGCTGCTTGTTGCCCCCGTCTTGGTCCTCTCCTCTGGGATGCCAGTGCTCGAGACAGGCTTGAGGCTGTGCAGGGAACGGGGATTCCCTGGTTCTCCTCTTCCCAGCCGTGCTTGCTGCTCTGGACGGAGCAGCGTATGGCAGATGCATTCCTGTGGCGGTGCCTCAGCGAAGGAGCTATCTGTGTGGGAGATCTACCAGTGACTGAGCTGTTGGAAACATCTCGCTGTCTCTTGCAGCAGGATCCAGCTCTTTCTCTATCTGCACATGGGACCCCGCTGCCCCTGCATCAGTAGTTGCTTATTTTGGTGGCCCCTTGACTCTGGCCCACGCTTGGTCTCGGGCAGCATTGGAAAGAGTTAAATCTCTTCGAGTTTGAAATTTCACGCATTGATGCTGCTGCAGTTAGGAAGTGAAGAAAGTCCCTCTTTGTGTCAGCCCACCCTCTCTCGCAGCTGTTTATCCTTAAAACTTCGCTATTGGGTTAAAAATAAAAGGAAACACACTTTCATCGTTTCTGTGGTTATGCTTATAAAGCGGCGCACGCTGGCCTTGCCCTGCTCAGCCTCTGTCAGCCAGCATCCCCCGTGCCTGGCTTCCTGTGGCATCACTTACCCAAAGCCGGCCGGCAGCCGGACCCCAGCCCGCTCAGCCGCGCACAGGCAGCTCCCGTGGGGGGACGGCGCACCCGGCACCTGTTGGCTATCCTGTGCCAACAACATGAAAGCTTTTTGGGGGGATTTCCTAAGAAACATTCAAATCCATTTTCCAAACAGCTTCAGCTGCTGGTTCTTGGGCACGGTTACTGCTATTGAGACCAAATGTTTGCCAGTCAGAAAGAGCTCCTTTTAAAATTTTTTTCTTTTTTTTTTTTTAAGAGTAGGCATGTATTCATAAGATTGGGTGGCTTTGCGAATTTTCCTGAGCATCTACTTCAAGGTGGCAAGTGCTGGTGTCAGTCCCTAAGGGCTTGGTATATGATTCATTTTGCTTTTGGGCATGATTTGCTCATATCCTGCATCTAGGATAGGCCTGTAGAACGATACAAAAGGAGAGCACGGTCTGATATACTGACCTTACACTTGGCTACATCGTCGTTGTGCCAAGCTCAAGGCAGTGGTAGACCTTTTGCAGGGGACAGAGTGTGGGTGAAGGATGCCGTGTGCCATTCCAGTGCAGGACCTGTGTGTGATGAGAGCCAGGCTGAGCTGGCTCTAGCTTTGTCTTTGCAGCACACAACTCGAGTTGTGCCATCTTCTCTGCGTGATTCCATTGCCCTTGGTGGATTTGCTCCTCATCCTTACCACCGTGAGAGCAGCTGCCTTGGCAGCAGAGACCTCGGTGCTTTTCCCTTGTTGCAGGAGCTGGGGAGCGGCAGATGCAGAATTCTCCTGTTCTGTTCCGGCTGGTGCCATGTAGTCCCAATGGGGTGGATTCGTGCACGCACCGGGATTTGCAGAGCAGTCCAGCTTGTTCTTGATCTCATCTTTCCTTTGCGCAGCTGCTGGCATACTGGTCCCTAACTCTGTAGCGTTAAACACGTGCCCAGTAATTCGAATGATAAATGCAGCTCTGGCTGGCCTGCCTCTGAGCTGAGGACACCAGCGAGGGAACTAGACAGTTGTTGTGCTGATAATTTGGTAGCAAGGACACCGGGTCACTTCTAAATATGACTTACATGAAGAGCTTGTTCCCCACAGATGGGAGCAAACTACATACCAAAGCTAAATATACTCTATGATCACAAAAGATGAAAAGTCGTGGACCTCAGAGTTAAACCGAGTCTCCTATTTCTCGGTCTCTAAATCCTGTAAACAGGATCGTGCTGTCCCCTGCCATTTCCCTGTCACCAGCTTCGAGAGCTTCAGCTCTCCTGTGCCGTGGCTGAGCTGCTGCCAGCTCTGCTCCAGGGAAAGCCATGCAGGAGGGACAGGCTCGCTGCTCCCCGGGGTCCCACCTTGCGGGAAAGCATGGAGAGAGGTGTCTTAGATGCTATAGATCAACGGCAGCACAACTGGCAGCAGAGATTGCTGAAACTCTGAAAATGGAATTTCTTTCTTGGCTTAGAAATTATTTGTTTTATCAGTGTAGGTTTTCTTTTCTCAAAAAGATATTTCATTGCTTCTTCCATAGCTAAAGCGTTCTACTTCAAAATACTTCATCTATCCAAGAAAGAGTTTTTGATAAATGAAATGTGCAGATGCTTTTAATTAAAAGTCAGTGGAAGGGATCATGTGTAAAGAAAGGAAGTCTGTTAAAAAATGGAACCAGTTGAAAGTAGTCAGTTTAATATATATTATGCCAAAACTTGTCAGTTACTTGAGAAGACTTTAGCTATGTTTCTGCAGCCTTTGGTTTTCTCTAAATTGCAGAAGAAAATTGGAAAGCTTAGTTAAAGGCAGAATTCCTTTCTTTACACATGGGTTAATCTTTCAGAGCCTCTGTTTTTTAGCTGTGTGGATGGGATGACTCCAGCATCCTCTTGGGCTTCTCACACCAAGGCTGTAGGACTCGGGCTCCTGTAGTGTGCTGGTGTGAAGCATTTTCTGTTTCTTCTGTCCGTTTGTTTCTGGTTTGGCTGTGCTGATAACTGGAAAGGGGAGGGGTTTTTCCTTCTCTGGGTAGCTGACTAGTTGCGGATAAACTTCCATGTGGCTTTTTCCTTGGTGCCAGATGGCTCTTGTTTCAGGCAGATGTTATCTCCTGCTACCTGAGTGTTTTTCAGCCTGCTTCTCCAAAACTATTTTTGGTCTGGCCCAACATGCCTTTGTTTGGGATTTTTTTTTTTTTTTTTCTTTTTCCTTAGGGTGTGGGGGAAGCAAGATGCAGAGGATAAAGCTGTGGTTTGTTGAGCCCGGCGAACTCGTGGTGGAGCTCAGCATGTTGATCTCAGGGTCTTGGTTAAGCTGAGAAAAAGGATTAGGTCTTTGTGGGAAGATGTACTCTCATCTTTGGTCTGCAACCTCTTTTTTTTTTTTTTTTTTTTCTTCTATTTCTTTGGATCTTTCTCCCTGCACCTCTGCACCAGCAACGGGGGAAGTTGTAGATGGCGTTTCTTTTTACTTGTTTCTGTGGAACTCACCTTCCTCTGCTATGGGCCATTAGTCTGTTGCATCACGAGGTCAAGATGTGCTAACACTGTGAGATGAGGACATTGCTGGTCTATGATAGGTTCTCAGCTTCTTGCAGTGTGTCCGGTTCCTTAAATTTTCTGTCTTCTGCCAAAATGAAAACAAATTGAAATCATGGGTTGCTCTTGCACTCTAAGTTAGCGTTTGTATTTCTCGAGCAATGGTTTTGGTAGGCTCCGCAACCAGCAGAGGTTATTACCGAATCCTGTAATACAATCACATTTGCTCTTGTACTGATTCCAGCCTGGGACGGTCTGTTGTGGCAGGTTGTTCCTTGGTGATTGCCACCAGTGTGGTGACGTCTGGTCCCAAGAAGGAAGTACCCAGTCGTGTACCTATTAGCACAGGCAGCAGCCTGTGCTATGTAAGTCTTCCCAGAGGAGGATGAGTAGAAGATGAACAGGCAAATTACTTACAAGATGAGCAGAAATGGGGTTGGTTGGTTTTTGTTTGAGTCATATCGTAGTAGGGAAGGATAAATACTGTACCGTAGAGCTGCAGAGTTCATCCTTGTTTTACTTCAAGCTGGCTGATGAGGCAGAAGCCATTGATTGACCTTTCAATGCATGTTTAAATCAGCTTTAACAGGGACATTTCAGGATTCAGAGGTTTGTCATGTCAGTGGTTTGAAGCCCAGCCCATGTCAGTGAAAGCTGATGGGTGGTGGAGTGGTTGGGGCACAATGAATGTCCTGATCTGGACCAAAGTGTTGGTGGGTAAACTCCATGAGATCTCCAGGAGCAAGAGTCCTTGTTGGGAGGCCGGGACTGACCTGGCCGTGCTCCAGCCTGTAGCCCCCTCCTCCTCATGGCTGGATTTGAGAACAGGGGCTGAACTTCTCACGTTTCTGCAGCCTGTCATTGTGGCTGGGGCCTGTATGATACGTGTTGCCAAGCTTGCCACTGCTCCACACAGGTTTACTTAAAGTGGCTCCACCAGGTGAGTGCTTGCTGGCTTGGGGGTGTCCTTCAGTAATGATGTTCTTGGGGCATGATTTACATCAGGATGTGTCTGTGCATCGCCAACACCAAGGTGGTGGCATGGCACTGCTAATGCAAGCGTGGAGCTCCTGGAGTGCTGCTGCTGTCCTCAGGGTTGCTGGGATGTGCTTCCCAGAGCAGCTCCTGCCCACTCTTGAACCCGTTTCAAAATACATTTTCAAATCTGTCACCCAGGCTGTGGTTGGAGGTGTTACTTCACCAGAGGTAGTTGTCACATTGCTGTCACGGTCCGCTGTGGCAATGCTCAGCTCATTCTGCAGTACCACCTACTAACTGAAGCCTTCACCCCCTGCCGTCACGTGTTGTGGCAATGTGGGTGTCCCTGTAGCAGCTAACGGGTCAACTCTAGTGGAAATGGAGGCCAAATTCCTGGGGTCAAATGCCAGAATTTGTGCCTTCACTGGCAGACACAAAGGGCTCTGTTTCTTTTATTCTTGAAGGAATAAAAGGCTGGTCGTGGCGGTGGCATTTGTGTGCTGATCTCTGTGAGGCTGCCAAGAGCCCTGTGCCCCTCCTTGTTTCCCAAGTGTTTGTGTGATGCTGTGTCCCTCTTGGCAGAGGGTTGCAGTTGTCTCCCACCTCTCCAGAAGCAGCAAAAGCAGCTCCCGATGTGGCTGGCAGAGCTTGAGGAGGTCGGGAGCTCCTGCCATGCTGCTCTCCCAGACCTGTGAAGCTTGCAGGTGCTGCTCATGGATCGTGCGTAGGAAGTTCTGCGGGATAGGGGAGAGCTGAGAAGGTTAGGTGTAAACTTGACCTAAAATAATCAAATATCTAAAGTGTCTCTGAGATGAACTCTGCCAGGCGGAGCTGCTGATGAAGGAGAGGGCTTCATTAGCTCATTCCTCTTCCTTGCCGTTTGGGAAGAGGTGTGGGACATATGGCCTTCTGACTTGTCCTTTCCTCCTGGATGCCCTTGGGGTTGCTGCTGCCCACCGTGCAGCTCGCCCCCGGCATCCCTGCTGCTGTGGTGGGGACAACTGGGTAATGGCAGGTTTTACAAGGTCCACTCTTTCAGCAGGCAGCACCTCCCAGGAGCCAAGAACACTGGCAGCCTCAAGCCTCACCCGATGCATTGGAACGTCTCTACCCAGGACTGCACCAAAACCAGGCTGCTTTTGTTCTGTCCTTCGCATTTTGCACAGCAAAAGCAGAAGCCGAGTCGGCGTCTCCTCCGCCAATGGCTCCGTAACCATCTCTTTTGTTCTGTGTCTTGCAATTTTGGCTCCCGGGGCAGCGTGGCGTCGTGCCACGTAGTTAGGAACGTGGGCTAGTGTGGCAGTCCTGCACCGCGATGGTCTTCCCGAGTCCCTCCTGCGGCCACCACCAGCTCTAGACTTAGGTTTGACCATGCTTGTTGCGTTTTTGTGGCCTTTGCCCGTGATTAATCGTAACACCGTAAGCATCTCATACGTCTGCTGTTCACGGGATGACTTTGGTGTGTGGTGACGATGGCTGATCACTTGGTTGATGTCTTATAATCACATTGTGTGGACTGTAGATGAAGTTCTCTTCTGGCTGGCAGGGCCTATCCTGGGGGATGGAGGAAAACTGCAGGGAGGAAGGGAAAGGCGTATTAAAACACAGATGTGACTCATTCTGTAGAAATTCACATTAGAGTTCATCGATTCCTAGAAAAAGAACTCCAGAAGAGCTTTTTTTTTTTCCTGGGGAAAAAAATATGGAGGGGGGGAGGAATATTTTGAGACCTTCTGTGAATGCTAAATGTAGCCAACAGAGAACTTCATCATACTGCACTGGTGGTGTGGGGTTTTTTGTAGCTGCAAGACATCACGGTGACCTTACCTTGGGTTGTGTGTTTTGTTTCAATCAATGTGTTGCCATCTCTCTGCCTAATTCAGGAGTCCAAACTGCATAATGTCTTGATTGAAATTTCTAGCTAAATTATTAAAAGCCTGCAGGCCAAAAGAACCTTCCCTTTTACAGAGAAGCAGATTCTGGAGTTGCTGAGTGTGATTTTTCTAGTGCAGTAAGCTATGGCGTGTGATATGCACTTGTGTATGCATTGGGCTGGTGGGATGTATTTCTGGAAATGGAGTACAGAAATACTTATTGTCGTCTTAGCTAATGGTGCTTTTTATTCAAAGCAGCTTGAAGAGCTGGAATTTTTCCTTGCTGAGCAAAACAGTAGTGCAGGATGTTGCGGATTTGCTGTCTCCGGAGCACGCCATGGGAGCTGCGATGGAGGAGCTGTGTACATGAAAGCAAAGCCAACGTGCGGAGGTTCTTGGGGACGAGTTGGGAGCATGTGCTTGCCCCAACGACCCCACACGTGGCCATGTCCTCCCCACGGGGTCTGCCAGGTCTGAAGAGCAGTTGGGTGGTGGCAAGGGACATCGGAGGGTGACCTGCGGAGCTACTAGGACAGGGTGACCCTCAGGCTGGATTGCTTGGAGACTCTGGGACTGTACTCCTGGTCATTCTGCAGGCTCGGGCTGGATGCCTGTGTGCAGGAATAGTGCAGGTTTATCCTCTGCTCCTGCTGCTGGGTGTTTTATTTGTAGTGAGTCCTGAGTGTGAGGATTGTGCATTTATTTTTTTATTGTGTTTGTGGAGTGCTTTTAAGTTTATCAAGCCCTGGAGTAGCAGGAGGTCCAGTAGTGGGACACATACGGGGAGAAGCGATGGGCAGCCAGAGCATCCCTCACCAGTCTGGGATGCAGGCTGTTGTCCGAGCTGCTGATGTTGGAGGGGGCAGAGCAAGAGGTGTCGGGGGGCTCTGCTCAACCAAGGGTTGCCTGGGCCAGTGCCTGGGGGAGCCTCTGCGCAGCCTTTCCCCAGACCCTGGCAGGCCAAGAGAGCGGTATCACACCTCTGCAGGATTTAAAACAAAACAAAACAACCCCCCCATGACCAAGCGTGAGGAACCTCTGGGCTGGGGCTAGGCCCGGCTCCTTGGAAGATAGGAGTGTGCGACATTAGGAGCTCTTGGACCGAGCTCTTGGTCCATAAGCTCTAGCTCCGATTCAGCCATGAGGCCTCAGTTTAGGTCAGAGCTAAACCAAAAGGGATTCAGTGAATTTCTGCCACCTCATCTCATTTCTTGTTGGTCACAGGGGGGGATATCGGGTATGGTGCCTTTATGGACTGAAGGGCTGTGAGGTCCCTCTCTCTGCATTGTGCCGGGGGTGGGTCTGGCCTATGGAGATGGTCTTGCACTGAACCAGGCAAAGGTTGAGGTGCTGCTCTCAACCATCCATCCTCCTCCCCGGTGCCACTCCTCTGTGGGCGGCCTTGTTCTGTCTGAGGACCATGGTTTCGGAGGCAGTGTCGCTTTGCTGGGGGAGGAGAACAATCATTCTCTCATCATGCAAATTGCCTTAAGAAAAACCAAAGTGCATATGTGAGTGAGAAAACGAGAGAAAACTTGGTTCAGATGAGCACTCGATTGAGAGAAGGCATTCTCCTGCCCGAAGAGCAGGTTAAACCATCCAGTGCTGGTTGTGAAGCAAATGGGAACAGCCCCATAACTGCTGGATACAGGGAACTAGGCCCAGGTGGACCTCAGTACGGTGTAGGTGGCGGCTGAGACCTAGGATGGACGCTCAGGTGGAATGTGGGCAGCCAGTCACCCATCCAGCAGAAGTTTCCAGTCGCGGGTCCCTGTGAAGCACCAGAGCACCGGGTCCTGCTGCTGGCGTTTCCGACCTGGAGATCAGATGGATGAGCGGGCAAGATATCCTCTTCCCGAGCAGCTGAGCTCGGCGTTACAGAGCAGTTCAGGCACGTACAATCCTGTGGCTTGTGAAAAGCCTGTGGGAGGCTTTTAAAAGTGGTTGTGTTTGAAAATGTGCTGTCACACACATCCACACAAAAATCCCCAAAATATTTGAATCTGCATAAGCTCTTTGCAGAGTTTTACCTTTTGGTTTGGGTTTTTTTTGTTGTTGTTGTTGTTTTTTTTTTTTTTTTGCTGAACGCGTTGGGTTTGGGGGCAGGGTGGAACCAGCTCTCTGGAGGGTGGCTTTTGGTTCGTCGTCTTCAACCAGCAGCCGGCCAAAGGGGACCTTTCTGGTGGTGCCCGCTTCTTGGTGCACGTGGCTCTGATCTTCCAGCGGCCATGTGACCTTGGCTGGTGCCAGTCTGCACACCCCAATTTCACAAACAAGCCCCAAATCTGTCAAGCCTTTGCACGATGGAGCTCTGCTGCCGAGGGCTGGGCTGCAGGTGCTGGTTGTGCTCTCTGGTTGCACGTGCAAGTGCCCGTTTTTGTCTGGCCCGTGGCAGTTTGGGTGGACCTAAACCTTCAGGTTTGCACAGTTTTTGCTCTTGTTTGAGGCCTGACTGGTTGCGGGCCCTTTGGAAAATACAACCCTTTCATTTTGCTGCTTTTTTGGGGTTGTTTTTCTTTCTTCCTCATTAGCAGTTCTTAGCAAATGAGTGGGCAATCCTGCATTAATCATCTCCAGGATCTTTCAGTCTGTGAACTTTAATTGACTGTGGTGGTGTTAAATTCCTCTCAGCATCACGGCTACCTCGGGGCAGGGGCTGGTGAAAAGCAATGCTTTAGGACCTGCATCACAAGGGCAGAGGCGATGCTGGGGCCGGCTGGCCACAGAGCTTGTGGTCACACGAGCCTCACTGCCGGGCCAGGGGCTGCTGGCACAGTCACTGCTGAGGAGTGTTACTTGGAGGAAGAAAACCAGGATTAATATCTTGTGTTTTACACCAAACACCCTGTAGCGTTGCCCTAAACATCCAGTGTTATGGAAACACCGGTTCAAATGTGTAGTACCTGGTAACAGCTCGCAAGCTGGAAGGGCCTTGTGGGGGACAGTGGTCATCCCTGGTGTTGGTGGGACACTGCCCACTGCCCTGATGGGACGAGCGGAGGAGCGACCCAGTGTCCCTGGTGCCAGGAGGTGCCTCACGGGGACCGTGGGTCCTCAGGAGCCTCTACCAGGATTTGGGTGGTGGGGGATCGTGGACCTGGAAGATACAGGACACAGCGAGGCTGCCAGGGACACGTGGGGGCCAGGGAGATATGGTGAGCCAGTTGGGCAGGGGCTGTGTCACTGCTGTTCAAGGAGGTTATTTTGGGGACCAGCAGCCTGGATAGTGGGAGATACAGGACGTGGAGACCAGAGTGTGTGTCTGTTCTTGCGGTCCATGCTTCACCATGCGCTGCTTCCACCCTTGGGGTCTAGGAGTGGTTTGCTTTTCGTTCCCTCCACCCCGAGCAGCGCCCTGCCTGGAGGGCAGCACTGCGATGCAGCACCATTTCCGTGGCTGACGCACATGAATTTGGGGGGGGACAAGTCGGGGACGTGCAGGATGGAGGGAGCGCAGCCCCTCGCTGACTCTCTCCCTTTGCCTCCACAGACTCACGCCTCACTATGTTTACCCCCAAGCCATCATCCAGCCCAGCGTGGTCATCCCTACCCCTGTGCAGTCCATCACCTCTCCCTACATTGACTACACCGCCGCCAGCCAAGCCTATTCCCAGTACACCACAGCTGCCTATGACCAGTACCCCTACGCTGCCTCTCCCGCTGCCGGATTCGTGGGATACGGCTACACGGGGGCAGTCCAGCCTCCCATCACCGCCAGCAACCCCGCAGCTCCCGCCACCGCCTTCGTGCAGTACCAGCCCCAGCAGCTGCAGCCCGACCGCATGCAGTGAGGGCTCTGCCCGCGCCTTCGCCACCCACCTAGGACAATCTTTTACAGTGGAAGGATATGACTAGGACAGCAAAAGCAACAAAAAAAAAAACCCAATAAAAGAAACAAAAAAAAAAAACCAAACCCCAAAAAAAGGAAAAAAAAATAATCACCCCACCCTTTTATCCCCTTTACGTAGGTGCATATCAATACCTAAGCTATTTATAGTGTTAAGGGCAAACCCAAACCCTTGCAGTCTGACTGTGCTCATGAAAATGGACTTCTGGTAAGTTGGTTGTTTTTTTTTCTCAATCTGGACAGATTTTGTCTTGAAGATGTTCTAGAAGTGACTGAAATGTTTCACGGGAAAACTCCAGATTCTTGCACACATCGCGGTCTGCTTCCATCACCCGTCAGTCGTCTTTCCAGCCCTCCCCCGTCAGCCCTCCCCTCCTCATCAAACCTGCACTCCTCTTAATTACTGTTGAGGTACAGAGGTACTCGGAGAACATGGAAAAAAGCAATCTTATTTTTTGGTTGTACAAAAACTTTGTAATACTCAGAGATGCCTTACAGAAAAAAAAAAAAAAAAAGAAAAAGAAAAACTATTTTTTAATATTTATTGCGATTTTATTCGCATGAGCTGTGAATTGCAGACAGAAGAATAGTAGTAAGTATCTGCCTTGTTTAATTCTCATTTTACTAAATTATTGTATGTAGGTAAAAGTTCTTAAGTAATTGCTGAATCACTTCAACATGCAAAAGGGAATATTGGCTTGAAGGAGAGCAGAATATTCCTTTAGTCAACGCACTGTACTATTTTCTTATTGTAATTGTTACTCTGTTAAGATTATCTCAAATTTAGGTATATTTTTAAATGCAAAAAACCAACCAAGAATACTGAACATTTTGTCTACTTTGGTAGATCTTTTGTTACGATGCTGCAACCTATGGAGACATTTACAGTATTTATGTAAAAGAGATTTGGGGCTGTTGGCCAGCGAAGCTTAGGAGAATATCGTGAGTGGAGCAAAAGAGACAAAGGTGTTATGTCACTGAACAAATGGGTAAACGTAACCTTTTAATGCCTATAATCCAACAGCCAAATAAAGGACGAGAACAGATGATGTAAGTTAAGTGCATTTCTACAAAGAACAGCAATAAACTATTTTAACTTTTAAAATTATTTGATACTGTATGGTACCATGTTTGCTCGGATGGCGTCCACTAGGGAGTACTTTCAAACTGGCCGGATGTGGCTGCGCTGGGGCTTCCCCCCGTGAGCGTGCTGGGGGGTGGGAGCAGTGGAAACGCGTGTCCTGGGGTGCAGCGGCAGGAGCCCCTGCTGCCATCCTCACCCAGCACTGCCTCGCACGGGCGTTGTGTGGGCACAGCCGTCCCTTCCAGCGTGTCCCAGGCACTGTTAATTTGTTCTGCATGTCCCGAGTCATCCATAGCTCTTGGTACCTCATGGTTTTTATGCTCCTGGAGCGTCACACCAGAGCTGTGTGGTCCCCAGTGTGTGTGCCCAGCACCGGGCACTTGTTCACACCCAGTCTGTGCGGAGCAGGGGCTGTAAAGTGCTGCCATCCTGGTGCAGCTCCAGTGGGAACCAGGTCAGCTGAGATCAGATCTTACCCCAAAAATCCTCAGGATATCTCTGTCCTTCTGCCATTTGCTTAGAATAAGTGTGTTTTCCTAAATTGAATCCATCCGAAAGCGAGTGGTCTGCCAAAGTCCTGTTTCAGTTAAGGGATCTTGGATCCAGCAGGCAGGGGTGAGGCTCCGGCAGGGTGCTGGCACCCCTGAGCCTCCTTTGCGTTCCTGGGCCACATTGGACTTTCCCTCACCAACTTGCTTTAGAAATTTGGTTCTCAGATTTTGACCATTACAAACTGTGAATATCAGCTTTTAAAAGTAAATAAAAATATCCTGTTTGAATGTGCTAGTTATCTAGTTCATCTCTGTGAAGGTTACAGCCAGGAAGTCCCTGCATCTTTGGCACCGGTGTACAGTGCTGTTCAGAAGGTGATGATGATGCCTAAAGCCATCCTGGGGGCAGTAGGATGGAAGCAGAGGCGTTCAGCGCTGTGTCTGATGGAACTGCTGAACTGAAAGGCGCACAGTGGGCACGTCTAACGTCGTCAGTAGGCCTCAGAGTAAACAGCCCATCTCAATGAATGGAAACAGCTCATTCCTTCCTTGCTTATATTGCGTGAGAATGCAAGTCCTGGTGGGGCTCTTTGTCCTGCCCAGGGTTTTGCTTACAACTGTGCGGGTGACATTTATTTCCTTTTTAAGTAATTAGTTTCTGGATATGGCTGTGGGGCTGCCAAAGGAGTAAGAGCTGAGCGCCACATCCAGCACAGCCCTGGAGCGCAGCCTGGCCCGAGGAACCTGCCTTTGAAGTACTATCGGGGCTGGAGATTATTCAGCAATTCTTCTTTCTCCCTGTCAAGAGTCTTTCCGAGGAGGAGGAGGGAGGGGAGGATTTCGGAGGTGGGTGAGGGTTCCGGGAATGTTGTGGTGCCCGTCCCCAGGCAGTGCTCCTGCCTGACTCCCGCACTGCTGAACATCAGCTTTTGCCTTCACCCAGGACCTGTGTCTCCCCAGGTCAACAGGAAGACCGAGGCCTCCAAAGATTAATTTGTTACTGAAAAAAAAAAAAAACAACCCCAAACGTCTGGTGCATTTTAAAGCGAAAAGACTGATGATTTTCCATTTAGCTGACTCTAATGTCCTGAAAGGTGGCCAAAGCTGCCGGGAAGCGAGGGTGCAGGCAGCGCTGAACAGCCTCCTTTGCCCGGCACCCAGCCCGCCGCTGCCGAACGCCATTCCTGCATCCCGCTCGGTTTTGCTCCGGGCTCATTTTTGAGAAACAACCACATCAAAACAACAGCCCGACCTGCCGCCTTCCTGGTTGCGAAAACACAACTGTGAAATTGTGGCCGGGCAGGATAATAATGATTAACAATAAATATAAGCTGTCCAGCCTCTCTGGTGGAAGTGGGGTTTGCAATGGCAGGTGGTGAGGGAAGCCTGTGGCCCCCTGACAAGGAGCCCAAGCGGTTCCTTGGCCCGGGACTAGGCTGGGAAAGTGGGATGAGCCCGATGGGTCAATCTGTTAGAGGGACAAGAGTTGAGGTCAGTATGTGAGCAGGGGGGTGCAGATGGGAGGCAGGGGCTGCGTGGCTCCTGACTGGTCAGGGTAGCACAGGACAAGTGCTTAAATCACCTTGCAATTGCTTAAAAGCATAATTATTATATATATTTTTTTTTTGCACACATTGCGTGATGGAGCATCCTCTTTCACCTGCACCGTGTGCCTGAAGCTGTCCTGGGACAAAGTGAGCTCGCTGAGCAGCTCGGCTCTGCTTGGGGCAGACGGGAGCCGGGGGTGGGCACAGGTTGGGGAGTCACGGTGCCATTGTAAGAGCTCTGGTGTGGCACCGTGCAAATCCAGGGACACAGGGAGGAGTGGCGAGGGCTGGATGGTTTTGGCAGGGCAGCCCCCTGCATGGCACAGCTTCCAGGGGTGGGAGCAGCCATGGGGTCCGGACCTTGCCCTGGGCACATCACCTGGTCCAGGCCACCTCCCAGCAGCTGTGCCCACATGCCCAGTCATTTGCATCACAGATTCAAATCATTTTTTTTTTGTAGGAAACCATCACACCGGGGCTGTCAGGGTGAGCTTTGGCTTGTGTGGGCTGGAGCACGTGCAGCCCCCTCTGCTCTCGTGGGGGACCATCACCATAAATACCAGTGCTGGGGTCCTGGCCATGGCCTGGATGAGCCCGGGGGCAGCCTGTCATCACCTCCCTTCCCAGCCCACAGCAGCCAGTCCAGAGCCAGCCCTGTGCCCAGGCTGCCTGCGGAGCTTCATGGCTGGTGCCGGACCCTCCCCACCTGCCCACCGTGGGAAGGGGATGGCTCGGGTGAGATTTCTGCCCTTTCCAGCCACTGCCTTGCCCCGGGGTGTCCCCTCTCAAGGCAGCACAGCCAAAGGCTGTGCTGCCAGCGGCCGCCCAAATCTGCTTGTGATAAGGGGCAGGGGGGCACTGAGCCCACATCTCCGCAGTGCTCGCCCTGTCTTATCTGGCCGAGACACTTGGGGAGCCCCACAAGCTCCCATTGGTGTCCAGGGCCCTACAGAGGCACCCCCAGCCGGTGGCCGTCCCCGGGATGGAAGGCTGGGGGTACTGGGGACACTGCCAGCCCCCGCAGCCCAGCTCCCACGGCTAACGAGCCCCAGCGCCAAAACTTTACGGCTGAGAGGGAAAGGCCGAGCGCAGGATTTATTTGCATAGTGACTGGGCTGCTGTTGGCACTTACCCTTTAAAATAAAGTTCACAGCAAAATGTTTTTACCCCCTCGCATACAGGGAATGCTAACAGCATCCCTTTTTCCCTTTTTTTTTTTTTTTTTTTTTCTTTTCTCTTCTGGCTGAAACTTGTTTTTCCCTCCTTTGTGCCTCTCTGAATCCTGCCAGCGTAGAGATTCCCTTGTTCAGAGAGAAAGAAAGAAAAGGGGGGGGAAGAAAAAAAAGAAAAACTTAAGCCTAGGATTAAAAACCATCACTAAAATAGTTTGAATAACAAAGTCAACTGACTCGCTGGGAGCCCAGTGAATGCCTGTCACGTATCGCCCTTCGGCCGGGGGCACGGTCATGTGTTTCACTAGATAGTTCCTGGAAAAGCTTCTGCTCAGCCCGATAGACCTGCGGCTGCTGATACCACTGCGCCCGCGCCGGCCCCCTCTCCCGGAGGGCTGTGGAGAACTTCCCAAACTTATAGAAGCGGGGGGAAGGAAATCAATAAATCTCCTTTGGGTGCTAGGGACATCGGGTCTTCTTGGGACCTCAACAACAACGAGCTGTAGATGGTGATCGGGGCTTCTCCAGCCCCAGTAGGTCCCAGCACTGGCACCCAGGCCAGCAGCCCCCTCCACCCTTATAAAAGTCTTTAGCAATGGGCTATATGGATTTTTTTCCCCCTCCCCCGCCAACTAATTTTTGCATAGTTTTAGCTACATAAATAATCAAAAAAGTGGGACCTTGCATGAGGTAAAAGCAGAGGGCTTGTAAATGCCCTCCCCAGACGGAGCCGCCTCACCATGTCAGCCACAGCCTGGGGACCGTGCGACCAGGAATGTGTCACTGGGGGGATTTGTACCTAAAAACCAAAGAAAAAAAATGTGTCAGTTTTATCCTTTTGCTGACACCAGCAGCACAAACCTGGAAACACAGAGATGTGACAAGGCCCAGCGAGAGGGATGATGTCTCAGATAAGGCCACGCTGTGTGGGAGGGCAATTAAAGGCTCAGATTTATTAGCTGTGTGCCCCTGCTCGGGAGGCTGATGGTGGCGATGGAGAGGTCAAAGATGGAGACATCAGAGATGAAAAAGTCAGAGACCAATGTTCTGAAACAACAATGTTTTAGGGTGAAACTGGGCACTACAGGCACAGCACAGCCCCGGTGAACCAGGCTGTGGTGGGTACAGGCTGTGCCCAGCCTCGGCTGCCGAACCTGAGGCTGGGATGGCACACGGGCAGTGCCACCGTGGCAGGGGTGCAGAGGGACTCAGGGCAGTGCTGCCCATGAGCACAGCACTTACACGCCTTTCTCTAAAGAGCCCTAAATATATGTGCATGAGTCTATTTATTTGTATATACATATATTTAAATTTATATAGAATTTGAATATATAATTATATACAGCTATGTTTAAACACACATATAGTTTATATATAAAAATACCTATGCGTATAGTATTTTTCCCTTCTCCCCACGGGCACCTTTGAGCTGCAGCCTCCGCAGCCACCCCTGGGCTTGCTGTAGTCACATGCCATGAGCTGCGCATTTACCAGAGAAGTGATGGTGCCCCGTTATCCAGGTTATGGCCCGTGGTGTCCCCCTGTGCTGGGGACTGGCTCTTGGAGCCACCTGCCCGGTGTCGGGCAGCAATGGGGGGGGGGGCTGCACCACCATCACACATTGTCCACCGAACTAGTGTGGGACAGCAGAGAGGTACTAAAAATTACACCTGGACACAATTAGTATTAGTGGCCCCTAATTAAAGGATGTTTTGTGTCTTCTTTCGAGAGCCCCCATACTCGGCTTTAAATAGAAATGAGATAAAGAAGCGTGAGGTGAACTAATCTAAAGAACTGGTGTGTGAGAGGAGCTCAACTCCTGCTTTCGGAAGCGGCTCGGGCAGCCTGATCATAAAGTCCTATTGAATCGATGAGCCCTGAAGTCCCAGGAGCCAACTTCTAAAAGCATTTACCCACGTAAAGCTGGAGAGCGTGGCCTTTTGTAAATCAGCCAGGAACATGTCTTGGTTCGAAAATAGCACTAAGCATCTCATTACATGTTTAACACTCAAAAGATCTTTTAAAATCAGACTAAGCACGCTTGAGTGGTTCCCGTTTAATCTCTGCCTCTAGATAAACACCGTGGGGGTCAGCATGCGCGCACAGATACCCCGAGCCGTTTGCTTTCTGCAGCAGCATCAGCTGGTTTGTTTACGTGAGCTGCTTACATGCTACCACATTAAGCAAAGGCTGAGCTTTGCAAAATGAAAGTGAAATGAAATAAATAAATCCTCCCATTAGGCTTCTGGGAGCTTGGCTTTAAAATTAGCGGGTTTTAGGCATAAACAAGGTAGAATGAACCCTCAGGGGAAGAAAAATCCTCCAAAACCCACATCCGATCCCTTTTCAACAATGTACGCTACTCATAATTTCATGCCATTTTAGTAAGGTAAACTAATTTGGTTTCCTGTTTCCAATGAATGTTATATGTATAAAAATATTTATACTATATTTATATAGTTATATAATACATAATAATAAATATATAATATAATAATATATAATATATAAATATTATTAGAAACATGTAGGTGTGAACAGCCACCTATTTTCTATCCCTATCTGTGTGTATTCATATGTGTGTGTAAGACTGTGTATGAATGCCTTATTTCAACTGTTATTTTAACTTTCATTTCATAAATCCTGACTGCCGAAGGTGCCAGGTGAAGTTTAGGTTAGAAGTTAATTTAAAATGAGGAGCCTAACATAGCAGCAATATAATATCACCAATTTAATGGAGGTAGAACGGGTTTTCGGGCGCTCAGACATTTCGGGCTAAATCTGGGGCCGTGTTGCAGATTTACTTAGGGCTAGAAACACCATCTCTGTCCCAGTAAGATGCAGCCTTCACTGGCACGGATGCAGCCGGTGGGAAGGGTTTGCTGTGGGACTGGGCAAGGTTGGGCAGGATCCTGCCCCAGAACTGTGCCCCAGCATCACTGGGATGAGCATGAGCTGGTCCAGGTCAAAACCGCGTCCCAGACTGTGCTCACATTTCAGCAGGCTGGGAAAAAATAGTAAAAAAATAACATGCTGGAGTGAGAAGGATGGCTGGGAGATGGGCACACACAATCCTTGGTCATCCTTGGCTCTTGCTGGAGGGAGCCCTGGGCTGAGCAGTGCCTGGTGGCATCTCCCAGCCTCTTGCCTGCTGCTGCCATACCGTGCTCAGGCACTTTGCCTGTGGGTGTCTGTCTGTCTGCATTCCCATATGCTCTCTTCAATCAGCCGACCGCGAGCACTTCTTCAGCCTCAGTCTGCTCGATCCAGAATACAGATATTTTGGGCATCTGCAATCTGGATGAAAGCTCCAGTCCTGCCAGCAGCCCTGCACAGGCTTGAATGGAAAAAAAAAAAAAAAAAAAAAAAATTATCCCATCGGGTTGGGTAAATGCTGCCAGGCTGTGCTGGCTGGGCTCTGCCAGCCGCCTGCCCCGGTTCTTCTCCCCACGGACAGGGGAGCAGCCCCAGCCCCAGAGCCGCTCTGCAGCCGCCCAGCCAAGACAGAGCCTGCAGAAAAAACAATAAATTGAATCCAAATGTTTATACCATTGGCACCGTCTGGGTCATGTGCCTAGTAAAGCTGAAGAGCGCATGAATATTTTCTTGTAGCTGCCGTCTAAACTGCCAGAAATGGCCGCTGTGCAGAGCATCCCGGTGTGGTGTGAGAGGAGGCTGGAAGGGCTGAGACCTGCTTGGATGGATGGACGGATGGACAGATGGATGGATGGACACACGCGGGAGCTGGGTCCAGGTTCAGAGACTGGACCAAGAGCTTTGTTCACAGGCAGTGGGTTTGGGGGGTGGTACGGCGGTCTCTGTGCAAGGGAGGCACTACCAGATTATCAGCACAGTGAGGACCCTGGATTTCCCGCTCCCCCGTTGCACACACAAGCACACACACAGTGTTTCCTCTTCCCATCCCCATCAGACACCGTGGGCTCCACAGGAGCAAGGCACTGAGCTCCAGCACCTGTTGTTGCTCCCACAGGTGTCTGCAATACATCCTGGCTGCTACAGGTTTCTTTGCTGAGATGCTTAAAAAAAAGCCCCACTCCACCCCAAGCCAACCAAGCGCAGCCTGAGCCTGCTGCCCGAGAGCATCACAGTGCGACGGTTACAACGGGCTTACTCATCCCTCCAGTGAGTAAGAGCGAAAGAGGAGCCCCGGGGGTGCGGGGCCGGCGACCGATAAGAAGCTGCTCCCTAATCTCCAGCCCCAGCAGCCGTGAGGACGAGGGTGATAATTCACAGAACCCCGGGCTCGCAGCAGTGAGGGGGTGGTGCTGCTGGTTTGGGTGTTTGCAGGGTTTCCCTCACCTCGGAGTGTGTGTGGGTGGGGTTTTCTGCAGCGTCACCCCCAAATCTGGCACCCCTCATCCTCCTTGGGGAGTCAGCAGGAGCCGGTGGTGGTGGCAACCACAGAGCAGGCACGCTGGCCCGCTCATCTTGCCTCTGCACTCGATGCCCTGTGCTCCCTGGGGCATAACCACGGGGAAAGGTGGCTACGGTAAGCAGTGGATTTCAGCCGATAAATCAACCTGTTTAGGACCAAAGTTTAGAAACTGGAGGCAGGGAAGGTCCCAGCCAACGTCTGTCCTTGGGCTGGGTGATGCTGGGAGGCCAGGAGCCCAGCGAAGGCTGCTGCTCCCCTGATTCAGACCTGGGCTGGGATTTTTGGCTCAGATACCTGGTTTTTATCTGCCCCCTTGGAGAGCCACCAGATGGGCTGGCTGGGTCAGGCCCATGCCTGGTCATGCCCATCTCCTGTGGCACGTGCACGTGGCTGCGCCGGCGGCACCCACCGCTGCCACATTGCCGGCTCCGCATGGTCCTGCTCCGCACTGATCACCCCCGGCTCATGGGGGAAAAATTGGTTGCCCCTCACTGGCCCCCCCGTGTGCTAAACTGCACACGATAAGCTCTGCTCCAAAGCGCATTTTTGTCAGAGGGCAGCAAGATAAAAAAAAGCCTTAAAATAGCTCAGCATGACATTCACCAGGGTCCGTGCCACCGCTCTTCCCACACGCCTCTATCCCCCCAGCTTCCCGCCCTGGCTTTGGGCATGAGCATCCCCAGGGGAGGGCTCGGTTCCTAAAAACCAAAGCAGGACATGTGCAGAGCTGCTCCTGTCACCGAGCATCGTGCTGTCTGGGTGGCACAGCACTGAGCATGACATGGCACCGGGCGGGACATGGCACAGAGCACGACGTGGCACCGCCAGGGCTGCAGAGCAAGACCCCGCCTCTGCTTTCGGGGTGCCCTCGCTCCCACGGCAGGGCCCCTGTCCCTGTCTTGCTGCGGGGAGCACTGCGTGCTCTTGGCCACCTCTCCTTTGGCTCGGCCCAACGCCGCTTGGCCAAGTCCCCAGGAAGGGAAAAAAAGCGGAGAGCCCCAGCGAGGGCCGGGGAGCTGGGGGAGGGTGCAGCTCCCTGCTCCGTTACTCTCCAACGCTGGAAACCAACGGGGTGTAAAAGCTACACATCCCCCTCGCTGCTTTTGCCACCCCCGTGCCCGGTCCCCGGGGGCTGCGTCGTGCCTCCCTACGGCACACCGGCTGCGCTCTGAGGCTGGGTGCTATGGGGAAGACTGAGGGAGCTGATGCCAGCATCCTGTCCTGGAAAGGCCAGCTCCAGCTCCAGCTCCCTCCTCGTAGCTTCATCCCACTTCTTTAACCCCTCCGGTGCCAGCTGCCAGCACGGTGCCCTGGCCCTGGTCCCTGGGCTCTCGGCGGAGCTGCCAAGCCAGCGTCCTAGAAGGCTTTAGCCTTTCACAGCTTTTAGGCACATACTCCAACTCTCCCTAATTTTGTGTTTAGTTTTGTGCAGTGATTAGCGTGCCGTATTTAAAAGTCCAGTTTCAATTCATATCTATCTTGATCTTTCTTTTTTTTTCTTAAATGGAAAACAAGATTAAAAATAGTCATTGGAGAAAACAAACATTGTAATGCCCACACGGATTTTTTTCTAACAATTTCAAAAATGCCCATGAGATCAACTGCTTTTAAGCAGTAGAGTTTGCAGCACAGACATGGCACTAAGGACGTGAAGCATGTCCCATTGTCACCTTCAGCCTCTGCCAGTCACAGTTCAGTTCCAAGTAGGGGCTGTCGTGGCACACCACTCATTCTTTTATTCATGATATTAATTCTTTTACTCATGATATGACTAGTAACAGCAGCTGAGCTCACTCCAGTTAGCTCCTGGCCCTGGAATGAGCTTTTTTGCTCTTACCCAGTGGTGCAGACGATGGTGGGGGGCTTTGCCCACACCTCCCTCCCTCTTCCATGCCCCCAGGCCCCCACCAGACGAGGTGGTGGCATCAAGGCAGGGTGATGGCGTGTGACTGGGAACCGCCGGCACAGCAGCTCATCCCCTGCCACGCACAGCACACATGGCAGCTGCTGCCACACGGGATGGCCAAGTGCCTCTGGATCCCCTGCGCGCCGGAGGAGAGAGCCGAGGTGGGGATGAGGTGAGCCGGGAGCTCACAGGGATGCCATGTGCTCTGACGGGATGCATCCCACAGCCCGCGTGGGAAAGGCTCCTCTTTGTCCCCTCGGTGCCCCTCGACGCAATGTAAATACTGACGGGATTTTCTTAGCAGCTGTGAAATGCACATCTGCTGATGCAAAGCCACGGCCGGTGTCCCGTGCAGGAGCGGGCGGCCGGGAGAGCCCGGCGCAGGAAGCTCGTCGCCATGCACGGGTGGCTTTTCTGCATGAACCAGGCTGCCGGCTTGAACTTTTGGCCTTCAAGTGCTTTGTGCATCCAAAATAGCCACCCCTGCTCCCCTCCTCGCCCGGAGAGCCTGGGCTGAGCCCCGGCCCACCCTCGCCCCCAGGTAGGCAGCAGGGAAGCATCTCTGCAGTCACCCCAGGACAGCCCTGCAGCACGCCTGTCCCCTGCACACTCAGGGAGATAAGACTGGAGGATAACTAGCTCGTGCTGTCATCGAGACAAAATAAAGCCCGACTGCTTCCAATACAGTTTGTTTTAATTCTTAATTGTTCTATTTCTATGCGCCTGTGTACGCCCGGCCACCCCGCTCTTGCCAGGAAAGCCGAGTGCTGATCATTGTCAGATGGTTCACACAGAGGTTTCTGTTTTGTTTTGTTTTTACAAGGATCCAAGATGATAGGGGGAGGGAAAGAACTTTTGTCCTCTGCTTAAAATAATTCAAGAGCTTTCCACTGTCTACGCCAGGCTCAAGCAGATATTTGCATAACAAATGAGCTTCTCCCCACTCTTCAGCCCCGGGTGACCCCTGTGGCTCCTCCTGCAGGAGGAGGCTCCATCTCCATCATCTCCATCTCCATCATCCCCATCTCCCATCCCAGCCCTGGGCCTGGGTTGCCTCTGGGGAGGGGAGGACATATGGAGGGTTATAAGTTTTTGGCACTTTTGTCGATCAAGAGTTTGTAAACGGCCTCCGAGACATTTCAGCAGTAAAACATTTGTTTCATGACCAACAAATAATTCCAAGCATCTTTTATTTTGCTATAAAAATGCTACAAGGCAAGCTGATTAGTGAAGGTTTTTCTCCAAGCTAAAGCCCGTTGACAGCAGGACCCAACACAGACTTTCCCGTTATTAGCAGAAGTGGCTGCTCTGTGCCAGGGTTTCTCCTCCACACAGTGACACACAAGCAACAAGGCACAGGCCTGAGAGCCTGTTCAGGTGCAGGAAACCCAAGCAAAGCCCCTAGAAATTTCACAGGATTTTTTTTTTTTGCCCCGAGACAGATCAACATCTTTGCTAGTTTAGATGTATAACTTATTCCAAGGGTTCTGTTATTGCTACTTAAACAGATTTCATTGCAGAGTGCTTCCAGAGAGCATCTGCTGCAGTGGCCGAGGTCACCATTTTCAGCCCAGCAAGCAGCTAAAGCTGCTGCGAGAGCCCATTGCCAGAGGTGTTTTGTGCGGAGCCTTATCGCCTCAACCCCTTTAGTGAGGAGCTGGAGGAATTTTCCAGTTCCCATCCTCCTCCTGGAGGGAGAAAGTGGGGGAATAAAACTTACGTACCTTCATGTAGCTCTGTGAGGTGGCAGGAGGGTTTTCATGAGAAACTGTGTGGAGGCAAATGCTATCAGAGTCCAAATGCACCAACAACTATCAGAATATCATATTCTGGTGAAGAGAGGTGGGAAAGGGAAGTCCCAGCAATACTGAAACATCCCTTCTAGACAATGACTGAAAAGAAAAAATGTTGCAGTTATTCATTTTGAAATGAGTTTCTGTAGGAGTTAGATTTTTTTTTGCATGACATCACATTATGGGTACACAATTAAAAAATTAATCTTTAATCAGTCAGAAACTGTCATCCTTCCACCCTCCACTTTCTTTTAGAGCAAACTCTGAAATTAGGCATTTTTACATCATGAGATTATAGACCAAACCTCCAGAAACCTTTGCAACATTAAACATCCATCCTCTGCACCAGGTCCTTGCCCTTTCTGGCCAGTCCCCTGAGCTCAGTGAGTTGCTGTGACCTCTCCATTGCTCCAGGAAGGAGGACACACATGCCTCCTCCTGCCTGTTGCATCCCGGCACGGGAGGATGCTGCTCACGACCGCCTCGTCCTTCCAGGGCAGGTCTGAGGGCTGAGCCTGGCCGACAGCGTAGGAAGATGGCTCTGTGGTAGGAAGAGACTACACACTAAATATGTTTGAGATTCGATGGACCTGGGCTGCTTATTTTTCCATAGCAAACTTGAAGCATCACAAAGTACCGCAGTGAGGTGAGAGGTAAAATCCAGGAGAAATTCTCCTGGGTGAACTTGTTTTGCCTCTGTGGATTTGCCACTTGTTTTGGTGGACACCAGCAAGTTAGATCTGAGTCCATCTCTCCTTCCAATGTGCTCCAGGACTGTTTATCCCCACCTGAAAGAGCAGAGCTGAAGTCAGGCCTCTCCTGCAATTCATGGTGGCTTGGCAGAGCCAGCCTTGGTCCCAAGAACAGGTTTGAATCGTGGCTTTTAGGACCCAGGTTTACAGCAAACACCACTTATCCCCAGGCTCCCTGACCCACCTTCCATCTCCCAGCTGTTTCAAACCTCAGCCTGAGATGTTCTTCCCTCCACTTGCATCACTTGACCACAAAACCATCCTCCTGTACATGCAAAGCCCCTGATCCCACCAGCACCTCCAGCAGGCGCTGCCAGGAGACACTAAGGCGCTTTGCTAATGCCTGGGCTGGCAGCCTGCATGCCCCAAGCCAGGGTAGGACAGGCTCCCCCAGGCTCGTCGTGGCTCGCAGTACAACCTGCTGGGCTGCTTTGGGTTTCGTTCAATTCGATCAAAGCCTCAGAGATGCCATATGGCTCCCGAGGATGTTTCACTGCAGGGGTTTTTGGTGTGCAGCATGGTGGTTACGGCTGGTGGAGTCAGGGGAGCAGCTCCCACCCCTGCTCCTCAGCCCCCAGAGGTGACAAATGGCTCTGATGGCACCAGGCTGTCCCCAGCCCACCTCAGTGCCCAAAGCATGGGGAAAACACTATGAGAGGATGCTTTGACACCATCTGCACGGTCACTCAGAAGGCTTGGGTTTTGCTCCAGAACGGAACAAAAGTAAACACCGAAAAACCTGAGAAAGGCAGCAGTGCAGAAATGCCCTCCCTGCCTGTTCCCATGCTGGATGGTGCAAGTAGAAATCCTTAAGGGACTGCAAAAGGGTCCCTGAAATATCCTGGAGAAGAGAGAGGAGGCTGCTGTGCTGCGGATCCTGCCTGGGAGCCGCTCTGCCGGGACCGGAGCACCCACAGCCGAGCCCGGCACACGGGTCCCGGACGACGGGGTGAGCGCTCCAGTGCGGCTGTTTGCGAGTCACGCTTGGCTTCCCCCAGCACTTCTTCATTTTTGTGGTCTATTGAAATAATGGTTTCTAAAGAACGTCAGCGCAGGGTGATTTATTTTCCTTGCCAGCCAGCCATCCCCTCCGTGGCGTTAGAGAAGGGCTCCCATTTGAGACATAGCCGAGATACCGAGCTGTGATTACGGCAGAGGTGCCCCACGAGGACAACACAACGGTGGGAACAGCGATTACAGTTACCTGAGGGATTTTGCTTCTGCTTCAAGACACAAGACCGCGAAGGCAAAACCTATAAAAAAACCTCTGACTACCTGGGGTGTTCACAGTAAAGCAGGTCACAGGCAGTATTTTTCTACAGTACATGAATGAGGACCGTTTGGGCCATTTTCAAAAATAATTTAAGAGCCTAAATGTCACTTGGAAAATGCATACCTGCTCCTCACAGCTGCTGTGTCCCCGTGTGATGGGGCAGGGGAGGCTCAGCCCAGGCTTTCGGAGCACCCTTTTGTGGGCTGTAGCTGGAGGGACAGACAGGGACAGGAATGGGAGCTGGGACACTTCTGGTGTCTGCCAGGAAGAGACGGCTCCAGGAGCTGCCTGCGCTGCTGCTGCACATGGATGGAGAGGCAAATAAAAGTTTGCCCTCGAGCTAAAAGAGCCTCCAGCTTCCTTCTCTCTCTACCGTCTCTCCCTGCCTTCCTTCTCCCAGGTATTTTGCCCAAGCTGATTTACAAGAACCAGTCTCCTCCTGGCTCAACCGGGTGCAAACATCACCAGCCCTTGTCTTGGGACACCATCTCCAAACAGTGTGCTGAGAATTGGGGAAACTGAGGCACATACAAAGACCAGGAAGACCCTGCAGGTTATTTCCACATTCTCCAGGGGGGAGTAGGAACCACTGTGCCCTGGACCTTTGATACTTCCCACTTGCAGTTCCCTGTCCTCCTCCGGGACTGCCCAGTGCCATCTGGTAACAAATCCTGGAAAACCAGTATATGCTGCACCACAGGTACCAGTAGCCATTTAAACGGTCACCAGTTAAAAAAGTTAAAAAAAAAACAAAACCCAACAACAAAAGACCAACAAATAGTTGACTCTGTTCCCAGGCAAATACAAAGAACGGTTTTGGATCGTCACTGCTGTCCCTTTGTTTACTGAATGCAGTAACAGAAAAGGCAAGGAAAGAAAAAAAATATCCCCTGATAGCGACAACTTATTGTGGGCAAAGCAGGCTGGGGCATGCCCAAGAAAAGGAGGGTCAGGCTCCGTGCATATCTGCTGCTGACGGGAAATAAATGTGCCCAAAAGCACTTAAAAAAAAAAAAAATAATAAAAAGGACCAGACCCGATTGCAGCAGTTAGAAGTGATATATTCTTGGCATGGAAACAAAAAGCAAATTCATAGCAGGTTTGGAGCTGATCTTACTGGCTTACATGGGATTTTATACTTAGGTAATTCTATTGTTGGCTGGAGCTACCTGATTTATGCCTGAATAAGGTCCTGATCCTGCAAACATTTACTTATGTACTTTAGCTTTACCTTCGCCCCTGGACACCCTATTAATTTCACTGCAGCAAGGATAGTGATTGTCTCAGAACTGGGGCCTCTGCAAGAAAAAAATCTGTGCCATAATGCCCCAACCGAAGAGGAAATTTTGCAGCGAGACGTGGACTCCCCCAGGCTGTGGTTGTCCCGCACCCTGAGACCCTGCCAGCCCCAGGCTCGTTCACCCAAAAGCCGAACGATGTGTAGCTCCCTCCAACCCATGAGCTTTAGGAAGCAGCAGGGGAACAGCCTCAGCACAAGGCTGCAGCTGCGTCGAGCTCTGAGTCAGTCTCTGCAACAAGTTGACCATAAAACAGCAGCGTAACACTGAGTTCATTCTGATGACTTTCCCCTGGGCAGACCAGCCAAATGGGCTGCTGAGCATGGCAGAAAACATTTGGATTGGTTGTTTCCGTTCAAGAAAGTTGCATTTATCTTTAAAAACACTGAGTTTGCCCTGTACCTTCCCCATCAGGCAAGGTAAAATCCATCCATCCATCCATCCATCCATCCATCACCATCCTTTGACAATGAAACCTCTAGTTCTGCTTCAAAGGAAGCATGAGAATAAAACCCCGTCAGAGATGAGAGGAGGAGGACCAGCAGAGAGAAGATGTGTGCTCACACATGAACGGGGAAGACAGCAGCTTCAGCTAAACAGCCAGCAAGATGCCCCGGCTGCGGGTCCGTCGCTCACGTGCCCATCACATGCTGCTAAAACCAGGCAAATGAAATAAAAAGGGGCTGTGAGTCTGGGAGCAGCTGCTTTCCTCGCTGCTGCCAAACCTTCCCGAGAGCACGGCTATTCCTTGGTGCAGAGGAGAATTAATTTGCTTTACAATGCAGCCGGGGTGCTCAGTGGGCAGTCGGGTGTCTGCCCCGGTGGGGGCAGAGCTGCTGAAGCCCCAGGGCTGCGCGGGGAGCCAGGAGCAGCACCTGGAGCCAGCCCCAAGGGTGCTCGGGGAGGCTGGAGGAGGGCCCAGAGCAACACCCCTCTGGTACAAATCCCTGCTGCTTTCCGTCTGAGACGCTCAGCCAAGACGCAGCAGTTCCCAGCCCCCAAACCCAGCCATCTCCATCCGGCAAAGCTCGGATGCTGCTTGTGGAGCAGTGAGTGCCCATGGACCGCAGGGCACTGCAGCTCCCGCACGCAATCCATGGGACCTCTCCCTCCCAGACACAGAATCGTGGAATGGTTTGGGTTGGAAGGGACCTTAAAGATCATCCAGTTCAACCCCCCTGCAATGGGCAGGGACACCTCCCACTAGAGCAGGTTGCTCAAAGCCCCATCCAGCCTGGCCTTGAACACTTCCAGGGATGGGGCATCCACAGCTTCTCTGGGCAACCTGTTCCAGTGCTTCACCACCCTCAGAGTGAAAAACTTTGCCTGGCAAAGGCTGCAAGCAGCAAACAGGAGCTGAGGAGCCATTCACTGCAGTATCCCTAGAGGCTCACGGCAGCCCGTGGCACAGCCTCCCAGCTGCACCCTGCTGCTGGCAAGAGAAAACCCAGTGGGGAGGGAGGGCTGCGGGCACAGGTACGTCCCCTCGTGCTGGCACTTACGGTACAGCGAGCTCCAGGACAACACCGTGACCACCCAGCGTGGCTGCACCAAAGTTTTGCACCGCGTACGATGAGGGTGCAGGATGGGGCCGGGGACCGCTCCCAAGAGCAGCAGCGCGTTTCCAGAGCATCTCCTCTGAACTGGGCTCTGCTTACACTGCAGCAGCCTGGAGAACTGAATATTGTCTCCCTAGGAAGATTTAATTATACATAAAATTAGAAGGAGGAAGCGTTAGTTAAAATTTCATACTTCTGGAAGGCAGCCGGTTCGTTAGCATTACTTTAATGAGGCACTAACCTCACTGTAATGCTTTTATTAATGCTCGTTGCTTATTGAGTGCCAACTGCTTGGCTCCTCTCCGACAGGCCGGCTGGCCCAGAAAGCAAACGGTTTAGGGGTCCTTTGATGCAAAATGTGAGCACGCTTACACCACAGCCAGGACAAACGACAGTTGGTGAGATCAGACAGCCCAAACTCACCAGATGGTGCCCAGAGCAGGCGATGCAGCGAGAGAGCGAGATCAGGGCAGGCAGGAGGAAAGAAGCAAAGGGAGGAGATGCTGGTTCCACCAACACCATTCCTGTTGACTGCAGTAGGGCCATGATGAGGGCCAGGACAAGACATGACGTGCTGGAGATTTGATGACAAGGGAAGACATCGGGTGGTACAAGATCCAAGAGGCAGGTTATTGGTGGCTGAGCACTGCAGCCTGCTCCCCCCCTCCACCACTGCAGACATCTCACATGCTTCAAGGCCACTGCTGTGTCCAGCCTGGATCTCACCATAGACCCTTAGTCAAATGTGAATCCTTAATCCAATCAACTTCCAAATCCCTCAGGCACCTGTACCTTTAAAGCTTCTGCGCCAGTGTGACTGTTGTGGGATAACCTGTGCTTTTGAGGTGCCCCCAGCACCACTATGGAGCTGGTCTGCCTGAATGAGACCCAGGAGAGGATGAAGCCCCTTCTCTGATCCCTCTGCACTGCATGTGCTGTTGCCCATGACCCTGTTGGGCTGCAGAGGGGAGGAAGGGACTTGCCCAGACAGTGGAGCCCACCTGCTTGTGGGGTGATGCCCAGGCACTCTGAGCACACTTTTCAGATGTGGTCGTGGACAGAAGGACAAGGATTACCCCAGCAGCTGCTGGGACACACTCCCCCACACCTCCTGGGAGCCGAGGTGAACATATGCCGTATGTTTCTCCTCCTGTTCCTCAAAACACTCTGAATAGAGGGATTAAAAATTACACATTGCAGTCTGAAACAACAGAGCCAAGGCGCCAGCGCCGGCTGATATTCCAGCACAGGGGAGAGCTGGTGGGGGTGAGCAGGAATGGGAACAGCTTGTCGGAGAGCCTCACCGTGGCTCTGCCCGCAGGGCCACCCCTCCAGGAGCTACCACTCAACAGGAGCCGAGGCATCAAAGGAAACTTTGCCACCTCCCTGCTTCGGGCTGGCTGAGGTCCAAGGCTATTTCCCAGCAGCGTGTACTGACCTGCAGTGAGGTGCTTCCCCCTTCCAAGCACCCAAAAGTGGATCTCACCCAAGATAAGCCAAGGTTTTTCTCTGCACGTGAGATGGGCAAAGCAGCCAAGAGCTGAACTGGTGCTACCTCGGCATGGGCTCACCAGAAAGCCCTCCTCACGGCGCAGAAGGTGCCTTTGTACCCAGGACCAGGTTGAACCCAAGTTCAGCCATGGGTTGAGTCTGGTGTCCCTCCACCATCCACGAA
Organism: Numenius arquata; assembly: GCF_964106895.1. Taxonomy (NCBI): domain Eukaryota; kingdom Metazoa; phylum Chordata; class Aves; order Charadriiformes; family Scolopacidae; genus Numenius; species Numenius arquata. The sequence goes on along the minus strand of NC_133587.1, from coordinate 6,213,863 downwards.
TGGCTTCAGAGGTAAGTGGTGAGTCCTTGGCAAAGAAAGGTTCAGCGCCATAGCGTAATCTTGATTTTTCCTGTAACTGAAATAAGAGTGTTTCATGTCATTTTAGTCAACAAAAAGAGGGAAGAAGATTACCCAGAGAAAAGGGGAGGAAGCCAGTTGGCTACCTGGGCACAGAGCGATGGGCTGGGGCCAGCTGGACGAAATGCAGGGCAGAGTCAGGAAAGACCAGGGAGAAAAGCTCCTGTCCAGTGTATTCTGCCCAAACTGCAGGGCAAGAACACCAAACTACAGAGTCACTGAACTGGAAAATTCACAATGTATTTTTTTCCTCCACATAACCTGACAGATTCAAAGCCAAACATGGAAATTTCACAGGGTGCTGGTGTGCATTTTTCCCATCAAAGTTTCTCTGAAAACCAGCCTGGTTCTTGTGAAGGAAAAAAAAAAAAAAAAGGCGTGCAAAAAGAAAGATGGTATTTTCAAGTAAAACCAGTGAAATGCAGCCATTTTTAAAGTGACTGCCATAGACAGCTGGGAAATTAGTTAAAAAAAAATTTTTGTCAAGTATGTTGTGTGGTGTTCAGGGTTTGTTTTTTTTTTGGTAAAAATAAGACTTTGATCCTGTAATCTAAATTTTTCAAAATTAGGAATAAAGCAGAATCTAGGAATGAGAGGGGAAAACACAAAATAAAATAGGGCAAAATGAAATGGCAAATGCCATGAAATTTTCATCTGGAATTTACAGCAGGGACTAGAGCCTGCTGATACCAGACAGCACAGTCTTGTCCCTACCACAATAAAATAGTCCCAGGCTAAACCTTTTTAGTTTCTGCTGCCCTCATCCAAAGCTTTCCTGCGCTGACAGTGGGACCGTGCAGTTCTGCTGAGGTCTGAGCATAACTTCACACACACGAGCGACGCCGTCCCAGCTTTCCAGTTTCTATGGCTCTAGTGGCAAAATATTAGAAACTTGATCTTTTAAATGGGATTTTATGCAGGGCATAAAGCAGAAGTGTGTTCTCCTAGCCAGGAACAGGAAAACACATTGAGAACTCAGCGCAGCTGTAAACAAGATGCACCTTGGCAGGGTTCATCACCCTGGCGAGGGTAATCGCTCTCAAGTTTAATCAAGGTAGAAGGGGGGATTTGGAAGCATCGCATCCATGGCACACTTCCCTGCTTTGTCACATCACACTAAACACTTGATAAAAGCTCCCTTTGAAGAGGAGCCAAGTCCTTCCTCACTTGGACTACGGCGATATTGGATTGGATTTGCTGAGCCGGGTTTCCAGTTGTGCAAAGAATTTGTAAGAGGTAGAAAAAGAGTAGGAGTGAACAGAAAGTGTTGCAGCTCAAAGAAAACTACAAAAGATAGAGCAGCAATTAATTATTAGGCTTCACTTCTTATTTTTGTTGGCAACGGGACAAATAGACTACTGTGTTGGTGAAATGTATTATGGAGGGGGCTTGCCTTCTCTATAGATTTGGATATATGCCATTAAATATTCAAAACCCATTTGCCATCTCCCCAAAATCATGAGATTGGTAAGCAAATCATGAGAATAAAAAAAAAACTAATAGTAACAAAGGGTTTTCTTTTGTCTCTTAGCTTCTGAGTTGTTAGCCTGCCAAGCTAATTTCAATAGAAACTCAGTTAAAGGAAAATAAAAAAGGGAAGGTGCGACTTTCCCATGAGTACACTAGGAGTTTAGTTTCCCAGGAAAGCGAATCTGTAATGTGGTGAGATCATTTCCGTCTGGTGAATCCGAAGTTTGTTTTTAGAAGACTAAAACAAACAAAAAAAATAAAATTAAGGAAAAAAAACAGCACCCAAACTCAGATCAGTTGGACGCTGGGTATTTGGGCTGCGCGTATGCCCAGACAGAGGATGTAAAGAACATACCATCTCCCCTGCTTCCCAGTTAGGGCAAGTGATACTGGTTTCCTTGTCAGAATTCACATTTGGGTAGAGGTGTTAGCCGTGAATGATCTGCCCCCTCTGCCAGACAAAGGACTGTCACCTTTTTTCTCCCATGTGACAACCCTGTGATTTCTTCTCTGCTGTGACCCACACACCAGCCAAGAGCAGGACCCGCTTGGGGCAGTTTCACTCCAGGGGCTTTCCTCTTTCCTCCTGGCAGGTGGAGAGGAGCCATGACCCATCCCTCACTAGCCAGGGCACAGGGAAGCAGGTCACTCGCCCATTCCACCTCTTGCATTAGCATGGCATTAGCATGGGCTGATGGAGATACCATCTTCCTCCCACTTCTGCCAACAGCCCCACCCTGGAGACCAACGGCTGCACAAACAGCCGCTGCTCACCAGCCTCTGCTCCCTTTTCAGCCCGTGCCCAGTTCCTCCCAGGCAGGTGTTGTTTGCTCTCCCATCCCAGCTCTTGTTCACAGAGAAGCCGGCTACAAAAGCCCAGCAGTTGTTGCTATTTATTCTCAGACCTGGCTGGGTTCTGTTGAGATGACCAGGTGAGTAGGCAGGTGGTTGGTTCTTCCACTTATTTTCTAGTGGATGGGCACATCAAATATTTGCTTTCAGAAATATTTCCAGCAGCTCCAGTACAATTAACAACATTAACTGAAATGCTCAAAAAGTGTTGGGAGGTGCTCCTGTGCCTTCACTCTCTCCTGAGCTTTGCTAAGATGACCTAGAAACTCTTGGACTTTGTTGCTTTGCCATTGAGTGTACCTCATGGGCAACACATTAAAACATATGATGGGCTTCCCTTTGGTTTCAGTGGAAGACATCGACAGGAGTGGGTCTGAGACCTCCTGGTCCTATTCCATACCAGACAGCTTAGCAGCTCTTAAGGAACAGCTTTCAATAATACAAATACAAACGCAGAGCAGTTAATGGACTCACCTTAAGCCAATACTATTGCAGCTGAACACAATTTAGACCTTGCATTTCAGGAACAACAAAACTGCCTGAGGTTATGTGCTAATTACAGACTACTCCTCTCTGTATCATTCTAGTTTACATTGCAAGACACCATCCAACCAACCAACCTGGGGAAGAGCGTCTTATCTTTGACGTGAGG